>NC_138770.1:323130447-324362947 GCF_965119305.1 Pelophylax lessonae | reverse complement strand
CAGGTTTATCAATTCCAATTCAGAATGCCGCAATCACTCCTTGCTGCAGTGCTTCTGTTTGCCTCCCTTCACATGTGGTGTTTGGGCATCTCTGTTTCCTATCAGGAAAACCTGATCCTATAGGAAACAGATATGCCCAAACACCACATGTGAAGGGAGGCAAACAGAAGCACTGCAGCAAGGAGTGATTGCGGCATTCTGAATTGGAATTGATAAACCTGCTTTAAACTTAAAGTGAAGATAAAAGTATTAAGAGTCCTTCTAGCTCTGTATAAAGCCTGAAGCCACCTCCACCATCCATCTCCACTAAACCCAGGGATTGAACTATCCTGCATACCTCCTAAAAAGACTACCTACAGCCACATAACGGACAGAACAGGATTACCCGGAAGCAGGAATAGGATATTGGAAAGAGTGAAAGCCCCTAATTATCACCCCGAAGGCTAACCTATATACACAGGCGTATTTTACACCTTATCAAGGTGAGAGTTTAGAGCACCTAGATGTGACACCTGGTGGAGGCAGCAAGTCACAGCACTTTTATCTGCACAGAAGCACGTTTTGGTTTTTAAAGTTGAAGAGATTGAGTTGAATTACACCATATTGTGGATGATATTTAATGGACACTAATGAACACTGCACCTTATTAATTTAATTTATATTGATTTAAGAGTGAAAGCACAAAGCACTTTATATTTTTTGGAGCAACTATTTGCACATTGTTCAATTGGAATACGTATTTATTGGTTGTCTTTAATATTTTTTGAAGATTGAAAGCACTCAGCACTTTTAAATATGTTTAACACGGTATAGAGGGAACACAGATTGTTTATACATTTATTTATTTACGTCATCACGTTTATATTTGAAGTGGAAATATACCCCAGCCAAAAGAATATGTCATTTTAAAAAAATAGCACTTTATTGAGTTTAATAATTTAAATATCTATCACATCATCTAATATTTTAACATTTCACTTCTGAAGCGCGCCACAAACCCACATTGTTTTAATTCTGTATCAACTGGTTCCTGGTACCAGTATCGTGGTGCAGCAATAAGAAGGAAACATACACTACCTCAGATAGCGCAGGAACCACCCATACACATACGAATTTTAGGAAAGTTCGGTTCGGATTCCAGAACCCCATTGAAATCAATGGGACCCGAACTTCTGGAATCAAAAAACACAATTTTTAAGCCCTAAAACCCAATAAATGCCCCTAAAAAGTGCCTAGGGTTCTGGGTCATGCCCCATTAACTATTAATCACACAAAAAAGTTCTTAAAAATTGTAATTTTTGATAAAAAAGCCAATTATTGAAAAAATTTAAAAAAAATAGAGATTTTTTAATTTTTACTTTGGATTTAGTATTTGGGGGGTCTAAAAGGTGTGCATGTGAAGTTTCAGCTCTGTAGCTTGTCCAGAACCATGAAAAAAAAAAGATAATTTTTCAGTAGAACAGGGATGTGGGACCCTCCTTTAACTTTAACACCTATATGATCTTTTTTTCTGGTTCTGGACATGCTACAGAGCTGAAACTTCACAGGTACACCTTTTAGACCCCCCAGACACAAAATCACACAAAAAAAGTTCTTAAAAATTGTCATTTTTGATAAAAAAGCCAATTATTGAAAAAAAAAAAGAGAGATTTTTTTGATTTTTACTTTGGATTTAGTATCTGGGGGGTCTAAAAAGTGTACATGTGAAGTTTCAGCTCTGTAGCATGTCCAGAACCATAAAAAAAAGATTGTATTAGAAAACTTTCAGCACAGGAGTATGGCTCCGCTGCTGTAACACCTTGCCGGTTTAATAGAAGGCATTTTTTTGGGTTCTTTGCAGTCAGGAAAAAACATCTGAACTTGTGTATAGTGGTACTGTGCACAAGTTCTGATGTTTTGCCTGCCTCCAAAAACCCCCAAAAAATGCCAGCAAAAACACACCTGGGCATTTTTTTTTTTTGACACTAGCGTTTTTTTTGGCATTTTTTGGGGTTCTTTTGAGGCAGGCAAAACATCTGAACTTGTGTATAGTGGTATATATACACACATACATATATTTATATACACACCTAGACATATATAGGTGTGATAGTAGCAGAAATATATGCTTGCGCTAATGAAATAATTTACAGTAATATATTTCTGCTACTATCACACCTATATATGTCTAGGTGTGTATATAAATATATGTATGTGTGTATATATACCACTATACACAAGTTCAGATGTTTTGCCTGCCTCAAAAGAACCCCAAAAAAATGCCAAAAAAACGCTAGCGTCAAAAAAAAATGCCCAGGTGTGTTTTTGCTGGCATTTTTGGGGGGGTTTTGGAGGCAGGCAAAACATCTGAACTTGTGCACAGTACCACTATACACAAGTTCAGATGTTTTTCCTGACTGCAAAGAACCCAAAAAAATGCCTGCTTTGAAACCGGCAAGGTGTGGAGAGAAGCTAACCCCCTGAGCTGAAAGTTTTCTAATACATACAATCCTTTTTTTTCTGGTTCTGGACATGCTACAGAGCTGAAACTTCACAGGTACACCCTTTAGACCCCCCAGACACAAAACCACACAAAAAAAGTTCTTAAAAATTGTCATTTTTGATAAAAAAAGCCAATTATTGAAAAAATTAAAAAAAAAAGAGATTTTTTCATTTTTACTTTGGATTTCAGATCTGGGGGGTCTAAAAAGTGTACATGTGAAGTTTCAGCTCTGTAGCATGTCCAGAACCATAAAAAAAAAGATTGTTTGTATTAGAAAACTTTCAGACAGGGGGTTGGCTTCGCTGATGTAACACCTTGCCGGTTTAATAGAAGGCATTTTTTTTGGGTTCTTTGCAGTCAGGAAAAACATCTGAACTTGTGTATAGTGGTACTGTGCACAAGTTCTGATGTTTTGCCTGCCTCCAAAACCCCCCAAAAAATGCCAGCAAAAACACACCTGGGCATTTTTTTTTTTTTTTGACGCTAGCGTTTTTTTGGCATTTTTTTGTGTTCTTTTGAGGCAGGCAAAACATCTGAACTTGTGTATAGTGGTGTATATACACACATCCATATATTTATATACACACCTAGACATATATAGGTGTGATAGTAGCAGAAATATATGCTTGCGCTAATGAAATCATTTGCAGTAATATATTTCTGCTACTATCACACCTATATATGTCTAGGTGTGTATATAAATATATGTATGTGTGTATATATACCACTATACACAAGTTCAGATGTTTTGCCTGCCTCAAAAGAACCCCAAAAAATGCCAAAAAAAACGCTAGCGTAAAAAAAAATGCCCAGGTGTGTTTTTGCTGGCATTTTTTGGGGGTTTTTGGAGGCAGGCAAAACATCAGAACTTGTGCACAGTACCACTATACACAAGTTCAGATGTTTTTCCTGACTGCAAAGAACCCAAAAAATGCCTTCTATTAAACCGGCAAGGTGTTACAGCAGCGAAGCCAACCCCCTGTCTGAAAGTTTTCTAATACAAACAATCTTTTTTTTTATGGTTCTGGACATGCTACAGAGCTGAAACTTCACATGTACACTTTTTAGACCCCCCAGATCTGAAATCCAAGAATCTCTTTTTTTTTTTGAATTTTTTCAATAATTGGCTTTTTTATCAAAAATGACAATTTTTAAGGATTTTTTTGTGTGATTTTGTGTCTGGGGGGTCTAAAAGGTGTACCTGTGAAGTTTCAGCTCTGTAGCATGTCCAGAACCAGAAAAAAAAGGATTGTATGTATTAGAAAACTTTCAGCTCAGGGGGTTAGCTTCTCTCCACACCTTGCCGGTTTCAAAGCAGGCATTTTTTTGGGTTCTTTGCAGTCAGGAAAAACATCTGAACTTGTGTATAGTGGTACTGTGCACAAGTTCTGATGTTTTGCCTGCCTCCAAAAACCCCCAAAAAATGCCAGCAAAAACACACTGTCATGGTCTTACCTTCTTGCTGTTCTCCTTCGTTTGACATGTGCTGGCGGCCATCTTGGTTTCTGGGTTTCTTGTAGCCTCCCACCCTGCGGATCCTCCTTCCCACTGGGAGGAGCTGGATGCCTAGCTCATATATATAGGAGGTCTGTGGCTTCAGTTCCCTGCTTGGTCCTCCTGTGTTCACATGCTACTAAGACTGCTGCTACTTCTGGTTCCTGTTCCTGGCTTCGTCTGACTACCCTGTTGGTTCCTGATCCTGGCTTCGTCTGACTACCCTGTTGGTTCCTGATCCTGGCTTCGTCTGACTACCCTGCTGGTTCCTGACCCCTGGCTTCGCAAAGACTCTGCATCGGTTTCGCCATCCGTTTGGACTTTTGCTTTATAGCTTGTTTTTCAATAAAGCTGTCTTATTTTCACTTATCTGTTGTTGTACGTCTGGTTCATGGTTCCGTGACACACACCTGGGCATTTTTTTTTTTTTTTTTGACGCTAGCGTTTTTTTGGCTTTTTTTGGGTTCTTTTGAGGCAGGCAAAACATCTGAACTTGTGTATAGTGGTATATATACACACATACATATATTTATATACACACCTAGACATATATAGGTGTGATAGTAGCAGAAATATATTACTGTAAATGATTTCATTAGCGCAAGCATATATTTCTGCTACTATCACACCTATATATGTCTAGGTGTGTATATAAATATATGGATGTGTGTATATACACCACTATACACAAGTTCTGATGTTTTGCCTGCCTCCAAAACCCCCCAAAAAATGCCAGCAAAAACACACCTGGGCATTTGTTTTTGACGCTAGAGTTTTTTGGCATTTTTTTGGGTTCTTTTGAGGCAGGCAAAACATCTGAACATGTGTATAGGGGGTATATATACACATATATGTCTGAATATATACCCCTAGACATATATAGGTGTGATAGTAGCAGAAATATATTACTGTAAATGATTTCATTAGCGCAAGCATTTATTTCTGCTACTATCACACCTATATATGTCTAGGGGTATATATTCAGACATATATGTCTATATATACCCCCTATACACATGTTCAGATGTCATGTCTGACATCAAACATGTCCTCAAAAAAACACTGGCAGTGGCAGCCCCTGCAGCATAAAAAATGCTTGGCTGGTGAGAAGCCATATGGGTGTGCCAAAGCAATTCAGAGAAATGATCATTTCTCTATAGCGGTCACCCTGCTATGGAAGGGTTTTGTCACCCTGCCATAGCAGTCACTGCCAGTTAACCCTACACTACACTACGGTCCCCTTACACTTAACACTTTCCCTACAGAAACTAAATTTTTGAAGCTAACTTAAGTGTAAAGGAGCACTCTAACTACACTAGATATCCCTTTCCTCACACTAATAAATAGCTAAATGACACTTTTAAAGTAAAATTAACAGAACTGCTTCCACTCTCTTCCATGTCCAGTATAACAATGCTAGGAATATGCGGGGGCGATCTTATATACTGGGGGGCGTATTCACTAATGATTGGTCTAGGGACCCCCTAGTCACTCCAATCACATTCCTAGCATTCTCCTGCCCCCTCAATTGGCTTTTGCTAATGGTTCTGGTCCAATCACGGGCTTTTAAAGCCCATTTCCTGAAGCATTGCATTTTGGGCGGTTCTGGTTGCCGAATTCCGAACTTTTTGGGCAAAAAGTTCTAAATTCGGCCGAACCTCGAACACCCAATGTTTGGGCCGAACCGATGGTCGACCCGAACCGTTCGATCATCCCTATCCCCTACTTACTCTTCTCTATGCTGGAGAGGATGTGGCAACACTGGATCCCTCCTCCTACTGTGGTCGTGTAAGAGCTTATCCACTTTCCGCATACTGCGGGAGGCAGCCGCTCCTGGGCAAAGCGACGTAAGTATATGTCGCTCGCTCTCAGGAGGCCAGGGGGTGAGCGCGTGCCGGGGGCTGCACGCTCCCGCCCCTGCTCATCAGCGGGGAAGCTGATGCATGTGTCAGGCGGCTCTGATTGCACCAATGTCCCACATGTTCCTATTGTTTTTCAATACCGTTTATGTATCCTTTCAAAACCAAAAAACGAATGTTGAAAAAAAATTGGTTTGAACTACAAATCTCCTCTTCTCAATCCATTTCGTATCAAAAACTCCATACCCCTATTTTGGTTATTCACCATTTTATCCCTGATATTAACTTATACACAAGGCAGAGCCAGGGCATCAATCTTCTTTCTGACCTATTTGTAGATAATAACCTTCACTCATTTGAGAACATCTTGGTTCAATATCACCTGGACTTTATGGAATACTTCCCTTACATTAGAGTACGGTTCTTTCTACAGAGGCTCCCCCTACCCTTGTATATTGAATTACCTAACCATATGCATTGATTCCTCCATGACCCTACTAGCAAGTTGAATGGAATTTCCTTGTTCTATGCTTTTCTGAATGCTACTGCCCTTTTCATTAAAACTTCCACCATGCACAAGTGGGAGGAGGACTTAGGGTCCTCTTTTCCAGATGATAGCTGGAAAACAGCCTTCTCATTATTGTAATCCACTTCCCACTGTACCCAGCACTGGGAAATATATAAAAAAACTGGTCTATAAGTGGTATTTTATCCCATACAAATTGTCCAAACTCTATCCGTCTTGGAAGCTGACTGCTGGGGACATTGTGGAGCGACTGGTTCTTTATATCATGTCTTTTTGGTTATGCAAATCCCTTAGGTCATTTTGGAATAAGATTTTCACTATTGCATCAGATTTTCAAGATGAACCTTTGACTCCTAAATCCTGACCCTTTTTTGACAATTCTCCATATTGGCATTGACAAACTCCCACCGAAAGTTAGAGTAGTTCTTATACATCCCTTTATGGCGGCTAAACTCTCCATTACCAGGCACTGGAATACAGCAGACCCCATCTATATGTGATGTTGTGAGTATTTTAAATCACCAGTGTGAAATAGAACGGCTCCTATCTATTATTATCCTTATAAGCAGTGGTCTATATGGTTATGGAATCCCAGGTGCACGATTACGGTTTGATGTTGAATGTTATATACAACAATACTTTCCTTATATGGATGTATCTGTATTACACCAAGCCTTGTTGACGGGATGTTCTTGACTCTGTTTGTGTTTCTTCCACTCTCTCCTGCCCCCTTTTACTACTTTTTCTACTTTTTTTTTCTTCTTCTTTTCATTCTCCCCACACCACTTTTTTTGTTTGAGATGACCTTTATAACCTTTATACTCTACCCCACAGTGTTGTATGTTCTATGATGCTTATATTTTGCTTTGAACATGTGTGCCTTACTTGTACTTTCTAAGTATTTTCTTACTGTTGTTGTTGTTGTACTGTACTTGGTATAACTCAATAAAGATTTATTTAAATAAAAAAAAGTAATACATATTTTTTAGTCTAGTAGGCAAGGGATTGTCAACCAAATTACAAGGGGGGCTTGGTACTGCACTGGGAGACTTGTACCAAAGCAAAGAAAAAAACTGTTTGGTGGGGAGCAGTGGTTTTAATAATGTTTTAAATTAACCACTTTACCACCGGAGGATTTTGTTGTCTTACGTCCAGGCCACTTTTTGCGATTCGGCACTGTGCGAATTTAACCGACAATTGCGCGATCATGCAACGCCGTACCCAAACTAAATTTGCGTCCTTTTTTTCCCACAAACAGAGCTTTCTTTTGGTGGTATTTGATCACCTGTGCGATTTTCATTTTTTGCAATATTATTAAAGAAAGCGACAATTTTGAAAAAATAACAATATTTTTCTACTTTGACAGTTAAAAAATATCCAATATATTAAATTTTTGTCATATAGTTAGGCCAAAATGTATTTAGCTACATGTCTTTGAAAAAAAAATTCTCAATGAGCATATTTTTAACCGCTTTATGACCGGAAGGTTTTACCCCATTCCTGACCAGGCCATATTTTGCGATTCGGCACTGCGTTATTTTAGCGGACAATTGCGTGGTCATGCAACACTGTACCCAAACTAAATTTATGTTCTTTTTTCCCCACAAATAGAGATTTCTTTTGGTGGTATTTGATCACCTGTGCAATTTTTACTTTTTGTGCTATAAACAAAAAAAGAGCGACAATTTTGAAAAAATAACAATATTTTTCACATTTTTTTATATGAAATTCCCCCCCCCAAAAAATGTAAAAATCAAATTTTTTTATCATTTTAGGCCAATTTGTTTTCTGCTACATATTTTTGGTAAAAAAAATTGCAATAAGCGTATTTTGATTGGTTTGCGCAAAAGTTGTTGCGTTTACTAACTAAGGGAAAGATTTCTGTCATTTTTGGTGTTTTTTTTTTTAGCGAGTAATGGCGGCGATCTGCAATTTTTTTTGCGGGACTGCAACATTGCGGCAGACAGATCTGACCCTTGACTGACATTTTTGACACTTTTGGGGGTACCAGTGACATTACTACAGTAATCAGTGCTATACATATGCACTGTTACTGTAAAAATGACACTGGCAGGGAAGGGGTTAATTTTTTTTTTGGAGAGGGAGGGGTTAATGTATGCCTGGTGCTTACTGACGTGTGTGGGGGTAGGTGACTGAGTGACACAGGGACAGATCGCAGGTTCAGCTAAGCTGAACCCTGCAATCTGACCCTGCCTGTCACTTAGGAGATCCGCCCGCTTTGTTTACACAAGCGTGCGGATTTCCACACTAGATCCCCGACGATCGGGGAAGAGCAGCGGTGATCACCACCGCTCCTGCCCTGGCCCGACTCCCGCTGTAACTGAATACAGCGGGAGCGAGCCTCCGGCGGTGCGCGCGTGCCGCCGAGAGAGGGAAATGTCTGGTGACGTAGGTCTACGTCACCAGACGATAACGAGCCACTTTGCCGCAGTACAGTCAACGTGACTGGTCGGCAAGTGGTTAAACATTACCAATGCAATATTTCCTTAAATCACATGCTGGGGAATGCCCTCAACTTGAGGTCTGTGAAGTGATGTCTATATGATGTATACAACCTTCTACAGCTTAACTGACATTTACAAAAAATGCAGTTAAATTGCTGGAAAATGACAGCAACTTTCTGCTTAGGGTGGAGGGAGCCGAGGTGTCCATCTAATTATGTAGATAGACATGAAGATATTGTATGGCTTCTTCAGGATTCGTGAAAGATTTTGGGTCCCCTGCAGTGTCTGTAAAGGAGAGGATGGCCAGGTAGGCAATTGAAAATTTTATTCCCTTTTGGTATAGAGCAGCACATATGGGTTGGAATGCTTTATGTCGTTCAGACATCTCCTGGGAATAGTCCGAAAAGAGCAAAAGTTTGCAGTCTTCCAGTTTTTCAAAAACGACTTGTTGGGCCTGTTTAAAGTGCTGTTCAGCAGTAAATGAGTTTTGGAGTTCATCTTCCACCTCTGAGACACTGTGTTCTATCTCAGACAGCCGTTTAGCATGATCCCCCATCTCCTTCCTAAGCTGTGTTATGCCAGCAGCTATTGCCCTGTCCATCGCTGTTCCTCAAGTTGTAGGGATCTCGGTGCAGAATAGTCTGCAGAGTCTGCAGAGGGGATCGGTCTGCTGGTGGGAGCCGCACTGTCCTCCATGTTAGTAGCAGGGGTGCCTGCCTGCATGTGATCAGAGCAAAGGTTAGTGGTGGCACTGTGAGGGTCGTGCACCACAAATTTGTTCATGGGACTTTTCCGCCCTGAGGGTGTAAGCAGGACTGGCTGTCACTCCCTATCCACAAGCTAGGAGAGCATATTTTGTATGCTGGGTGAGCTGGAGCTGCCATTCCTTGCTCCCTTACATGTGGCGCCGGAACTGGAAGTCTATGCACCTTTTTTGTGGACTGTGCTACAACATAGTGGCAGATATCCAGCCACCATTTATTTGACCAGACAGACTTTGGCAACTATGTGAAATTCTAGTTTTGCTCCTGGCATTCAGGAAGATAAAATGTTTTGGGGAGGCTTCAAGGGGGGCATTGTACCCCTCCCTGATACTAACGGAAAAATGAGGAATACTCACTCTGAGGAAGCTAGTGCAAAGAAACACTTTTGTTGCATTTCCTGATGGTGGCTGGGGGATCCCGTTGGGGGGGGGGGGGCAATCAGGGGCACCATGTTGCCAGCTCTGTGAAAGTGATCAGCGGCTAGAGATCTGCTGCATCACTTTCACTTTCAAGCCAGCTGAAGAAAATCCTGCTACTGTAGTCATCAGCTTGTGAGTAGAGGTTCACTCTTTGAATATATGTAATGGGGTTTATTTACTACAGCTAGAGAGGGCAAAATCTGTCACAATTCAGCTATTGCTAAAGCTTAATTAAACAAGCTACGGTTAGAAACTGATTGATTTCTCTGCAGTATTGTGACTAATTTTGTCCTCTCTAGCTTTAGTAAACAAACCCCAATATGTCCAAAGAGCTGAACTAGTTAAACAATCCAGTGCTATGGCAGAACCACCTTTTGTTGTAAATATATTGTTAAAAATATTTTAATATTTTATGCTGCTCATTATATAGGGCCTAAGTGTGTTTAAGCAACTACTGAATAGCTTACTCTCCTGTGAACTGTTTATAAAAGGTAAATCATTTCCATCTTGTTCTGTTGGTTCATATTGACTGTTTTTATTATCTTTTAACAATGACATAAAAAGTTTCTAAATTCAAAAAAATAAACATATCGCAGAGGATATGGCAGTATAAAATTGGCCAGGAGCCAAACATTTAATTTTATCTATGGGTACATGGGATGTGATGAATGTGAGTGGTGGTGTTTTTTTTTTCCTTAAAACATGACTAAGCTCTTGAAACAACTGTCAGCGAAATTGCCTCTAATCAAGCCAAGCCAAATGTTATTATCTGAAAAATAGAAAATATCCATTTTAATAGAAAAGGGTGTTTAGTTGTTTACGATTGAAGAGCTATCTATCAATCAGTTGTTGTAGTCAGAAAGGGTGTGTATACACAGACAGAAAACAGAAGAAAATGTACCCAAGCACTTTCATTCAAAGAATTCAAGAATAGTTTGTTAAGGCAGATGTAAACCCAACCTAAAATCTCACAAAAGCTTTAACAGCTGGTGATAATGATATAAAGGTTCCTGTTTGTGCACTTAGTGTTTTGGGGTGACAATTCTATGTCCCTTTCACCAACAATTTCCTGCGAGAAAATGACCCTGTCGGATGCATTCCCAAGGAAAAAATAAGCTTCTTTACTGAATATTGGCAAAAATATTACTGTTTTTACAAAAAAATATGCCATTTTAAAACACATTCCGTCTGATATGACTGTATATAAGGAAAAGGAGGGTTGGGACTTTAAATGAGGCATGTGCCACATGGCTAATAAACAAGTCAATGTTAAAAAAATGTATATTTATTTTCTTGGAACAATAAATAGCAGAACAGTATCACAGTGGGTACATACACAGTATTGTAAACATGTCAGGGACATATTGCAAACCATATATACATATAAATAACAGAATAGCACATTGCATAGTATGATTAAAAAACTGTCCTTCATATCATGAAATTACTTCAAAAGCAGAATGATATACTGTAA
Organism: Pelophylax lessonae; assembly: GCF_965119305.1. NCBI lineage: Eukaryota > Metazoa > Chordata > Amphibia > Anura > Ranidae > Pelophylax > Pelophylax lessonae. The sequence goes on along the minus strand of NC_138770.1, from coordinate 324,351,464 downwards.
GCTGAATAAAAGAAAAGGACATGTAGAACTGTCTGTCAAAACATGGTGCATCTGTATAGGCCCTACGCGTTTCCTGGGCTTGCTCCACTTCTTCAGGGGAAGCTGCATCAATATTCCACAAAGAGACACAAGGATGCCAATACCAATATGGTCTACTGAAATACCCAAATGTTGGGAAAAATATGAGTAGGGGGAACAAAGCTGCCCATCCCTTTGAATACTCACATATCAGCTGTGTGTGTGGAGCAAGTGTAGTTATGACTGTAGATGGTGCATGTGGACAGGCTGTAAAGATACTGCAGGTTACACATCAGCAGTATAAAACATAAAAATCCTTACCTAAATCACCCCCAAATTTCCAAAGATACACAACATTTTGCTAATAAAAAACATTCAATCAAGGGTTTACAAATACTTTAACCCCTTAATGTTAAGTTAAAATAAAACTCAGTGCCTGAATGCAATGTGTTAGTCAAATATAAAAAGCATTGCATCTAATTGGTGTATCCAGATAAATATATACCTTGTTTGTTTTTTTCTGGAAAAAAAAGGACAACTGTCCAAAAATTGTATCTTTGTTTACAAATTAGCTGTAAATTTCTTCGCATTACCTGACCCCACCACCAAAACCACTAAAAAGAAAATGTCATAGAAGGGCACTGGAATTGGGACATGTACCAATGCAAAAAGATATATTTTTTTAAATGTATCAAGGAGCAAATCTTTTCATGCAACTTAAAAAGCATCATTAAAATACACAAATACTACCCAGATATCATTGCCCGACTATATCAGGTCACCAACATAAGCTATCGCAGATAGAGTCTATTTGGAGATAATATCATCCCAAATATGGAGCACCACAAAATCATGCTCTCAAAATGTCCTAGCTCTTTAAACAAATTATAAGTTACTATAGTATTGGTACCTGGTCCTGATTAGTCAAGCCCATTTTTCCTTGGGACATATGGGGTCCTGCTTCCATGCACTCTCAAAACCTGATCTGTATTTTATGGAGCCAAATTTAAGATATGTTGTTGACTATGTTTAAGCACTTCAATACAGGGCATTTTTACCCCCTTCCTGTACAGGTCAATTTTCAGCTTTCAGTGCTGTAACACTTTGAATGATAAGTGCACAGTCATACAATGTTGTACCCAAATTCAATTTTTATCATTTTTTTTTCACACAAATAGAGCTTTCTTTTGATGGTATTTAATCACTGCTGGGTTTTTCATTTTTTTTTTTTTTTTTGCTAAAAAAACAAAAAAAGACCTAAAACTTTGGGAAAAAAAGTTTTTTTTAGTTTTTGGCAAAAATGTTTGTAAACAAGTAATTCTTCTCCATCCCTGATTTTCACTGATAAGGCTGCACTGATGGGCACTGATAGGCTACACTGATGGGCACTGGTAGACTGCACTGATGGGCACTGAAGAGATGGCACTGATGAGGAGGCACTAATATGCAGCACTTAAGAGCACTGATAAGTGGCACTTATGGGAACTGATAGGTGGCACTGATGGGCACTGATAGGCGGCACTGATAGACAGCATTGACTTGCAGCACTGATGGGCACATATTGGCCTCACCGATGGGCAAAAATTTACGTCAATGATGGGCAAAGACTGGCATCACTGCTGGGCACTTTTGGGGCTGCACTGATAATCCGGGAAATTATGATCATTGCCCCGATTATCTTTACAGGTCTCCCCTGTGAGGAGATGCCCCTGATCGTCTCTCCTCTCCTCACACTCACAGGTGACACTGGTGGGCATTGATGAGATGGCACTGGATGGCACTGATGAGGAGGCACTTATATGCAGCACTGATGGGCACTGATAGGGGCACTGATGTGCAGCGCCAATAGGCACTGATAGGTGGCACTGATAGGTAGCACTGACTTGCATCATTAATGGGCAAAAATTCACATCAAAGATGGGCACAGACTGGCATCACTGCTGGGCACTGTTGGGGCTGCACTGATAATCAGGGCACTGGTAAGTGCCCTGATTATCTGTACATCTCTCCCGTCTCCCCTGTGAGGAGATGCCACTGATCGGCTCTCCTCACACTCTGTCAGTGTGAGAGAGAAAAAGCCAATAACCAGCATTTCCTTGTTTACATGTGATTAGCTGTGATTGGACACAGCTTATCACATGGGTAAAGAGCCGCGTCATCGCTCTTTACCAAGATCGGGGTCACACCGTGTCTCAGTCATATGACGTTGTCCCATAACAACAGAGCATCCTGCACGCTGTCATTTATCTATACTGAGAGCAGAGGATAGTTAGAATTAATATATTAGCAACCCCCCGGCAAAGCTTTACTAAACCTGAAGCCAGGTGAGCTCACAAAGTAGCAAATCAGAATAATGACACACATCCTTATAGCAACCAAACAAATCATAGCAAATGACTGCGTATCAGATTCTCTGTCCCTAGTAGCTGTTAAAAACAAGATACACTGAATCTTTATTAATGAGAAGCTGACAGCAAAACGTATGGGTACAATGCATTGTTAAATGTGGGACCCTTGGATTTCCCAATTTTACCATGAATGGGGAATGTCATTTTCCACAGGAGAAATGGTTAGGCTGTATCATTGTGTTGGTGGGTTATCACTCATCATGAGTGGTGCATGATCTACACTGTAGCATGACACAATTGATGTTTGATTTACATCAGGGGACAATGTTTATTTGTTTTATAGAGGTATTTTTCTATGATGTATTTGTCTTTATGTACTATTCAATTTTTTCTGTAAATGCGTGACAAGGGGTACTATGTACACTATCCTTTACTCATATATATATATATATATATAGAGGGAAAGGCTGTTCTAAGAATGTTAGTTAAGGCCCTTGTCTACATTAAAAAGAGGACAAGAAATAAAACAAAAACGTCCATGATTGTTTTCTGGTCCTTGTATAAAATAAATAATAAACAGGGAGAGATTTACTAAAACGGGTGCACTCAGAATCAGGGGCAGCTTTGCATAGTAACCAATCAGCTTCTAACTTCAGCTTGTTTAATTCAGCTTTGACAATAAAACCTGGAAGCTGACAGTTTCTATACAGAGCAGCACCAGAATTTGGAACATGCAGCTTTAGTAAATAACCCCCACAGTACGTGTTTCTTTTTCAACTAAATAAAACAAAGTTGCAGTGCTAGTAGTGAGACTTCACCACCACCATCACACGTGCTGACCTCAAAAAATATAAGAGGCCAAACCAAGCATTTGATATATGTGCATCATCTCAAAAAGTCAATAACACCACCATGACCTAAAAGTCCAAATGGACACTTACCAGAATGTATGCATGTGTTCAGACTCCAAAGGCAAGGCATTCCAAATAATTTACAAACACAAATATTCTCCAGATAATGTAATCATAAAAGAGAAAATGTCTTCAAATAACTCAGCAATGTCTTAAAATCACATAACACAAGTAAAAGCCAGCAAATAAACTTACATAAAAACACTGTTGCCTGGATAGAGCTAAAAGTGTGTGACATCAGCACACAAATCTCTGCCCTACATGATATGTCCTACAGGATATCATCAAAGGCTTCACTAACCCTCTGTCAAGGTACCCTCCCAATGTTGAGGACATTTGGCCTAGTATTGGGTAGGAGAAGTGTCACATACTCATTAATTCCCCCTTTCTTTCCATTGCATGCTAAAATAAGTGTCTGGGATGTTTTTTTTTTTTTATGGAGGACCGATTTCATTTTTTCTAAAATGTGCCATATACATACCTCACATTGTTAGCAAAAAAAAGAAAAGCTACCTTCTAGGTGGGGCATATTGTCCCCATGTTCATCTAAAACTTAAAATAGATGTTAAGCCATCATCAATTAGATCTTTCAGGGCTGTAGATCCAGTATCAATAACAATGATATATAACCTGCCGATTTGACAACCTGCTGCCATAATGCAACTTCCTTCCCAAACAGCTGTTGAATGAAAACATAACTGGCAAGGGATACTGGGTGATGTCATTGACCAAATGGGGTTATTAATTTAATTTATCAATGATGTCTCCCAGAATCCTAATCAGCATGTTGACAACAAATTGGTGAGAAGCTGTCATTTAGTTGCATTAGTGATATCAAGGCTAAATTAATAAGTTCCTGCTGCATAATCCCAAGGTTCAGGCAATGAGTTGTCAAGTCTGACATTTTGTAAGTCCATTCTCTGAACTGCAGACAGACTGGGTTTGTGCTAGACTCATGTTCAACCAAACCTTAAAGCTCATACCTAGTGACAGCCCTGTCTGACAGCTAGTAACCATGCACTGTGTTGACTGATAATTATCCAAAGGGACACGCAGATTAAAATTCCCATCTACATGCAATGTACAATACTGGGACTGATCATGCATAGAGATGTCGCGAACCTAAAATTTGCCGTTCGCGAACGGGCGAACCGCCATAGACTTCAATAGGCAGGCGAATTTTAAAACCCACATGGACTCTTTCTGGCAACAATAGTGATGGAAAAGTTGTTTCAAGGGGACTAAAACCTGGACTGTGGCATGCCGGAGGGGGATCCATGGCAAAACTCCCATGGAAAATGACGTCGTTGACGCAGAGTCGGGTTTTAATCCATAAAGGGCATAAATCACCTAACATTCCTAAATTGTTTGGAATAACGTGCTTTAAAACATCCAGTGTGTGTATATGATCAGGTATGATGTTGTATCAATGTTGTTTGATATGTTGTTGTTTGATATGATGTATCAATGTTGTATCAGGTAGTGTAAGGGTTATGCCCGCTTCACAGTGACAGACCAAACTCCCCGTTTAACGCACCGCAAACAACCGCAAACAGTCCATTTGCAGTGGGTACAGTACAGTCTGTGGACCTAACACTCAGTGGCGGGCAACTATAAAAAATATATATTTTTTTAATTTGCAAGGTGCTGTGCCACCGTATATATAAGTGGTGGGCACTGCAGTGGGCACAGTACACTCTATGGACCTGACACTCACTGGCAGACCAGGCAACTGCAATTATAAAAAATATATATTTTTTTAATTTGCAAGGTGCTGTGCCACCATATATATGAGTGGTGGGCACTGCAGTGGGCACAGTACACTCTGTGGACCTGACACTCACTGGCAGGCCAGGCAACTGCAATTATAAAAACTATTTTTTTTTTAATTTGCAAGGTGCTGTGCCACCGTATAAATCAGTGGTGGGCACTGCAGTGGGCACAGTACACTCTGTGGACCTGACACTCACTGGCAGCCGGCAGGCAACTGCAATTATGACAGAGGAAAAAAAAATATTTTTTAAACTGCAAGGTACTGTGCCACCCGATATGAGTGTGGTGTGCACACAGTACAGTCTGTGGTGGGTCTGTGGCCTCTCATACATGGCGGGCAGGCAACTGCACAATATATATATATATATATATATATATATATAAAATTGACTGAAATAACAGCCCTAAAAAGGGCTTTTTGGGGGTGCTGTCAGGATGCTGTCCTTACAGCAGGAGTGGACCGAGAACACTATCTAACAACTGTCCCTATTAACAGCAGCAGCACTCTCCCTGCTCTCACTAACACACTGCTTCAGAATGATCTAAGATGGATGCTGCCCTTGCTTTTTTATAGGAGGTGGAAGGGTGTGGGAGGGAGGGTATGCTGATTGGCTGGAATGTGTCTGCTGACTGTGAGGTACAGGGTCAAAGTTTGCCTCAATGATGAAGTATAGGGGGCGGACCGAACATCGCATATGTTCGCCCGCAGCGGCGGACACGAACAAGCGATGTTCGCCAGGAACTGTTCGCCGGCGAATAGTTCGGGACATCTCTAATCATGCATACCATCCCATGTATACCTCAGAAAGTACAAGGAGACTAAAATACATGTGTCAGTTTCAACAGAAAAGAAACCGGAATAACTACTAAATTTGATGATGCATATAGTTTTCTAAGTAAGTGGGCAATCGTTAATTCAGCATGATGATATGTTGTATTAAATATTATTGACAACCACATAATACCTATTGTAAACCATTATATACATTAATTGCTTAGCAATTCAAGGATGTCTATTTGAAAAATGGATTTATTTTCAAACACATAGAAATATTATGCTAATCAAAGAGATACATTACATTTTTTCCAGATAAATTGATATACCTCTTCATTAAACCTTGATTTGTCTGTTTATCTTGTATTTATTCAAGGCAATTTTCACATAGAAGAGATTTCAAGAGAGAAATAATGTTCGTATTTATTAAACCATAGTAACCTTGAGCAACTTCTATAGAGACGAATGGTTCATACACTAAAATCTGACAGAGCATTTCTTTGAATTTGCCAAGTGTATCCTCTATATAGAGATTACCTTTTCAATCATGCAAGAAAACTAACTGAAAAATGTACACTTTGTATGATATTGGCAATCCCTGTTTTATAATTGTGTTAGAACCCCTTTTTTTCACTGCCCTTTTATATCTGTCTGTCCATGAGAAAATGAGACAATAGGGAAGGAATAACAACATTGGAGTACTGAAAGTTTCCTAAATCAGGATACACAAAAATATCTAATTTAGCTGTGTAATAGTTTAGGTTTAAAACAGAGGATTTGTTTGCATAAATATAACAATACAAAAAAAACTAAGAGTGGCCTTACCTTGGAGGTATACATGCTCCTTTAAAAGTACAACAATATCACATGAAAAACATAGGCTCACTAAAAGCAGCTGAATATTCTTGTGTGTCTGCAGCAAATCCATCAAAGCAAGGAAAGCCTTCAGATCCATGTGACATACTTCTATAGTATCACAATCTCAGTAATACCATATTATGACCCTTATATGGAGCTGGATCTGGTAATCATAGCTAATAAATATGATAGACAAAATATGACCATTATTCATTAGAGCTGTGCAAATGCTTGAGACATTCCCATAGCATTTTTATTTTTATTTTTTTTTACATGGCCACTTTGTGTATCTAAAAGCAAAATATTTTTTTGTTTTAAATGTAATAGGAAAGGGTGAGAACCCGTATCAGATTTGTATTGTTATCTGTGTCCCCACTAGGGAAATTCACTCTTCCTATTTCCCCAAATAATCCCTGATTGCTACAGGGACAAAATGAGGAATGAAATCCAAAGATCTGAGTTGTCACCAGAACAAGAACACAGGGGAAATCTTCCAATGGAGGCAGCTGTCTAAGAGGAGATTTTCCTCACTCAGTACTTGCTATGTCTACAAGACAAAAACAAGCCCCCCCCCCCCTTCCTGTATGGCCAAAAAAAAAAAAAAAAAAAGCCTGGCTGTTGTTTATCTCCATCCTACTCCCTTCACATATTTTAAAAAAAGGTTTTAGATTTAACTCCCTTGCCTGAACCCAATTAACACCTTACCTAAACCCTTAAGTGCTGCCTAATTTATAACCTCCTTTAAAATGTAATTCTAACCCCATTCTTTAACACTTTCCCTCACCTTAAAACTCCCACATTCCTAATACCAAGCCTAACCCCTAAAGTGAGCCTTGCTATTTGTCCACAACCTAACACCAAGCACTATAGTAAATAGAGCTTGCTGGGTTATTTTACAGTTGTCCAAATACTGCAAACATTAATTAATTAACCAAAACTCAGAGCAGCTTTATAATAGGTCAAAACATCAAAAATAATTGAAATGTTCATTGTAACCTTTGAAATAAGGCCCCTTATTGTCCAACTATGACTTGGTAGACAACTGAATATTTTTTTAAAGTATGTAATAGATTTTAATTTTTTTTTTAAGTCCTTCATTAGCCTCATTCTTCTCTGCACAACCATAAAAAAATAATTTACCCCCTAAATATAAAGTGAGTATAATTTTTTTTTTTTTTTTGCAAATTTCACCTAAGCTACACAATAAACTAAGCTGAGAGTTTACATTTTTGTGAAATTTTACCAAGTACATATTCTTAATTATTTTATTTTTTATTTTTTGATAAATAAAGTTTACTAAAACTATTCTGTGTAAATCTAGTGATCATTGTCACTCGGGCAGAAAATAATGGATGTCAAACATTTTATGATTTTTCCTGGAAAAGAAGTTGTTAAATTTTCCATTGGAGACACTGTTTCTGGTGATCTGGGATTTTCATTTACTTTACTAAACTTCCCCTAATGGTCACACAGATTATAATACAAAACATGCAAACAGGTAGCAATTATTTTTTACAACCTCCAAGCCATTTTTTTTCTAGAGTTTTAGTTTGATTGGAATATTCTCTGCACAGTTTAACTGTTGCAAGAAGTGTTTCAGTCTGTTGTTTCAGTCAATTTTTTGTATGGATGCTCCATATAAGAACTGTGCAAATCCAGGTCAGATTGTTATTTTGTTGATCTCTAATCATCCATGCACAGTAGATTAAAATTTCAGGACTTTTTCTTATTTATATTATTTGTGCAGTTTTTTGTTTTTAAGCATGTATTCTTTAAGCCATATTATATATTCCAAAACAGTGTAAAGATAATTTTTTGCATTTAGTTGAATCTCACTTCATTATGTGCTGCAGTTCTTGAATATACAGCCCAATACACTGAATAAATTGGGCTAAAAGAAAAGATCATTTTTTTAAAATTAAAGTATTATTATTATTTTTTCCAGATGTACTGTACATATGCACCAGAAAACATAGTTAATCCATTTTTTATATATAAATGTAATATTAGTTATTACATTTTTTATATTTAAATGTAATATTAATATTATTTTTACAGCACGAACATGTGGCTCAAATCTTCAAGGACCATCTGGCATTATAACCTCACCTAACTATCCAGTTCAGTATGAAGACAATGCACATTGTGTTTGGGTGATAACAAGCATAAATCCTGATAAGGTATGATGTTTTGTTTTTGATGATTTGTTTATGATGTATAAGTTATAGTTATCTATGCCCAATGTCCTACCATTTACGTACTAACCATTCCAACATGGTAACATTCTCTATCCATAAGTTAGTAATACTTCCCTCCCTAACTTTATTGATGTAGTCTATAAATTATCAACCACAAAAGTTTTTCAAGGTGTAAAGTTGAAAAGTGTAATATTACTGTATTTAACTTTAAAAAAATCACAAAATGCAAAAAAAAATCGAATCCCTATTTATACAAAATCAAAAATCATATTCCATGACAAAGGGGACAAATAAATTGATATTCTGTGAATATGAACAGGAATTAACACAATTTGTGATAAAGTAGATTCATATAGTGTGTACAATCAAATTAAACACATAGAAAAAAATGACAGATTTTATCAGCAAAAACAAAGAGGGGAACTATAAGAGTCATAAAAACTTACCCAAAGCTGAATAGAGAGAAAAACTAGAGTATAAGAAATTGAAAGTTGAAAGAGCAGTGATGATAAACAAGGTAAACAAAGTACAGTCTTGGGGCTAGACTGTAAGTGCAAAAGCTATTAATGGCAATGGCTCTTTTTCTATTGGCTACCTCAACAGGAAAAGTGGGACCTCTGTTCATCCATACCTTGCAAGTTTGGCTTATGGGATTTAGAAATCCAAATGTATGCCTGTTTCAAAAACATACAGTGTGCTGATGATCATAATAGTGAAAAATGTAACATCTATAAAAAATGCTGGTAGGTTATTTGTCTAAATTGGCCCTAGTATGTGTATGCACTGTATGTATAAAATATATGTGAGGTAAGGGACCTTAAATTGTAGACTCCTTGAAGACAGGGACTGATGTGAATGTACAATATGTAATGTAAGGTGCTGCTTAAATTGTCAGCATTGCATGTTAAATTGCTGAAATAAATAAATACAACACTTCTTGTAGGTGAATATTAAAAACTGATCCAGGTAAATACATGCTTAGAATGTATCCAGACCAAATTAAAGAAAAAAATACATTACTATTGATTTTTAAACAATCCTTAAGTTGGCCTGAAATATGTCTTATACCCCAACATTGAACCATCTTCATAAAGCTTACTTTTGCCCCTGAACATTGATACACACTGACAAACTTTGACAAACAAACACTGACACTGACAAACAAACGTTGTTGTTGTGCAGTAATAATAATAATAAGCATGTTGCTGTACCCTGGGCAAAGAAGTCTGGATTTTCTACTTCTCTTGTTATTTCTCTCATTATTTCTAATACTTTTGTTTGCATACAGCCTTGGATTTTGTATTGGTTATAATCTTGTGAACATTGCTACTCATGCAACTTTTACCTGTGTTGCATTGGTTGTACTACTGTTTACCTTTCCTCCTGGAAGAAGGGCAACCTAATCTAACTTTGTCTGCACTGCTAGATCATGGTACTAAACATTATGTCTATTAATGCTAGGGGGCTAAACCACTCGACCAAACATTTCTCTTTGTGGCAGGAAGCATGTAACCCTCGAGCTGACGTAGTGTGTGCTTTGGATAGCCATTTTTACCTACATGCGCTACCCCTAGATGTGTGCATAGTGATTTCCTGTACATTTTCTTAGCCCGAGCCTCTGTTTAAAAAAAAAAGGGAGGTGCTTCTTGGCATCCAATTTAAAAGAAGTTATTGCTGACCTTGAAGGGCGATACCTAACCCTTTTATGTAACATCTATAACTGCCCATATACTTTAGTGGAGATATACACCCCCCCAATACACACACAATCCGATGTTTACGTAAACTGGGAATAGGAGTTAAATCTCAATCAACAGTTTCCCAGTGTTCAATGGAGAGTCGCATTCCGAGCAGTGTATTTAGCAACCTGTAATGCCAACCACTGGGAATTACATAAAAAAATTGTATCCAGATGGTACTATACACCTTTACGCATATCCAAATTTTCCTTCATCGGTTCACCCATGTGCTAACGGGAGTGTGGGCAAGTAGGATCTTTACATAATTTCCTCTAGGCCTAAAGGTGCTTACCCAGCTTTTGGCATAAGATATTTAGTATCCTTTCTGTCATCATCTGAATATCTTGAGGCACTTCACTCCTGAATTAGCGTTGCTAAATTTGGGCATTGATCAATGGCCAAAAGAATACCACACAATCATTACCTGTATTCTTTTGGCAGTCAGAACTATACTTTTTAGACACTGGAAATCTCTCATATCACCAAATCCTTCGGAAGTCCTTTCTCTGGTTAGAACTAACTTCTCTTTTGAAAAATCCCTTGCCTTCAGTTTAAACAAATGCCCAAAGTTTGTGCAAATTTGGCAACCTTGGATAAAGTGGAGCTTGGCACAAAATTGTATCTTGACTTGGTGGCGTCCTAGTAATACTGTTCTCTGTTGTGATCTGTATTCTTATATGGCTGTGTGCTACACAATTTTGGTTTATGGTTATCTTTCTTTGTATCTACCATGTATTATTTATATGTACTTTTAAAACTTTGTGTATGCTCAATTAAGGTACTTTCTTGAAATGTTTTCAATAAAAATACAATGTCACAAAAATAATAATAATAAGCAATATTATAATGTTTTGTTTTATTACTGTCTAACTTTGTAAGCTCCTAGTTATCAAAAACATTGAAAGATGAAACTATAAAATAACCAAATTGCATTGACAAAAAAAAAAGGGAGTAGCAGCAGATGGCACCAAAATTAATGCAGTTTTTGTTAGTGTTCTTGCTACATTGACACCTCACAATATCTACCTATGTCAGAGGGGAAGAAGAACATGTCTAATTAAAAGTGGAATGACTTTAATTATGTTAGGAAGCAAGCATAATACATAAAAGTTATTGCTGAAAATACATTTTTGTTTTCAAAATCCTCCCAATATATTCATGCTATGATGCATTGTGCAATTACATGAAATTACACGTGAAGCTTTGGAAATGACTTTTATGTCATTAAGTTGCTGACACTTGAACACAAATTTGCTAAGCTTCATTAAATCCACAGCCTTTTGTAAGTTTGCATCTTATTTCCAAATGCAATTAAAGGAAAACATAACAAATGTATAGTTACCTTATATAAGTAAGACTGACGGCCTGTGGGCGACTTCTGAACCATGCCTGAAAATGACACAAAGCTCTTTTTATTTGTATATGTTAGGACCATGTTGGTCACACTAGTTAAAGTTGTTTCCAATGTTTATTTTCAGTAGGCCTATAAATTCACTGTAATTGTTGCATATATTAAAGTTGAACTGCAGGAAGATATAATGAACACAATTTTATCCTATTAAGTATGAATCAAAACACATTAAAGCTACACTCCAGGCAGATATAAAATACCCAAATTAATGCAGCTCTGTATTCATTAATATATTATTGACTGTATAAGCTCTGCATCTAGTGTAAGTTTCTGAATGTGACTTGGTATCAACAATCCTCTATACAATCCTTTGTACAGCAGCACCCAAACTAAAAGAGAGAAGAATAGCACTAGGGGCCAATCAGGTGTCACACATGCAAATGTGCGGACAAGAAACATGTTGATAGCGGAGAACAGAAGGATAGCCTCATTAGTCTGCTACTGCTTTTTCATTATCCAGTCCAAAGACTGGAGGTGGAAAAAGGGCGTCATTGTATTCCTCAACTGTATTATTTGACAGTGTCATCCAACTTCTGTGTGAGGCATCTATATAAATTTGAAGATGGATGAAAATATATGTGTTTTATCTGTGCATTTAGTTGTTTACCTGGAGTTCAGCTTTGTATTTTAACATTGAACTAGCATACATAACTTCCAAATCTGTATAGATATCAGCATCCTGTAATGTCCCACACAGCAGCATTCTGACAGCTTAACAGAAGAGGGCCGACTCTAGCAGTCAATAAAAGTGTCCTGCACAACATATGAGTTATGATAGTAGAGAACACAAGGACGATCAAGTCACAGGGATGATTACCCATTTAAGAGCTGAGGTGGCTGCGGGCCTGTGCTGCATTGTCCAGCTGCAGTTTAATCCATAGGAAGACCAAGAACGAGCAACAAGTAGAGTGATTTTGGCTAATTTTTTTTTACCTTAAAAATGATCAATTTCTCTTTGACTAAAATGTCACCAAAATCAATCCCAAATTGTGTTATGTAAACTGCTTAGACAAAATTGTATTTTTTTTCTAACAAAGTTATAAAATGTATTTGTTTGTTTTTTCAAAAATTCTTCACCTATGTAATGGTGTACTGCTCTGTGCAGTCCAGGAAAAGCTCACTAGCCAATAGCCACTACCCATAATAAGGATAGATAGATAGATAGATAGATAGATAGATAGATAGATAGATAGATAGATAGATAGATAGATAGATAGATAGATAGATAGATAGATAGATAGATAGATAGATAGATAGATAGATAGATAGATAGATAGATAGATAGATAGATAGATAGATAGATAGATAGATAGATAGATAGATAGATAGATAGATAGATAGATAGATAGATAGATAGATAGATAGATAGATAGATAGATAGATAGATAGATAGATAGATAGATAGATAGATAGATAGATAGATAGATAGATAGATAGATAGATAGATAGATAGATAGATAGATAGATAGATAGATAGATAGATAGATAGATAGATAGATAGATAGATAGATAGATAGATAGATAGATAGATAGATAGATAGATAGATAGATAGATAGATAGATAGATAGATAGATAGATAGATAGATAGATAGATAGATAGATAGATAGATAGATAGATAGATAGATAGATAGATAGATAGATAGATAGATAGATAGATAGATAGATAGATAGATAGATAGATAGAGTGGGTACGGAAAGTATTCAGACCCCCTTAAATTTTTCACTCTTTGTTATATTGCAGCCATTTGCTAAAATCATTTAGGTTCATTCTTCTTCCTCATGAATGTACACATAGCACCCCATACTGACAGAAAAACACAGAATTGTTTACATTGTTGCAGATTTATTAAAAAAGAAAAACTGAAATATCACATGGTCCTAAGTATTCAGACCCTTTGCTGTGACACTCATATATTTAACTCAGGTGCTTTCCATTTCTTCTGATCATCCTTGAGATGGTTCTACACCTTCATTTGAGTCCAGCTGTGTTTGATTATACTGATTGGACTTGATTAGGAAAGCCACACACCTGTCTATATAAGACCTTCCAGATCACAATGCATGTCAGAGCAAATGAGAATCATGAGGTCAAAGGAACTGCCTGAAGAGCTCAGAGACAGAATTGTGGCAAGGCACAGATCTGGCCAAGGTTACAAAGATTTCTGCTGCACTTAAGGTTCCTAAGAGCACAGTGGCCTCCATAATCCTCAAATGGAAGACGTTTGGGACGACCAGAACCCTTCCTAGAGCTGGCCGTCCGGCCAAACTGAGCTATCGGGGGAGAAGAGCCTTGGTGAGAGAGGTAAAGAAGAACCCAAAGATCACTGTGGCTGAGCTCCAGAGATGCAGTCAGGAGATGGGAGAAAGTTGTAGAAAGTCAACCATCACTGCAGTCCTCCACCAGTCGGGGCTTTATGGCAGAGTGGCCCGGCGGAAGCCTCTCCTCAGTGTAAGACACATGAAAGCCCGCATGGAGTTTGCTAAAAAACACCTGAAGGACTCCAAGATGGTGAGAAATAAGATTCTCTGGTCTGATGAGACCAAAATAGAACTTTTTGGCCTGAATTCTAAGCGGTATGTGTGGAGAAAACCAGGCACTGCTCATCACCTGTCCAATACAGTCCCAACAGTGAAGCATGGTGGTGGCAGCATCATGCTGTGGGGTGTTTTTCAGCTGCAGGGACAGAACGACTGATTGCAATCGAGGGAAAGATGAATGCGGCCAAGTACAGGGATATCCTGGACAAAAACCTTCTCCAGAGTGCTCTGGACCTCAGACTGGGCCGAAGGTTTACCTTCCAACAAGACAATGACCCTAAGCACACAGCTAAAATAACGAAGGAGTGGCTTCACAACAACTCCGTGACTGTTCTTGAATTGCCCAGCCAGAGCCCTGACTTAAACCCAATTGAGCATCTCTGGAGAGACCTAAAAATGGCTGTCCACCAACGTTTACCATCCAACCTGACAGAACTGGAGAGGATCTGCAAGGAGGAATGGCAGAGGATCCCCAAATCCAGGTGTGAAAGACTTGTTGCATCTTTCCCAAAAAGACTCCTGGCTGTATTAGATCAAAAGGGGGCTTCTACTAAATACTGAGCAAAGGGTCTGAATACTTAGGACCATATGATATTTCAGTTTTTCTTTTTTAATAAATCTGCAACAATGTCAACAATTCTGTGTTTTTCTGTCAGTATGGGGTGCTATGTGTACATTCATGAGGAAGAAGAATGAACTTAAATGATTTTAGCAAATGGCTGCAATATAACAAAGAGTGAAAAACTTAAGGGGGTCTGAATACTTTCCGTACCCACTGTAGATAGTCAAATGGCCATCTACAGCAAGTTGATAAGGATGATACTGGGCTTGCAACATAACTTATTGATTGGGCAAGGCTGCACCATCTGGAACCTATATGGACACGCATTGAAGGGTTCAAAGGCCTTCCCTTATAAGGAGGGTCCCTCTGAATAAATAACTAATGCCACACTTCAGCCTAAGTAAAGCTGGCCAGAGATTAATAGAATTGAGAACAAACTTTCTTGGGAAAAGTCTTGGAAAAATCCTTACTAAAATTATTAGAACGTTACAAGAACATTAGAATGTCATTGAAAAGATGTTGTTTGCTTTTAACATTTGATTTTGGAATGAATAGACTCTACTGAATGAAAACCACATATGCTGTTAAAGTCGTTCATTTAAGAAAAATTTTCCATCTTTCTTTTTCAAATGTTCTTGTCACTAAGATCAAAAACGAGTCGAAACTTTCTTAGAATATTTATTTCCTAAGAATTTTCCTCCAAAATTTTCTTTAGCTATGGTCAGCTTAGAGTTGATGTGCATCAGGAGAAATATGAATCTGAAGAGACTGACTCGGGCCCAGTGGTGGTGTTTGCAAACAAAGGCAAACCACTTATATTTGACAGTCTTAGAGTTACATAATTAGTCAAGACACAAGTCCATCTAGTGAAACCAATAGAGAAAAAAAAAAAAACAAGTAAACAAAATAAATGGAAAATCTCCATATATAAAACACTACGACCAGATGAATGTGCGGTAACTCAAGATGGCAGATGCAAAATCCCACAGCTCCCTTGTGACTCTGTCTCTTTGTCTCCCACATTAATTGATTCTTTTCAATTTGGGAGACTCTTCACAGTACAGATGGCCCGTGACTCCTAAGCCGCTCATGATAAAGCCTCTCCACTTTCTTCTACACAGATGCCATAGCTCACAGCAAATGTGCTGGGTAATACATTAAAGGTACTTTTGCATAACATAACCCACTCTATATCCATGAAAGTAGGCAAGATTTCTCGGGAGTTAAATTGGTTCTAAAGGCTCAAGGATTATTACCTTCAAGGTTTAAAAACCTTCCTTGTTCAGCAGCCCCCCAGCCCTTCCTAATACCTACCTGAGCCTCATCATGATCAAGCGATGTTAAAGATAGCTAAGGACTCTCCCTCCACATTGGTGGAGACAGCAGCGGGAGCCAATTGTCAATCACAGCCAATGAGGAGAGAGAGGGGGTGGGGCGAAGCTGTGTCTGTGCGTGTGAATGGACACGCAGTACTGCAGCTCGGGAATGAGCCTGCCTGGGTTTCCCCTACTGCAAAGTGCTTGCTCTGAGGGAACTTAGCAGGAGGGAGCGGCCAAGAGCATCAGTGAGGGACTCAAGAAGAGGAGTATCAGGACTGCTCTGTTCAAAAACACTGCACAGAGCAGGTGAGTATGACATGTTTGTTTGTTTGTTTTTGTTTGTTTTTTTAAAGAAAACCTTTAATATCACTTCAATATTGCTTTCTTAGGTGAATCCACTAACCACCTTGGGAAAAAAATTGAGGAGCTAATACAATACATGCATGTGCTAGAAGAGGAGAGTCATACTTCAAAGTATACTGTCCCCCAGCTGCAACTTCAATGGGAGCACTTGGAAAATAGAGAATGCCGCCAACATCTCTATATCTGTGGAGAAACAGTGGGAGATGCAGAGCTTAGACCCAGGGTCGGCATTTGGGGTGTGCGAGCTGTGCGGCCGCACAGGGCGCCATGGGCAACAGGGTCGCCATGTGGCCATCACAGCTCGCAGATGATCAAGGCCGCACAGGGGGAGGTAAGCGGCGACCACGGCCTGGACAGGGTTAACACAGGCCACGGCCGCCGCTTACCTTCCACTTTGCAACTGTGCCTCGGTCTCCTAGCTGCAGGGCTGAGCTGTGTATCTCACACAGCTCAGCCTCCGATCCGCTGCCCCTGACAGGTCTCTCCTCCTCTCTGCAGGGACGACAGAGGAGAGATCATCAGCTCCTCTTCCTCCCACCCCTTCTCCTCCTCCTTCTCCTCCCGTCCCTTCTCTCCTGGGTCTGCCCCGCCCACACTCCCCGGGGATGCTTAACCTCTCTAGCGGTATTCCCGAGTGTGGCTCTGGGGTTAAATTTCAGTGACAAAAGCCACACTCGGGGTACCACTAGGGAGATCGCTGGATCCTGTAAGAGAGGGTACTCACCTTGTCCCCGGGATCCAGCGATGTGTCCTGGCAGTGTGCAGCAGCCAGATCTTCCTCCCGATGCTCTGTGCCCCGGCTTCCGTCTCCTGCAACGTGACGCTAGCAGAGGGGTGGAACTGTGGGCAAATTCAAACAGTAAAACACACCAAACACACTGATACATTACAAAATAAATAAATTCACATTAGTTTGCCCCCCCAGTGCCGTTTTCTGCAGTTTTACTGTACTTTTTATGTTTTATATATATATATATATATACATGTATATATATGTATACACACACACACACACACATATATATATATATATATATATATATATATATATATATACACTCAGGTCCATAAATATTGGGACATCGACACAATTGATTTGAAGTGAAAACAAACAAGATGGGCTTTAACC
This sequence comes from Pelophylax lessonae, assembly GCF_965119305.1. Lineage (NCBI taxonomy): Eukaryota > Metazoa > Chordata > Amphibia > Anura > Ranidae > Pelophylax > Pelophylax lessonae. The sequence goes on along the minus strand of NC_138770.1, from coordinate 324,333,520 downwards.
CCTTGCCGACCGCCGCACGACTATCTACGTCGGCGGTCAGCCCCTCACAGGCAAACTAACGTAGGGCTACGTTGCTTGCTTGTGAGGGTCTAGGGAGCGAGCGCGCGCCCCCGGAGGCGCGCTCCCGCGTGGTCACGGACCCCCCCCCCGCGCGTGTGACCAGCGGACCCGATGTCCGCCGGCCACTCCTCGGCGATCGGCGGGGGAGAGGGAGAATGTCAGGCAGCTTGTGTAAACAAGCTGCCTGTCATTCTCCTCGCTGCAAAGACACTGATCACATGGATCTACTATGTAGATCCGTTGATCAGTGTCCTTACAGCTGAAGCCACAGCCAATCACAGTAGAAAGCATGCCCCTAGGGACACACACAGCCCCTCCCTCCCAAATAAAGTTAACCCCTTCACTACCAGTGTATTTTTACAGTAACAGTGCATATATATAGCACTGATTACTGTAGAAATGTCACTGGTAACCCCAAAAGTGGAACGGGAACAAGCTCTGCATCATGCCCACCATGCCTCTCCTCTAAGTCCCTGCTCAGGGACCATGGTTTTGGAGCAAGCATTATCCACACCTTCTCTTTCTTGTGGGCAACAAGTTTCCCAGGAACATTCAGTAGGCTCTACTCCTCCTCATATCTCTCCCTTCTTGAGCTCCTGTGGACACTCCTGCTCGGGGGTGAAGGAGCCTGCCACCATTAGCTCTTCCACATCAAGCCACCTAACCCTCAGCTCTCTTAATCCCCAGAGACTAAAGAGGTTCTGAGACTCTAGTGTAGCCATATCACCCAGCCTGACGCCTGATTCCCCCCAGGGAGGCTCTGATCACATGTGTGAGGTGACAACCCAGTCTGTGACCCCTGTCTTGCCATCTCACCCACAGGCCTAGTAGGAACCATGGGATTCTCCATTCTGCCACTGGTTTCCCTGGCAAACCAGTCTCAGAAGGTATGTACATGACTACCCAAACCCCAGTTTTAGAACAGCCTCCTGGCTTTCCCTTTTCACTTCCACATTCAAATTTTACAGAATTATCTGCCTGGCATTATTACATGCAATCTATACCAACTAAAGGGGACTTGCATTCCATTACTGCTTGATGTCAGGGAAACTTGCCACACTGAAATTAAACTTTGCAAACAAATTTACATTATTTGGCAGATAGGGTTGAGATGTTGGAGGGCGAACTCCAGACCACTAAACTGGATGTTCATAATGTCCAGGACCATGTTGGGGATCAGCGCCTACTTCTCAGTAACATGCAAAGACACCTGGAGGACTTGGACAACAGAGGGCGTATTAAAAAAAACATCAGAGTCTGAGGTCTCCCTAAGCCTACTGAATCGGAGAATCCTAAGTCTACCCTGCAGTCTACACATTATGAAAATGGATAGGGCTGAATAAGCTCTGAGACCCAGGGCTCCCTTTCTAAACCTCATGATGTTTTTTGTCACTTCCCCTCCTACATGCTTAAGGAAGACATTATGAGGAAAGCTAGATCTACACAAACTGTCCCTTTTGAAAGAACCCCTGTTCATCTCTATCCAGATATATCCTAGATAACTCCAAACCAAAAATGGAGGCTCCTACAGCCTAGCCTCCCCTATCTGAGCTTCAGGCAAATAATACCACCTATAACTGTGTCTTTCCCTTTCATTTAACTGCAAAGCGCAAAGGCAAATTTGCAGTGCTGCGTGTTCCTAAGGAGGGGTTAATCCCTTTCCCCCCTTTTTGTGAGGATGGGTGTGTCTCCCCATTTTGGGAGGTAACACATGTTTATATTTATGCCCTGAGGTACCTGGTGCTCTTTTCTTTGTGTACATGACTCTGTTGAATTATACAGCCAAGGAGTAGCTACAATTACTTTCTTGAGTCACGGGGCTTTTAGCTTGCTCATCGTCATTCCCAAATCTGCCTCATGGGACATTTCTCTTATGCTATTTTCCCCCTACTGTTATAGATATGCAGGCTATCTTCATGTAGTTATACATTGTAGCTTAGCAACTGACCCCCCCCATATGATTTGATTAAGTTCCCTCTCTTGTTTTATACCCCATCCTCATAGTAGTGTTCTTGGTGATATTTTGTTGATACTAATTATGTTCTGTTCTTTATGGTTACCATCTTTATGGTGTATTGTAGGTTCAAACTCTCTTTGTTGTCTCCTCTCTGCCTCTCTCTTCTCTCTGCCCTTTCTTGTCCATTATTTCTGCTGCCCCCTAGACTGCCACTAGCATGTATTTTCAGTGGTTATCTTCTCCTACTCATAGCAGCATATTCCCCCCTTGCAGTATCCAGCTTCTACTATGACTTACTATCATACATTCCACCATGGTTAAGATTTTTTCCTTGAGTGTCAATGGGTTAAATTCTAGCCATAAGCAACATTTGGCACTTCCAGAATGTAAGAAATGTAAGGTGGATGTTATTTTTGTCCAGGAGACTCACTTAAAAAGGTATCATTAAAGTTTGCTTCTCAACGCTACTCACTACTACAGTTTCCAAATAGATAAAAAAGGGAAAGTGTGGCCATCCTCAATAAAAGGTGCTCCCCGTTTAAACATTTGAATCCATGTGGTCATTTTGTCATACTGAGGGGCAAATAAGTGATCCATGTTATAACTTTCTGCACTCTTTAAGCACCCAATGTTAACCAAATAGCATTCCTTATGCAACTCCATACCCACTTTTTTGTACCAACCACACGTTCTTAATTGTGGGTGGAGACCAGTAGCGTATCATCACATAAAAGTCAAACGTATCTCACAATCTTGTATCTCCAAAAGCTCTCAACTTTTTCACCAACTCACTAGAAGGCATGCTCTCTTTGTTGCCTGTTGGGTATCTAGCCCTTTGGAATGGGAGTACGCTCATTCTCACCCACATCTCACTTTCGCATCAATAATTTTTTGTAAGAGATCTGACATTACGGTCACTTAAAATGGCTACAATATCACCTAAAGTATATCTTGGTGTTACCATGCATCTATCCTCCTCACTTAGAGTTGAATAGGAATCGCCACTGAAGCAATACTTTGTTGAGAATGCTACATTGGATGTCTTACTCACCACCATTTAGCCAGTCCTTTGTGGCCATTGCATTGCAATTTCTTCCACCTTGCAGAAAATCAACAACATGCCAGACTGAGCAAAAAATACATACTCTTGAATCCCAATTTTGTAGTATCCCTTGAATGTTTAGTTCCCCTCATACTACTCTTAAGGAACTGTCACCAAGGAGGGTCGAGAGACTTTGACCCGCTTGTGCCAGTTGTATCATATCAAAGGAAATAAAGCCCATTCTCTCCTTGCAAATAAATTGCAGGTATGTGTTTATTCCTTGACACTGCATTCAATCAAAGACAAGGAGGGAAATTCGCACTCACACCAACTTCAATTGTACAACTCTTTAGGGACTTTTACGCTTCTCTGTACAATGATCCTAATCTTCCCCATGAGCCCCCATCTCAAACCCTCCAGCTTCAGATCCAACAATACCTTGCACAGAGTGGATTTCCCAGGCTTTGCCTTTCAGCCCTCTATTTCTTTAATGAGCCTGTGACCGAAGAGGAATTGAGATCTATGCTTCAGTTACTATACTTCAGTTATGAATGAACAAAGTGAGTGAGTGTGCTCACTGTGTTCATTTAGAAAAAGAAGGGCTCGGTAAATTGCATATTTACTAGCCACTTCTTCGGTTATCTTTTCTAAAACATCGCCCGCAATAGCTGGGGGGCAAGTAAAGCCAGCAGCACTGCGGGGGAGGGGAGACAACATAAGAGGAAGCCCGGCAGTAGGAAGAAGTGACACTGCATGTAGTGATTAGGGTGTGCCCAGGCATACCTGGCAAACCCCCTACACACGCCTATGGTTATAGTTTCATAGTTATTGTTTCACAATGCCCACTTGGAAAGCTTTTCCTGCTATGCATATTACAGCTCTACTTTCAAGGGCTCGTAATGTTATTGTCATTAGCCTTTTAATGTACATGTTTTTTTTATTGACAAAACAATTCCCTTTCTTAGTATATGATACTTAAAAATGTTAAGAGCCCTATCAATTGTAGTAGTTGAGTAGCATGTGAGAGAATTGTTTTATATTGTTTTATAACTGCTGCCAAAGCTTATTTCGTATAAGTTTGATTGTCTGCTGTCCAGACTGGGAATAAACAAGTACTGTACTTTTTAAAGTGGGAGTAAACTTCCATCTCTGACTTTTACCTATAGTTAAGCCTATAATAAGACTTACCAATAAGTACTGTAAATATCTCCTAAAAGTGCACTGTTTAGGAGATATTTACTATAAATGCAGCCAGTGACGCCACTGGCGCATGCGCTCTGAAGGAACTGCCACCCAGGTCATTCCCTCAGAGTTCCGTGCCGTAAATGGCGTTTCTCATGCAAATGTGCGGGAGTGACATCATCGGGGCTCAGGCCAGTCTCATAACCAGAGTCCACAAACCTGGAAGGAAGAACGGGTGAGGATGGAAGCGCCTGCAGCGGTGACATCTTAATTTTCAGGTAGATTTAACATAATGTGCTATTATGCGATGCATACTAACACATTATGACATTACCTTTAAGGTTAAAAAAAAAAAAAAAAACACCCAGCAGTTTACTACCGCTTTAAAGACAAAGGCATCTTCCCCACATGCCTGACCCAGTAAATGTGGGGTTCTGTGAGGGGGGGGACTTATCAGAATCTGGAAGCCTCTTTTAAAAGATAAGAGACTGAGATATACATAGTACATAGTTACACATATTCCTGGTTACTCATTCACAAAATAATTAAATAGTAAATAGACACAGAGACATATTTAAAAAAGTTTTTATAAAAAAAAAATCCCCAAATAATGTCCTACAATATACTGTGGATCTAACGTCACGTCATTTAGTGAAGTAGATCTAAGTAGATCTATCCTCAATCACAATAAATTATGCCCTGACCACTAACCAATGCACAAGGACCCATGCAGATGATCTGTTCTTGCCTAAGCTTTTGCTGTGGTACACAGTAATTTAATCCATAAGTATGTGAGTATGTGCTGCAAACACTGGGACACTTTGCATGTGTCAGCAACAAGTGTACACTGTGCACCCCAAGATAACAAAAAATATGCTAGAAAAAAAATAAATAAATGAAATACAATATACCTCCCAACAAAAGAAAACCCTGAAACATTGTAGCCAAACCCTTTTAGTTAACCTAGCAGAAAATGTAAAAAAAATGGATACACATGAAATAATGCAAAATACCCCCCCCCCCCCAATAATAACCCTCCCAATAAAACAACAATAAAAAAAAAGCAAGGTGTGGCCAAACCGCTATACAGCAACTACAGTTGTTGGTAACACAAACAAAAACGCAGTTCTGAAAAAGGACTGTTGGGTCTTTGAACTGTGAACCTTGGGGGGGGGGGACACAAGAATATGAAGCTTATCACACTGCAATTCACGGTAATTCAGTGCAATCTATCACAAGCAACTTACTCCTTTGCTCCAATACACTTGTCAAATTACCAGTTCATTTATGAAGGGGTGAGGGGGCTGTTACACAAAGTCCCCTATTTTGGCCATTCTAAGCAAGCTAAGTTGAATGACTAGGTAGTGCGTTATGGTTACAACTTTGATTTTTTTATTGTTTTTTTTTTTTTAACTTTCCTAAAGCTTTTAGATTTGTTTTGGCTGCTAGTTGAAATGAATCTGATTAGGTGCTGCTTTAGCCAAGCTATACGTAAAAGTTACAAACACATCCAAATATAGGACATCTGATTAGGAGCTGCTTTAGCCAAACTATATGTAAAAGTTACAAACCCATCCAAATATGGGACATTAGAATACAATGTCTATAACATTATCTATTAAAATCATACTGTTCCATAACCTATTTTTCCGTCACCTTAGTAATCCTATTTAAAAAAAAAAAAACCCTTGAAATTTTTAAAAATGTAGCATCAATATTCTCTCACCATAAACCTTATTGATATTTGCTGCTAAATTTAGGTTTTAAAAATGTAAACAGGATGGATGAACAACCTTTAATTAGGTCAATTAAACCTAAACATAGACCTCAGTCTGCATGAATTTCTGTTATTCTCTTATGTCACTGGTATATGAAAATTAAGATGTACAGTATGTCAAACCAAGGTTGCATATGTTTGGAGAAAGTGAAGAAGGAATAAAATGTCAGGGCCCATTCACACTTGTACATGGTGTCCTGCAATGCACATGTTGTCATACATTGACACACATTTTGTTAAACAGCCCTTTCAGGATGAATGGACTAAAATGAATCATAATGCATACGAATCTGTGATAAGCAGGGCTTTGCGCTTACCATATTGCATATCTTGCTAACAATATTGATGTAACACCCCCCCCCCCACCCAAGGAGTCACAAGTGAAATGAAATACTCCACCCTGCACAGCCAGGCACACACCAAATTTTTACAGGCACATTTGAGTCAGAAAACAGTCCAGTGCTTGTTTTTTTTTTTTTTGTTTTTGTTTTATCGAGGGATTAGAACTCGGATATGGATTTGGAAATTATGGGGTGCCCATTTGCCTTCAAATAACTTCAGGGACAACTTCTACTATATAAAGTATATATATACACTCCTCACGTCCTCCAACACACTTGCTTGCAGAACTCCAGCTGGCACACTGTTTTTAGATCTGACAAAGCACACAGATTTAGAGCAATAGCCCATTACAGACAGGTGGCCACTTGATGTGAATCATAAAAGTCAGTGTCCATGCATACATCCCTGTGGCTACTGATCCCAGTACCACCTCTTCAGGCACTCCCAGCCTCCCTGGCTGCAGCTGCCTCTTTCACTAGCCCATCTGGCTAACTTCTCAAGCACATTCCTACCAAACTGACACTCTTCCCACAGTCCTTCTAGACTGCACACTCACCAGCCCACCTGGCTAACTTCTCAGGAGACCTCCTGGACATGCTGACCTGCTCCCACTGTCTTCTCCTTGCTCCTGTGCCTCCAGAGATGCTGCTTGCAGAGTCATCCAGTCTTCCATAGTCACTCAGCCCTGACCCAGATTCAACCCAGGCCTGGCTCTCAGCCAGGCCAAATTTTCCTACACTAACAACTAACCATGTACATCTAATCTAGAGCACTATAGGGCGCTACATTAATAGCAGAACAGGAGTAATGGTTGTCAAATTCTATTGGCACATGGACAATTCCTAAAACATGAGTAGTCAATCAAAAACATTTTTTTCCATTTTTTTTTTTTTTTTTAGAGTGTGGAGGCATTCGAATTCCTGTCACATATTACTTCTGTCTGGGGTTTCATTAGGGAGATTTATCTTGTTTTCTGTCCTGCTTACAATGGTTTCGTCAAACATGAAACATGGGAAAATTTGCATCAAGGACACAAGCAGAATACAAATTTGACAAGGGTTCTAGCCTTTCCCTATTCTACTAAAGAAAAACATGTTTTACTTCTGTGTTGCTGTTGGAGAGTTTCCCTCATTTCTTCTCAGCTAAAACATTGTCCGGTTGACAGGAAGTGAACCGCCCCTCCTTTCCACCTTGTCCAATCAGAGAGAACTTTGCAAAATTGAGAAAATTGCAAAAAAAAAGCAGTAGACCAGCCTCTTAGCACAGGACCCAGCAGCTGGTGAAGATCGATGTAGTAGTGGTGTCTTCTACATAGATTTCCAGCTTCTAGAGTTATCCCACAGGTATGGTATTTACATACTTACATTTGGTAAAAAATATGTAAAAATATCCTTAAAATAAGTGAAGTTCTGCCTAAATCTGAAATATCAACCTTATATGGACCTTAATCATAAATATGCACTACCACTATTACGCCAATAAATAAAATATGTACTCAACCACTTTTGTAAGCTTCCAATATGGATACTTGAAACTATGATAGATGTATAAGCTTATAAATAGGCCATACATATATGAATGTATTCATATTGGATGCACTGGTGGAATATGTGGATGATAATAGATGATAATTGGAGTATTCGTAACTGCCAAAGGCAAACTGTTGATAACTACTGCTTGTGACTGACATGCTGTGCTTCAATTACCTCTAGTGGGTTTCCAGTATTTCCAGCATTCATATCTATGACACCGATATGAATTTCACAAAATTCACCTCATGGAGAAATGTTAGAGATGAGCTATATGTACTGTATCTATTCATTCTTAGCTGTCATTAGGGGAGTTGCTGCAATGATTGACACAGTTTCCCATTTGTGCACTAATGTGCATTACAGAGTAAAATCTAAAGAAAAAAATAAATAAAAATGGATATTACTCTTCATGTTTTATTTAAACTATTCAAGCCAAAATGCATTTGCTTACAGTCTTGAAGGTGAAAGTCTGTCAGGGTTTTAATATTGTCTGTATCTTTGTTGGGGTGACATCACATAAGAGAAAGACAAAGCTGCCCAGAGGAGATACAGACAGCCACAAAAACAGAGGTTTTAGAACCTCTCAGTTTTATTTCTTTCTCTCTCACTGAGCAGTTTTTTCCTTGCCTCAATTACATAAAGAGTTATAACTAGAGTTGAGCGGACACCTGGATGTCCGTGTTCGGCGGGTTCGGCGGAACTTGAAAAAAAAGTCCGGATCCGTGTCCCGGACTTTTTTCGAACTTTACCCGGACACCGAACCCCATTGAAGTCAATGGGGACCCTAAATTTCAGGCACTAAAATGGCTCTAAAAAACAAATGGAAAAGGCTAGAGTGCTGCAAATGGCAGCAAAATGTAGTTAAGAGCATGGCAAGTGCTCTTAAAAAAAATTCCCCTTTAAATTTGTAATTTTTAAATAGCAGATTAGAACAGCACTCTGTAGTAAAATATAGCTGACCACTGCACACAACAGACTGATAAAAATATATTTTTTTCTCCCTCCTCCTCCTTCTCAGAGGGCTCAAGTGAGGGCAAAAAGATTGTTCACTGAACCACCCCCCACACAGCAAAATCGATGTAGATTGTTCTGTCCTGTGTCTCCTAATCTCTCCCTGCCTAATCTCTCCAGCCTGTCCCTAAAATGCTCAAATATCTTTCCCTGCCTACACTCCGACCTTTCCCTGCATTCTTTTCAGCACAATGTTGTTTTACCCTGTCTGTCCCTAATCAGCAGCAGCCAGCACCGTTCTGTGTGCTCTCTCCCTACACTACAGCAGACTGACGCACCGCGCTGTGTCTCTCGAGCTTATAAAGACCTGGGTCACATGCTTCAGCTGGCCAATCACAGCTACTAATACATTAGTAGGCATGGCTGTGATGGCGCACACCAGTTAAACGCTTGTTGATTGGCTGTTGAAAGCCCGCCATTAAAAGCACGCCATTACATACAAAGCAGGAAATAAAAATTACCGAACACGGATTTTAAACCCGAACATACAGTAAAGTTTTCGGGTCCGTGTCCGGGTAACAAAAATCCAATTATCCGGTACGGACCCTAATAATACAGCCTTGGAAGTGTGTTTGGGGTCATTATCATGTTGGAATACTGCCCTGCGTCCCAGTCTCCGAAGGGAGGGAATCATGCTCTTCTTCAGTATGTCACAGTACATGTTGGCATTCATGGTTCCCTCAATGAATTGTAGCTCCCCAGTGCCAGCAGCATTTATGCAGCCCCTGACTATAACACTCCCAACATCACGCTTGACTGTAGGCAAGACACACTTGTCTTTGTACTCCTCATCTGGTTGCCACCACACATGCTTTACACACCTGAATGAAATACGTTTATCTTGGTCTCATCAAACCATAGGACATGGTTCCAGCAATCCATGTCCTTAGTCTGATTGTCTTCAGCAAACTGTTTGCGGGCTTTCTTGTGCATCATCTTCAGAAGAGGCTTCCCTCTGGGATGTAGAAAATAAACCTATGCGCTACCAAAAGAGAAAAAGGGAACGGAGAAGAAGGAGAGGAGATGAAGATATATAAATGGAGCACCAGAGGTCCGCAGCCGATTCAGTAGTGTCACCACATACGATACAATGCAAATATAGGAATAAAACCAGCGCAAAAAACCCCTTTAAAATTGGTGAACCATAAACCAGATAATAAATATCAATGTTCACAAAAGTGCTAAATGTGCATAAATATATAAATATAAATAAGACACAAGAGGTAAATAATTTCATGGACTTGTCTAAAAGAATAAAAAAGGTAAGTAACTAGACGGTCAATAAGTATAATTCTTCAAATATTGAAAGTAAAGTGACATGTGCAAAAGTGCAGTTTAGAAGAAACGTAGTAAAGTGTTCCAGTGATCTATAAAGTGATCAGAAATAGCTGGGTAAACATTTAAAGTGCGTGACCCGTGCTGAGAAGAATCTCAATAATTCAAAAATGTTGAAGGAATGTGCAGAAAAGAGCAATTGCACAAGTTCTATGGATAGAGAACTGATCAAAGGCTCCGACTGAAGCAATTAATGTAAAAAAGAAAGAAGAAAAAAATCTTATAAAAAGTGCCCTATGAAGGGTGAACCACTGTCGCTCTTCGGGGTGCGGTGGATGAGTAAACTTATCTGATATAAATGATAATGATATTCATAAAGGTGTGTGTGAATCAAACAGGCGTGAGAAACAAATTATATGTGGAAAAAAAAAAGGAAAAAAGCAATGCCCTATGAAGGGCGAACCACTGTCGGTTCTTCAAAATATGAAAAAACAAATGAATATAATAGTAAAAAGTGACCACTATCACAAAAATCAAGTCCAATTGATGCTATATATAGACTAAGAATCAAGTTTGTAACAAGTGAAGATAGAAAACGATATCCGGTGATCCCAGTCCGAGTATTAGTGAGCTAGGGTTCCACAAAGTAGGTGTAATGGCCGCTCACCTCCATTAACACTCATTTGAGCATTTCAGGTATCTCATGTCAACCTGTAGACCTTTAATAGGATATTTCCTAGGCAAGAATCTTCAAAGTATGGCTCTGATATGTAGATCAGGGTCCAGATCTTCTAGGTTGGTCTCGGGCAAAGGTGCTTGCTATAGAGGTAATGCTAGGACACTCGTGAATCAGGAAACAAGATGAGGAGAGGATCTCATGGTGTAGTATGTTCAATAAGTCATTTATTAGGCAAGTTAAAAGTTAAACTTACATATGTGTAGAAAATCAAAGGCACATTCAGTATTGGCAGCCGTCGATGCGGTTACAGTGCTTTCTCCAGCTACTTCCGGTCTCGGCCGTAGACCCGGAAGTGACGTCACCAGGGCATCCCGACGCGTTGCGTAAAAAATCACATTACTTTATCAAGGGTCCTTCTGGGATGACAGCCATGCAGACCAATTTGATGCAGTGTGCAGCGTTTAGTCTGAGCACTGACAGGCTGACTCCCCACCCCTTCAACCTCTGCAGAAATGCTGGCAGCACTCATACGTCTATTTCCCAAAGACAACCTCTGGATATGACGCTGAGCATGTTCATTCAACTTCTTTGGTCCACCATGGTGAGGCCTGTTCTGAGTGGAACCTGTCCTGTTAAACTGCTGTGTGGTCTTGTCTACCATGCTGCAGCTCAGTTTCAGGGTCTTGACAATCTTATTATAGCCTAGGCCATCTTTATGTAGAGCAACAATTCTTTTTTTCAGATCCTTAGAGAGTTCTTTGCCAATGAGGTGCCTGGTTGAACTTCCAGTGACCAGTATGAGAAAGTGAGAGCGATAACACCAAATTTACCACACCTGCTCCCCATTCACACCCGAGACCCTGTAACATTAACGAGTAACATGACACCAGGGAGGGAAAATGGCTAATTGGGCCCGATTTGGACATTTTTACTTAGGGGTGTACTCACTTTTGTTGCCAGCGGTTTAGACAATAATGGCAGTTATTATAAAACAAATGCATGAATGTAATCACAAGCCTTACAAAATGGTCTTTCCTTTTACAGGGCAAGAATAAATTAGTAACTTAAATAACAATAGTCTATTAAAAATGTCAGTCCACTATACACTGATCAGCCATAACATTATGACCACTGACAGGTAAGTAAATAACACTGTTCAGCTCATTACAATGGTATCTGAAAGTGAGTGGGACGTGAACATGTTGTCCCTAAAGTTGATATATTGAAAGTAGAAAAAAATGGGCAAGCTTAAAGATTTGAGCAACTTTGACAAATGCCAAATTGTAATGGCTAGATGACTGGGTCAGAATGGTCCAAGGTAGGAAAACAGTGAACTGGTGACAGGGTTATGTGCCACCAAGGCTCAGTGATGCACATGGAAGTGAAAGCTAACCTTTGTATTCCAATCCAATTGAGGAGCTAATGAATCTGAAATCTCAAAAATCTGAGAAAGTTAATTGTGGTATTTCAAACACACAGGGTGTTGCAGTTTGTTGCATATAATGCTTTGTGGCCACAGACCAATCAGAGTGCCCATGCTCACTGGTGTCCACAGCTAAAAGAGCCTATATTTGAAACATGAGCATCAGAACTGGACCACAGGTGCAATGGAAGAAGGTGAACTGGTCTGATGAATTCCAGAATTATTTGAGGAACACAACAAAGAGTTTGTGGTGTTGGCTTGGGCTTTAAATCCTCCAGATCTCAATCCAATTGAGTATCTGTGGGATATACTGTGAAAACTAGTCTGATTCATGGAGGCCCTCCCCCCACTTTGCAACTTACAGGACTTTAAAGATCTGCTACTGAAGGCTTGGCGCCAGATACCACAGCCAGGGGTGATGCAAACATTTTTGTCTACTTAGGCGAAGCTGCCCCCCATCGTGCATTCCCTGCTTGCCCTCATTGGCTACAGGCAGCTGGCAGGTTAGACAAAGTAAATCTTCCCTGCTGCACTCGGTAGTATTTTAACCACTGAAATCCCAAAGCCATTTTTAACATGTTTTAAAAATAATTTAAGGTCTGAAGATTACTTAAAATCCACAAAAAACATCATATATTTTCTGAAAGCAGACACCCTGGAGAAGAAAATGTTAATTCCAATATTTTGTGTTACATGATATTAGTGAAATTGTTTATGAAACTCACAATATTAGTTAGAAAAATGCACTAAAGGTAATTTTTGGACACATAAAATATAAAATAGTGCATAGATACCCAACATTTCAGGCCTTAAAATTGCATGCACTCATGAAACGCCCCTACAGGTCACCAGTTTAGAGTCATGCAGGAGCTTTGGTGCAAAAATTATTGCCCAACTCCAACGTGAACGGTGATAAATAACATGTGTATGGCATTCGTCGTTTTCCTACGTAGGTGAACTAATGTGTTTTTGTATGTGTGTGTGTGGATAGGATGGGAAGCTCTAAATTTTGTTTTACATTTTTTTGTGTCTATTTAAAAATATTTACATAACTTTATTGCTTTTACATAGAGGACCAGCAGCCGCCTATATAATAGCATATAGGTGACAGGTTCTCTTTATGAGACATTCTGGGTCTATTAGACCCAGGATGCCTTCTCAGTATACCACTGCAGCTGATAGAACAGTATTTGTGTTCTCTCAGCAGCTTCACCAGGCAGTAAACGTGATGATTGACAGCTCAGGAACATAAAGTGGTTTCACACATGTCAATGAAGTAGGCTCAGCGGACAGAGGTCTGTTGAGTTCCTGCCACTCTTCCAAGCGACCCACCGTGACTGCACTGGGCCCACAGGTGGGACAGCAGAGCCTGGGGAACATGGTGAGGGGGGTCGCATAGGGGGCGGCATGGCACAAGACATCATCACGCCAGTTGTGGAAGTATTCCTTTAGCCCTGGTTCACACTTGTGTGGGCTCTGTGACCTGTGTTTTCCACAATAAAAGGTGCATGCACCTTTTTAAAAAATTGGCCGCAGGAAAATTGCATGGTCTTTTTGACCATGTGATTTTCCAGCGATTCCCACAAACATGCTGCGGGCTGGGATCCGTAGGGGTGCCATTCATTCTGAATGGCAGGCCCGTGCATCTCATAAGAGCAGCACAATTTGGTTGCGGGTGGTTACGAGAACAGATGGTATTCCTGTATCAGCAGCCAACCCGTACAGCATGACCCAAGGCTTAATATCATCTGTGAGATTAGTTAGAGACAGGGCCAGTGCAAGGATTTTTGACACCCTAGGCGAAACCTCATTTTGCCACCCCATTGGCATCGCCCCCTTGACTCCGCCCCGACTCCACCTCCCCCCCCCCCCCGGAAAACCAGTAGACCAGTTTTACATATATATGAAAACCAGTATATTTATAATAAGAAGGAAACAAGGCATGAAGAAAAGGAGGCATGGTATCACAGGGCCATTGCAAGGATTTTTGACTACATAGGCGAAGATACATTCCTCCCCCAGCCCATCCACACCGTCCTCTTGCTACTCCCTGTCTAAAACCAAGTTGGTACCTCCTTCGCATCATGGCTGTAATGTGATGGGGCGTGATGAGGTCACATACCATTGAAAATGGAGCTGTGCTGAACTAATGAGGGGGTGGGGTTATGCATTCTTCAGTCCCCTCACTGCAGCTGAGGTCAACTAAACTTCTAATGGCTGGGTTTCCCCCCATAAGCAAACTCCCAGACCACCCCCCCCAGATACTCCCACTTTGATTACACCTCCCCAGATACCCCTACCCTGGTTACAGCCCCAGATACCCCCCACTCTGATCATACCCCTAGATTACCCCCCAGCTTGACCACACCTCCCAAAATACCCCTTCACTGATGACACCCTCAGATATCCCCCACTCTGATCACATCCCTAGATAACCCACCCTACCCTGATCACATCTCCCTAGATACCCTACCCTGATTACACCTCTAGATACCTCTCTACACACTGAAGAGCACTACATCTCTACTGGAGAGACAGTGGCTGAGAGAGAAGGGGTGGCTAACAGAGAGGGAGAGAGGGGTGGCTGAAATAGAGGGGGGCTGTGTTTAAAAAAAGGGCGTGAGAGAGAGGGGGAACTGAGACAGAAGGGGGGCTGAGAGAAAGGGGTGCTGAGAGACACTGGGGGCTGAAAGACACTGGGGGCTGAGAGAGAGGGAGACAGAGAGAGGGGGGCACAGAGGGAGGGTGATGAACAGAGGGTGGGGCTGAGAGAAAAGGGGGCTCAGAGATAGGGTGGTGGATGGAGAGCGTGGCACAGAGACACAGGGAGCCTCAGATAGAGTGGGCAGACAGAGAGGGGGCTGGGAGAGACACAGGGGGCTCAGAGAGAGGATAGCAGACAGAGAGGGGGTTGAGAGAAAGGGGGGCTTAGAAAGAGGGTGGTGGACAGAGGATGGGGCTGATAGAGAGGGGGGCTCATAGAGATGGTGGTGGATGGAGAGGGGGGCTGAGAGAGACACAGGGGAGCTCAGAGAGAGGGTGTCAGACAGAGAAGGGGGTGAGAGAGACACAGGGGGCCTCAGAGAGAGGGTGGCAAACAGAGAGGGGGCTGAGAGAAATGCAGGGGGGCTCAGAGAGAGGGTGGTGGACAGAGAGGGGGGCTGAGAGAGACACAGGGGGCCTCAGAGAGAGGGTGGCAGACAGAGAGGGGGGCTGAGCGAGACACAGGGGGCCTCAGAGAGAGGGTGGCAGACAGAGAGGGAGGCTGAGAGAAGCGCAGGGGGGCTCAGAGAGAGGGTGGCGGACAGAAAGGGGGGTTGAGAGAGAGGGGCCTCAGAGAGAGGGTGGCAGACAGAAAGAGGGGTTGAGAGTGAGGTGCCTCAGAGAGAGGGTGGTGGACACAGAGGGGGGCTGAGAAAGAGAGACAAGAAGGCTCAGAGAAAGAGTGGTGGACAGAGGGGGAGGCCTAGAGAGAGAGAGAGAGACAGAGGGACTCAGAGAGAGGGTGGTGGACACAGAGGGGGGCTGAGAGAGAGAGACAGAGGGGCTCAGAGAAAGAGTGGTGGACAGAGGGTGGGACTGAGAGAGAGGGTGGATGACAGAGAGGGTGGCTGAGAGAGACACTGGGGGCCTCAGATGGAGGGTGGCAGATAAAGAGAGGGGCTGAGAGAGAAAGAAAGGATGCTGACAGAGATGGGGGGCTGACAAAGATGGTGGGGGTGACAGAGAGGGTGGGAAGATGAGAGAGAGACCTCAAACCCTGTCCCTAACCACAGTCCCTCTTCTGCCCCCCCATCCCCAGTCTATATCTGCAGCAAGGTCTGTGTCTGCGTATGATGCCCAATACTTTATTGATACTGGAGGTGCTCTGCTGCTCCTTCCAGCAGCTCCCTGGCAGCTTGTGCCTCCCGTTCGTCCTTGTACTTCCGGGCCTTACTGCTGATGCTGGAGCAGAGCAGATAGGAGGTTGGAGGAGACGAAGTCCAGGTATTGGGACTCTGCGTGCCTCTTTGGGACTGAAGGTGGCTGTGAAGCTCTTCTCTCTCCTGGGCTCCCAACTGCCCCCGAAGTTCACCTTCCACTCGACAGCACACTCATCGTGTGGGGATAGATGCCCGAACTCCAAGGACAGCTCCGCACACCCGACATTACAACCAGAGGCAGCTGCTGCAAGCCCCACAATACTGTCTGCACTCTGCAATCATCTTTTGTGCCACTGCCACCCACTTGTCTGCTCCCGTCGTCACTCACCTTGTCCTTCCCGAATCCTGCCGCATCATCCTACACACACAGTGAAGGGGCCCTTCTAAACTTTGTGCACATGGCCATAGTCCCAGGTGACCCCCCCCCCCAATGCTACATCACACCACACCATGCCACGCCACTGCTGGAATCCAAAAAAAATAATCATTTTGCCGCCCCCCCTACCCTTGCGCTCTAGGCAGCTGCCTAACCTGCCTATTGCTGGCGCCGGCCCTGGTTAGAGAGGTGCCATAAGGTTAGGTTAACACTAGCCTGCACTGTGCATTGTAGTTGTGGGAATCACATAAATTCTCACACCCTCAGCGGATTTTGCATTCATTCTGGCAACAGCGTGATCACTGGTGTGGGAACCATAGGGAAACCGCATGATCAAAAAGACCATACGGTTTCGTTGTGGCTGCATTTTGTGTGGATTTCACACATGCCATAGCAAACGCTGGATGCATGGCCCGCAAAAGTGTGAACTGCAGCCAGGATTTCTTGTAAAGACTGTTCTAGCACATCATTAGTTAATAGACAAAGCAGTAGCTGAGTAGCCTTACTCACAGCGTTGCTCATGAAGAATAACTGTAAAAATTTGTGTTGTATCACTAGGTCCACAATTTGGAAATGATCCAAGGAAAGGGAACTCATTTTATGTAGAAACTTACATTTGGCAAAATCAACCATGGAAGTCATCTGGGTGCTGTTTTTTTTTTTATGTGTGGTATTTCAGTTTGACTTTTCAAATGTAATGGTTCTGTATGGGCACCATAGTAATCCAATGGCCGGACTGAATTTAATGTAGATATGTAAGCAGTGCTGGGAACAGTGTATCTATTATTACTTTCAAGAAGTGTGGGAGAGAATAAACCCCCTTAAAATCCCTCTTATAACAGATACCGATATTCATATTTTTAATGTCAAGTTTTGATTAGACATTTTACATCATACATCAAAAGTCTTCAGAAAATAAAACAGAGATAATAGCCTTATTGCATTTGCATAATGTAAGCAACAGGTAATCTGAAGTATTAGAAATGTGTGTAGCTCTCTCTGCTGAAGTGAAATGTTGATCTTTTCTTAGCCAACCATTATTATGCAATTTTCTTAAAGCATCTGACTGGAGTCTGCAAATTATACATGACAATATTTCTTGCAGAAAGGATGTGTTTATAGGATGTGATTTATGACAGAAGAATAAAAAACGCATTGTAATATCCTTTGAATGCTTTTTGATAACAACCTAAAATAGACTGTAATAGTGTTCATATATGGCCACAATTAAAGAAAGAGATCAATCAAAATGTTGATTGTCTTTACTTTTGTCAATAAGACAGCACTTACTACTTAATGAAGTGATCAAGAAGAATTTCATAGCCATTTTGCTACTGGGAACTGTTATGTATTGAAAGCCTTACAGGTGGAAATGGATGAGGAGAGTTTATGACATCATCATGCAAGAAAAGTAGGAGCAAGAGGAGAAAACTATGACACAAACCACTAGCCCTCAAAGGAGGATAGATTGATGGCATATTGACTTTGCACTCAAGTTACATAGTTATAGTTAGGTTGGAAAATGATACAAGTCCATCCAGTTCAACCAATAAAAAGGAAACAAACAAAAAAAATCATACAATCCCATATACTCAGTCCTATACCCACAGTTGACCCAGCAAAGCATGATCCAATTTTCTCCAGCAAGGGAAAAAAATTATTTCCTGATCACCCGAGAGGCATTCTGATATTCCCTGGATCTACTTTACCTTTAATATCTTAATACCTTAGTATCCAGTTATATTATGTACATTTAGATACAAATCCAGGCCTTTTTTTAAAGCAATCTACTGAGCTGGCCAGAACCAGCTCTTGAGGGAGTCTATTCCACATTTTCACAGCTCTTACTGTGAAGAAACATTTCCGTATTTGGAGATTAAATCTCTTTTCCTCCAGATGTAAAGAGTGCCCCCTTGTCATCTCTGATGACCTAAATGTGAATGATTCAACAACAAGTTTGATATATGGACCACCTATATATTTAGACATGTTGATCATATTCCTCCTTAATGTCCTCTTCTCAAGAGAGAATAAATTCAGTTCCTCTAATCTATCCTCATAGCTGAGCTCCTCCATGCCTCTTATCAGTTTTGTTTTCCATCTCTGTACTTTCTCCAGTTCCCAGATATTATTTTTGAGAATGGGTGCCCAAAACTGAACTGCATATTCCAGATGAGGTCTTACTAATGATTTGTACAGGGGCAAAATGATATCTCTCTCTCTGGAGTCCATACCTCTCCTAATACAAGAAAGGACTTTGCCCACTCTGAAAACTGCAGCTTGGCATTGTATGCTAATATTGAACTTATGATCTACCAAAACACAGAGATCCTTCTCCACCATGGATTCCCCTAGTAGCACTCCCCATAGTATGTATGATGCATGCATTATCTTAGCCCCCAAGTGCATAACTTTACACTTGAATTTCATGAATTTACATACTGCTTTTTGCCTGGAACTGCTCTTTAAAAAGTTAGAAAATGTATCAGTCGTATCGTCATTATCTAGCAACTACATGCATGCCTAAACTCTCCACAATCTCATAAAACTTTCAATTGGCAGAAATAGTGATAAAAAATATGTCCCACTAAAAAATGTTTTTACTATACTTCCAGCATCTTCAGTTTTTCTTTTATCTAAGCTTTTTTTCCAGCTCCACAAAGGATATAGAATATTGGAAAATTAACCTATATATATATATATATATATATATATATATATATATATATATAGTAGCTTATCAATCCTTAGATATTTCTTTTTCACATTTATTTGAACCTGGTGATCCTGCCACACTTCCTGTTCTAGGGTAACAATGCACATTTACTGTAATTTACCTATGGAAGAAGAACATTGTTACCATAAGCTACTTTTCTGATTTGTACTACAGGCATGTCCACTTCTTCTCATCTCTATTACATTGCTAGGAGGTATCCTATATTTCACAGAAATTATCTGGGTAGGCTGATAACATTGTTTGAAGTACAATACACAGGAATTTACAAGGACACATGATTTCTGGTATGATTAAAAGTCTTCTTGTAATTGCAGAAAATATACTAAAACAGACCATATATGAATGATTTTCTTTCCTTCCACCACTGACTGTGTTTATAAGGGAATGTCTCCCACAATTCTATTGTTTTCTAACAGCAGGGGGGCTCAGGGAGCTTTGCCAGCTGGCAGAACACAATGATTGCTGCCAGCAGCTATAGCCTCCGACAGTAATCAAATGTAAAAAATCTGACAAGCTGGTTTTACCCAAGTCGATGGATGGATTAACTTGGGTACAATTATCCTTCCCCTACATGGATTGAATCTTGCCCTGCTGAACCAGCTGAATTTCGATCCATGTATGGCTTGCTTTAGCCTTAAAAATAAAAAAAAATAAAACCAATGCACCAATGTTTAAAGCGGAGTTCCACCCAAAAGTGGAATCTCTGTTTTACTGCTTTACTGTTTTACTGCTCCCCCCCTCCTTTGGGGGGGGAGGGGGGAGCGGGTACCTGTCGAAAACAGATACCCATTTCCACTTCTGCGTATGGGCGCCACAGAGACCTACGTCATTTGTGGCCCCATCTACTTCCCCAAGCTGCCTTCTGGTATACACACACAGGTCCTACAAGACAGCGAGATCATTCAGAAAGTGCAAAGCAACTTGTGCAGTAGGAAACAGGCTGTAAAGCCACAAGGCTTCCCTTCCTGTTCCCCTTAGTAAGAGCCGATGGACGGGTCAGCTTCAGGTGCTGACATCGCAGGCTTTCTGGACAGGTAAGTGTCCGTATATTAAAAGTCAGCAGCTACAGTATTTGTAGCTGCTGACTTTTAATTTTTTTCCCCCTCAGGCTGGAACTCTGCTTTAATAACAAGTAAGCTTAAATGTATTCAGCTTTGATTTTCTAGGGTTTAGGTATACTTTAAAAGTCATTAAAACCCATCGCATAGTATTAGCTTTATATATAAAACACACCTTTCCCCTAATTAAACACTTTTTTTTTCCAAAATGTTCACATAGTTTAACCACTTGCCTACAGTGCACTTTCACCCCCTTCCTGCCCAGACCGATTTTCAGCTTTCAGCGCTCTCACACTTTGACTGAGAATTACTCAGTCATGCAACACTGTACCCATACAAAAATTGTGTCCTTTTTTTCACACAAATAGAGCTTTCTTTTGATGGTATTTGATCAATACTGGGTTTTTATTTTTTGTGCTATAAATAAAAAATTACTGAAAATATTGTGAAAAAACACATTTTTCTTTGTTTCTGTCATAAAATTTTGCAAATTAGTAATTTTTCTTCACAAATTTTGGCCAAAATTTATACTGCTACTTATCTTTGGTAAAAATAACCCAAGTAAGTGTATATTATTTGGTCTTTGTGAAAGTTATAGAGTCCACAAGCTATGGTGCGAATCATTGAAAATTGATCACACTTGATCACACCTGATGTACTGAAGGCCTATCTCATTTCTTGAGACACTAAAAAGTCAGGAAATTACAAAATACTCCCCAAATGACCCCTTTTTGGAAAGTAGACATTCCAAGGTATTTAATAAGGGGCATGGTGAGTTTTTTTAAGTTGTAATTTTTCCCACAATGCTTTGCAAAATGAAGATTTTTTTTTTTTTTTTTTTTTACAAATTGTCGTATTAACAGGTTATTTCTCTCACACAGCACATGTATACTTGCAACTACACCCCAAAACACATTCTACTACTCCTCCTGAGTATGGCAATACCACATGTGTGAGACTTTTTCACAGCCTGGCCACATACAGAGGCCTAACATCCAAGTAGTACCGTCAAGGCATTCTAGGAGCATAAATTACACATATAATTTCCTGACAACCTATCGCACTTTTGAAGGCCCTGGAGCACCAGGACAATGGAAACCCCCATAAAATGACCCCATTTTGGAAAGCAAACAGCCCAACGTATAATTTTTGAGGCATAATGAGTCTTTTGAATATGTCATTTTTTTCCACAAGTTTTGGGAAAATGTGGAAAGAAAATGAAAACACATTTTTTTTACACAAAGCTGTCCATTTATGCAATATTTCTAACACATAGCATGTACATAGCAAAAATTGCACCCTAAAATACATTTTGCTATTCCTCCTGAGTTTGGCGATACCACATGTGTAACACTTTTTCACAGCCTGGCCACATACATAGGCCTAACATCCAAGTAGCGCTTTACACAAAGTTGTCCATTTATCCACTTTAAGACTGGGCCTATTTTTGACACTTGGTGTTTACAAGCTAAAATCATTTTTTTTGCTAGAAAACTACTTGGAACCCCCAAACATTATATATTTTTTTTAGCAGAGACCCTAGAGAATAAAATGGAGATCGTTGCAATATTTTTTATCACACCATATTTGCGCAGCAGTCTTCCAAATGCGATTTTTTTGAAAAAATTCACTTTTCTGAACTAAAAAATAAGAAAACAGTAAATTTAGCACAATTTTTTTCCATAATGTGAAAGATAATGTTACGCCGAGTAATTAGATACCCAACATGTCATGCTTCAAAATTGCGCATGCTCACAGAATGGCGCCAAACATTGGTACTTAAAAATCCCCATAGGCAACATTTTAAAAATTCCTGCAGGTTACTAGCTTAGAGTTACAGAGGAGGTCTAGGGCTCAAATTATTGCTCTCGCTCTAACGATCGCGGCGATACCTCACATGTATGGTTTGAACACCGTTTACATATGTGGGCAGGACTTGCGTATGCGTTTGCTTCTGCGCACGAGCTAACGGGGACAGGGCGCTTTAATTGTTTTTTTTTTTCCTCTTTATTTTATTTATTATTTTTTTATTTTTACACAGTTTAAAAAAAAAAATGTTTTGATCATTTTTATTCCTATTACAAGGAATGTAAACATCCCTTGTAATAGAAATAGGCATGACAGGTCCTCTTTATTGTGAGATCTGGGGTCAAAAAGACCTCACACCTCACAACTACACTAAAAAAAAAAAAAAAAAAAAAATTGTTGAAAGAGGAAAAAAAAAAAAAGAAAAAAAAAAAAGCGGCCCTTTAAACCGGTTGCTAGGCAACGTCTTTTGACGTGGCTCCGGTCCTCCAAGACCATAGAGTTCAGTGAGGGCCATCTTGCCCTCACTCGACTTCCTGTCTCTGAGGATCCGGGACCGGATAGTTTTCCCCGCTGCCGGCGGGTCCGGTAAGCTGGGAAAACGTCTGGGACGCGGCGTGAGGGGGGGGCACCTCTTCCCCTGCACCGTAAGGGTAATTCCGCGGCGAATCCGCCACTGGGACCACCCTTATCTGAAAGCCGACCACCCGCCGTTTCAAAAAATACCGGGGTTATGGGGGCTATCTGCTGCCATAACCCCAGTATTTAGCTTTTAATGGCCGACGCATATAGTCGTTAGGCGGTCAGTAAGTGATTGCATGTATATGGCAAACAGGTGACGATGACTGATGGGGTGGCAGGTGACAATGACTGATGGGGTGACAGGTGACAATGACTGATGGGGTGACAGGTGACGATGACTGATGGGGTGACAGGTGACGATGACTGATGGGATGACAGGTGATGATGATTGATGAGGTGACAGGTGACGATGATTGATGATGTGACAAGTGAAGATGATTGATGGGGTGACAGATGACAATCACTGACGGGGTGACATGTGACGATGATTGATGGGGTGACAAGTGACGATCACTGATGGGGTGTCAAGTGACGATGATTGATAGGGTGACAGATGACGATGACTGATGGGGTGACAGGTGACGATGACTGATGGGGTGACAGGTGACGGTGATTGATGGGGTGACAGGTGACGGGCGATGGTCACTGATGGGTGACAGGTGACGGGCGATGGTGCACGGCGGTACTGATGGCAGTCTCTGGTGACCGGTGAACTTTAGGCTACGTTCACATGTGAGCGTAGCGATCGCGGGCAGAATCACTGCGATTCTGCCCGTGATCCAGAAATCATTGCAAATTGCGGGACGCCTGTGCGTTGCCCGCTTTTTGCAATAGCACCCCAAATGCTGTGCGATGTTGCTGCGATTTCCGCCTGCCGAATCGCGGTAACATCGCGCAAACAACGCATGACGCCCCAAAGAAGCTCTTGTACCTTTTTTGGGCGTCATGCGTTGTTTGCGCGATGTTACCTCGATTCGGCAGGCGGAAATGGCGGCAACATCGCACAGCGTTTGGGGTGCTATTGCAAAAAATGGGCAACGCACAGGCGTCCCGCAATTTGCAATGATTTCCGGATCGCGGGCAGAATCGCGGTGATTCTGCCTGCGATCGCTGCGCTCACATGTGAACGTTATGGGTGTCAATTTCTGGGCACTGATGAGGTGACTGTTGGGTGACAGGTGACATTGGGGGGGGCTGAGGACTGTGTAGGGAACTTTATTGGTGTGATTTTTACTTTTGACAGGTGTACAGATCAGTAACTCACTATTTCTAGCTCTTCTCCCCTCATACTGGAAACTGTATGAGGAGAGAAGAGCTAGTAACAGTGAGTTACTGCTCTTTGTTTACATTTTGTGATCGGCTGTGAATGGATTCACAGCCGATCACTGTCAGTGACTGTTTACTACTGCCGGTGACAGCTGTGTTCCTACGGAACACAGTGCCACCGACATGACCGTGGTGCGCGCTCCCGATCGCGCATGCGCGGTCATCTCCCGGGCGCCTCCATTGTGATCGGCTGTGTCATTGGAACACAGCCGATCACGTGGGAAACAGCCATGCCTATTGGCTGTTTCCCCCCTGCCGGTGACCGGCTGTGTCCCGGGGACACGCCGACACCGGCAGTGCACGGCGGGGCGCCCGCGATCGCGCGCCTGCCCTGCATTTCCTGGGTCACGTCATATGACGTCCGCCCAGGATAATAGCCGCACCGTCCCGCCGTCATATGACGGCGGGCGGGCGGTAAGTGGTTAAATAACCTTGGTGTCAATACACCTCCAAAGTAGGTTCGCAGCCAATATACAAGAAAGAATAGGAAACTACTGAAAAGATTTGTACAATAGCACATAACGAACTACACTATAATACCAAAAGTAATGGGACGCCCGCATTTACACGCACATGAACTTTAATGGCATCCCAGTCCGTAGGGTTCATCCTTTGCAGCTCTAACAACTTCAACTCTTTTAGGAAGGGTTTCTACATGGTTTAGGAGTGTGTCTATGGGAATGTTTTACCATTCTTCCAGAAGCAAATTTGTGAGGTCAGGTACTAATGTGGACGAGAAAGCCTGGTGCGAGCTCTGCTCTAAATCATGTTCTGTTGGGTTGAGGTCAGGACTCTTTGCAGGCCAGTCCAATTCCTCCACAGCAAACTCACTCACCCATGTCTTTATGGACCTTGCTTTGTGCACCAGTGAGCAGTCAAGTTGGTACAGGAAAGGGCGATCCCCAAACTTTTCCCACAAAGTTGGGAGCATGAAATTATCCAAAATCTCTTGGTATGCTGATGCCCAAGAGAGGTTTACTCACTGGAACTAAGGGGTCAAGCCCAACCCATGAAAAACAACCCCACACCATAACCCCCCCCCCCCTCCACCAAGTGATTTGGACCAGTGCACAAAGCAAGGTCCATAAAGACATGGATGAGCGAGTTTGGGATGGAGGAACTTGACTGGCCTTCACAGAGTCTTGACTTCAACCTGATAGAACACCTTTGGGATGAATAAGAGGGAAGACTGTGAGCCAGGTCTTCTCATCCAAAATCAGTGCCTGACTTCACAAATGCGCTTCTGGAAGATGGTCAAACATTCCCATAGACACACTCCTAAACCTTGTGGACAGCCATCAGAGAAGAGTTGAAGCTGGCTGAAAGGGGGGGGGGGGTAAGCTCAATGTTGAACACTATAGACTAAGACTGGGATGCTATTAAATTTCATGTGCATCCCAAAAGTTTTGGTAATATAGTGTATATTATACAGCTCTATACAGTGAAATGACAGGCTGCTCAGGTATTTTCATATATGATACTTACATGTTATAATATTACTATTACCACTATAAAACATAATTTAAAAAAAAACATACTCTCCTTGTTGTGGGCAATTCAGCCATGTTATAATGAACTGTCCTAGGGCAGTTTCCAGTTTGGAAACTTAATTTGGGTTTGGCAACCCTGCATTGTGATGTCTGGATTCATCTCCATAGGAATATAGAAACATACTTAGGCACTCCAAGTATTATTATTATTTGTCAAAAAAAATGACAAGTGATTGTTTAGTTTGTGTGCATTCAAACAACTTCTAATGTCTATGAGCTTTAGGAATAGATTTATATTTGAAGATAAACATATAAATATCAGAGACGTAATTTGATAACAATGCATATTTTATTCTCTTTAGATTTGTTTGACCAAGTGTGAATAAGTGTATGGACATCTGTTCTTGTGTCTTTTAAGATTTAATTTCAAAAATGCTTTTTCTTTCATTATCCACATGATATTTTAATGCCAAAAGGACTTCAGCTGCCACTACTAACATCACAGAGCTTCCGAAATCGTATAACTATTGAAAAGAACAGTTTGCCCAGACAGTGAAAAACATTAAAGGCAAGGAAGTGTAACAACCCTGATGGCATTAGCTATGTTTACTGCAAAAAAAATCATTCATTAATTAGTTCCACATTTATTAGAATTCTAAAGCTCAGTCACAACAGAGAGCACTGCATTCTAAAGACCTAGCAGGTCATGATATCTTTAATTCATAAAGCCAATGTCGATCTCTTCCAATACTAAAATTAAAGACTGATAAGCTCCTTAAAAGACTAATATAACATTAATGAAAGAAAAGTCTGTCTTTACTGATGCAGAATAATCAGGCTGGAAGTGTCCCTCAAAGACGTTGTTAAAGTAGACGCTACATTTGATTACCCATCAAAACTGGCACATGTGATTGTTTTATATTTACTTAAAGTGAACCTCTTGACTATTTTGAAGTGACTTTATGTTGGGTCACATGAAAATTATCAATTATTATTGTTAATAATACAGTATATATTATGATATATATATAATATATAATAATGGTTAATAATAAATATAATAATAAATATATAATATATAATATAAATATTATATAATAATTGTTAAATAACAATTGTAATTGTTATTTACCAATAAAGTTTAAATCTTAAATTGTTATGTAAATCTAAATTCTATTTTTAAATAATAAAGTATATCTAAAGCCAAAAATTATTTATTTTTGAAAGAGTAGTTCTGTTGGTGAAATTTGGTTTGAATTTCTGTCCTATAGGCACAACAGGGAAGTGCATAGGAAATCCCTCCTAGAGGAAATCTAGGAGGTAAATGCCCTCCTAGAGAACTGTTATCAGAATGAGTGTTCCTATTGAAAGATTTCCGTTGGTGGTTTCTCTGTGGACTCCCCCTTCTCATTGGCTGAGACAGACACTGTTCTGTGTATGAATGGACACACAGAGCAGCAGCTCAGCAGTGAGTCTGCTTGGGTGCCCCCACAGTAAGCTGTTGCCCGGGGGGCACTTGGTAGTAGAGATGGGCCAGGATCACTTGTAGGGGACCTCAAGAAAAGGA
Source organism: Pelophylax lessonae (assembly GCF_965119305.1). Taxonomy (NCBI): domain Eukaryota; kingdom Metazoa; phylum Chordata; class Amphibia; order Anura; family Ranidae; genus Pelophylax; species Pelophylax lessonae. The sequence continues at coordinate 324,306,375 of NC_138770.1, read as the reverse complement.
TACTGCTTTGTGCAAAACCACGGCACAGAGCAGGTAAGCATAACACGTTTGTTATAAAAAAGAAAAAAAAATGTGCCTTTATATACAGAATAGAGAATACTTTATCGATCCCATAGAGAAATTGTTGCGACACAGCCAAACTCAACAAACACACGAGCACAACAATGAACAGAACAAGACACAAAGACACAACAAAAGTATCAATAACAGCCATTAGCATCAAATAAAACAAATTAAAACTACACTCTAACAAACGATCCATACAATTAAAATACAACATAGAATAAATAACACAGATTAAAATAGCAGAAAATCAAACTACCAAATGCAAATAACATACCTCTTTCTCTAACATTACCCCAAATAATAATTAACACAATACCAACTTTTTTTGAAAACAACATAAAATCCTGATCATAAACCAGAATTAAATCTTCACCTCCAGTGGTTGTAACAATCTGTCACTGATGGTACTCCACAGAATGACCAGCGTATTGTGAAATGGGTGGGAGGAGTTGTCCAAGATTAAACATACCTTGAACAATATTCTCCTCTCTAACATTGTTGTTAAAGACTCCAACTCCAATCCAACAACATAACTGGCCTTGCAAATCAGTCTGTTGGTGCCAGCCACCCTAATTACACCAAACCTACAGCGGGCAATTCCTATTTGCACTTTAAAAGCTGCCATCACCCCCGCTGGATAAAAAACATCCCAAAAAGTCAGTTTTGCCGACTCAGACACAACTGCACGCGAACTGAGGATTTCACCACTCATGGCAATCACCTGACAAAAAATTTTTCAGAAAAGGGGTATCCACCAAAACTCATAGATGACACCTTCACCTTCTATCAAGAAAATGAACCAATAAATAACAGAAAAGAAGGAAACCTCCTCGATCCACATGCACAACCACTGAGATTCACCACCAAATTTCATAACCGGTAAAAACAAATGGCCCATTCTCCAAGCCGATACACATTTAAAAGCCAGTATCCCTGACTGCCCTTTGGTGTCATACAGAAGAGCTCGAAATCTAAAGAACAATATCGCTCCAAGTATAATCCAAAAATCTCCCACTACACCAAGTCCACCCCTAACCTTTCTAAACATCAAAGGAATGTTCCAATGCCGCAAAAAATTATGTCTCACCTGCAAGCATGTTACACACGGCCTAAATAAATTTTCTACAAAAGGACAAAAATATACCATTCCAGATTTTTTCAACTGTTCCAGGGAGTTCGTAATATACTGCATGTCATGTCCATGCGGCCTACTTTACGTAGGGGAACACAGAAGGTTTGTTGAAGCTGGCAACGACAAACGCAGAGTCCCAAAACATTTCCTGCAGCACCACCACCAATCTTCAGCGGACCTAAAAGTGTGGATTATTGAATCCATACCGAAAAATCTTCCTCCAGCAGAAAGGTTTAAACGCCTATGTGTTCGAGAATCCTATTGGATATATCGCCTGGACTCCCTGACACCGGGGGGCTTAAACTAAGAAATTGAGGTAAACCCACTACTTTAAAACTACTACCGATTATCCTAAATATTGCAATACTTCATATCCTGCATTATTTATTCAGAATACTTCATATTCTGCTTTTTCCTCTACCTTGAAATACTACCACCCTCATCTCAATTACCTACGAGAAGCCCCTCTCCATCATGGACTTGTCTCATTCCTATCTTTACGTGCCTATACATATGAGTATATATGCATTGTTATTTTTTTTTCTTATTTTTTTTATTATTGGTTTTTTTTATTTTATTTTATTTATTTTTTTATTTATTTCAAACATTTTTTTTTTTTTACAACTCATTGTACACACCACATCTCCACAGCAACAGGCCCCCACCCCCGGAGACTCTCTGTCATATGACTTCCTGTTCTGGTCAGATTACTCATTGTATACACCGCATCTCCACAGCAACAGGCCCCCACCTCCAGAGACTTTCTGTCATATGACTTCCTGTTCTGACCTGATGACTCATTGTATATATTGCATCTCCACAGCAACAAGCTCCCACCCCCTGAGTCCCTCAGCTATAAAACTCCCAGTCTGACACACAAATCAGAATCGCCTGAGGAAGGAGCACGCATGCTCCGAACACGAGCGCCCCCTGCCACTATTGAATGCAAGCCTGGATACTGAACGCTGCCAGAAACACAGGAAGTGTTGGACTCCACTGGCACAGCCAGGACCACGGCCGCCACAGTGTACTTCCCTAACATCCCTACAGTGTTGCAGATGAACCATCACCATTTGTTGATCAACTATTTCCTCTGTGTGAGTTACTACATTGTTTTTATGTAATAAATAACCTTTTAATCTACACTGAGGTGGCGCTGCTTTTCTTCTCCTACCCCTCCTTGCTTCTCCAGCTTGCCACTGCATAGAGGAGAGCGCTGGCCTTCACAGACTCAGAAAACATCTTCAGCATCGTCCGGCAAATGTTAAAAGACCTCAGTCTCCTCAAAAAGTAGGAGCAGCTCTGGCCCTTACTATAGAGAACCTCAGGGTTCTTGCTTCAGTCCAGCTTATTATCTATGTGCACCCCTAGATACTTAATAGAAAACAGTGCAGCGCTAAAAGAATTCCACTATATGATAAATGATAAAAAGCAATAAATGTAAATGCATATATAACACACAGTTAATGAACAAAGGAAGTTATACAATGATATATTCATAAGTTTTTGACAGACACATGAGCTTAAAAGAAAAATGTCCATAGAAGCAGATTCACAGAAAAAGTCCTCCTCCATGCTCCATATGAAAGAATACCGCAGGTGAAGAGGAGAATATCTTATGATAAACCAAAGAGCTGAACTGAAACAATCCTGCTCCACACCCAATGCGAGTAATACAAACTGCTTACCAGAGGTGAATAACCACTAAATTACAAGTGGTCAAATGGGACACAGGGAAAAGGGGTCTCCCTCAAACCATAAGTGGCTCCATCTGCTCACAATGCTCCAATGTTACTCATTCACTTATGAAAATCTAGGATAAAATCAGCATAAAATACAATCCAGACATGTGGAAGAGATTTGCAAAGTTCCTATGGGCTTCCCTCTGGGCTCACTCGTACATCGACCAATCAAGATAAGATCATGTAATGATGTCATCGTCATAGGCCCCACCCTATGCATTTCGTCACAAGGAACATCATCTGAGGATAGGCCCCATCTTAACTGCTGGTCAATGTCTACCCATAATACATGACACAATATAAATAAATTCCATTAGTAAAGGCCCGCATAGGAACACATGAATACTGCCATCTAGTGGAATAAAATAAGTAAACATACAGTAATAGTAGTAATCTGGAAACCTGGTGGGAAACCAACTCCACAGAAACACTGCAGCACTGCATCACATCTTAAAGCGGTTGTATCCCGCTTTTTGACACTTTTACCTACAGGTAAGCCTATAATAAGGCTTACCTGTAGGTACAAATAATATCTCCTAAACCGGCACGGTTTAGGAGATATTTACAGTGCATGCAGCCGCTCGCGCGAGCGGCGCGTGCGCTCTGAAGGTCCGGGGGGACCTTCAATTAACTTGCCGGGAGCTTGCCGGAAAAATCACTCCCGCGCACATGCGCGGGAGTGACGTCATCGCGGCTCCGGCCAATCAGCGCGCTGGAGCCGTCTCTTTCGGCCAATCAGCGCGCCGGAGCCGCCGAACCCGGAAGAGACGACGAGGGATCATGGCAGCGCCCGCATCGATGTCCGGGGGTCCGTGTCGGGGCTTCATTTTAAGGTAAGTTAAACATAATGGGCTAGTATGCGATGCCTACTAGCTCATTATGCCTTTGTCTTGCAGGTTTTTTTTTTTTTTTTAATAGGGTTTACAACCGCTTTAAATTAATAAACAAATAATCAAAAACAGAAAAAAATAAAAATGAATATCAGGCATTGTTAATAAAACAATGTATGTCCCAATCGACATTCAAGCAAAAAAGGGACATAACACTTCATGACAGAAATCCAACAGGTCTCCAACTTATATATAGATATAATCATATTAGTTCCTGTCCAATGGGGCAAAACTTTATCCAAGGCAAAAAAATGAAGTAACCGCTGGATTCCTGCCATAATGTCGAGCATAATGTTTAGATAAATTATGTTTCTTAAAACCTTGTTTGATATTACCGACCTGTTCAGCCAAAGGTACGTGCAATGCATGTTTAGTGTGTCTAATGTACTGTTTAGAACATGGACATTGGATCATATAAACAACGTATTTTGAAGTACTGTACATGTGATAAACTTGTTGATATTCTAGTTTTTTGAGTTTGTGTTCACTGAAAAGATATACACCTTTTACCCCTAAAGGAGATAATTTGACAAATATTACACTTTCTATAAGTAAAAAAGCCTTTCATAGACTGAAAAAAGAAAACTGTTTTTGGAGGATCAGTAACATTGGGAGCAATCTTATGTCGCAAAGCCGGAGCATCCTTATATACTACAATAGGGTGATCAGGAAGTATGGGGCCGTGCACTTTGTCAAGCTTAGCCCAGTGTTTCCTAAGTATTTTTCTAATGGAAAAATGCTGATTAGAATAACAGGTAATCAGGGACCATCCAAACCTTTTATCAACAAACCTCCCTGTGGTCACTGTCTCCCTATGCGACATGGTCCCTTTTATTCATATTCACAACCAGAGTAATGGTGTCATCAATGGCTCCTTCATAGTAACCCTTCTCCAAAAATCTAGGTTTCAAAACTTTAGCTTGTTGATAAAAATCTGAGTTGTCTGTACAGTTTTGCATAATACATTGAAATTTACTTTTGGGAACTACATTCAACCAGGACGCATGATAACAGCTTGACAGGGAATATAAGCATTATGGTCTGTTTCCTTGAAGTAGGTAGTAGTAATTAGTTGACCTACTTTAACCTGGATGTTTAAATCCAGGAAATGTATCTGAGATCTACTGACCTTATACTGTAAGGAGATCCCCCTATCATTTTGATTTAAATTTCCAAAGAACACTTCAAGAGAAGATATGTCCCCCTCCCAGAGGAGAAGGACATTGTCAATCTTCCTTCTCCAAAGGTGCAGTTGCTTGGGCGGATTATCCCAAATACCCTCCTTCTTCCAGTGAGCCATAAAAAAATTAGCTAGACTCTGTGAAAATTTGGCGCCCATGGCAACACCATGATTTTGTAAATAAAAATTACCCCCAAACCAAAAATAGATGTGACCAGTAGCAAAAATAAGTCATTTTCACACAAAATCTCTTTTGTGCCACTAGAAGAGAGCCATTCTGGTCAAGGTAATAATGAATTGCTTTCAAGCCATGCTGATGAAAAATAACAGTATAAACCCCCAGATACTTGTAACTCTCTATTACATCCACATCCACTCCTCAGATGGAGATTGGGATCACTGGTGCCTTCCTCTTTCTGAAATCCACAACAACCCCCTTTGTCTTTGTCACATTTAGATACAGATGATTATTCACCCACTATGTGACAAAGTTCTCCACCACAGTCCTATACTCAGTCTCTTCCCCATCCCTGATACATCCCACTACCACAGAGTCATCCAAAAATTTCGGAAGATGGCAAGACTATCTAATAGGTACTACCCTGCTGTGCACACAATACCAAAAAGGATGTCTATTCTGCACAAGGTACAGACAAGTCCTGTGGGATTCATGCCTGGTTCATTTTAATGAACGTGAGCTTGTCCACATTGGCTCTGGACAGGCGGCTGCGCTTGTCTGTGATAACGCCCCCAGCCGTGCTAAATACACGTTCAGATAATACACTGGCTGCAGGGCAGGCTAGCACCTCCAAGGCGTAAAGGGCAAGCTCAGGCCATGTGCCCAATTTGGAGACCAAGAAGTTGAAGGGGGCAGACCCGTCATTCAGTACGTAAGGAACGGTAAGGAACTGTATATGGTGTATGGTATATGGTAAGGAATGGTGATGGCAGCGGGGGGGGGGGGCTTTTTTCCCCCTTCTGGGTTGAGTCTGGCCTTGGAAAAGGTATGTGTCCCTGGTTGTGGGCCAGGCTCTCCCAAAGCTGTCTAAGTTCTGTGGCCTTCTGGTAGGGACGAAGCTGCACTGGTCTTGCCAGGGACCGGGATTCTGAAAAACCTGTGGTGTATGTGCCCCTGGAGTGGCAGTCCAGGGGTGCCATAATTCATGGTGGATGGCAACACTATGAGTATGTAAAAGGAAGTAAACCTATGTGCTACCAGTGAGGTACAGAACAGTGTGGAGTCAGACAATGAGGGAAATGGTGGAACACCAGAAATCAGCTGCTAATTCAGTAGTGTCACAACTTACTGAAACAGGTATAGCAAAGAAGAGAGAATCAGTGCTTAATTTCTATGAATGGTGGACCACAGATAAAAGGTTGTAGGTAAACAGATGTGACCAATGTAAGGATAAGAGTATAAAGATAATAATAAGAAAATTATGTTCTAAAACAATAAAACGACAATCCTATATAAGGTGCTGGAGTGCTTAATAAATAAATCAATATAGTGATCAGTGCCGAATATAGATCATATAAGTGATGGAAAGTAAATAATACTGACGGTGGGCAACAAAACCAGTTGCACAATATAGGTGATAAGAACAAAAATATTCAGTGCAAGTGGGGGTGCAGTTGATATTTAGTGGTACAAAATGATCAGAAGTGCAAAAATAATGATCAGCATATAAATGCTGCGGGATGCCTGAATGCGATTAAATACAAAAAAGTAATAGAATGAAAGTATATAATAAATATATAATAAAAAATATATGAAATATGTGAAGCACAAAGTCCCAAATAAGTATGTGCATCAAAAGTGCTGGTAATATCAAGTTAAGATGATAAAAATTCATATGTGATCCAGTGACATTAAAAGGAACTCTTCCAGTAACAGCCAAGTGCGATAATTGGTGAGCTTAGAATCCAAATTAAGTGCAATGGCCGCTCACCTCCATTAACACTCAAATGAGCGTTTTGGTGTAATCAATCACCATAGGGGACCTCCAGATGTTCACCAATGATATAAGAAGCTTAAGGATATGCAGGAATGGATCTTCAAAAATATATATATAATGCCCAATCGATATGCCTTTCCTTTCTATAGGGTCATCACAGAAATGGATTGATGTTCTAATAAATTCCTGGGACACTCGCTCATCAAAAATGATAAGAGGGGGGGCTCTCATAGTGTAGTAGATTAGATTTAATGTAACATAAAACATAGCACACTTACAGTTAAAAATTAAGAGATGTGCTCTGTAAACAGCAAAGTACCGCCGATGCAGTATGTTCCGATACTTCCGGTCTTGGCCGTAGACCGGAAGTGACATCACCCGGCTTTTCCCGACGCGTTGTGTCACAAACACACGTGACTTTATCAAGGGTCCCTTGAGAAAGTCACGTGTTTTTGTGACGCAACGCGTCGGGAGAAGCCGGGTGATGTCACTTCCAGTCTACGGCCGAGACCGGAAGTATTGGAACATACCGCATGTGTGCGTGCTGCAGCTGAAACTCCACTATCGACTGCTGCTGCTCGCACAGTCTGGCCAGCATGTGCAAAGTGGAGTTCCAACTTGTGGGCATGTCACATATGAGGCAGTGAGCTGGAAGGCCAAAGTTACGCTGCAGCGCTGACAGGTGAGAAGCAGCAGGGTGAGAACGCCAAAAGTGCGCACAGACGGCCTGCACTTTCTGCAGCAACTCTGACATATCGGGGTAGTTTTTAAGGAACCTCTGTACCACCAAATTCAGCAAATGTGCCAGGCAAGGGATGTGCGTCAAGCCGGCTAGGCCCAGAGCTGCTACGAGATTTCGCCCAATATCGCACACCACCAGGCTGGGCTTGAGGCTCACTGCCACCAACCACTCATCGGTCTGTTGTTCCATGCTCCTCCACAATTCTTGTGCAGTGTGTGGTTTTTCCCCCAAACAGGCAAGTTTTAAAACTGCCTGCTGTCATTTACCCCTGGCTGTGCTGAAGTTGGAGGTGAAGGTGTTACGCTGACTGGATGCGGAGGCGGTAGAGGATGAGGAATCGGAGTAGGAGGAGTTAGCAACAGGATGCAAACTGAAGCGCCTTGCAATCCTCGGTGGTGGAAAGAGATGCGCCAAACAAATTTAAAGGGTGTATCTCACAGTAACATAATCAGCAAATGCTTCAAAATTATTTATTTTCCCCTAAATGGGTGTTTATTGAATATCAGAATAGAACAAAAGTATGTAAATGGTGTATCTCACACGTACACATACAGACTAGGCTGCAATTTAATATTTTTTCCCTAAATGGGTGTTTATTGAAAAGCAGAAGAGAACAACAGTATCCAAAGGGTGTATCTCACACGTAAAGATATAGACTAGGCCGCAATTTAATATCTTTCTTTCCCCTGAATGGGTGTTTATTGAATAGTAGAATAGAACAACAGTATCCAAAGGGTGTATCTCACACGTACAGTTAGACTAGGCCGCAATTTATTATCTTTCTTTCCCCTAAATTGGTTTTTATTAAATAGCAGAATAGAACAACAGTAACCAAAGGGTGTATCTCACACATACAGCTACAGACTAGGCCGCAATTTCATATTTTTTACCTAAATGGGTGTTTATTGAATAGCGGCATAGAACAACAGTATGCAAAGGGTGTATCTCACAGTAACATAAGCAGACTAGGCCACAATTTAATGTTTTTTCCTTAAATGGGTGTTTATTGAATAGCGGCACAGAACAACAGTATGCAAAGGGTGTATCTCACACATACAGCTACAGACTAGGCCGCAATTTCATATTTTTTACCTAAATGGGTGTTTATTGAAAAGCGGCATAGAACAACAGTTACACAAAGGGTGTATCTCACAGTAATATATGCAGACTACGCCGCAATGTAATGTTTTTTCCTTAAATGGGTGTTTATTGAATAGCGGCATAGAACAACAGTATGCAAAGGGTGTATCTCACAGTAACATATGCAAACTAGGCAGCAATTTATTTTTTTCCCCTAAATGGGTGTTTATTGAATAGCGGAATAGAAAAACAGTATCCAAAGGGTGTATCTCACAATAACGTATGAATGAACATTTTTTATTTTTCCCTTTAATTGGTGATTTTTGAAGAGCAGATTAGAACACAGCAGTGTCTAAAGGTTTTATCTCACAGTAACATATAAAGGAAAAAAAAATGTTCTCCTTAAATTGGTGATTTTTGAATAGCAGATTAGATCAGCAGTGTCTAAACGCTGTATGTCACAGTAAAATATGAAGGAAAAATATATATATATTTTTTTAAATCCAGATTAAGCAGACACATATGCACTGAGCTTGCATTAAATGTCTGCTGCACGCTGCACGCTGCATGCCGCCCACCTAACAGACTGATAAAAGTTTTTTTTTCTCCCTCCTCCTCACTGGGCTCAGGTCAGGGCAAAAAGATTGTGCACTGCACCCCCACACAATAAAATCAATGTAGATTGCTTTCTGATTAAAGAACATTCTTCTGTCCTGTGTCCTATTCTTTCCCTGAAAGCAATCTCCAGCCTGCCCCTACAATAATCTCCTATCTCTCCCTCAAATAAGCAGCAGCAGGAACCTGTCCCTATAATAGTTAGAGCAGAGTGACGTGCGGCACTACGTGACTCCAGCTTATATAGAGGCTGGGTCACATGCTGCACTGGCCAATCACAGCCATGCCATTATTAGGCATGGCTGTGATGGCTTCTAAGGGCACACTAGTCACAGTAACATATGCAGACTAGGACGCAATTATTTTTTTTTCCCTAAATGGGTGTTTATTGAATTGCAGAATAGAACAACAGTATCCAAAGGGTGTATCTCACACATACAGCTACAGACTAGGCCGCAATTTCATATTTTTTACCTAAATGGGTGTTTATTGAAAAGCGGCATAGAACAACAGTTACACAAAGGGTGTATCTCACAGTAACATATGCAGACTAGGCAGCAATTTAATTGTTTTCCCTAAATGAGTGTTTATTGAATAGCGGCATAGAACAACAGTATCCAAAGGGTGTATCTCACACATACAGCTACAGACTAGGCCGCAATTTCATATTTTTTACCTAAATGGATGTTTATTGAAAAGCGGCATAGAACAACAGTTACACAAAGGGTGTATCTCACAGTAACATATGCAGACTAGGCCACAATTTAATATTTTTTCCCTAAATGGGTGTTTATTGAATAGTGGCATAGAACAACAGTATACAAAGGGTTTATCTCACAGGAACATATGCAAACGAGGCCGCAATTTTTTTTCCCTAAATGGGTGTTTATTGAATAGCGGAATAGAACAACAGTATCCAAAGGGTGTATCTCACAGTAACGTATGAATGAACATTTTTTTATTTTTCCCTTTATTTGGTGATTTTTGAAGAGCAGATTAGAACACAGCAGTGTCTAAAGGTTTTATCTCACAGTAACATATAAAGGAAAAAAAATGAAAAAAAACATTTCTCTTTAAATTGGTGATTTTTGAATAGCAGATTAAAACAGCAGTGTCTAAACACTGTATGTCACAGTAAAATATGAAGGGATTTTTTTTTTTAAATCCAGATTAAGCAGACACATATGCACTGAGCTTGCATTAAATGTCTGCTGCACGCCGCACGCCGCCCACCTAACAGCCTGATAAAAGTTTTTTTTTTCTCCCTCCTCCTCACTGGGCTCAGGTCAGGGCAAAAAGATTGTGCACTGCACCCCCACACAATAAAATCAATGTAGATTTCTGTCTGATTAAAGAACATTCTTCTGTCCTGTGTCCTATTCTTTCCCTGAAAGCAATCTCCAGCCTGCCCCTACAATAATCTCCCATCTCTCCCTCAAATAAGCAGCAGCAGAAACCTGCCCCTACAATAGTTAGAGCAGAGTGACGTGTGGCGCTACGTGACTCCAGCTTATATAGAGGCTGGGTCACATGCTGCACTGGCCAATCACAGCCATGCCATTAGTAGGCATGGCTGTGATGGCTTCTAAGGGCACACTAGTTAAATGCTTGTTGAAGCTTTTGAAACCGCGCCATTAAAACCTTGCCAAAACAACCGAACAACGGACTGTATCCCAAATATACAGTAAAATGTTCGGGTCCGTGTCCGGGTACCGAAAACCCAAAAGTCCGGTACGATCCCGAACAATACAGTCCGTGTTCGCTCAACCCTAATGATGATCATAAAACTCAGAAGTTATTTGCTGCTGAGTGAGAGAACCCAGTTGCTGTTGCTGACTATAAGGAGTAAGAAATTGAAAATGCCGTTTTAAGGTGAAATTGGGTTGCATGGGCTGGCTGGAAGGAAACTGAGACCAAGAAGTCAGATAGTGGCAATCAACCTGGAGGCCTTATTGCTGCTAAGAATACTGAGGCTGTAATCATATTTGCTTCTGCCAAGGGTTAGGGCCCTGCTGTTTATTGTGTGACAACTGGCTTCTAGGGCCCTGTTTCTTATTATGTGATAACTGGCTCAATTGAGAAATAGACCCTGATCTCTTTTGCCCTTGTGAATTTTCTGTTGTCCATACTGTGTGCTCATTCCCCTGATGCAAACCTTGTATGTCCTTTGAGTATTTCTTTAGAACCTGTGAAAAATAAGACTGAATTAGGTAACCAAAGTGTCCTTGTTGAGGTCCTTGCTGCTGACCATAAAGATTTGCAAAGCCATTTCATTGGAATCTCTTCTTTCCCAGACTAGCAGGCTGTGACTTCCTGGACATGGCCTGCCAGCTTTTTCTTAGGCTCCTGGGTGTGGGAACCCCTCTCTGGCCTACAACTACATAGCCCTCAGTTTCTTTATATTGCTCCGAGTAGTCTCCCCTTCTGGCTCAGCAAGATTCCCCCAACCAGGGTTCTGGACGGTGAGAATCTGGTTCAGTGTCAATATGGTGGGGACACAATAGTTCAAGATTAGTATGGTGGTGAGAATTCAGCTTCAGGCTCCAGGTACACGGGGCATTAGAAAAAACGTCCTGCAAAGCTAGTTCTGAAGCTGGGAAAAGGTAGCTATTAAACGTGCTTTCAGTAGCTTTTTCCATTTGCATTATTGCACGTTTGCCATGTTGCTTTTAGCAGCGTTTTTTCTGCCTCCATTCAAAATCAATGGTTCCCTATGGGAGCCTATTGATTTGAATGGAAGTCGCACCGCAAGTCGGATCAGCATGATCCAACTTGCGGCGTGACTTGCACTGTGAGAATCTTGAGGGGGAACTCCACGCCAAAAATGGGAAAAAAACTGCGTGGGGGTCCCCCCCAGGTTCCAAACTAGGCCCTTCGGGTTTGGTATGGAATTTGAGGGTAGCCCCACGCCGAAAAAACGGTGTGGGCCCCCCCCCCAAAATGTCACAGATGACGTCATCTGTGACATGAGGGGGCGGGGCCTCCAGATGACGTAATCAGGGGCCACGCCCACAATGGCTATATAACAAGCTGCAGAGACCAGAGACCGGCATAATCACCAGAGACATCGTCGGAGGAGGACTGGAGGAAGAAGAAGAAGAAGGAGAAGAGAAGAGCCGAGGGCAAAAGAGCAGAAGAGCGGACAGCAAAAGAGCAGAAGACCAGAAGACCAGGAGAGGGAGAAGACCAGAGCAGAGAAGAACAGATGAAGATTTTTAATAAACTTTCCAAAACATCTCCTGTCGTTATTTACATACACTGCCTTTTATGGGGTGAATGGGTAGGGGTACAGTGTACCCCATACCCATTCACATAGGGAGGGGGTCCGGGATCTCGGGGGCCCCCTTGTTAAAGGGGGCTTCCAGATTCCGATGAGCCCCCTGCCCGCAGACCCCCACAACCACCGGCCAGGGTTGTGGGGATGAGGCCGCTCGCTCGTCCCCCCCCCCCTTTCCTGCCCTACCGGGCTGCATGCTCGGATAAGGGTCTGGTATGGATTTTGGGGGGGACCCCACACCGTTTTTTCGGCGTGGGGCTACCCTCAAATTCCATGCCGGACCCGAAGGGCCTGGTTTGGAACCTGGGGGGGACCCCCACACAGTTTTTTCCCATTTTTGGCGTGGAGTTCCCCCTCAAGATTCTCACAGTGCAAGTCGAGCCGCAAGTCGGATCATCCTGATCCGACTTGCGGTGCGACTTCCATTCAAATCAATAGGCTCCCATTGGGAACCATTGATTTTGAATGGAAGAAAAAAAACTTATAACGTAGCTGAACGTTCGTTCATCACGTTCGGTCACGTTTGGTCACGTTCGGCCGCGTTTCTGCGTTTGAAACGCCGGGAAACACACTTTTGAAAGCAAATAATTGCGTTCCAAAAAACGACCCTGAACTCAACTGCCTGCAAATGACTGTAAACGACCCTGTGTACATGGACAGATAAGATAAAATGTAGATGGGTTCAGGGGCTTCTGAAAAAAACGCCCAACTGCTCCTAAACGGCCATTTACAACGTCCCGTGTACATGGAGCCTCAATGTGGCAGCTAACATCTGTTCTGGCCCTAATCTAAAATAAAAGCAATAAAAGAGAGTATCACCTAAAAGAATACTCTATTGGTATCTATGTGTGGGCAAGACTACCTAGAAGCTATTAGAAGTGTGAATAAAGAGAAAATATGCACATTTAAAGGAAATATATACATAAAAAGGCATGTATAAAAAAACATGTATAAAAAAAATTCATGTATAAAAAATGCATATATACAAACTGCATAAAAGAACCTGAAAAAGTGCACTATTAAAAAAAGTAGCCAATAGGAGTTCTGTAATGTATCACCATAGCAACCAGCCCATCCCAGGTGTGACATCACATCCTACCTTGTTTCCCACAGTGGCTCTACTCACTTCTAGGAACATTGGACTTGGTTTCCTCACTGTTTGCTGTAACAAGCAGCTCTTCTGGAGGACATTTTCCATGCAATGTGGCATGGTTGCAGATAAGCTCTTTTATTTTATATTTCTGTGATTTTCCATTTGACTTTTCAATCGTAATAAACCCATTGATGCTGCACTTAGCTGGCGTCCGCTTGTGTTCCTTTTCTGTAATGTCATAGATTTGTTCCTGTCTTAGATGAGGCTGCCTACTAAAGTACAACACCCTTGCTCTGTGATTTTTATGAACTCCTTATGAACATTTTATGAAATACCTATGCTACACAAGCGTATCTTCACATTTATCTAGGGATGTAGAGGCTAACTAATGTGGATGGCATTAGCATTTGTTTACGCCACAATTTCAATCATTGTTCATATGTCACTAAGCACATGCACACCCTCTAGGGTGCGCAGTGGTGCAAACTTATGAACACTGTATCCAGTGGGCACAGCGGATAATGGTGATCTATACCCAGCTGCTGTGAGTGCCCAGGGTATCATGTGATCGCTATGACCAATCATAGCAAGCGTGATTACAATATACCCAAAACAACCATAAATGGCTTCCATTCGCAACTTTTTTCTAAAAATGATGTGCCGGAAGCACAAACCAATTGTCAAACATAAAAGAAAAAGTAACCACAAAGTGGTGATGGGAAGATCCGCAGCTGACGACATCAAACAACCAGCGGAGCTGGGTATGTGGGTATGGGAAGGATCCTAAAGGGGAAATACACAATGGATATGCAGATTGGCAGCACCTGGTGAATTTAGATCCGAGAGAGATCCTGAGGCTTGCAAAACAACAAAGGTGCCAAGGTGCTGGATAAGTAAAAAAAAGGAAAAAGTTTATTAAAGAGAAAATATCAAGAGTTACATTTGGACAAAGGAAGAGCAGCACCAACACAGAGGATGATCATCCACTGCATAGCAGCACAGACTGACAGAGGAATTGATGAGCCATCAAACCACAAATGGTGTCTGTACTGGCCTCCCTATAACACTCAAAACTACAACTGATGTTGAGGAGAAAGTGGGCAAAGATACTCATTTGGGGCCGCACCCCCTTTTTCAAAGATAGACCACTATATGCTAAACAACTGGCTTTATAACCAGCAGTGGAGAAACACAGGAGAGCCTGCAAAGTGAGGAGAAGGGGAATACATAGGCAGCACAGGAAGTAATGAGACTAAGGATATAATGCCACTGTACATGGGTTTATATGAAATGTGAATAATTACAACTAAATATTTTTTATGTGTATAACAAAAAACAGGGACAAAACTGACAACTGTAGAAAAAGATGAAAAATATCCAAAAGAAATACGAAAAAAATCACAATAAATTAGCCACCATGAACCAGCTGGGGAACCAGTCAGCTTACAATACCCAACAATGCAGTATCAATAATAATCAAATCATACATTAGATGTAAATAAATGTATGTAAATGATTATTTATTATTTTTCACACAGAGAAATTTAAAAAACTAAATTCTATAATTAATATGAACACATATTTACAGTATATACATTATTTGTATATATTCCATAAGTATTTCATAAAATCATAATAGAAAAAAACACAATAAATGCAATTTAAAGAATCTTTTTTATATGTAAAAATAAGCTTCAATATTCCACACTGGTATTTGTAAACATGGATTACTTTGTATCAAATAATTCAATTAATATATTAGCCACAGAAACACGGCTCTGCACTCCTATATAAATGTTGATGCTATTGCAAACATGAGCACAGTGTTTAATTGTTTTTTTTTTTCTTTTTCTTTTTGCAAACACTCATACTCCGTACTCCTGTTTATGACAACACTGTCACGTGGGCTGTCTGGGTGCAGGAAATGTGGCTACAATCATGCTCATCAGGCTCAGGTGATCTATGTGCAAGAGCCACAGGAGGGGATAGTTGTGTCCATTAAATAGCATATTGTTTATATACAGAAATAGGTTATTTACTCATATACTGTATACACAATTTTCTGCTAGAGAACAAATAAATATAAAAATATACTGTATTTACTTTCCAGCGTGTTCAAAATGTATGTTGCACTGAATTACCTATTTTCTTGCTAAAGGAAAAATACATATAAACTGTATTTACTTCCAGTGTGTCCAAATGTATGTTTTTTTGCCTGAAAATTGCCTTGATCAGTTAACAGAAATACATGTATTCTTTCATAAAGGCTGTACAGTAGAATGCCATTTTTACAGTGTAAACATGCGTGGATGCAAAACATTTTTTTAAAAAATCCATGTTTAAAAAAAAAAAGAATATCTAAATTGTACTTCTAGCGTTCTTTAAATAGTTCTCAGGAACGATGTGCTGGAACTGGAGAGGGTCCAGAGAAGGGCAACAAAGCTGATAAAGGGAAAGGAGGACTTCAGCTATGAGGAAAAACTACATCATTGAACTCATTCTCTCTGGGGAGCATACGCTTGAGAGGGGATATGATATCAATGTACAAATACCGTTCTGGTGAGCCTAGCATAGGGAACAAACGTTTAAGTGAAAGGAAATTTAAAAAGACATGCGGCCATTCACTAAAATTAGAGGAGAAGCAGTTTAAACTTAAACTACGTAAAGAGTTCTTTACTGTCAGAGCGGTAAGGATATGGAATTCTCTTCCAGAAGCAGTGGTATCAGCAAGGAGCATTGATAGTTTCAAGAAACTATTAGATGGTCACCTTAATGACCACAACACATGAAGGTATACAATGTACTATTGACATAAACACACACACACACACACTCATAGGTTGAACTGAACTTTGTTTATTTTCATTTTACAAAAAGCTATACAGCAACAATAAAAGACATATACACACTCACACGCAGAACATAAATTAGAACAGGTAGTTCCTCATTCTGTATCGATTACAAGAATTGCTGAAAGGAATAACCTAAACTGAAGTTCATACTACAAAGTGGTAGCCAGTACTATGACGAGCCAACAAGAGAGAGGAAATATTGACTAGTTAAGCCATGGAGCTCAAATTTTTGTATATTTAGCAAGACTTGCATTGACCTGGTATATCAAATTAACCTCTTGTTGACCATCCGCTGCAATTTTACTTTGGCAGGCTGACTCGGCTGCGCAAACCAACGTCGTCGGCTTACAGGAGCGGTCCTGGGGTCGAGCGCATGCCACTGACGGCATGCTCCCACCCACACTAGGCAGCAGGGATGCCGATGCATGGGGCTGGCGAACCACGATCGCTCCCCACTGAGAGAGAAGAATGGTCAGCTGTTGTAAACACAGCCGACTGTTCTTCTCTCTAAAATGATCACAGAGCGCCTGTGATCCTTCTATATAGGATCACAGGTCTCTATGGTCATTTCACAAGCCCCTTACCCACAGTTAGTAAACACTCCCCCAGGCTTACATTTAACCCCTTGATCACCCACTAGGTTAACCCCTTCCCTGCCAGTGTCATTAACAGTAACAGTGCATCGTTTTAGCACTGATTACTGTAGTAATGTCACTGCTCCCCCCAAAAGTGTCAAAGGAGTCCGATCTGTCAGCCGCAATATCGCAGTCACAGTCTAGCTGCCATTACTAGTAAAAAAAATAACATAAATCTTTCCTTTATTTCCTTTTTTTTTTCTAGCACTGGCTGCGATCTGGGATTTTTAGCGGGACTGTGACATTGCAGCGGACAGATCGGACCCCTAACTGACATTTTTGACACTTTTGTGGGGACCAGAGACATTACTACAGTAATCAGTGCTAAAAATATGCACTGTTACTATAAAAATGACACTGGCAGGGAAGGGGTTAACCTAGGGGTGATCAAAGGGTTAATTGTGAGCATAGGGGAGTGTTTTCTAACTGTATGGGGGATGGGCTTGTGAAATGACCACAGAGACCTGTGTTCCTATATAAAAGGATCACAGATGCTCTGTGATCATTTTAGAGAGAAGAACAGTCGGCTGTGTTTACAACAGCTGACCATTCTTCTCTCTCAGTGGGGAGCGATCGTGGTTCGCTAGCCCCATGCATCGGCATCCCTGCTGCCTAGTGTGGGTGGGAGCATGCCGCCAGTGGCATGCGCTCGCCCCCAGGACCGCTCCTGTGTTTACAACAGCTGACCGGTGTTCTCTCTCAGCGAGGATCAATCACGGGTGCCCGGCAGCAATCAATGCCAGTGGTCCCGTGGATGGGAATCCCCAATGCCTAGTAGGGGTGGGAGCATGGCGACGGCTGTGCGAGCTCGCCCCCAGGAGCGCTCCCGCAAATCGCCTTACAGGTACAGCGATTCACGCAGCCGAGCCAGTCTGCTGCAGTATTTATGTGGAGGGCGGTCAGCAAAAGGTTGGTATGTTTATTGGCTATAGAAATAGAAAATTGTAAGGGGGGATGGGTGCGCTGAAGCTGCTCCCGGTATTCAGTGCTTTTGAATATAGATAAATGTATATGTGGTGTGGGGTGCGCTAAACAACAAATAAATAATGAATATATAACATATATCTATGTGTGAACCAAATCAACAAAAGTAAATATATATAACATATATCAATCTGTGAAGCCAATTAATAATGCAAATCCATTGGTGCATAAACATAAAAGTTCATAAGTGTCCATAAATATTTTGCAGGTGAGTAGAATTGTATTCTATCCGAATAATACGTGTATCCACCACCGAGTGAAATTCATCCTTACCAAACGGAAATAAATAAGGTGCAACTATATTTTCTTGTGCTGAAAAAATATCCAATCTCCTTGTGAACAAACACCACGTGTAAATCACCAAGAATTAGCCTCTTACCAGATGGTAATAGGTATGCACTTGTTCAGTGAAACCACCGCCTTGCTTCCTCTTTAAAATCCTGAAGTGGGATGTAGAACCGCTCTACCTTTCTTTCTCCACTAGATGGCAACGAGTACCAGCAAGAAACACAGCCTCATCCTTCTTTACAAGCTCACAAAACCACCGTGTATTAAAGGAAAAAAGAGGGCTAATAGTGTATTACCCTTGAGATTTATTCAAAAAACAGTTGATAATGCACTTACAATTAGATGTCTTGTATTCAGCATAAACATAGGCATACGAATTCCTGCAAAGGCTTGCGGCCGGCTGCAGCACGGACCGCAAGTTGTGTGTGACGTGTGCGCCTCCTAATCTGACCGATTTCTTCCCATAGGACTTCTACTGTGACAGGAGTACTGGCGTATCGTCACTTCCGCTTTATTTATACAGGTGGAAGCAGATTGTCTAACTTCCGGTGTCTGCAGAGCAGGTAGTATAAAACATTGATCCATAGCACATCCTGGTGACACAGGAAGTAAACACTTCACTTCCTGTCTGCACAGGAAGCAAACACTCTACTTCCTGTCTGCAGAGCAAGTGTCTGCAGAGCAGGTATGCTTAGTTAGTTGAGCAAAGAAGTTTGATACAACCTAAGAAAGTTCAGAACCCAGGAAAAACCAGTTCCAAGTTTGAATTTGCTTTCATTACGAGATTCTCACAAAACTACAAGTGGCTAAATCATGTATTCCGGAAACACTGGGGAGTCCTACAGAAAGATAAAATTTTAGGACCCATGCTACCAGAAGTTCCACCTATCATTTACAGGAAGGCACAGAACTTACGAGATCTGGTAGCCCCCAATCCCATTGATCCTCCTACCATCCCAAAATTTTTTCCTGATATGAAGGGCTTCTTTCCCTGCAGGAGTTGCAGAGTGTGTAAAGAAGCTCAAACTATCAGGACTAATAAATTTCATTCAACTGTGACAGGTAAAGAGTACCCCATTAAAAATTTTATTTCCTGCCATACGAAAGGGGTTGTATACCTTTTACAGTGTGAGTGCAATTACCAGTATGTTGGAAGAACCATACGTACTGCCGCCATACGTATTGGAGAACATCTGACCAACATACACAAAGCTTTTCCTGGGCATAGTGTATCCCAACACTTCGCCCAATGTCATAGAAAAAATCCCAAGAGGTTAAAAATCATCGTTATTGAGAAATATACACCACACTGGAGGGGGAGCAATCTGAGGAGGTCTATATCCAGGAGGGAAACCTTCTGGATATATGAGCTCGGCTGCTCCAGACCCCGGGGACTCAACATAGAGTGGGACATAAACGCACACATTAATAACTGTTGATCCCCACATATATTTTGGCAGGTTTTATATTTTAGTTATCTTTTAACATTAATTTTAAATTTGTATTGGAGCAAATGGTTTAATATAGTTCAATACATTTTATTATACACATATTTCCGGTGTCACCCCTTTCCCACTACGCTCCTAAAGCAGTGTGTTGTAGGACAAAAAGGAAAGTGTTTACTTCCGGTGTCACCAGGATGTGCCATAGATCAATGTTTTTATACATTTGTTTTTAACAAATAATAAAGTATGTTTTTATACATTCCTTTTAACACAAGGAAAGTTACCCATATTTAAGTAATTTGCCTTAAATTGCTATCAGCCAGAAGTTCCAAAGCATACCTGCTCTGCAGACACTTGCTCTGCAGACAGGAAGTAGAGTGTTTGCTTCCTGTGCAGACAGGAAGTGAAGTGTTTACTTCCTGTGTCACCAGGATGTGCTATGGATCAATGTTTTATACTACCTGCTCTGCAGACACCGGAAGTTAGACAATCTGCTTCCACCTGTATAAATAAAGCGGAAGTGACGATGCGCCAGTACTCCTGTCTCAGTAGAAGTCCTATGGGAAGAAACCGGTCAGATTAGGAGGCACACACGTCACACACAACTTGCGGTCCGTGCTGCAGCCGGCCGCAAGCCTTTGCAGGAATTCGTATGCCTATGTTTATGCTGAATACAAGACATCTAATTGTAAGTGCATTATCAACTGTTTTTTGAATAAATCTCAAGGGTAATACACTATTAGCCCTCTTTTTTCCTTTAATACACGGTGGTTTTGTGAGCTTGTAAAGAAGGATGAGGCTGTGTTTCTTGCTGGTACTCGTTGCCATCTAGTGGAGAAAGAAAGGTAGAGCGGTTCTACATCCCACTTCAGGATTTTAAAGAGGAAGCAAGGCGGTGGTTTCACTGAACAAGTGCATACCTATTACCATCTGGTAAGAGGCTAATTCTTGGTGATTTACACGTGGTGTTTGTTCACAAGGAGATTGGATATTTTTTCAGCACAAGAAAATATAGTTGCACCTTATTTATTTCCGTTTGGTAAGGATGAATTTCACTCGGTGGTGGATACACGTATTATTCGGATAGAATACAATTCTACTCACCTGCAAAATATTTATGGACACTTATGAACTTTTATGTTTATGCACCAATGGATTTGCATTATTAATTGGCTTCACAGATTGATATATGTTATATATATTTACTTTTGTTGATTTGGTTCACACATAGATATATGTTATATATTCATTATTTATTTGTTGTTTAGCGCACCCCACACCACATATATAGAAATAGAAAACACTGCTCAACCAATAGTTAATGACTTTGTCCCAGATATCTCAGAATAAAATATAAACATGAGAAGACCATTTCTTTTAGGAGTTTTCAAATGATTGGGAGCCAGTTGGTTACTACTTTCTGCTGGATGATGTCATGCAGTCAAGTTTGTCAAGTTGTGCAGTTTGGAAAAGATACTTGGAGGGAACCAAATAGTTCTTTATAGCATGTCTCAGCCATACATAGTTGAAAATCATTTTATTTGTTATGTTTTTCTCAGTTTTACCATATTGAACTCCTGTAAATAACACTGCAAAATAGTCGTGACAATTATTATATTACATTGACTCCCACCAGAGAGTATCAGAGCCCTTTCACACTGAGGCTCTTTTCAAGCGATTTGGCGCTAAAAAAAAGTGAATTAATAGATCACGAAAACCTATTCTCATTGAAATCAATGAATGCTTTCACATTGGGCAGTGCACTGGGGAGGCGGTAAAAAAATTACTGCAAGTAGCATGGTAGGCAACAAAGTATTTTAATATATTTGTAAGCGGCAAGCCACCTATGCTAATTGTAGCGTGTATGGTGGTTGAACAGGTGCATGTTCTGCCAGATAAAGAGATAGATAATGATGACTATTCTATTAAACAGCTTTTGGGGAAAAATTGGGGAGGGGGTCTTAAATGTAAAAATATTTGGGCAGATCAGAGGCTCCATTTTAAATGAGGGTAATTGGGAAAGGTCTTTACTCATAATAGAGCCCAAATACTTACCACTATCTGTGACAATCATGATGCAGCTATACATGGGTAGTCAGTAGTAGGGCTAATTACAAATGCAGTGGACATCTTCTTAGAGTAACGTTTAGGCAAGAAATAATCAAATACCTACTTAATACACATAAGAGCTGTCAATGAAATCTCCAATCTATCCTAGTATCGTAAAGCATCATCTCCTTAAAGTGGGATTCGCTCCTCCAGAGTGCCCAACTGTATACTCTCCAATTGATATGATTGTCTAACATGGCATAACAATTGCCAAAGGAATTGGTAACAGCAGGAAGCCAAAAGTTGCAGCCTAATGTCTAGGTGCACACTGAACACAGATCTTGTGTGCCATGTGCCCTGCAATGATGTTTCTCAAAGTATGGTGAACTGGTTATATTTACTTCACCATAGGAGGAACAATAAAGAGCTCATTATTTCTGTGCAGAACTGCCTCAGGGAAGAATATACTTACCTCACTGTCAGTTACCAGCTGAAGATAAGAGAAGAATAAGGGTTGATTTACTAAAACTGGAGAGTGTAAAATCTGGTTCAGCTCTGCATAGAAACTAATCAGCTTCCAGATTTTTTTTGTCAACGCTTAAAGTGTTACTAAACCTAGGACTCTGCATTCTGGTACTCCTACAGGGGTATCTCCCATAGTACACAAAACTGCTAAATACCTTTTCTCATGAGCAGTATTTAGCAGTCTTGTGACATCTATTCTATCAGTGTCTGGCCGAGCACTGGTTAAAGTGCAGATTGCCCCTGTGCTGATCACATGCGCCCTCCCAAAAAAAAAAAAAATTCTAGTAATACACACTAAATTGAGCATGTGAAGAGTGCCTCCAAGGCTCTGTATTATCAGTAGATGGATTGGGGACAGTTAAAATAGGGGAAGATAAGAGAAGACCGGATCAAACAGCCTTTTTACACAATGCCGAGGAGTAACCTCTTAGGTTCCACAGTGAGTATAACAAGCATGCTTTACTGCATATACAGACTGATTTTATTGTTGTGGATTTATTAACACTTTAACTGAATAAGCTGAAGTTAGAAACTGATTGGCTACCATGTAAAGCTGCACCAGATTTTGCACTCTCCAGTTTTAGTAAATCAGCCCCATAGTGACACTGTAGAAGCTGAGAGAGAGTACATGATTAGAGCACAATTTGGGAAACACTTCTGTGCAGTAATTTTAAGTGAAATGGAATTTAATATGTATGTGAACTTATAATATGTGTTACCTTTCACTTTTGACACACAGGTAATCAAGATTTCATTTGAAGTTTTCGAGCTAGAGAGAGGCTATGACACCCTAACTATAGGAGATGGTGGAAAAGTAGGTGACACACGATCAGTTTTATATGTGTAAGTATAACTTTTGTAAAGCCTCCTATTCACTATTTGTAGACTAAGATGCTAAGGTAGACCTTGCATCTAAATTCTGCCATGTCATTTGCAATAGGGCATGCATCCATTCCAACCTCTGTATTTCATGTAATTTACTCTAAGTAATAACTTCAACATAGAAGGGCATGCTAGAAAATTAGGTCTCCCAAGGCAGGCCCTCTCTTTGGTTAGGTCACTGAATAATATTCCAGTGAATGTTGAGACAGAATGCAGTGGTAGCAAATGAAAAATTGGAGATGGCCCCAAGGAAGCCAGTACTGGGATTTGTTTTACTATCGTATTATTATGTGTACATGTTATGTATATTATACATTTGGATAAATTAATTTCTACTAGTTACAGTTTAAAATTGCATTCCATAGAAAAATTCCTTTTACAAACATTCAACAGGAGTGGAATGCTAGAGCAAAAAATTAATGGCACTATCCCCAAATAAGTCAAATAATATGGTTTCCTGTCCACTCTCCAAAAGGAGAGAATGACAGGGACAAGGTAGGGATTTTAAGGTGCCTAGTAATGATGTAAGCAACAATTTAAAATGTAAAAAATTCAACAGTTTATTAAAAAAACACATTTCATATGGACAGTACAACAATATTATAATCCAATATACATATAGTGAATATGATATTGGTGAGATCCGAAGGATAGCATATAAATGCCTTAGGATCGATGTGTTTTGCCCTATTCAGGGGCTTCCTCAGGATCCAGGATTATATGCACTACATAAACAAAAATAATACACATAAGGCCAAAAAACAAATTGAATACATAATATTCAATAAAATAATCTTATACAACATTCTTTTTCGCCACTTATGTAATTATCCATCTTAGTAGAGAAAAAAAAAGAGCAACAAATGTAGGGAATAAAGCGGGAGGTAAATTGAGGACAGGGAAAGGGGAGGGGGGTATACCTGAGGGGGGTATAAAAAACACATCAAATATGCAAGTGACTGGGGGAGCAGGGCAAGGGAGGAGAGGCCTTCAGATATATACTGTAGCTATATATGTGTTAACATGCGTATAGCTTAATAACCAAATTGTATTTTTTTCAATTTTACAATTTGTTTTCAATTTTGTCAGTCTCACAGGTTCTAGTGTACCAGATCTCATTGTTAGTATGAGTAACCAAATGTGGCTGCATTTGCAATCAGATGACAGCATTGGATCTCCAGGATTTAAAGCAATTTATCAAGGTTTGTTTTATATTACCTACATACAATAGTTTACAAATAATTGTTCTTTTAATATTTTAATATTTATTAATGTATTACTTGTGGCATGATATAGTGAGAACACATATTACAGTTGAGGAAAATACATATGCAGTATTTCATTTTCTAAGGAGTGCTAATGTATTTATACAACAGTCTTTTCTTAGTCTTTACTAAAGATATAAAAAACTGATTAATGACAAGTCTGCAGCCAGTGAAGTTAGTGTAGATCACAAACCTTGATCTATATACTTAAGGAAGGTCAGTAACTTGGAAATTAGGCATTTGATCAGAATGACCACTAGACAACTAGTAGTTTCAGATAGAAGGGTCAGCAATGACAGCCTACATACAAGGTGCCTCTAAAAAGTTTGGCAAATGGTCAAATATCTCAAAGACAACATGGGCTAGGTGCACCAGAAACACACAGAGAAGCGTCACCTAGCATGTAATACACATGACCATGCAAGTGTAAGAGACAGAAGCTGTGAGCAGAACATATGTTTACGACTGGTTCAAACAATTTTGCGATGGGAAGGAAATGATTGAGGAATCGGATGAGCCACGTTTGGATCAGCCGTTAACAAGCAGAACCCCATATATAATTGAGTGAGTGTGAAAAATGCTGGCACAAGATCAATGACTGACTCTATGATTGATGGCGGAGGAATTGCCTGAGGAATTGGGCATTAGCAAGAACACTATGCACAATATTGTATGCAAGGATCTTCTCCCGGTTTTTGTTTATGCTGACAAATGAACAGAGAGCAAAATATATGGAAACGTTCTGGGATTTTATTACCATGTGTGACCAGAATCCATCATCACAGGAGATGAGACCTGGTGTAATCTGTGTGCACGAATTCTTGGCTCAGCTCGCCGTTCCTGATCTAGATCATCCACCGTACTCCCCTGATTTGGCATCTGCAAACTTCTTTCTGTTTCACTGCCTGAAGGACATGGCGGCAATCAAAGAATGTGTGATAATGGTTCTGCGATTGATTCCTAAAGAGGCTTTTGCTGACAGTATCCAGAAGCTTTATGAATGCTGCAAAAAGTGTGTTGTGGATAATGGCTATTATCTTGAAGGCCAATAATGGTAATTTGTTTGTATATTCGGTTTTGTTTGTTTTCTGATACCATTTAACAAACTTTTTAGACACACCTTGTATTTCTCTTAATACCCAGTTACTTTAAAGTTCTTTTTATTTGGATGCTTTTTGAATAAATTTAAAATGTAGATGTGGATAAACATTTTTTTTTATATTTATGTGCACTGACAGTCTGTATTAGTTCTGTACCATGAGCTATCGAGCTATGTTATTTTTCAATGGTCAGCCTCAGGGACCAAAACCACAGGCTACTGTGTTCAAACGATTATATGTGTTGTATGAGTTACAATCAATGTCCAAGGAATTATAAAGGCAGAAGGTTTTTTAATCCTAATGCATTCTATGCATTAAAACCTTCTGTGTGCAGTAGCCCCCTTCAAGCCCCCTTCAGCCCCCCTTTTACTTGCCTTTATCCAGCAATGTTGCAGGAGTGTCTAAACTGCCTGAGACTCCCCTCCTCATTGGTTGAGACAGCAACAAGGTGCAATTGGCTCCAGCTGCTGTAAATCAAAATAATGTAGCTAATCAGGAGACAGAGGGGATGGGATCGGGTCACAGGGAACTTGACTTGGCTCAGGTGCCCCCATAGCAAGCTGCTTGCTGTGAGGGCACTCAACAGGAGGGAGGGGCCAGGATAGCCAAAGAGGAATCCAAGAAGAGGAGGATCTGGGCTGCTCTATGCAAAATCAACTGCATAGAGCAAGAGTTATCTAAAATAAAAGAAAAAAACTTTACAATCTCTTTCAGTTGTTGGGTTATAGTTTTCAGGAAGCCAAAGATGAACTTCAGAGACACTTGTAGTTTAATTTTGTTTGACAATATCCATGGCCTATTTAATCAGCCTTTCACTTGCATTTTAATTGCCAAAATATAATGATTCATTTTACATTTCTGAATGTGGTGAATCAATCTGCAATATTTTCAAGCTATAATTATTGATGGTCATATTATGATTGCGATAAGTCAACTTTGTTAGGTGATTCCATTGCAAGTAAACATTGAGGAGGTTGATAAAATTGATAATGACATTCTGCAACCAATTTTTAAAGCCATTACTGTGACATATTTTCACAACTATATGATGCAAGTTTGATTTGAATGGCAGCCAGTAAAAATTTCAAGCCATTACTCTGGCATATTTTCACAACTACTTGGTGCAAGTTTGATTAGAATTGCAGCCTTATGTGTACGTACAATGAAGGAATGAATGAACGAAATCAATAAATTGCATGCTACCATGACTTGAACAAAAATAATTCCGTTTATGCATTTTATTGCTGATAAAAATTCAGATCACAGGAAGATAAAAGATAACCAACATATTTCAGGGGCCAAACAATCCCCTATAATCAGGGCTAAAACAATGCACATCAATGGACATGGTAACTATAATAAAAATTAGTATAGAAGAGATGAATAGAAATAAATGTAGGTACAGTTGATTGTGATAGTATTAGTAAATTATTAAACTAAAAATAAATAAAATAGTATATAAGAAAAAACTTTTTTCATACTAGTTTTGCTAACTGTTTAGCCTATGATTTTGGTTGAACTTGCTTCCTAACAGTGGATCTCTGTGTTTCAATGACTATATAGTTGATTCACTAAAGGAGGATAGGGCGTTTACTTAAAGTGAATATCCTTTTTGCAAGGAAATGTTCCCTTTGCTTATTGAATGCTTAGTGAATGAGGTGAATCTTTCTGACTTCCATCATCCAATCATTTCTTGGTCAACATTTTTATTAATAGTAGGTTAACAGGTACAGTCAAAAACAAATGCAGTGTTTCACATACAGTGTTTTAATTTGCCCAACAAATGGCAGCAATATTTAGGGCATGAGGCATGAAACACAAAAGGTGTGCTTGATTTATTCATCAATAAAATAACAGTTCAGGTATTCAAATTGTATCAAAAGCCAAAAAAGAGCATAAAAGTGGACACAACAATATTCAATCAATGGCTGATTACCTTTGTGCCTAGTTTTTAACAATTAAGAGCTATGTTAAGGCATGAGGATTGTGATAATGAGTAAGGGTGTCTGTAAACCATAGGATTACAAACGCCTAACCATTTTCAATCCACAGTAAAATACTGCTAGAAGGACAGTAGGAATTATAGAAGAGAAAAGAGAGAGCGGAAAGTAAGGGAAGGAGATGGAGGAGTAAGGGGGGTGGGTATGGGAAGGAAGAGTAGGGAAGGGAAGGGTAAGCAGAGGGCATTGAGAGGGTCTCCAGGGAATAGCATAGTTATGTAAATCTGCATAATGCATTTGGGATGTGTGCAGTTTAAGACATTATGGGGGTAATAGTGATTCATAAAAATTGGGAGGCAGATAATGGGCTACCCAAGGGCTTCATAATTTCTCATATTTATTCACTCTCCTCCAGATGAACCCTTTTCACCTTCTTGATGATCATAGCCTGTGTGATATTATTTTTTATTTCTATTACACAGAGATTAGGAGACTTCCAGGCTTTTGCAGTGGTTTGTTTAGCAGTGGTGGTAACCTGTAAAAAAAATTTAAGTTGGCGATA
The DNA here is from genome assembly GCF_965119305.1 of Pelophylax lessonae. Classification (NCBI taxonomy): domain Eukaryota; kingdom Metazoa; phylum Chordata; class Amphibia; order Anura; family Ranidae; genus Pelophylax; species Pelophylax lessonae. The sequence continues at coordinate 324,278,076 of NC_138770.1, read as the reverse complement.
TGTCAAGTCTATAGGTTTCATATTAGCAAGAGCTGTAGAAGGATCTAAAGATATGGGAGTATCAAATAACCTGGAAAGTATATTAAAGATCTTAGTCCAAAACGCCTGAGATAATGGGCAATCCCACCATATATGTATGTGTACTATCAGTTAGACATGTGCAGAATGGAAACATTTGTTTCATTTTGGATAGATTTGTTATGTTACTAATTTCATTTTGTTTCAGGAATTTGTTTAGTTTTGTTTCATTTTCGTTAAATTTTGTTTTGTTTATTAATTTTCAAATGAATTCCAAATTTTCTGAAGGATTTGAATTCGTCAGAAAAATGATAGACCAATTAGAATTCTGTGTGAAGAAAACCTGGCTGTTAAGCAGTGAGCCAGGAAGCCCATGGCATGTGGCCTGGTATAGTTCAGGAGGGGAGGGGGCGCTTGCTTCTCTCCTTCTTTACTGGCATGCTAGGCTGTATGTTCAGATAGCGGTCTTATATGGATTTTGGGGCCCCACACCAGTTTTTTTTTAATTTTGCCATGGGGTTTGCCTTAGAACCAATACCAGACCTAAATGGCCTAGTATGGATTGGGGGGGAACCCCATGCTGTTTTTTGTAGAATTTTCTACTGCCGGCCTAACAACCAGCTATTCTTCACTCAGAATTTAGATTGGTTGATCATTTTTCGACCTATTAGAATTCAAATCTTTCAGAAAATTTGGAATTCATTAGAACATGGATAAACAAAATGAATTTTAATGAATTTCAACAAAATTAATCAATATTTCTTTTGGAGATTTGGATAGAATAGTCTAAATTTGTATTCGGACCGAAACTAATGGCACATGTCTGCTATCAGTATCTCAACTGTGAAAACAAAGTGGAAAGTAATTAGGAATATACTTTGAGATACTGGCAGGGACCAAGTGCCACCTCAGAGGAACCTTGTAGTTAGTTTCAAGAGCCACAATGTTTTACAAGGAGGACTGCATAGCTTTCCAAATGTCCATCTAATTGCCTGCATCTTTTGTGGTTCCAAAATCTCTCTCCTATTTAGTGAAATAAGAGGGGAGCAGAAGACAGTTGAACCAATAATTGGGCATACAGAGTGGAGCTAAGACCCCTTATGTGTTGATCACGCTTACAGATACATTCAAAGTATGATATTTGGGGAAGGGAGGATTCTGTTTGCAAAGAAAGGAGTGAAGAAATGCTTGATCTGAAGGTAGCAAAAGAGTTTGGAGCTTGAAGGCTTGCAGAGAGTTGGAAACATTTTGAATGACATAAATGTGTATGCTCAAAATAACTTAACAGATGGCCAGGCCAGGAGAGAAGAGCGTGCGGTCCAGGCCAGGTAGAAAGTCTGATTTTGTAGGGAGGATAACAAAGGGCTGTGTGGCGATTGAAGACCATACTTGGATTTAGGCTTATCCCAAAGAACGAGACATTGTCTCAGAATTGGTTGGGTAAAGCAGGGCGGACAGAAGGACTAAGCCATATTAAGTTAGCCACTGACAAAGATCACATTCTACTGATTCCAAAGTTACCCATAGAGGAATTTAATGATTTGCATAATATTTTGGTAGTTGGCCCAGATAGGTTGCATGGTAATATTCATTGAAGTTAGGTAAACTGGGAATTGTCCTCCCATGCTAAATACTACTTGTTACTTGATCCTTCGTGGACATTTTCATGCTCCACTCGTAATGTACCTTTCTTGTTGAAAACTTGTACTAGTTGCGCTTGCACCTGTATACTTGCTCTGTACTTTCTTTTATAAAACATTTTAACAAGAAGTTAGGTAATCTGAGACCGCCCCTGAGCTTTGTAATAAAAACCCCAGACATAAGTAGATGTACATTATTGCAAGATTCTAAGAAAATGTGTCAGTACAGGAATAGCACCCAGAAAAAGTACAGTGTTTTAGTTAAGATGTTATTTTTATTACAGTGATCCTCCCCATCCACGCAAGTGGAAGAGTGGACCATTTAGTTAATAGATTTGTGAGATGAGTCAACATAGGGGGGATAAATTAAAGCCTATAAATCAGTGGAGTTAGCTTTCACCTTAACTCCCAGATATGAAATGGAATGCATTGACCAGGAGAACAGCTGGACAGCTTGCACATGATGAAGTGCAGAGGATGACAAATAAATATTAAGCACCAATGATTTTTGGGGATTACTACCAAGTCTGAAATTGTTGCAAACTGCTCAAGAGTCTGGAGAAGGTCAGGAGCAGAAGTACTGTAAGCAGTGCTGACATACTTGCTTCTATGACATACTTTAACTGTTGTTTTCATGTGTCAGTGGGGAGTTAATTACTTTGATTGTTGTATATCAATGCTGATTCTATTTGTGTGTGGAATAGCATTTCTTTATTGAAATACATCTATGAATCAGGTAAGAAAAGATTTCACTTCTCTGGATTTATTATACATATCAGGCATGACACAGACATTTAGTACAATTAAATAATGTAAACAAAGAAACAACACTCCTAAAAGTTATTTAATAATCCTTCTTTTATTTTTGCTTAGCTAAGCAAGGCTTATGTTCCATGTTTACTATCAGTTATGCACATAAATTCAGCTACTACATTTAGAGAGCTTGCTTAATTAGAAAGAAATGGTTCCTCTAGGTTAAGATTAACCTAACTACAAATCCTAGTTGCTGATCAATAAAAAAAGAAAATATTTTGAAAATAACCAATTACATAGATTCAAATATGTTGATACATACATCAGCTAGATTATAGGTGTCCACATGGGGTATGCCATCTTAATCACCCCATGCAGCACAGATCCCCCCTTGCTGCCCAGGCCCCTGCCTGTCCCCCTTCCCCAGTGCTTTCGGCTTCCCTGCCATCCTCTCCAGCCTATTGCTGCTGGAAAACGAAGGGATGTTTTTCAGGATGCCCTTTGAGATTATGGGTACACAAACAGAAAGTACATACACATCATGGAAAGTGATTACTTTGTCAACACATTTGAACAGGCAAACATTAGATCTTTTTTTAAAAACTGCCTACAGATAAAGGTGATACACTTGAAATACAGTGTACCTACAAAAACATCAACAGATGTAATGTTGTACTGTGGAAAAATTATGTAAACCCCTGACAACACATGCTGATATTGCACCCTGTAGTAGAAGTCACTTCGTTATCAAGAATGTTAAGTGCTTATTAGTCTGACATCAAGAACATTTCTCCATACAAACCATTTTTGTGGATCTCCTTGTGTGCACTGCCTATTTCAAAATCTCCTGTACAAAATTCCAATGAGAAAAAAAATCAGGACTTTGACTAGGGCAGTCAATAACCCTATTTTTTTGAGGGGGGAGAGAGGCATTTCTCATTCGACTTGCCAGTGTGCTTTGGATCAGTATTGTGTAAAAAGGCTGATTTCTGGTTCAACTTCAACCTTTGGACAGATATGGCCCCAAAATCTCTTCAAGTACCTAATGTATAGTTAACTTGATGACTGCAAATTGCCCAGGCCCTGACACTGTGCTGTGCCCCCCCAATGCAGAGTTCAGCGTGCATGCCCCCTTCAATGCAACTGTGCTGTGCCCCCTTCAATGCAATGAACAATGTGCTGTGCCCCCTTCAATGCAATGAACAATGTGCTGTGCCCCCTTCAATGCAATAAACACTGTGCTGTGCCCCCTTCAATGCAATAAACACTGTGCTGTGCCCCCCCAATGCAGAGTTCAGCGTGCATGCCCCCTTCAATGCAACTGTGCTGTGCCCCCTTCAATGCAATGAACAATGTGCTGTGCCCCCTTCAATGCAATGAACAATGTGCTGTGCCCCCTTCAATGCAATAAACACTGTGCTGTGCCCCCTTCAATGCAATAAACACTGTGCTGTGCCCCCTTCAATGCAATGAACACTGTGCTGTGCCCCCACAATGCAGAGTTAGCGTGCATGCCCCCTTCAATGCAACTGTGCTGTGCCCCCTTCAATGCAATGAACAATGTGCTGTGCCCCCTTCAATGCAACTGTGCTGTGCCCCCTTCAATGCAATGAACAATGTGCTGTGCCCCCTTCAATGCAATAAACACTGTGCTGTGCCCCCACAATGCAGAGTTCAGCGTGTGTGCCCCCTTCAATGCAACTGTGCTGTGCCCCCTTCAATGCAATAAACACTGTGCTGTGCCCCCTTCAATGCAATAAACACTGTGCTGTGCCCCCTTCAATGCAATAAACACTGTTCTGTGCCCCCTTCAATGCAATAAACACTGTTCTGTGCCCCCTTCAATGCAATGAACACTGTGCTGTGCCCCAACAATGCAGAGTTCAGCGTGCATGCCCCCTTCAATGCAATAAACACTGTGCTGTGCCCCCTTCAATGCAATAAACACTGTGCTGTGCCCCCTTCAATGCAATAAACACTGTGCTGTGCCCCCTTCAATGCAATAAACACTGTGCTGTGCCCCCTTCAATGCAATGAACACTGTGCTATGCCCCCTTCAATGCAATAAACACTGTGCTGTGCCCCTTCAATGCAATAAACACTGTGCTGTGCCCCCTTCAATGCAATGAACACTGTGCTGTGCCCCCACAATGCAATAAACACTGTGCTATGCCCCCTTCAATGCAATAAACACTATGCTGTGCCCCCTTCAATGCAATAAACACTGTGCTGTGCCCCCTTCAATGCAATAAACACTGTGCTGTGCCCCCTTCAATGCAATTAACACTGTGCTGTGCCCCCTTCAATGCAATAAACACTGTGCTGTGCCCCCTTCAATGCAATAAACACTGTGCTGTGCCCCCTTCAATGCAATAAACACTGTGCTGTGCCCCCTTCAATGCAATGAACACTGTGCTGTGCCCCCACAATGCAGAATTCAGCGTGCATGCCCCCTTCAATGCAACTGTGCTGTGCCCCCTTCAATGCAACTGTGCTGTGCCCCCTTCAATGCAATGAACAATGTGCTGTGCCCCCTTCAATGCAATAAACACTGTTCTGTGCCCCCACAATGCAGAGTTCAGCGTGCGTGCCCCCTTCAATGCAACTGTTCCGTGCCCCCATCAATGCAGAGCGCCACAGCATTGTTCCCAATCACTGCAGAGCGCCACAGCATTGTCCCCAATCACTGCAGAGCGCCACAGCATTGTCCCCAATGATTGCAGAGTGCGCCACAGCATTGTACCCCAATCACTGTAGAGTGCCACAGCATTGTCCCCCAATGATTGCAGAGCACCACAGCATTGTCCCCCAATGGTTGCAGAGCGCCACAGCATTGTCCCCCAATGATTGCAGAGTGCCACAGCATTGTCCCCCAATGATTGCAGAGCGCCACAGCATTGTCCCCCAATGATTGCAGAGCGCCACAGCATTGTACCCCAATGATTGCAGAGCACCACAGCATTGTCCCCCAATGATTGCAGAGTGCCCACAGCATTGTCCCCCATTTATTGCAGAGTGCCACAGCATTGTCCCCCAATTATTGCAGAGCGCCACAGCATTGTCCCCCAATGATTGCAGAGCGCCACAGCATTGTCCCCCAATGATTGCAGAGCGCCACAACATTGTCCCCCAATTATTGCAGAGCGCCACAGCATTGTCCCCCAATGATTGCAAAGTGCCCACAGCATTGTTCCCCAGTTATTGCAAAGCGCCACAGCATTGTCCCCCAATTATTGCAGAGCGCCACAGCATTGTCCCCCAATTATTGCAGAGCGCCACAGCATTGTACCCCAATGATTGCAGAGCGCCACAGCTTTGTCCCCCAATGATTGCAGAGTGCCAGCATTGTCCCCCAATTATTGCAGAGTGCCACAGCTTTGTCCCCCAATGATTGCAGAGCGCCACAGCTTTGTCCCCCAATGATTGCAGAGTGCCAGCATTGTCCCCCAATTATTGCAGAGTGCCACAGCATTGTCCCCCAATGATTGCAGAGCACCACAGCATTGTCCCCCAATTATTGCAGAGCGCCCACAGCATTGTCCCCCAATTATTGCAGAGCGCCCACAGCATTGTCCCCAATTATTGCAGAGCGCCACAGCATTGTCCCCCAATGATTGCAGAGCGCCACAGCATTGTCCCCCAATTATTGCAGAGTGCCACAGCATTGTCCCCCAATGATTGCAGAGCGCCACAGCATTGTCCCCCAATTATTGCAGAGCGCCCACAGCATCGTACCCCAATGATTGCAGAGTGCACACAGCATTGTCCCCCAATGATTGCAGAGTGCCCACAGCATTGTCCCCCAATTATTGCAGAGCGCCACAGCATTGTCCCCCAATTATTGCAGAGCGCCACAGCATTGTCCCCCAATGATTGCAAAGTGCCCACAGCATTGTTCCCCTAGTTATTGCAAAGCGCCACAGCATTGTCCCCCAATTATTGCAGAGCGCCACAGCATTGTCCCCCAATTATTGCAGAGCGCCACAGCATTGTACCCCAATGATTGCAGAGCGCCACAGCTTTGTCCCCCAATGATTGCAGAGTGCCAGCATTGTCCCCCAATTATTGCAGAGTGCCACAGCTTTGTCCCCCAATGATTGCAGAGCGCCACAGCTTTGTCCCCCAATGATTGCAGAGTGCCAGCATTGTCCCCCAATTATTGCAGAGTGCCACAGCATTGTCCCCCAATGATTGCAGAGCGCCACAGCATTGTCCCCCAATTATTGCAGAGCGCCCACAGCATTGTCCCCCAATTATTGCAGAGCGCCCACAGCATTGTCCCCAATTATTGCAGAGCGCCACAGCATTGTCCCCCAATGATTGCAGAGCGCCACAGCATTGTCCCCCAATTATTGCAGAGTGCCACAGCATTGTCCCCCAATGATTGCAGAGCGCCACAGCATTGTCCCCCAATTATTGCAGAGCGCCCACAGCATCGTACCCCAATGATTGCAGAGCGCACACAGCATTGTCCCCCAATGATTGCAGAGTGCCCACAGCATTGTCCCCCAATTATTGCAGAGCGCCACAGCATTGTCCCCCAATTATTGCAGAGCGCCACAGCATTGTCCCCCAATTATTGCAGAGTGCCAGCATTGTCCCCCAATGATTGCAGAGTGCCAGCATTGTCCCCCAATGATTGCAGAGTGCCAGCATTGTCCCCCAATGATTGCAGAGTGCCACAGCATTGTACCCCAATTATTGCAGAGTGCCACAGCTTTGTACCCCAATTATTGCAGAGTGCCACAGCTTTGTCCCCCAATTATTGCAGAGTGCCACAGCTTTGTCCCCCAATTATTGCAGAGTGCCACAGCTTTGTCCCCCAATGATTGCAGAGTGCCAGCATTGTCCCCCAATGATTGCAGAGTGCCAGCATTGTACCCCAATGATTGCAGAGCGCCACAGCTCACTTACCGGTGGTGATCGAGTCTTCTCTTCCAGTCCAGATGACCTCCACTCCTCTGGAGACGCTGCGCGGCTGCGGCCTGGTGAGGTGACTGCCTGGTCGGGTCGTCCGTCTCTCTGAAGCCGATTCCGGTGTCCGGTCTGCTCTCCGAGTCTCCGCTGAGTCCGCTCCGCTCTGCTGTGCCCGTCCGTCCACCGCACTGACTCGTGACTGACGTACGCGACGTCAGCGGGGTCACGGGTCAGCATCGGATGTCCTGGATGATGATTGGTCCAGGCTGGAGACTGGACCAATCACAGCCAGGACATTCCGAAAGTGGGGGTTTCCTAGCGCTGTACCCTGCGCCCAGGTTACGCCCCAGAAGGCAGCCAATCGGCGCCTCTTCTGGGTCGTAAACCCCACCCCCCCACAGCCTCCACATAGGCCGGCGAACACAATTTTTTTTTTTTGAAAACTTTATCGATTTTTTTGTAATTTTTTTTTTTTTTTTATTTTTTTTCTTTTCTTTTTTTAGGGGGGGGGGGGGGCGGCGCCCTGGCGCCCCCTATGCACAGGCCGCCACTGGCAACTTACCACATAAGCCTGACTTAAGAGTGAAGTGATAGAATTGATGGAATTATAGAAATGTAGATAAGACTATCCAAATGGGAGACAGTGGAGGTGTGTTGTACAAAAGAGGTCTAGAAAGTTAGACCATATAATAACCAAGAGAAACCAACTTTCCAGACCTCTTTTGTACAACACACCTTCACTGTCTCCCATTTGGATGGTCTTATCTACATCTCTGTAATCCCCCCAATTCTTTCACTTCAGTCTTAAGTCAGGCTTATGTGGTAAGTGGATCTAATTTTTTGGTTGATACACATGGTTTAATGCTATGAGAAGAAGGTGGACTCGCCTCAGGGTAATTTATGTGATTTTAGGTAGTTTGTGTCCCTGCCAGATGGCTTGCATGTGTTGGCAACTCTTCTTCTCTTTTAACGATCATTGATATGTTTCTGGACATAAATCTTCATTTTAGCTATTGCTCTGTTATGCGTGATGAATTGATGACACTCTCTGGTCATATTTTGAGGTAATTAATTTATTTATCTAATATGAATGCTTCTCCATTTTTTCTCTGACTCTAATTTACGCAATATGTGGACTCTAAAGTATCTCCCATATTTCTCCAGAATATTCTATTTTCTTTATTTTCTCTTTCCTTTCTTCTGCTCTCTCTTTGTCAGACATGGTTCACTAGATATACAATAGTATCTTCTTGCTTATATATATGATTGGGTCTGTATATGTTATGCTTTTATATGTTTATGTACTTTGTGAAACGAATGTATTGCTTGTATTGTTCATAAGCAATTCTAAAGAAGCCCCTCATCTGGGCGAAACATGTTAATCCATATACATCATGCCACGCATTGTTGCACAAAATTGAAATACTATATATTTAAAGTGTTGGTACATGTTTTTATGGACTTATGTGTTTCAAACTTTGTATAAATAAAATTTGAGATTTTTTATATTTTGTACTATGTAGATATTACTTTCGGGCACTTAGAAAACCCTTTTCCCATAATCTCTTCCTATAGGGAAGTTTGGAGACTAGAGATGATCGAACGGTTCGGGTCGACCATCGGTTCGACCCTAACATTGACTGTTCGAAATTCAGCCGAATTCCGAACTTTTTGCTGAAAAAGTTTGGAATTCGGCAACCAGAACCGACCAAAATGCAATGGGACAGGAACTGGGCTTTAAAAGCCCGTATTTGGACCAGAACCATCAGTAAAAGCTAATTGAGGGGGCAGGAGAATTCTAGGAATGTGATTGGAGTGAATAGGGGGTCCAGAGGCCAATCATTAGTGAATACGCCCCCCAGTATATAAGATAGCCCCGCCAAATCTCTAGCATTGTAATACAGGGACATGGAAGAGAGTGGAAGCAGTTCTGTTACTTCTGCTTCAAAGTGTCATTTAGCAATTATTAGTGTGAGGAAAGGGATATCTAGTGTAGTTAGGGTACTATTTTCCACTATAGTTAGATTTAATAATCTAGTTTCTGTAGGGAAAGTGTTAAGTGCCAGGGTGACCGTAGTGTAGTGTAGGGTTAACTGACTCTGACTGCTATGGCAGGGTGACAAAACCCTTCCATGTCAGGGTGACCGCTATAGAGAAAAGATTGTTTCTCTTAGAACACTTACAGAACAGGATGGTGGCTTCACCCCTGTCACCCTGCTTTTTGTTGCAGGCGTTTATAGGGCTTTTTTGAGGACATGTTTGGAGTCAGGCATGACATCTGAACTTCTGTGTAGGGGTATATATACACACACACACACATGTATGTATATATACACATACACATATATAAGTGTGAAAGTAGCAGAAACCTATGCTTGCGCTAATTAAATAATTAACAGGCATATGGCTTCTCTGCTATAACACCTATATGTGTGTATGTGTATAAATACATTTCTCTATCACTCATTGACAGACGTAGTCCTCGGTGATACAGCACCTTCGGGTTATGTTGCCTCCACAGGAGTAGGACTAGACAGGAAATAAAATGCTCTGGCCACACCCTAGGGGCAGTCCCAGAGGGTATATCCTCTCTCTCTCTGCCTCAGCAAATCAGTTTTTTCCTGTCTAGTCAGGAGTAAGGTCCTAGATACCTTGCTGGGATCTTCGGTCCTAGCAGGATTTTTTTCTTAGAAAAGAATTTTTTAAGACAGCTTTTTTTCTCCAGTGTTCCTGTGAGATCTTCAAGCAAGAAAGCTGAACTGGGCGACGGGCTGGATGTTGAGATCCAGTGGTCACCCCAGTTCAGCCTACGAGCGCGTGCAGGCCATAGCTCCGCGCTGGGTCGGCCGCGACATAGTCCCACTGGACGGGGACTGACCCTGCGAGTTAAACGTCTCACTGAAACGCCAAAGACCATGAGTCACGGCGCCCGTATTGGTCGACAGCCCTCCTACCTCGGTGGAGAGGGGTACTGTCAGGAGTTGGCGCCCGCCTGGTTCCGGTATGGTGAGTAGTATGTTCCCCCTTTCCCCCTGACGGGTCTTGTGGTGAACGCGGGCCCCTCTCTGTAATGGTAAGGATGGGTTCCCCTCTATTATACAACATGTCACAGATCCCCCTAATTGAGTGTGATTTTTGTGTACAAGAAGCCAGGAGGCTTGGTTTGGGAGCTGACAATCTAATTGTAAAGATGTGTAAATGATTGTAGTCAGTGGCAGTACTAGAACTTTACTGTGATAGTATAAGGTATCCTACCTGTCAGTAGCCACAGGGCGATGTCTATACATGTATACTGCATTCCAGATCATTCCTCCAGCTAAGCAGCGGACCGCATACGGCCCGCTAGGGTCCGGTACCTCCGACCACGCTGACCACCATGAGGGTGAAGGGTTGTGAGGCCGAGATCCTTCTGCAGACATGCCGCTATTCTGTGCAAGCCACCGCCATTGTCTGGTAGATCGCACGAGGCCGCCATTTTGGTGTAGCCTCGTGTCTCCAGCATGGGGGCGGCCATGTTTGAGGTGACTCAAACACCTCATGGAGCCAGGGGGAGGAGCCAGCAGGCGTGTTAAGGGGCGGAGCCGCCTCTTTTACCCAGGAAATAGGGCCAAAGACTTCCTGTCTGTAGCAAGACAAGCACTGAGCAAGCTGATGAAAACTTCTGTGCATCAGGGATGAGCCTTGGGGTCTGTCTCTCTCTCTGTGGGGTCCAAAAAGGCAGGTAACACTGAGGGGCGCTGTTGCGACTGGGGGACACAAAAAAAAAAAAAGTTTTTTTTTTTTTTTTTTTTACTTTGTCATTTTTTGTCGCTGGCAAGTGTCTTGTATAATCATTGACCCTGCCGCATAGGTATCCCCACCTGATCCCCTCAAGGTGGCCGCAGGACCCTCCAGTACCCCACTTGTTTTTAATGAATTATCGGCAATTTTGGAGTCTTTGGTATCCCGGGTGGAGGTGGCCTGTCAGGGACGGGGGTCAAGTAGCGACCCCCGCCTACCCCTATTGTTTATCAGATACTTCAGATACGAATTCGGAACTGGTCAATGCAGTTGCAGGTCCCTCTTAGGGGGCTGTTGTCTCAGGTAATATCTCCTTAGCAGTGAGGAGCACGTTTCTGCCTCCGCCATAGCACAAGAGTGGTGGATGCACTAGTTGTGTCCGTCCGGGAAACCTTTAGTCTTGAGGTTACACCGGCAGAGGTAGCTGAGACTGAGATTCCTTTTTGGTACTTGTTAGCCTACCAAAAGGGCGAAGGATTTTCCTTTACCCAAATGGGGTCGTTTTGAAACGAACCCCTGTTATTTCCAAACGCATGGCTAGGTGCTATCCGTTTGAGGAATTCCTCTTTATAGGATAGACGGTACCACCTGCTGTCTTGCCACAGACTGTTAGGATAAAAAGACCTCGTAACTAACGAGGACCTTCCTTTTCTGCTCATATAGAGTTGTTCGTTCCGCGAGGGCGGGCGATAAGGCGAAACCCTCCAAAGCCCCTTTAGAGGGGTTTCAAAGGGCGCTGGTCGGGTAAACAAAGAGTCCGGCTCAGCCAAGCCTGAAGAATATAGCCTGATGCGCCCCTACCCATCTCTGGGGTGGGGGGGGGGGATGTCTTCACCGGTTTCTGGAGGACACAGGATCGAGTTTCGATCACTTCCACCGGTGCGATTCTGCCCTTCTAACATTGAACGGTTTCAGGGGTTCTATTCGAACCTATTCACAATGCCCAGGAAAGAGGGCAAGGTGCGTCCAAATCTGGACTTGGGAAGAAATAGAGTCCATCCGTACAGTGGTGGCCTCCCTGCATAAAAGAGATTTCCTGGCGTCCATAGACATATAGGATGCCTATCTTTATATCCCCATCATCGCAGGACATCAGCGTTTTTTCGCTTTCCCAAAGATCATCCCTGGTTCCCACCAGGAGACTGAACTATCTGGGCCTAAGGTTGGATACATCCTGGGCAAGAGAGTTTCTCCTTGCTGGGAAACTCCAGAAGGTTCAGTCAACGATTCGGATGTTGCTGTCCGTCAATTGACTGGGACTGATGGTGGCCTTCTTAGAGGCAGTACCGTATACCAAGTCTCATACCCGAATTCTCCTGAAGGAGATTCTTTTTTAATGGAATCAGAATTCCGATTCCCTGGACAATCGGATCCGGTTGAGCGAGCGGACCAGGAAGTCTCCGATGCTCAACCAGGGGAAGTCATTTCTTCCGATAGTATCCAGATTACCAATAAGGGTATCGGAACTGAGAGCGATCAGATTTTGTCTGATTTACTGGATCGAGCAGCTCTAGAGCAGCCCGATTCGGATCCAATCGCATATGGCCTCTTCATCCAGAGGTTTTTTCCCTAGCTGTCCCTTCATTGGGACATCCCGGATGTGGATCTGTTGGCACCTTGGCCTAACAGGAAGGTGCGGAGGTTTGTAGCTCGCGCCACGATCCTCTAGCGGACGCAGCAGAAACGCTGATCGCCCCGTGGGGGCAGTATCAGCTACGGCATGCCTTCCATCCTCTCAAGTTGCTGCGGGAACTTCTTCGCAGGATAGAGGTGGAGGGAATTCCAGTTATTCTGGAAATTCTGGATTGACCTCGTCAAGCCTGGTACGCCGACTTGGCGAGGCTAGTCGCGGATGCTCCTTGGAGACTTCCTCTCAGGGAGGATTTGCGGTCTCAGGGACCGATCTTCCATCTTGCTTTACAGTCGCTGGCTTAATGGCCTGGCCATTGAGACCCAGGTACTGAAGGACAAGGGAGTGTCAGCTTCAGTTATTCCTACCTCCAGTTAAAGCAAGGAAAGCAACTTCCAGCACATGGAAGTCTTATATTGCATGGTGTGAATCTATTGGATTTCCCCCACAGACCTATTCGGTGACCCGAATTTTGGTCTGTCTGCAACAAGGGGTTGAGCAGAAACTATCCTTGAGCACGATCAAGGGTCAGGTTTTCGGCGTTAGCAATCTTCTTTCAAGAAACCTTTGGCTAATCATTCCTTGGTGCGGAATTTCATCCAGGGGGTGCGACATCTGGCTCCGCCAGTGCGCGCACCCTTACCGCCTGGTATCTTAATTTAGTGTGGTCGGTTCTTCAGAAACTTCTCTTTGAAGATATTAGGGAGATTCCCTTGCTTACATTCCCAGAAGGTGGCCTTCTTGGTGGCCATTACTTTTCTACGCAGGGTGTCAGAACTGGCCGCATTATCCTGTCGTTCCCCAGATCTGGTGGTTCATAGGGATAAGGTGGTTCTTCTTCCGAATCCATCCTTCCTTCCTAAAGTGGTTTTCGTAAGACGGACTCACTTTTTGTGATCACGGATAGCCCTTGAAGGGGGTTACCTGTGTCTGCCGCGACCATATCTACATGGATCAGTCAGACGGTGGTACAGGCTTATTCTATTAAGGGTCGGAATCCTCCGTTCCCTGTTAGGGCGCACTTCACTCGAGCGCTCGGTACTTCCTGGGCCTTTCGCCATCAGGCGTCAGTGGTCCAGGTATGTAAAGCGGCCACCTGGTCGTCGGTACATACCTTTACAAAATTTTATAAAATTGATGTGATGGCATCGGCGGATGCCTCATTTGGCCGCAAGGTTTTGCAGGCCGCAATTTGAGGAGACCGGTGGTCTACCTCGAGGGTTTTTTTCTGTTTGAAAATTTTTTTGTTGAGTCTCATCATTAAGGATGAGCATTGTAAACTTCTAGTTGGCACCGGTTGGGCCTTCTAGATTTGGATTTGATTTCCATTTTCCCACCCCTCATTTGTGATACTGCTCTGGGACTTCCCGAAGGTGCTGTATCACCGAGGACTACGTCTGTCAATGAGTGATAGAGAAAAATGGATTTTTGTAAAATCTTACCGTAAAATCCTTTTCTCTTAGCTCATTGACAGACGTAGTACCCGCCCCTCTGTTTTTTTGAGTTGGGTTGGGTTAAATTCTCTAAAGACTGCTTTTATGACATAACTGATTTGCTGAGGCAGAGAGAGAGAGGATATACCCTCTGGGACTGCCCCTAGGGTGTGGCCAGAGCATTTTATTTCCTGTCTAGTCCTACTCCTGTGGAGGCAACATAACCCGAAGGTGCTGTATCACCGAGGACTACGTCTGTCAATGAGCTAAGAGAAAAGGATTTTACGGTAAGATTTTACAAAAATCCATTTATAAGTGTGTGTGTATATACCCCTATACAGAAGTTCAGATGTTATGCCTGCCTCCAAAGACCCCCAAAAAATGCCCAAAAAAAATGCCTGCTGACAAAACACACCTGGGCGTTTTTGTGGCAAGCGTTTTTTGGGCATTTTTTGGGCGTCTTTGGTGGCAGGCATAACATCAGAACTTCTGTGTAGGGGTATATACACACACACATGTATGTATATATACACATACACATATATAGGTGTGAAAGTAGCAGAAACCTATGCTTGCGCTAATGAAATAATTAACAGGCATATGGCTTCTCTGCTGTAACACCTATATATGTGTATGTGTATAAATACATATAAGTGTGTGTGTATATATACCCCTATACAGAAGTTCAGATGTTATGCCTGCCTACAAAGACCCCCAAAAAATTCCTCAAAAAAGCACCTGCAACAACACACCTGGGCGTTTTTTTTTTGGCACAGGCGTTTTTTTTGGGCATTTTTTGGGCGTCTTTGGAGGCAGGCATAACATCTGAACTTCTGTATAGGGGTATATACACACACACACTTATATGTATTTATACACATACACACATATAGGTGTGATAGGAGCGGAGACATATGCCTGTTAATTATTTCATTAGCGCAAGCATAGGTTTCTGCTACTTTCACACCTATTTATGTGTATGTGTATATATACATACATGTGTGTGTGTGTATATATACCCCTACACATAAGTTCTGATGTTATGCCTGCCTCCAAAGATGCCCAAAAAATTCCCAAAAAAATGCCTGCGCCAAAAAAACGCCCAGGTGTGTTGTTGCAGGCGTTTTTTTGGGCATTTTTTGGGGTCTTTGGAGGCAGGCATAACATCTGAACTTCTGTATAGGGGTATATATACACACACACTTATATGTATTTATACACATACACATATATAGGTGTTATAGCAGAGAAGCCATATGCCTGTTAATTATTTCATTAGCGCAAGCATAGGTTTCTGCTACTTTCACACCTATATATGTGTATGTGTATATATACATACATGTGTGTGTGTATATATACCC
Source organism: Pelophylax lessonae (assembly GCF_965119305.1). Classification (NCBI taxonomy): domain Eukaryota; kingdom Metazoa; phylum Chordata; class Amphibia; order Anura; family Ranidae; genus Pelophylax; species Pelophylax lessonae. The sequence continues at coordinate 324,262,544 of NC_138770.1, read as the reverse complement.
CTACACAGAAGTTCTGATGTTATGCCTCCCTCCAAAGACGCCCAAAAAATGCCCAAAAAAACGCCAGCTACAAAAACGCCCAGGTGTGTTTTTGCAGCAGGCGTTTTTTGGGCATTTTTTTGGGGGTCTTTGGAGGCAGGCATAACATCTGAACTTCTGTATAGGGGTATATATACACACACACTTATATGTATTTATACACATACACATATATAGGTGTTATAGCAGAGAAGCCATATGCCTGTTAATTATTTAATTAGCGCAAGCATAGGTTTCTGCTACTTTCACACCTATATATGTGTATGTGTATATATACATACATGTGTGTGTGTGTGTGTGTATATACCCCTACACAGAAGTTCTGATGTCATGCCTGACTCCAAACATGTCCTCAAAAAAGCCCAAAAAACGCCTGCAACAAAAAGCTGGGTGTAAAAGTAGCGAAGCTACTAACCTGTTCCATATTAATTCTAATACAAACAAACTTTTTTTCTGGTTCTGGACATGATACAGAGCTGAAACTTTACAGGTACACTTTTTAGACCCCCCAGACACTAAATCCAAAGAAATCTCTTTTTTTTTTCAATAATTGGCTCTCTATCAAAAATGAAAATTTTTAAGAACTTTTTTTTGTGTGATTAATAGTCCCTGGGGCATGACCCAGAACCCTAGGCACTTTTTAGGGGCATTTATTGGGTTTTAGGGCTTCAAAATGGTGTTTTTTGATTACCGAAGTTCGGGTCACATTGATTTCAATGGGGTTCTGAAATCCGGGCCGAACTTTCGGGAAGTTCAGGTGTTCTGGTCGAACCGAACTTTTGAAAAGTTTGATCATCCCTATTGGAGACATTTATTTTGACTTATCCTATTTCATATAGGGGATAGTGCCAGAGTTCTTTACAAGGTCCTCCCTGCCTAATTGCCCATTTGGACTTTACCTATATGTTCGATGGCAACCTGTATTCTTACTCTAATGCTCTGTTTGGACAGCAATGACCTTTTCTTAACACACCCCTCATGTAGGTTGAATTGTAGCAAACTTTTTCTGAGTCTAGATATATTCACTTTGACCCCAACTGTTGTAAGAATTATCTAAACAACCCATTAATAATTTCTGAGGTTCTTGGAGACAATTGGGTGTCAAAGCTTAGCTCTGTTCACTTAGAATCTGCTGAAAAGCTCCATCCCTTCTGACCCTTATGCTATTCTATTGGTTTTTAAGATGTCTGGTACCTTTTATCTTGGCTAATAAATAGTTTTACACACTGATCCTGCACCCTATTGTTTGCTCTTTAACCACTTTAATACAGGGCACTTCCCTCCCTTCCCACCCAGGCCAATTTTCCCCTTTTAGCGCTGTTGCATTTTGAATGCAACACTGTACTTTCACCAAATTTATATCATTTTCCCCCCACAAATAGAGCTTTCTTTTGGTGGTATTTGATCACCTGTGCGATTTTTACTTTTTGCTAAACAAATAAAAAAAGACAGAAAAGTTTGAAAAAAAAAAGTTTTTTTGTTTATGTTATACAATTTTGTAAATAAATAAGTTTTTTCCTGCACTGATGAGCACTGATGAGACTGCACTGACAGGCACTGATGAGGAGGCAATGATGGGGTGGCACTGATGGGGTGGCACTGATGGGGTGGCACTGATAGGCGGCACTGATAGGCGGCACTGATAGGCGGCACTGATAGGCACTGATATGTGGCACTGATAGGTAGCACTGATATGCAGCATTGGTGGGCACTGATAGGCGGCACTGCTGGGCACTGATAGGCGGCATTGATGGGCACGGATAGGTGGCACTGACGGGCACTGATAGGTGGCACTGACGGGCACTAATGGGCACTGATAGGCAGTACTGGTGGGCACTAATGGGCACTGATGGGCGGCACTGATCGGCACTGACGGGCAGCACTGATGGGCACTAATGGGCACTGATAGGCGGCACTGGTGGGCAATAATGGGCACTGGTGGGCGACACTAAAGGATGGCAATGATGGGCACTTGTGGGCAGCACTGATAGGGAGGACACTGGTGGGCATCACTGATGGGGAGGGCAATGGGGGGCTCCCTGAGCCCTGATTGCCATCCCTGGTGGCCATAGTGGGCATCCCTGGGGTCATAGTGGGCATCCCTGGGGTCATAGTGGGCATCCCTGGTGGATCTAGTGGCATCCCCCCCCGAGGGTCTGCACTGGTAATCAATGATCTGATTACCAGTGCTGACCCCCCCCTGTCAGGGGAGCCGCCGATCGGCGCTCCTTTACTCGTGCCTGTCAGGCACGAACTAAGGAAAGCCGATCAACGGCTGTTCCTGTTTTACTATGTGACCAGCCGTGATTGGACACGGCTGATCACATGGTAAAGAGCCTCCGTCAGAGGCTCTTTACCGAGATCGGAGATGCAGGGTGTCAGACTGACACCTCGCATCACCGATCGCAGCTCTGCGCGCCCCCGGGGGGCGCCCAGAGCGGTGTTATCCTGCCGCCATCATATGACGTCCGGTCAGGATAACTCAACCACATTCCCGCCGTCAATTTGTAATAGGGCGGGCGGGAAGTGGTTAAATCTACGCATTTTGTAGATTATATTCCTAACAGTGGAATGATTAAAATTAAATCATTTGTCAATATTTAAATCCTTTGAGAGATTCATAAGCATCCACAGATTTCTTTCTGAGGGCCTTAAAGAGCTTTGTTGATTTAGGCATGATGGCAACACACGTGTCAATAGCAAAGAGAACACCACGCCCTAGATGTATGGAATTTAAATTAGATAGGTTCCACCTGCATTCTGATTAAGTACTGTAGGTTCTTATCACTAGCACTTAATCTGGAATAATATAATGGATCTTAAAGAGGTTGTAAACTCATAATTTTCACTTCAGCTTATTCTAATCTGCAGAAACAAAGCAGTCGATAGATGCCTGTAAAAGATTTGTTACTTGTTTATTCTTCCTGTAATCCTTCCTGTAATTTTTTCTGACGTCATCTGCGCATGCCCAGTGTGTTATCCAATCCACGGCACATCTGCATGCCGTTTCTGAACTCTCCCTGTGCTGTCAGGGCACAGCTAAGTCTCATGATTAGCTATGCCGTTCTTTCCAGCTTCCTGTCATCTCACAGGGGGAGTGAGCATGACAGTTTACACAAGGGGAGGGGGGAGGAGGGAGCGAGTGAGTGAAAATTCCAAGCATTCCAAGACAGTGAGAGACTGAGAGAGCACGTGTTACACAGAGAGTCTTACAACTACAGTAAGGGCGGAAATGACGGCAGCAGGGGGAGCATAAAACAGGACTAGACATGGCGCTGCCGACACCAAGGAAGAGGAAAAAGATAAACTTTAAAATAAAGGTATTTCTAGACAGTTATGATGTGAATATTTAATGTGTAATGTAATTATATTGCATGTATGTTTAATACATTGTAAAAGTTTGATTTTCATAGCTGAGTTTACTTCCTCTTTAAGTGACTTTAAATGTATGGTTGTACTTATTCTTTTCATTTGACAAATCTGCATTTTTATTTATTTAGATTATGAAAATGAATACACTCTGTAAATTTTAAGTGTAATTTGTTCAAGTCTATCACCTTTATCCTTGGTCACTATTTGATTCAAGATCTAATTTAAATCAGTATGTTTTGCTAGAAAATTTCTTAGAACCCCCAAATATTATACTTTTTTTTATCAGAGACCCTAGGGAATAAAATGGTTATAAAATGGAATATAAACATCCCTTGTAATAGAAATAAAGATGTCAGGTCCTCTTTATGGAAAGATCTGCGGTCAAAAAGATCCCAAATCTCTTCTTTACCTTTAAAATCAAGAGATCAAAAAAACCTTTGATTTTTTCCTTTATAAAAAAAAAATGTACTTCCATCCTGAACCAGAGTGACGTCATAATGTTGCTCCAGTCCTCCAAAGCCATAGATTAGATCTAAAAATATCTACTTAATTGCATATAGGAGCAGCCGGCTGCACCATTGGATCATTTCTTGGGCGAACCGTCAGAAACTGTAGGGCCAAAAAACACCAGTGAGCGGCAGGAGAGGGGGATGTTTCAACCTGACACTCCAGAAAGCATTCCAGCGGCTCATGAGCTGCTCAGAATGATTTCATGAGAAAGCCAGCCACTGGCTGCAAAGAATGGTACCAGGGTTATGGCTGATATCTTCAGCCATAATTCTGATAAACCACTTGCAAACCGCAATGTATATACGTACAATATGTTGAAAAAGTCAACAATTTTCCTTGGAGTGTACAGTACTTATTTTTTTATGTGACTGTAAATTTGACATTGAAGAATACATACACCAAAATCACTAAATGGCAGAAAAAACTGAAGTATAATAGGCAAAAAAAGAACAGACATTTATTTTGAATAGGAAGCACAAAACTGCAAGATGAAAGGCAATATCAAAATCTCCCATGGGGATACCAGGCCAAACCTAATAAGTCTGAGATGTTATAAGGGGTACTACTAAACCCAAAAGGAATAATAAAAGCACAATACAGCTCTATATTTCCCAACCCTGGAGCGAAATGTAAACTACAGGGAAGGGAGTACCCTTCCCTTGTTGAGTGCATGTGGCCTGTTCAGGAGAGGGGGCTCCATGATTGTTTACCCTATTTTTTTGGCTATCCAGGCTGCATTTTCCAATAAGGGTCTGAAATGGATTCCGAGGGACCCCATGCTGTTCATACCAAGCCTTCTTTAGGGAGAGATGCTAAAAGTGTTTTTAAAAAAATGTGAAGCACTATATCAGCTCGCTTTTCCTTAACTCATGCATGGAAGAACCCAAATCCCCCAACATTACAAGCTGTCAGTTCAACCCTTAAACGATCTCTGCATGATGGAATTCCAAGAACCATTTAACCCTGCATAAATTCTTCAAACATTGACACTACTGGCTTACAGATCTCCGATCCCTTCGACTCCAGTAACTTTTGACCACTACAAACATTAGGCCGACAAGGGGCTGATCGTGATGGTTCCTAAAGATTCTGCCCTATTATACTACTCATAATTTTATGTTACTTGCTTTCTATTATAAAGTTTTTCTTATGTCAAACTGTTACTGACATTTGAGGTGGCTGCGTCCGCCACTTTGTTTGCAGTGTTATCATTATACTCTTTGCTTTTAAAACTCAATAAAAACTTAGGGAACCTGAACTTTTCCCCCGTGAAGATATTAGTGTAACATCTGTCATGTTCCTAAACTTTGGGCCTAGAGATTTGGAGTAATGCAAGGATCTTCCCCTTCAAGATTCTGGCTATCAGAGATATCTGCTTTGAGCCTAAAGGAAACAAACTGCAGTGGACCCTGGCAAGGTGCTGAGTGGATCCAGCTTCTCTCTTACCAAAACACTAGTGAACCAATTCAGTTACCACCACGAGGACAGACAGCAAAACTGCTTAGCCCATGATATTATCCCAGTGGAGGTCAAATTTGCATTTGTTACGCAGTTGCAGACTCTGGGCATGCTAGAGACGTCCAAAAAAATGTCATCATTGTACACAGGGCATGTCTACTAGTACAGTACTTCTTCCTGGCTTCCAGGATCCCCCCTGCCACAGTACACTTCAGCTCTGATTAATCACTGTTGCATTGCCGAGTACACAGAGAAGGTCCTGGCAACAGAAGCTGTAAAAAACATTGCTCAGACACAAATACAGAAAGTTACAATAAAACATTGTTTTAATTTTGTATCTTTATGTTTATTCATCTGCAGATCAAGGGGGTGAATACTTTGCAATGCTTTGTACTAAAATCATAATTTTAGTGCTGTTTTAAACAGGACAAATTACATAATAAAATGCACACTTTTCATGTGCAGTAACACTATTTATTTTTAAACTAACACTGCTCAAAAAAAGCGCCTTTTATTTTGTTTTATTATGCTTAATTGTCTAAGAGTTGCAAAAAAAAAAAATCATTGTTGCAGCCGGACAATATTCACAAAAATAAAGCCTTGTTTGTCCTAATATATGTATTACATTGTTATCTTAAAGTGATTGTAAAGTCTTGTTTTTTTTCCTATAAAAATGACAAACATGTTATACTTACCTGCTTTGTTGCAGTGGTTTTGCACAGAGCAGCCCAGATCCTCTTCTCAGGTCCCTGTTCTGTGCTCCTGGTCCCTCCCTCTTGCTCAGTGCCCCCACAGCAAGAAGCTTGCTATCGAGGCACCCAAATCTAGTCACAGTTCCCTTTGTCCTTTCAGACACGGAGCTGCAATCTGGCCTTGCCCTAGCTCTTCCCTGATTGGCTAGCTGACTTTAATTGACAGCAGCGGCAGTCAGTGGCACCACTGCTGTGTCTCAGCCAATTAGGAGGGAGAATCTAAGATGGCTGAGGCACTTGTGGACATCCCTGGGCAGCAGAGATGTATAACAACTAAGTAGAACTACTTCACTACTGTACTTAAGTACCAAAAGGCGGTATCTGTACTTTCCTAGAGTAGAATTTTTTTCTCCTACTTCCACTTTTACTTAACTACATTTTTTCAATGATTTCAATACTTCTACACCAATATTTTTTTTTGTGCTGCATAGTTACTCATAATTACAAAAATTACCACTGCCAGAACAGTAGATGGCAGGTTTCATGAAGCTCGAAACATGTGTATTATCAGCGCATACGAAAATAAAAGCTACTGTATGTATAAATAAAAGCTGCATTTGAAATAATAAAAACCAATATGATGTTCAAACTTTTGACTTCTTTCTTTAATAACTACATAACACAGTACTTGTACTTTTACTTTCAGTACTTGAGTAGCAATTTTTTTTTCAAAACTACTGGTACTTTTACTTTCAGTACTTGAGTAGCAAAATTTTTTAAAAAACTACTTGCAATACTTAAGTACAAAAAATGTTGAATACTTTAGTACTTCTACTCAAGTCACTTTTTTATCGAGCACTTCCACTTCTACTCAAGTCACTTTTTTATCGAGCACTTGTACTTTTACTCAAGTATGGGTTTTGAGTAATTTATACAACTCTGCTGGGCAGAGAGTGACCTCAGGTAAGTATTAGGGGGGCTGAGGGAGGCTGCAGCACACAGAAGGGTTTTTTATCTTAATGCATAGAATGCATTAGGATAAAAAACCTTCTGCCTTTACAACTCCTTTAGGTAATAACAAAATTACAACTGAATAAAAAGGCTCGGCAGAAATTTTAAAATTGCTCTGGTCTATAAGGAGTGAACCGGTGTGAGAGCCGAAGTGGTTACTATACAACCACTTTATGACGGCTCCAATGGATTCCAAGAATTATGTGTACAGCTGACAAGATTCACATGGAAGATTTCTTGGGTATATTAAATGGTGCACAGAGGCCTCCTGAGTCCTGGATGCTTGTTGGAACCCACATGAACACGTTCTGGTCCAGCCTCTCTGGCCACCACACCACATACAGTATGGATTATATAATCAGAAAGGAAGCACATAGTGTAATCCCAGTTAAAATATTCCCAATTTATTAGTAAGTGCACTAATAAATTCATGTGCACAAACAACAGGTAAACTTGCAATAAACAAGATGGCGTTATGGAGATCAATAACTATTGTGCATGGACAAAAACATGATGATGTCAGACATGCCCTGGTGGAGACACAGATAAAAAAAATAGAAGGCCAAGAGTCAAATTGGAAAATTAAGCTAATCCCTCTAAGCACTTTTCTTGATATTTTTTTTTTTTTAGCATATTGTTTGATATATCATACTCTTGGCAACTATGTTTTCTTGTTTATATTACTATTCTGTGTTTTCTTGTGGATGTCATTATGTTTTTATGGGTTAAGCACTGTATCTTAAGGCTGGTGAATTGTTAGTATAATGTTGCTTTTTGACAAGCTATGTCTGTTTTGTTTAGTTGTGCAGCTTTATTCAGTTTTAAGATCTAAAACAGAGATACAAATAGAAATGTCTGTCAGTTAAGATGTTGGATGTGACTCTATAGTAGTGATGGGCCGAACACCCCCCTGTTCGGTTTGCACCAGAACAACAGGGAAAAAGTTCTAGTGAAAATGTAAACTCTATTAAAGTCTATGGGACACGATCATGAAAAATCAAACGTCCTTATTTTAAAGGCTTATATGCAAGTTATTGCCATACAAAGTGTATGGGGACCTGGGTACTGCCCTGGGGGACATGTACCAATGCACATTTTTTTTTTTGAAAACTATCGTTTTTACAAGAGCAGTGATTTTAAAGTGGTAGTATACCGCTTTTTTCCACTTTTAACTACAGGTAAGCCTATAATAAGGCTTACCTGTAGGTTCAATTAATATCTCCTAAACCGGCAGGGTTTAGGAGATATTTGCACTGCATGCAGCCGCTCACATGAGCGGCGCATGCGCTCTGAAGGTCCGGCAGACCTTCAACTTTCCTTGCCGGGAGCTTGCCGGAAAATGACTCCTGCGCGCATGCCAATCACGCCGCCGGAGACACCGAACCCGGAAGAGATGCCGAGGGATCATGTCAGCTCCCACAGCGGTGTCCGGGGGTCCGTGTCGGGGCTACGTTCTAAGGTAAGTAATTCATAATGGGCTAGTATGCGATGCATACTAGCTCATTATGCCTTTGTCTTGCAGGGTTTTTTTTTTGTTTTTTTTTTTTTTTAGGTTTACAACCGCTTTAATATGTGCTTAAAGTGAAACAATAAAAATTCCTTTGAATATTGTGCCTGGGAGGTCCCCTTAATGTGCCTGTAAAGTGGCACATTTGTGCGATGTATGTAGCCTGCTGAAGCAATACTGACATTTCTAAAGGAAAAAATGTAATTTAATCTTGCTGGTGGCTGTAATGTATTGTCGGCTCCTGCCAATACAGATAAAAAAATGGAAAAAAAAAAATGAAAAAAAAAAAAAAAAATATGGTGAGGGGTCCCTCCCCAAAATCCATACCAGAACCTTATCCAAGCAAGCAGCCTGGCTGGCAAGGATGGGGGGGGGATGAGCAAGCAGCTCCTCCCTCACACCAGGCTGCTTGCCCTCAACATGGGGAGGGTGCTTTGGGGTTTAACAAGGGGGCCCCCAGATCGGGTACATCGTACCCCTACCCATTACCCAAAAAAGTGTACAAAAAATAAACAAAAGTCCTTTATTAAAAAATAAAAATTAAAAAATTGCGCCCCCCGTTGTAAATCCATTGTCAATCACGTTGCCCGCCGCCCCCCGAAAAATATTTTAAAAAAAGATGCTCCCGCCTCTTTCCACGCCTCCCGGCTAATGAGCCGCTTGAGTCATGACAGCTCTTTTATAGAAAAGGGGTGGGGGCACCCGGTTACATCATCCGTGATGTCACGTGACTTCCACTTCCAGATTCCAATAAGCCCCTCACCCATAGATCCCGACAACCACAGCCCAGGGTTGTCCAGAAGAGACCCTTGTCTCCATCAATATGGGAACAAGGTGCTTTGGGGGCACTCCAAAGTACCCTCCCCATGTTGAGGGCAAGTGGCCTGGTATGGTTCAGGAGGGGGTGGGTGCTCACTTGTCCCCCCCATCCTGGCCAGCCAGGTTGCTTTCTCAGATAAGGGTCTGGAATGAGATTTGGGGGGACCCCACACCATTTTTGTTTTCAATTTTGGCGTGGAGTTTCCCTTGAAATCTGTACTAGACCCAAGGGGCCTGGTATGGATCTTGGGGGGGACCCCACACAGTTTTTTTTTTTTTTTCATTTTTTATTATAGGGTTCCCTTTAACCACTTAGATACAGGGCACCCCCTTCCTGCCTAGACCAATTTTCAGCTTTCAGTGCTCATTGGCGTCTATGGGAAATCTCGGTCAACTTGACATGGCACTGCTCCCTATCTTTAAAATTGGCATCTATGGGAAATCTCAGTCAACTTGACATGGCACTACTTCCTATCTTTAACATTAGCATCTATGGGAAAGCTTGGTCAGCTTGGCATGGCACTGCTCACGAACTATAAGTGACAGTGACACAAACTTGGGGAGCACTGAGAGGGGATCCAGGACTACAACATATCTATACATTATAAAAGTGGGGTATGCCTGTTCACTACACTCACTGCACTAATCTAACTCAACACACTATTCACATACTACCTGCCTAACCTTTATTATCATACACTATACACGGCTGCCGTGTAAGAAGCAGCCTTATATAGTGTGGGGCGTGGACTTAGCCCCTGAGCCATGATTGGCTAAAGGTAGCCTGCCTTTGGCCAATCATGGCTCGGACAGGACAGTGTGCTGTGATTGGCCAAAGCATACATGTCATGTGCATGCTTTGGCCAATCATCAGTAATTTATTCTGTTCTGTTCTCACTACACGTTTGCCCCTGGTGTGTATGTAGCTCAACATACAGTTTAAACCTTCACTCCTATAATAACCAGACTGTCTGTAACTTTAGGTCTTTATTACGATGAACAGATGGTGGTCACATAAGAATAAGATGTACAAGCGATATGAGAGGATATGGATAGGATATGATATGCGGTGAAACTAGAAATAAACAAATAAGAACATATAATAAGTACATGAACATAAACAAGATATGCACTAGATATACAGCTAACAGTCCTCAAGCATACCAGCGATGCTTCCTAGAAGGGTCAGGAATTTTCCTCTGGAACATGAATTGCAGGCCTAGCTTACTCCCATGGGGTGTCTGTAATGGAGACTGCAAAGGAAAATTTTCAGTAAGAGGTGGAGCTAGCTACCGGTGATAAAACAGGAAACGTGTAATACCATGGAATACTGTCCATCAGTAGTCTTTGTTAGAGTGGCATCTTATGGACAATATTGGTATTGCAAGTTCAAAGTATATTATTTTTTTTTTCCTTATAGGCTGAAGGCATGACATATTCACTGCACCAGCGCAGTGCATTATGGAGCGCTCATCGGCGGGTGAACTTCCCGATGAACACCCCATTTGTTCATGTGTTAAGCGAATACACGAACAGCTGATGTTCGAGTCGAACTTACTTTTGACTCGAACATCAAGCCCATCCCTACTCTATAGATGCAAAAAGCAAAGCCACCGTGGAAAGCAAAGGCTATGCTGATAGTCCAGAAGTCCAGACATCATCTCTTTTATCTTGCAAAACCTCAGACTTGTCACTGTGTATTAATATTGATATAACAAGTAAACAATCAGATTGTTGCAAAAAGGTTTTTGGACTTTTTACAGTATTCCTTTTTATGCATATATTTTAGTTCATGCCCTTTATAATTTCCCTATCCTCCAATAGTATAGGGGGAACTGGGTGAAAAGAGTACACATGTCACTTGGCGATTTTGTGCTGTCTTTTCTTCTCTCTTGTGTTTTTTTAAATTTCGGTGATATATATTGAGGGACCTGCGAAAATGCTAATATATTCATGTCTGGAAAACATTAGCACTTTTAGGAAACCATTTATATGTCTGCTTTACCTTGAAGTATGAATATACATAGGTTCATAGTAAATAATCACTGTATGAGGCAGTATATTCTGTTACCTAGTGCTGTAGATTTTATATATTGACTTTTGAAAAGCCACAGTAAGCAGAAATAGGTCTTCTGGCAATGTCTTCTACTTCAAATGTCACAGTCTACTGAGATTTATTTTGAAATCTCAAATATAGAGACAAAGCAGGAAGAGATGGCCCTAGGTTCTGCAGCTACTTTAAAGTACCAAAGGATAAATAACAAGAACAATATACAGTATATATGTATATATATATATATATATATATATATATATACATATATATTTAAGAAAAGCAAGCCATGACATGAAATATTTTAACTCATTCAATCTGTACCCATATGCCTAAAGTAGGAAGTAGGAATAGAAATATTTTATACATAAAAAATAGATCCATTAAAATGTTGTATTATGCGTCTCTAGCCATTTATAGACTGGTAAAATTGTGCATTGAAAGCTATCAATATTTCAAAGAAGAATGGTCAGGAACGTTGTTTCTAAAACAGCGGAATGTCCTTTTATATTTTTTTAAATATTTATTTTTTGTTCTTCAATTCACGTAACAGAGAAGAAGCAGGCATTCATTTATGTTTTTATTCTTTTTTGCTGTTTTTAAAATGAGCATTTTCTTTGTGTCAGCTGAGTCCTTCTAGTCTTGTAAGTTGTCAAAGGCTCCTTTTTAATGGGACAGCTTTAAAAATGTTGTTTAGAGGGGGCGTGGTTTGGCACCGGACCTCGATGGCCGCTTGATAGAGCAGCTCTGTGCATAGGGGGACAAAAACCGGCTTTATCGCATATTTCCCAGCGGTCAATTGCCATGCTTCGATCCGGCCGAACCACCTCAGCCAACCGGGTGTCATCGGATCCATCGACGGGCTTTGGGAGTACCCCATTAGTGCTCCGATCACAGACTCTGGAGCAGCGCGCGGCCTCCCCGGCTCCCGCCTTAGGCCTTCAGGCTACCATGCAGCCCCAGTCAGCCTCTACATCTTCAATGGCGACCCCGCTTCCTAGCCTTCTGGATCTGCAAAATGTCGCCTCGGACATCAAGCAAACACTTGGGGCAGCCATAACTGAGCTCACAGCGGAACTAAGATCGGTCACTGCTCGACTGAACGACACAGAGAAGGCTACCGCCACACAGGGCTCCGCCATCCGGCAACTGCAGCGCTCCTCAGACGGACACATCGCTCACATGATCGAAGTCAACCGCCAGATTGAGGACCTCGACAATCGGGGAAGAAGGCACAATATTCGCCTCCGTGGCCTCCCTGAAAGAGTCGAGCCTCAGGATCTGGAATCGGCCCTTACCAACATTTTTAATGACCTGATGGATCGTCCGCAAGACTCTCCAATTGAGTTTGAGAGAGTGCATAGGGCTCTTCGACCCAGAGGTGGTGACTTAGACCCCCCAAGAGACGTTATAGCCTGCCTGGTCAGTTTCCCGCTCAAGGAAGCCATATTGAGGAAAGCCAGATCTAGGGACTCAATCCGCTTTAATGGCTCGGAGGTGAAACTATTTCAGGACCTGTCAGCCATTACTTTGCAAAACAGAAGGGCGCTGCGCCCCCTGCTGGAAGTTCTTCGAACCCGGGGAATCACGTATAGATGGCGCTTCCCCTTCTGTCTGTTTGCTTCCTCCGGCAACAGGAATGCTTCGTTACGCACCCCGGATGACCTCACCGCTTTCTGCGCAGCTTTTGATATTCCTGAAATGGACCTCCCGGAGTGGTATTGCTCTTTTTTTCCTCCGGATCCCTGGGTCCAGGTATCCACAACCGGAACACCGAAATCCCAGAGGCAGAGCCGCAAGAATAGACGCACTCGCCACCGATCCAGCACCAATTCGCCCAGACCCAGAGGGGACAAGGCTGGCACCCCGCGCCGCTCTCCGAATGAAAGAGGAGACCACCCGGAAATTTGATGCCCTCTTACTCTGTAAATGACTCAGTTCATCCCCCGTGAGATTCCCACCTGCTCCCTTATGTTTTGCCACCCAACTCTGTAAGTACAAGGAGTGTTACTCCCTTCCTGCTTTCCCCTTCCCCCTCCCTTGAGCCCTTCCTTGCCCCCTGGGGACCCGAACCTCTACACACTGAGAACTGGTTGCTAAACGCATTATGTACTGATCCTGCCCAGTCCTGGAACTTCATCCCGATCCCTGCATCCTCCCCATCTGTCCACTCAAACTGGACACTGTAATGAATCTGGGGATCCGATGAGACGTGCCCATTGAATCCCCCTCTTCCCGCTGCCCCCCCCCTCCTGGTTCTCCTGCATGGACAATGGTGGATATAGACGATCATCTTTTTTTTTTTTTTTTTTTTTTTTTTTACTTTATCTTTTTTACTTTATCTTTTTCGCTTTTGTTTACGCCTTCAGATTCCGTGGGGGTAGTCAGGGGGTGGGATAGTAGGCATTGTTACCCCATTTACTATACTAATGCTATTCTCCAATTGATATATGTGGGTAGGGATTAAGTGCCAGGAGTCCTTACTTGCATGTGTGAGATGGGCTATGGGCTCATGCGTGAATTGATACAGTCTGCTCGTTGGTTAAATGAGTAACATGAGATGCTCAATGTGCCTGTTTGATTCCTTTGAGTGGTTCAGGGCAGAATGAATGTGTTGTACACAGGCATGTGCTCAGGCACATTCAGGAAATTTATAATTGGCACGGTAACATAGTCATAAGGTTATAAAAGTACAGAGCATTGACCCCACACCGTTTGTTTTATTTTCTATTGATTTTTGCCTTATTCATTACTCTTGATTCTTGCGATGGGCGCAAAAACTTGGGAACCCATATAGTCTAACCGACACGCTTGTATGACAATCACGGCAATGACACTGCATAGATGGTGCACTGCTTGTACACTCTAGCTTCTATAACGATGATGGGGTCTCGGAAAGTGATAACCTTACATAACGGTAACATGCACAAGCCGTGCAAGTGGTCTCTCTGTCATACCTCCGAGCAGCGTGTCTAACCATGTTGATATTCCGTATTTAACCCCATCATTTACCTAAACCCGGCTTGTTGCCTGTTGTCAACATTCTCACCAATCCCAACCTGTACAGAATTACATATTCTCTAGTACTGCACCCCGCCATCCCTCATGGGTCCGCGGGGTGCTGGGGGGCTCTGTCCGGGGGGGGACTTGCTTAACATCCTGCCACGTTCAGACTAATATAGATACCAGGTATGGGTGAGGCGAGCAGTGGGTAGATTAGCTGGTACCCAGTTCTCCTTAAAGTCTCGAGGTTGTTCCTTTTTCCTATCCATATTGACACTTCGAAATTTCTTTCACTTTTATAGTTAATCAGGTGGAGTCACTCGCTGGGGAGCGTTATAATCCCTCTGTTATCATTGAAATTTTGCCTTTTTTCTTTATATATAATTGACAATCGCACTTTGTCTTCTTGTCCTTTATAGTAGATCCTTTTGGAAGATTGCCGAACTGATCACGTCGGTGTGAACATGGTGAGTTTTGGCCAGTTTGTCATTCCATTGTACACCAAAAATTTGCTTCTTTAGCACTCCCCCACCTCATGCACAGTTCTCTGTCTGGTCAGTGACCGACTGTCATACACACTCTCCAACACAACGGTGACTCCCAGTTACTGTTGACCCGTAATACAATTTGTATTGTTTCTACCCCGCACAGATCTCAGGCGGACCACTTGTAACCTGCCTTCTCTGCGGGGTCCACTTGTTTCCTTTTCCAACCCTATAAATACTCTCTCTCTCTTGCCTACACTTGACCCTAGTATCCATTTTTCCACTTATCTCTCTCCCCTTTTCGCAGCTTTTCCTGAGCCCTATTTTCTGCCTAACCCCCCCTTATTGTGAGAGGCCCGAGGCATAAGTGTTTAACACATTTGGCTCACTTTTGCCCCTGCTGAGCTCTCTCCACTTCAACCCGCCCCCTCTACTTTCCTTTCCCCCCACCCTATCACTCTATCCATCCCCCTCAACCCTTCTTAATCTCCCCCCTTTTTCCTTTAATCATGCAGAACATTCCTCCTTCCCCCCGGGGTCAATCATGCAAATTTATTTCAATCAATGCCCAAGGGCTGAATATACCGGAGAAGAGGTCACAACTCTTAGCTGAGGCTCACAGAATGCGTGCCCATATACTCATGATTCAGGAAACACACTTTAAAGAAGGTGAAGTCCCCAAGTTAACGAACAAAAATTTTCCGACTTCTTTCCACGCTCCTACAGTCGGCTCTAAAACTAGAGGAGTTTCCATACTATTCTCAAGACAGGTAGACTTCCAGGTTACTGACGTTAAACGCGATCTTGAGGGCAGGTTCCTCTTTGTTAAGGGGACAATGAACTCAAGACCGATAACCATTGCGAACATTTATGCCCCCAACTCCAAACAGGTTCCCTTTTTCCGCTCAATGAGTCAAGAGCTACTAGACTTTGCCTCGGGGATGTTGATATTAGGAGGGGACTTCAATGCCCCCCTGAACCCCCATTTGGACTCGTCTACTGGCTCCTCTGTACTCCCTTTCCGGGCTTTACGTCAAATAACTCTGCAACTGCAAAAACTCAGGCTCCATGACTCCTGGAGAATTCTAAACTCAGACAGTAGAGATTACACCTTTTACTCCGCCCCCCATGACAAATTCTCTAGAATTGATTATTTTTTCATTTCCCAACCAGATATTCCCCTCCTAGCTTCCACCTCTATCGAACCCAGGGTTCTCTCTGACCACAATCCCATATCAATGACGATCCGATTCCCAAGCACGGACACTAGGCGTAAATCCTGGCGTCTGAACCCCTCCCTTTTGAGGGACCCTAAGATAAAGGATGAAGTTCAAGAAGCAATATCCACATTTTTTACAGAAAACGATACACCTGACTCATCCCCAATTGGCCAGTGGGAGGCTCACAAATGTGTGCTCAGGGGGAAACTTCTCTCACTAGCAGCCGCCCAAAAGAGAGTCAGGCAAGCCAATCTAGAGTCTCTCTTTACCAAACTGGGTGCGCTTGAAAGAACTCATAAACTTTCTCTAGCCCAAGATACCTTATCTGAGCTCACAAAAACCCGACAAGAGATTAGAGACATCCTCAACATACAGAGTCACCGTAGACTCGCGTTGAGTAGGAGGATTTTTTTCGAACAAGGTAACAAAAGTGGTAGATTGCTGGCTAGAGCAGTCCAGGTACAGAAAACGACGACCAACATTCACCTCATAAAGGATAACGTGGGCATGACTCACTGTTCAAACGAAGCCATTGCTAAACAGTTTGAATCCTTTTACCACTCTCTTTACAATCTACAACCCTCACTTCATCGCCCTTTGTCCCCCTCCACCCGCCTACAGAAGATGAAATCCTTCTTAGAGAAACATTGCCCTCCCCCCCTTTCACGCTCGGATGCCTCTGTCTTGGAATCACCCCTGACAGAGGAGGAGTTCGATAGGGCAATTAAAGAGATGAAACCTGGTAAATGTCCTGGGCCGGACGGATTCTCACTATCTTACTATCGTATGTTCTCAGATCTTCTTAAAACACAATTCCTTAGAGCGTTCCGAACCTTGGCTGACACCTCTCACCACTCCTCCACTCTGCTGGAAGCCCACATTACGGTGATTCCCAAGGAGGGCAAAGACTCTGCAGTGGTTGGGAACTACCGCCCAATCTCTCTCTTGAATGTCGACATCAAGATTTTCGCCAAGATACTCGCGAATCGCCTCCTGCCGTACATTCCTTCGCTGGTTTCTCTTGATCAGGCGGGTTTTGTCCCCGGGAGGGAGGCTAGGGACAATACCACGAGAGCCCTAAACATACACCACTGGCTTACTACTCGTGGTGTTCCAGGGTTCTTCCTCTCCCTGGACGCCGAAAAGGCGTTCGATAGAGTGGCCTGGGATTATCTACTGACTACCCTGGAGTCTGTGGGCATTTTGCCTCGGATGCTTTCCTACATTCGAGCCCTTTATACGAATCAGACAGCCAGGGTCAGGGTCAATGGCCACCTATCGGACGCCTTCAACCTATCCAATGGAACCCGCCAGGGGTGCCCCCTCTCACCTATTTTGTTTATCCTTTCAGTTGAACCCTTTCTGAATATGATACGCGCCAATCCGAATATAAAGGGTATTGACATTGCGGGCTCTTCTCATAAAATCGCTGCGTTTGCAGACGACATGTTACTCTTCCTATCTCAACCCCATACTTCGCTCCCAAACCTGCTCCACGATCTGGAATTCTTCAAATCTCTTTCCTATTTACAAATCAACTATACCAAGTCTTTTGCCCTAAATATATCCCTTCCCCAATCGGAAGTCACGCGATGCTCCTCAAATTTTCCATTCAAATGGGTTGCTGAATCCATTCCATATCTCGGGATCTTGATTCCCAGAAATCTGTCGGATCTTTACAGACTGAACTTCCTACCAATCCTCAACTCTGCTAATGACACACTTAAGTCATGGAAGGCTATACAGGTATCCTGGTTCGGACGGGCCTCCCTTCTCAAAATGTCAATATTACCGAAATTCCTATACCTATTCCAAACAGTCCCAATCCAACTCCCAAACTCTTTCTTTACGTCTTTCAAGTCATGCTCCCAGAAATTTGTCTGGGGCGACAAAAGACCTCGGATCAGATATGTCCAACTGACGTCTCCCAAAGAAAGTGGTGGCCTAGGTCTTCCGGACCTTCAAACATACTATAAGGCCTGTATATTAACTAGACTGGTAGATTGGAATGTTCATTCATCCACTAAAGCAGTCATTAAGCTGGAAAATGCATTCTCGACTGTTCCTCTACGGGTTCTGTCCTGGCTCCCATTTTCGGCCCTAGAGGAGGACCTGAGGGGCCATCCTCTCATAGCCCCCCCATTAAAGTTGCACAGCGTGTGGCGCAAGGCCAAGAAAATAAATCTGGCAGCTGGCCCCTTAACATCCCTTCGCTGGAACCCTGCTTTCCCATCGGGAATGTCTGATTCTTTCCTCCAAGATATCTGGCCAAGCGTAAGAATTCCAGCTAGACTTTTCTTTCATAAGGGATCTCCCCTGTCCTGGGAGGAGATCAATCAAAATATTCAACCTCACTCAATCCCGCTATGGATATTTTTCCAAATTCGCCATTTCCTGACCCACCGGCGAGCTCTATCTGACTGGACGAGGCCTCTGACCGGGATTGAGGCCCTCTGTGAGAAACCTGGCCCACGGAGACACACAATCTCGGCCCTGTATCGCATCTTACTATCCCCTCCGCCAATCTCTTCCTCATCTTTCGTCCAGGCTTGGTCCAGAGACCTGGATCTCGCTCTCACAGAAATGGACTGGTCCGCTGTTTGCCAGACTATTCAAAAAGCTTCAATTAGCGTTACTATCCAAGAAAATGGATATAAAATCCTAACCAGATGGTACCAAACCCCGGATAGACTTCACAAGTTCTGTCCTACTGTCCCAAATGTCTGCTGGAGATGCAATAAAGAACAGGGAACCATGCTACATATCTGGTGGGACTGCTCAGCTCTCAGACCCTTTTGGACGAAAGTCCACGACTTGATCAAAGAAGCTACCTCGTCTGACTTGGACTTCTCTCCAATGCAATATCTGCTGCATTGGACACCTTCACATAGACACAACTATAGGAAATCACTGGCCATGTATATGATTACAGCAGCTAAGTTGTGTGTCCCATGTCACTGGAGATCGACCACGATTCCTTCCATCAAGGAATGGTTTCATAGACTGAATCATATTGAGCAAATGGAGGAATTGATTAGCGTCGCTCACGACTCCTTCTCATGTTTCGCCACAAAATGGCAGGCCTGGTCTAACTTCAAAAAGTCTCTGTCCTATAACTGGGTTATGTCCTCCTCCTAAAAGATGTAACTTAAAAATTCAAATCGTTCTTCTGGATCTATACTGATGCTGTACCCCGGGGGGAGGGAGGTCCCTGCTTTTCCCCCCCCATCACCCCCCTTACTTTCTCTCTTTCTTTTCTCTCTTTTTCCCTACATATGCTGCTCCCGCTGTCACACCTGAATCCCTTCCCTTGTCTGAATGAAGGAGTCCCTGTAAAGGATGGATCCCAACAATATTCTGCATTTTGATTCACATAACTTGCCCCATCCAAACTAAACTGGCCAAATCTCATCACTTGTCTGAAAGCTTTGTAACTGTTGACTATATTATGATATGTTTTACTCTATATTGATACCTTACTTTGCTACTTATGGTATCCACGATTCAGCTACTTTTGCACTAAGTTTGACCAACAGTTTATTCCTCTATGTAAGCAAAAGATTGATTTAGAATTGGATCCTTGGGCCCAACAACTGATACCCTGATGTGCCCTCTGTTATGTCTGGCCCTCCTTTAATTTTTGCTCTGGTCTCCTTACCACCTTCCAGGGATGTGACAGTCGGTGATAACACTTCAGGTGTGCCCAATTTCTCTTCTGTTTCTTGTTAACCTGTACTGCCGAATTTTTCTTTTTTTTTTTGTAAAATTCTCTTTTATTGTGTTATATTACGCTTAACTTGTACTGTTCAATTTTCACGAAAATAAAAACTTTAATGGAAAAAAAAAAAAAAATGTTGTTTAGAATTCCAGGAGTTTTTATTAATTATTTATTGCGAGAAGATATTTTCATTGCTACAATTTCAAAATGTCGAAACACACAAACTAATCAGTGTAGGTTAATGTTGTAAATTCAGAAAATATATAAAGGTATGGCGCCCAACAAAAAATGAATCACAATATATCTTAAATAAATCCACAAACGTGCTAATAATAAGAGTGGATGTGCCAAACTTAGTGCTCAATCAATAAAGAGTGACAATAAATAAATCAAGTCTCTGGTGCCCAAAAAACATCCAAACAGAAAGTCCAAATAACAGCAGCTGATTGAAAATACTAAACTTGATAGGAGTGTGTTTCTTTATAAATTTTCGGCATTTATCCACGTGTACCACGTTTATGTTGCAGCTCACAAGGTTGAAAGCAATTTCACCAAACACACGAATCCACATTTAATTTAATTTTATAATTCATGTATCACATTCATTTGCGCAGGTTAAGTTGGTGGTTTACTCCAGCTCCTCCCCTTTCACTTAATGTTGTAAATTGTTAAAATAAATTAAATGGAGACCTCCAAGGTATCTCTCTCTCTCTCTCTCTCTCTCTCTCTCTCTCGTCCCCACTGTGCACAATGGGGAGGCACATAGACAGTGGAGGAAACCTGGCCAATGACACACAGACTTTGTTACAGCCCCAGGGATTGGCACAGACAGTTGTCTCGGTGCATTGTGGGGTGCAGTATATAAAGCCAGGGGCACGTGAGGTAGAGGTTTTTGGCAGGAAGCAGAGTCCCAGAAGGAGGGTAGTAGCTGCCTCCTCTTATGAATTGGATGGTGATGGTCACAGGCATTCGGCCTGGTGAACCAGCAGTGTGGATCTGAACCCAGAGGTCCAGGAGAGCTGACTGGAGAAGTTAGGGCACTGCGAGAATCTGGAAAGCAGTATTGTGAGTACAGAGGATGTTGCCCAGGGGTCTGCCCAAGAAGGGGACCACTCCGGGGAGTATAGTCAGTGGACGGGTGTCGGCTGGTACAGAGAAATAGGGTGCTAGGTGAGTGCGCTGAAGAGAAATACAAACACAGTAATACAGTATTTCACAAAAGTGTGTACACCCCTTACATTTTTGTAAATATTTTATATATCTTGATGTCATATGACTCATTAGTGTTACAAGGTCTCAGGTGTGAATGGGGAGTGGGTGTGTTAAAATTTGGTGTTATCGCTCTCACTCTCTCATACTGGTCACTGGAAGTTCAACATGGCACCTCATGGCAAAGAAATCTCTGATGATCTGAAAAAAAGAATTGATGCTCTACTTAAAGATGGCCTAGGCTATATGAAGATTGCCAAGCCCCTAAACTGAGCTGCAGCACATACCCCCTTGGTATAACAGAGGGCGGGGGATCTTCTCCCAGCTCCTGATGCCACAATTTAAAAATAGCGCAGCCATGCAGGGCTCCACCGTTTATTCACAGTTGCATCATTTACTCACCGTTTCCTATAAATGCATGAACTGCAACTACCATCAGCCACCATGGATGACGGCTTATAGTTCTGAATGAACTGCGAGTCCACTGATGAGCACTCTCATAGTTTATTTACAAGCCCTGTAGCTTTCAAAAGACAGATGGGCAGAAAGGTGCAGGGCTTGTGTGTCGAATTCTGACATTGCAGCCCTGATTATGGGTGCAATACGTTTCAGACTCCTGCAGGAAAAAATAATAAATGCAATTTTTTTTCCTGCAAAAATATGTGCATTTATTGTTCTTTTCTTGAAAGGTGAACTTATCCTTTAAACACCATCAACATTTGAAAAAATGTAATGTGCAAAAAATATGTATTGTATAAACTGTAATTGTATTGTATAATTGTCATTAAGTCATAACATTTATAACATGAAGGCAGGAAGTTTGAGAAGTATATACAGTATATATTATATATACACTCTTTACATTAACATTCAAGGGCACTCACAGATATTAGATCAAGTGACAGAAAATTAGATCCTTTTTTTCGAAAAAATAATCCATACATATATCCACTTCCTAATGGCCTTGTAATCTATTTTTTATTGAATTGTTTCTTACTGTGTTTCTCTGCATCCTTGTAATGTCCTCTATGAGCTACCAAACATATCCTCCCTCCCCAGTTGCAGTATAAGCAGAGCATGTTAGTTGCAGTCATGTGCAGTTTTCTAAGCACACTATAAATCTCATAGTCCATAGTCCCTCCCTAGTGCATCTTGGGAAGCAAGAGAGGGTGGTTACATTCCTACATACAGTGGGACTATGGAGAATGAACATTGCCAATTCTAACAAGAAGTCAGATAACATCAGCTGACAGCGGACTTTAGCCCACTATTAGTTGACTCTGGGTGAAATTAGAGCAAAAGTAAGTGCACCTCATGTGACCCAAGAGATAAACATTAACGCAATCTTTGGCTTAATTTTCCTTTTCAGAATACATGTTTGTGTATATATATATATATATATATATATATATATATATATATATATATATATATATATCAAAGCAGAATTAGGCACCCCAAATGGATTTTCCCAGATAAGCACTACTGTTTTTTTTTTTTTAAGTCTTTAGACAAGGATGTTTGCTCAGTACTTAATTATGCACACGTAGCTGAAAATATTAAGCATATTTATATCACAAGCATTCCAAATTGCACTTAAAACCCTGATGCTGCATCTGTCCCCCCCGCACCTCTACACTGAGAAATAAGCGATCAAACATCAATGATTGCTCGGTTCTGACAGCTCCCTGAGCAGAAAGCCGATGACTGTCAGTCACAGCTCTCTGCTCTGCCCCCTCCTGGCTCATGTGAGCGCTGAGCTGTGGAGGGGCGGCTCGCTGAGAGGCTGAGCCAGGTGTAGGTCCAGGCACCTGGTGGATCCCGACTCCATGGTCGTGATGACTCTGTGCCTGGACTGACTTCTGTGATGTTAGCAGAGAGCGTACTTCAGCCAGCTCGCTGCTGAAAATGAGTCATAGGAGTGCAAAACAAATTGCACTCCTGTGATCCATAGGAGATGTACAGCCAAACAAGCTTTGGTTATACTTCTCCTTTAAGTGCACACAAACATAATAAACTCTCCACATTTTCTGTAAATATATACAATATAAGAGTCAAGTAAATAGATACCAAAAATGTTAAGACTCAAAAAATCATGTGAAATTGTGGCAAACTTTGAGGCTTTCTAAAAACGTTTACAGCTCATCTATTTAGGGTTAACCATAATTAATGGCTCTAGAACTGTTATTTTCTCTCCAGCATGCATGGCAATACAAGTATGTGTTGGTCAATTATTGCTTTCTGTATCCATGTACACTTTACATGTGTATGTGCATGCATGTGCATTCTGACAGTGCCGATGGACATCCAGGGCTCCCAGAGGGCACAGGTTACATAGTTACATAGTTAAATTTGATAAGATATACTGAGTGATAGGTAACCTTTACAGAGATATTAGGGGTCTCTTGGACCCCCAATACTTCCTGACTGTACACTTTTCGCAAGCAGATTGAGCCCAGCTTTGCTTGATGAGCAGTTTTCCTGGCTTAATTAGCTGTGATCTGACAGCGCTAAACCCATAAGTGCTTAGATCTGAGCACTTTCAGGTTCATTGCTTCTAGGGAAAATCTGTAAACTAATATTTATTGTCTTCCCTCTGCTCTCCATTCTGACAGTGCTGATGGACATCCAGGGGTCCCAGAGGGCACAGGTTACATAATTACATATCAGATAATAAGAAAGGTGCGCTGCTATTGCAAAATGTGATGACACCTATATAATGGAATTGCAGCTCCCACCAATTCAAGTACTCAAAAGCTTGATCTAAATAATATGCATTAATAAGGTGGTGTGCTATTTAGGTGTAAAATAGGGTGGAATAAATACAGCCACATATGAGTAATAAATGGGTATAAAAAGGAAAATGATCAGTGGATAAATCACATCTCCTAGTGATAAATATTATCAAAACTAATAAAAAAGTTAATAAGGAAGTTTATCCATTCATAAAATCGCTTGTGCTGTGCTCTCACATATAGAGCCTAGACTCAGCGCTTTAAAAAAGGTCTAATAAAACATCCATAGACTTCAATACTTGAAAAAGTCTTTGAAATCTTCATCCAATAACAGTGATGTTGTACCAAAAAGAATTCTCCTTGCCACAAGATTTCCAAATGTGTAAAAAACAAGAAAAAAATAATACAGTGTAATTTGAAAAATTATATACCAATGGTATATCCCCCGCGCCACATAATGAATAATAATGTAGGTGGGTAATTAAAGCAAGCTGCTATAGAACAGAAATTTAAAGAGTATCACATTTTTTAATACAGTGTAATATTGTAACAGTACATGTGATAAAACATGCCAAAAAATTAAAAAAAACAAAATAGCCTCATCAAATTTGTAAACCAAAATATATCCGTGAAGTGACTAAATCCAGTGAAAAAATGAGTACATCAAAAAAACGTGAAGTGACCACCGACAGTCTTCCACCAAAGTGTCTAGCTGGAATGCACCCTCACCTGTAGCAAATAATAGCTGTGCCTTTACGATAACTGTAGGTGATCATCTGGTAAATCAAGGATAGTGATTCTCCTCATAAAGCCAGCTCGTAATGCATGTAGAAAACAAAGGGAAAATCCATATTGTCATAAACAGAAACAGGTTTATTAAAGAAAATGCAGATTACACTTATATAGAAGTAAGCAGCTAACATTACGTCTCTCTCCTTAGCAAGTCTGTAGCTATAGCCGTAAACCAGGCAGTCCACTGCTCGGCATCAGCGGGTGGGTATGATACCGCTCCTCTTGCTCTGGCTGCATGCCAGACAATCAGCTGTTCCAACAAGTGTATGCGAAGCCTCCGTCACTAGCTCATCCTATGCGTTGCATCAATGACACGTGATTTCCTCAGGACCCCTGAAGAAGTCATGTGTCAGTGATGCAACGCGTAGGAGGAGCTAGTGATGGAGGCTTCATATACACTCGTTGCGACTTGAACAGCTGATTGTCTGGCATGCAGCCAGAGTGAGAGGAGCTGTGTCATACACACCCACCAATGCCGAGCAATGGACTACCTCGTTTACCGCTACAGCTACAGACTTGCTGAGGAGAGAGACATATTATTGGCTGCTTACTTCTATGTAAGTGTGATCTGCATTTTCTTTAATTAACCTGTTTCTGTTTATGACAATATGGATTTCCCCCTTGTTTTCTACATACATTACGAGCTGGCTTTATGAGGAGAATCACTATCCTTGATTTACCAGATGATCACCTACAGTTATCTTAAAGACACAGCTATTATTTAAAACAGGTGAGCAAACATTTCAGCCAGACACTTTGGTGGAAGATTGTCGGTGGTCACTTCACGTTTTTTTGGTGCACTAATTTTTTCACTGGATTTAGTCACTTCACGGATATATTTTTGTTTACAAATTTGTTGAGGCTTTTTGTTTTTTCTTTTTGGCATGTTTTATCATATGTTCTGTGACAATATTACACTATTTTGTTTTTTTCTTGTTTTTTATACATTTGGGAATCTCATGGCAAGGACAATTTTAGCTACAACATCACTGTTATTGGATGAAGGTTCCATGGGCTTTTTCAGGTATTGAAGTCTATGGAGGTTTTTTAGACCTTTTCTAAAGCACTGCATTTAGGCTCTATAGGTGAGAGCACAACACAAGCGATTTTATGAATAGATGAATTTTCTTATGAAATTTTTTATTGGTTTTGATAATATTTATTTATCACTAGGAGATGTGATTTATCCACTGATCATTTTCCTTTTTATACCCATGTATCACTCATATGTGACTGTATTTATTCCACCCTATTTTTTCCCACCTGAATAGCACACCACCCTATTTATGGATATTACATAATTACATCTTAATTAGTTAATTTGGTTGAAGAAAGACACCTTTCAGTTCAACCAGTATACAAAAAACACACACATACGCACACAAATAGAAAACCTCCATATATACAAGTTAGCCTTGGACATGCATGGGGCAGGGGAAGGAAGAATTTTTCACATATAAAAATCACTTCTTTAACAGCTGAAAGATAGCTGAATAAAATGCAAACAGGCTGGGCATCCTGTTTGCATCCTAATACTACATCACTTTAAAATTTACAGTGGCTGCAGTAAAAAGGTTAAACACCATATCAGGCATTTGACAAACCATCAACAAAAAGAATAGGGTTAAAGATCAGTGAAAACTGATTTGCCAACTACATTTGTAATTTGTCCATGTAAGTGGGTGGTAAAACACTTTAGAAAAACAGAATAAAGCTATCCTTGCATTTGGATAGAAACATTTTTTTAATCCCCAGTTGTGTCTATTTCTCTAGTAGCTGATGAAATGTGATATATAGGAATTGATACGAGGAGATAAATCCAAAAGGAAGAAAAAATAGAATTCTTGGATATATTCTTTTCCTTTCATTTTATATCTTTTTATAGATATGGCTTTTTACTCTATAACTAAGCACCATACAATATGTTTTGTTTTTTATGTTTCTAATATAAATATCTTGTGTAATATGTTTACATTAAATTAATTTGAAACTTTCCTATTTATGTGTTACATCATTAGTTGATATAATTACCCCCCAATTTATCTGTTTGAAAGTGGTTCACAGTAAAGGATCAGCTTTCTTAAAATTCAGTATTTTAAGTTTTTTAGAATGCATTCTTCTTACAACTAAGTTAGAATTTAAGTTTAAAAGTTTCACCAAGATTTTCTTTAATGTGAACATTTGTAATGATGTTTTCATTGTATGAGATTAATAAATATGGGGAAGAGGTATCGGTGGCACTGCCTATATAGTGTGTTCCATCCTCATGGGGAAAAATACAAAAATAACATGAAAAAAAAAATATATAAGTGAAAAAAAATAATATATAGAAAATTCTATCCCTTTACACAAACCTCATATGAGAACATTAATAATAAATTGCAAACATGATAAAAAAAATGTAATCAAATTGTGATCCAGAAATCTAGAATACTCACTCTGTATCGTAAAAACAGTACAGATGTGCAAAAATGTGCATTAAGTAAATAGTCAAATTAATCCATAAATCAATCTCATAATCAGAAAATTCATAAGTCCTTATAAATATTATAAAGTGATTAGTGCTAAAAGCTTCAAAGTGCAGTATGAGTCTCTTGGTGATGAAACAGGAGGTGAATCCACTTGTGCTCCCTCTTCAGATCTGCACTCACCAGAGGACTAAACCCGTGCAGGGGTCAGAGGAACTAACAAATGGATTCCTGCACAATACTATTTCTCCTCCTCCGCCTCACTGGGTCTGATCAATGGGGACTCTCAACACAGGGTATATGGACAAAAAAAGCCATCTCACAGTGTAAGTCCTTACCATGAACATTTATTTGTTAAAAGCAAAAAACGCACTTACAGAGGTACATGGGGTGAAAGCAGTCAGTCAGAACATTGTGTCTGGAATGCCCTGTGTTCCACGGACCGGAAACTTGAAACTGGAAGTGACATAATGATGCTCTAGTCTCTGCCCTATTCGTTTCATCAGATGCTCCTGATGACGTCATTCTGATGAAACACATGTGGCATCACTTAACACTATAATCTCTCACCAACATAGGAGAGAGGCTGCACAGTATTTCCTGAATAAGGATTCATCTCTCCCATCCTTTCAACAGGAGTTTATTTTACAGCTTCTGGATTTTTCCATGAAGCATAACTACTTGTGGCTTCAGGGTTCTTACTATTTACAATGTTGCGGAGTCACCATGGGCGCGAAATTCACACCAAACATGGCCAATTTATTCATGGCTAAGTAGGAGGAGGACATCATTGATGCTCCCTGAAGACCTGAATTGCTTCTTTGGAGGTGATACATTGATGATGTCCTCCTCCTATGGGATGGGGACACGGAATCCCTGAATGATTTTATGTGCCAGCTTAACAAAAATGACCAAGTAATTATTCTCCAACATGAGATGTGTAAAGTTGGAGTCCATTTCCTCGATCTCAATATCGAAGTATTGGATGATAGATTGGTGACTTCCACCTGCTTCAAGGATACCGATCGCAATGGTTTCAGAGCTGCCATCATAGTTTTTGGCTTAAGGCTATACTGAAAAGCCAGTTCCTACGATTAAAAAGGAACTGTACTTTCCGTGAGAATTATCTACAAGAGGCAGACACCTTGAAGAAACAGATCCTTGAAAAGGGTTATGACCCTGTGGAACTTGAGCTATTTATTCAAGAAGTGGATAATAGAGATAGGACTGATATTTCAGTTCCCCGTTCTCGGTTAGCGAATGATCACCCATCTAATTTTTCACCCAAGTTTTCTTTCTTTACTTCTTATTCCACTTAACACTTATTCCACTAAACGCAAAAAAATTGCTCCCGCCTCTTCAGACGCCTCCGGCATAATGAGCTGCTGGAGCTGTGACAGCTCTTTTATAGGAAAGGGGCAGGGACACTACCCTGTGGCACCGCCCCTTCTGACATGACATCAGTAATTTATTCACTGCACCTGAGCAGTGCATTATGGGGCACTCATGACGTCAGATTCCTATTAAAGAGCTGTCACTTTTAAACAGCTCCTTACGCGGGAGGCGTCTGAAGAGGCAGGAGCGTCTTTTTTTTTTCTACTTTTCAGGTGCTGCGGCGGGCGACGTGATTGATGATGGATTTACATCGGGGGAAACTATTTTTTATTTTTATTTTTTAATAAACGACTTGTCAAAAACTGGCTTTTGTTTTTATTTTTTTTGTACACTTTTTTGGTGAATGGGTAGGGGTACAATGTACCTCATATCCATTCACATGGGGGGAGGCCAGGATCTTGGTGGCCCCTTGTTAAAGGGGGGCTTCCAGATTCCGATAAGCCCCCCACCTGCAGATCCCCACAACCACAGCCCAGGGTTGTCGGGAAGAGGCCCTTGTCCCCATCAACATGGGGGCAAGGTGCTTTGGGGGAACCCCCTTATCCTGTCCAGCCAGGCTGCTTGCTCAGATAAGGGTCCGGTATGGATTTTGGGGGGACCCCACGCCGTTTTATTTTTTCTTTTCATTTTTGGCGTGGGGCCTAGTATGGACTGGGGGTAGGAACGCAGTTTTTTCATGTTTTTTATCTGTATTGCGGGGAGCCGACAATACCTTACAGCCTCGAGCAAGTTTAAATTACATTTTTTCCTTTAGAAATGTCAGTTTTGCTTCAGCAGGCTACATACATCGCACAAATGCGCCACTTTACGTGTACACTAAGGGGACCCCCCAGGCACGATATTTAAAGGAATTTGTCATTTTTATTGTTTCACTTTAAGCATCATTAAAATCACTGCTCCTGTAAAAACGATTGTTTAAAAAAAAAAAATGGCATTGGTACATGTCCCCCAGGTCAGTACCCGGGTCCACATACACTTTTTTGGGGTAAAACCTTGCATTTAAGCCTTTAAAATTAGGATTTTTCATGTTTGAGTCCCATAAACTTCAATGGGGTTCGCATGTTCTAACGAGCTTTTCCCCTGTTAGCAGTGTTCTGGTGCCAACCGAACCGGGGGGTATTCGGCTCATCAACAGACAACACTGAAGAAATGACACTTTGCTACATTGTAAAGTACTGAGTGTACAGCTTGTATAACAGTGTAAAATTACTGTCCCCTCAAAATAACTCAACACACAGCCATTAATGTCTAAACCACAAAAGTGAGTACACCCCTACCACAAAATGTCCAAATTGGGCCCAAAGTGTCAACAAATGTGTGGCCACCATTATTTTCCAGCACTGCCTTAATCTCTTGGGCATGGAGTTCCCCAGAGCTGTACAGGTTACCACTGGAGGCCTCTTCCACTCCTCCAATATCACGGAGTTGGTGGATGTTAGAGACCTTGCGCTCCTCCACATCCTGATTCAGGATGCCCCACAGATGCTCAATAGGGTTTAGGTCTGGAGACATGCTTGGCCAGTCCATCACCTTTACCCTTAGCTTCTTTAGCAAGGCAGTGGTCATCTTGGAGGTGAGTTTTGGTTCGTTATCATGTTGAAATGCTGCCCTGCAGCCCAGTCTCCGAAGGAAGGGGATCGTGGTCTGCTTCAGTATGTCACAGTACATGTTGGCATTCATGGTTCCCCCAATGAACTGTAGCTCCCCAGTGCGAGCAGCATTCATGCAGCCCCAGACTATGACACTCCCACCACCATGCTTGACTGTAGGCAAGACACACTTGTCTTTGTACTCCTCACCTGCTTGCTGCCACACATGCTTGACACCATCTGAACCAAATAAGTTTATCTTGGTCACATCAAACCACAGGACATGGTTCCAGTAATCAATGTCCTTAGTCTTCTTGTCTTCAGCAAACTGTTTGCAGGCTTTCTTGTACATCATCTTTAGAAGAGGCTTCCTTCTGGCCACCAGCCATGCAGACCAAACAACCTCTGGATATGACGCTGAGCATGTGCACTCAACCTCTTCGGTCGACCATGGCGAGTCAAACAGGTGATGGGCTCGGATTAATGTCCAAAAGAATGTAGCCAGGGCTTTTGTCAAGGAGGGTTGGCCTGATTGGAACAGAGACCTCCTATCACGTGTGGAAGAAAATATAACATTGAAGTCCCCCCCCCCCCAACAATTGTAAAAGGTTGGGCGAAGCACTGTAACACTTAGAAAGCCTCAGTAAGAAACTTTATGTGACCAGTATTAGGTGCATAAATATTCATCAGGGTAAAAGAAGAAGATAGATATTTTCAGCTCAGGATCATGGATCGACGATGGGGGTCCAGGTGGGATGATTGAATCCAGATCGGGCAGTAGCACTTAATCAGTATCACCATCCCAGCCTTTCCAGATGAGTCAGATGCCATGTAAGAAAGGGGAAAGTGTTGTGATGCAAATTTAAATGAACGCCCAGATCGGAAATGCGTCTCCTGAACTAGAACCCCATCTGCCCCAGAGGCCTTAAACTCCTATCAACCATTTTTTCTCAATGGAATTTAAGCCTTTTACACTGTATGATACAATGTTTAAAGCAATGAGAGTCTAGCAAGAAAAGGCACATGTGAACGAATCATAAGGGGGCTAAACCCAACGGTGTATGCCAGCATATGAAAACAGAAAACAAAATATGCGTAAACATTATGAATAAACACACAAAAATAAAATAAAAAACTGTCAATACCATATAAACTAAAGTCCGCTTTGGCCATAAAAAAAGAACACAATAATCAAAGGCCTGAGAGACAGCAGCAGCTCAGGATATTAAGGCTGCAGCCTTGAGGTACGGAGGGAGACATGGAGACTCAGAAGAATTGCCGTAGCGGAGGTCCCTGATCTGCTCTCACCAGGTGATTGCCCCTATACAAATTCTAAATGTTAAAACATAAACTTAAGTTAACACATCAATAGGAGAGAGGAGGGAGATAGGGGACTCTTCTGTAAACAAGGAACAACCAGGGAGGGTAAACATACCCATATGTAGGTTTAAAATGGTGACGAGACCACGTAGAGCATCCAGAAGAATAGTAAAGGTGTGCTCAAGTCGGCTGTCGGTTAAGATGAGAACGTTGAGATGTAGAGAAGGGTCTTCTCCCTTTTCCACTGACTGGGGCTCAGATCCTGGATGAGCAGATGGGGCCTTTGGTGTGGAGGTTAGAGGCATCAGGTCTTCAGCAGCTAAGGGCGGAAGGCCTAGGTTCCCAATGAAGGCATCTCCCTCCTGCAGGTCACGTAGAACATGTTAGACCCCTTCTTTCATGACACTCAGATGAAATGGTAAACCCCAATAATAATGCATTTTTGGCGATTGGAGGTGGGAGGTTATGGGTCGCAGGGAGCATCTTTTTGCCAGAGTCATAGGCAAAAGGTCGCTAAAGATCTGTATCCTGTATCCTTTGTATTCAATATGTAAGTGGTTATGGGTAGCCAAGGTAAGGGCTTCTTTGCTCTCATAGTATGAAATCTTACCACAATGTCCCTCGGTCTGGCTCCAACAGGGGGTTTAGAGGTCAGTGATCTGTGGGTCCTATCCAAGTGCCAATTAATTAGGCACAAGGGTATTGAACAGTCCCATAAGCTACGATCAGATGTTTTTGTCACTCACATTTTCTGAGACTCTCCGTATTCGGAGATTTTAACGCCATTCTCTGTTTTCAAGATCTTCCTGATGTAATTGAAGTTGAGACACGGATTGTTTTAGGGAAGAGTTCTCCTCCTCCAGAACATGGACATAGTGATTCATACCGTCAAATTTGGTCTTTAGCACATCAGTACGTTCCCCCAGGTGGTCTAATTCTCCATGCAGTTTCTGGGATATCTTCCCTATTTCCTGAGCTATATTATGGTGATTTGATGTAGTAAAGTCTCAATTTTTCATCCAGCAGCTCAGGGGTTAATAGAGATTGGGAAGCATAGGGCTGTGGTGAGGAGATGCCCTGTGGGAGTATTCCCTGGTCTGTGTCGGTGTGACATGTTGGCTTGTTAAATTGAGGCCGGGGATGCAGGCTTAGTTAGCAACCAGTCTATAGTGGAAGGAGGCTGTGGCTCAGAGTGCGATCGGGAAGTGGATTTTTGATATCCTTTCTTCACCATGAGGTGGGCGAGCAATGTAGAGGATCAAGTTGCCTACCTCTGGAGCTATTGGAAGCTGATAAAGCAGTACAGGGTTCGATGAGAGCAGAGTCAGACCACAGCTCTCTTAGTGTGCGTCCGCCATCAATCAAAGCCACGCATGTGCCCTCCAAAAGTGCTCGGTATTGAAGTGGTTTAGAACCCCCCCCCCCCCCAAAAAAAAAGTGCCCAAAATGTAAAAAGGAGGGAGGAGGCAAAAAAAATCAGAACTTTCCCTTTTGGGCGAAGTTCCTGTTTATTGTACAATTTATCTCCAGTCATTAGTGGACATACCAAGCAGAAAAATTAGGTAATGTCACTTTCTTTTTACATTTTGAATGTGCAAGATAAAGTGTTTGGTAGTGGTAAATTGCATTCTATAGTTTTAAATCCCCAGTTATACATGTAAGAATTTATAGACTTGTGCTTTATGGAGGAAAAATCAAACAGTTAAAATACAGAGCTCCTTAGGAAACGGCAAGAAAAATGTGTTATTCAGTTTATACACACTCTTTAATGGGATGGTAAATAAATAAATAATATTGCATTAGGGATCTATAAGAATAAAAAAAATAATCAATAACCAATTCTATAGCATTTTTTGTAATAACCTTACTGTTGTAAAAGAACCAACAAATCTTTGTGATAATGGTTCAGAGGTTTCCTGTTTGTGATAAATATGCTCACCAAGTAAATCTAGGCATCTATTTAATTGCATATGATTTAGTTAAAATAATTCCAAATATGAGAAAATACATGTTAAGCTTTTATTTTGGCACCCAGTGGCACAGCATTGAGAAACGTTTTCTTTAATTTACCCCCTGCTAAAAATTTAAATAGCTGTGTCAAATATTGCAAACTTGATTTGTGGAAATGTATTTTATCAACAGGTGTCCGGTTCTAAAAGCTGAAAACGATTTTTGAGATACAAGTAAATATTGCCCTTTACAAATTTGCCACAAATGAAACACATGACTTTTTCAGTTTGTTCCTTGGAAAGGATTACAATATATTCTGCTCACTTACTTTAGTCACTGTATATATAAAAATTCAGTTGATTTATACATCATACTGTGAACAGTTACAGTACTTCAAAGATGCATTCCCTTTTCCTTCCTGTATTCTGCCTGGCAAAATCACTATCTACCATGCTGCAGAGTCCAAGGGAAATACATCAAAAGCAAAATATCCTGTTAAAATGTAAATTGATGGAAACCAGTATGGAAACTTACTGGATATTTCATATGGTATATTACATATATAGCTTAGAAAACTGTGGGTTACAGTTTCTTAGCTTTTTTCTTTTTTTTTTTAAAGAGCAGGAAAATTCAGAAAGCAATTTCAATAATGGAAAGATTAATTGTATAAAAGTAGCAGCATTGAAGGATATTGCATACTAGATTTATTATAATATTTCCTAATTGTATAGAATATGAAAAATTGCTATACTATTCACATAGTGTTAACATTTTTTTCTTTGATTGGATGCAATATGGATCCACAAGGCATTAAAGGCAGTCTTAGATGTTCTGTGTGTGCCAGAATATAGATGAGATGGATTTCACCATCATTTGTACATTTTGCAGCTAGCAACTTGGACTGTGCAATAACAAGCCCTAGCCATAATGCCAAAGCCAACTGCTATATCTGTCAGTTAGCCTTTAGCAAATGTTCCTTCTTGCTTACACATGGTAATGGAATCTTCAGGATCCAAGAACAACTTGGAATCATTGCTGAATTCTGAGACCTGTAAACCAAGTCTTCTCATGTGAATTTGTTACAATTACATTTCTTTGGGGTGCATATTAAAAAAGAATAAATTACTAGTGAGATTTTTTTATCTTTTTTTTTTTTTACTTTTTTAGGTAAATTGGTATTTTTGATTATTGTTTTTTTGAAAGTCATTGCACTTTTCAGTCAATGCTTGAATTTTTTGAGTTTACCAGTCCTAAAATTTTAACAAAAAAATACACACTGATAGGTTTTCCATGTTTTCACACGTTTGAACAATAGTTTTGAAATGTGTGTTTTACTGATGCAAAGTACTAAAATGTTAAACTGTTAAACTATTCATTGTTCTTTTTTGCCAAGACTGATTAAGGAAATGGTAACAATTGATATACTATAGTATGAACATTAATCAGAATATGAATGCGGGTGACTAAATGGCTGTAAAGTTTTGATTTTATAAACATACAGCGTTGTATACAGCATGTACATAAGTGGGATATACACCATAGATATTGCAGTTTTATAAAGGTGGCAATAGTTCACTGCATAGCACACTGTATAAAAATCTGCTGAGAGTTCCATGCTGTCATCAAATATTAATTCAATATTTATTGATTTATTGTCAATTATAAAGTTTAACTTTAAAAAGGTGAAACACAAAGTAGTAGACAGAGGTGTATATGCAAGACTTGCTTGACTGATTGGAGGGAAGGTGTAACAACAGTAAAGTTATCAAACCTGATTGGTTGAAGGAGGATGAGGAGAAGCTGTAGGTAAATCAGAGGAGAAAGTTCCATCTTTAGTTGAAATTTGCAGCATTCCTTCTGGAACCAACATTTAGTGAGTTGGGATCAATGCTATCTCTAATCAAGGTTGTAGCCCTCACCAATGGTTTTCTGTAATTACAGGCTCAACTAGATAGGATCTGGTTGACTGGTTGATACCCACCATCCCTGCATCCTGACATCCTAGGAAGGGCAAGCTTCCTTAGCCCCTCAGCCCCACCACCATTCTGTGGATTCAGCTCCTCTTAAAGAGCCCCATTAGGGACCCTTCATCTACTCCAGGAAAGCACAGCTCTATTTCAGTTGGTGACTCAGCTGAAAGGGAAAGCTACCATCAGAACCCCAAAAGGGAACAAGGTCCTATACTGTCTCCCCATCTCCCAACCTCTTCACATATCTGCCCCAGATGCTGTGGCCTCCTAATCAGGTAAAGCTCTGATTATGGAGAAGACTCCTTGATGTGGGAAGCTCAGCAGTGGGTGCTGTACAGTCTTCAGGTGTGACTCACATCACTATCAGAAAAGCAGGATCATGCAGCCTCTTTCTCATTACTGGAGCAGTACATGGCATTGCAGGTATACGGCAGGCATGCGAGTGCTCATCACTAAAGGAAAGCAGCTGCATTGACATCATCCAGAGGTGGGTCCCTCTCACAGCAGCCAGTGGAGGCTTCCCAGGTAATGATGATGTCCTTTCTGTTTGCAGAGCCTTTGACTGCTACACCCTCAGCAGTGGCACAGCCATCAATTTTCCAGCTTAAGGTATTTTTTAGTTAGATGTATAACAAATGCCATAGTTCCTTATACCGACCATAATGGCTATTGGGAATTCCACAATTAGCATCATCTTAATGTCTCAGATGGGAAACAGCACTGCTCAAGCCACAATGGGCCTGGTAAATGGGGATAATGGCAGGGCGCACTTAGAATATTGGTGGTGAAGCAGTGAGGATTTCATTGTCCCAAACATTTCCAGAACACTTTCTTTGGATAGAAAAGGGACTCATTCAAATGTCACCTATTGTACCTGGTCAGCATAAGCTTCTGTAAAGCAGGAATAGTATGAGCTAGTGAGTGATGTTAGTGGATATTTTTCTGAAGATGATCACTTTGGAAGGCAATGAAAGATCTCCAAAATGTAAGTTTGAATCCATACCAGAATTGGCTAGTATCCTTCGCTCATTTTTATTGAAAAGCTTTATGAGGTTTAAAGCTTTTCTTATGAGCAGATTCTTCTTCATGTTCACCTTTTTTTGGTTCCATACGAATTGGTAATAGGTACACAGTAACAAAACAGGTCTCGTGGGGCATACATTTTAGTGTTTAACAATGTTAGCTTTCAACAAGATTCCATTTGCATTTTAATCCCCATTTCTAAGAACAATCAGAAAGGTAACAGCTTGACAATGGTTATTTTTTTGCTGGTGCAGTCCCCAGCTTATTAGGTGAAAGCTGTGTGTGATTTCTTGGATTTGCATCCAATTGTGCAGAGCACATTTTTGCACACTTTTGGTGTTTTGGAAGTGTTTGACAGGGGAAAGACAGGTAGCAGATAACTACTCATCTCATTCTTTTCGCATCGAGCTGCGACTGAAGCAACCTGTTGGGGCTTGCATGAAAATGTAGTGAAGCACTTAGGGCGGTGGGTACAACTTATACAATCACCCTCTTATGTTTTTATTTTGCATTACCTGGGGTTCTCTTTTTTTTGTTCTTAATATTTGATTTTTCCAGTCTGTAATATTCAATTTGTGCTTTGATGTGTTTACGGTTTCCCCAAAATGTCTTCACCCCAACATGTAAGAATAGCAATTCATGACTTCTTTACATTTTTTTCAGATAGAAAATGTTGACAAGCAATCACTAGACTTAACCCCCCCCCCAAAAAAAAACAAAAAAAAAAAACAAAAACATAGGTCCCCTATGTTCAGCCTCAACATTTTATATCTGGAAATTTTAAAATGTTGTGAACCAACATTCATATTGGGAAGTAGTTATCCGATATGTTTTGCGGAGTACTTATAACCTATATAGTGTAGTGAAAAGGTCAATATCACACATCTATAGAAGTAGAAACCTGAAAACACTCAAAAAGGGTGTTTCAGCTATTAGAAGTGTAGCATTTGTAGTTCTTACATGTGGCTTCTGGTTCTTTCGTTACCATTTGGAATACAAGAGTATTTTAACAGAGATACTGATTTTTGTGTCAAAATCCTGTCATACCATTGGTGTACATGAGAGAAAACCATCTGTTAAATGTTGCACATCAAACACGCAAGCTCAGGGGAGGGTAATTGATTAAGTCCCACTCTTGTAATGTGAAAGTGACAGAAATCACCTGTTATTGCAAAGGGTAGCCTTTTGGAACTTTTCTTTGCAAATGGTGCATCCCAAGGACTTGAACATTATTTTGTCACATATTCTGTGCTTTCCCTAATGCTAATGATACTTTACAAGCTAATCAGAAGTTGTTTATTGATTTATGTACCAGTACACAAGTGCAGATGGGGCAAAGGTTGGGTAATCACTGAATCTACAGGCAAAAACAAATGGAGCTCAGGAACACAGTAAAAAAAGCAGTACACAGAAGGCAGCTCCTAGGAGATGTAAAAGGGATCTCTGTGGCAAACAAAACACAGAGTGCCACTCTGGCTGCAGCAGAATACCCTAGCACAAGTTTATTAAACAACCCACATGTCAGGAATGCAAAGGTCTAAACGCTTATTAGACCCACTAGAGCCACTGTCTCATGGAGATGTAAAAATCCAAAGGAATCTGTAAAGGAGCTAAAGAAAACCATTAAAAAGTACCAAAAATTAATAAACAAAACTGAGAGAGCCACGTTTATTTAACATTAAACAACTCACATGTCAGGAGTACAAAGAGTGCTTATTAGACCCACTAGAGCCGGTGTCTCATGGAGATGTAAAAAGGAATCTGTAGCTCCACTTTGAAGAGGACAATGGCACTCTCCGCTGTACCCCCAGGAGCCAGGATGCTTTCTGGACCTGAAAGACAGAGATGGCCAAGAATAATGTTAGCACCTAGGGAGAAAAGGGTACATGGCCAATGTGTTTCAGAGCCGCCCAGCTCCTTCCTCAAATTCCTGATTTGAGTTAGTCTCTTTGACTGGTTTGTCTGATGTGCAGATTTAGTGTTGTAACCATTCCCTGTCTTTTGAATGCATGTTTTTGCTAACTAAATAAAAGACTGAAATTTTTGAAAAAAAAAATAAATTTTCCACCTTTCTGTTATAACAATTTGCAAACAAATAATTGTTCCTCATAAATTT
This sequence comes from Pelophylax lessonae, assembly GCF_965119305.1. NCBI lineage: Eukaryota > Metazoa > Chordata > Amphibia > Anura > Ranidae > Pelophylax > Pelophylax lessonae. The sequence continues at coordinate 324,224,090 of NC_138770.1, read as the reverse complement.
TGGCCAAAATGTATTCTGCTATATTTCTTTGGTGAAAAAACCCCAAATCAGTGTATATTATTTAGTCTGTAGGAAATGTATAGAGTATTTATCTGAAAATGTATCAATCCTGATGTACTAACGGCCTGTCCCATTTCTTGAGGCCCAAAATTTCAGAACAGTGCAAATATCCCCTAAATTACCCCTTTTTGGAAATTAGACAGTCCAAGGTATTTAGTAAGAGGCATGGGGAGTTTTTGAAGTTGTAATTTTTTTGTCATTATTTTTTTGGAAAAGAACAGTGCAGAACAGCGTCATCATATAACTGGAGTTGTGGCGTTAAGGGACACTGTCTGGTGACCGTACAAAAGGAAGATGTAATTTCTTAAAAAATTTGTATTATTTTTTTTTAAAAACACTGTGACCAGAGCAGTATCATATTACCATAGTGGAGAAGTAATCAGGATTTTTTTTTTCTTTACACATTATGATTGCTTCTAGCAGTGAATTTCATTTCTATGTGCAAGCATTTTACTGAATGAAACAAATTAATTCAGTTTGTTTTGTTGTGATTAGCTGTGATTGGCCAGAGATAATCACGTGGTACATATGGGCTGTGATTTGACCTGTCTGTACCATGTGATCACACTGACCAGTCACAGTTAGCAACACAATTGTACACAGTGGATGGCAAGAAAGGAAGCCATCCATTGTTTACAGCTGTCATGTGACCTGCTGTGATTGGTCACATGGTACCAGCAGTGAACCGGTGTTCCGTGAAAAAACCATACCCGTGAGAAAACCATACCCTCGTCACTTCCGGTGCACCTACGGAGGGTATGGATTTCTCACGGTAGTTATACTTGCGGCGCTTACATTAAAACAGCTCCTCTGCAACATAAATCATCTCCGCTCTTCCCCCTGTCACTTCCCTCATCTCCGGTAATAAATATAAAAGCGGATCACGGAGCCGCGATCGCCATCATTTACATCTCATACACCCGCCGCCGCTTTTATATTTATTACCGGAGATGAGGGAAGTTACAGCGATAGCAGAGGAGATGATTTATGTTGCAGCCGAAGTGTTTTAATGTACCCGCCGCAAGTATAACATTAGAAACAGTGCCGTGATAATTTCATGCCCACCGAGCATGCGCACTTCTCAAATCCTTTCATGTTCTATTACATATCCGGGGCTCTGAGCATGCGCACTGCTGCGCTGCTCAGCTGTTTCAGACCGGAAGTGACGAGGGTATGGTTTCTTCACGGGGTATGGTTTTTTAACGTTACACCGGTACACTGATCAGTCATTGGACACAGCCAGTGGCAGATCACACTGTAATCAGGGAGAATGTCATATGACATCTACCCAGATTGATGAAAGGCCCGCCCGGCTGTCTTTTTGTTATAGGAACTGGCTAAAATGGTAGCAGGTATTGGCAGCACCCATGAGTCCCAGTGAGAGTAAGCACTGGAAACCAGCTGTCTGTGACATCGAGCACTAAGCTCAGGAGCTTATGTAAACAGTCAGCTTCTAGGTTTCAGATTCTTTTACAGAGCACTCTGTAGGACATAGCACTTGTTGTATTTACTTTGGGAGTGTGATGACATTATGAGTGATGTCACTGCACTGTATTCACTACACAGGGTCAGACAGAGCTCTTATAGCTCTTTTCAGTGTCTTTATACAACAGCAGATGTGTGTGTGGTGTGTGTGTGTGCGTTGTGTGTGTGTATGTGTGTGTGTATGTGTGTGTAAGTGGTGGTGTGTGTGTGTGTGTGTGTGTGTGTGTTAGTGGAACATTAAGATAAAATTAACTTAGGATAATGAGGGCACAAATTAATATGGCAGTGACTTTTTCAAAGGTATGCAATTGCTAGCTTGCCCAGTGAATCCAAATGTCATTCAGATCAACCAACATCATTGTTGCAATCTAGGAATATTTCTCGGGAGAAAATATTTTATATGTCTTCATGTACATGGTCGTTTTTGTCCATAGAAACTAAAATGTTAGCGCTTTTCTTCATCCAAAAAGTACAGGTCCTGCATACCAGAGGTGGGGGACTTAAGTCACATGACTTGACTTAAGTCAGACTTAAGATAGATACAGATAGATACAACTTTATTGTCATTGCATAGTACAGGTACACAGCAAGGAGATGCAGTTTGGCATCTACCAGAAGTGCAAAATGTAGCAATCGTGCAAAAGTGCAGATAAATATCTAGCATATTTACAGTGCAGATAACCATCTAGCATAATTAAAAAATATATATACACTATATATATATATATATATATATATATATATATATATATATATATATATATATATATATATATATATATATATATGTATATATATATATATATATATATATATACACATACACATGCATTATATACACAAATGAATGTGAAATATTGGGCAAAATGTACAGTAATGATAAAGATACATACAGATATAAATAGTGCAGATATACTAAGGAGTGAAAATATATAGTATGTACATGTATAGTACAGAGGTTACATACAGTCTTTTGTTTGTGTTTGTTTTGTAATGATTAGCGGTGTAATGTTGAGTTCAGTAATATAATGGTGGATGGAAAAAAACTGTCCCTGAACCTGCTGGTTCTAGTGCGCAAGTTTCTGTATCTCCTTCCTGACAGAAGGAGGTTAAACAGTTTATGACTGGGATGCGAAGAATCCTTGATGATGTTGTGAGCTCTGCGCAAACATCTGCTGTGGTGAAGGTGCTCAATGGCAGGTAATTGGGTGCCAGTGATGTGTTGAGCGGTTTTTACCACCCTTTGCAGTGCTTTACGTTCACTCACAGTGGAGCCTCCGTACCATACGGTGATGGAGTTGGTCAGGATGCTCTCAATGATGCAGCGGTAGCAGCTCGTTAAAATCCCCGGGGACAAATGAGATTTCTTGAGACTTCTCAAAAAATACAGACGTTGTTGTGCTTTTTTTTACCAGAGCTGACGTGTTCTGCTGCCAGGACAGATCCTCAGAGATGTGAACTCCCAGGAACCCAAGTTTGAGGACTTGAGACTTGCTTGACTAAAATGAATAAAAGATTCGACTTGACTTTGACTTGGTATTCATGACTTGAGACTTGACTTTGACTTGAGACATATGACTCGAAATGACTTTACTTTTTTAAGTTATTAAATATTTGCATTTTCTCAAGATGTGTTAAAGCAAAATTAATGTGCCTGTTATGTTTCTGACACCACAGTCACTTAAAGCACCTCAGTGTGTTCTGATTTTTAGGACACTGGCTGTTTAACAATGGAAATACTTAACATGTTTTTAGTGACTGTGGTGTTGAAACATGACCAGACAAAGGATTTTGAGCTGTTTGGGCATTCAAAGTGTTTTTTTTATTATGCCAAGAAAAAGTACTAAGCAGTTTTGTTAATGTTGAAAATAAAACAAAACCTTTCCTGACCACTGACTTTTAACTGATTTAAAGGTGAAAATTGGGGTAGATCAGTATTTTGACTTGATTTGTGACTTGACCAAAATAAATGACTTGACTTGACTTGCTTGACTTCTAGCAGGAACTCGACTTGACTTGCTTGCTTTTCCCCACAGTAACTTGGGACTTGCTTGAGACTTGAAGGTTAAGACTTGAGACTTGCACATGTGTGACTTACTCCAATGTCTGCTGCATACAGCTGCCTATTTTATTGAATGGCTGTGTACTGTGATACGACAGTATATACTGATACTCAGGTAAACAAATGTATAGGGTATGGGTGTATTAAGAAATGAATGACTATAGGTAGCTGTGTGTGGGTTTATGGTGTTAATAATGTAAACATGTGTTTAGTGTATAGGGAGGGACCCACGCAGGCTCATGAAGTAGTCCTTGCCACAGCAGCGGCTCCGTGGAGACAGAAGGGAGAATGCTGGAACCACGAGCTGCATGGAGCCTGTTGACAGCTGTCAAGACCTGGTTTGAAACTGACCAATCAGAACACATTTCAGAGGCTAGTCACATCTCCTTCCTCAGCTGATCGGTCAAAAAATGATCGACCAATTAGAATTCTGTGTGAAGAATAGCTGGTTGTTAAATAGCGGATAGGGAAGCTTACTGCCACATCCTTAAAGAGGAGTACCACCCAAAAGTGGAACTTCTGCTTTAAATAGTCCTAACCCCCTGACATGCCACTTTTGGCATGTCATTTTTTTGGGGGGGGGGGGGGCGGGTACCTAGTTTTGACAGGTACCCGCTCCCATTTCCGCTCGGAGCGCCGCGGCGCCCTGAGCGAAGTTCTCCTCTCCCCCTCCCTCCCTGCAATCTTCTGGGACATGTCAGAGGTCCCAGAAGATTGCCGGCCAATCACGACGCATAGCGCAACTCGCGCATGCGCAGTGCGTACCCAGCTGTGAAGCCGCAAACTGTCACAGCCGGGTGCCCACATCAGTGATGCCGGTGCCGCAGAGCAGAGAGGGAGAAGACGGTGCATCGCTGGACCGTGGGACAGGTGAGTGTGCGGTTAGGCTGGAACTCCGCTTTAACAACTGATGACTCATCAGCTGTCAGATGGCTTCCCCACTGACAGCTGAAATGTAAACAAAACAATGCAAGCAAAATAAAATTCCAATAAAAAACATCATGGGGTCCTCACCACAATCTATACCAGGCCCTTCAGGTCTCGTATAGATTCTAAGGGGTACCCTACACCAAAATTAAAAAGAAAACGGCGTGAACCCCCCCCCCCAAAATCCATACCAGACCCTTATCTGAGCATGCAGCCTGGCAGGCAAGGAAAAGGCAAGAACCCCCCCCCCCCCTCCTGAGCCATACCAGGCCCCATACCATACCATACCATGGGGGGCTCTTAACCACTACCCTGGTTTGTGGTTATTTTGGGTATGCAGCTAGGGGCTTATCAGAATCTGGAAGCCCTCTTTAACAAGTGGGCCCCCAAAACCTGCCCCCCCCCCCATGTGAATGAGTGTGGGGAACCCATACCCATTCATAAATAAATGTGAAAAAAGTGAATAAAGACAGTAAACAGGTTTTTGACAATCCCTTTATGAAAAAATTAAAAACAATGTAGAGTCATCTCATGCCGCCCCACACACAGCAGAACCATAAAAAAGAAAGGAAACCTCTGACCTGTCAAATGCTCCACGTGGACTGCCTGCTTCTCGTCTGACATTTCTTGAAAAGCTATAGTAGATAATAGCATGCACTGGGCCATGACATCACAAGGGGGGTGGGGGTCACCTGCTGACATAATCAGGTGACTCCACCCCTTAGCTATTTAAGAAATGTCAGATGGAGGAGCAGGCAGTCTGTGGGGAACGTTTCACGAGACTGAAGGTTTTCTATTTTCCTTTTTCCAGGTTTGGCGGTGTGGCAGGCAGTGTGAGATGGATCTACAGCAGGTTATTTTTTAATAGTAACTGTCAAAAACTCGTTTACTGTCTTTATTCACGTTTTAAAAATTTTTGGTGAATGGCTAGATATACTCATTCACAGGGGGGGGCAGGATCTGGGAGCCCCCTTGGCTTACCATATCCCATGCTCAAAAAAGGGTCTGGTATAGACTTTGGGGGGACCCCACGCCAATTTTTCTAAATTGTGGCACAAGGTTTCCCTTAGAATCCCTTTAGAATTCTTACCAGACCCAAAGGGCCTGCTATGGAGTGGGAGGGACCCCACTCTGTTTTTTTTTTTTTTTACATTTTCCATTGCCAGCATAATTTTGTTTACATTTCGGCTGTCAGTGGGGAAGCCCGGTGACACCTGATGAGTCATCAGTTGTTAAGAACACGGCAACCAGCTTCCTTGCTTAACAACAAGCTATTTTTCACACAGAGTTCAAGTGGTCGATTATTTTTCGACCAATCCGAATTCTAATCTTTCTGAAAATGTGGAATTTGTTAGAAAAGGAATAAATGAAAGGAATTTGAAAGAATTTCAATGAATTTCATTACTATCCGTTACTATTTCATTTGGAAATTCAGATGAAACCAAAACATAGTCCAAATTTTTATTTGGCTAGAAACAAATTGCATTTTTGTGTCCAAAAATGATCATACTATAAAGACAGTCTGACACTCATCCTGGAGGCACAATGGTTTTCATGGTGTGAGCTGTCCATGCATCTGTTTTCAGCTTTAAAAAACTGAACTCATAATATCCCTCCCCCCCCCCCCCCCCCACATACACACACACCTTCTCCATGCCAATACCCTCCTCCCAGGCTTTCATCAAAAGCAGTAATGCAACTATCAACCCCTCTCCTCATGCCAGGATGCTAGGTGTAATCCTGTTTTTTAACCTCTCTTTTTAGCCTCAAATTCAATGAAATTCAATCATCCAAATCTTGCAGACTTCACCTCTATAAAGTTTACAAAATACAGTGTGCTCCTTCTTAACCAATGAAACCACCAAGCTACTCATTCACTCCCTTGTTACCTTTTACGTTGACTATTTCAACTTCCCTTTCATAGGCTCATCTATACACAGGCTATCCCCTCTTAACTATCATGAATGTTTTTGCCAGTCTCATGTACCTTACCATGCAAACAGTATCCACCACCCCTTTGAGATTTCCGATCCCTGGCCTACAATTTTCCAACTAATTCCAACTCATAAAATTAAAAATACTAACAACAGCATACAAAAAAATGTATAATTTTCCCCTAAGCTACATTGCCTCAGCATATCACCCAAACCCTTCTCTCCACTCAATGCAACTCAAGACCTTATGATCTCTAGCTCCCTTGTCCCCTTCTTCTATGCTTACCATCAGAATTTCTTCAGAGCCTCTCCCCTCTTATGAAACTCCAGACCCCAATATATCTATCTATCTCCTACTCTGTCCTCCTTTAAGTGATCCCTGAAAACACCCTTTACAGAAATCTATCCCACCTCCACCTAAAAACTAAACTTTTCCATCAGCTCATCCCTCTCAGTAATCATCTTTTGTACAATTGCCCCTCTCTATTAAATTGTAAGCCCTCATGAACAGGACTCTCCTACCCCTCTTGTATTGAATCATATTTTACCTGCACCTTCAATCTTACATGAGATAGACTGTAATATACCGAATGAATGTTGGCGATGCTTGCATACACCTGGCAACATGGCGCATATTTGGGGGACTTGTCCCCGTATCATACCCTTTTGGGACAAAATACTGGCTCTCTATGAAAAGCTGGTTGGTGACAGGTTCCCCAATGAGGTCCCCATAACAGTCTTGTCTATGGTGCCAGGATCTTATAAGCAGATTAAAAAAAAGCCTTATCCGCCGGCGGCGCGATCAGTGATTGCCAGGAATTGGCGTCAACCACTGGCGCCCCCTTTGGCTGAATGGGCATGTGAAGTTGACCGGATTGAACATATTGAAAGACTGGTGTCTTGGGAGAAATGTAAATCAGAGTCTCACACTATCATGTGGTCAGTTTGGCTCCACTTTCACTTTTCCAGCGAATTTGATACTTTTGTCTCTGTCTCCCTGGGCGATCCCCCTTAGGCTCCCCCCCCCTCTTTTTCCTCCTTTTTTCTTTCTTTGCTCTATCTCTTTCTGCTTTCCCTTCCTACACATCTGCATATTTCTGTATATGGTCTTCTTAAACCTTCTGATTCCACCCCACACGGTCACACTGAGAACTTGGAATCAGGCACTACACTTTATTGTTTAAGCCACTATCCTGGTTATATCATTTAAACCTGCTGTTCCTATAGCTGTTCAATACCTATCTAGTATTGGTTTATTGTGTGATTCGTTGTTATTGTGTGCAATGTACAATTTGTTCCTTTCTCTGTGCACATATTTGTTCTAATAAAAACAGATTCAACATATTTTACCTGCACTTTGTACTTTAAATATACTTATATTGTAAAGTTGTATTAACATGAAAAGACAAATCAACTGTCCAAGTTTTACCTCTGCACTACAAATGTTCAATGTGAGCCCAGTTGGTGAAAGGACAGATTTTGAGACGGCACTCCAGTTCTGTCCAGACTCATGCTAGCATGTCCTTGCATATTGACTACACTGCTTCTGGGATGCATTGTCTCAAGTTTCTCAGGTCCTGTGACATGGGGTACATTCACCAAGTCCTTGGTGTACCGATCGCGGATGCCAAAGGGACATTGGTGAATTGCAATTTCCTACACAGCCGTTCCAATGTTCTAGTAGGGTATGCTGCTATCCATATTACCATGAACAAATTCCTAAAAAAGAGAGGAAGAGACAGGGAGGTCAGACAGACAAAAATTTCAATCTGACAGCGTTTTTTTTCCTTAGCACCTAAAACTACCAAAACATGTTTTTATTTTTGAGATGTGTTAGTTTCATTACAAATAATTGTTTGTTTGCTTTCTGTTAAAATTATTAAAATTTTATAAATATAGTATGCATATCTTTTTACTATATTTGTGGTTTGTTTTAAATTATTAAATACATTTAACATAAAGGAAAGTGAGATTTTTATGTTACCTATCCTATTGACAAAGATGAGAGCTAGTTTTATGCGGCTTTTTTTTTTTTTTTTTTTACTTTCCAAAAGGTAATATATGCAAGAGAAAACAACCAGATTACATAAATTATAAGCATAATATTAAGATAAAATGAAGTCAGAAAATCATACAATCGTGTTATTTCACAGGTTTTCCACTGCACAATTTCCAAATTACTCTGTATGGATTTGCATAAGTGTTTTCTGTTCTCATTGTACATCTAAATGTCATACGTTCATTTGGGCTAAGGCTAAAGTATATTCCCTAACGAAATATAACAAATGTTTAGGACATCTCTGCAGTACAAGCTTATTTCCATATTTTTTGTCTCCTAAAAACACTGGAAAAAGAAAATACTTGTTGATGATGTGATGAATTTGGTAAGCTTCTAAATTCCTGTTTGTGAGATCACAACTCTCCCTCCGGTGCATTAAAACCCCATGCAGTGCTATTATCCCTGCCAGTTATCCTAGGCAGATCTTCAAAACAGGGGGTGTTATGTTCATGCTTTGGAAATAAGGAAAATAAGAGGTGTTTTGTTTGGCCAACAGAGGAGAGCTAGGTTAGACTGACAACACTGCTTGGCATTTAAGAGCAGAGACCCTGTAAAAATGTAACTTAAAACTTACTGGATTTCTGGCAGATCAACACATATTTTTCTGTGCTAGTAGCATGGGGAAATGTGCATGCACTGCAGATATGTACTTAATATGTGTTTTTAGGTTTGCCAGACATACCGTTCACTGAACAGGAAGGTGTTTTTATTCATTGTATTCAATTTGCTGCTTTACATATTTTATTACATGCACCCTGTGAGCCGCTGGGTCATCTTTGTACTGCTCCAGGATGGCTAAGATGGTTTTAAAATGGTGCTAGGGATCAAAACAGTTGCTTATTTGCTATTTTAGAAGCACAGACATAGCTAAAGGAAACAGTAGGGTTCACTTAAGAGTGCTTTGAAATTGTTGATGTGTATTGCAAATTTTTGCAGATGTCCCCATCTCACCTTTTCTACCTGATTCTGGTTCCCATATAGCACATAAAAGAAAGAAACTGAATTTACATACATTTATTTGGGCAACATTTAACTTTGTTTCCACAATTAATCTATACTGTTATAAATGATCACCTAATTTGTCTCCAGCATTGATGAATATGCCATTTTAAAGGCTTACAACTGCTCACTCACTGGGTTAAAAATGATAAAGACAGCTGCAAGTCTACTAAGGATTTAGGTTGGATACAATGCTCCTGTTAATAAAGTGCTGCATTATAAATACTCGCAAAGGTATAATATTCCATCTATACTGAGCTCATTCATTAAAGCATAGCAAAGAGTAATGATGATGATGTACAAAGTACAGTATCCCAATAGCTACACAAATAGGTTACCAAACTGAACCCTTAATTAATCACAGAACAAAAATCTGTAAGAATAAAGAGCATGTTTTTAAACATACCTGCGGCAGTCTTTAAAAACCTTCTATGACAGCCTAATCCTGGGCTTTTCTGAAGCCCGCCTGCCTCTTCCCCTATACTGCACATTCCTATTGGCTAGTTTGGCAGCTCATTCTGAGAATGGGCCAATATAAATGTTTGGTGGCTGGGCTTAGTAGCAAACTCCAACACTACCTAGACAAGTTAGAGCAAATCAGAGTGGCCCATGATTTTGCTGTGACAGGGTGTGGGTTTGGGGGGGCTAATGCAAGAATGTGCAGGCAAATGAAGGTGGCTTGGATAACAAACATTTGAATTTAGATTCCTCAAAGTTAGATTCTGATTGGCTTCTATGTGGCTTTGCATTATTGCTTACCATACGCATTATAAGAGTAGGACATTGATTTAATTTTAATGGTGCTGTTTGCTCTGCTCTCTTAATAAAAACACTGAATATTTCCTTGGATTTTTGTGTTATTTTCTTCAGAGGTTTTAGCAAATGAAGATACAACATCATAAAGTATATTGAATGTTGAAAGCCTTTGACATTCTTGTCCTTTGTGACAAATGTAAAAATAGTTGTCTGGGAACATTTTCTGAATAGTTTTTTATAACCCTTTCCTTGATTTACTGTCAGAAATGTATTTAATGCAGAGGAAATTCATAAAAAGCTTGTGGACTAGATTTTTTTTATATATACCAAGACAGGGTCAGTTTGCAGGAAATAATCTGAACTGATTTTCATCCTACACTACATTATTTATTAGCACTCGTGGACAATGTACATTCAGAGGAAACAAATCCTTAAGTTCAAACATCTGTGAGATGTGGAGCTGCTATTATTTAAATATACTATACACTGCACATGTTTCACAATGATGTCTGTAAGAGAAAGATGAGAGAATGTGTTTGATCTGAACTCCAGAGGTCAGCCTTGTAAGTCTGACTTCTCTTTTGACATCTCCAGGGGCTTTTTGAAATGTCAAATGCCATTCTAGCTTGCAGTGATTTTAACATTTGCCTGGTACTTAAGTTTGTACTGCTGTTTTCATCAGCTATATTGCTATATAGAATTTATGGAGAAAGAGCAAATGCCATACATGAACCTAAATCAGACATAGTGTTAATATACTCAGTAAAAAGTGCATCATGCATAATATTTTTATAATCAAGCTAGCAATAAACCAGATAAATAATACCATGTGAATTTGTTAAATCAGGGCCATACTGTATCTCTAAGAAATTTAAAAATGTTGGTCTAATAGAATGTTTCACTGTGGTGAAGCTCTTGATGCAACCTGGCTAACTGTTAAAAAAATGAATGCACATTGCATGCATTAAGATCAACAAAACAAAATTATTTAAACTGGTGGGCAGACAGAAAGCTTAATTCAAACCTGGCACTTTCTGAAATGCAGTTTTACATAATATGGCGTCATTTACTATGAATTTAATTTTCATTGTTATTATAATGTATTAAATGTTTAGTGGCTTGATTTAGAAATGTTTGTGGGACAGTTTATTAAGCAGTACTTCTGCTTATTATGTTACACTACCCACAATAGGTTTCATACATATTGTTAAATATTGTATATATGCTTTTTTGTACAACATATTTTTTATTATCTTTAACATTGCTGAGTTTATGAAAAACTGCCAAAATGCAATTCTTCTGGCATATATTGAAAAACAAGACTGTTCTGTGTAGCATACTCACACACGTTATAAATTATGCACAGTTTTCTATAAGGCTTGTACAATTGTATATATGCTATATTTAAAAAAAATAATAGACTGAGGTGAACACATTTGCTTCAGTCTGCTCTACCAACATCCATTTGATTTTGCTTGGATATTCACCAAACCTATTTGTTTTCTTTGCTATTTTGTAGATTTTTGTGGGGTAAAAAAATAACACCCCTATGGTGATCTATGCCTCATGCTGCACAGAGATTTTCAAGCTCATGGGACAACAATCTAAGCAGCAGCAGGCTATGAGAGATCATCAGGTTAATCTATCAGTTAATCCGTTACACATGAACATAAAACCAGTGCTAATTAAAAGTCCCCATTAACAAGTCCATATAAATGTCTTTTCAAAAGTTTCCAATCTTTTTGAGTCCAATGTAGAGAAAAAACTTCAACACGGTCCTCTCTGGTTATGAATCCCTTGTAGTGCATAACTGAAGAAGGTGAAAAATCTAAAAAAAAAGAAAAATACCATACAGTGTAGTATGTCTAACCCAATTGGCGTATTAGCAATGCATTTGTAATGTGCGTACATTATAATTCATGCAACTCGCAAAAGTGCATTAATAAATGTGTATATCCCTTTAAACCCTGTACTGACTCGGTTGTGCAAGTTTTTGGTGCACCAATCACTCTGTATACCTTACCAAATGTAAGATTATCCTTGCACCATCAAACAATCCTCTCTGTTGGGAATTACTCTACCCTGTGTCCAGAGCTATGCATGAAAGCCTCCAAAAAGTGAAAATAGATATTTAGTGTAATACTGCTTTAAATTATAAACTGTGTAAAAGTGTCATACCACTCACATTATCATGCATAATCGAGTGCCAAAACCATTGTGAAAACATTGTTTCCAATCAACTTTTCACTTTGTGGTCACAATCTGCACCTTACCAAAATGCTATTCAGTAAGCATTCTCATAAGTAAAGTTGTAACACCAGCATTTCTCCCCACCCTCCATTCCTAAATACTAGGACTCTCCCAATCAAGACATTTAAAAAGGGCCCATAGTGCAGCAATACAGGTGAAATTCAATATTCAATGTACAAAGTAAATTTACAAACAAAGGCAGGGTAGAAGTGCTGATGTGTATTATATTGTTCAATATAAGTTGTACCTGCCCAAGAAATGCAGTCCATCTGAGGGGTTTCAAATACCATGACTGAGTAAAAATAACTAAGAGGGCTGTGTGTAGTTGAGGTTAGAGATACATTTTAAATTTACTCCAGAATTACAGGGATATTATTTGCATCAAATGGTTGAACATTTAAAAGAGAAGTATGATCCGATGCTGCATAAATCCCAAGCCACCTCACACAAACACTGAGAACTGAGCAATCAAACACCATCAATTGCTCTCTGCTCTGCCCCCATGTGCTTACTGGAGTACTGAGCTGTAGAGGGGGCAGGAGCAGCCAGATCAGGCTCTCAGTGGCTCACTGAGAGGCTGAGATGGGTGGTGGCTTCAGCCCACTGTCTGCTGAAAATGGGTCACAGTAGTGCAGAATGAACTGCAATCCTGTGATCCACGGGAGGAGTACAGCCAAAAAAACTTTGGCTGTACTTCTCCTTTAACCACTTAAGCCCCGGAAGATTTTACCCCCTTCCTGACCAGGGCCTATTTTGCGATTCGGCACTGTGTGACTTTAACGGACAATTGCGCGGTCGTGCAACGCTGTACCTAAACAAATTTGATGTCCTTTTTTTCCCACAAACAGAGCTTTCTTTTGGTGGTATTTGATCACCTGTGCGATTTTTTGATCATGCGCTATAAACAAAAAAAGAGCGTCAATTTTGCAAAAATAGCAATATTTTTCACATTTTTTTATATGAAATTCCCCCAAAAAAAATTTAAAAATCAAAATTTTTTAACATTTTCGGCCAATTTGTTTTATGCTACATATGTTTGGTAAAAAAAAATTGCAAAAAGCGTATTTTGATTGGTTTTCGCAAAAGTTATCGCGTTTACTAACAAAGGGAAAGATTTTTGTCATTTTTGTTGTTTTTTTTTTAACACATAATGGTGACGATCTACGATTTTTTTGCGGCGGACAGATCTGACCCTTGACTGACATTTTTGACACTTTTGGGGTTACCAGTGACATTTCTACAGTAATCAGTGCTATACATATGCACTGTTACTGTAAAATTACACTGGCAGTGAAGGGGTTAACTTTTTTTGAGAGGGAGGGGTGGTGTGTGTCCCTAGGGGCGTGATTCTAACTGTGATTGGCTGTGGCTTGAGCTGTAGGAACAGTGATCAACGGTCCTACATAGTAGAACCGTATGATCACTGTTTCTACACAGGGGAGAATGACAGGCGGCTTGTTTACATCAGCCGCCTGACTTTCTACCTCTGCAGCGACGATCGCCGAGTGACCGGCGGACATCGGGTCTGCCGGTCACACGCGCGGGGGGGGTCCGTGACCACGCGGGAGCGGGAGCGGGGGCGCACCTCCGGGGGCGCGCGCTTGCTCGCTCCCTAGACCCTCACAAGCTAGCGACGTAGATCTACGTCACTTTGCCTGTGAGGGGCTGACTGCCGACGTAAATAGTCATGCGGCAGTCGGCAAGTGGTTAAAGGAAATCCCACAAATAATACACTCGTGGCCTGATACCCCTATGAATAATAGCAGGCCTGGTAGCAATAGTCCTCCCAGTTTTTAAATATTATTTTCCTTCAACCATCCACTGTCTAAGATTTGGGTACTAGTTGGAACTGCATATTACTTACTACTATTTAGACATTCACTGGTGGGCCTGCATCCCTTTAGACATGTTTCTATAGGGCAGTGATGGCAAACTTTGGCATCCCAGATATTGGGGAACTACATTTACCATGATGCTCAACTACACTGCAGAGTGCATGAGCATCATGGGGAATATAGTTCCAAAACATCTGGGGTGCCAAGTTTTGCCATCACTGCTATAGGGAGAATCTCACCACAAATGACATTTTTGTTGCAGGGGATGCCTGAAATCTGACTTGTATCTTAGGCAGACTTCTGGGAAAATTGGTGAGCCAATTACACAAGCAGGAAATTATATTTGTACAGAACAACTCAAGATAGCCATATAAGCCCTCCCCTCGGGGGCGGCCTTCTCATCCTGCACCCCTGACTAATAGCCTAACAGGCATCCATTGGTCAGTCTTGACACGAGGTTCACTATCATTCTTCCAAGACAATCCTGAACCTATCACTGACTATCTTCTATTAAGTCCAGAAAAAAGGATGGGTGTCTGCAGTATCTTCTCCACCACAGTTGTTCAGCACCCAGCTTTCTTCCCTGCAGAGACTTGGTTGCTAGAGCCTGGACAACATATAAGTCCTGCAGGGACTTGTGGTTGCATCTTCGGGGGCCTCTGGCACAAAAGCACCCCTCATCAAAAAAATCCTGGAGCACCGACAACTTTCTCCAGGCAGATACTCACAAAATACCATTTTTGGCCCATTGGCCCAAAGGCAGTTCACTTGAACTCTCAACACATTTGTAATCCATGATCCCGGCCCGATGGCCCAAAGGATCTTCTGATCAGCATATCTCAGTCTCTGTGTTTCTCCTGAGAGGGTCGGCCCTCTAATACAAGTCCACTAGCCAGTGGTGTCTTGAATTGTCCCCAAGCCCTTTATACAAGGATAGAAGGGGAAGGCGTAATGGACATAGGGCATAAGCCCCAATAAGAATTGGACTTGAATGTTCCTTTACTGTAGCATATGTTTTTTTTTTTTTTTCTCGAGAAAATAGGCATTGGCTAGCCAGCCTTAATTGAACTTGGTGTGTTTTCTTCAACAGTAGAAATCCGGATGAGGAATCCGCACTTCCCATACTTTTCCTGAATTTAGATCGCCCAGGCCTGGCCCGATCCATCTGGGCAGCGAACCTCCACTCGATCCAAATAGATAGCCCGCCCATGGTTCCATTGAGCTTTCACAGATAGGAAAGTCTTCCACAAGTCAAGCCTGGACTGATTGCGGTATGGCTTGGGTACAAAGAGGAAGTCCCATATAGCTTCATCACACCAGGATTCTCTTTTGGCCTCTATCTCTAGCATTAAGATAGGGATAGTAATACCCATACTCTAAGGCCACCTTCCTCTGTGTCCACCTCTGCATCCTTGAAAATCTGAGGAGGAGCTTCCGATTACCTCTCCCAGCTGGGGAGTATGGGGTCTCTTCTCTTTGGATGAGGGAGGCGTAGGCCTCATTTTGATCCCAAAAGCCCTGGCATAGTTCCTAGCTGGGGATAGATCTGGGACCTGATTAGCGTAGGCCTCCCAGAACCCCAGATTTCTGACGCACTGTCCCTGCACCATTGAATCCCTAACCTCCTCATCAGTTTCAGGTGAGCCAAGACTGGCTGGACTGCTCTGATCTCCGGACCCCCAGTCCCATTCAGCCTCTTCCTCAGACTTCCAAACATCCAATCCCTCTTCCAAGGATCCGAACCGATTCTGGAAGCTGGGAGACCCCACATCAATGACCCCAGCCTCTTCCTTGCTGCTCACACTCACACTAGCAACTCCCGGTCGCCGCTGGCCATCTTCTCCCCTCTGCCTATGTGGGAGCAGACTTCTTCTCTGCCGCTGCAGTTTTCAATGCACCAGGTGGCCTCTCCCCAGCCCGCACTGCCTGCATGCATCCAGGCTCGAATTTTTGGTCTCCTTCCATGTGCACGCTGGACTACTGACAGACTGCATGGACTCCAACTGCATCATGAACCGTAGCCCTCCTCTTCCATGGCCCAAGAGAGGCCCCAACTGTGCAGCCAACAGGGCATGAGTGACCCCGGTCTCCCATGTCACACTCAATTTTCTGGGGCGACCTTCACTCCTCTCTGCCCGCAGCAGCAGATTGCCGCAGTGCCCGCACTGGCTCCAAGCTTGCACCTGCATGGTAACACTCAGACACTGACTACATACCAGGCCCAAGTGCTCCACACCTCCGGTGCACCATCCACACCCCTGTACCCCACAGGGTGGATGTCTTCGGCTCTCCGGTCTGTTCGCCATCTTGCTCCTCCGCACACTTGTCTCCCTCTCAGCCCCACCTGGAGGTGGAAGTAATTTATAGACTCTCCTTCCTGCTCCTGATTGGCTGTGCATGAGCTGAATCTCCGCCCACATCTCTAGATTGGCAGTGGCTCCTCCTGCTAGGCAGAAATTTCCAGTGTGCGCTTTCCCGCGCTGTACATTAACCCTTTCCGGTGCTGCTCTCTCTCAGCATAGCCTGCATGGAAGTTACTGTAAAGCAGACCGTGCCTCTCAGCTTGCACGCATCTGCCATCCTTGCTTGTACCAGGGCTCCAACTGCACCTCCCTCACTCTGAGCCTGTTGACCCTCTTTGCTAGTCAGTAGAATTGTCCTGCTGCCGAATGCATGGCCAACATTTCTCTTCTTAGCACTTGTACAAGCAAGACTCGCCATACTGTCGTATGAAAATGCCCCACTGTCATTAAATGCATGGTCAATAGATTTCTGTACAGCATCCACTTTGCTACTATTTTGAAAGAATGTCCCGCTGTCAATGGATGCTCGGTCAACATTTTCCTGCATAGCTCTGGCACACATGGCCCCGACACACTGATCCACGTGCCCTGGGCCACCATTTTCTCCATCCACACTTGCACCATTTACTGTTAAGCAGGCACAGTCCATTTTCACAGTAAGATGCACCTCTCCCGCTTTCCAGCACATCACTTGAACAAATAATTTGTGATTCTGACAGGAATTATTTTGTTGCCACGGACAACCATTATTATGCATTTTATTATTCCTCCCACTCTCCCTATCTCCTGTAGAGCAGGCCTAACACTTCTCTTGAGCATTATAACACAATTCTTGAGAGGAAAATTACACGAAATTACAGGAAATTTTCTTCGGCCGTTGCCATTAGCAACCATTCCGGTAACCCAGGGCAATATTGCGGATGAGCCCCCAAATGTAGCACTGCCCCCTAGGGAGCTGCTGAGATTGGATTCCCCTGGGTTACCCATAGCAACAGTCCGTTAAAACTTATCACTTTAACTCTTGGCTCAGACAATGAACAGTCCAGGGGATTTGTTTTTTTTTTTTTTTTTTGTTTTATTTTGAACTATGATGGGAGAAAGGATGAGTGTGATACTCCAACTGTGAACTATGCACAATTCTGAGGACAATTAGCTGCAGTGTATGCGGCAAGGCTGCTGCTTCACCTGGCCACAGAAGTGAAGATAGATGAAAAGGCTCCTGTTCAAATTACTCTTCAGGGTCTCAACTTGGCACCCCCTTTCTCATTTGCTGTGTGTGCTAGCCCCTGTCCACTGACTCTCAGTGGAATGGTTCCCTTCCTGGACAGACCCCTGGCACCTACCTAGGAGGGTGCTACACTAATGTACTATTGTATTCTTATAGTGTGGGAGATCTCTTTCTCCTGTGAGGACAGGGAGAAGTACACCAGCATGCATTCTCTATTGATAGTGATCTATTAATAGTATTAATTAAAAATGTAATCATTGATAGTTTCTTTTCTTTTTTTATTCAGTCAGTTTGACAATATGATCAACATATCAGCATATTTCTTTCAAATAGTTTTTAATAAAGAAAGAAATAAAGGCAGATACAAACATACATAATTCAGTATAGTCAAAGGACAAGAAAACAATCCGGTCTTTTTTTGTTTTCACACAACATTAAGCATGTTTTAAAAAGCATATGACAAATACAATTTTTACCCACATCAGATCTAAAAGAAAATGTGTACATACACTACAATTAATGTATTCTTATCTTAGTTAGAGCCCAGGAAAAAAAAGACTAAAGGTCTGCCCTTTATAAGTGTACAAATTCAAATAAACAGACAGAAGGAAGAAACAATAGGTCAACGTGACCAGTACAACACAACATTATAGTACCATCACTTAAAAACTATCTATATATTATTTATATTTTCTATTCATCCTTACAAATCTGCTAATTGAAATATTTGATCACAATTGATCCATTTTTAATTGAAATTGTTAGGCCTTGGGTGGAAAATGCTAAATACCATTCATATATATATATATATATATATATATATATATATATAATGAGTCTTAACTCTTTATATAACATCCATGATATTAAAAGATTTAGTAAATTGCCAAGGGTTAGCTATAAATATTCTTGCAGCAATTAGATTATAGGAAATTACAGTTCTATACTGAGTGGGGATATTATCTATAGTTAGACTTAATAGTGCCAAGAAGAAAGTCGGGAAAATGAGCACCCCTGTCACTTATGATATTAAAACAATAATTGCCTTCCAGGAGCTGCATATGGATTTATTTCCCAGAGGACATGTAATAAGTTCCCCATGGATCCACATTGTCTCCAACAAAGAGGTGACACATCTGGATGCATTGTACTTAGTTTGTAGGCATCAACAGGCCTTCTATATAATAGTTTAGGGGAATTATCCCACTATTTAGTGGAGCTTGTAGCACTAATATTATTAGTTTGAAATGTGCAGAAACTGCGCTAATTCCAGTGCATTTCCTACTCTGCATCATTGTGAGTGTCTACAAGCTCTTTATGTGCAATAGCAAAATCCACCATTTTGGATTCCATGTTGCAGACTCCCCAAAGCAGTAATATCAGCTTTCATTTGGGACAGGAAACAAATCATATCCCTTGAGGGACACAAGCATATCTTTCATAATAGAAGCAGTTAAAGAGATTCTCAGCTGGTAAATCTTCAATATATTCTATGAATTCCCTAGTCACTTAGTGGTTAAAAGAATCAATAGCGTGTTCACCAATCTGCAGGGGTTCTGACATTAAGCGCTGCCTGGATTTTTGTGGACTGCCAGTCGTAGTGCTCCTTGGAAACTCTCTGCTGCTACTGCTGGGATGATTTAGGCCTCGAGCCTGGGGAGAGGAGTGCAAACCTTAATGCACCCTGTCAACCTGTACTGCCTGAGATATGCTAGTGGTGGTGCCATCTTGAGGGGAGGAAGCAGAGTGAAGAACTCTGCTAGCTTGCAGTGGTCCCCAGTACAGTATTCAATGGTACTGGAAGGGTTGATGGATGCTTCCCCACATTGCTGAAAACACGAAACACACAGAGGAAACTGTTGGCGGCTCCAAGAGCTCTTTCTGTAAGCCATATCAGTACATTTCAATAAAAAAATGAAGAAATAAAATAAAAATAAAAACTTTATTCATGCAAGTATATTGGATTCTTTGAAAATAAAAATGGTAAAAAATGTCTTTTAGGCTCATCAGTTATGTTACCCTTGTATATGTTACATGTAAAATGATACAGAAGGGCTTAAAATGTTCATCATTGAAAGGTCTACAAAATAAAAATAGAAAATAAACAATTTAATGGAAATAAAGTGTTGTATAAATAGTCAGGAGTTTTAAATGAAGGAGAATGAAAATTAATATGCTCCATTATTATATTCTTATCTATAACAGCTACTCATTCAAACAACCCACATTTGCAGCTCCAGCTACCTTTATTCCCTAACTACCAATGGTCAAAATGTTATGTTATGGTCAGTAAAACGAAATACCGCTGTGTGACTGGTATTTGACATAATTCACATTTAACTAGTACAGTGTTTGGTGAATTAATGTCACTATTTTGCAGTGCAAAAATCAATTATTTTAAATCATAAAAATATTCAGTTTTTGCCTAAACATTGTTAAAAATAGTTTGGAATACTACTTAATTACAGAAATTACTAATTTATATAATTAGTATGCTGATAAACAAGATATACCCCTGTAGAGAGAAGACAAATTGTAGCATCTGAAAGTATATACAACTTTCTTCTAATTAAACTTTTAGATCCTGTATATCAAGGGCAAGATTAGCACCCACAGAGGTGGAGCATAATGCCATCTTGACCTAGGATCCAGAGAAAACTACATGGAGGATAATTTCCAGACATAAATGGTGGACTGATTATATCAGTTAAAGCACTGCATCAAATGTCTACTTTTACTACTTTCAGCTTAGCAAAGCAAATCTTCAGTAAATAAGGGGAAGCTGCGTTCACTTTATACAACCAATCATGTTCCAAAATAAAAAAAATGTGTTTTTTTGTTTTTAATTTCTTCATGATTGGGTGTTTAAATGAGCAAAGGTTCCCATATATACTAACATAAATACTGTTAAGTGAACATTCTGCTGTAGGTTTTTTTACTCCCTTAATAAATCAACTTCAATGTGTTTACAATTATATTTTATATGCAAAGGCATTCATACTAATATTCAGGTAGTTTAAGTGGTTCTAAATATTTTTTATTTTAATATTTTTTTTACCTTATTGGATTCCTTGCAGTAGGTAAAACACGTTTACGTAGCAGTATGCCCCCCATCACCCATTTTACTTACCTGAGCCCTCAATCATTTCAGCGCTGTGCCCATCTGTTGTGGCTCTCTCCCTTCTCTCTGCTCTCACAGGCTTGGCTGAGAGCAGTGGGAGCCACTGTCATTCAATTCCTGTGACGAGTGAGCTGGGGCAGGGCCGAGCCACACTGCATGTGTCTATAGATTCAGGCAGCACAGGTGCCATAGCAAGGTGTGCCCCCATTCACAAATCAAGAAGAGCAGGGGCCAGGAGCATTGTTGGTTCAGGGATTTTGAGGTTCAGGGCCACTCTGTGCAACTCCATTGCACAAAGCAGGTATAAAGATGATTTTATTTTTTTTTAAATGGAAAAATAAAATTTATAATCACTTTAGGTAGTGTGATTTAAAATAACTCTTGGCCCTATTTGAGTAGCAGTAAAATTTCACTTATCTGTTTGTTTTCATCTTCATACCTCAAATATTGGTAGCTTGCTAAGTTAATATTATAGATGACTTTGTGAATAAAGCAATGATATATGTTATTTATATAAATCTTACTATGACCCTCAAGGTCATCCTAACACTTAATAATATCCCTCCCCCTAACTAGACTAACTAAGTCAAAATATTGCCACTGTTTTCACCAAGAAAAATGGATATGTTTATATTTCACTCACATTTTATTGCTGTTTGTTATCCCTTTGTGGAGATTTCCCCTTGCATAGTGTCCCCATGATGACCCTACAAAATTTGGGGGATGATAGCATTTTTGGTATAGTTTGGAAAAGAAACACTCCCGTAAATTTTTGTATTTTGGTTTTCAGCTGCATAACACATATGAATTAGAACACACATGAAGCCGTAGATGGGCCCAATAACTACCAAAATCAGGATGATGCTTTGAGAATGATTATTCTCTTCTTTGAAACACTTGGTTGATGCTGAAGTGTATAGAAGGTGGTATTAACATACATGGAGGGGGGGGGGGGCATTTGCTAAAGAGATTTAAATATGTAATGAGAGCCTCAAACTTGATTTCCTTTGGGGAGAATGGTGCAGATGTTGTATGTTAATTATAGAAAAATAGTTATTGATTTGTAAAAAAAACAGAACTGATGTATGGAGCGGACTAGGTTGGTTGAACATTTCAAGCATTGCCTATAAGTAATTTAGCCTAATCCAGATTTTTTTTTTCTATGCAGGTTGTTTGTTCAGCATTAGATGTCAATAGTTATATTTTTAAAGTATCACCATAATTCTTGAAGCTAGATGAGAAAAGCAGGCAAGAGCCATCATGCTTTCTTACATCTCGCTGCTTTGGTCAATATTGTTAAAACTGTCTAGATCTAGTTTCATTATAATTTGTTCTAAACGACTTATATAGCAAATCTGTGCTATCCAGCAACAGTAAAGAAGTACCATTATATAAGTTAAATTTGGCAAATAAAATGAGAAACTATGTAATTTTCCAAAATACTAGAAAATGTCAGGTTTTGTACAATTCCCGTAGGCATTTGTAAATTTGTCATAAGTAACCTTGTGTTTCAAGCACTATTTTTACATTCATTCTACTTGTCCTACCTATTTTCCAATACCGTATTATGACCTAATAATTTTTCTATGTTATATGTGTTTTATTTATTTGCATTGTCTATCTTGCTTCTTTTTTTCAGAAATTGACAAGGGTGGGTGTGGTGACCCAGGAATTCCAGTATATGGAAAAAGAAATGGCAGCAGCTTCCTCCATGGAGACATACTAACATTTGAATGTCAAGCAGCTTTTGAACTTGTTGGAGAAAAAACAATCACATGTCAACAAAATAATCAATGGTCTGGAAATAAGCCAAGTTGTGTCTGTAAGTCTTTTCAGTTGTATATTGGTAAAATTACACAGCTGTTCACTGCATATTATCTGATTGAAGCATCTAAAAGAAAAAATAAGATTCCAAGTCAATATCTTCCAAAAGGATTCATTATTTGAAGGAGTGATTATCACCAAGCTAGTGTACTATCCTTACATAATATTAAGCTACTCAGGTTTAATTCACCAGATGAAGTTGTTTTCTTGACGAATAACAAATAATATGAAGAAGAAGAAACTAAAATAAATAAATAAATACATTTTGATTTGATGCTTAAAGTGAACAAAACTTTACTAAACTAAAGCTGAGCATAGATAATTTTCTTTTTTTTTTTTTTTTTTTTTTTTTTGATCAGCCAGCATACTAAATGAAAAAAAAAAAAAAGAATGGATTCTTCCATCCACACAAGTAAGGTGGATAGAGTAATCCTCCCCACTGGGACATTGTATTCTAACAGCAGGACTCTCTGTTGTCAGAATAAACTGATCCGCAGCTGCAGGCAATTGGCTGCACCAGGCTCATTGAGAGAAAAATTCCAGTAAGCCTGTTTAACAGATGTTCCTCTAATAATCAACTTCTGTTGAACAGGCATGGCCACACATGGATTAAAATTTATCCAGTCCATGCTAAAAAAGTTGAATTTCAACCCATCTATGGCCAGCTTAAGGCTGGCCATACATGGTTTGAATTTCAGCCAGTTCTGCTGAAATATCCAAAAAAAAAATGTAAACATTGAAGTAGCCAGGATGAAAAGAGTTAGCTGAACAGTGACTGCAGCCAATCAGCCAATAATACTGTTCAGATATTTTGACAGTCTTGGGTGCCTGGTGTTGGAATACAATAGCCAGCAGTTGCAGTGTCAGATTCTAGATTCCTCCATCCGTGCTGTTTGATGTGGATGGGGAAATCTATGGATTTCTCTGGATCAGTCCAGCAGGCTTTATGTGTGAGGCCATTGTCTTTTTATTGTAAATCAGCTCAATTAAGTATGAAAATGTTTACCATAATTACTATAGCATTATTATTCATTGGATTGGATCATTTACAAAACAAAGTTGTTACAATAATAATTTATCTGTTTTACAGTTACATTTCTAGTTTAGGTTATAGTGACTACAGCAGTTTAAAAAAAATGTAACTATATTATAAGTACAATATAACATATGTCTAGTTTAAAAGAGCAAAACAGCTGCTCGATAGATGTTCTTATTCTAGTCTATGCAATAATATAAGGATAAAAGTGTTCTTTATTTAAATGTACCTTAAGGTAAAGCAATACTATAAAGCAATGTAGCAATGAAAATTAAAATGCACACAGGCTAATTATTGACAATTTGTTTATGTTTAAAAAGGAAAAAGCTGCTTTAGGTGTATGCAAAAATGAGACACCTAATTAATGTATCTCAGAGTTAAAAAAAAAAAAAAAAAGCCCCATGTATGTACTATATATAAGTGTATCATTTTTTGTCAGAGATCATATTCTCAAAGTAGTTTGTCATTGGGCAATGTAAAATCTATCTTTTTAGAAACAATCCTAATACAGAGGTTCATGCTGAGTCAACAGTGTAATTTGTGTTCTGACCTCTGTTTTAAGGCTCATGTCGACGATCCTAGCAGTTTTCAGTTCAATTATACAATGCACTGCAGGTATGTTGTTGTAAAAAAAAAAAAAAAAAAACACATTAACCTATGGGATTACATGACTAGACATTTTGCCTACATTTGCGAAGCCTTTCTGCCATTTAGTTTTTAAGGACAGAGAACTAGAACTTATAATTATGCTACCCAGTGTCACTGGTTTTCACATTTTTCAAGCCATTCTTTTAGTTTGTGCCATAATCTATTTCATAACTAGAAAAACAAAAATGGTTGACTGTTAGACAAAGTAAAGTTGTCATAAATTATAGGCATGTTTTTAATTCTTTTTGTATTTTTTGAAACACACAAAAAATAATTCTTCTGACCTTGCTGTAAAGTGTATTAGAGGGGAAGAATAAAAAAAAACATAAATAAAATGATGTTGCAGACACTTTTTTAAACAATTAGTCATGTTTTGTAAATGCATTAATACAATTCTTAGATAATGAGACACGTGTGTCTAAGGAGTCAATACAAATGATCACTTTATTGAGAATCAAACCCTGTTCATAAAATATAGCCTTAATCATTCCAATCATATCAACTAACCTTAAAAAGAGAGAGCTCATAAAGTATATTACCAAATACAGTACCATACACAGTACCATACACAATCTGTCTACTTATCTCTACAAATGTTTGCAGACCAATTTAAATCTGACTTCTAAGTTTAACAGTTCCAATAACGATTTTAACAGAAACATCTACTGTATTCATAGAATACAGTGAGTTATTTATAATAAATCGCTGATCACAGAAAAAAAAAAAAAGATATAGTACAAATAATGTACGTTGCTTAGAGTGGAACTGAAGTCCAACTGTAAGACATAAAGATCAGTCAGGCTTTTATCATAGAAGTGACATGCACTGTCTATTTTGCAAATAAAATTCCCCTGCCTACCTGCTAGCTGTTTTCTCCAGCACTGTAAACTAAGCTGCACATGCACAGCTCAGCTTACAGCACCGGGTGCACAGGAGTGACATCATCCCTCATCGGCCAATCAAAAGGCATCAAGATGCCACTGCAGAACCATTGGAAAGGTGAGTATTAGGTCATTAGTTCCGCTTTAATGAAGCTGCCATTTTGTGTATTGCCATTGTGCAAGCAACCTAGTTTGCTGAACCCAATGGGTGAAAACAACATATTTAGCATAAATAATGCTACGGTATCTTCACATCCTAACTGTAAAATAGAGTTGGGTGAACGGTTCAGCCCGAGCATGAGTTCAAACTGAAAATCAGCTGTTCGCCCGTTCGACGTACACCCAAATTGTTGGGGTGTTCGACCGATTGTTTAGCCTGCCGAACAACCACATTGCACTGCATTGACGCACAGTGCATTGGAAGCCCTGATTTGCTAAAGCCATGAAAGTTTTGCCCAATAAGGGGTACATAGCACTGTCAGAGTCATGATGAGTCTATCCAATCATGGATCATTTATGTACACATATCCACATGTACACATTTCCTTATCTTTATTACATTTTGTTAATAAGCACCCCCCCCCCCCCTCCATCATGTCTGGGAGGCCAAAAAGAAGAAGCAGATGTCCCCATGGCACTGTGAGGGGGCCAGCAGTATATATGTCCACAGGCAAAGGTGGACATGGTCAGTCCTCAGGCAGGGCATCATTTCCTCTGTTTAGTAATGTTGCGCGTGTTATCCAGCCACAGCATGCAGAGGAGCAAATGGACTGGCTAACTAATTCATCCTCATCCTCCGTCACCCAAGCAGAGACTAGTGTGCAGTATACGCCTCCTTATCCACAGCTATTCCTGCCATAGCCCCAGCATCGGGCATGGAGGAGTCAGCTAAGTTATTTTAACACAGCATCAGTCACTTGCTCCTTGATGAGGCACAGCAATTACTTGATTCAGATGTTGGTCATGAGGTTGAGAAAGATAGGAACATGAGCCTACAGAAAGGCCAGAACACTGATACACAAATTGGCAGTCATGTCCCCCCTGCTGCAGCGTATTGCCAAGTTGTCTCCAGTGATAATGAGGATGGAGGGGATGAAGATAATAAGGTCCCTAGCCCGACTTGGGTGCCGGATAGAACAGGGGAGGCAAGTGAGGGTGAGGCACAACCCTAACGAGGCAGCCATCATGGAAGAGTAGAGAGCATCCAACCTAATCAACCAGACTCTGAAGCTGGTATCTCCTGGCCCACTTCCTACAGCTCAGCTGTCTGGGCCTTTTTTAGCACATGTGCAGCCAATTATACTGTTGAAATTTGAAAACTTTGCCTTGAGCACATCAAGCGTGGCAAAAACACCAGCAATTTTGGCACCACATGGTTGACATAGCATTTAACCTCCCACCACTCAGCCTGTTGGCAAGAACACCTGAAAGCCAAGCAAGAGGGATGCCATTCTGATTTTCCTCACTCCTTACCTCAGTCTACCCCTGCTATACCTTATGACATCTCAGAAGCTTCCACTGACAGGGATGATGGTATAGCAAAGGGTGTCCAAGCTTATTTGCCAGTAGCATACGACCAGCTGTAGACTATATCCGGCAAATGTCTCTGCGCCATTTGCTGCAGTGAAAAAAAAAATACAGTCACTGCCACCCACATGCCCAGCATCAAAATTCAAGCTTGTCAAAGCTCCTGGCTTTACAACTATTGCCTTTTTGTCTTGTGGATTCTGCCCCCTTCTGGGAATTCACAGAATTCTGTACTACAATGCCAGGTTCCCTGTCACTATTTATTTTCATGTAAGGCCATTCTGGCTCTGTATCACGTGGAAAGAAATGTTGTAGCATTGTTGGGCAAGGCAGTCAGCCGCAAAGTCCAGGTTATTGCTGAAACATGGTCATGCATGGTCAGGGACAATATATTTTGTTCACTGCACACTGGGTAACTCTGCTTGTAAGTTGGAAGGATGCAGGACAGAGCTCAGTGCTGCAGCTTGTTGTGCCACCATGTTTCCATACCGCTAGTGGTAATGATGCAAGATTTGTCAGCTCCACCCCGTCCTCCTCCTCTGCTGAATTATCCTATGAACCACAAGTACCCCCTAAGCGTTCAAGGGGCTATTCAATGAGTCAGGATAAAAGAGGCCATGCAGTGCTTCAGCTGGTATGCCTGGGGGACAGGAGTTACACTGGAGCAAAGATTCTTGCAGCACTGCAAGGGCAGGCCCAGAGGGGGTTCACACCATGCCAGCTGGAGCCAGAAATGGTGGTGTGTGATAATGGCACAAACCTCCTGTCCGCCCTTAGAAAGAGAAAGTTGACACATGTGCCATTTCTGGCACATGTCCTCAATTTGGTGGAGCAGCATTCATAAAGTTGGTAGCCATGGTTGGAAGATCTGCTAAAGCAGGCCAGAAGAGTCTGTAGCTATTTCAGGCAGTTGTAACAGCCAGTTCTTGGTTGGCTGAAATTTAGCAGGATTTTCCCCCTGCCCGTAAATCACCTGATTTGTGACATGTCCACCAGGTGGAACTTGACTTTGGCAAAGCTGCAGCTGCTGCACATGCAGCAAAGGGCCATCAACAAGTACTTGTGTGAGTATAGCACAATGACACGGTTTGGCTTTTTTTCCCATGCCAATGGCTGCTGTTAAAGGGTGCATGCACTGTACTGTCACTATTTGAGGAGGCAACAGGGATGGTGAGCTGTGACAATGAATGTATCAGTGACACAATCCCTGTTGTGTTCCCGCTGGAGCAAACTCTGTGTGGTATTATGGACAGGGTACTCGAGGCACAGCAGCCGGAAGAAGAGGAGGACTTACTTTCCTCTCAAGGCTCGCTTTATACAGACACCATTCTTGCCACGCCACAGAATACACAAGAGTAGAGGGGCGGGGGAGGAGGAGGAATCTGGTTGTTCTGGAAGCATTAAAGCAGAACAAGACATACGTCAACCCTTAACAGATTGTTTTCCATCCCCAGAACCCTTGGTAGTAAGTGCTTGGGAGGAGGCAGTTCCAGATACTATAATCCTCAGAGACTCTGAGGAGTCTGCTTCTTATGCCTCCACAAACTTGGGGTGCATGGGCTCCCACATGCTTCAAAGCCTGCAAAAGGACCTGAGAATATTTTTTATTTTATCTATTTATTTTCAGGTACTTATATAGCGCTGTCAATTTACGCAGCGCTTTACATATACATTGTACATTCACATAAGTGAATTGACCTTACAATATAAGGTCCCTAACTCACATACATACACAGTAGGGCCAATTTTTTTATACAGGATCCAATTAACCTACCAGCATGTCTTTGGAGTGTGGGAGGAAACCGGAGTACCCAGAGGAAACCCACGCAGGCACAGGGAGAACATGCAAACTCCAGGCAGGTAGTGTCGTGGTTGGGATTCGAACCAGGGACCCTCTTGCTGCTAGGTGAAAGTGCTAACCACTACACCACTATGCCGCCCATATGAAAAGTATCACTGTTTTTTGGCAACCCTCCTTGACCACCCTTAAAAGGGGAAATTCTCAGAACTCATCCTGTCCCAACAGAGGGAACAGAAGATGAAATTGCTTGAGGACACCTTAAAAATTAGTTTATATAATGCCTTTCCCGAGGTTACAGTCTCATGGAAAATTTAGTTTTGAGGCTTCTATTGGTCAACAGAGGAGCGCTGGAGAAGGGGACCTAAGTGATGCATTTTACAATTTTTTAGTCCTCGGCATCTAGGGCTGTCAGCTTCAACACCCCATTGGCAGCATCTGCATCATATGGTGGATGATTATCTAGGGGCGAAAATAGAGATAGAGAGCTTTCCAGTTGACGATTCACTCGGTTACTGGGTCATAAGAATAGACCACTGGCCAGAACTTGCCCAGTATACAATTGAGCTGCTGAGCTGCCCTGTATTCAGGGTGCTTTCCAAATGGGCATTCAGTGCTGCCGGAGGTTTTGTTACTGATAATAGAACATGTCTGTCCACAGACTCTGTGGACTGGCTGTCATTTATCAAAATTAATCAGTCCTGTATTAGCAGCAGCTATGAAGCCCCTGATTCTGAAGTCGCTGATTAAGTATTTTTAGGATGTGGAATCTCTGCAAGACTTCTAGGCTGCCTAGCTTTGTGGGTGTTGATTTTATCTTGAAAAATGTTTTTGATGTAGGTTTAATGGGCACAATTAACACCCAAAGACCAATTTTTCTGCACCTGCTTGACAGGTGCATGTCACTTCAGTTTTTGACAGCAAGGCAAATTCTTGTTTTCATCAAGAGTACCTCAATAAGGTTACTGCATGAAGGCACCACAGACACCCAAAGACCAATTTTTCTGCACCTGTTTGACGGGTGCAAATCATTTAAGTTTTTGACAGTAATGCCAATTCTCGCTTTCATCAAAAGTACCTCTATAGGGTTTTGGTGTGAAGGCACCACCAGCACCCAAAGCCCAGTTTTTCTGCACCTGTTACTTCTATCCAAAGTCTGCAAAAAAGAGACACCAGAATTTACCCAAAAAATCTCTAATCTTGTTCCCATTGCATTACATTGTGGCCTCATTATACAGACTGGCTCCCAAAACCATTATTTACATTTTCTTGGCTTTATAAATGTCATTATTGCTACAACAGCTTCTATACATGGTACAGATGTATCACTTTACAGACAGACTAAGGGAACCCACAGGCACTATATTAAAATATTTGTTTTATTTTTATTGTTATTTCTCATTTTTATGCTTTCACTTTAAGCATCAGTAAATCACTGCCTTCTTTACAAAATGTTATTTCATTAACACATGTCCCCCAGGGCAGTACCCGGACCCCCAATGCCATTGTATGCCCAATTACTTGCATATAAGCTTTCAAAATGGTCACTTTTGATTTTTCCAGTTCGGTTCCCATAGACTTCAGTGGGGTTCGTTATTTGGTTTCGAACTTTCGCAATGTTCAAAAGTTATGCTGTGAACCGAACAAGTAATCATTAAGCCCATGCCTACTATAAAAATGCTATGAAAATACTATGAAAGCATTGGTATTTTAGCTTGTAGGAGGAGTTTTCATTCCTCCCTGATCCTCTGTCTGGACAGTGCTGATTGGCCCTGTGCTGATCGCATGCACTCTGCCAAGAAAAAAAAAAAAACTCCCTAGCAATACACACCAAACTGAGCATGTGCAGCCTGACTCCTAATGCTCTGTCCTACCAGGAGATAGGTTGGAGTCAGTTAAAGAAGGGGAGGAGCAGAGAGACAGAATCACACAGTCTTTATACACAATGCAGAGGATTCACCCCTTAGGTTCCACAGTGAGTATAACAAGCATGCTTTACTGCAAATACAGACTGATTTTACTTTTGTGGGTTTAGTAACACTTTAAACCCCAGGAGGGACGCACTCTAACTTGACAGTAGACACGTGGAGAATTTGTTATGTTACTAATTTTGTTTCTTTTTGGACTTTGTTTAGTTTGGTTTTGGAATTCATGAAGTTAAGTTTTGTTTTTGTTCAATTTCATGTCATTTTTATTAAAATTTGTTTAATTTATTAATTTTCTAATGAATGTCAACTTTTCATAACGATTAGAATTCAGATTGGTCAAGAAACAATCAACCAATTAGAATTCTGTATGAAGAATAGTTGGTTATTAAGCAGTGGACTGGGAAGCCAGCTGCCTGCGTCCTTAACAACCATGACTTATCATCTGTCAGCTGGCTTCCCCACTGACAAATGAATGTAAAGAAAAGAATGCTGGCAATTGCCTGGCAATAGAAAAAAAAATGGTATGGGGTCCCCCTCAGTCTATACCAGGCCCTTAGGGATTTTAAGGGGAACCCCATGCCAAAATAAAAAAAAAAAACGGCAGGAATTCCCCCCAAAATCTATAGCAGACCCTTATCCAGGCATGCAGTCCAGTAGATAAGGAAAAGGGGGGGAACAAGCAAGCGGCTCCCCTCTTCTGAACCATACCAGGCCACATTCCCTCAATATGGGGGGTGGGTGCTTTGGGGTAGGGGGGTCATCCCCACAACTGTGACCGGTGGTTGTGGGGGTCTGCTGGCAGGAGACTTATTAGAATCTAAGCCCCTAAATCCCGCCCCCCTATTTGAATGAGTATGGGGTACATAGTACCCCTACCCATTTACCAAAAAAATTGTCAAAAAGTAATAAAAACACAGAGACAGTGTTTGACAAATACTTTATTAAAAAATAAACACTATAAAGCAGTGTACCCCGATGTAGATCTATCGTCCATCATGTCGGTCGCTAACCCAAAAAATAAAAAAGACGCTCCTGCCAACTCAGAGGCCATCTGCCTACTGAAGGCTGCTCCATTTTACATTTCTTATATGGGTAAGGGCCACCTGTTTATGTCACCTGGTGGCACCGACCCTTCTGACATCACGGACCCAGCATGCACCAGTCCATGATGTAAGAAGAGGGCGGTACCACCAGGTGAGGTAGACAGGTGGCCCACCCCTTACCTATATATACACAATGTCAAAGAAGGAGTCTGCAGTAGGCAAATGGCCTCTGTGTACGCAAGAGCGTCTTTTTTTTTTTCTCCGGTTCGGCGGTCAGCAAGATTGATGTTGGATCTCCATCAGGGACACTGTTTATTTATTTATTTTTTAATAAAGGATTTGTCAAAAATAGTCTCTGTGTTTTTATTACTTTTTGAAATTTTTTTGGTGAATATTTGGTGAATGTAATATGTACTCCATGTACTACATACATTCACATGGGGGGGGGGCTGGATCTGGTGGCCCCCTTATTAAAGGGGGCTTTCAGATTCCTGATAAGGCCCCCACCCGCATATCCCCACAACCACCAGCCACAGTTGTGGGGCAGAGGCCCTTGTTCCCATCAACATGAGGACAAGGTGCTTTGGTGTTTGAAAGTACCCACCTCCTCATGTTGAGAGCATGTAGACTGGTATGGTTCACTCGTCGCCCCCCTTTCCTGACCTGTTCGGCTGCATGCCTGGATAAGGGTCTGGTATGGATTTTGGGGGAACCCCACGCCATCTTTTTTTTTGGCATGAGGTTTCTCTTAAAAATCCATTTCAGACCCGAAGGGCAACTTTAAGTGCCTGCCTGTAAAGTGGGGCATCTGTAGCATGTATAAAATATGTAAAAAATGACATTTCTAAAGAAAAAAAAATGTATAAAATGACATTTAAATTGCTGGCAATAAAACACCATTGCCAGCAATAGAAAGATGTTTAAAAAAACAGTGTTGGGCCCCCAAAATCTATAAAAGACCCTTATCCAGGCATGCAGCCTGGCAGGTCATGAAATGGGGGACGAGCAAGCGCCCCTCACTCTTGAACCACACCAGGCCACATGCCCTCAACATGGGGGGTGGGTGCTTTGGGGCAAGGGGGCTCTGCACCCCCAGCTTAAACCATCTTGTCCCCATGTTGATTGGGACAAGGGATTCTTCCCCACAACCTTGGCCGGTGGGATCTGCGGGTGGGGGCTTATCAGAATCTGAAAGCCCCCTTTAACAAGGGGGCACCCAGATCCCGCCCTCCCCATGTGAAGGAGTATGTGGCACATAGTATCCCTACCCATTCACCAAAGAGTGTCAAAAAGTAATAAAAACACAGACACTTTTTTTTACCAATTTACCATTGCAGATATACTGTGGCAGGCTGGCTCAGCTGTGCAGACCGCGGTACCACTCCTGGGGGCACGCGCGGTCATTCCCCGCTGAGAGAGAACGACAGTCTGCTGTTGTAAACACAGCAGACCCCTGTTCTCTCTGGAATGAACACAGAGCGCCTGTGATCATCCTATTTAGAATCAAAGGTCTCTGTGTTGATTCCACAAGTCCCTCCCCAATACAGTTAGAAAACACTCCCCTAGGCTCACACTTAACCCTTTGATCACACCTGTGTTAGGCCTCTTTCACACTTATGCAAACTAAAAGTCGCACAATTTTACCGCGATTTTTCCGCAATTGTGTTTCCGTGATTTTACCACAATTTTGACATGATTTTGACTGGATTTTGACTGGACTGGAAGCAATGCCTATGTCTTTGGACCTCAAAACACACTAAAATTGTCCCAAAGTAGTGCAGGGACTACTTTGAAGTTGTTGCGACTTGAAGTCGTACAGATATGAACTGTACTCATTGGAAATTATGGAGTATGACTTGTCATGTGACTTTGCAGTCCCAAATCGCAAGACAAGTCGCACAAGTGTGAAAGAGGCCTTAACCCCTTCCCCGACAAAATTCATACCATACCCGAAGGGCCAGCTACGGACTGGGGGGACCCCATGCTATATATATATATATTTTTTTTTTCATTTTTCTATTGTCAAGAAATTGCCGGCATTCTTCTCTTTACTTTCATCTGACAGTGGGGAAGTCAGCTGACAGAAGATGAGTCATGGTTGTTAAGGATGCGTGCGGCTGGCTTCCCGGTCTGCTGCTTAACAACCAGCTATTCCTCACACAGAATTCAAAATGGTTGATCGTTTTTGGACAGAACTGAATTCTAATCATTCAAAAAAGTTGGAATTAGTTAGAAAACAAATAAATGAAACAAATTTTATAGATTTTAATGAAATTTGTTACTATTCATTACTATTTGATTCAGGGATTTTTATACATCTGAATCTCCAAATACCAAAAAATCTGTCCAAATTTGTATTTGGACCGAAACAAATTGTACTTGTCTACTTGACAGCCCTGTTTTCAAGCGGCTTAAAGAACACCATGCTAACTGCTATACTACTAATATAATTTTAAGGGTACAATCATTATTCAAGTAGGTAAACTTTTTCTTCTATTTTTGACATATAATACAAACTGTATTTATTCATAACTAGTGATGAGCCGAACACCCCCCTCTTCAGTTCTCACCAGAACATCTCCAACAGGGGACATTTTCTAGCGAACATGCAAACTCCATTAAAATCTATGGGACAAGACATGAAAAATCAAAAGTCCTAATTTTAAAGGCTTAAATGCAAGTTATTGGCCCAAAAAAGTGTATGGGGACCTGGGTACTGCCCTGGGGGACATGAATCAATGCAACAAAAAAAAAATGTTTTAAAACAATCATTTTTACAGGAGCAGTGATTTTAATAATGCTCAAAATGAAATAAAAATTAAAAATTCCTATAACCACTTAAGCCCCGGAAGATTTTACCCCCTTCCTGACCAGGGCCTATTTTGCGATTCTGCACTGCGCGACTTTAACGAACAATTGCGTGGTCGTGCAACATTGTACCCAAACGAATTTGACGTCCTTTTTTTCCCACAAACAGAGCTTTCTTTTGTTGGTATTTGATCACCTGTGCGATTTTTTGATCATGCGCTATAAACATTTTTTATATGAAATCCCCCCCCCCCCCCCAAAAATGTAATAATCTAAATTTTTTTTAACATTTTAGGCCAATTTGTTTTCTGCTACATATGTTTGGTAAAAAATATCGCAAAAAGCATATTTTGATTAGTTTGCGCAAAAGTTATTGCGTTTACTAACTAAGGGAAAGATTTTTGTCATTTTTATTGTTTTTTTTTTAACGAGTAATAGCGGCGATCTGCAATTTTTTTTTGCGGGACTGCGACATTGCGGCGGACAGATCGGACCCTTGACTGACATTTTTGACACTTTTGGGGTTACCAGTAACATTACTACATCAATCAGTGCTATACATATGCACTGTTACTGTAAAAATGACACTGGCAGGGAAGGGGTTAACTTTATTGGAGAGGGAGGGCTTAAGTGTGTCCCCAGGGGCGTGATTCTAACTGTGATTGGATGTGGCTGTGTGTGTAACAGCAGAGATCAATGGTCCTACATAGCAGGACCATATGATCTGTGCTGTTACACAGGGGAGATTGAGAGGCGGCTTTGTTTACATTAGCCGCCTGCCTTTCTCCTGGTGTATGCGACGATCGCGAGTGACCAGCGGACATCGGGTCCGCCGGTCACTCGTGCGGGGGGGTCCGTGAGCGAGCGGGAGCGCGCCTCTGGCAGCGCGCGCTCGCTCCCTGGAGCCTCACAGGCAAGCGACGTAGTACTATGTCACTTTGCCTGTGAGGGGCTGACCGCCGTGGTCGGCAAGCGGTTAAATATTGTGCCTGGGGGCCCCCCTAACGTGCCTGTAAAGTGGCGCATTTGTGCGATGTATGTAGCCTGCTGCAGCAATACTGACATTTCTAAAGGAAAAAATGTTGTTTAAACTTGCTGTAATGTATTGTTGGCTCCCAGCAATACAGATAAAAAAATAAAAAAAAATGCATTGCCCCCCCCCCCCAGTCCATACCAGGCCCCTTAGGTCTGTTATGGGTTTTAAGGGGAACCCCGTGTCCAAATAAAAAAAAAAACACCCGAGTGTTCCCCTTAAGATCCATACCAGACCCTTATCCGATCACACAGCCTGGCTGGCCAGGATGGGGGCGAGCGAGTGCCCCCCTCCTGAACCATACCAGGCCACATGCCGTCTGCATGGGGGGGTGGGTGCTTTGGGGCAGGGGGGCTCTTCCCGACAACTGAGGGCTGTGGTTTTGGGGGTCTGCGGGGGGAGGCTTATTGGAATCTGATCCCCCAAATCCTGCCCCCTCCTATGTGAGTGGATATTGGGTACATCGTACCCCTACCCATTCACCAAAAAAGTGTACAAAAAAATAAAGACAAAAGCCAGTTTTGGAAAAGTCCTTTTTTAAAAAAATAAAGAAATAGTGTCCCCCCAATGATCAGTTGACCCCCCAACCAACCGCCAGAAAAATAGAGAAAAAAAAAAGCTCCTACTTCTACTCACGCTTCCCGCACTCTGAGCTGTTTTGATTTTGACAGCTCTTTTATAGGGACCTGACATCACGAGCCACCCCACAATATAAACACATCCCTATGTGTCCGTTCAAATGAAGTCTTATAATAAATCACATTCTCATACACATAAAAGAAACTATAAAAAATACTTTTATTTTACTTTAATAAAGCCTTATAAGATTGTGAGATAAGTGGTGAGGTGTGTCTGGCCTGTAAATATTGTTTACCTTCACACTGATGACCTGCCAGTTTATGGCATGCACTTTTGATACATCATCCAACAGATAATTCTGCTTGTTGTGTTCGAGTTCTATCATAGGAGCCAGGACCTATATGAAATGTACATGTTCCTCATCTTGAAATATTGCATTGGCAAACCTGTGGAAAGGATTCTATTCATATTTTCTATTCACAATAATACAAACTCTGAGTCTTGTTTTCTTTAAAAGGTGAAATCATTTTTAATTTATTGAGAGATAAATCAATTATATCTGTAAAACACTTAGGGCTCTTTCACACGGTCTGCCTCCATAGGCGGATCCGTGCTGCTCAGCGGGGATCGATCCGCCGATCCCCGCTGAGCCGGCGGATGACAGCTCCGTCTCCACTTGCAGTGCGGAGAGGGAGGTGTCACAGCCCCCGCTGCTCTCTTTGGGGGATCGGATGAGAGCGGACCGCCTGTCCGCTCTCATCAGATCCCCAAAAAAACTGACAGGCGGATCTGATCAGAACGCTCGTGTGAAAGAGCCCTTACTTTAAATGTTTATTTAAAAAATAATCAATTCATTGTATCATCACATATATTGCTTTTCTCTACAGTTTCGTGCTTCTTTAATTTTACCACACCTTCTGGAATAATTCTTTCACCAAACTATCCTGAAGAATATGGAAACAATATGAACTGTGTGTGGCTAATAATATCAGAACCAGGAAGTCGGATTCACCTGATCTTTAATGACTTTGATGTGGAACCCCAGTTTGATTATGTTGCGGTAAAAGATGAAGGTATTGCAGAATTACCTGCACTTGGTACATTTTCAGGAAATGAAGTGCCCTCTCAGATTGCAAGCAATAGTCACATAGTACGTCTAGAATTTCAATCTGATCACTCAACCACGGGTAGAGGCTTTAATATTACTTATACAAGTAAGTATGATTTCTAAAAAGAAAAAAAAAATCTTACCTATTTTAGTATGTTTAAATATAGAGTATATATATATAAATATATATTTTTTTTTTCTCAGAAGAAATTGAACTGAACCATTGTCATAATTCAGTATGGATGAAAATGATAGATTCTGAGAATTAGTGTATACACCCGATCATGTTCTTTGACTCAAATTACCTATGGCATCATAACTGATAATGTTTCAAAGTCTATATTAAAGCAAATGTATAGTGTATTTGCCAAAAGCACAAGTTTTACTGCAATGTTCACCCTATTGCATTTGTTCTGTGGCTTCCTCATTTTTACAAGGTTGCCCATCCATATTTGTATTATTGAAAAAGAGATTAGAAATTTATCAATTAGAGAAAACTCCTGATAGCTTAATGCAGTTACTCAGTCTACTGTCTCTATTTATAGATATCAGGTGCCTCGCACTTATGGAAAAAATGTGTTATACCAATATGTGATATTCCAAATGTAATAAACTGTGTAAATTAGCTGCTGCTAACAAAAAGTGCATGTGCCTTTAAATATGAAAAACCCAGAATGTCAGTGCTGCTAATACATCAGCATATAAATAACAAAGTGCTCAGTGCTCTTAAGTGACCCCGTGCAACAAAATGCAAACAT
This sequence comes from Pelophylax lessonae, assembly GCF_965119305.1. Lineage (NCBI taxonomy): Eukaryota > Metazoa > Chordata > Amphibia > Anura > Ranidae > Pelophylax > Pelophylax lessonae. The sequence continues at coordinate 324,186,100 of NC_138770.1, read as the reverse complement.
TGGTCCACAGTATGTGTCCCTTAACAGGTGCCACAATGCAAAAAGGTGCAATCAGTTGTCCATAAATAGAGTCCTTATATTATAGTGAAAAAGTGCTGCAGTGCTCCAACTCAACAATGCTGATCTGTGCTCCCCTATGGTGTTCCTACTCACCAGAGCAACTTAAATAGGAGCCTGTATGTCAAATTGTCGGTATCTTGTAATAGATGACTCCTGCCGATCAATAGTGGAAAACGGCTGTATGGGGCTACCAAGCCCTCTTCCTCTCATGCGTTCCTCCTCAAAAGTATATACACAGGAGACTTGTCATGGTGAAATACGTAACAATGACTTTATTTTATAAATAAAAATCCACTTACATTAAAATTCTAAGTGTCCAGCAATAAGGCACGGTGGTTACAGCTGTCCTCAGCGTGCGTTCCACTGGCCCGAAATGACGTGTTACGCTGTGCCTTGCTAGACGCGTTTCGCCCTCCCACTAGGCATCTTCCGTAGCTCACTATACTTTATTTATAAATTACCTTTAGTTTTCTAAAACACTGGGGGGCATTTACTATAGGTAAATAGACTGCGCACTTGCACTTATTTTCCCCAGAGCATAGTAAATGTGCTCTTCTGATTTCTATCATTCAATCATGTGCAAGCAGTAATGTTGTTTTTTTTTTTTTCCTTGCACCTGATTAGATATTCTTTACAAAGTGAAGCTGCACCACGTTCGCTAGCTATGGGAAAAATGAGTACAACCGCAGTTCCAAAGTGCAGTCTATTTGCCTTTAGTAAATTTACCCCGCTGTGCATAATTAGCAGTAACATTTTTTTAAATAAAATATTCACCTTTTTTGTCTTTTTGTTGTCACCTGTAGCTTCCATTGGAAGCATGTTTGGAAGAGTTACAATGCAGGGGCACAACTGGAAGACAGTGTTGTCCCCCTATACAAATAAGTGATTGACAACATTTTAGAAAAAACTTCAGAGAAAATACATTTAGGTAGACAGTTGTATAAATTCTTTGAGAGATTAGCAGTAAAGAAAAGATGATCTTCATGGTCCTTTCACTGCCACCAGGTTGGCTAAGTCCATCTATTTGCAGAAGAGGGAAACATTTCTACTCCCATATATGTGTCATCGTCCTACTACTTTTCTACACTGCAGTGCCAAGCAGTGTATAATCTGTATATCTTCCTTCCCACTGTTATGAGGGAAGGATCCTTAGCTATTCACCCCTAGATATGAAATTATTGGACATTTATAGAAGATACGCTGTATTAAGAAGATGGCTTCTCTTTATGGTATATTGTATACTGTATATATATTGTTTGATTACTTTGTTTGTTTGTTTTTTTTATTTACCTATGCTAAACATGTTGAATGTTTATAGTCTGGTTTATCTTTTCATCTTAAAATTGTGTATTCTGTTACAGCATTTGGCCAAAATGAATGCCATGATCCTGGAATCCCAATAAATGGAAGGAGGTTTGGAGACAGGTTTCTCCTTGGGAGCTCAGTATCTTTTCATTGTGATGAAGGTTTTATAAAAACCCAAGGATCTGAATCTATGACTTGTATTATACAAGATGGAAATGTAGTTTGGAGTTCTACTGTTCCAAGATGTGAAGGTGACACATCTCCAGTATGATGTTTGTTTAAACATTTTACAAATTCATGGAAAATTGTTACCCGCTATAACAGCGTTTTATTTTTTAGAATGCAAATTAACAAAATCCTGTAGTTTTGTGTGCATTTACAAGTTGACACATTAAAGCCTAACTCCAGCCATAACTTTTTTACTGCAATTTGGGTGGAACAAGGGAGAGTCAAGGTTTGTTGCACGTGAAAAAGTTCTTGATATCCATTGTCAGGCTGCATTTGTTAAAATACAATTCCTTCCCCAAACACAATTAGATTATTTCAAAAAGTCAAAGAGCTACAGTATGTATAATAATCTATTACAGTGAATATTCATCTGATCTTTTTATATAACTAATATAACCTCAGAAAGCTAAAATCCACCTGCATGTAAAGAGTTACTGTAATTTACACATATATTACATTAATTTATTATTGTATTATTTTATCATCATATTATCAATGTTCTTTAAATTGCTTAATTAAATGGGTCAGTAAGGGCATAGCTGGAAATCACAGGGCCCCACAGCAAAATGTTTATGCACCCCTCTTTGGCAAAGTTTCCTTGCAGTAGCTGGCAATGTCAACTGTGACAAAACATGTCACTTAGTCTAATAATGTGAGCCTAAATCAGAAGTAGCTGGAGAGTTGTCAGCATAGACAGTACACTACTAGAGGCAAGTGGTTTGATTAAGTTATAGCTAAATATAATTTGTATTGCTATAGTAGTATCACAAATAATAATAATAATAATAATGATATAATGAATAATGATATTTTATATTATGACAAAATTGTTAATGTTCTTGCATGCAATTATTCTATAACCCTTAACTCAGGGTTAATTTCAGTTTGAAAGCAGAAGTTGTGAGACAGTAAATCTAAACTGCCAGACAGATAAGCAAATGCTTCTTACTGCATAGAGAGGGTCTGCCACTAGTGAAAACTTTGAGATCTGACTTCAGCCCTTCCATATTAGAAACGTACAGTATAGCTTTCCTTAATAGCCTCTCTAATGGTTGCCTCCCTTCTATCCCAGGCCCCATAGCATCCTGTTATATCTATTGTTACACCACTGTTGGTCAGTATATCTTGGGTCCCAATTTCTTATGATTTTACTGATTGCCTTTGTATTGTCTTGGTGATTTTGTATTTACCAATGTCTTTCTTTTTATTTTGGGCTATTTATACAAGAGTTGTCAAGATCTGGTATCACATAAATCATTATTATTTATTATTATTACTATTATTATTCTGAAACAACAAAATGTAAACCTCGCTCCCTTTAAAAAGTAAATAAAAACATGTCTTGTGTTAAACTGAAAACATAACAGTGTCCATACATGACCACCAAAGTGCTCCAAATAGTGCAAATAGAATATACAGAGATCTTCTCTAGTGCCTCCACACAGCAAAATAAAATGTGGGTTGTGTATCTTCCACCACCATCAGAGAGATTTCCCACTCACCAGTCACAGACATATGGAATGCATGTTAAATCATTTAGAGAGATCTCTCTCCTATAAATGGACGCTCATCAATGTCACTCCAATCCAGTTAGAAATTATCTCCAGAGTGGTGTACCATATAATCAGGGAAAAGGCAAAATACCCTTTATAGTGTCGTATTTAAATAATGTATTTATTGTGAAATCATTTAAAAATGTTTACAGATGTATCAGATTCAAAAGGGCTTGTTTGCATGGCAAGGACGCCGATTTGAGTTCCAAGATGCCCATCCAATGCGTTTTCTCTGCAACGTCTGACGTCATCAGGGGTCACATGATCGGACACGTTCCTTCCTTCTATTTTTATTACCATCATATCAGGATATCCAATTCCTTTTAATCCTTCCAAACCACAACTGTAACCAATTCTTTACATCCACCAATGGTAAAATATACACAAAACCTAAATTATACTGCCCATATTAATTAAAAATTCTTCAACTAAAAATAACTTTCAATTGATGACTCCTAGGAATCAGGAATATATACATGGCACCCCTTTAATGGGTGACAGGGGGGTAACACACCTAATTAATATTTAGCCTCATCTAGTGGGAACTTAAAAGAACACACTCCATTTGATATATCAATAGTAAAAAATATAAAAAAAATCATACTAAAATTGTTTAATCTACTTAAAAAATTATTATTTAAAAAATATTTTGTAATATGAATGTATACAGAAAAGAAAGGGGGGGGGTAGTAGGAAGGGATTAAAACAGTATGTATGACAACTGGCACATACTGTATATAGCATAAGTAAAATCATATAATCAGTGGAACAATCCACAATATAATATTATTATAAAAGCCAATTGTTACATAATGGAATTCTACAGGAATTCTACAGTAATGTCTACATGATTGAGACAGTTTGAAACACCTTTACATTTAGAAATTTGAAATATAGCAGTTCAAGTCAATATCCACATTCATTCCTACTGGACTTAAAGTACATAACTCAAAAATCCATTCTGAATCGTTATTTGATATTCTCTGTTTCATATTACCTCCTCTCCAATGAGGTTCAATCCTATCAATTAGGGATGATCGAACTTTTGAAACAAATAGAGCTTTCTTTTGGTGGTATTTGATTGCCTGTGCGATTTTTATTTTTTGCACTATAAACAAAAAATAGCGACAATTCTGAAAAAAAAAAACAATATTTTTCACATTCTGCTATATAACATTCTCAAAAAAAATTAAAAAATCTAAATGTTTTAACATTTTAGGCCAATTTGTTTTCTGCTACATATTTTTGGTAAAAAAATATCACAATAAGCGTATTTTAATTGGTTTGCGCAAAAGTTATTGTGTCTACTAACTAAGAGAAAAATTTATGCCATTTTTATTGTTTTTTTTTCTAGTAATGGCAGCGACCTGCGATTTTTAGCGGGACTGCAACATTGTGGCAGACAGATTGCACCCCTAACTGACATTTTTACAACTTTTGGGGGGGACCAGTGACATTACTACAGTAACAGTGCTAAAAATATGCACTGTTACTGTAATAATGACACTGGCAGGGAAGGGGTTAACATTGTGGGTGATTAAGGGGTTAAATGTGAGCCTAGGGGAGTGATTCTAACTGTGGGGGAATGTGGCTTCTGAAATGACCATAGAGACCTGTGATCCTATATAGAAGGATCACAGGGGCTCTATGATCATTCCAGGGAGAAGAACAGTCAGCTGTGTTTACAAGAGCTGACCGTTCTTCTCTCTCAGTGGGAAACGATTGCGGGGGTCAGGCGACAATCAGAGCCACCTGCCCACTGCATCGGATTCCCTGCTGATGAGCAGGGGCAGAAGTGCCCCCCAAAGAGCACGTTCGCCCCCTATCTGCCTCCAAGCGACCAATGTAGCCTACGTTGCTTTGCCTGGGAGAGCCACACTGCCGCAATAAATATGTGGTAAGCGGTCTGCAACTGGTTAACATGCATTCCATATGTCTGTGTCTGGTGAGTAGGAAATCTCCTTGATGGTGGTGGAAGATACAAAACCCACAATTATTTTTGCTGTGTGGAGGCACTAGAGAAGATCTCTGAATCATTTTATTTGCACTATTTGGGACACTTTGGTGGTCATGTATGGACACAGTTATGTTTTCAATTTAACACATTTTTTATTTATTTTTCAAAGTTTCATTTTTGCTGTTTCACCTATCTCATGCTTGTTATGCCTTACAACTAGCTCCTTCACAATATTATATGTATAATTTGTCACATTTAAATACAGTGATTTGCTTTATTTAACAAATTATCACTTATTTTGTTCACATTGTGTGATAATAATTGTTGAATTCATCCAGAGTGCGCAGGTAGAGGGTATTTTTAAATCTTTATTTATAATATTATTATTATTATTATTATTATTTTACCATTATTATATTATTTAAATATTATTTAGAAGGTGTTTTTGTCTATTATCTAAAACCAGCTAAATAGTAAACAGCTTTACTTTCCTTTTATTCCACAGCACCGTGTGGAGGACGCTTAACGGCATCAAGTGGGCTTATATTGCCTCCAGGCTGGCCTGGCTATTACAAGGATTCATTAAACTGTGAATGGGTGATTGAAGCAAGAACTGGGCATTCAGTTAAAATCACTATTGAGAGGTAGGGTAATATATGCATGCATAAGCATATGGTACTTCAAATGCAGAGCTTGCAGAATTATTGATCACATTATTCTCTATTTGCTAGTTGATTTACTAAAGCTGGAGAGTGCAAAATCTGGTGCAGCTTGGCATAGAAGCCAATTGGCTTCCAGTTTTTTTGTTTTTTTTTGTCAAAGCTTGATTGAACAAGCTGAAGTTAGAAGCTGATTGGCTACCATGCACAGCTGAACCAGATTTCGCACTCTCCAGTTTTAGTAAATCAACCCCACTGTATATATTTTCACATTCTGGGCTTCATTTACTGAGTTACTACTGGTTGTTTACTTAACTTAGTAAATTAAAGTGGTTGTAAACCTTTTTTTTATTAGAATAACAAACATGCCTATACTCACCTGCTCTGTGCAATGTTTTTGCATAGAGCAGCCCCGATCCTCTTTTTCTGGCCATTGCTCCAGGCTCCACCTCTGCATCGGGTGCCCCACGGAAAGCTGATTACCATGGGGGCATCTGTGTTTTTTCACTCCCGAGTCCCACTGCTGCATCTATTGACACAGACAGTGGGACTCAGACCCACCCCCCACTCTTGTGTCACAGGATTTGATTGATAGCAGCGGGAGCCAAGGTCTCCTGCTGCTATCAATCTGTTCAGTAAGGAGAGAGACAGTGGCTGGAGCCACTGCACTCCTGCACATTGCTGGATTTAATTGAGCTCAGGTAAGAAAAAGGGGGGGACTGAAGGGGGTGCTGGAGCACAGGTGGTTTTCAACCTAATACATTCTGTGCATTAAGGCTTTACAACAACTTTAAGTACTTTTATGCAGGGGGAAAAAATCATGATTTAAGTGAAAACAACTTAACTTGAATATGATGGGATTCCATTTCTTTAGTAAATTAGCTCCATGGACTTACATCAAACTTGTTAGGACTAATAGGCCATTGTTTTACTGGGATATGTGACTGTTAAACACCATAATAATCTCCTGGATTTACCCTGAATGGGAGTTTTATGTGCAGTGCCTTTCTGCCTTTCCTGGTATTGGGGACTCCAACAGCTTTTCCACTTGTGAAAAGGTTCTACCACAGTAATTATTAAATGTGAAGTCTACTTAACTGTTTTGTCCTCCCCCTCAAACCATGTAAAAATAGTATTACCTGTAACAAATTATCACAAATTTGGAGATAAAGAAAAATGTATTTACCTTATACATCAGATTCTGTACATGGCACATAGGAGATGCAAATATCATGGGCCTTCGACAAAGATCGACAAAGATCCTGGGAAAATTAAAGATCTCAAATTACATTACCACTTCCTCTTTTAACTTTTCAAATGTAGTTCTGCTTTATTGTCCCAAATTGTCTGTTTATTCCCAGATTAGACAGACCTAATATCAATATTCAGGAGATTTGAAATGTTATGAACCAGCAATTTTCTTTACCATACTAAATCAGGAAATATATGCAATATATGTGGTATATATATATATATATATATATATATATATATATATATATATATATATATATATGTATGCAATGGTATACATAATACCAATTATTTTATCATAGTTTAATCCTTTTACATAACAAATCATTATAACCTAACCCAGGAAATCTGGGAAATTTAAAAATGGCTATAAACAATAGGCATTAATGCCAGGTTAAATCATTTCAATAAAGAAGTATGTTATAATTCAGGTCTCTATTTAATAACTCCACATGTTTTAAAATTAGTTTCAATGACAAATGTGGTTTATAAGTAGTTTAATCAAGATTATGATTATGCAGCTTTTATCTTTTTCAAATCCACATCTTTATACTAATCTGTGCTGACAAGTATAATATTGTACAATGTTCTGGTTTTATAGTTCAAGAGGTTAACATCTCTACAGACGAATCTGAATAGTATTCACTGAACAGTGTTATATTGTATCAAGAGAGGGTGTCAGCTTGCTGGTAAAAAAAGATAGCCAGTGGAGAATGATTTCATGCTTCATCATCTGTCATAAATCTAAGCCCTAAAGATTCAAGGAGCAGAAAATTGTTAACGCAAGGTTCCAAAAAAAAAAAAAAAAAAATGTAAACAGACATGCTGGGCCATGTTGTGTTTAACTCCTTTGAGACATGATATTGATTGATCTGAAGGTGACACGCAATAAAGTGAATCTTTTAGCAGGTTTCCATAATCAAGGCTTATTTAACAAGTGTTAGTCCACAGTATGGCTTAGAGCAGCAAGGATACACGTATCACCTATTCTGTGTCAAGTAGATTGTTTAGCAAGTATGCAGTTTGATAAAGTTAAATTATTTGTTTATAATAATACAATTCCATTGCTTAAAGTTATGCTAGAAACTGAAAATTATATTTCATTTCAGATAGTTTTGTTCCATTACTGCAGGTGTTGTTTTAATTCCAAAATAGTTTTTCTACCTCAAAACAAAAGTACACATATTTGTACAGCAATATTGTTGCTGCCAGTGAGGAAAACTTACAAGCATCACAACATCCCCTCTAGTCCCCTCCTTTTTCTTACCCGAGCCTGATTCAATCCAGCGATGGCAATATTACTTTTGCCTTGAAAGGACTCCTGATGAACACTGGATATACCTCACATCATGCTTCAAGAAAACCCATATCATCAACTAGTAACACAGAGGATTCATTCTAACCCATAATAATATGTGCAAGAAGAAAAAAAAATTCCGATTACTGAGCACTTGTGTTTGATATCCTGCAACACCCTGCTAGAAGTTCAACAATACAAAGTTAAGCAGTGTCATGTAGTCTTGGTAAGGTTGTGCTGCACTCATGGTGCAGGAAAACCACATTGCATTAGTCTGAAAGCAGAAACCCTTACCTATATATAATCAATGTATGGCTGATTGGTGTGCAATGCAAACACTGTCTGCAACCATACAGCCATAGCATAGTTATTCACAGGTCATATCAATGGATATCGGTACCATCACTTGGGGCCAGGCCCCAGGATAATGTGGTTGACTTATACATCGCTAGCTCCCAAAAAAAGTCTCACACATGTGGCATCCCTGTACTCAGGAGAAGTAGCAGAATGTTTTTTTGGGTGTAATTCCCCTTTACCCATGGCATGTGTGAGCAATATATCATCACTTAGTGACAACTTTGTGTAAAAAAAAAAATAATAATCATTTTCACAAAATATGTGGCATGATATAAAATATTCCATGGACTCAACATGCATCTCAGAAAATAGCTTAGGGTGTCTTCTTCCCAAAAAGGGGTCATTTAGGGGTGTTTGAACTGTCCTGGCATTTTATGCCCAATCTTAGAAGCCTATGCCACACATAACCCCCTCTTCTAACCACTTGAAGATCAAGCCTTTTCTGACACTTTTTGTTTACATTAAAAAATTATAATTTTTTTTACTAGAAAATGACTTTGAACCCCTAAACATTATATATTTTTTTAAAGCAGAGGCTCTACATAACAAAATGGTGGGTGTTGCAATTTTTTTGTCAAAGGTATTCACGCAGAGATTTTCCAAACGCAATTTTTTGGGGAAAAAAAACATTTTTTCAATTTAATGCCCAAATACAGTATATTTTGCCCAATTGTTTGGTAGAGTATAAAAGATGATCTTATGCCGAGTACATAGATACCATACATGGCATGCTCTAAAATTGCGCACGTCCATGCAGTGGCAACAAACTAAGTACATTTTTAAAAGCCTTTACAGATTACCACTTTAGATTTACAAAGGAGGTCTACTGCAAGAATTACTGCCCTCGATCTGATGTTTGCAGCTATACCTCACATGCATGGTGCAATTGCTGTTTACATATGACACCAGACCGATGCTTGCGTTCACCTTTGCGCGCAAACGCGCTGGGTCGGGGGGTTGGGTGCTTGAATGTTTTTTTTTGCTTTTTTATTTTATTTTGACACCTCCCCTTTTTTTTGTTATATTTGCTATCACAGGGAATTTAAATATCCTTTGTGATAGCAATAAATAGTGACAGGTACTTTTTTTTTTCAAAAAATTGGAGTCTATTAGATCTCTTCTCTGCCCTTAAAGCATCTGACCAAATCAAGATTGATGTGATAATATGCTTTCCCAATTTCCCAATGGTGCTGTTTATATCTGGCAAAACCAAAGTCATGAAATGCTTGTAGCTTCCGGTATCTTAGGCCATAGAGATGATTGGAGCCATTCTGGTCTCCAATCAGCTCTATGGTCAGCTGACGGAACCAGCGGCTGCAGTCTTGGATTACCCGTGGGACAGGAGAGTCCGAGAAAAACGTGGAAGGTGGCATGAGGGGGGAGGAAGTCCCCTTCCACTGCTTGTAATAGCAGTCTAGTGGCTAACTATCTGCTAGGATTGCTTTTACATGGAAGCTGACTGCTGGCTGTAAAAAACAATACCAAAAAGTGTGTGGTGTGCCCATCATTAGACCTTCCAACATCCACCCACTACTAATGATGGGCATACATGCAATGTTCTTTTTTGTTTTCCTTCAGCCCATGGGCTGAAGGAAAAAAAAAAAAAGAACACAGCAGGTTCCTACATTTGCATTGATCGATTTGGATAAAGAAATCTCTGCCAAGAAAAGTGTTAAAAATGATATAGTGAAGCATAGGGGAGATCCGCCCTCTGTCCACCCATCCCCTATGCTTTGCCATATATGCTCTTTTTTAAATGTGGCGGTGAATTCACCTCCTACAGTGCTGCAATCATTGATTACCTATATGGTGAGAGCAAATGCTGTTGATGTCAGAATAAACAAATCAGTGATGTAGCTGATGGGTGTACCTGCAAAGCAAACAAGTAACAATAAAACACAGTAGCAGTAAAACATTACAGTATAACAGTATATTATAAAGTACAGTAAAAGTAGAAGGAGTAGAAAAGTATAGTAAGAAGAGAAAATTAACTCAATAAAATGACAACTATTTTTGGCTTTTTTATTTTTATTTTTTTACACTTTTTTTGTAACTGTAAAAAAAACTTTTCCAGGCTAGGGTATCTCAAAATGTGATAGCCAACATCTTTTGAGACCCTGTGTGAAAAAGTGTGCCCTAGACAGTGCCGTGCTGTACCCTATACTAATACTCTATTAGTTTTAGCGATAGAAACAGTTCCTAATGCAGAGACCAGGTTGGCCAGGACAGGAGGGACAAAACTAGTGGGTGTCACGCCTATATCCATGTTTTCTACAGACACTACATCTTCTGTGGGGTGTTCTTTGGGTAGGGGTACCAGGAAGGACATCCATAAAATGCCTCTCACGACGCCGGCTCAATGCATCCGGATTGTGAATTTGGGCCATAGCCCCTTCTGGATACAAAAGGGCTGTGATGATCTCTTCCTCAAATTTTAGGAAGGATCCACTTCTTCCTGACGCTTTGTATAGCATATAAGCGTTCAGCAGAGCCAATTGAAATACGTATACAGACACCTTTTTTGTACCAGCGTCTGGCCTTACAGGCAATTAAGTATGGCGCCATCATCTGGTCGTTGAAGTCCAGCCCTCCCATGTTAAGGTTGTATTCGTGGACACAGAGGTGCTTCCCAACAACACCAGTCACCGTTGCAATTTGGACTGTCGTATCTGTGTGAATGGAGGACAGAACGAAAACTATCTGTGTGTCCCTCGACTTCAATACAAGCAATTTATTACACTTCTAGCAGGCTCTCTCCCCCTGTCTAAGTTGGGAATCTACAATCCATTGGGGGAAGCCCCGGTTATTAGGTCGCATGGTGCTACATGCGCCAACTCCAAAATCAAAAAGGTGACTAAAAAGTGGCACGCTTGTGTAATAATTGTCCATGATAAAATGGTACCCCTTGTCGAATAAGGATGACACCAAGTCCCAAACAATCTTGCCGCTGCTCCCCATGTAGTCTGGGCAGTTGGGGGGCTCCACATTGCTATCTTTTCATTTGTAAATCCGGAAATTACATGTATAGCCTGTTGTCACAGAGCTTATACATCTTGACCCCATATCTGGCACACTTGCTGGGGAGAAACTGTTTGAAAACAAGGCGGCCAGAAAATGTAATCAGGAACTCATCAATGCAGACAGCTTGTTGGGGCATATACAAGGCTGCAAACTTCTGGTTGAAGTGATTTACAAGGGGCCAAATTTTATGGAGCAGGTCATATCCAGGGTCACCCAGCGGACAGAAGAGTTCATTGTCACTGAAGTGTATGAACCACAAGATTTTCTTGTATCTAGTCCTGACCATGGCAGCAGATAACACTGGCATATGATGATTTGGGTTAGTGGACCAATAAGACCGCAACTCACTCTTTTTAGTAATGCCCTTGAGGAGTGATAGGCCCAGAAAGGTTTTAATTCGGAAACAGTGATAGGTTTCCATGCAAATTCTGTGGCAAAGGTTAAATTTGGATTTTAAGCGATGAATTGATTGGAATATAAATTGCTTTGGTCCACAATAGATCTGTAAAGATCTTCTGTGAAAAACAGCTCATAAAAACCAAGGGGAGTAAAATCGGCTGTTTCCACCTGAATTCTGGGTTGGCCAGTGAGTGGGGGAAGTACGGGCACTGCAGAAGTGGTGGGCTCCCAATCAGGATTTTCAAGTGCATCAGGAAGGACACTATGGGCTCTACGGGCCTGTCTTTGAATTATTGGTGGCTGCAGGACACTACTTGTGCTAGCCACCGCACAAGCTCGAACTGCACTTATGGGACTCACCACGTCACCAAGGGTTACTGCAGTGCTGGTTTGACTATGACCAGGATTTACTGGGCCGTTGGTGCTTGCCAGTTCACCAGAAGGTTGAGCGGCACTAGTACCGACACTCTGCTGCATATGTGAACCCTGCGATTGTTGCACATCAGCAACAGATAAATAGGGTCAAGTACACTTGACCTTAGCAGGGACCACTACTTCGTCGTCAGAGCTATCTGTCAGGGTGCTGCTGATCTCTACAGGTTTGAATACTGAGCCTGATTCTGACAGTAGGCCTCTTCCCTAGTGTACCTCTGTTTGGACATTTTGGCCAATAAATTTATAGGTACCTAGTGTGACTCACAGGTAAAAAAGCACCTGGTTGTCAAGGACTGTTTGAACTGCTACCAAAAAATGTAACTGCAAGTGTTAGCAAAAATCAGGACTGACACTGCTAATGCTGTGGTTTTGTGTGCTGTGTATTGGAAGTGACAGTACAGCACTTCTTTGGGGGGGGGGGGGCTAAACGCAGGTGTATTTTGGAACATTATACTAAACTATTGGGGGCGCTAGTATAGTTCTGATCAGGTCAAATATATTGATCCATTCAGACACTATACAAGTAATGGAGGTGTTTAATGTGTGTCACTGTCAATCAAAGGGTTAAAATGTATTACTAAATAGGTTGGCAGGCAATCTGACGCTGTCCTGGATTGATGCTAGCTAATGTTAACGCTAACTAATGTCACCTGTAAAAGGAATACAGTGATCAGAAAAAAGATCTGAAAATTATAATAGTGACACTGTGACAGGGCAATGAAGGGGTTAACTGGGGGTGATCAAGGGGTTAAATCTTTATTAAGGGATTAAACCTATCTGGGACTCCCTGTAATTAACACTAACTGTCTTTGACACTAACTGAAGTCACAAGTGACACTAATACAGTGATCAGTACATTTATCTGTATACTGTATATAGTGTACACTGTTACAGGGAGTGAAAGGGTTAACGTGGGGGGATGATCAAGGGGTTAAATCATTATTAGGGTATATATTGCGGGTACCCTAAACCTATCTGGGACTACCACTAACTGCCTCTCATACTAACTGATGTCACAAGTGACACTAATACAGTGATCAGTAAATGTATCTGTATACTGTATATAGTGACACTGAAAGGGAGTGAAAGGGTTAACTGGGGGTGATCAGGGGGTTAAATGTGTGCCTATGTGTACTGGTGTCAGTGTAGTGCTTGTGTACTCATGGTAGATGTTCTCTCTTCTCACGCTGGAACTGAAAAGGGCTCCAGGAGAGAAGATTGCATCATATCCTTTGCCTGTGTTTACATTACACAGGCACAGGAAGTTCTGCAATTGGCCAGAACCAATCTCCAGGTCCAGGCCAAAAATTATTGGCCTGGACCTGATGACTGATTGGTTCTTAACTGAATCCGAACATCCCGGGGGCGGGCATTCGCACGGACAACCCCTACGTGCAGCCAACATATGGGTATGTCGGGTCTCGCAGTAGATCCTCAGTAGAAGCTATCCATGGCTCCAATACAGTGAGAATTTTTAATGCCAGGCTATCTAATACTAGATACCTCATACTCCTTTTTTCATAAATTTCTTAAATAAAGTATAGCTACAGTATTGTTTTTTTTTTTTTACAAATTAACCCTGGCTCACTGGGACTACCCTGGCTGGAACATTATAAGTCAGTGGTGGACTGGGTGTCCAGTGACAACTTCACTAATCATTTCTCTGAAATGTAAACATGAACCTTTATTGGGCCTGCATATGCCTTAATAAGTATCTTTCCTAATGTTTAATAAAACAAGGACTTAAAAATGCTGACTCCAAAGCCAAAACCTTTTATTTAGTTTTGGAAGGAGTATAGAAAGGTTTTAACCCCTGAGGAGTGAATACGATTTTCCCTCACTTCTGCTGCTGCTGCTTTTTTGCCAGACGAGATGGAAGGGAGACTTTTCAACAGGAATAAAAAGACGGAAATAAAATATTTTAGAGGTGTAGGGGAGGTCCTAAACCCCTGTCAAATTTTTATTCATCTCTGTTTCCTCATTAAAGATTTTACCTCACGTACTGTCTGGTAAAACCGTTGACACCAAGCGAGAAATTGAGGAAAACTGTAAAAAGATGTGTTCCTAGTCCTTCCCCACTTATAAACTAAAAAACATTTTGGTTTGATACTCATTTTAATATTTAAAATGGGCACTACAAATATTTTTACCATGAAAGTATATTCGTTCTAGGCATGGGACACTTTATCCTGGTAGTACCTGGTAATCCTGCCATAAAGGTCCTTGTTCATGCCTTTCCTGTTATAAGGAAATACTATTCTGTCCCTGTCTCCTATTTGCTCTCCTCTTGCTCTCCTCTAGTGGTTTATATTGTATGCCCACCATGTTTCAGAAATGTGTGATCACAGTATGCAAACTTTTGATGTCTGTAAAATGTATACTTAGAGAATATTCTGGCATTTGAATCTGTCTTCCTTTTCAACCCCCTCTCCTTAGAGTAAGATGCTTTAATTGTGATTATAAAAATGGTCCAGACAGAGGCTGGGATTTAATCATTATCAAGCTTGATATTATGTGTTGTTAACAGGTTACCATTTATACAGATCAAAAATAAATTCCAGCACTTAAAATGGTAAAGAGTTAATAATTGTCACACTTACCAGGCTTTGTTGCCTTGCAGTTTCAATTTCATCCATACTTTTTGGCATGGCACAAGAATAATTTAATTATGCCTTTTTAAAGGTTAATTTGCAAGCCATTGTTAAAAAATAAAGGCCATTGGTAGCTGGACACCGCCATGGGGGACATGTACCAATGCAAAAAAAAAAATACCATTTAGTGGGGAGAGCATATTTTCATGCACCTTAAAGAGCTACAAAATAAAAATATAGAAACCATCCAAGCCCTTTAAATATCATGCTTGGGGTATGCTTTAAAGCTATGCATCCAGGAAAGGGAATGCAGTTAGCATGTGGTCTCGCCTAAACCACACCTAAACATATGGCTTTCATCATTTGGGTTCCTTTGAAGAAGGGTGGCCAAGCCCCCCACCCCCCTTTCAAGGCACCTTGCCCAAATGTTGAGGGACAAGGACCTCTTCCTGTCATCCTATATCTAAAAAGGGGATGTGAGGATTTGTGAGGAAACTTATAGAAATCTCGAAGCCCTCTTTAGAATAAGAGGGCCCCCAAATATCCCACCTCCCCAGGCGAATGAGTAAAGTCCACTAAAAACACTATTAAAAACCCACAACCCAATGATGTTGCTCCACCAGACTACCATCACTAAATGACAGATCCCCAGAATGGCTGAAATATAGGCAAACACCAAGGCATCCTGGGTGATGTAATTGACTACATTTGGTAATGACCATATTTGATCAGTGGCATCACCCTGGATCCCTGCTGTTGTGTTTACTTTCCAGCAAAGCACAGATCTATCATTTAGTTGTGATAGCACAGGGGCAACATCACCAAGTGGCAGGTCATTGTGATTGTTGAAATATCTAGGTTGCTGGATGTAATTGGCAATAAATTTACATTAGTAGGCATTGTTTACATTTTTAAGAAATTTTAAATGTTTATTACCTTTACATTTTTTTTGTAATGAGTAAAACGGGTACTAATATTTTCCATACTCATTCTCCTTAGATGACTGGATATTCTGCCTGGGCACACCCTTATAACTCTGTGTGGTGCCAACTCCCCCTACTGCCTGGGCTTTCCCGCTATGTTGCCCCCCTCCCCCCCCCCCCGTAGTGATGCTTGCTTCCCTCCTCTTTCCCCAGCTGCTTCTGTTTCAGGATGGAGAGTGGAGAAAAGGGCTGATAAATATGTAATGTCACTAATTTCCTGCCATCCCTTGTCTGTAATTTTATGTAGGTTAATATCAATCGCTTTACCTAAAAGCCAGATTATATCCAGTGAGAAGTCTCCCTACAACTTTTACTGAAGTCTTTTTTTCAAAATATATTCTATATTTGTTCTATATGGGTAGTATACTTTTAATGACTCTTGTCAAGGGTCCTCTGTCAGTCAGCAGATGTGAAACTTAGCTTCATTTTGTCTACCAGTTAAATGAATTCTGTAAAAATTATGAAAACTGAGTTATTTTACAAAATCTATGTTCAACAGTTTTTGTTATTTACACCTTTGATAATGAAGTCTCCATCCCTTCCTATGTAGTCCATCCCAGCTGAAAGTATGCTGGAAACTCCTGTCAGATACAGTATTTCTAAGCAACTTCAGATTCCGCCTGGGTTATATGCCTTTACATCATCTTACCAGCGGGAAAACCTTCAAAGGAGTAATATGGGAGAATACTACTGCAAACCCCATACCTGCCTGAGGGAGTCCTTGGTCAAGTAATGACATTTCAGAAATTTATGCCATGCTTACTAACCAAAATGGACAGTGGCTTTGGTACATTGCCATTTTTTTTAGATCATATTTGTGTATTTACAAACATTCCATGCAACATTTTATTATACACATTTTTAATATTTTTTTAGCTGCATGGCATACTGTACAATTTGCAAGTGAGGTGAATATATCATACTAAGGCCTCTCTTCCCCAGGGCTGAGAAGTATTGAGCTTGCATTTCCACAACTACAGTTACTGAAATGGATGAGGCAGGGTGTTGCAATGGGGTAAACAAGTGTGATTTAATCATAATGAGCAGTGTAAAACTGATCCGGATTCTTCCATCTGGGATCTATGGTAGTTTAAAATGATTAGGTGCAAATTTATATTTTGTGACTTTTTAAAATATTAAAATAGTTTTTGGTACCAGGTTTTTCTTAAATGCAACGCTACAAAACAAAACAAATAGATTTTTTTTAAGTTTGTATTTAAACAGAAAAAGCTAAGGGAAGAAGGAGATGAAAGGAGTAATAATAAGTAATATGGACTAACTAAAGCTTAACAAGGGATAAGCATTTTTTAATTGTAATGTTTTTGTACACATTACAAATAACATTCATTTATAAATAAATGCTACAACTGTAGCAGAACTGATTGCAGTTATACTGACAGCCTAGCCCTGTAGATTGCACTGGGAAAATGGCTCTCCTGGTGTTATCAGTGGAGCTCCGTTTTCACTTTGAGAGCCAGTCCATTGCACTCACACAGCACACAAAGCTCCTGATTCAGAATGAGTCCAGCTTCCACACTGGTCGTAGAACCATGGATTACACCAGGGAAGCTGCTTTCCAATCTAAACAAGGCTCAACTGTCAGTATGACAGAACTTAAGGTGAGTGCCTCACCTGCCTCTGCATTGAGTTGACTCTGATTGTGTAACATGGTAGAAAAAGCCAGGACAATTGTCTACCTAATCCCAAGAGTATTTACACTTTTTAGGATCTGACCATTTTGTTTAAAAAGAAAGAAAGTTTTTTTCATGCCACTAGATGTATTGTATATTTTTTTAAACATGTCATGCAGGTTTACTGCTTGTTTTTTTCACTTTATAACTAAGAATTGGTAATATTGATGTGTAAGTGGTAAACTTTGCTTCTTTTATTGACAACAGTGATTCCCATACCATATTGCTTCGTTTATTAAATGCATACTGTAATTTACTCGCATTACATCTTAGATTTCAGACTGAAGTGAATTATGATATTTTGGAAGTGCGAGATGGGCCAGCCAATTCATCACCATTGATTGGAGAGTACCATGGAACACAAGCACCACAATTTATTATTAGTACAGGGAATTGCCTGTATCTTTTATTTACAACTGATAACAGTCGTTCCAGTGTTGGCTTTCTAATCCGCTATGAAAGTAAGTAATCATTTTCTATTATGTTTAATTAGAAGTATTATTAAATGTTTTAATGCTTTTTTTGCTAGCTTTGCATATCTGAGCATGTAAACTGTAATGACTGATCGTAATATTCATAACTTCATGTTCCAGTTTATCCTTTTCAGTTAAATAAAATTTCATATCTATAGTATATATATATATATATATTCCCCCATTCAGTGGCAATTCTTTGACTCCCATTTCATATTTTACTTTTGTGATTCTATAGGGGTGTTTAAAAGTATGACTTTTTTCTGATGCTGATGTTGGGTAATTTGGGATAATTAAAGGTGAAAATACACTCTAATAAGACATATGGTTTTGCAGGCATTGTTTATGAATTAGATAAAACACTTAAACTTAAAGTGCTTGTTAAGTCACATAACATAAATATGTGTATCCTCTGTGTTTTAGCAAGATCTAGAGCACTGTGTGTCAGATTTTTTATTATATTCCCAAATACCTTTTCTCCCACCTGTGCTCTGTGGTCATGTGATTCCCCTTCCGCTCTCCTTCCCCAAACTTAGGAGAGCTGTGGGAGGGGCTGAGATTCCCTTCTGATGTCAGTTGGCCAGCACAGGGAGGTCAGGTGACCACAGAGCAGTATGGTGAAAGCAGGTATTTAGGATTATAATTTAAAAAAACTGACACACAATATTTTAGACCTTGATAAAACAGAGAGGATAGAAGTAACAGGGTTATGTATTACAGCAGAATAACGACAGGAGGAGAGGGAAGGGGTGGGGTGGGGATGAGATTGACTTTCACTACACAGACTGAAATGACGGCAGGGAGGGAGGGGAGAGGGTGAGACTGTGGGATGATGGAGGCACATAAACTGACCACGGTATACTGGATCCGCAGCCATGATTACCGTGGTCCCCTCCCATAAGGAGACACGAGAACAGGCAGGATCAACCAAATATTTTAGAACATAGAAAGGGACAAATTACACAGAACTATGTTGTTATTCATGTTTTAAAGGAACAGGATTTTTTTTTTTTTAGGGTTACAACCGCTTTAAAGTTAACACCAGGCTGATATAAAAAACAAACTCTAAATAGCTATATTATGAAATAAATAACACAAATTATAACTTATTTTGAATTCAACCAGTGTTATAATTTGAGCCTGACTTAATAAAGCCTCTTGTATTCCTTCACACTGCAGAATTTAGACTGGGATAGCAAGGGGCAACACTAAGGGTCAGAGAGGTATTCTACACTACTCATGGGCTGCCAAAAATATTTCCTGGTAGGTGGAGAGAGAGTTGTCAGTATTCTTCTGTGTCATATTTGTCCAGTCACAGGCTTTGAACAGGGAGGAGACATAATTCTATAGCTTAACTACAATATGGAAAAATTAGGTCACTAAGCTTGCTGTGCTTACTGGCATACTGAGTGTAAATATCAGTGTTGGATGGACAGAAATACAAATTATTTGGCATCTAAAACGGCTTTCATATAATCTATGTCTATAAAGTTTGCATCTAGGTTTTAAAAACAGAAAAAAACACCTTACCTGTAAAATGCTTATGTTCTAAAATATAATAATGCACTGTGATGACTTTGAAGGGATGATCAAATGATCTTTTGTAAAAGAGCTGAACTGTATTAAGCAAATGTTCCAGTGACAACCATAGCACCCCGGGAAGAATAGCTAGTATTAACCTTTTGACAACATTAAATGTGCTATAGAGGAAAATGTTACTAAATATTTCATATATTGGATGTTGTAACGGCACCCCGGACACAAAAGGGTTAAAACCATTTAGGAGATCTTCCCCGTCCAGAGCTACAGGCACAGCTACTTGCAGGACACCAAACTCCCGAACTGGAAACCAAGGAATGATGCAAACAGTGTAGCTGGAACCTTATGAATGCTGCATACAGCTGAATAGGAAAAACCATATGAAGGGTTTACACTCCTAGCAGTCAAACTGGAACAGCATACAATAAATCCCCCCAATAAGGAGACAAGGCTCCGCGTTGAGGTTAAAACAGGAACAACATTTATTGGAAGAACACAGCACACTTTTATACAGAATTTGGAACATCCTTCCCCCAACAACCGCTTTCCCATTGGTCAATTGTACAGTACCTGCAGTTCCCCATAAGGTCCTCTCCAGCCATGCAAATGAGGGCCTCTCCAGCCATGCAAATGAGGGCTTGAAAATGAGTCAGCAGTGATTGGTCAGATAGCTTGACCAGAAGGACTGTCATGTGCAAGGAGACAGAAGCCCCCAGGGGGTAATCAATGTACACAATGCCAGACACCGAACAATGGTTCCCTAACGAGCCCTCAATACACATTACTCGGAGTGTCAATACATCTCTTAGCACACCCGACAATAGGTGAATGGAGAGCCACCTCAGACAGTCCTTCTCCTCAGAACTTCCTGGAATGACCATATTAGGAGTGCACTTCCTGTGCCTTACAGTTTACAGGAATAAGGTTTAGCTTCCAGGATAGAGGCAAGACTCCATTAGCCACATGGTTAAAGAAACACAAAAAGACACAAAAATGCATAACTCCCAGTCTACTGAACAGAACCCCCACATTGAACCCATCCCCAGATAGCCTGGATCTGAGCGCTCAACATATCCAAACAGCGCTCAGATGCCACAAATACAGTCAAATCGCCAGGGGGTTTACGTTTAGCATGGGCTGATGAGAGGGTCCATAGTCACATTGCAGGAGGCGAGCAACCAGGCTTCTCCAATGCCCAGTGGCGACATTGGTCTCGTCACATTTCTCCCCTTTTCCAAACAGACAAACAGGGTATCTGACCTTCTGCCGGTCAGTGCCCTTGTTAGTCCAGCAGCCCACCCACAAAACAGAAACAGCAGTACAGCCCACCCAAAATAACTGGTTACTACACCTGGGTAGAAGAGAAATTTGTCCATGTCCAGGTGCCTCACCTTGGCTGTGTGGGGGACTGGTAGACTGCCTTGGTAGGTTGCTGAGTTGGCAGAGACCAGCAGTACTCTGCCCTGTTGCAAGCGCTACCACGCAAGTAGCCTGGTTGGAGCCTGGTTGTTGGAGGGGGAGACCGACTGTCTCCCCTTTAGATACACCACCATAGTGCGGTAGGGAGAGACCGACTGTCTCCCCTTTGGCTAAACAGCCCTGTTGCTGTGGCATGGAGACTGGGCTCCCAATTCCCAATTAAATATTCTGCCGCTGTGGAATGGAGACTGGGCTCCCAATTCCCAACAAATCAATCTGCTGCTGGGCGACAGGGCCGACTGTCTCTGCCCCCTGTAACTCAGCCTGCCGCTGGGGAATGGAGACTGGGCTCCCAATTCCCTGCACTTCACTCGGCTGCTGTGGGATGGAGACTGGGCTCCCAATTCCCAACAAATCAAACTGTCCATGGGGAGAGGGGGTAACAAGCTCCTCTTCCAAATATACTTCCAGCCCCTGGGGAGGGAGACCGACTGTCTCTGCTCTCAATACAGAGTCCTGTTGCTGGGGAATGGAGACTGGGCTCCCAATTCCCTGCACTTCACTCGGCTGCTGTGGGATGGAGATGGGGTTCTCCTCTTCCCTTAACTGTACCTGCCGCTGGAGTTCCTCCCAACTGGCTAGCTGGCCCTCTCTCTCTGCCCTGTCTAGCAGAGACATGAACACTAAGTTCCTCACAAACCACTTGGATCTCTCCAGTGGATTGGGTCCGAAGAAGCTCAGCCGTAACCACACCATACGGTCATATTCTTTCAGAGAATATCTGTACTCCACTGCTGGTTCCATCCTGTTGCTTTAAGGGTTGCTGCACTGAGACATGCGTTGCCCCCAACTTGTAAATCCATGGAATGGTGTCTCCTGTAGCTGTCCTTCTGGCTGTGGGAACGATCCCGCCGCTTGCCACCAATTGTAACGAACCTCAGCGTAAAAAGGAATAAAACCGCCGTTTAGTGGATGTACCACCTTTGCAGCATGTACGAATTACCCCTGTAGCACACCAGCATACGAATAATCATCCAAAGAGAGCCCCAAACAATCGAACGGCTTTCTGTATAATAAATCCCCCTCCAAAAATGAGACAAAGCTCCGAGTTGAGGGTAAAACAGGAACAACATTTATTGGATGAACACAGCACACTTTTATACAGAATTTGGAACATCCTTCCCCCAACAACCGCTTTCCCATTGGTCAATTGTACAGTACCTGCAGTTCTTCCCTGTCCAGAGCTACAGGCACAGCTACTTGCAGGACACCAAACTCCCGAACTGGAAACCAAGGAATGATGCAAACAGTGTAGCTGGAACCTTATGAATGCTGCATACAGCTGAATAGGAAAAACCATATGAAGGGTTTACACTCCTAGCAGTCAAACTGGAACAGCATACAATAAATCCCCCCAATAAGGAGACAAGGCTCCGCGTTGAGGTTAAAACAGGAACAACATTTATTGGAAGAACACAGCACACTTTTATACAGAATTTGGAACATCCTTCCCCCAACAACCGCTTTCCCATTGGTCAATTGTACAGTACCTTCAGTTCCCCATAAGGTCCTCTCCAGCCATGCAAATGAGGGCCTCTCCAGCCATGCAAATGAGGGCTTGAAAATGAGTCAGCAGTGATTGGTCAGATAGCTTGACCAGAAGGACTGTCATGTGCAAGGAGACAGAAGCCCCCAGGGGGTAATCAATGTACACAATGCCAGACACCGAACAATGGTTCCCTAACGAGCCTTCAATACACATTACTCGGAGTGTCAATACATCTCTTAGCACACCGACAATAGGTGAATGGAGAGCCACCTCAGACAGTCCATCTCCTAAGAACTTCCTGTAATGACCATATTAGGAGTGCACTTCCTGTGCCTTACAGTTTACAGGAATAAGATTTAGCTTCCAGGATAGAGGCAAGACTCCATTAGCCACATGGTTAAAGAACACAAAAAGACACAAAAATGCATAACTCCCAGTCTACTGAACAGAACCCCCACATTCAACCCATCCCCAGATAGCCTGGATCTGAGCGCTCAACATATCAAAACAGCGCTCAGATGCCACAAACACAGTCAAATCGCCAGGGAGTTTAAATTTAGCATGGGCTGATGAGAGGGTCCATAGTCACATTGCAGGAGGCAAGCAACCAGGCTTCTCCAATGCCCAGTGGTGAGATTGGTCTCGTCACAGATGTGTCCTCTTTCCTTATTGATTTCAAAGTGTTATATTATATACATATATGCTTTTAAAATTGTAATTCCAATGCCATGTATATTTTCATTTAATTTAGTATGCAGAAATGTTTGTCGAGTAAAAGTCCTTACATGAAAATACAAAAAAAAAATGCATAATCCTAACTCTACATTTTTTTATATTGACTTTATTTTTTAAAATATGATCTCGTATAGTTTTTCTGAATATACAATAACTTAGTTAAAGAGTAGCATCTAGAGTAGAGATATAGCTTTTAGTGGAGGGGAATTTTTGATTCACCTTTCCCCCTGTTCCACCCATTGTGCGGCTAGTTCCAATTGATTTTATCCTGCAGTACCTTATAACTGTATTGGACTTTAAGTACATTGCTTCCCTGGAAGCTCAGATCCTGAATCTAGGGAAGCAACTTGCAACACTGAGAAGAATCTCCATACTAAAGGAGAGCTGGAAACATACACGGCAGGTGCCACAAGGGGCCAGCACAGAGGCGGGTGGAAATACAAGGGTGCAGGCATCAGAGCAGAGTAGTTGGGTGACAGTTAGGAAGGTTAGAGGGGAAAGAGTCAAGGACGCTGGTCTTGGGCTGGAGCATCCCAATAAATATGCCCTGTTGCGTGATGTTGGGGAAACCAGTCAGGGACCAGCATTGCTGGAGCAGAACGACGGCCCTAGCTGCTAGGGGAAGAACTCCTCCAGTGAGGGTGGGAGCAAGCCTAAGAGTAAGGAAAGACAGGTTCTGGTGGTATGGGACTCAATAATTAAAAGGACAGACAGGGCAATCTGTCAAAAAGACCATAAACACCAAACTGTTTGTTGTTTACCGGGCACTCAGGTTGGCACATCACGGATCTGGTGCACAGATTATTGGGTGAGGCTGGGGAGGACTGACATGACAGCTGTCATGGTACATGTGGGTACCAATGACAAAGTTATAGGGAGCTGGAGGGTCCTAAAAAACAATTTCAGGGACTTAGGAGCTAAGTTAAGGAGTAGGACCTCTAAGGTAGTGTTCGCAGAAATACTACTTGTACCTCGAGCCATGCCAGAGAGGCAGTGGGAGATTAGCAAAGTTAACAAGTGGCTGAGGAGCTGGTGTAGTAAGGAGGGGTTTGGGTTCCTGGATAATTGCGCCAACTTCTCAGTAGTAGGGATGGACTGCGCCTAAATGGGGACGGTGCAGTCATACTGGGAGAGAAGATGGCTGAAAAGTTAGAGAGGCTTTTTAACTAGGTGATAGGGGGGAGGGCCCAGATGTAGAATTAGCCAGCGGGGAGCAAGTTTCAGTGGGCATTATTGGGGGCATAAGTGATAGGGTGACCAGAGATCCAAAACCCAAGGAAGGTAGGCTGACAAATAAAAAGTACAACCTCATAATATCTAAAGAGGATATAGTATGCAACTGGACAAAATTATGAGGTTTGTATGCCAATGCTAGAAGTCTGGCCAACAAGATGGGAGAACTGGAGCTGCAGTGCTAATGTATGAGGAGGATTTCGATTTTGTGGGAATATCAGAAACTTGGTTTGACAAGTTAGTTAAATTCTATTCAGTTTAGTTCATACGAGATACAAGGGTGCAGGTGTTTATTTTGAATATGATTCTAAAGGAAAGATTAAAAAAAAATAACAAACATGTTTTACTAGTCTGCTCTGTGCAATAGTTTTGCACAGAACAGCCCTGATCCCCTTTCTGAGTGCCCCTCATAACAAGCCTCACACACAGAGCATGGTTCGGCTAAACCCCACTGTGATTGACAGCAGCAGGAGCCAATGGCTTCTGCTGCTGTGGGAGAAAATGAGGAGAGAGCGACCCAGGATCTGCTCCTCTAGTGCAAATTGCTAGATCGAGATGGCTCTCAGTTAAGTATAAGTGGGGCTGAGGGGGAAGCTACACCCAGAAGGTTTTTTTTTTCTTTAAGGACTAATATAATCCTGCGTACCTCCTTGCTGTTGTCATCTTATGATAAAAGCACTAGGAAATCAGGGAAAATTGAAAATATAACTAAAATATACACATATCTCTTCCATAAACTACCTTTCCTATAGTTATTGCTCCTGTGGTTATATGCATAAATGGGAGGAGAAATAAAGGTATGAGATGTTAGGTTTAAATTTAAACTCTATACAAAACTTTTTTGTATAGTGTTAGAAAGGGTTAGAACTTCTGTCAGGGTTTTGTTATTATCTGTGTCCATGTTAAGGAGATGTACCCTCTTTTTCTGTTTTGTACTAAAACAAAAGGTAAGGGGAACCTCCAACTGGGGACATACTGTAAAAAACAATTAAAACTCTTTTTAGAAGAGTTCGGAAGGGTTAGAACATTTTTTTGAGTTTTTATTGTTATCTGTGTACAAGTTGGGATCAATTTGCCCTTATTTCCATATATGTGCCATTAAAATGCAGACAGCGATACATACCTGTATTTGCCAAAGGTCCTAACAGTTTTCCCACTGCATAAAAAATTGTTCCCCTGGAATACCACTCTAAACTTAGCCTTCTGCCATATAGTACACTTAAACTTTGGAAAAAGGATTGTTTTCAACTTTCTTCTTTGCATTGCTGCAGTCTAGCAGGTACATTTTAATATTTTAGATTGTAAGCTCTAATGAGCAGGGCCCTATGTTTTCTCCTGTATTGAATTGCATTGTCACTGTAATTTCTGCCCTGACATTGTAAAGCGCTGCACAAACTGTTGTATAAATCCTGTATAATAATAATAATAATAAGTACAGTATCTCACAAAAGTGAGTACACCCCTCACATTTTTGTAAATATTTTATTATGTCTTTTCCTGTGACAACACTGAAGAAATGACACTTTGCTAAATTGTAAAGTCCTGTCCCCTCAAAACAACTCAACACACAGCCATTAATGTCTAAACTGCTGGTAACAAAAGTGAGTTCACTCCTAAGTGAAAATGTCCAATTTGGGACCAAAGTGTCAATGTTTTTTGTGGCCACGATTATTTTTCCAGCACTGCCTTAACCCTCTTGGGCATGAGGTTCACCAGAGCATCTTCCACTCCTCCATGACGAAATCATGGAGCTGGTGGATGTTAGACACCTTCCGTTTGAGGATGCCCCACAGATGCTCAATAGGGTTTAGGTCTGGAGACATGCTTTGCCAGTCCATCACCTTTACCCTCAGCTTCCTTAGCAAGGTAGTCGTCATCTTGGAGGTGTGTTTGGGGTCGTTATCATGTTGGAATGCTGCCCATTGGCCCAGTCTCCAAAGGGAGGGGATCATGCTCTGCTTCAGTATGTCACAGTACATGTTGGCATTCATGGTTTCCTCAATGAACTGTAGCTCCCCAGTGCTAGCAGCACTCATGTAGCCCCACACCCCCCACACCATGACACTCCCACCACCATGATTGACTGTAGGCAAGACATACTTGTCCTTTTACTCCTTATCATGTTCCCGCCACACATACTTGACACCATCTGAACCAAATAAGTTTATCTTGGTCTCATTAGACCACAGGACATGGTTCCAGTAATCCATGTCCTTAGCATGCTTGGCTTCAGCAAACTGTTAGCGGGCTTTCTTGTGCATCATCTTTAGAAGAGGCTTCCTTCTGGCATGACAGCCATGCGGACCAATTTGATGCATTGTGTGGCGTATGGTCTGCAATTGACAGGCTAACCCCCCACCCCTTCAACCTCTGCAGCAATGATGGCAGCACGTCTATTTCCCAAAGACAACCAATGAATATGACGCTGAGCAGGTGCACTCAACTTCTTTGGTTGACCATGGCAAGGCCTGTTCTGAGTGGAACCTATCCTGTTAAACCCCTCTATGGTCTTGGCCACTGTGCTGCAGATTGGTTTCAGGGTCTTGGCAAACTTCTTATAGCCTAGGCCATCTTTTTTTTTTTTTTTTAGGCCATCTTTATGTAGAGCATTAATTCTTTTTTTCTGATCCTCAGAGAGTTCTTTGCCATGAGGTGACATGTTGAACTTCCAGTGACCAGTATGAGAGAGTTAGAGCGATAACACCAAATGTAACACACCTAATGCGGGCGTGGCTTGCAGCTGATGTAGACGGACGTGCCGAGTGCTCTCTCCGCCATCGATCCTGTCATTCATCCTGACTACTGCAGTATCTGACGCCATCCGCCTTCCTCACTTACCTCCCCGATCTCCTGACACCGATACCTACCTGCCGGTGTGTTGCCGAAGCTGGGGCGATGTCTCGAAAGGGTAAAGACACGCCGGGGCCTTCGGATCCCGCTCTCCAAGATGGCGCCTGTCCGACACGCTCTGCCAGGGAGGCCGCGATTAAGCTCTTTGCCAAATCCTCTGCTAAGGAGACACCTGCTAAGCCCCTACATGCTCCGGATGATCCCGGTACACTACCGACGGAGCTGGATGACCCCTGGCCTGCGGATGTGGCCGCTCCCTCCTCCTGGGATGCCGTGAGTACCGCTGCCCTTACTGGGCATGAACCAGACCGGGGTGTAGCAGTTGATGACTCCCCCGAACCCACCCTGCGGGATATATTCACAGTAGTTACATCTAGTAATAAGGCTATCCATGATCTTACTTCTGAGCTTAAGGGGGTGAAGATGGAGGTCAATTTGCTACGGCAGGATATGCAGAACCGGCGGGATCGCACGGCTGCCATTGAGGATAGATTGGGACATGTGGAAGATGACCTGCCACCATTGCAGAGGGATGTACATCATATGCAACTTCTTACTGCGGGCCATTCCTCCCGCTTGGAGGATATGGAGAATAGACTTTGCCGAAACAATGTTAGGGCAGTGGGCATCCCAGAAAAGAGAGCAAGAGCCAAGTTCACTGATGTTAAAAAACGTCTGCGGAGGTTCACGGTCAATTATGCCATGTTATATCCGGCCCGTCTGAGGGTGGTTGCTAACCATGAAACTCACTTCTTTGACAACCCTGTTGCTGCTTCTAGTTGGCTGGACAGAGTGGAGCCCACCTTGGAAAGATCTGGTGCTGCGCCGGCCTGATGCCGGGTCCGACTGGTCTCTTCATATTAGGAAGAAGTTTGTCTGCACTTTATTGATTGAACATTTTCTGCATATATCCCTGTTTTTTGGCGGAGAGTGTCAAGTGATGGATCCCATTGGATTCTTTGCCTTGCTCGGGACTGTGGTTCCTGTAAGTTCCTTCGGATCAAGACAGAACTGGTCTTTTTTCTGTTGAGACGTTGGGGCCCCCATCCCCTTCCTGTCCTATGTGGACGTTTGCTGCGGGGTGCGACCCCCCCCCTTTTTTACCAATCTTTTTCACTTAAGTTTTCTACTGTATTTTTATATGCTCAGTACTGTACTTTTTTGGCTGCCTGCCTCACCTGTTGTGAGCCCTTGGCCGTCCTTTGGTTTGAATTCTTTTCGCCGCTGCCAATTGCTTTGAACCTTGTTTTGAACTTGGAGCTCCCCACTATGTTTGTCATTACCAACTGTATGCTGTTTCTAACATTTGCTGGGCCTATGTGGTCCTGTGCTTGGGTTGCTTGGGAGGCTGTGACACATGCTCTCTCCTCTTTCCTATCCCTTCCTCCACATATTTACTGTGCTGCCTTCCACTGCCTTGTGTTTGATTTCTCCTTTATTTTACGTGTCTACCAGTGTTATGGCTAATTGCTGCACTTTAGTCTCCTGGAATGTTCGCGGACTGGGTGATAGTGTTAAATGGGTGTCGATGTTCTCTACTTTGAAAAGGTATACCCCTGCTGTAATTTGTTTGCAAGAGACCCACCTACAGCCTTCGACTCTCCCTTTGCTGCGTCGTCGCGGCTACGGCACTCAGTTTCACTCCACCCACTCCGCGTATTCTAGGGGGGTTAGTATATTGCTATCCGATAACGCTCCCTTCCAGTTATTGTCCTCTAAGATTGATGATCAGGGTAGATATATTTTTCTTTCATGTAAACTATATTATTTTCAATGTGTGTTGGCCAACATCTATGTACCCCCCTCCTTCTCCCCAGAGGTACTTCATGCCCTGGCCCACTTTATGAGTCCTTACTCGAGGGTGCCTGTGGTAGTGTTGGGACAATGTGCTGGATAGGGGTCTTGATAGGTACCGCCCGGGCACGGGCTCACCTAGTGCCTCGGGCCGTACCCCCTTTTCCCGCCTTTTGTCGGAATTGGGACTACAAGATGTGTGGAGGAGTAAGAACCCTGACATGCGTTGTTACTCCTGTTACTCAACCTCCTATAGGGGTCTTTCTCGCATTGACTTTTGTCTGGGGAATTCTCTTGCTTGTTCTATGATTCATGCTGTTCGATATGCTCCTAGAAATATCTCTGACCATTCACCCCTTATAGTGCAATTAGGAGGACTGCCCCCGCGGGCTCTCGGCTGTGGAGGGTTAGCCCTTTTTGGCTTGCTCTTCTTCCTGCGGATGACCCCGTTTCTCCGGCCTTGCGTGAGTTCCTTCTGCAAAATGTGGACTCGGCAACGCCTCTGGTGGTGTGGGACACATTGAAGGCACATTTGAGGAGGATTCTTATTACCCAAATTTCAGCCATTAAGTCTAAGACTAAGGATTGGGAGAATCATATCCTCGCTAGGGCTGGGGAGGCGGAATTGGCGTTTGTGACTGACCCTACTCCTGCTCATGAATGGCATTGGCCGGAGGCCCAGGCCCTTTATCAGCAGGTCTCTGTTAATGCTGCAGAGAATAAACGATTTTTCATCCAACAACGTTACTTTAATGAGGGAGAAAATAGTGGACATTTGCTTGCTGTCATTGCCAGGGCACAGCAGGGGGTTTCCCATATTGCTGTTGTCCAGGCGCCTGATGGTGAGCTGGTTCAGGACCCGACCCGAGTTGCTTCGGTGTTCACCGATTATTTTAGGACCTTGTACTCCTCTAGGGTCTGCCCCTCTGAGGCGGCCCTGGGGGATTTCCTGGCCAACTGTAAGATACCTAGGGTTTCACGGTCTCAGCGACAGGCACTGGGTGGACCCCTGACTGTCAAGGAACTGTCTTTGGCGGCCTCTCAAATTTCGAATAATAAGTCTCCTGGTGCTGACGGTTTCCCTGCTGAGATCTACAAGTCCTATGGGAATACCCTCCTTACTGCCTTGCTGACTACCCTGAATGAGGCTCATAGGGTGGGTACATTACCTGATTCCATGCGTGAGGCGATAGTAGTATCCCTAAACCTGGTAAGGACCCGGTACACCCGGATTCTTATAGGCCCATATCCTTGCTTAATACGGACATCAAGCTGTTGGCTAGAGTTCTGGCTAATAGATTGGTGACCCTCGTCTCTGAGTTGGTACATGTTGACCAGTCGGAATTTATTCCTGCCAGGTCAACGTCCTTAAACCTCCGTAGACTGTTTTTAAACCTTCAGCTCCCAGTTGATAATCCGGGTGGCAGAGCCATCTTCTCCCTCGACGCTGCCGAGGCTTTTGACAGCGTCGAGTGGCAATATCTCTGGGTGGTGCTGGATCGCTTTGGCCTAGGTTCTGAGTTTATTTCCTGGGTTAAATTACTTTATGCTGGGCCTACGGCTCGCGTCAGAAATTATGGCTCCCTCTCTGATTCCTTTTCTTTGTACCGGGGGACTAGACGGGGATGCCCCCTCTCTCCATTGCTGTTCGCACTGGCGATTGAACCTCTTGCGATTATGATTAGAGACTCCCCCTCTATAGTGGGGTTTTGCCGTGGGGACAGGGAAGATAAAATCTCCCTTTTGATGCCCTACTGTATCTGGGGGATCTTGGGGATTCCCTGCAGGAAGTCAAGTCCCTCATTACGAGATTTGGCACATTTTCTGGCTTTGCCATAAACTGGGACAAATCGGTTCTGCTCCCTTTGGACCCCCTTCCGCTTACTATGCCACCTGCTGCCTCTCAACTACAGGTGGTCTCCACCTTCCGATATCTGGGTATAATGGTCTCGGCTAACCCGAGAGATTATGTCTCCCTCAACCTTAAACCCCTCCTCCTCCGTTTCCGTACTAAATGTGCTAGCTGGTGTAAACTTCCCCTTACAGTTACGGGTAGGGTCAATTTGATCAAAATGATCTGGGCTCCTCAGCTGCTCTACATCCTTCATAACTCCCCGATGTGGATACTGGTTTGATAGAATAGACTCCCAATTCAGGGCCCTTATATGGCGGGGTGGGGTGGCCCGATTGAAACTTACTACTCTGCAATATCTCAAAGATAGAGGTGGAATGGCCCTCCCTCACGCCCAGATGTACTTTTTTGCATTACAGTTGCAGCACTTCACGGGTTGGGATCTCCCTTCTTGCGTGGATCCCTCCCGGGCCTTGCTTACACTGTCTGCGTCTGACTACACTTCCTTCTCGTTAATGGAACTGGGGTTCCCTGAATTGCCCCCCCACTGCCCTACCTCCCACCTTCTGACTAAACTGTGGACTAAACTGTGGAAAGCGGTGAAGCAGAATCTGGGTCTCTCTGGCTTTTTTGCCCGTACCCCTCTGTGGAACAACCGTTTCTATGGAGAGGTCGCTAGGTTGGGTTCTTTCCCTGGGTGGGTCCGGGCTGGGGTGAAATATTTTTCCCAGGTGTGTGACCCTACTATTAAGCCCTGGCCTCGATTTCAGGCTGATTTCCCACAATTGGGTAATTGTCGCTATCAATATATGCGCTTATCGCATACACTCCAAAGTCAGAACCGTCACACCCCTCTGCGATTGATTGATTCTCCATTCTTGGAATCTATTTTTAGAGACAGTGAGAGACGGGGTATAATCTCTAGAATATACGTTACATTGTTGTCTTCCTTGCAGGACCCTTCCCTACTTCCCTGTAGGGCGAAGTGGGAGAGGGATCTGGGCCCCATTGATGGGGATCGTTGGGAGCAGATACTTGAGGCCGGCCCATTGGCCTCTGTCTCCGCTAGCCATAAACTGTCCCATTTGTTTGTGCTGCACCGCACTTATAGGACCCCGGCACAACTCTATGCGTGGGGTAGGAGGTCCTCACCTCTCTGTCCCAAATGTAATCTGCATACAGGTGACTTTATTCACATGCTTCGGAGATGCCCCAAGCTGGTGCAATACTGGCAATTCGTAGTATCCACTATTAATCGTGTATACCAAGTTCAAATTCAGTTGGATCTGCTGGTGTGCTTGTTGGGCGGCCTGGATGAGACGCTATACCTCCCACATGTTCTTGTGGCTCTCCTTCGACTTCTCTACTTAGCTAAAAAACTGATTGCTAGAGTGTGGATATCTTCCAGGCCTCCTGCGGGTGCCCAATGGATCCAATCTGTCAACTCTATTTTGATACGTGAAAAACACACCTATTATCATAGAAAAGCTCCTCTTAAGTTTGAGAAAATCTGGGGCCCCTGGCTGTCTTCTCCGGAGGTGGCTCCTCCTCAACTTGTTCTTAATCGCTTGCTTATGTAGATATTTGCATGCTTTTGGCAGCTGGCATGTTACTGACAACGCGTGTTTAGTTGTTTTTCCTGTTTTTTTATTTTTTCCCCCTCCTCCTCCCCCTCCCCCCTATTTTTTCTTTCCTTATGTTTTGTTTTCTTTTTAGGGATGTGCATGGAGTGACAATGATGTTCCTGTGCTTTCACTAAAGCGCATTTTGCACTGATTAACATTGTATCTTGGTATCCTCTCTAATTGTGTATACTGCTTGTGTATTTCTTGTACAATGTTTTATTGTCTTGTGCCATTCCTAAAATAAAGTTATTTTTCTGATTAAAAAAAAAAATATAACACACCTGCTTCCCATTCACACCTGAGACCTTGTAACACTAACGAGTCACATGGCACCAGGGAGGGAAAATGGCTAATTGGGCTCAATTTGGACATTTTGTTTTAGGGGTGTACTCACTTTTGTTGCCAGCGGTTTAGACATCAATTTCTGTGTGTTGAATTATTTGAGGGGACAGCAAATTTATACTGTTATACAAGCTGTGCACTCACTACTTTACATTGTAGCAAAGTGTTATTTCTTCAGTGTTGTCAAATGAAAAGATATAATAAAATATTTACAAAAATGTGAATGGTGTACTCACTTTTGTGAGATACTGTATGAATAAATATTTTCCACAAATATTTGTTTGTTCTACATTTATTTGCTAGTCATTTCTTGTCGTTGAGAATCACTTTAAACTCTGCACATTTGTTTCATTCTGTTTAATGTGTGTTTTTCTGTGTATTATTGAATCTGCACCAACTGTTTTATTTTAAACAATTATGTTTCTATAATATATGTAATATACAGTATATAGAATATATAGCTATACTGTCTGCAAAGATTCTACTTATCGTGAAGATATTCTCTGATCCTAGCATGCCACAGATAACAGATTTCTGAGTAACTACTGCACACGATACTGGAAATACAGCATCAAAACGTAACGTTTAGTGATTTGTATATTACAGGTGTTACTCTAGAATCAGATTCATGCCTTGATCCAGGCATTCCAGTAAATGGTCACCGTCATGGAAAAAATTTTGGTATTGGTTTTTCTGTGACTTTTACTTGTGATGCTGGCTACATTTTAAGTGATGATGAGCCACTGGTTTGTGAGAAAAACCATCAGTGGAACCATGCCTTGCCTAGTTGTGATGGTAAGTGTGATTATCTTCTTGAGCATTTCCTTTTTAAGTTTTATTTGAAATACATACTGTATTTAAAAAAGTTAATTATCTGAAGTCATCAAAAATGTTATAGTTTTAACATCTTCTCTGCTCTAGAAAATACGTACACTCAGGTCACAGATCTGGTTAGATATTTTCACTACGAAACTATTCTGTTGATGAATAGCCATCAACATGACATTTGTAGGCCACAACGCTTAACATTTGCAGATTGTCAGCACTGACACATGCAAGCTGTCAAAACCAACTACTGATTTCTGCCTAACGTGTTTATATTCCCAAATGGGGTTTAATGGTATAACAGATATAGTAATATCTATTATATTTGTTGTACAGTCTAAAAATCAGTTACATAGAAACATAAAATTTAAACTCAGTTTTTGGTCAAGATAACTAACCTAGTGCAAATTATAATTACTGCAACTTCAACATTCTTTAAAGTAAACATGTCACAACCACTGTAATGTAGACACTAAAATTATTAGTAAGGAGTAGATATATGTGCCTTTTCTTGTCTTCAAATCAGTTGAGAACCTTGGATTCTAAGCTAAGGCTGTATACAGGGTTCTGATGTCTCTTCAACCTAATATAAACCCTGCCACCTCTTGGTGGTATTCCATGTCCCTGTCATTTAGTGGCTAGTAAAGGCCCTGCATTAGACAGAAGGACAGAAACAGGAGTAGGAGGGAACTAAAGCTTCAGAAGTTAGCAGGAAGATAAATTCCACACTCCAAAGAAAACTTAAATGTAAAGTCCGTACTGTGATTAATGGGTAAATAACTCCCCTGCAGCAGTCTATATCCATGGTATAGGCAGGATGCTGCAGAGAAGGACTGTTTCATGATGTAAGTTAATCTCATTGCAGCTGTCCAACATGCGTCCCGCAAACTAAGAGCCAAAGCACTGCAAATAGCAATGTTTATTCTCCCTGACAATTGGAGAACTCTAGCTGTCACTCACCCGGAGAAGTGGGCTATATTGAATTTCTACAATGGGACTTCTGCTCTCACAGATATTGCACTACAACAGATTACATATTATCAGTGCACCAAAACATTACCCACTTCAGCTCTGGAAGATTTACCCCCTTTATGACCAGGCCATTTTTTTCCAATACAGCACTGCATTAATTTAACTGACAATTGAGCGGTCGTGCAATACTGTACCCAAGTAAAATGTATGTCCTTTTTTCCCACAAATAGAGCTTGTTTTTTTATTTTTTGCTCTAGAAACAAAAAAGACCGATAATTTTGAAAAAAAAAAAAAAACAATATTTTCTACTTTCTGTTATAAAACACATCCAATAAAAATATAAGAAAATCAAATGTCTTCATCAATTTAGGCCAATATGTATGCTGCTACATATTTTTTGCAGAAAAAAAATCCAAATGAGTGTATATTGATTGATTTGCACAAACCTTATAGGGTCTACAAACTATGGGATATATTTATGGAATTTTTATTTATTTAATTTTCTTAACTAGTAATGATTAGCAATTTATAGCAGAACTGCGTTATTGTGGTGGAAGAATTGGACACTAACTGTCACCTTTGACACTAATACAGTGATCAGTGCTAAAAATATGCACTGTCACTTTACTAATGACATTGGTTTGGAAGGGGTAAGCATCAGGGGCGATTAAAGGGTTAACTGTGTGCCTAGCCAGTGTTTTTGAACTATGTGGAAGGTGCTTTTACTAGGGGAAGTCATGGATCCTGTGTTCCTGCCTTGTTTACATAGGTACACTGCCATTTTGCCTGCAGGAGTGAGACGCTGGCGGCGTATATTTGGGCTCGCTACCTGGAAGTGTGGGATCACGTATTCATACATGATCCTATGCACAGTCACCGCCCTGTAGCAGTAAAACTGTATAGGGTGATGAGCAATTGGTTAAAGCAGAACTTCACTGCATCTGAGTACCACAAACCAAGAAAGCCGTTTCATTCATTTTTAATATTTAAAGTAAACTCACCCATTAATCCAGGTCTCCATGCTTAATTTTGCTGAGAAATTACTTTTAAAAACAACCCCTACCATCTCTGGCTGTGGCCTTCTTGAGTAGGGGCAAAAGATTGTAGCATTTACTTTCTGGAATCAATCTGCGCCTAGCTCAGGCATGCATGCAGATGAGAGTGCTTAGCAGAGAAAACCCCTCATTCACTCCTAAAGACTTCTGGGATGTATAACATCATTTGGCTAGCCATGGAAACCAGATAGTAACTGAAGAAATGTAAAAAAAAGTTTTAAAACACTTAAATATGGCATACTTTCCTATCTATTTACTAATGCAAGCAGCAAAGGGATTTAAAATAGTCAATGTTGATTGAGAGGGTAACGTTATGCTTTTAAACTGATTTGTATGTATCTGATATTGTGAATTAGAAGAAACTTTCAACACAGTGTTCCTTTTCTCAGGCAGACAGTTACATATAAGCAGTGTGGGACAAGAATCCAAGGCACAGTACCTGTGCTTATACTGTAACAGTAATTTAATTGTTTCCTGTCTGTTGTCCTTTTCTATCCCTACCCTTTAAGGGTTATAGCTTTCCAATGAATGCAATAGAATCACTTTATGAATATATTAGTAAGGAACTGAAAATAAGTCTATATGAGCGGAAATTTGTTTGTCCGAGGGACCACTTGGTGATTTTTCTAATGTTGTGAATGTTTATGAGCCTGCTTCATAAATAAAGAATAACTACTCTTAATGAATAATTCAGCAAGGTAGTTTAGCCTTTGCTTCAACTATGCACCTCTACTGGGAAAGTGGCATTATTCAAGCATAATAAACAACACAGGTGTCAAGTTGAAAATATATATTTTAAGTAGGTATAATTATGCCTAAACATTGACCTGTTTATCAAATTTAATGATCCATAGCTGAGTTTAGCTCCGCTAAATGGTAGCAATTTAGTAATTGGGCCTGGTAATCAATCATTTAATTATTGCTAGGTATACCTTAAAAAACCATCACTGAAAACTTGTATAGTGAAACATATGCTTTCTACAAATTCACTGTTTAGATATATTCAGTCATAGGTTTTAACCTAACAATGGTAAATGAACCAGAACCACGTTCTATGTTAATTTAGGTGGTTTGTACTCAAACCTGTTTAACCAATAAGTATCATGTCTGCAAATTATAGATCTTGCAAACATTTGATTTTCTTGAATTTTAAGGATTTATGAGTGTGAGTGTATGTGTGTGTGTGTGTGTGTTGGGAAATGGAGGGGATTGGGGTGATGTCATTATAAGTTAAAATTAGAATTAATTGTAGACTAGAAATTTGCAACTTCTGCAGTAGTTTTGGTGAAAATACAGGCTGTCTGGTAATCTCTAAGTCTGCAGTTTGGCAAACAGACTAATAGTGTAGTTAGAGAGCATCAGATATATAAATTTCTCAGAGTAAAGAATGCAGCAATTTGACATGTGTCATCTTTGTTTGAAAGTACAAATACAGTCAGTGTATCCAATTGGCCTGCAGACTCCACTGTTGTCAGTTTTGATAACAAGTGCAAAAGACATGATGTCTCTTTACAATTCAGAAATTTGACCATCATTGTGATAATTAGAGTGCAAGTGTCAGGGGCAGAAAGCTATTGGCATTTTTGCCTAGGACTGTGCAGTATGTAAGATCCCTAATGGGGTATATACTTCAGTGTAGCTGAGCTGTATATGTTATATTTGCCAGGGATGTGATATTTGATTAAATGGCATGGGGTACTTGAGAGGACTTAAATGTACAGGGCTTAAGAAGTTATGGGAGTAAGAAGATAAGTAAATGATTCATAATCTTATAGTAAATAATATCACATATATTTAAAGTTAGTTAACACATTGAGAAAACTTGAGATTATGCATTCTAAGAGCTTTTAATGACAGCTGTCATTCAAGGTGACCAAATATGGCTATTTACCTTTATGTACCAATTTTTACCTAATCTGCTCCAGTCAAGTGAGAATATAGCCTTGTAGGGCAAGGGATCAATAATAAGAACTTCATTTTTATTGCAATCACATAGATAACTTTCTTGAATTATTGAAAATGTGTGATATACATGTGACTTTTAGTGCCACTCTATGCAGGGGAAATCCCACTGGTGCTCAGGAGTAGATGTGCTGGCATGAAGTGTCACCATCCAGTAGTGTGTATCAAAGGAGCAAGGACTGTCACTCCTCTGACCCGATCTGTGTCAGTGTGTGTACAAGGCAGCCTTAGCCTGCACCGCTCCACAAACCACACTTTTTTTTTTTAATTTCTTTTTATTGAAAATTTTAAAGAAACAAACACAGAACATTGACAATACAATCCGACATGCAAAAAAAAAAGAAACAATGGAACAATATCATTGAGTGCATGAAAACCCCAGCATGTGCCATGTACACATAGTCGTAAAGCAGATGTCTATTGTCTAGATAATCACGGCACAAATAAATCTGGGAAAGCATATCTATAACACAACACTTTGCATAATTAAACCAATGTCGGAAGAGCTCAGAGAAAGACGAGGGGATAGTGAAGAACACGAAAGAAAGAGAAAGAAAAGAAAAGAACAGCCAGAAAGAGAAGGGGCAAGAGGTGAGGGGGGGGGGGAGGAGGCCACGGGTGACATATATTCCACATAAGAAAAACCTCAAACAGTCAGGTTTGCATTAGAAGGCGGTGAACCAGTGGAGGTGTCCTCAGTGAGCAAAGCAACATAGGACGAAGTGGTTTTGAAGGAGGACCAAGGATACTAGGTAGAATGAAAACGGTCTAATTTATCTCGGGCTATGAAGGTAAGTTCCTCCAGTTGGTATGTCATGTCTACCTTTAATAGCCATTGTCGCACTGTGGGAATGGTAGGTGTGCCCCAATAGGTGGGTATCAGGGCTTTAGCAGCATTGAGCATATGAGGAATCATTGATCGTTTGTACTTAGATAGTGGCGTGGTAGTTCCATGCAGCAGGACAACCCATGGGTCAAATGGAATAATATCTTCCATTATTACTTGAATGAGTCGGAGAACTTCCAACCAGAACGGTTGTATCACTGAACAGTGCCACCAGATGTGTGCATGTGAAGCGGTATCTCCGCATCCCCTCCAGCATAACGGGGAGATGGCCGGAGAAATATTGCTTAGCTTCTGTGGGGTGTAGTACCATCAGGATAATAGCTGGTAATTGGATTCCGCCACCCTGGTGGAGAGAGAGGAAATGTGTGCCAGGGCAATAACTTTGTCCTTCCGAGCATCCGAGATCGGAGAGCCAATATCCAGTTCCCACTTATGTAGAAAGTCCGGGTAGGGTTGACCCTGCAAGGAGATAAGGGCCTTGTAGAACTGTGACGTGGAGTGAAGAGGGGGATCCCGAGGGTAGAATATTGCTTCAACGGGATTCAAATCCTTGGAGTCACGCAATGGACGTGGAAGAGAAGCCAGGAACGTGTGCAACTGCCTGTATCTCCAGTGGTCCATGACCGTTGCAGTTCGTGAGCCCAATATGTGGCTTAGGGGTTTTAGAGTGTTGGAGTGGGCTACGTTGTGTAACAAGAGAGGAGTCTTAGGAGACCAACTTTTAAATCCAGCATCCAAAGATCCAGGCATAAAGTGATTATGGTTCAAAAGAGGCATGAGGGGAGAGTTGTAGTTCCAGGAAAACTTTTTATGAAGGGAATCCCAAACAGACAAGGTAGAAAAGGTCAGCGGAGATGTGGTTAGAGAGAGGGCCCTGGCGGACCCGGGATCCATGGAACAGCAGACAGGTCCCTTCCACATAAGTCATATTCCAATTGTACCCATAATTTAGAGCTAGGGGAGTATTTCCAGTCAGCCACACGGGTAAGCGAGACCGCTCAGAAATAGTCCCTGATACTAGGGAGTGCAAGTCCCCCAGAACGCTTTGGATGAAAAAGCGTTGTCCTGGCAATCCTGGGGCGCCTGCCCTGCCAAATGTACCTTGAAATCAAAGACTGCAAAATAGTAAAAAGACCAATAGGCACACCCTGCGGCAACATTTGGAAGAAAAATAAAATACGAGGCAAAATGTTCATCTTAACTATGTTGGTCCTACCCAGCCATGAATGGTGTAGGGAGGACCACTTCCTAAGATCAGATTGGATAGCGTTCAACAAGGGGAGGTAATTATGACAGAACAGTGAGTCTAAATGGGGGGTCAAGTAAATACCTAAGTATTTCAATTTAACTGGACACCACTGAAACGGGAAATGTGGGGCTAGTGAGGAAACCACAGTACGGGGAAGGTTACCGTTTAGTATTTCAGACTTAGACATGTTGATTTTGAAGTTCGAGAGCTGGCGAAAGTCTGCAAAGGCTTGTAGGAGCACGGGTCAAGAGATACAGGGTTGTTGGATGAAAAAAAGGATGTCATCCGCATATGCTGCATATTTATGCGTCTGACGGTTCACTGTGACACCATGGATATCATTGGAATGTCTAATAGTAGATAAAAAGGGTTCAAGGGAGATGGCAAACAGCAGAGGCGACAAAGGGCACCCCTGCCGTGTGCCATTATGAAGGGGGAAGGGTGTACTTAGGAGGCCGTTAACGCGTACCTGTGCCGTCAGCTGGGCATACAAGGCTGCAATTCGTTGCAGAGCCCTAGGGCCCAGGCTCCACAAACCACACTTGGTGCATTTCACCCTGCCCATTGGTGTTTAGTTATACAGGTATTAACGTAGCAATGTATACTTAACCTGCTCCAGTCAAGTGAGAACAAGGCCTTGTAAGACAAGGGATCAATAATGAGAACTTATTTTTTAGTATTATCAAATAGTGAGTTTTTTTTCAAATGATTGAAACATTGTAGTGTGCCAGGTATAAGCCTTCCAAATGTATAAAAAGGAAGAAAGAGTTAACTGACACTAAACATTTGCACAGTATCAGCTGAGTTGCATAGGAGAATGATGTGTGCTTTAGTAAGGTTTTAGAATGTCTGATCACCCAGAGTGTTTGCCTTCATACAAATATATTGACATCTTAACCGCTTCTGGACCGGAAGGTTTTACCCCCAAATGACCAGACCATTTTTTTTTGCGATTCGGCACTGCATTAACTAACAATTGCGGGGTTGTGTGACTATTTTTGTACCCAAATAAAATTGATGTCCTTTTTTCCCTACAAATAGAGCTTTCTTTTGGTGGTATTTGATCACCTCTGGGAATTTTATTTTTTGCGCTATAAACAAAAAAAGAGTGACAATTCTGAATTTTTTTTTTTTACTTTCTGCTATAAAACATTCCCAATAAAAAAATGTAAAAATCACATTTTTTCATCATTTTCGGCCAATATGAATTCTGCTACATATTTTTGGTAAAAAAAAAAAAATCCCAGTAAGTGTATATTGATTGGTTTGCGCAAAAGTTATCAAGTCTACAAACTAGGGGAAAGATTTATGTCATCTTTATTTATTTGTAATGGCGGCGATCAGCGATTTTTAGCGGGACTGCGACATTGCCGCAGACATATCAGACACCAAACTGACATTTTTGACACTTTTGGGGAGACCAGTGACATTACTACAGTAATCAGTGCTAAAAATATGCACGGTTTCTGTACTAATGACACTGGCAGGGAAGGGGTTAACGCCAGTGGTGATCAAAGGGTTAAATGTGTCCCTAGCGGGTGCTTTTTAGCTGTGTGGGGGATGGGCTTGCTGAATGAACACAGAGACTTGTGTTTCTGATTAAGAGGAACACAGAATCTCTGTGTTCATTACTGATAGTGTTTATTGCCGTGTTTACAATGGCAGACCGCCGTTTTGTCTCCACGGGGAGCAATCATGAGTGCCCCACAGCAATCGCACCTGCTGGACACGCTAGCGGTCCGTTCTGTGGGACAGAGCTGACCTTCCACCGTATAAGTATAGTGGCTGGCCAGCAGGTGGTTAATTAGCAGTCAATCAATATCAATTTGTGAACATTTTTATGCTTTTGAATTATTTACAAGTATTTGATGAGTAGCATTTACTTTTAAAAATAATAGAAAATATCGGATTCTGATTTGCTGTAAACATTACCCCTTTATTGTGTTCCAAAATTTTTATCTATGTTTTAGAGCATAAAAAAGTTATTTTGATTTCATTTTTTTATATCCAGCTTTATGTGGAGGTTATATTCACAGTAAGAGCGGAACAATACTTTCTCCAGGTTTTCCTGATTTTTACCCCAACTCTTTAAATTGTACTTGGACAATAGAAGTATCTCATGGAAAAGGTATTGATATATTTTTTACTATTTGAAAATATTTTGGGATTGTTATTGTGTTTTAAATATTATCTGTCACATGCTTCCATTCAGTCAGTTTTACAAGAATGTTTT
Organism: Pelophylax lessonae; assembly: GCF_965119305.1. Classification (NCBI taxonomy): domain Eukaryota; kingdom Metazoa; phylum Chordata; class Amphibia; order Anura; family Ranidae; genus Pelophylax; species Pelophylax lessonae. Next base: position 324,143,756 of record NC_138770.1, on the reverse strand, counting down.
TTTATTATAAGGGTATAATTAAAATCTGCATTATTGTGCCTAAAATCAGTAACTTGCAGTGGTAAATGTCTTCAATTATTTATAAATATATAAGCCCTAAAAAACAGAGCTTAATGAAAATGTTATAGTGGGTGGAGTGGAGTAATTTCTTTGAAGGATTGATTTAGACCTGGGGTTCTTATACACTATAGATTGATTACTGATATTTATATCAGTTTATGACTAGCAGTTGATATACTGTATTTGTATGAGACACATTATATTTGTGCTATTTTTAATAATAATTGCGTTAAGCACTGATTTTTTGGGTTTGTAAAGTAAATGTTACAATGCAGGGGCAAAAGGAGCAGACCAAAGTGGCAGAATGACCATTTGGTCTATTTAAAGAGGAATAATTACATTTAAAGAGATTCCAGTATTATCAGAAAATGAATTGCATGTATTGTGTTGACTGAATTGTATTGAATTTGCAATGTATTGGAGTAGCAAGATTTTGAGGCAAAGCAGCAAGCTTACAAAACTTGAATTAAATGATACGGATGGGTTGGTTCCTACATAGGCATGCCAAAGTTCTAAAAGGCTGACAGATGGCTGGTAATGTCGTTTATTACTGTTGATGAAAGATACTGTTACGTGAGTGCCACCTCACAGCATGTCTTACACATAAAAACATTTTGTCCACTTCTGGATTTGATACTTGAGGTGATTGTAGCTGTATAAGTGCACTTAAAACATAATTGAATGCACTAACATCCACATTTTTAGGACAAGCATTCAGAGTGTGTCCCCTTCTTCAAGGTCCAAGCAGTACTAATGCACAAAGTTTCTGCAGAATGTTAAGTAGGACAATCTCTGAGAAAAAAAAAATGCAAAAAAAAGGAAAAAAGAAAACACAAAAGTATACAACAATGGAAATTAAACTTAGATAGTTAGTGAGATAAGGTGGGGAAGTGACAGTCGCAAAGGTGAGGGGGGGGGGGGGTTGTAAATCTGTTGGATAATGATTTAGAAAACTGTGATCAACATTTAGTTCCATAAATCAGGTTTCAAGGACAAGACCATCAATACTAGCATATAAAATAACTATTCCAACAACCCTCTTTCAGGCAACCACCTAACTTCAAATTTAAATTATTCAGCAGGAAAGTTTATCCTGATTGTGAAGTCACAAATGAAGGAACCAAGCCCTGCAACAAAAAAGGCTGCAAACTGTGCAGCCAAATCAACCTATCCAAAAGGTGTCACACACACACAAAAGGGACCTTCCGTGTAAAAGGATAATACAGCTGTACCTCCAATAATGTTGTGTACCTCATCCAATGCAAAAAATGCAGCAATGAATCTTATGTTGGTGAAAAAGGATAGAAATTGCAAACTAGGATGAATTTACACACCATCAAGGAACAGAAAACTCCCATACTCACCTCCAGGACTTTTCCAGAGCCTCTCCAATCCTATGGAACTCCTTACCCCAATCTGTCCAATTATCCCCTACTCTATTAACTTTTAGATGATTCCTGAAAACCCTCCTCTTTAGAAAAGCCTATCCTACCCACACCTAATAACTATACTTCCATTTTCTCCATCAGCCCATCCCCCACAGTTATTGCCTATTGTTTCACTTGACCCTCCCTTCTAGATTGTAAGCTCTAGTGAGCAGGGCCCCCTAATTCCTCTTGTATTGAATTGTATTGTAACTGTATTGTCTTCCCTCATATTGTAAAGCACTGCGCAAACTGTTGGCGCTATATAAATCCTGTATAATAACAATAATAAGGAAGATTATTTCTGCACACACCTGTGAAACATCATTTCTCACAACCAGACCACACTATGGAGGACATAAATGTTTTAGTTCTTAAGAGAACTTCAAAACTACTCACGAAAGAAAAAAAACTTTTGAACTAAGAATGATAATTATACTGTATTTGACCCAAAAGATAATAGACAAAATGTTGAACCCAGTTTTCTAAATTATTATCCAACAGTTTTATGCCCCCTCCCCCCCACACTCTGTGACTTTTATGCCCCCCCCCCCACACACACACACACTCTCTGTGACTTTTAGGCCCCTTTCACACGGTCCGCATTCCGTTGCGGACTGTGCTCTGCTCAGCTGGGATCGATCCGCCGATCCCCGCTGAGCCGGCGGATGACAGCTCCGTCTCCGCACTGTGTGCGGAGAGGGAGGTGTCAGAACCCTGCTGCTCTCTATGGGGGAATTGGATGAGAGCGGACCGCCTGTCCGCACTCATCAGATCCGATCCGATCCCCAGGACGGATGGAAAATAGGGTTTCCATCCGTCCGGATTTCACGGACAGGATCAGATGCGGATGGCAGCGGGTGTCAGCGGACATGTCACCGCTGACATCCGCTGCTCCATAGGGCTGAATGGGGCATCCGATCAGATCCGCCTAAAAAACTGACAGGCGGATCTGATCGGAACTCCCGTGTGAAAGAGCCCTAATTCCCCTTTTTCCTGCCTTATCCCAATAACTATGTAAGTATAATTGCCATTGCTGTGTGCATTTGTTTGTTTTTTTTTTTTTTCCTTTTTTTGCATTCTTCCCCCCAAAAGCTTGTCCTGCAAATTCGGATGTCAGTGCAAATAAAAAAGTATCAAATACATGATCAATTGTTCTTGTTGGACTCTATGCTGAATGCTATTATCTGTCAGAATTAGTTTTCACCAAGGATGGACAAATGTTTTGTTTTTTGAACTACCCACACAGTAAATACCTGGGAGCAATGGGAGCAAAATTAACACATGTATGAACATCTTTGTTTAGATGATTATTCAAAGGATAAATGTACATTTAAGATACAATATTTACTATGTCATGATCCTTAACAGTTCTTCTAGTTCAGATGTCCTGGCTGATATCTGCTAAAGTCATCAAAAACAAGAACTTGCATAGGAAGTTTTAACAAACACGACATCTTTGGAATCCCTGTATATTTGCATTTCCATAGCTTCAGTTCTCTACAGCAAAAAAGAAACACATTTACTTGGGTTCTAGGCAAACTCCATGTTAAATAACTGCAATCAGGATTTCCACATGATTACATTATTTCCTAAAAAGAATCCCATGAAGGTTTTTGGAGAGTGCCATGAGAATGTACATGTACCTTCAGGTACCATTTTCTACAGTGCATCCTGAAAGTATTCACGGCACTTTACTTTTTCCACATTTTGTTATGTTACAGCCTTATTCCAAAATGGATTAAGTTCATTATTTTCCTCAAAATTCTACAAACAATACCCCATAATGACAACGTGAAAGAAGTTTGTTTGAAATCTTTGCAAAATTATTAAAAATAAAAAACTAAAAAATCACATGTAAAAAAGTATTAAAAGCCTTTGCCATGACACTCAAAATTGAGCTCAGGTGCATCCTGTCTCCACTGATTATCCTTGAGATGTTTCTACAACTTGATTAGAGTCGGTTCACACTATGGCGACACGACTTCGGGGTGACTTGAACAAGTCGCCGTGCACCGCGACTTCGGCCCGACTTGCACGGACTTCACATAATGGAAGTCAATGCAAGTCGCTTTGACTTCGGACAAAAGTAGTGCAGGAACCTTTTTCTAAGTCGGAGCGACTTGAGTCGCTCCTATTAGAACGTTTCCCATAGCACAGAATGGAGCACAACTTGTCAGGCGACCAAGTCGCCTGACAAGTCGGAGTAGTGTGAACCGGCACTTAGAGTCTGCCCATGGTAAATTCAGTTGATTGGACATGATTTGGAAAGGCACACACCTGTCTATATAATATCCCACAGTGAATAATGCATGTCAGAGCACAAACCAAGCCATGAAGTCAAAGGAATTGTTTGTAGACCTCTGAGACAGGAGATGGCAGGAACTGGGAGACTAGTCAGGTTTAAGGACCTCTTCCAAGAGGACAACAACCCTTAGAACACAACAAGATAACAAAGTAGTAGCTACGTAACAACTTGAGTGGCTCACCCTGAGCCTAGACGTGAACCCGACTGAACATCTCTGGAGAGATCTGAAAATGGCTGTGTAACGACGCTCCACATCCAACCTGATGGAACTTGAAAGGTCCTTCCAAAAGAATGTGAGAAACTGCCCAAAAAGAGGTGTACCAAGCTTGTAGCATCATCCTCAAGAAGACTTGAGGCTGAAATTTGCAAAGGTTTCAAAAAAAACTTCTTTTATGTTGTCATTATTGGGTATTTGTAGAATTTTGAGGAAAATAATGAATTTAATCAATTAACCCAAATAAAGGGTGATTTCCCTGACTTTAGAGTGTAGCCCTACCAACTGCCATTCATCATTTCAGAGTGCACTTATTGGCCACGGAATTATTATCATTATATTGGATTGGAGGAGGTAGTCAAAATGGCTAGCCCTCTAATCAGGGAAGTTAGGCTCCTAGCACCACAGGGAAACTAGTTTTAGTGGGGTGCATACAGGAAGTTAACAAGTATTATAGAAGGTATCCTGTGGTGCCTAATCCTAGGGAAGATTTTTAAATATTTAATATAACTGGCAGGATAAATGTAATGTGTGCCTTTTGCAATTAAAGAGCGAAACTAAACAAAAATGTTACTTTATAACGTATTCTACAGTTTTTTTTTTTTTTTTTTTTTATCCATATACTGGTCTCTGAATGTCGCTGCAGAGAAAATCCTGAGTGCACATTTACTAGATTTTCTAATCATAAAATATGAAAAAGATCTTGTAGTAATTTCTGGTACATTAGCAGTGCTCGTTCTAATTCTTTTTAGGGTATGATTTTTTTACCGGGTGTATTTTCCTTTTTTATACTGTATCAATTTAACAAGCAATAAAATAATTCAGTTACAATTGAAATATAAAAAAAAAAATCACTGTTTTACTCTGTAAGCTTTCTTCCGATTTGAAGTTTTGATTTTTCTATTTTTGCAGGTGTACAGCTGGTATTTCACACCTTTCACCTTGAAAGCTCCCATGACTATCTGTTAATAACAGAAGATGGCAGTTTTACTCATCCTGTTGCCAGACTGACAGGTTCAGTTCTACCACCTACTATAAAAGCTGGACTTTTTGGGAATTTTACAGCTCAACTTAGATTTATATCAGATTTTTCAATCTCATATGAAGGATTTAACATCACTTTTTCAGGTAGGGACAATTTTTATCAAAGAGAAATGAGTTTATTGTATCCTAAGACATTTAGACTTGTCATAAATACAATGTATGAAAATCAGCTCTGTTCTGGAAAACAAGTTTTTAAAGCCATTATTTTATACATATGCCATTCTTATTACTTTCTACCCTGGAATCCTCAAGATACTCTACAAGATTTTCCACACATATTACATAAGATTGTCCAAACCTGCTGACATTTTCTTCAACCAGTTAAAATGTTACAGCAGACTGTGAGACAGGGTGACATATTTTAAACCTGCTAAATTTGATTGTGAATAACTAGCTGTTAGCAAAAAATAAAAAATAAAATAAGGGAGAATATTGAAAGATGCAAAACAGTATGAAGAGATTCTGTTTTATTGAGTGTTCCACTTACAGTCTATAGGTATCTTAGGGCTGGTGTCTCTGGGTCCCACAAGGGAACAACACTCCAGTGCTTTAAATTATTTTATCCTTTTAATTCTTTTTTTTATATACTTTTCTCTTAATGTTTTTCTAATAAGGGAGGCATAAGGGTATAGAAGCTCTTTTGATATTTAGTTCAAGTTTCTCTATATTAAAGCAAGATTTATTCATGTGTGAAGTACTTTTAATGTTTATTAATTACTTTCCAAAAAGTTTTTGTAAAAAAAAAAATCCATTGTAAAATGTGTACAATGTTTTTATTAAATAAATTAATCCAGCTTTCTAGTTTCAATTAAAATGTAAATATAGATGATTTAAATACCCTTATTACACTAATCATTATTGCAAGGATTGCATTAACATGTACAGTATTTACCTATTTATGTTTTATCACTTGAATGTTCATATGAAATATTGTTCATAGTTTTTTTTCCCTTTTTTAGAGCTTATATTGTTTTAAAATTATATATAAAATTATTGAGAATATTTTGCATTTTCTATTGTGGTTTCAAATAACGGGAATATTTTGGACTGTACAGAGTATGACCTGGAGCCTTGTGATGATCCAGGAGTTCCTGCCTTCAGTAGAAGAATTGGATTTCATTTTGGTGTTGGAGACTCTCTTACGTTTTCTTGTTTTCCTGGATATCGTTTGGAGGGCTCTAATAGGCTCACCTGTTTGGGAGGTGGCAGAAAAGTGTGGAGTACACCTCTTCCAAGGTGTGTGGGTAGGTGGTCAAATGCTTTCATTTCATTCATCAAATCTTTAGCATCAGAGGTTATTTTTGTTACTGATCCTATTCTTATTAGGATAGATTTTTTTTAAGTTATTAAATGGGTGTTCTAAAGGATCTCCTGTATGTTTGTGAAAGTTCTCATTTATTCATACCAATAGTTGCTTGTCACATTCAAATTGACTTGCTCTGTATTGTCAGAAGATTCTTGTAGTTTCATTCAAGAGATGAGGAAAATGCTTGGGTGAATAGTGAAATATCCTAAACATTGCAGACCAGGTCTAACTGAATGTGGCCAACTACTACCAGGTGATCTACAAAACATCCAGTCACTATAACTTTGTTATACTGTTTTTACTTCTTTAAATTGTAGGGGTCTACCTAACTAGACAGAGTAGGACTGAACCCACAGGGACATTTTCTAGTTTTTAGGTTATAGTAAGTTTATAGTGAATAAATCAAGTATTAAATATGACACAAATGAGAGGAATATTTGACGCTTGCTTAGCCATTACTCACGGCGTTCCTTTCTCATGAGCTGACAGCTTGCTGTTTTTTGACTCATTTGTGCCTGCTTACAACTTATCAATGCTACTTCTTATATATTTTAAATAAAAGGACTTAAATGTTTGCAGGCTTCACTACGCTTGTTCATTTTTTTTTTTTTTATTCCCAATCCATTTGGAGCTGCTGTTGAGCAGCCACCGCCTATCTCAGATGTTGGGTTATTTTGTGCTTTTATGACCTTTATAATTTATGGTCTATGCTATCTGATAAGAAGCGTATGCTAATTGTTGGTCCTTGGTGGTGAATTTCATCAATCAACATTACTTATACACCTTTTTGCACTTTATGGGCACTCTTTTTCATTGAAAGGACTTTTTTATGTTCACCTAACACCTATTTCATTAAACCATGTCAATTATATCACGTCCATATAATTAATTTTTTTTTTAATTTTTTGTTCTATTTTGCTCATATTTTATTCACTGTATATTTACTTGTTTTTATGACACATTATTTGTCATATGATTATTCATAATTGCATTATTGGGGTTTAGCACCGCTTCTTATTTATTTTGATCATTCACAGCTGGTACCATAGTTGGTTAAGTGGCTGCTCACTTTTTCGTTCTTTTTACTTGACCTAGCACAGATTTTTTTTTCCTGTTTTATATTAGGCATTGTGAATGAGGATGGATTTACAAGGAGAGACTTTTTTGGGGGATTTTCTTTTTTAAAGGACTTGTTAAAAGTTTGGTTCTCTTTTTTTCTAGTTTGCAGCTTTTTTTGTGGGTATTATGTGGGTATTATGTGGGGAAGAGGCAAGATCTAAATGCCATCTTTTTATTGAAGGTAGATGAAGGTGAAGCCCCCCACCTGCAGACCTCCACAACCACTATCCAGGGTTGTGGGGAAGTTGCCTTTGTCCTCATCAGCATAGAAACAAGATGCTTTGCCAGGGCCTCCCCTATGTTTTTTTTTTTTTTACATTCGTAAGATGTTTATTGAAAAGTACAGGAAAGATTACAAGGTTCGCAATTGATTGAAGTGTATGAGATGCATAACAAATCTTATACAGAGTAACAGTCAAAGTTGAAGATTTCAAAGACAGGGAAGGCAAACCTATGTAGACTATGTATATTCCAGGTGGTGATAACTGGATCTTCACTGTTATAGATCAATGGTGCAATGTCAAAAAGGACTAGACAGGTATAAAAAGATATAAACCTGATAGTCTTTATCCACTAACAGTAACCCTAAATAAGATCAACAAATTGCATGTTTAAGTATCTAAATGGGTAAGAAAAGAGAAAGAAAGAAAGGAAGCACGAAGTTATGAAAGAAGTTTTAGAGTTAGGGGTAGTGATATAAAGATATTCAAGTACTAATCATCTTCCTTAAATGTGAGGTCAACATTTTAAGGCAAGATATGTAAAGCTATAATGAACTACTACCTGGGTCTTAGAGTGGAGTTCTCTATGGCAACTTTGGTGAGAAAGAGGAACGATTTGGCTTCAGGGAGGATAAGACATGAGGGACGTGTACACACTTGAGAATCAAAAAAAGGTGAACCAAGGGGCCAAATTTTTTGGAAGCTGTCTACCCCATCAGTTGCTTTGGCCAAGATTTCTTCTATCTTGCAAATCTGTGAGACTCTTTGTAGCCATTCTTATATCGATGGTGCCTTGGTCAATTTCCACCAAAGCGGTATAATCGACTTGACTGCATTGAGTAGATGCTTTTTGGTATTTTTTATTTGGAAAATTGTAAATATGAAGCAGGCAACATTCTGCATCTAATTTCAGTTTTGTATCTGATTTGGTGAATGGTATCTATAACCTTGGTCCAGTATGATGACAAGGCCGGACACTGCCACCATATGTGTAAGAATGTGCCTTTATCGACCTGACAATGCCAGCATGTGTCTGAAGTGTTTGGTGACAATTTTTTTATTTTATCCAGAGTTACATACCACTGGGTGAATAGTTTGTAGGCTGTCTCTTGATATTTTGTGCTCAAAGAGCATTTATGTGCTAGAAAGCAAGCCTTTTCCCATTGTTTATCATTAATGTCTATATTGAGACCTGCTGACCAACTCGCTCTGAACCTGTCTGAGGTGAGGACTTCAGCCTTTTATATCCAGGAGTGTGAGACCAATGTAGTCTTTTTCAATGCCTTCCCCTGAAGGCAGACCGACTCCAGTACAGTGAGACCTCTCATGAAATTACCTTTCTTTGATCTATCTGTGATGTAGTTATGTATTTGTCTATATGTCCAGAAGTTTAGTCAGGGGATGTTCAGATTTTGTGCCATTGTATCAAATTTATTTAAAGGAGTCTCTGAGAAACAGTTCCCAGCTGGAGGAGGGTTTGTGGAGTTGGGTGTCTTGAGATATAGGTTGTTGAAACCGGGTGGAAAGTCAGAATTGTCTCCCAAAGGGATAAGTGGGCACAGATTTGTGGAAATAGTCTGAGACCTAGTTAGGTTATGGAATATTGTAAGAGTGGTCCCAATTAAGGGGTGGTGTTTAAGTGTCTGTGGGCAACTAGTCCATGGTATCCATTGTGAGAACCTTAAAGGCATTGAACTCGATTCAGTCTCCAGAGAGACCCAATCTTTATGGTCACCATGGCCGTGACTATCAATAATTCTTGCAATATGTGATGCGGAATAGTAGTTTTTGAAGGCAGGGAGTAGGGATGATTGGGTGTTCGAGGTTCGGCCGAATTTAGAACTTTTTGCCCAAAAAGTTCGGAATTCGGCAACCAGAACCGCCCAAAATGCAATGCCTCAGGAAATGGGCTTTAAAAGCCCGTGATTGGACCAGAACCATTAGCAAAAGCCAATTGAGGGGGCAGGAGAATGCTAGGAATGTGATTGGAGTGACTAGGGGGTCCCTAGCCCAATCATTAGTGAATACGCCCCCCAGTATATAAGATCGCCCCCGCCAAATTCCTAGCATTCTTATACTGGACATGGAAGAAAGTGGAAGCAGTTCTGTTAATTTTACTTTAAAAGTGTCATTTAGCTATTTTTAGTGTGAGGAAAGGGATATCTAGTGTAGTTAGAGTGCTCCTTTACACTTAAGTTAGCTTCAAAAAATTAGTTTCTGTAGGGAAAGTATGAAGTTCCCTTCCTTTTTAGGGGCGTTTATTGGGTTTTAGGGCTTTAAAATGGTGTTTTTTGATTACCGAAGTTCGGGTCCCATTGATTTCAATGGGGTTCTGAAATCCGGGCCGAACTTTCGGGAAGTTTGGATGTTCTGGCCGAACCGAACTTTTCAAAAGTTCGATCATCCCTAGCAGGGAGTACCAAACTTCCCAGTTTCTTCAGTCTGGTCAGTGGTGAGAAATTGATTCTGGGATTCTTGTAAGTCCAGAAGAATTTGAACTGAATTGATTGCAGGGAATTTTGATAGGTAATGTATGGATCAGATAGAGTAGCTGCAGGAGAACTACCATTTTAATAATAGCCACCCTTCCCAACCATGAGAAGTGTTTATTGTTCCAGTTTCCCAAGTTCTGGTCAATGTTTTTAAGGAGTGGGGTGAAGTTACGGTGGAATAATGATGTTAGATTGGGTGTCAGCCACATTCCCAAATATTTAAGTAATGAATCCCATTTGAAAGGACAATTGTCTCGGGTCAGATCAAAAAATGTGTAAGGCAGAGAGATGTTCATTGCTTCCGACTTTGAGTAATTTATCTTTAAATTGGAGATATATCCAAAAGTTGTAAATTATTTCATTAAATTTGGCATTGTGATTTGTCGGGTGGTCAAAAAAAAAAAACTGTAAATCATCAGCATATGCTGCAATCTTGAACTCTTTGCTTAATGTTTTGAAACCCTGAAATTAGTTCTCGGCATTTATTTTTCTGATGAACAGTTCAAGGGATAAAATAAAAAGAAGGGGAGAGAGCAGACAGCCCTGTCTCGTTCCGCTTATGATGGTAACTCTCTCTGATATAGTGACATTCATTTTTAGCCTAGCTGAAGGGATATTATATAGAGCTGATATCCAGGCCATCATATGTGAGCCCAGTCCGATATGTTTACATGCCTCCACCATGTAATCCCAAGCTACTCGATCAAAGGCCTTTTCCGGAAAAGAGAAAGCCCTCGATCTTTCGTGAGCGGGCCATGTGGATCAAATTGAGGGACTTAGTGACGTTGTCTTTGGTATCCTATCCTGGCATAAAGCCAGCCAGTTCAGGGCCTGTTACGTCATGAAGTAGGGGTTGCAGTCTGGTGGCCAGGATTTTCATTAGAAGCTTCACATTAAGGTTTAGGAGGGAAATAGGCCTGTAGCTAGTACTATCTAAGGGGTCCTTGTTTTGCTTGGGAAAAACTGTAATAAATGCAGATATGAAGTCAGGAGGAACTGTACGGTGTTTTGATAATGCATTCAAGGCCTTTATTAGAGGGTGTGTTATGATTGATGACATTGTTTTATATTAGATAGATGTAAATCCATCTGGACCAGGACTTTTTCTGGGTTTTAACTCTCCAATGGCCACACAAACCTCATCTAACTCAATGGGCCTTTCCAGATGATCAATATCGGCTTCATTTAATGTAGGGAGAGTGCTTTCAGATAAATAATTTCAAATTGATCATAGTCCTGTCGCTAAGTAAATGGGAAGGTTTATGTTGTTTTGGGAGATTATACAGTTTTGGGTAGTAAGCGTGAAAGTGGTCAGCTATTTTGTCTGTAGTGATGTCAAGTTTCCCTTCCCTGTTTTTAATGCCCATGATATTGTGATTGATCTAGCTCTGGCTAGTAATTTACCAGCTTTGACACCAAATTCATAATATATTTGTTTCCTGAAAAAAAGTATGCATTTCGCCTTGGTCTCTAGTAGCTGCTGGAGATTTTTCCTAGTCATCAGTAGGTCTTGAGCATGTTGGACAGTCATGGAGTGTTTGTGTGGAAGTTCCAGTTTGGAGATTTTGTCAGCAAGTATTTTCATTTCTTTTTCTCTGTCACGTTTACATTAAGTCCCCAATTTAATCAGTTCACCTCTGATAGTGCATTTGTGCAGTCTGGTGTTTTATTTTCTTTGAAGAAAGTATGTAGAAGGTCTGATATCTTGGGAAGTAATGTAGGGTTTGTTAACAAAGAAGACTGCAGTCTCCATATGTTGGGTTTATGTGAGGTAGTAGTCAAATTTATGGTTAAAGAGATGGGAGCATGATCAGATATGGATTGTATGCCAATGTGGGCATCTGTTAGCGATGAAAGATCTCTTTGTGTACAAAAAATAGGTAGTCAATACATGAGTATTGATTGTGAGGAGGAGAAAAAAGGTATAATCTTTATCTGCAGGATGTAGAAAGTGCCACACATTTATAGGATGTAAGGATTGTAAAAGTGACTTGATTCTCTTAAGAATTTTGTATGTCAAACAAGAGTTACCATTTTAGATGTCAAGGTCGGGGTTCAGGGGAACATTAGGTCTCCTCCCAGAATGATGCATCCTGCTGCAAAACCCGACAATTCCGTGATGATACGATTACAGAAAGTGATGTGGGAGGAGTTGGGAAATAGACATTGGCCAATGTCAGCTGTGAACCTTTGTATAAATCTTTGAGAAATAGGAACCTGCCTTCAATGTCAGACAGTTGTTCCGTCAATTCAAAGGGTGCTTCTTTGCTGATCAATATCTAAGCCCCCTTCGACTTTGATACATTATTGGTGGAATGAAAGCCCTTGTGTAAAAGGATTTGGTCAGCCCAGGTGAATGATATGTTTTAAAGTGTGTCTCCAGCAAGAATACAAAAGGCAGCATACGTTTCTTGAGTTCTCTCAGTACTGTAGTGCATTTTTCTGGGATATTCAGACCGTTGATATTGTGTGATACCACTGTGGGACTGCATCCCAGAGAGGAATATGCATTTTAGAAGATTTGGTGCAAGTTGGATGAACAACAGTTGAGATAGATGTAAAACCAGAGAATAGTTTCTCACTCAGAGGATAGCCCTAATCGATAACAACACTAAAATATAGTGATTAATAATGGAGGAAAGGGAGAGACAAAAGGGTAGAAATAAAGAGAACGAAACAAGTAGAAAAAGAGGTAGCAACAAAACACCTTTAGAAATAATGTATCATCTCTAAGATTTCAAAGTGCTCTGCGATATTTAACAAAAGTGTCATACAACAGATCACTACCTTGGGGTAAATGGGTGGAGCTGAATAGAATGAACAGCACTACCAACGTAAAATGCACAAGAATAATGAAAACAATAACAGATAACTAATGTAAAATGGGCATTAATAAATCACAACCCTAAACAATCAAATTAAAGCTTTTATATTGATCCCAACCCCTCCGGGACCATCTAAGCAGCACCCACAGAGCGGAAGCAGACCCAAGGATCCTGAGGACAATTTGGGTTTTATTGCCTCCAATGGGAGAACTAGATTGCCATAAAGGGATCAGGGCCAATCAGGTTGTTCTCTCTTTTTTGTCCTTTTTTCTTCCAATTAAAGGATAAGTTCACCTTTCATAACTTTTTACCCAGAGTGTAACATGTAACATGTTATGAATGGATAGGCCCCCGCTCCATTCTGACAGCTAGAAGGGATCTTCTCCCCCACAGTCCTCTGTGAATGGAAAAGTACCGTGGCTGTTAGCTTGTAGTTTTCAGTGAACTACCACGGCAGTGTGGAGCGCTGTGGTACAGGCATACCCCACTTTTAAGTACACAATGGGACCAGAACATGTATGTAAAACAAAAATGTACTTAAAGTGAAGCAATAACTTTTTTCATTTCTCAATGCATGTAAATACACTAGCTCCATAGGAAATCTTGGTCAGCTTGACATGGCACTGCTCCCAAACCATAAGTGACAAGGACACCAAGCTTGGGGAGCATGTTAAGGGGATCCAGGACTCTGACATGGTAAATTACCTAGGCAAGCTGGCCGGCCACAAATAGGATATGTTGTAGTCCTGGGTCCCCTTATGGTGCTCCCTAAGTTTGGTATCCCTGTCATTTATGGTTTGGGAGCAGTGCCATGTCAAGCTAACCAAGATTTCCCATGCACGCCAATGTTAAAAACTGGGATTAGTGCCATGCCAAGCTGACCAGGCTGTGTCCGTACTCGCGAGTGTACGTAAAGTGAGTATACTTAAAACAGGGTATGCCTGTAGTTTATTGAGTCTTCCTGTCAGATTGTACCTGCCTGCCCATACAATGTACAGGAACACAGATACACTGAAAGTTCTGCAGGAGACCTGCATGGCATTATCGATCTGCTGATCACTGTGCAATGTTTAGAGGCGCCAGAAACAAAAATAATAGATGTACATCTGCTAGAAAATGTGCATTTATTATTTTTTGTAAAAGGTGAACTTATCCTTTAAACTAGGTAATCTTTAAAAAAGGAATGAAAAAACAGTACACAGACCCCTCCAAAGGTCCCCTAAAATACAAAGCAGACATATAGGGTCATGAAACATCACTATTACCGGTATGACCTTTTTTCAGTGTGCAAGGTCAAGGCCAGTTAGGATACAGTATGTATTTGAAGCTCCTTTTATATAAAGGCACAAAATTCTATATTTCACAACAATGTACTGTTTAGTAAATAGCTACCATTCTTACAGATGTGAAGGTCAGTCATTAAAAACCCCAATGCTCTCAAGAGAACTTCAAGTTCTATTCTTGTTCAAGGACTATTCTAAAACATTATATTTGCATAAGCTATTTGAAAATAGTCAGAGGGTTATCCAATACATTTAGATGTCACAGTTTTAAAAAAAAATATATACATATATACATATTTTTTTCTTTTTTTTTTTTTAGCAGAAGCTATATAGAATAAAATTATGGGTTTTGCAATTTTTTTATGTCACACTCTGTTTGCACAGCGGTTTTTAAAATGCACGTTTTTTGTGAAAAAATATATTTTAACAAATTAAAAAGCAACAAAACACAATATTAACCCCAAATTTGGGTATAATGTGAAAGATGATGTTATGCTGAGTAAATAGATACCTAACGTGTCATGCTTTAATATTGCATCTGCCCATGGAATGGCGGCAAACTTCAGTGGTTAAAAGTCTTCATAGACGTCGCTAAAAATGCCTTTCACAGGTTACCAGTTTAGAGTTACACAGGAGGTCCAATACTAGAATTATTACTCTCACTCTGACATTCATGACAATTCTTCACATGTGTGGTGCAATCACTGTTCACATAGGCTTGCAAGAGTAACGTATATGTTTGTATTTGCGTGTAAGCACGTGCTTTAAAAAATGTTTTCATTAATATTATTTATTTTATACAAAATAATATATTTTACACTTTTGTTTTTGGATGACCTTTTTTTTTGCTATCACAAGGGATGAATAACATCCCTTGTGACAGCATGGGGTCTATTAGACCCCAAATTTCTCCTCTGGCCTCCAATGCAGCCGATCAGACACAGATTGGTCTGATGATGACAGTTTAAGTCAACCAAAACCAAACTATTTCTGCTTTAGGGATTGGGAAAACACCTACCAGTTTTTATTTTGTTATCTATTTTTCATTGAGCATTGAGGTGAGTTCCCTTTACGCCTTGTCCTGTACACACAGCAGGATATGAGAGGAAATCTATCCAAAGAAAGGAAAGGAAACACTGTTAGCACTTTCCCCTAGCAGCAAGAGGGTTGCAGGTTCGAATCCCAAACACGACACTACCTGCCTGGAGTTTGCATGTTCTCCCTGTGCCTGCGTGGGTTTCCTCCGGGTACTCCTGTTTCCTCCCACACTCCAAAGACACGCTGGTAGGTTAATTGGATCATGTATAAAAATTGGCCCTACTATGTATGTATGAATGTGAATTAGGGACCTTAGATTGTAAGCTCCTTGAGGGCAGGGACTGATGTGAATGTGCAATGTATATGTAAAGCGCTGCGTAAATTGACAGCGCTATATAAGAACCTAAAATAAATAAACTATAATTGTGTTTAATGAGACTATGTTGCTACAAAGGGTGACAGTGGAGACTCTTAAGTTTTTCAGAGGCTAAGGTACAAAATGAAAGGCACATAGTAAAAAAAAAAAAACCCAAGAAATTCTTTAAGTATATAAATTGTAAGAAAGTGAGACCAGAACATATTACCCCATAAAGGGTGATAACGAGAATTTGGCTACAGAGAGAAGGCAGAAGTTCTGAATAAATTCTTCTCCTCAGATTTAAAAAAAACAAATGGATTACAGTAACCTAGACTGTAATGTTAATGTTAATAACATGTCACAGGAAGCACCCTCGTGGTTAACAGAAGACAGACTCAGAATTAGACTTGAAAAACTTAACATAAATAAGTCACCAGAGGGCTTACATCCGAGGGTTTTTAGGGAACTCAGCCAGGTGATGGCCAGACCATTGTTCCTAATTTTTATGGACAGTCTACTGATGGGAATGGTACCAGCTGATTGGAGAAAAGCCAACGTGGCACTAATATTTAAAAAGGGCTGAAATATATCCCTGGGAACTACAGACTGGTTAACCTAACATCAATAGTCTGCAAGCGATTGGAGGGGATGATAAGGGACTATATACAAGATTTTAGTAATAAAAACGGTATCAGTAGTAATCAGCATGGATTCATGAAGAATTATTCTTGCCAGACCAATCTATTAACTTTCTATGAAGAAGTGCGCTGCCATATAGATAAAGAAAGGCCTGTGGATGTGGTGTATCTGGACTTTGCAAAGGCATTTAATACAGTCCCCCACAACGTTTACTGTACAAACTAAGGTACGTAGGTATAGACCATAGGGTGAGTACCTGGATTAAAAACTGTACAATAGTGAACTTGCGCTCATCCAATACATATAATAGTAGGTCAATAGATGGTATATATAATACACTGGTATAGTAGGACTACGGCGATATACACAAAATAAATAAAAAGTGACTTCAGTGCTGTAAACAGGGTCTCCGTATAAGGTGCTTAGGTGGTGCTTTTGCAAATATTATGACGTGACTACAGTGCCAATCCTACAGTAATAATTAGGTGACACAAATGGATGAAGTAAAACTAGAGTGATATAACCAATTTATCATAGAACAATAGATGATGATACATGTGCTGTAAATAAAATCAGAATAAGGTGCTTGGTAGTTCTACTACATCCATTAGTGTCACCTAATTGTTACTGTGCAAAGCACCTTATACGGAGACCCTGTTTACAGCACTGGAGTCACTTTTTATTTATTTATCACCGTAGTCCTACTATACCTGTGTATTATATTTACCATCTATTAACCTACTGTTATATGTATTGGATGAGCGCTGCTTCACTATTGTATTGTTTCTAGAGCTATTCAGTGTTTTTGGCAAGGCTGAACTAGGAGCTGCAGCTTTTCCTGGCTGTCTGTTATCTCTGTATTGTCATCTCATCTCTGTTGTGATAGCGCAGGGGTTCACATTTACTGGATTAAAAACTGGCTTCAGGGGCGAGTCCAGAGGGTGGGGATAAATGTACTCGGAATGATCTGGTGTGGAAAGTGGAGTCTCCCAAGGATCTGTCCTGGGACCAATCCTGTTAAATTTATTCATAAATTTATTCATAAACGATCTAGAGGATGAGATAAACAGCTTAATCTCAGTATTTGCGGATGATACTAAGCTAAGCAAGGCAATAACTTCTACACAAGATGTGGAAACCTTGCAAGAAGACCTGAACAAAACAATGGGATGAGCATCTACATGGAAAATGAGGTTTAATGTTGGAAAATTTAAGGTAATGCATCCAGGTGCCAAAAATATGTAAGCACTTTACTCACTGGACTGGGGGGGGGGCGACCTTTGGGGAAATATAAGATGGAAAATTACTTGGGAGTCCTAGTAGATGACAAGCTCAGCAATGGAATGCAATGCCAAACTGCTACACGCAAAACCAACAGAATACTGGCATGTATAAAAAAGGTGATTCACTCCAGAAATAAAACCATAATTTTCCCGCTCTACGAGACACTGGTCCAGCCGCATATTTAGTATGCCATCCAGTTCTGGGCATCGGTCCGCAGGAAGGATGTGCTGGAAATGTAGAAAGTCCAGAGAAGGGCGACAAAGCTAATAAAGGGAATGGAGAACTTCGGCTATGAGGAAAGACTACAAGCATTGAACTTTTTCTCTCTGGAGAGGAGACGCTTGAGAGGGGATATGCTATCAATGTACAAACACTGTACTGGCAACCCTAGCATAGGGAACAAACTTTTCAGCTAAAGGAAATTTAAAAAAGACACGCGGCCATTCACTGAAATTAGAAGAGAAGCGGTTTAA
This sequence comes from Pelophylax lessonae, assembly GCF_965119305.1. Lineage (NCBI taxonomy): Eukaryota > Metazoa > Chordata > Amphibia > Anura > Ranidae > Pelophylax > Pelophylax lessonae. The sequence goes on along the minus strand of NC_138770.1, from coordinate 324,125,668 downwards.
CCTTAAACTGCATAAATGGTTCTTTACTGTCAGAGCGGTAAGGATGTGGAATTCTCTTCCAGAAGCAGTGGTAACTGCAGGGAGCATTGGTAGTTTAAAAAAAGCTATTAGATGGCCACACAACATAAAGGGGTATACAATGTACTATTGACAGCACTCAAACACTCATCATAGGGTTATCTGGATGGACTGGTGTCTTTTTTCAACCTCACTAACTTTGTAAATATGTAACAAGAGCATACACTAAAAAAAATAAAGTCATAAAAGCTTATTCAGGCAATGCAGAAACAGGGAACATGTATACAGTAACTCATAACAAGCATCAACAAGTCAGACTCTTGAGTGACCTCATAAAATTACACTGAAATTGCATTTTATTTTTCACATCTGTAATGCTATTTGCCTTAAAAAAAAATATTGTGGTCTAATATTAACTATCTTTTCTCTATACTTTGGGCAGGTATGATACTTTTTACAGGTGAAGTACAGGTGTAGTTTTTTTTGCACCAGCCATGATGCAGCACGGAAAAGAAAACATAACTAGTGAATGGGCAGAGCCTTGATATCAAAACACTGGCACAATAAATGATCAGTCCATGTTCAAACAAAGTGATTTTATCCCTCCCCCTACCCTACTATGCTTGCCTACCCACACCATAGATGTCTAACTATGTGCAATCCTGCACATGACCTTTATTTGATGCATGCGACCCAAAACAGGAGATGCTTAGGATGCTTATTCTAATGCATTGGTAAGCCCCACACACTTAAGATTTGCAACTGAAAGTAAATAAAGAGTTAAGGCCACAAGCATTTTCAGGGGATGTAAGTAAATAGGGAGGTGGAGGTGGGGGATTTACCTAGCATATTGGAATGGAGATGAGAGATAAGCTCACTCTGCTATGCCAGCTAAGTACATACAGTATCTTAGAGAATACTACCGTATTTCTTATATCAGCTAGCATGAACCATGCTTATGTCAAATTTATTTTTTTTCTGTAAGGTATGCAAACTGTAAAGTGGATAGGATTTTTTGAATTATTGCAATCTACTCAGTTTGAATAGATATCAGCAGATACTCTGTAAAGCTAACATTTAAAAAAAAAGGATTTATCTATTCTACCCGTGCCTATGGCGGCAGTTCAAATAAAATTGGTCTCTTAACCTTGCTTCATTAAAACAAAGGCCGTTATTGAGTTTTAAATTACACTAGTTCATTTAAGTGTGTGGCAGGGAAGAAATAATGCAGTTAACACATGCAAGCAAATAACTCCTTGATGGTTTTTGCGTATTGCTCAAATGTAGAAAATACTGCAGTCTGATAAATCTGCATTCAGCATTTAAAGGGAATCATGTTAACTTTTTCCACAAGTTGCAATTCCCTATCCAAAAAAGGCTTCATTTTGCTGAATATCCCAAAAGCAAAATTGAGTTCTCTGCAAACAACTGGATAGCCTACCTGACAACAAGAATCATGAGAGCTCATCAGAAAAACAAACAGCTATGCAGATTTTATTAATATACTTTTTTTTCTACTTATAATTCTTGAATATCCCTTGATATGTATGTAATGGATCCACTGAATTCTACAAGAAAGCAGTGGTAAGCAGAAATGTTGATGCTGAAAAGTACATTTAGATGAGGAGGCTTCTAGTTATGCAACACTGGTTTGTATATGTTTGTAGCACCTTACAGAGTAGGTGCTAGGTAAAAGCATGATGGGCCTTGGCTGCCTAACAGCGGGGCCATGATTTTCGGCTGGGCTGTCATGTCTCCCAGGTGTGATTGCTGAGGGGGGTCTCCCCACTGGCTCCATGGGAGGATTATCATTGGGTAGTGGAGGAAACCCGGTCGGTGGCTCATTCAGGCCTCTATATACCCCAGAGAGCAGATTCTGCCGTGGAGAACTCTGGGAGTGGGTATGGGTTTGAGGGGAGCGCATGGCGTGGCATCTTTGGTGGGAAGCAGAGTCCCAGGAGGGAGAGTATTACTGTCTCTCCTCCTGTCAGAAGGAACGGGTGTCTCTGGTGGCTGCCTGAGAGTCCAGAGAGAGAGCTGAGCTGCAGAGAGGATCCGGTGTGTCAAGGACCAGTGGAGATAGAGGGGTTCAGTTCCAGGAAAGCATGCCAAGTTCATGAGTACTGTGAATTGCCCCTGAGGATCTACCTGAAGTGTAGAGGAGACCACTACGGTGAAGGTCCCAGGGATCCGGTAACCAGCTAGTATCAAGGGGGTGCCTAGCGAGAGGACCCTGAAGTGTAGAGGGGGCACCAGCGGTTGGGCCCTGAAGAGTTAAGTGTACAGTGTGAAGTGTACAGTGTTAAGAGTTGCAGCAGCACAAACAGTTACAAGGAGCTACCTCAGTCAGTGAAGGGCTGGAGGGAGCTGTTCACTGGACTTTTAGGCTAAACAGAGTGTCAGGAGTCAAAATGTCTTACCGTCCTGGATCTTCTGAGTTAATCTGAGTATTGAAGTCGAAGTTTCAGCACAGTTCAGCAGAACAGTATCTTCAAGCACCAGGGAGTGTTGGCCAGCATTCAGCTGGCGTCAAGACAGCGCTAACAGGCAATTTTGTGTACAGTGTCCCAGTTGAACCTATTTGAGCCAGAGGAGTATCCCACTCATTCCCTTCTCCCATCCCCATTACAAAATATACAAAACAAACCAAGGATGCCGGAATGGTCATTGTCTCAGTTCTCACACTTGGGTTTTCAACTTAAATGTGTTGGAGGTGTTACAGGTAACAATGTCAGAACCATACCAGGCCCAATGCCTGGAAATATTGCTACATGTTTAATGCATATTGTATAGATAGATAGATAGATAGATAGATAGATAGATAGATAGATAGATAGATAGATAGATAGATAGATAGATAGATAGATAGATAGATAGATAGATAGATAGATAGATAGATAGATAGATAGATAGATAGATAGATAGATAGATAGATAGATAGATAGATAGATAGATAGATAGATAGATAGATAGATAGATAGATAGATAGATAGATAGATAGATAGATAGATAGATAGATAGATAGATAGATAGATAGATAGATAGATAGATAGATAGATAGATAGATAGATAGATAGATAGATAGATAGATAGATAGATAGATAGATAGATACTGTAGATATTTTGTCACTTCCCGTTTTGGAAATGGCATCTGCTCAGACCAGTCTTGGTTTAAGCAGATGCCTTCAGGGCAGAGGAGATATCTGGGGTTTAATAGACCCCAGATGTCTCAGTAATACAATATACAAAAATGTAAAGAGCCCCTATCCTGCTTTGCTCACATGCAAAGGCAAACTCATACATGGGTTGCACACGCATATGTAAATGGTGTTTACACCACACTTGTGAGAGACATACAAGAGTAAAAATTCTAGCACCATACCTCCTGTTTAATTCTAAACTGGTAACCTGTAAAGGCTTTTAAAGCGTCGCCTATGGAGATTTTTTATTACCATAGGTTGTCACCATTCCAAATGCGTGACATGTTAGGTAGCTTTTAACTAGGTGTAACATCATCTTAAATTTTTACTAAACAACTGGGTAGTATATTATGTTTATATGCATTAAAATTCATTAAAGGGTATTTTTTTCCCAAAAAATTGTGTTTGAAATACTGCTACGCAAATACCGTGTGACATAAAAAATATTGCAATCCCATTAAATTTTCTAGAGCCACTCCTTACAAATATATATAATGTTTGGCAGTGCTAAGTCATTTTCTATACATCAAACCGTGTAAACTAAATGTGTAACATAAATTAAAAATGTCCCAATGTTATGTTTAAAACAATTAAGGGTCTATTAAAAAAAAAAAATCCCATTCATCCACCAAATCTAAAACAAATAGTGTAGCGCTAGAAAAAATAAGTAAACTGACATGTAGAAAAAAGGCCATGCAAATAGCCCACAAGTGCAGACTGTGGTGGAAGAAATCCTGATGGGAGATGCAGATAATGGGTGCAGATAATGACAGGTGCTCTTCGGTGTACAACACACAGCCCACCACCTTACAGAATGGCCTCTCACCTCAACCTGATTAAATCAGGCAACCAGATCTCCACTCTCCTCAGACAGGACACAAAACCACTGTAAGCAAGAACTCATAGACCAGTATATTTACGGACTCTCTCCACCATAGGCATTAAAAAAGAAACAAAAACAGGCAGCCCATAGCGTGAACCTGGTAAACTTTATTGATCTTAAAAACATAAAAGGTGGCCTCTTACTCTGAGAAGATCATTCAAAGGCAGTCAACAGCGTTATTCAGGTGTACAGCACCGGCGGGAGCAACGAGACCAGCTCGGTCCTCGCCGGAATCCAAAGTGTCAGCGGGTGATGTCAGACGCTCCTCCTAACCCCCTGCACGCGTATCACCTCCCGTGGGTGGAGGCTTCCTCAGTGGTCTTAGGGATTGGTCAGACCGTCACCCTCATACATAGCCATCAGTGGCTACTGATTGGCTAACTCCCCTGCTCATTGCCATAGCAACAGAGGCGCCGGAACCCGGAAGACAACGTTCCGGCGTCTCTGTTGCTATGGTGGAGAGAGTCCGGAAGTATACTGGTCCATGAGTTCTTGCTTACAGTGGTTTTGTGTCCTGTCTGAGGAGAGTGGAGATCTGGTTGCCTGATTTAATCAGGTTGAGGTGAGAGGCCATTCTGTAAGGTGGTGGGCTGTGTGTTGTACACCGAAGAGCACCTGTCATTATCTGCACCCATTATCTGCATCTCCCATCAGGATTTCTTCCACCACAGTCTGCACTTGTGGGCTATTTGCATGGCCTTTTTTCTACATGTCAGTTTACTTATTTTTTCTAGCGCTACACTATTTGTTTTATATTTGATATGCTGGTTTTGTTTTTGAACTTGAGTGTATAGCTGCTTACTGTTAGGCTTTTTGAGCGCTGATATACCATTTATCTTTTCATCCACCAAATCTGCTTATGCATTTGTTCTGTGCAATTTGGTCAAAAATCTATTTTGTTTTGGCTATTTTCTCTTTTAACCACTTGCCGACCGCCCACCGCAGTTTTACTGAGGCAGGCTGGCTCAGCTGCTCGAAACAAAGTAGGTGAACGTCGGTCGCACGAGTGGATGGTGAGCCACTAGGCAGCGGGGATGCCGATCCACGGGACCAGGCACCCGCGATCACTCCAGGATGAGAGAGAAGGACGGTCAGCTGTTGTAAACACAGCTGACAGTTCTTCTCTCTGAAATGAACACAGAGCGCCTGTAAACCTTCTGTATAGGATCACAGGTCTCTGTGGTCATTTCACAAGTTAGATTTCATACAGTTAGAAAGCACTCCCCTAGGCTCACACTTAACCCTTTGATCACCACTGTGTTAACCCCTTCCCTGTCAATGTCATTATTAGAGTAACAGTGCATATTTTTAGCACTGATTACTGTAGTAATGTTACTGGTCCCCCCAAAAGTGTCAGTTAGGGGTCTGATTTGTCCACCGCAATGTTGCAGTCCCTCTAAAAATTACAGATCGCTGCAATTACTAGTAAAAAAAATTAAAAAAATAAAAATTACATAAATCTTTTCCCTAGATTGTAGACACGATAACTTTTGCGCAAACCATTTAAATTAAGCTTATTGTCTTTTTTTTTTTTTTTTACCAAAAATATGTAGCAGAATACAAATTGGCCTGAAAGGATGAACAATTTTGATTTTTAAATTTTTTTTTGGGGAATGTTATATAGCAGAATGTGAAAAAAAAAAAAAAAAATATATATATATATATATATATATATATATATATATATATTTTTTTTTTTTTTCTCAGAATTGCTGCTCTTTTTATGTTTATAGCACAGAAAATAAAAATCACACATATGATCAAATACCACCAAAAGAAAGCTTTATTTATGGGGAAAAAAGGACATCCATTTTTATTTTCGGTACAGTGTCGCACAACCGTGCAATTTTCCGTTAAAATAACGCAGTGCCGAATCGCAAAAAATGGCCTGGTCATTAAGGGGGCAAATCCTTCCGGTCCAGAACTGGTTAAACAAATGTTATTATGGGAAGTAGTAAAATACCCCCATTATGTCCACTAGGTATAGCTGAGGAGCATATGAAATGCAATGTAACAATTCTACATTGTAATTCTTTTTGACACTGCAAACACTGTTCTATATGTGTCAGTTTACACAGGAACATCAAGAGATGCTTCTATGATACAAAACAGCTGGCATTTTTAGTTAATGAAGCCAAGGAACTGCAGAAGTGGACTATAACCAGGGTTTACCCCACACACCGTGTATTTAGATGAAATTTTTTACAGCATGTGTGGTAGTGTCAAAGTTTACAACTGGGTAAAAAAAAGCATATGGAAAGTAAAATAGCATTTATATATTGGCTCAATCATTTATCATATAATAACTAGGGATGATCGAATGGTTCGGGTCGACCATCGGTTCGACCCTAACATTGACTGTTCGAAATTCGGCTGAATTTCAAACTTTTTGCGGAAAAAGTTTGGAATTCGGCAACCAGAACCGACCAAAATGCAATGGGACAGGAACTGGGCTTTAAAAGCCCATGATTGACCAGAAACATTAGTAAAAGCCAATTGAGTGGGCAGGAGGATGCTAGGAATGTGATTGGAGTCACTAGGGGGTCCAGAGGCCAATAAGTAATGAATGCGCCCCCCAGTATATAATATAGCCCCGCCAAATCTCTAGCACTGTAATACAGGGGCTGTGGAAGAGAGTAGAAGCAGTTCTGTTACTCCTGCTTCAAAAGTGTCATTTAGCAATTATTAGTGTGAGGAAAGGGATATCTAGTGTAGTTAGGGTACTATATATATAGTTGGATTCAATAATCTAGTTTCTGTAGGGAAAGTGTTAAGTGTCAGGGTGACCATAGTGTACTGTAGGGTGAACTGACTCTGGCTGCTATGGCAGGGTGACCAAACTCTTCCATGTCAGGGTGACCGCCATAGAAAAAAGATCGTTTGTCTTAGAATTGCAGTAGAGCAGGGATAGGGCTCCGCTACTTTCACACCTGGCCGCTTTTGTTGCAGGCGTTTACTGGGCTTTTTTGTGGACGTCTTTGGAGGCAGGCAATGCATCTGAACTTCTGTGTAGGGGTATATATACACACACAAATATATGTATATATACACATACACACATATAGGTGTGAAAGTAGCGGAACCCTATGCCTGCGCTAATGAAATTATTTACAGGGATACGGTTCCGCTCCTATCACACCTGTATGTGTGTATGTGTATATATACATATATATGTGTGTGTGTATATATACCCCTATACAGAAGTTCAGATGTCATGCCTGCCTCCAAAGACGCCCATAAAATGCACAATAAACGCCTGCAACCACACACCTGGGCGTTTTTGTTGCAGGAGTTTATTGTGCATTTTTTGGGCGTCTTTGGAGGCAGGCATAACATCTGAACTTCTGTATAGGGGTATATACACACACACACACACACATATATATGTATATATACACATACACACATATAGGTGTGAAAGTAGCGGAACCCTATGCCTGCGCTAATGAAATTATTTGCAGGGATAGGGTTCCGCTCCTATCACACCTGTATGTGTGTATGTGTATATATACATATATATGTGTGTGTGTATATATACCCCTATACAGAAGTTCAGATGTCATGCCTGCATCCAAAGACGCCCAAAAAATGCACAATAAATGCCTGCAACAAAAACGTCCAGGTGTGTTGTTGCAGGCGTTTATTGGGCATTTTCTGGGCGTCTTTGGAGGCAGGCATAACATCTGAACTTCTGTATAGGGGTATATATACACACACACATATATGTATATATACACATACACACATATAGGTGTGATAGGAGCGGAGCCACATCCCTGCAAATAATTTAATTAGCGCAGGCATAGGGTTCCGCTACTTTCACACCTATATGTGTGTATGTGTATATATACATATATGTTTGTGTGTATATATAGCCCTACACAGAAGTTCAGATGTCATGCCTGCCTCCAAAGACGTCCACAAAAAAGCCCAATAAACGCCTGAAACAAAAACGCCCAGGTGTGAAAGGAGCGGAGCCCCATCCCTGCTCTACTGCAATTCTAAGACAAACAATCTTTTTTTTTCTGGTTCTGGACAAGCTACAGAGCTGAAACTTCACATGTACACTTTTAAGACCCCCAGACACTAAATCCAAAGAAATCCAATTTTTTTTCCAATAATTTTTTCAATACTTTGCCTTCTATCAAAAACGACAATTTTTAAGAACTTTTTTTGTGTGATTAATAGTCCCTGGGGCATGACCCAGAACCCTAGGCACTTTTTAGGGGCATTTATTGGGTTTTAGGGCTTCAACATGGTGTTTTTTGATTACCGAAGTTCGGGTCCCATTGATTTCAATGGGGTTCTGGAATCCGGACCCAAACTTTCGGGAAGTTCGGGTGTTCTGGTCGAACTGAACTTTTCAAAAGTTCGATCATCCCTAATAATAACATGATTAAGTCCCATATATATATATATATATATTTAAAAAGTATATTTGAAGATAAGCAATCATGGTATTTTCTTTACATCTATTTAGATTGTAACATGATGTTTATTTCTTAGTACGAAGAGACCTCTCTAATGTTGAGCAAAACACACAGAAAAAAAAACAAAAAAAAAAAACATTGACAATGGTTTTAGGCAATCCTACACAAAGCAAAAAAAGTATACCGTCTTCCCTCTTTTTCTTACTTCTTTGCTTGCTTACCTAATTTTAAAGGATTAAATTTCACTAATCAATGGATTATTAGTCACAAGCACTTTGTCGTTTTCAAATTTTGCCATTTTACTTATATACACTATAATTAGAGCCTATTTTACTGGATATTGGATGTCTCAACCATTCATAGAATTGCTATGCTTTTTATTATGCAAATTTCATCCAACGCAGAGGGGTCATTTGATTAAAATATTCAGACTATAACACTGTTTGCTTTAAATATGGAATTTCAACTGCCTTTTGTCACAGGAACTGTATGGCAGCTTTGTGCTTGTAACAAAATGAAGATGATGTGTAGTCATATCTCCACTCAAACATTCCAAATACCTTTTTGCATATTTAACAGTGTTCACTTGACATTTCTTCCACATATAGTGGATTATGATTTGAAATGCATTTGGAAGATAATTATTAAAAACTTATTTGGCCACACTAATATGATTTAGAAGATATGTGCATGCAAAAATTATGTGAATAAAATGTGAAATAAGAAGGGGCCAACCCAAATCCTATTGTATCAAGTGAAGCTTCCCCTTTAAGTGTAAACAACACTAACATATACAGTATATATATATATGTATATGTATATATACCTGTATATATATATATTTATTAAATATATATATTTATGTATATATATATGTATAAATATATGGGTATATATATATATGTATATATACACCCATATATTTATATACTGTATGTATATATAATGCAAAGGTAGGCACTACTTTAAAAATAGGTATATAAACAAAATACAGTGTATAGATATATGAAAAGACATGAATTATTACAATCAGATGTAATAATTATCCATATAAGTTTTTAATTATATTATACCTCAAATAATGTCCATATATATATATATATATATATATATATATACAGGGCTCAAAATTTCAAGTCACGAGCTACTAGCCAGGCCTTAAGAGTTACTCGCAACTTGTTGCCCCACCCAAACCCTACCCTGCTCCGCCCCTAAACACGCCCTCGTAAAATATTTCATAAAATGACACTGTTAAATGTTTTATTCAGAAATAAGTTACAAAATTTTTTTAACAACAACAACTTTAGAGTGCCCACAGCGTGCCCCCTTTCAATGCAGACTGCCCGCAGAGTGACCACAGCATGCCCCCTTTAAATGCAGAATGACCACAGCGTGCCCCCATTCAATGCAGAGTGCCCACAGCGTGCCCCCTTTCAATGCAGAGCACCCACAGCGTGCCCCCTTTCAATGCAGAGAGCCCACAGCCTGCCCCCTTACAATGCAGAGCGCCCACAGCGTGCCCACTTTCAATGCAGAGAGCCCACAGTGTGCCCCCTTACAATGCAGAGAGCCCACAGCATGCCCGCTTCCAATGCAGAGAGCCCACAGCGTGCCCCCTTTCATTGCAGAGCGCCCACAGTGTGCCCTCTTTCATTGCAGAGCACCAACAGCGTGCCCCCTTTCATTGCAGAGCACCCACAGCGTGCCCCCTTTCATTGTAGAGCATCCACAGCGTGCCCCCTTTCATTGCAGAGCACCCACAGCGTGCCCCCTTTCATTGCAGAGCGCCCACAGCGTGCCCCCTTTCATTGAAGAGCGCCCACAGCGTGCCCCCTTTCATTGCAGAGTGACCACAGCATGCCCCCTTTCAATGCAGACTGCCCGCAGAGCGCCCACAGCGTGCCCCCTTTTATTGCAGAGCACCCACAGCGTGCCCCCTTGCATTGCAGAGCGCCCACAGCGTGCCCCCTTTCATTGCAGAGCGCCCACAGCGTGCCCCCTTGCATTGCAGAGCGCCCACAGCGTGCCCCCTTTCATTGCAGAGTGACCACAGCATGCCCCCTTTCAATGCAGACTGCCCGCAGAGTGACCACAGCGTGCCCCCTTTCAATGCAGAATGACCACAGCGTGACCCCTCTCAATGCAGAGTGCCCACAGCGTGCCCCCTTTCAATGCAGAGCACCCACAGCGTGCAGAGAGACCAGCGTGCACTTACCTGCAGCAGGCGGCTTCTCATCAATCCTGCGCGTCCTCCATGTCTCCCTAGTCCTCCTCCTCCTTGGCCAATTGCAATTGTTCGCCTTTCGGCCAATCAAGAAACAGTTTTGCACCCACCTCCTGATTGGCCAATAGGAGGATCAGGAGGAGGATCCCTGTGACAATAGCGAATATTGATTCGCTATTGTCACACAATGGGTGGGCTCAGGGCGCACTGCTCTGTGCCCCTGGGTCCACCCTTTTCTGAAGAAGAATGTAATTGCAGGCTGCGCTGTGAACAGTGGCGGCAGGGGCAGGCACAGGCACTACTAGTACATTCCCCATACACGGGACTACAGCACAGCCCTTACTCGCCATCCTCATAATTCTACTCACAAAATGCGAGCAAGCGAGTGGAATTTTTGAGGGCTGTATATACAGTATATATATATATATATATATATATATATATATATATATATATATATACAATAGAATTCCCATATACAGTGCCTTTGAATGTCAGTTAAAGACTATTCCTTCTTAAATCTAGAAAAAATGTTCCACCACATGTGGTGAGATAACTCACTCACCAGACAGATATGGCCATAAAGATCTGACAAGCCTAAAGGTTAAAACCAGTAGAGGAGAAGGGATGGATACGATTTCATCATGGGTTCCACTTCAGCCTCTCTCTCATATACTGCAGAAATCGCAAACCCAGTGAAAAAATATTTTCATAGTGTAGCAGATTTTATTAAAATAGGGAATCACTAATTACAAACTATATTTACTCACATAGATTTGTGTCTAAAGGGCTCCAACACATACAGCTCTCAGTAATACCCATGCACAACTGCTCACAATACAGAGCAAGCATGCATTTCACAGACCCAGAAGTGACTTCAGAAACAAACCAGAAGTGATACCTGCTACCCAAGCTCAATGCATTTTGCAAATATGCATCCTCAGGAAGTTTGATCACCACCATTTTTATGTGGTCTTTTGGTGTTTAGCAGTATGAGAAGTGTGAAAAGAGTGTATCTTATCTTACAAAGATACCTTCACTGAGAATGTTTTTGGGGGAATTTAGGTAGCAATTTTGTGGAGCTGCTGGTCACTGAGAAGTGAGGGGAGTTGTGTACCACGATACTCTTTGTTCAGGAATGCTGAGGACTCTCGCCTGGGCAAGGGACTAGCTGAGGTGTGTGGAGAACAGCCAAGGCCAACACCATCTTGGCTGCAGTTCTCAGCCACCACACTTAAATCTCACTTTGTGCAGCCCTGCATTATTTTTGTGCTTCCTCATCCTTGAATTCTGATATCTGGTAATTGGTTAGTCAAAATACTTGAAGTGCCTCTGTCCCCTGTTGATTTTGCCCACCTGTCTGGCACTGTCTTTCTCCAAGGTCTATACAGACTAGTGCCCATTCACTACGACTAAAGACCATACCCCTCAAAAATGTTGGTTTAATATTACAATAGCATGCATTAATATTATGCTTTGCTACATGTACACAGGTGTAGGTGTGAATACAGTAGGTACTCAACCAGGACATATTAATTACTTTGCAGTTTGCTGTCAGTGAAAAGGTGATATCAGCATGCTTGTAATCGTTTCACTTGTTCCATAAATTCTTGTGTCCACTAAAGGGATTATATCCTGCTGTAGGAGAAATATGCTGAAATTTGCTGATTGCAGATGATGTCAGTTGCCACTAGTTTAAAAAAATGGTGGCTTGCATGAATTATTTGGTCTCAGCTGGTATAGTATGCCATAGTGTTATCCAGATCCAGTCCTTCAGATATTGAAACATTTCCCAGTAGCAATCCATGTAAGAATATTAAAATATTGTTTAAAGGGGCACTCTAATTATTTTAGAGTCAACTTACCGTAAATAAAATACTTTTCTGATGTGCAATCCATGTTTATCAGAAATATAATATACCCATAAATCCAGTCAGGACTCCTCACCTTCATTGGACTGACTGATGCATGACTTGGTCTCAGCAATGTAGGGCATCTTGCATATCACTCAATGTTAAAAACTGTGAATTAGTGAAAGCAAACTCAGTTTATTCTGTAGTGTCGTTTGTATTTTTTAAATTTTTTTAGATTTTTGTAGATTTTTTATTTTTGTCGAAGTAAAGGCACCTGTGGTGTGCAGTGTTTAAAAATGTACACATCTATTGAAGTAGAACTACACTTCTAAACATACTGGCTTTTTAATATACCCAGATACAACTTTGAATGCAACTTTTGTCTGACTTTTTTTCCCCGTTTGATTCAAGAACTGTCATCACTGGCCAAGGCTAGTATAAATCATGCATTATTTACATTCATCTGGTGTGAGTCTGATAAAATAAGGAGATACCTATATCTTTAGACCAGTAACGAGAACCACAAAGAAAGCATGTACATATTACTTTTTACAGTTGGATGACATCATATGGGATAAAGGTTTGGCTGGGGGATGGGCCTGTATTTGCAGCTTTAGGCTGGGTTCACACTGATGCAAATTGGATGCGGGTTTCCCCACATCCAATTCGCTTGACAGGAGAGTGTGACCGTCTCTCAATGGAGCTGGTTCACTTAGCTCCAGGGCATCCGCGGAGTACACTGGAAAAGGGTCCTGTGACTCTTTGGCTCAGTTTCAGGTGCAAATACAGGCAAAAATTCAAACCTGATTCACACCTGAAATGGTGAACAGGGATGCACCGGACCCCAGCCCCCCTCTTCACATCCTATTTAAACTTCTCTAGGGTCACTCTGTTTGATGTCACTGATGTTGCTTAGTGTGGACTGCTGTTTAAATGGACAAATCTTTTTTTTTTCCTTTAGCCAGGCAGCTTCCCACACAATCAATTATTTGGAAAATTGGGAGGTATTAGTATTGGTCAATTTGTTTATCATTTGATAGTAACTATCACTTACTCTCAATACTTTCCCAGGTAATACAGGAATTGTATATGTCATCAATGTACCTGTCAAAATGCTTTGAATTGCACAGTGAATATGACAATGCTAACCTTCCCTTTGATTTGGAGGCTCATGCACACTGGAGTGATAGATGCATGTTTCAAAAGCTGCTAATTCTCCTGTGTGCATTAATCCTCTATGCAATTTCCAATAACTTCAGTTAGTGGCTTTAAAGCAGAATTTAGAATGTTACATTTTTAAATTTTTAATACATTTTAAATGTATTTCTTCAGAATAGTTGTAACACATTATTGAAAGAAATGTGTATTTTTGTTTTATTTAGTTTTTTAACATTGTGCTTATTGTTACATCTTAAACATTGAAGTACAATTAGAATTCACCATTTTTTAAATCATTTGTTTTTAATATACCCATTGCCTTCAGCTGAATGTGGAGCAACAGTCACTGGAAATGAAGGAACACTGCTGTCTCCAAATTTTCCAGCAAACTATGACAACAATCATGAATGTATTTATAGAATTGAGACCCAACCAGGAAAGGGAATCCACTTAAGAGCTAGAACATTTCAACTGCATGATGGTGATATACTGAAGGTAAAAAAAAAAAAAAATATATATATATATATATATATATATATATATATATATATATATATACTACGTACATATTCTCATTTTTGTAACTATGATTGATGTATATTTGTGAACTTACTGAAAATTTGTTAATGGAAATCATTTAGAATCCCTTGGAAATGTTCAAATAATTGTATAGCCCAAAACTACTGGAGAAGGTCATTTATTGCTTTATTATGCATGAACCAGTGTCTTTTCAATATTACCTCAGCATCGATGAGAAGTAGACAACACACACACACCACCTGTCTTACCCTCTGTCCCCTCTTTACTCTTCTACATCTGCTTTAGCCACACAGGCCTGGCTTCCTTTTACTTGTACCCAAGCCTTTCACCTCCTCCCACTGCCCTCTGATCCTCCTACACTTGGTCCCTCCTTTACAGTGTCTGACCCATTGGGACATATCCCATGCCTCAACAGTACAAAAAGAAAAAAAAAAGTTTAAACATACAATGAAATGATGGGAATTAAAAATGTGATTTGGTGATCTATAGGAGAAAAAAATGCCCTGAGATTGGTCAGCATGGGTACAAATATAGAGAGTGTTACAGGCTCTAGATGGGGCTAGAGGGCTACAAGACTCTGAATGGTTCTTGATGTCACTGTTGGGAGTGGTGATTCCTGGAAGCATTTTGGTGCAACTGTGAGGTAATGGTCTCTGAAGGGAGCTGGGATCTTTGAAGGAGACTGGGGATGTGTGTGGGTACTGTGGGAGACTAGAGGGCACTGGGCAGACTGGGGGCCCTGGTCATGTAAGCAATAGAGCTAGGAGAGTTAAAAAAACAGTTTTGGTGTTCCCCCAATTTATAACAGGACCTTTAGGTCTGGTAAAAAAAATGTAAAAGGGGCCCCCATGCAAAAGAAAGACACAAAATAGTGTGAGTTCCTCTCCAAATTTCATATCAGAATTTATTTTAAGGGGAAACTGCAAGAAAAAATCAAGAAAAAATCAAGAAAAAATGCTTGAGGGCCCCGCAAAAATCTATACCAGGCTCTTATCTGCAAATGCAGCCTGCAAGGCCAGGAAAGTAAGGGGGAGCAACGTGCGCACCCTTCTCCTGAACCATACCAGACCACATGCCCTAAACATTGGGGGGGGATCTTGACTCCAAAGCACCTCATCCCCATGTTGATAAAGAAAAGGGCCTCTTACCCACAAACTTGGCATGGTGGTTTTGGGTAAATCTGGAAGCCCCCATTAAAAATAAGTGGGCACAAAGATGCCAGGGTCTGCTTATTCATTAACCAGATATGTAACGTTTAAATAAAACACTGACACAGTTTCTGACAAGTCCCTTTAAAAAAAAAAAAAAAAATCCCAAGATATATATTTATCATCAATCACATTTGCCGGTGCTATAGATTCACGTCAATCATGACGCCCAATGCCTGCCCTCCACAGACACATGTCTGATCCCATCTTTTCATTCAAGCCAAATGACTGGTCTGGCAGATGACAGCTTATATATAGAAAGGGACAATGATGTCACTGGGCATATATGGGCATGATAATATTTGGTCAATTGCAAAGGACCCTAAAATATAATTTTTTTACGCCTTATGTGATGCCATCTTCCTAATAAAACATGCAAAACATGTCTACTTGGAGTTCTGGTGACTTTGCATCTTTGTGTTTGACTCTGGAACAGAACCATCCATTTGTTTTACTTTGAGCACTTGTTATTACAAGGTTGAGTAGTGTGAGGAGTGCAGATTTTTTTCGGATTTTACCTAATTGGCCAATTATGTTGCAGATTCCCAGGATCAGATATGCATTAGCAGGTGACATTTTTTTTTAATTCAGTGGGTTGGCAGACTTTGGGCATCATGCTTGATGTTAATCTACATCACTGGGTGATGTGATTGATGATCAATGTTGATTGTGGGACTTTGTGTATGTGTTTTGTATTAAAGGACTTGTCAGAAATAGTGTCTTTGTTTTTATTTACTTTTTTTGTGAATGAGTGGAGGTAATATGTATCCCTTACTCATTCACATTGTTGAGCAGTATCTGGGGGCCCCTTACTGTTAAAGGAGGCTTCCAGATTATGATAAGCTCTCAACCTGCAGACATCCACCACCACTGGGCCAGGCTTGTGGGGAAAAGTACATTGTCTTCATCAACATGGGGACAAGGTACTTTTCCAGGGAGATCCCTCTGTCAAAGTACCTCCCTATGTTGAAGGCATGTGGCCTGGAATGGCTCAAGAGGGAAACTACATTTGAGAATTTGTCCCTCACTTTCCTTGCGTTGCAGGCTGCCTGCTCAAATAGGGGTCTAGTAAGGATTTTTGGGGAAACTTCATTCTTTTTAAAATTTGTGCCTAGAGTGCTCCCCCCCTCCCTTAAAATGTATACAAAAGGGCCTGGTATGAATTAGGAGGTGGAACCCCATGCAACTGTGGGGCTACCCCATTAAAAAATTTGTAATATCCTCATCTATAATAAGGGCCCAGTATATTTAAAAGGAATACTTGGCTATTTTGTTTACAAACAGAGCTTTTCAATTTGGTGTATGTCCCTAGAGCAGTACCCAACCCTCATGGTATTGGTTTGGCAATCCCTTGCCTGTTAGGCTTTAAAATGGCCACCACCTTTTTCTAACATTCAGCTCCTGTTGACCATGGGGTTTGGATTTAGCATACAGACTTTAGTAATGTTCACTAAACCCCACTCAAGCCAAACTCAGGTACACTGAAAGGCACTATTGAGGGCTGGAAGCTCTACAGCAGGCTGAGGGACACTGTTCAGGATTGGAAGGTAATGCAATGGCCCAGCCCCCATACCATTTGTTTGACAATCCCTTGCCTATTAGCATTGATAATGGTCAGACTCAATTTTAAAGTAATACTAAACAGAGAAGTGTTAATTGCCATAATTTATTCACATAAATCATATACTATATACTTTTAAAATATTTAATACTGATTTATATTAAAACAAAGCTTTTTTGTGAGTTTCTTAGTAAATGTAATCAATCAGCATACTATATCCCGCCCCATAGTGTTTAGCAACAGAAGGACATGGAGAAGGAGGAGGGAGGGGAGTGTTGGTTATCACTTTGTATAAGCCCACATGCGGGACTCTATCGTCACATGAGCTGCACAGATAAGAAAAAAGGAGGAAATGAAGAGCTTTGAAGGGATATTGAACAGGAGCATGCTCAGTAGGTGACAACAGCTGGTCTACACAATCTCAGGCTGCAATGGGGACATGGAGAAGATGGGAGGGACTGCTGATGGCATGATTAAGCAGGATCATTTCACTCTACACAAAATGAATGCTTTAGTGGTTTTGTGCACATGCACGCTCTGTTATATAACATGTATTGAGGGTTTTTATAATCTGGGTTTAAAGATACTTTAAAGATTAGGCTCTCATTAACTTCAATGAGATTTAGAATAATATTCAGAACTTCTGAGCTGTTTGGTGAATGCCCACTAAACAAACCTAGGTACATTTAGCTCCTCTCTACTTCAGACCTGCTATCAGTACAAGTGCCTCTGTGAAGGGAAAAAACTTCCACTCTCTGGTCATGTCATGGGTGGGGAAGTAAGGGACTTCACTCCCCAGCTGGTATCAATACTGTTGGCAGGTCTGTTGCTGCTCTGCATCAAGGAAGGCAGTGATATATAGAGATGGGCTGAACATGCCCCTGAACATCGTGAAGGTTCGGAGCCAAATAACAAACCCCATTGAAGTCTATAGAGCCTGAACTGGAAAAATCAAAAGTGCCCATTTTGAGGACTTAGTTATTGGGCATACAAACAGTATGGGGGTCCTGTCACAGCCCTGGAGGACATGTATCAATGCAACAAAAATTTTGTAAAAAACATAATTTTGAAATGAGCATTGATTTACTGATGCTTAAAGTGAAACTATAAAAAATTCCTTTAACCACTTCTGGACTGAAAGATTTTCCCCTTAATGACCAGGCCATTTTTTGGGATTCGGCACTGTGTTATTTTAACAGACAATGGCGCGGTGGTGTGACGTTGTACTCAAATAAAATTGATGTCCTTTTTTTCCCACAATTAGAGCTTTCTTTTGATGGTATTTGATCACCTGTGTGAATTTATTTTTTTTGCGCTATAAACAAAAAAAGAGCGACAATTCAAAAAAAAAAAAAAAACAACATTATATTTCACTTTCTGCTCTACAACATTCCCCCAAAAAAATTAAAAATCAAATTTTTTCATCATTTTAGGCCAATTTGTATTCTGCTACATATTTTTGGTAAAAAAAAATTCTCAGTAAGCGTATTTTTATTGGTTTGTGCAAAAGTTATCACATCTACAAACTAGGGAAAAGATTTATGTAATTTTAATTAATTTATTTATTTTTTACTAGTAAAGGTACGGAAATTTGTGCAGCCCAGCCAGCCTGTCACAGGATATCTGCGGCGGGCAGTTGGCAAGCGGTTAAATATAGTGCCTGGGGGTCCCTTTAGTCTGCCTGTAAAGTGGCACATCTGTACCATGTATAGAACCTGCTGAAGCAAAAATGAAATTTATAAAGGCAAAAAAATTACATTTTCCCTGCAAGCTTTCTTTATTTTATAAACAACAGCTTGGGGAGCCAGTCTGTAAGATGAGGCCATAATTTAGTGCACTCGGAAAGGGATTAGAGATTTTTTTAGATTCATTCTGGTGTCTGTTTTACAGACTTTGGAGAGAAGTAACAGGTGCAGAAAAACTGGGTTTTGGGTGTTGGTGGTGCCTTCGCACCATAACCCTATAAAGGTACTCCCGATGAAAGCAAGAATTGGCCTCGCTGAAAAAAACTAAAAATGACATGCACCTGTCCAGGTCCAGAAAACACTTAATTGGCAGCATCGGCATCAGGGGCTTGGTAGCTGCTACTAACCCAGGACTGATTGATTTTGAAAAAAATGTCAGCCGGTCAATGGAGTATGTGGATAGAGGTGCTCTTTATCTTTATGTTTATCCTCAAAGAGCACTGAATGCCCATTCAGAAAACACACTGGGTGCAGGGCAGCCCAGCAGCTCAATTGCATACTGGGCAAGTTCTGGCCAGTGGTCTATTCTTATGACCCAATAATCCAGTGGATTGTCAACTGGAAAGCTCTCCATGTCTGTTTTCACCCCTAGATTATCTCCCACCATGCGGTGCAGACACTGCCAATGGGATGTGGAAACTGACAGCCCTGGGCACCGAGGATTAAAAAAATTTTGAAATGCATCACTGAGGTGACCCCCTTCTCCACCCCTCCTCTTTTGACCAACAGAAGCTTTAAACTACCTTTCCCATGAGACTTTAACCTATTAGACTCTGGAAAGGCATTGCATAAACTCCCCCTAAAGGTGTCCTCAAGATATTTTATCCTCTGCTCTCTCTGTGAGGACAGAATGAGTTCAGAGACTTTCCCCTTGTTACAGTAGTCAAGAAGGGTTGCCAACCAGTAGTGATCCTTCTCCTTGATGCCATGAATTTTCTGTTCCTTTTGCAAGTTTTGATAAATGAGGGGTCCATGCAAGTATGTGGAGGCATGGGCAGCAGCGTCCTCGGGGTCCCTGAGGATTACAGTATCTGGAACTGCCTGTTCCCAGCCAAGTACTACTCCCAAAGGTTCTGGGGCCAGAAACCCATCTCTTAAGGTTTTACAGTTCTTCCTCTGTTTCAATGTCTTTAAAACTACCAGAACCCTCCTCCTCCTCTTTTGTGTTCTGTGCCATTGCAAGAATGGTGTCTGCATAAAGCGGCCCTTGAGAGGAAAGTAAGTCCACCTCTTCCTCTTACTGCTCTGCCGCGAGTGCCCTGTCCATAATGCCACGCAGAGTTTGCTGATGCATGCATTGTCACAGCTCACCATCCTTGTTGCTTCCTCAAATGGTGACAGTACAGTGCATGCATCCTTAATCAGCAGCCATTGGCATGAGGAAAAGAAGCCAAGCCGTGTCCTTGTGCAATATTCACACAGGTACTCGTTAACAGCCATTGCAGCATTGTCAAAGTTGAGTTCCACCTGGTAGGCATGTTACAAATCAGGTGGTTTACGGGTAGGTGGAATTACCGCTGAATTTCAGCCAACCAAGCACTGGCTGTGTAAGACCGCCTGAAATGGCTACAGAATCTTCTGGCTTGCTTTAGCAGATCTTCCAAACCTGGGTACCTGTTTAAGAAATACTGCACCATCAAATTGAGGACATGTGCCAAGCATGGCACATGTGTAAACTTTCACTGTCTGAGGGTGGACAGGAGGTTAGTGCTGTTATCACACACCACTATTCCTGGCTCCAGCTGGCAGGGCATGAACCACCTCTGGGCCTGCCCCTGCACAGCTGAAAGAATATCTGCTTTGGTATGGTTCCTGTCCCCTAGACAGACCAGCTAAAGCACTGCCTGGCATCTTTAGCCTGACTTGTTGAATAGCCCCGTGAATGCTTAGAGGGTACTGGTGGTTCATAGGAAAATTCAGCAGAGGAAGGCATGGAAGAGGAGGAGGAAGTGGAGCTGACAAATCTCACATTATCACCACCAGCTGTATGGAGACATGGCGGCACAACAAGCTCCAGTACTGAGCCCTGTCTTGCATCCTTCCAAGTTGCAAGCACAGTTACCCAGTGTGCTGTGAACAAAATATATTGTCCCTGACCATACTTTCTGGACCGCGCATCAGCAGTACCATAGACCTTGTGGATGACTGCCTTGACCAACAATGCCACAACATTGCCTTCCACGTGATTGTACAGAGTTGAAATGGCCTTACGTGCAAAGAAATAGCAACTGTGAACCTGCCATTGAAGTACAGCACATTCTGAAAATTTACGGAAGGGAGCAGAATGCACCAGGCAGGAAAGGCAGGAGTTGTAAAGCCAGCAACTTTGTGGACATGTGGGTGGCAGTGACTGTACTTTTTTTCGTTTACTGCAGCAGATCGGGCAGAAAAATGTGCCTGCTTTAGTCTACAGCTGGTAGTGTGCTACTTCCAGATGTGCTGCAAGGACCTAGGACACCCTGCACTATACCCTCATTGATGTCAGTGGAGGTTGCTGAGGGGTGATGAGGTATGGGGGGGGGGGTAGAAAGGTGAGAAGGAGCAGAATTGCATCCTTTTTGTATGAATTTCAGGTGCTCTTGCCAACAGGCTGAGTGGTGGAAAGTTAAATGCCTTATCAAGTTTATGGTACTCAAATGGCTGGTGTTTTTTGCCATGCTTGATGTGCTTGAGGCAAAGTTTGCAAATTTCAACAGTGCGATCGGCTTCACATGTGCTAAAAAAGGCCCAAACTGCTGAGCTGTGGGAAGTGGGTCGGGAGTTAACAGCTCCACAATCTAGTAGAATAGGATGGCTGCTCTCTACTTTTCCATGTTGGCTGCCTTTTTGGGGTTGTGCCTCACCCTCACTTTCCTCTTCTGCACTATCCAGCACTCAAGTCACATCAGTGGCCTCATCATCATCATCACTCCCCCATCCTCATTATCACTCTAGACAACTTGGCAATATGCTGCAGCTGGGGGTATGCCAATTTGTTGTCTACCAGTGTTCTCTTCTCTCTGTAGGCTCATGTTCCTACCTTCCTCAACCTCAGACCCAAGATTTTAATCAACTAATGGCTGTGCATTGTCAAGGAACAAATGGCTGATGATGTGTTCAAATAACTCTACTAACTCCTCCATGCATGATGCTGGGACTATGGCAGGAGTAGCTGTGGACAATAACGCAGAATAAGCCACTGCAGCAGCTGTGGTGCACTGCACACTAGTCTCTGTTTGGGAGATAAAAATTGAGAATGAGGATAGTTTAATAAGCCAGTCCAACTCTTCATGCTGTGGCTGGATAGCACAGGTAACATCACTAAACAAAGGAAATGGTGCCCCGCCTGAGGACAGACCACATCCACCTTTGCCTGTGGACACATACATTGCTGGCCCCCTCACTGTGCCATGGAATGTCTGCCTCTCCTTGTTGGCCTCCTAGACATGATGTAGGGGGGCTTATTACTGAAATAGAGATGGAGAAATGTGTACTTGGATGCACTGTAACCACTTCAATACAGGGCACTTTAACCCCCTTTTTGCCCAGGCCAATTTTCAGCTTTTAGCGCTGTTGCATTTTGAATGACAATTGCGTGGTCATGCAACACTGTACCTAAACCAAATTAATTTTATTTTTTTTCTTGGTGGTATTTGATCACTGCAAGGTTTTTTTTTCTTTTTTGCTAAACTAATAAAAAAAACTAGGAAGTTTGAAAAATTATTTTTTTATGTTATAAAATTTTGTAAATATTTTTTTTCCTGCACTGATGAGGCCGCACTGACAGGCACTGATGAGGAGGCACTGATTGGATGGCACTAATGGGGCAGCACTGATGATGAGGCAATAATATGCAGCACTGATGGGCACTGATATGTGCCACTGATAGGTAGCACTGATGTGCAGCATGGATGGGCACTGATAGGCAGCACTGATGGACACTGATAGGTGGCACTGGTGGGCACTGATAGGTGGCACTGATGGGCACTGATAGGCAGCACTGATGGGCAATGATGGGCACTGGTGGGTGGAACTGATTGCAATGATGGGCACTGGTGGGCAGCACTGATAAATGGCAATGATGGGCAGCACTGATGAGAAGGGTACTGAAAGGCTCCCTGAGCTCTGATTCACATCCCTGGCGGCATGGGTGGGCAATTCTGCTGGCCATGGGTGGGCATTCCCTGGTGGCTCTAGTGGCATCCCCCAAGGGTCTGCACTGGTAATCAATGCTCTGATTACCAGCACAGACCCCCCCCCATCAGGAGAACCGCAGATTGGCTCTCCTCTACCCGTGCCCTTTAGGCGCGAACTGAGGAAAGCTGATCAACTGCACTTCCTATTTACTATGTGACCAGCTGTGATTTGACACAGCTGGTCACATGGAAAAGAGCCTACGTCATAGGCTCTTTACCGGGATCGGAGATGCAGTGTGTCAGAGTGGGGGGGCACGTAGAGTGGCCTATCCTGCTGGACGTCATATGACGCCCAGTCAGGATAGAGCAACCACTTTGCGGCCGTCATTTTGCTATATGATGGGCGGGAAGTGGTTAGTCAATGGAAAGTGCTGTTTGGTGCACTTTAACTTGAGTACTCACTACACAGACACACTTCACTGACACACAACAATATATTGCAGTAAAACTGCACTGACACACTGCAATATACTGCAGTGAAACTTCACTGACGCACTTGAATATACTGCCATAAAAGTGTACTAACACTTCAATATACTGCAGTAAAAGTGCACTAATACGCTTCAATATACTGCCGTAAAAGTGCACTAACACAATTAAATATACTGCAATAAATGTGCCCTGATGCATCTCAATATACTGCGGTAAACGTGCACTAATGCACTTCAATATACTGCAGTAAAGCCGTACTAAGCCACTTCAATATACTGTAGTAAAAGTGCACTAACGCACTTTAATATACTGCAGGAAACAAGTCTTAACTAGGGTTGAGCGAACCCGGACTGTATTGTTCGTGTTCGTACCAGACTTTTGGGTATTCGGTACCCGAACCTGAACATTTCACTGTATGTTCTGGTACTGTCTGTTGTTCAGTAACGTTATTTGATGTTTTGGCGTGGTTTTAATGGCGTGCTTTCAACAGGTGCAAGGAATCCAATCAGCAAGCGTTTAACTAGTGTGCCCTAGAAGCCATCACAGCCATGTCTACTAATGGAATGGCTGTGATTGGCCAGTGCAGCATGTGACCCAGACTCTATATAAGCTGGAGTCACACAGCGCCGCGTGTCACTCTGCTATAACTATACTAGGGACAGGTTCCTGACTGCTGCTGCTGAGGGAGAGATTGGAGTTTACTGTAGGGCGAGGCTGGAGAGATTGCTTGTAGGGAAAGCATAGGAACAATCTGCTTTATCATACAGCGATCTACATTGATTTGATTGTGTGGGGTGCAGTGCACGATCTTTATGCCCTGACGTGAGCCAAGTGAGGAGGAGAAAGGAGAAAAAAAAACATTTTATCAGTCTGTTAGGCGTGCGGCGTGGAATTTCATGCAAGCTCAGTGCATATGTGTCTGCTTAATCTGCATTTAAAAAGAAAAAAAAAATTTTCCTTCATATTTAACTTTGACATACAGTCTTTACACAGACACTGCTTTTCTAACCTGCTCTTCAAAAAGCACCAATGTGAGGGGAAAATAATTATTGTTTTGTATTTAGGGTAAAAAAAATATTTTTCAGTTTTTCATTCAAATGTTTTTTTTTTTTTTATTCAATAGCGGAATAGAACAGTAGAACAGTATCCAACCTGTTAGGCGTGCGGTGCTGCACATTTCATGCAAGCTCAGTGCATATGTGTCTACTTAATCTGCATTTAAAAAAGAAAAAAAAAAATTCTTTCATATTTAACTTTGATATACAGTCTTTAGGCAGATATTGCTTTTCTAACCTGTTCTTCAAACAGCACCAATGTGAGGGGAAAATAATTATTTTTCAGTATTTAGGGTAAAAAAATTATTTTTCAGTTTTTCATTCAAATGGTTTTTTTTTTATTCAATTGCGGAATAGAACAACAGTATCCAACCTGTTAGGCGTGCGGTGTGTAGTGGGCATTTCCTGCAACCTCAGTGCATATGTGTCTGCTTAATCTGCATTTAAAAAAAAAAAAAACGTTTTTCCTTCATATTTTACTGTAACTTACAGCGTTTAGACAGACACTGCATTTCAAATCTGCTATTCAACAAGCACCAATTAAGGGGACATTTATTTTTCAGTTTTTCATTCATACATTACAGTGCGATATACCCATTGCATACTATTGTATTGCGCATTGAAATAAAAAAAAATATTTAGGGGCAAAAAAATTTGATTGCGGCCCTGTCTGCATATGTTACAGTGAGATACACCTATTGCATACTGTCGTATTGCGCCTTGGAATGAAAAAAAAAAACATTTAGGGGCAAAAAAAGTTGATTGCTACCCTGTCTGCATATGTTACAGTGAGATACACCCATTGCATACTGTTGTATTGCGCATTGCAATAAAAAAAAAACCATTTAGGGGCAAAAAAAGTTTATTGCGGCCCTATCTGCATATGTTACAGTGAGATACACCCATTGCATACTGTTGTATTGCGCATTGCAATAAAAAAAAAACATTTAGGGGCAAAAAAACTTGATTGCGGCCCTGTCTGCATATGTTACAGTGAGATACACCCATTGCATACTGTTGTATTGCGCATTGCAATAAAAAAAAAACATTTAGGGGCAAAAAAAGTTGATTGCGGCCCTGTCCGCATATGTTACAGTGAGGTACAGCCATTGCATACTGTTGTATTGCGCTGTGCAATAAAAAAAACTATTTAGGGGACAAAAGAGTTTATTGCGGCCCTGTCCGCATATGTTACAGTGAGATACACCCATTGCATACTGTTGTATTGCGGTTTGCAATAAAAAAAAAAACATTTAGGGGCAAAAACAGTTGATTGCGGCCCTGTCTGCATATGTTACAGTGAGATACACCCCTTGCATACTGTTGTATTGCGCATTGCAATACAAAAAGCCATTTAGGGGACAGAAAGATATTAAATTGCGGCTTAGTCTGTATCTGTACGTGTGAGATACACTCGTTGGATACTGTTGTTCTAGTCCGCTATTCAATAAACACCCATTTAGGGAAAAAATATTAAATTGCGGCCTAGTCTGTATCTGTACGTGTGAGATACACCCGTTGTATACTGTTGTTCTATTCTGCTATTCAATAAACACCCATTTAGGGAAAAAATATTACATTGCGGCTTAGTCTGCATATTTTACTGTGAGATACACTCGTTGGATACTGTTGTTCTATTCCACTATTCAATAAACACCCATTTAGGGAAAAAATATTACATTGCGGCCTAGTCTGAATATGTTACAGTGCAACAAGGCACACAGGTCTCGCATGGAGGCCCAGTTACTGTAAGTGAAGTAGTGGTGGTGCTGCTGTTCCGCAGAGTGACTCATGCGTGCATGCTGCAGCTGAAACTCCACTATGGCCTGCTGCTGCTTGCACAGTCTGGCCAGCATGTGCAAGGTGGAGTTCCACCTTGTGGGCACGTCACACATGAGGTAGTGAGCGGGAAGGCCGAAGTTACGCTGCAGCACTGACAGGCAAACAGCAGCAGGGGGAGAATGCCGAAAGTGCACACAGACGGCCCTCACTTTCTGCAGCAGCTCTGACATATTGGTGTAATTTCTAAGGAACCTCTGCACCACCAAATTCATCACATGCGTCAGGCAAGGGTGTGTGTCAAACCGGCTAGGCCCAGAGCTGCTATAAGGTTTTGCCCATTATCGCACACCACCAGGCCGGGCTTGAGGCTCACTGGCACCAACCACTCATCAGTCTGCTGTTCAATGCCCCTCCACAACTCCTGCGCGGTGTGTGGTTTTCCCCCAAACAGGCAAGTTTTAAAACTTCCTGCTGTTGTTTACCACTGGCTGTGCTGAAGTTGGTGGCTGACCGCATGAGGAGGCGGTAGAGGATGAGGAAGCAGAGTAGGAGGAGTTAGGAACAGGAGGCAAACTGAAGTGCACTGCAATCCACGGTGGTGGAAGGACATGTGCCAAACTGCTATCCACCTCAGGCCCAGCCGCCACTGCATTTACCCAGTGTGCTGTTAGGGAGATATAACGTCCCTGACCATGCTTACTGGTCCACGTATCCGTAGTTAGGTGGACCTTGCCACAGATGGCGTTGCGCAGTGCATACCTCATTTTGTCACTCACTTGTGCAGGGAAGGGTTGGCTTGAAGGGAAAAGTAGTGGCGGCTGGGCATGACGTACTGTGGGTCAGCCACCGCCACAAGGCTTTTAAAAATCTGCATCTCCACCTGACAGAATGACAGCCTTTCAAAGGCCAGGAATTTTGAAATGCTGACATTCAGGGCCAGGGATCGTGGGTGGGTGGGGGGTTTACTTCCTCTTCCGCTCCAGTGTTTGGGAGATAGAAAGCTGAACGCTTCCATGGGACATTGTGGAGATGGTTGTTGGTGACCCAGGTAGTGATGTTGCTGGCAGATCCTCTGTTTGCAGAGTGGCAGGTGCCGGTCTCACTACAGAGGTGGATGAAGAGGCCGAGACTGCAGCAGCAGAAGAGGAAGCAGGAGGAGCCAGATACCTTTCTTGGTTTTTGAGGTGTGCACTCCACTGCAGCTTCTGCTTTGCACTTAGATGCCTGGTCATGCAGGTTGTGCTCAGTTTGAGAAGGTTTATGCCTCGCTTCAGGCTCTGATTGCACAGTGTGCAAACCACTTGTGTCCTGTCATCATCACATTGCCTAAAGAATTGCCATGCTAGGGAACTCCTTTGAGCCGTCTTTGGTGTGCTCGGTCCCTTGCTGCATTGGGCAGTAGCAGGCGTAGTGTCTAGGGCACGGCCGCTCCGCTTTTGCACCCTGCTCCCTCTTTTGCTGTGCTGGTGGCTCTGTGCGACCACCACCTCTTCCTCCAAACTACTAAGGTCACCTGCATGACGTTCATTCCATGTGGGGTCGAGGACCTCATCGTCCTCCATATCATCTTCCACCCAGTCTTCACCCCTGCAACCCTTGTCGGTCTCCACAATTCAGAATTCCGCAGCAGTTGGCACCTGTGTTTCGTCATCATCCGAGACGTGCTGCGATCGTCCTCCTATGTACTCATCTTTCTTGAGACATAAGTGGTTGGGCATCGGTGCACTCAATCTCTTCCACTTCTGGGGCAGGGCTAGATGGATTGCCCTGGGAAACCATGATAGCAGAGTCATCAAAAAGAAGAAGAGACTGCTGCATGACTTGGGACTGCTTGGCTGATTTGCAAGGGGGTGAGGTGAAAGATTGATGGACATCGGCTGCAGATGCCAACTCTGACCTTTCAGCAGAATACTGTGTGAAGGAACTGGAGGCACTGTCAGCAACCCAATCTACTATCTATCGCCTGTACTTGTTCTAGCCTCAACATTTGTAGAGGCGCATTAGGGCCTGCCAAATACTGCTGTAAGGTTCTGTTGCCTACTCGCAGCTGAGTAAAGGTGTTTAACTTGTGCGTGTATCTTGCACAGATCGGCCACGTCCTCTCCTTGCAACAGGAGCTCCACCAGCAGCACCACAACCCAGCACTAACATGGTGGATCAGTATGTGTGCACACGCCTAGACGTACTGAATGACGGGTCTGCCCCCTTCAACTTCTGGCTCTCCAAATTCGGCACATGGCCTGAGCTTGCCCTTTACGCCTTGGAGGTGCTGGCCTGCCCTGCAGTCAGTGTATTATCTGAATGTGTACTTAGCACGGCTGGGGGCGTTATCACAGACAAGTGCAGCCGCCTGTCCATAGCCAATGTGGACAAGCTCGCGTTCATTAAAATGAACCAGGCATGGATCCCACAGGACTTGTCTGTACCTTGTGCAGAATAAACATGTATACCGGCCTTACCCAGCCATTGTTGTATTTTTGATCTTTCTCACTATTTTTGGGATGTACCCTAATTTAAAAAGAAATAAAATTAAAAACAAAAACCAGTGTTGGCTACCTCGTCCTCCTCCACCGCTGCTTCCACCTACACCGCCACATCCACCGTCCCATCTAAACCTATTACTCCATATGGGCCTCGACCTCCTCCTCCACTGCCACTTCCACCTACACCGCCATATCCTCCGACACCTCAACCTCCTACTCCATATGGGCCTCGTCCTCCTCCTACATCATTCAAGATGATTATTTTTTATTTTTCAGTTTTTTATGTTCTTTTAAGTTATTTCCCTATCCACATTTGTTTGCAGAGCACTTACCATGCTCTTAAGATGGCTTTGATGCAATTTGCAGCCCTCTAGCCCTTTCCATGTTTGTTTAGAGGCATTTTAGTGCTCAAAATTGCGGGTCCCTATTGACTTCAATGGGGTTCGGGATCGGGACAAAGTTCGGGTTAAGTCCGGGTCACAAACCCAGACTTTTTTTTCAAGTTTGGTCGAACCCGCCGAACCCGAACATCCAGGTGTTCGCTCAACTCTAGTCTTAACGCAATTCAATATACTACAGTAAAAGTGAATTAACGCACTTCAATATACTGCAGTGAACGTACACTAATCCACTGCAATATACTGCAGTAAAACTGAACTAATGCACTTTAATATACTGCAGTAAATGTACTGCCATAAAAGTATCCTGATGCACTTCAATATACTTCAGTACACATGCATTAATGCACTTCAATATACTTCAGTACACATGCATTAATGCACTTCAATATACTGCAGTAAACATGGACTTACACACATTAATATACTGCAGTAAAACTGCACTAATGAACTTCAATATCCTGCAGTAAAAGTGCACTAACTAATTTCAATATACTGCAGTAAACGTGCACTAACACACTTCAATATACTGAAATAAACGTGCACTAACACACTTTAATATACTGCAGAAAACATTATTTAATGCACTTCAATATACTTCAGTAAAACTGTACTAACGCACTTCAATATACTGCAGTAAACATACGCTAATGCACTTCAATATACTGTAGTAAAACTGCACTTACATAGTTTAATATACTGCAGTAAACGTTCTTTAATGCAATTTAATATACAGCAGTAAAAGTGCACTAATGCACTTCAATATACTGCAGTAAATGTGCACTAACACACTTCAATATACTGAAGTAAATGTGCACTAACACACTTCAATATACCGCAGTAAAAGTGCACTAATGCACTTCAATATACTGCAGTACAAGTGCACTAACACATTTTAATATACTGCAGTAAAACTGCACGAATGCACTTTAATATACTGCAGTAAATATGGTTTAACACATTTCAATATTCTTCAGTAAAACTGCACTAACACACTTCATTATACTGCAGTAAACGTGCTTTAAAGCACTTCAATATACTTTAGTAAAACTGCACTAACACACTTTATTATACTGCAGTAAATGTGCTCTAACACACTTCAATATATTGCAGTAAATGTGTATTAACATACTTCAATATACTACAGTAAACGTGCATTAACACACTTCAATATACTGCAGTAAACGTGCATTACCACACTTCATTATACTGCAGTAAACCTGCCTTGACACACTAAACTGACACTACAGTAAAATGAACGGTCGCATTACACTCATGCTGCACTATCACTAAATTCATACTACACTAATACTTTACACTCATAATAGAATAACACTAGCACACTTTAGCACACTAAATCACTAGTATCAGTGAATAGAGCCCTGTTCTATCTATCTCCATCCCAATATCACACTGCAAATGGCTGCTCTGGGAAGGAAACTTTTATAGTGTGGGGTGGGACTATGAGCAATGAGCCATGGTGGGAGAGGGCCATCATGACTGTGTCCAGTCAGGGCTCTGACAGTGCTATGTGCTCTGATTGGGCAATGTCTTTATTGCTTGAGCTAATCAGGGCTTCCAATGCACTGTGCAATGAGCATTTGGAGAAATAGTCAATCACTCTGACAAAGCAGGTGTTCACCAAAAGGGGGAACAGCCAAAGTTCGGACCAAACCATTTGCCCAACAATATTGATATATAGTGCCTCTTAGTGACGCAAAATGGAGCAACATTGTGTGCTGGAACAATTAGTTTTCTAGCACATGATTTCCCACTGCCACTCTGAAGTCCTGGAAACAGGGAGGAGATACTGCATCTGTCCCATCCCTGTTCTGGATCAAAAGCTACATTTAAAATTACATTTTAATTTTAAGTTTATCACTGAAATTAGTGTGCAAAACTTTGTGAAATATTGTTACTGACTTATTTAGCTGACTGTCTATAAATAGTGTTTTAAAACAAAAGTTAGAGGTGGGTAAAAATAGAAATATACAACATGTTTATTGTAATTCCTTCCAATGATGAGGGTATGTGGTCTGGTTTTCGCACCTCTTTTCCTGGCCAGCCAGTGTATATGTATGGATAAGGATCTATTGTGAATGTATGAAATGGTCCTCATCTCATTTTTTTTTCTGTTCTCAAAAGGAGGGTTAACATTGTTTACAAAAATGTGTACTGTCCATTTCATTTCAAAAAATAAAGGTCCCCCAAAAATTCATACAATGTAAATCTAACATCAATCATGTCATCTAGTAATGTAAAACTAGTTAAAATTTCCAGTTCCTTAGACTTGCTACATAGCCCAAATTCTCATCTATCTAAGACGGAACCAATGTGAGTTAATTTTAGCCAGAAAAACTTTAGTGAAAGCATGGAAGAAGCCAAACATCCTTGCAATATCCGTGAACGTACAGCCACCTTTAATGACACCCACTCCAAATTCCTTACTTTTTGGTTAGATTATAATAATCATACGAATACTGATCACTTCCTCCTTTCAATAGGACATGCTAATAGAGGCATCATAATACATATGCATTCAACTAATACCCACAACCCACACCATTTATACTTCCTTCTCCCACCTTAATTACCCCCTTATGCTATTTATTATCCTAATGTTTTCATATTGAAATGTTTTGTCTTTGTGGAAATGCTCTTACCTATCTTTCTCTGTATTCCTATTTCTTATTTTCTTTTTCTTCAATATTCTTGTTCAACCCTTTTTGCCTTCTTCACCTCTGGTCTAACAGAGGTCAAATTCAACTCCTTCTCACTACTCTCTTCATATAATTTATGGTGCATGCTTGCTCTCCACCATCATGGAACTTTTATATGTCAAGCCAAATGTATTATCCGCAATATATCAATGTTTCAGCAGAATGCTGATTTATTTTATGTACAATTACCATGTCTGTTACCCTTAAAACTGCATTATTACGCTTCATTTTTGTATTCCTCATGTATATGCATTGTTCTAATTGCTATTCTTCATTAAATGTGTACTTTGGTATCTTGTGTATATAACAGCTTTATGTTAAAATCTTCAAATAAACTTTTGTGAAACAAAATTCAAATTTTTATAAAGACCAGTGGGGCACACTACAGCATTACCAAATCCTTTTAACATTTTGAGTAAAAAAGAACTAATTTCTTGCCATGAAGTAAAAAGTTAATGTCCTGGTCTCATCACGTGACCTAATGCCTTAGGAAGGTTCTAACTCTTCTCCCCTTTGTAACAAAAAACTAACAAAAATAGTTATTTCTTAAAAGAGAAGTATGGACTTAAAAAACCTCAAACATTTATACTCACCTAGGTGGATGTAGTATCAATGTGATTCTGCATCTGTCCCCCACCATCTCTGCAGTGAGAACTAAGCAATAAAGAATGCTGATTGCTTAGTTCTACTCATCCGCTATTAGCAAAGAGCCATGCTCTGCCCCTCCAGCACTCACTGGAGCACTTGGCTGTGCAGAGGATGGTAGGGGCTGGCTCAGGCTGAGCCAGGAGCCGGTCTAGGTATCTGGGAGGATCCTGACTGTAAAATTGGTATCTTTCCTTAGCCTGAACCAGCTAAATGATGCCAGCCGACAAGGGACACCGTGAGCCGAAAACAGGTCACAGGAGTGCAGAATGAACTGCTGTTCTGCAACCTACAGGAGAAGTACAGCCAAAATAGCTTTGGCTATGCTTCTTCTTTAAGTTTCACCATTTAGGATATAACAAGACATATGTCCTCCTTCAGTAAAACTGTCATATGTAAAGGTCCTGTGTAAGTTAAGACTTAAGTGATTCATAAACAATATAGTATACTGGCGCAAAGAAAGGAGAGGGAAACCAATAGTTACTACCTTACCCAATCACAATGTCTAATGCACATATACACATGAAAAGTCCATATTGAGTCCATGTGTATACAAACTCCTTTGGCACTGAAGGCTGCTCTGTCACAAGTGAGAAGAAAAACTTGTAGGATACTGTAGAAAGAAGACAGGCGCCACTCTAAGTGCAGTAAGGGAAGTTTAAAAAGGTAGATCAATGCACACCAATATACTCACAATTGAGCAGGTGAGAAAGGCAACATATAACATATTATCTTGTCCCTCCATAAGGTGGGTTTGTCTGGGTGTCCCAGGCAGTCTATAGTGCTCTGCTGTAGCTGATGGATGTTGGCACTTCCTGGTGACTAGGGACGCAGAGATGGACATCCGGCGGCACTCCCCCGATCGTGACATAAGGACGTAATTGTTGGAAATACAACAGCTTTCAGCTTATCCGATAAACTGCAGTTCATCGAATAGGACAGTAGATGTCGCTAATGCTTAGTGATATGCTATGCATTCTCTATGATGTAAATACAGGTGCATAAAAAGATTGCAATGCTCAACCACAGCAAACTGAAGACGCACTAGCAGCGCTCAAATAAAGTGCAACCCAAATGGCTGGGGAATACAGTCAATGAAAGTTCATGCACAGTGCCCGAATGACCTCCAGAAATGGCAGTCCAAAGCAAATATCCTTAGACGTTCTCCACACAGGACCCTTCACCTCACCACGGTGCTCACCCTTAAGGTAATACACTCACCAGATATCAGGTCGAAGAAAGCCCAAAAAACATGCCGATCGCCAGCTGAGAATGGACCATCCGACCTCCACCCTAAAAGGGAACTGACCTCCACCAGACAAGCTCCTGACTGGTCTCAGATGACCCGGTATGTGTGGTGATCTCAAAAATGGCCCAAACGGTCAAAGGCAGTACATGTGGAAATAATAAGGTCTCATAGAGCAGTATTGTTTGGCCGAAACCTCTTTATTTCCCACAAACAAACATTCCCCTGTAGCAAATGCACTTACACACAATAATAAAAGACAGGCATTAAAAGCTTATTGAGGAGTAACCTGCGTGTTGCAGCCGGTCCCCGTGCTGGGTGTTTGCCGCTGGTACCTTAGCTGGAGCGAGCATCCGGGTTCGGCGCCTGACGCAGGCGTACCTCGTGACCACACCCTGACGCGTTTCGTCAGCAAGTGACTTCAACAGAGGGCGTGGAGGTACGCCTGCGTCAGACGCCGAACCCGGATGCTCGCTCCAGCTAAGGTACCAGCGGCGAACACCCAGCACGGGGACCGGCTGCAACATGCAGGTTACACCTCAATAAGCTTTTAATGCCTGTCTTTTATTATTGTGTGTAAGTGCAATTGCTACAGGGGAATGTTTGTTTGTGGGAAATAAAGAGGTTTTGGCCAAACAATACTGCTCTATGAGACCTTATTATTTCCACATGTACTGCCTTTGACCGTTTGGGCCGTTTTTGAGATCACCACACATACCGGGTCATCTGAGACCAGTCAGGAGCTTGTCTGGTGGAGGTCGGTTCCCTTTTACGGTGGAGGTCAGATGGTCCATTCTCAGCTGGCGATCGGCATGTTTTTTGGGCTTTCTTTGACCTGATATCTGGTGAGTGTATTACCTTAAGGGTGAGCACCGTGGTGAGGTGAAGGGTCCTGTGTGGAGAACGTCTAAGGATATTTGCTTTGGACTGCCATTTCTGGAGGTCATTCGGGCACTGTGCATGAACTTTCATTGACTGTATTCCCCAGCCATTTGGGTTGCACTTTATTTGAGCGCTGCTAGTGCGTCTTCAGTTTGCTGTGGTTGAGCATTGCAATCTTTTTATGCACCTGTATTTATTTGATTTTATGTTATAGCAGCAGCTTACACTTTTATGTGTTGATATATGTTTTTATATTCTAATTTTAAAACATTTACTCAAGCGCCGGGTGAGCAGGTTTTTTAGTCCCCCGGTTTTGTCCATACTTGCTCCTTTTTCACATTCTCTATGATGTGTTGTCATTTCCTGTACACTGCACTGTACTTGTTGGTTATCTCTTCCTGTCTGTGTTCTTCTTACAAATGAGAAGGTGACATCTTTGATATCTGTGTTATGTTCCAATAAAGAAGCCAGTTCCTGTTTACTCCACAATGTCTGATCTGAATGGACTCCGCTGCACCCAGTGATCGCACTCTGCAACAGGTTATGGGCCCAGGATCCGGATAAAGATCGACATAAGGAAGCTTTCCAGTGACATCTCCAAAGACAAGTAAGACTGTTCATATATAAAGGAGGGGAAAATGTCTGGAAACTCAGAACTTAAACTCTCAGTGGCCAAGCTGAACAATGACAATTATCAGCTATGGAAGTTTAAAGTGGAAATGCTATTATCTAGAGATGACTTGTGGGAGGTTACCACCACAGAGAGGCCACAGGACAATAATCAGGACTGGGACAAGAAAAACAGACAGGCACGGGCCACCATAAGCTTACTAGTGGAGGATGATCAGCTCATACATATACGCCATGAGGACACAGCGAAAGGCATGTGGGTCATTCTAAATAGACTGCATGAAAGATCCAGTTTAAACAGCAAGCTGTTTCTACTGCGGAAACTTTACAAAATGAGACTTAGCAGAGAACAGGACATGCAGGAGCACATAAACGCAATGCTGGAAGTGATTGCGCAACTCAGATCAATCGGGGAGAATATAACATACAGCCACGCAGCAGCCATGTTGTTATGCAGTTTGCCCGATACATATACTGCACTGATCAATGCACTGGAGACACGACCTGAGACAGATCTGACACTAACATTTGTAAAAACCAGGCTCATAGATGAGTATCAGAGAAGAAAGGAATTAGTG
Source organism: Pelophylax lessonae (assembly GCF_965119305.1). NCBI lineage: Eukaryota > Metazoa > Chordata > Amphibia > Anura > Ranidae > Pelophylax > Pelophylax lessonae. The sequence continues at coordinate 324,089,822 of NC_138770.1, read as the reverse complement.
CATGACTCCACAGAAACCGACACCAGAACCGCTCTTAAAGCTACAGACGCAAGGTTACACAGGAAAGAGACCAGAGTGTGTTTCAGATGCCACAAACAGGGACACATAAAGAAAGACTGTACTATATGGAAAGCAGAGCAAAGAAGAGAACGTCCATCTTATGCTAAACAAAAGGTCAAAGCCACAATCAATGATCCATGGGAAGGAAACTGGAATGCCACATTTAAAGCGACAGGCAACAATAAATGTCAAAGCTGGTGCATCGTTTCGGGGCAACCAGTCACATGACAAGTGATAGAAGTTTTTTCACAGAACTTGATCTGAACAACAGAGAAACTATTTATCTTGCAGATGGAAGCAAAATACATGCAGAAGGATATGGGCATGGAACCCTTGTATGCCCTGATGATGCGGAACACAATCTAGCCATACCAGTGAAAGATGTGCTTTATGTTCCTTATCTAGAAGGAGGATTCTTATCTGTGAAGCGTCTAACAGCCAAGGTGACAAGTGTTCAATCCTAAAACGGCAACCAGACAGTAGCAAGTGCCAAGCTGGATGATCATCTATATCACCTCGACACAGTGAAGGAAAAGGTGAGACTATGTACACACAAGCACAATGACTGTATACATATATGGCACAGACGTCTAGGTCACAGACACCCAGAATGCATACAGGAATTACAGAGGAGGAATCTGACAAGGGATCTAACAATATCCCCTTGTCCAGTTACTGTTAAGTGTGAATGTTGCATTAAATCCAAAGCTACAATAGCAACACTTCCCAAAGTCAATCAGAAGAGAGCTTCAAGACCACTTGACTTAGTTCACAGTGACGTGTGTGGTCCCCTAAACCCACCTACACCTGGAGGCAACAAGTACATAGTGCCTTTCATAGATGACTATTCAAGATACACAGTCACCTACCTAATACAACACAAGAGTGAAGTTTTTGACAAATTACAAGACTATATAATAAAGACCAGTAACAAGTTTCAGAGGAAGCCTCTCATACTTCGGAGCAACAATGGAGGTGAATTCACAGGATATAAGATACAAGAGTACTTAAAACAGAATGGAATAGAACATCAAAAGACAGTCCCATATACACCAGAACAAAATGGAGTAGCTGAAAGAAAGAACAGAACTCTGAGTGAAATGATCAGATGTATGCTGACAGACTCTGGACTACCACAAAAATACTGGGGTGAAGCAGCTATGACAGCTACATATTTGCAGAACAGACTTCTTTCCAGAACAATAGAGAAAACTCCATATGAACTTTGGCACAATGAGAAGCCAAATGTAAAACACCTAAGAGTTTTTGGATGCAAAGCATTTATCTACATACCTGAAGAAAAACTCACCAAACTCCAAAACAGAGCATTTGAAGGTATCTTTGTTGGATACAGTGACAATGTCAAGGGTTACAGAATCCTTAATCCCAAAACAGACAAGGTTACCGTTAGCAACAGCATAACTTTTGTTGAAGATTTAAGAGACAATGTAATGACAACAGTAGAAGCAAGAATAGAAGAGAAAACTGACATTGACCAGCCCATCTCTGTAACTTCTGAACAAACAGTTGAAGTGAGTGCAGACTCTACCAGTACTGAAGAGCAGACACAAGAAGGCTCAGACACAAAACCGAGACGTTCAACAAGAGAAAACAAATGTAAACCACCAGTACGTCTCTCATACAAAGCAAGTACTGCCAGTATCAATGAACCTGCAACCTGGGAAGAAATATCTCAGCTTTCAGAACAAGAAGAAAGTAAATGGATAAAGGCTGCTGATGAAGAGATAAAATCCATGCATGACACTAAAACATGGACACTTACAGAACTACCACCCGGAAGGAAAGCCATAGGCTGTAAATTGACTTTTAAAGTGAAATACAATGCAGATGGCACAATTGAGCGATACAAAGCAAGACTAGTAGCCAAGGGCTATTCTCAAAAATACGGAGAGGACTATGACGAGACATTTGCACCAGTAGTCAAGCACACTACAATACGGACTTTACTGACAGTAGCCGTCACAAGGAAAATGCAAGTGAAACATTTTGATGTAAAAACCGCGTTTCTACATGTCGAGCTAACAGAAGAAATTTACATGGAACAGCCGCCAGGGTTCAAAGATGAACAAAGGCCAGACCTAGTATGCAAACTTTTCAGGAGTATATATGGTCTAAAGCAAGCAGCCAGAGCGTGGAATATAAAAATAAATGAAGTGCTTACACATCAAAACTTTCTGAGGAGTAAAGCAGACCCCTGCTTATACACAAAGAAATTGGCAGACAGATGGGTCTATATGCTTATTTATATGGATGATATCCTGATTTGCTTTGAGCAAGAAGGGGATGAAGTAGAAATACTAGAAAAACTAAATCAGAACTTCAACACCAAAGATCTTGGCAACATAAAGAATTACCTCGGCATCCAGATCGAAAGAGAGGAAGATGGCAGCTTTCTTCTGAACCAAAGACACAAAATACAAGAAATAATTGAAACATTTGGAATGGAAGACGCCAAACCAGTAAAGTCTCCTATGGAAACCAACTACCTAAAGGAGATGAATTGCCAAGATAACCAATTACCTACCAATTCTCAATACAGGAAGGCAATAGGGAAATTGCTGTATCTTACCACTGCTACAAGGCCGGACATTGCAGCAACTGTTGGAATCCTATGCAGAAAGGTTTCAATGTCAAGTCAAAAGGACTGGAATGCTGTAAAGCGAATCATTCGCTATCTTAAAGGGAGTTTGCACTACAAGTTAAAGTTACCAGCAAGTGATGAAAGCACCTTAACAGGATATGTGGATGCTGACTGGGCAGGAGACACCAGCGACAGGAAATCTACCAGTGGATACTTATTTTTTCTGTCAGGAGGTGCCATCAGTTGGACTAGCAAAAAGCAACTCTCTGTTTCACTGTCGTCTACTGAAGTAGAATACGTTGCTGCAGCGCAGGCAAGCCAAGAAGTTATATGGCTGAGACAGCTATTAACAGACTTGGGTCAACCACAGTTGGGACCAACAGAAATCTATGAGGACAATCAAGGATGCCTCGCACTCGCGCGCATAGAAGGAGTTAATTCAAGAACCAAGCACATTGATGTGAAGTTCCACTTTCTTAGGGATCTTCAAGAGCAAGGTCTTCTTGAGTTACTTTATTGCCCAACCGAGGATATGACAGCAGATATCCTTACAAAGCCTCTGACCGCTGAAAGACACTCAAGGCTTACAAAGAAGATGGGTTTAATAGACTAAGCCTTAGCTGTTGAGAAGGGGTGTTGGAGATACAACAGCTTTCAGCTTATCCGATAAACAGCAGTTCATCGAATAGGACAGTAGATGTCGCTAATGCTTAGTGATATGCTATGCATTCTCTATGATGTGTTGTCATTTCCTGTACACTGCACTGTACTTGTTGGTTATCTCTTCCTGTCTGTGTTCTTCTTACAAATGAGAAGGTGACATCTTTGATATCTGTGTTATGTTCCAATAAAGAAGCCAGTTCCTGTTTACTCCACAATGTCTGAGCTGAATGGACTCCGCTGCACCCAGTGATCGCATTCTGCAACAGTAATGACGTAGGCTAGGCGACGCGTTGTTGGAGCATGCGCTCCTTCCTCAGGCCTCAAGAGCATACGTCCTTCCTCAGGCCTACATCATCACGTCCTTACGTCACGACCGGGGAGTGCCCCTGGATGTCCATCTCTGCGTCCCTAGTCACCAGGAAGTGCCGACATTCATCGGCTACATCGGAGCACTATAGACTGCCTGGGACACCTGGATGGACGGACAAGATAATATGTTATATGTTGCCTTTCTCACCTGCTCAATTGTGAGTATATCGGTGTGCATTGATCTACCTTATTAAACTCTCCTTACTGCACTTAGAGTGGCGCCTGTCTTCTTTCTACAGTATTCTTAAGTGATTCATAGCCTATAGAAAGCTTTCTATCTTTTGCTCCTATAAGCTGAACAGGATGGCAACTGAGTGAATGAAGGGTGAGTATGTGCTTCTGGGAAAAGTGAGATTAAAGTGTATCTGTGGCTGTGAAATGCATGGGAAATGCACAGGTTAATTTTAACACATATAAGATTATTTACATAAAATTACAATTTTCACTTAAATATTTTAAGTATTTAAAAGACTATGGTTTTCCTTCAATATGGTAGAAAAGTTACTACTGTGCAACACAAACATTCTCATGTTTGCAGATGTATAATAAAGATTTATGAGACTATTGCAGTGAGACATATGAGCAATATATATCTAAAATCTTTGGCTGTATAGCAGGAGTTTTTACACAGTTTAGAGTTGATGCACTATTGTGGCATGTTTCTGGGAATTGGAGTAAAGACTAAAAATAATAGTTTAGGGTTAAGCAACCTTATAGCAAGAGGGACACCACTGTTACATCACTTTCCCCTATCATCAGCCTCTTCACAAAAGGAGGGAAGGAGTGGCTGGATGCTGTAGACGCCGCTATTAGTAAAAGCTAATGGGATAGGTGGGGGGTATGTTGTCTTACACTGACCACAGAAGATATAGACATGCTATGCTCTTGCACAGACTGCCTGTATCTAATGGTGTGATGATATGAGGCATAACCTGAACACACAGCACGGCTTGGCTGCAGTGCTTAGCACAGTCAGTTTACTATCAGGAGGAGGGGCACAGGCAGGATCAACCAGGTAATTGAGAAGAACAACAGGCATGATTACAATATTATTATGAAAAAACACATAGAAATACGCTAAAGACCCAGTGGAATTTTGTTTCACGTTTACAAACACTTTAAGCTTATATGAACACAATATATACATTTTATTTGAACAATAAATAGTAATACTACCATGTTTTTCTTTAAATTGTTATAAAGAAGTTCATTTTTCATACCTTAATCCAAAAGTCACCTCATACATTGAGGAAAGATGTAAGATGACAGCTTAGCTTCATATTTTCAATTTCCTTTTAATAGAAGCTGACAGGAAGGAACAGAGTGGACAGTTTATTTTTTCTTGCTCATTGATGATCTTAGAAAACTTATAAAAGACACACTCTACTAAAATGTCACCAATCTTTCTTTCTTTTTTTTTGCGGCTGTATAAGTAGATTATCAAAAAGGCTGAGGTTACGAAATCTCAAAGGATGTGTACAGGTATAAATATTAATTGTATCGGTAAAGAAAAGGTTTGAAAATATTTGAAAATATAATTGATTGTATAAGGCATGACAGCTATGAAATGTTTGGATCCTTCACATGACCTGTCAAAATGTAACACTTGATAACATAATTAATCTTGGAGATACTATAACAGTACTTAAATTAAACACAAAGTTAAGGTATATTTTTAAATCACTTTTGTTCTATGTTCTATTTATCCTTAATAAACTCTTTTTCTCTTTAAGGTTTATGATGGAAAACACAGTTCTTCCCGACTTCTAGGTGCCTTTACAAAAAATGAGTTATTAAAGGTAATACTCAACAGTACATCAAATCATTTGTGGATAGAGTTTAATACAAATGGATCGGACACTGACATTGGATTTCACCTAACTTACAGCAGTAAGTAGCCCAAACTGTTTTTTGGAGACATTCATTTTCTCATTTTAAAGAGTAGGCTCAATTATTATTGTTATAATGATTTTCTCAGTAATAAGTAACACATTTATGAGCTTGTAACTACCAAGAATAACGAGCCTAATATGGTCATATTGATAAAAACTCTATCGATTTCAGTTTACATATTTAACTGGGCATTGATATAGTAATCAGTTGAAGTAAAAATAATTAGGGAGAAATACAATAAAAATATTGTGGTTTATAAATAAAGAGGAAAATTGAATAATCAAAGCAAATAAATAATCAAAAAGAAGATAAATAAAACATAGTATCAGCAAATAAAATATTAGTTAGGGCCCTAAAGCTTGGTACGCACTTCTGATTTTTTTTTTTTATTCAACCAGTGGGTTGAATGAAAAAAAGACCCTCACAGATACCCGCATCCATACAAGCGATGTGGTTGCAGGGATTTCCCCTGCTGCATGATTACATTCTGACAGCGGGGATTCCACCCTTCACCCATCAGAATACACTAATCAGTGCACCACCCACTGGCTTCAGCTGCTGCTCAAATGATGGTTTTCTAGCAGGACTGTTCAACAGAAGCCATTCTCATGATCTGCTTCTGGTGAAAAGAGGTGGGTACACATGGATCAAAATCCTGCCAATTCTTGCGGAACTGGATACATTTTGATACGTATATAGCCAGCTTATCCCAGAAATTCAAAGTATACTATTTCAAAGGGAGGACAATAGGTAAGCTCAGTAAAGGCCTGTTTCGGTAGCCTTCATATGCTGATTTAGACCTTCATATACAGTAATTAAATTATAAAAGTAATTTTAAATGTATATTAAAAATAGAAAAAAAATCTATTTTTATTCTTATCAATTAATTACTTTTTAAAATGAGTTTTACTACATGTATATATATATATATATATGTATATATATATATATACACATTTTCAGGAGCCAAACAAAATATCTGGACATAATATAAACAGATCCTTGACAGAAAATGTAAAAAGGAGTTCAGTATATAACATTTTTGATATGGGTATTTCTCAGTTGCCAGATGAGGCTTGTTTTTGAAAATGGCGATTTTAACATGTCAACATAATAGGATAACTTGGCGGGGAGAATGCATAGACTCTTCCCTCCTGAAACAGTCGCTCAATTGCAGATCACAAAAGCAGTGCATTTGCCTGCACCAGAGTGCGTTTGCCTGCACCGGATTGTATAAAACAACCATGCGATCCGGTGCGGTGTAAATTAAAAAAGGTACATGCGCTTTTTTTGGTGCAATGCGGTGTAATTTGAGCGCAATAATTTAGAATTTGTAACATACCTTTTACAATAGCTGTGGATAAGCTATAGAGTGCTAGCAGCAGCCGAATTACAAATTTGAATACATATATATTGATAGTGATAGAGGGTTACACACTATACTGTATATTGAGCCTAAGTGTATGTCTTCTTTTAGAGTTTTGTGGTAAAAAAAAAGTAGGAATGAAGAAATTGTGTATACTTTCAAAAATATATAATAATAATGTTTATAATTGTTTCACTAAATAAAATTGCCTTCTGGAGGTTTGTTCATGCCATCCGAATATGGAGGGTATAACCTAATTTTCACTGGTCTACAAGGAGAAAGCCTCAGAAATGAAAGTAGCTAAATGTTACCAGAATTGGGTCACTAATAAGGGAAAATTAAGTCCTGAGTATTAATTGGATTCAATTTCCAAGACACAGCTTCAGGTCAAAATTGCATCAAAATAATTTAAATTTGCGAGTGGATGTGCAATTATGAGTCATACCTTACTGCAAAATGTGATAACGCAATGAGAATGGTGCCATTTCAATCATTTTAAATGCATCTTTTTATTGATATCAATAACCTAACTTTCCATTGATTTATTGTTTTTTCATGTAACTTTTGTCCCGATCCCCTATTTTCTATCCAAAATATAGGTGGTATGCCTTTTTTACCACTGCCATCATACTGCACTTTTGAGATGAAAATGTAATCTTGCCACAAATGTAGCAGATGTTATCTGCATGGTTTACGCAGTTTTGGGGCATCTTAGCTTCAGGGAAAATATCCTGCAACTGTTCCTTGGCAATGTTAGGCAATGACTCTTTTACAAGCTACCAGATATAACTGTATGATGCGTAGATCTGACTAGGACAAATGTACCTTGCAATAAAAGAACACTACTTTACAATTAGGTAATAATCGCTAGTCTCAAAGTGAAGATACATTTATACACTTCTATGTGGTACCATTTTCATTGTTCTATCTTAATTTGTCAAGAATTTACGAGGCATCATGATCATCAGACACCTCTCTTCCTTGTAGGCAAATATACTCACCTGTGTATAAATCTTTATTGTGAAATATCTTGAAAACTTTAGCCAACCAGCACCTTTATCACCTGTTTTCTAACTCATCTAATCAAAATATGTAAGAATTAGCATATTATTATCTCAGAGGTCGACAACTTCCCAAAATTTGTAGACCAGTGTTTTACTAAATGGGATACATAAAATGTTTCACCTTAGCTTTTTCTAGTGTCCAGGTGTTTTAAACTGGAAAGATTCACGAAACTAACTAGAATTTAAAGCGTTGAATATAACTGAATTTCGTTGGAGTCTGTCACAACTGCTACATCCATTTAAAAATCCACAGGGTCCATTGCAGTGCTGTGCAATACAAATATAAAGAAGAATTGTAATTCATTCATGCAGAAGTTTGCAAAAGCAGCATGAAGGAAAAATGTAGCAACACCTTCATGGAGATTTTTCTGTTCCCTGTGGACCGTCCTGCTGTGCCAATCTCCACTATCTACAAAGGGAATACTGACTGAACTGTTGGAATAAATACTGCAGTAGCTGGTCATGTACTTTCCTATTCATTTACTCACAAATGTATGCGTGTTTCATAGTTTTTAAAGAGTTTCTGCTGACAGAAGTGAGAAAATTTTATTTAAGATTACTTTTGGTTTTGTGACTGAAAACAAATGATAATAAAATAATACTAGTCAAAGAAACAATTATAAATAAACCTACATAAAATAAGATAATGTCCATTTATAAATTATTTTCATACTGAGTTATTTGAATTTGTTCTCCAGGTACTGGCAAATCACCAGCAGTGACTTTAGAGTCTTTGCCTAAAGCTGGCCATACATGGATTGAAATTCCGCCGGTTCAGCAGGGACTGTCAAAATTTTGATCCATATATAGGAACCCTGATTGTGCACAAGTCGATCGATGATCAACTTGTGCACAACCAACCTGTTAGGTTTTTCCTGAATGATTAGTGCTGCATTTGGCATGAGAACATTGAGGGACAGTCTACAGCCACAGCATTGGGAGCACTGTCTGCTGAGGAACAGAAGATAGGGTAAGTAAAAGTGCTTTTACTCCCCCTAAACTTAAATGAGCAGTTAAACTTTGTAACATGGATGCAGCTTTGGTTCAAGGGATTTTCAGGTTTGCCTGGACTTTAATCATCAATTAAATTTATTTAATATGTAAGCGGGAATTTAAAAATCAAATCCAATTGAAATGAATAAAACAAATGCTCACGTAATAATAACATCATATAAACAGTGTGATACTGGGTCCACTTAAAACTTCATTAGTTCAAAACTAATGAGTCACATTTTCTATTCACCTTAATATTTGGATATAGGTCTTTCTTTTTTTTTTTTTTTTCAATAAAAGCTTTATTGAATCGCAATAATAAACATGTACAGTATTAACAATGGCAGTATGACATATTGGTATAACTGTACAACATGTACATAAATTACAACATCATGTAATGTTGGATCAAAAGTTAGTGCAACAACATAAAACATGTAAGTCAGCTCCTGAGGTATAATAGGGGTGTCTAAACTGGATACCCTCTCTCAGATGAGACAGGACCAAAGACATATGCCTGTCTCAAAGAAGGCCACTAGAGGGCGGGGAAGGAAGCGAAGATAGGAATTAAAGAAGACGAGTAAAAAGGAAAGAGAAGGAGAAGGAAAAGTAAAGGGAAGGGAGGGGGAGGTAATGGAGTACTATTGATTATTGGTACTTGATCAAGTAGCTCATTGTAGAAGCGTATACTAAAGGTCCAGATGGAATGTGAGGGTTAATTGTGAGATTGCTAATCTTCAGTCATTTTTTTAAAATCCGAAGAAAGAGTAAATATCAACCATGGTCTCCACATGTCATGGAAGGGTCCGCTAATTTCTTTTTTGATGGCTAGAGTTTCCTCCATTTCATATGTGGAAGTTACCTTGTCTACCCAATTCTTAGTCGAGGGGACGGATTTGGAATTCCAGTATAAAGGTATAAGAGATTTGGCCGCGTTGAGTAGATGTCTCGTTAGAGACTTTTTATATGACCTATATGAGGTCTTTCTTATCTGTGGAGAATTACACAATGAAGGAGCAGAGGTTAATTTAGAAATGATGACAAAATGACTATCTTGTGCGTTTCTTTTTTGTTTTAACTCCTTTCTGCCAAAGGGTAACAAAAATGGTAATGCCTAAGCACAATTTTGCAACTTAGACATATATTAGTAAAACCGTACATATCATCACAACTTCTTTGTGCATCCAAGTGCATTATACCTTGTTTTTCTTCAGGATAAATTGGGCTTTTATTGTGGCAAATGGTAATGAATATCTCCTGATTTTTTGGGTTTTTTTTATTAAAAGAAAACTTGTCCAAATTAGTAAAAAAAAAAAAATAATTAATTCATTTAGCTGTGTATTTATTGTTACTACCATAACCTACCACCAAAGAACGACCTAAAATAACTTCTGTTTCTCCTGAAGATCGCAAAGATATCACATATGCCTATTTTGATGTGTTGATAATTTATGTATGATTTGGCTACAGTAAAGAGTGAGTTGGTTGTCCAGGGAGGGTTTGATGATGAGCCTATCGGGAGAATTTCACTATTGGTTTAGTTGATACAAAGGCCAGAACAGAGTCTGAATTCATCAAAGGTTGTCTTAATGGTGGTCATGTCAGAAGTCAGTTTTGCTGAGAATATGTGTACGTTGTCAGCGAATAAAACAGTACGTAGTTCATGGTCACCTACATGTATCCCGTGTATTGGAGCCTGTTCAGTTAGGTATCTGGAAAGAGGTTCCAGTACTAGGTTGAAGAGCAAAGAAGAGAGAGGGAACCCTTGGCTTGTTCCTTTGTAGAGGCAGGAATCATCAGAGAGTAGATCTGCCACCACCAGTCTGGCTGTGGGAGAGGTGTACATTGAATATAAAAGGTGATTAAAGCACTCCGTAAAGACCATTTTGGTTAGGAACATTAACAGCTAGTTGAAACTAACGTTATCGAAAGCTTTCTCCGCGTCCAGAGTGATGATGGCAAAGTCCCCCCGGGCTAATTTTAGTATGTCCTAGAACCATCAAGACCTTTCTAAATGTTTAAGATGGCTGTTCTCCCCATGACAAAGCCTGACTGAGCAGGATGTATCAGAGTGGGGAAAATATTTGTGATCCAGACTTAAGAGTGATATGGGTCTGTATGATCCTGGCTTGAGAGGATCTTTCCCTTTTTTTGTAAGTAGCTTAATAATGGCTTGATTCCCTGTGGTTAAGTATGGGCCTCCTATGCCGTTATAGACACTAAGAAGAGTAGGTTTGACTGTCTTTTGAAGGGTCATACAGAATTCACCTATGAACTCATCAGGACTGGGGGCCTTGTTGGGGGCTAAATGAATAATAGTAGTTAAGAGTGCGGATATAGATATAGGAGCATTTAGGGTCTCAAGTTGGGAAGGGGAGATCATCGGAAGATGTAGTTCATCTAGGAATTGCTGTGCGATACATTTGTCAATGGAGTCAAAGGCATATAGGGAGGATTAGAATTGTAACATGACATTGTTGACCTGGTGTGGTGTGTTTTTGATGGTGCCTGAGGTGTCTCGCAGAGATGTAATAAAAGTAGGGTGATGTGGATCCTTGCAGGAAAAAGCTTATCCTTGCTCAAAGCTTACCTGTTTTGTTACCGTATTTGTGTAGTGTAGCATCCAAATGTGCTCGTTTGGTGAGCTCAAGAGTGTCAGCCCACTTGTTGAAGGCATGTTTGGCTGCCTTCCATTCAGCTCTGTTTTCAGGGGAATTTTGAGTGGAGAGGGAGTGCTGAGCAAGTCTGAGACAGGAGCTTGCTTCTCTATAATTTGTTAAGGAATATGTATTATATGAGGTAGCTTAAGAGATGACCCTACCCCTAAGATAGGCCTTACCTGTTTCCTAGAACAAATTGGGGTTATCTACAGTATCTCCCAAAAGTGAGTACACCTCTCACATTTTTGTAAATATTTTATTAGATCTTTTCATGTGAAAACACTGATGAAATGACATGTTGCTACAATGTAAAGTAGAGTGTACAGCTTGGATAACAGTGTAAATTTGCTGTCCCCTCAAAATACTCAACACACAGCCATTAATGTCTAAATAACTGGTAACAAAAGTGAGTACACCCCTAAGTGAAAATGTCCAAATTGGGCCCAAAGTGTCAATATTTTGTGTGGCCACCATTATTTTCCAGCACTGCCTAAACCCTCTTGGGCATGGAGTTAACAAGAGCTTCACAGGTTCCCACTTGAGTTCTCTTCCACTCCTCCATGAGGACATCTGGAGGTCTGGAGACATGCTTGGCCAGTCCATCACCTTTACCCTCAGCTTCTTTATCAAGGCAGTGGTTGTTTTGAAGGTGTGTTTGGGGTCGTTATCATGTTGGAATACTGCCCTGCGGCCCAGTTTTCCGAAGGGAGAGGGATAATGCTCTGTTTCAGTATGCCACAGAACATGTTGGCATTCATGGTTCCCTCAATGAACTGTAGCTCCCCAGTGCCGTCAGCACTCATGCAGCCCCAGACCATGACACTCCCATCACAATGCTTGACTGTAGGCAAGACACACTTGTCATTGTACTCCTCACCTGGTTGCCGCCACACAAACCTGAAACCATCTGAACCAAGTAGATTTGTTATAATAAAATAAGACCACAGGACATGGTTCCAGTAATTTATGTCCTTAGTCTGCTTGTCTTCAGCAAACTGTTTGCAGGCTTTCTTGTGCATCATCATTAGAAGAGGCTTCCTTCTGGGATGACAGCCATACAGAACAATTTGATGCAGTGTGCGGTGTATGGTCTGAGCACTGGCAGGCTGACCCCCCACCCCTTCAACCTCTGCAGCAATGCTGGCAGCATTCATACATTTATTTCCCAAAGACAACCTCTGGATATGACACTGAGCTTGTGCACTCAACTTTTATGGTCGACCATGGCGAGGTCTGTTCTGAGTGGAACCTGTCCTGAAAAAATACCACTGTATGGTCTTGGCACTGTGCTACAGCTCAGTTTCAGGGTCTTGGCAATCTTCTTATAGCCTAAGTCATCTTTATGTAGAGCAACAATTCTTTTTTTCAGATCTTCAGAGAGTTCTTTTCCATGAGGTGCCATGTTGAACTTCCAGTGACCAGTATGAGAGAGCGAGAGCGATAACAACAAATTGAACACACCTGCTCCCCATTCGCACCTTAGACCTTGTAACACTAACAAGTTACATGACACCGGGGAGGGAAAATGTCTAATTTGGCCCAATTTGGGCATTTTCACTTAGGGGTGTACTCACTTTTGTTGCCAGCGGTTTAGACAAATAATGGCTGTGTGTTGAGTTATTTTGAAGGGACAGCAAATTTTCACTGTTATACAAGCTGTACACTCACAACTAGGGTTAAGCGAACCCGGACTGTATTGCTCGTGTTCGTACCGGACTTTTGGGTATTCAGTACCCGGACCCGAACCCGGACATTTCACTGTATGTTCGGGTACTGTCCGTTGTTCGGTAACATGATTTTAATGTTTTGGCGCGGGTTTTAATGGCGCGCTTTTAACAGCCAATCAGCAAGCGTTTAACTAGTGTGCCCTAGAAGCCATCACAGCCATGTCTAGTAATGGCATGGCTGTGATAGGCCAGTGCAGCATGTGACCCAGACTCTATATAAGCTGGAGTCACACAGCGCCGCGCGTCACTCTGCTAATACTATACTAAGGAGAGGTTCCTGACTGCTGCTGCTGAGGGACAGATAGGACTTTACTATAGGGTGAGGCTGGAGAAATTGCTTTTAGGGAAAGCATAGGAAGAACAATCTTCTTTATCATACAGCAATCTACATTGATTTGATTTTGTGGGGTGCAGTGAACGATGTTTTTGCCAGGAGGGAGAGATAGCAGTTTACTGTAGGGCCAGGCTGGAGAGATTGTTTTTAGGGAAAGCATAGATAGGAACAATCTGCTTTAATCAGACAGCGATCTACATTGATTATATTGTGTGGGAGTGCAGTAAAACGATCTTTATGCCCTGACCTGAGCCAAGTGAGGAGGAGAAGGGAGAAACAAAAAAACTTTTATCAGTCTGTTAGGCGTGCGGTGCTGCACATTTCATGCAACCTCAGTGCATATGTGTGTTCTTAATCTGCATTTAAAAAAAGAAAAAACATTTTTTCCTTCATATTTAACCGCTTGCCGACCGCCGCAAGTACATATACTGCGGCGGTCAGCCCCGGCCAGGCAAAGTGACGTACTGGTACGTCACTAGCTGGTGGGCCAATAGGGGGCGAGCGCCGCCGGAGGCGCGCTCCCGCCCCCGCTCGTTCACAGACACCTCCGCGCGAGTGACCGGTGGACACGATGTTCGCCGGTCACTCGCGATCGTCCGCTTTGAAGGGAGAAAGGCAGGCGGCTAATGTAAACAAAGCCGCCTGTCATTCTTCCCTGTGTAACAGCAGAGATCTAACGGTCCTGCTATGTAGGACCGTATATCTCTGCTGTTACATGTAAAGCCACATCCCTGCACAGTTAGAAACATGCCCCTAGGGACACACTTAACCCCTCCTTCTCCAATAAAGTTAACCCCTTCCCTGCCAGTGTCATTTTTACAGTAACAGTGCATATATATAGCACTGATTACTGTAGTAATGTCACTGGTACCCCCAAAAGTGTCAAAAATGTCAGTCAAGGGTCCGATCTGTCCGCCGCAATGTCGCAGTCCCGCAAAAAAAATCGCAGATCGCTGCCATTACTCGTTAAAAAAAAATAACAAAAATGACAAAAATCTTTCCCTTAGTTAGTAAACGCAATAACTTTTGCGCAAACCAATCAAAATACGATTATTGTGATTTGTTTTACCAAACATATGTAGCAGAAAACAAATTGGCCAAAAATGTTAAAAAATTTTTGGGGGGAATTTCATATAAAAAATTTTAAAAATATTGTTATTTTTGCAAAATTGTCGCTCTTTTTTTGTTTATAGCGCATGATCAAAAAATCGCACCGGTGATCAAATACCACCAAAAGAAAGCTCTATTTGTGGGAAAAAAGGGCTTAAAATTAGTTTAGGTACAGCATCGCATGACCGCGCAATTGTCCATTAAAGTCACGCAGTGCCGAATAGCAAAATAGGGCCTGGTCAGGAAGGGGGTAAAATCTTCCGGGGCTTAAGTGGTTAACTTTAAAGACTGTATGTCAGACAGACATTGCTTTTCTAACCTCCTGTTCAAAAAGCACCAATGTGAGTGGAAAATAATTATTTTACAGTATTTAGGGTAAAAAAATAATTTTTCAGTTTTTCATTCATACATTATAGTGAGATACACCCATTGCATACTGTTGTATTGCGCCGTGCAATAAAAAAAAAACTATTTAGGGGACAAAAGAGTTTATTGCTGCCCTGTCCGCATATGTTACAGTGACATACACCCATTGCATACTGTGGTATTGCACCGTGCAATAAAAAAAACATTTAGGGGCAAAAAGTTTATTGCGGCCTTGTCCGCATATGTTCCAGTGAAATACACCCATTGCATACTGTGGTATTGCGCCGTAAAATAAAAAAACTATTTAGGGGACAAAAGAGTTTACTGCTTCCCTGTCCACATATGTTACAGTGACATACACCCATTGCATACTGTTCTATTGCGCTGTGCAATAAAAAAAAACGATTTAGGGGACAGAAAGATATTAAATTGCTGCTTAGTCTGTATCTGTACGTGTGAGATACACTCGTTGGATACTGTTGTTCTAGTGCGCTATTCAATAAACACCCATTTAGGGAAAATATATTACATTGCGGCTTAGTCTGCATATTTTACTGTGAGATACACTCGTTTTATAATGTTGTTCTAGTCCGCTATTCAATAAACACCCATTTAGGGAAAAAATATGAAATTGCGGCCTAGTCTGTATCTGTACGTGTGAGATACACCCGTTGTATACTGTTATTCTAGTCTGCTATTCAATAAACACCCATTTAGGGAAAAAATATTAAATTGCGTCCTAGTCTGTATCTGTACGTGTGAGATACACCCGTTGTATACTGTTGTTCTAGTCTGCTATTCAATAAACACCCATTTAGGGAAAAAATATTAAATTGCGTCCTAGTCTGTATCTGTACGTGTGAGATACACCCGTTGTATACTGTTGTTCTAGTCTGCTATTCAATAAACACCCATTTAGGGAAAAAATATTAAATTGCGGCCTAGTCTGTATCTGTACGCATGAGATACACCTGTTGTATACTGTTGTATTGCACCTTGCAATAAAAACCCATTTCGGGAAAGATCCAAAATTCAATAAATATGAGGAGAAAGTCAAATAAGGGACATGGCCGGGGTCGTGGTATTGCTGGTGGAGCTCCTGTTGCAAGGAGAGGACATGTTTGATCTGTACCAGCTACACACACAGGTTAAACACCTTCCTCAGCTGCGAGTAGGCGACAGAACCTGCAGCAGTATTTGGCAGGGCCTAATGTCCTCTACAAAGGTTGAGGCCAGAAGAAGTACAGGCAATAGTAGATTGGGTTGCTGACGGTGCCTCCAGTTCCTTCACATTGTCTCCCACCCAGTCTTCTGCTGAAAGGTCAGAGTTGGCACCTGCAGCCGATGTCCATCAAACTGTCACCGCACCCCCTTGCAAATCAGCCAAGCAGTCTGAGCCCCAATTCATTCAGGAATTTCTTCACGAGCTGCAGTGGAGTGCACATCTCAAAAACCAAGAAAGGTCTCTGGCCCTGAATGCAAACATTTCAAAATTCCTGGCCTTTGAAATGCTGTCATTCCTGCTGGTGGAGACGCAGAGTTTTAAGAGCCTTATGGCAGTGGCTGTCCCACAGTATGTCGTGCGCAAAATCAGGTGTGCACTGCGCAACGCCATCTGTGACAAGGTCTACCTAACTACAGATACGTGGACCAGTAAGCACGGTCAGGGACGTTATATCTCCCTAACAGCACACTGGGTAAATGCAGTGTCAGCTTGGCCTGAGGCGGATAGCAGTTTGGCGAATGTCCTTCCACCACCGAGGATTGCAGGGCACTTCAGTTTGCCTCCTGTTCCTAACTCCTCCTACTCCACTTCCTCATCCCCTACCGCATCCTCTTCTGGTCAGCGTAACACCTTCACCACCAACTTCAGCACAGCCAGGGGTAAACGACAGCAGGCAGTTTAAAAACTTGCCTGTTTGGGTGAAAAACCACACACCGTGCAGGAGTTGTGGAGGGGCATTGAACTGCAGACCAATGAGTGGTTGCTGCCAGTGAGCCTCAAGCCCGGCCTGGTGGTGTGCGATAACGGGCGAAATCTTATAGCAGCTCTGGGCCTAGCCAGTTCGACACACATCCCTTGCTTGGCACATGTGCTGAATTTGGTGGTGCAGAGGTTCCTTAGAAATTACCCCAATATGTCAGAGCTGCTGCACAAAGTGCGGGCCATTTGTGCGCATTTTCGACATTCTCACCCTGCTGCTGCTCGCCTGTCAGTGCTGCAGCATAACTTTGGCCTTCCCGCTCACCGCCTCATATGTGACGTGCCCACAAGGTGGAACTCCACCTTGCACATGCTGGCCAGACTGTGCGAGCAGCAGCAGGCCATAGTGGAGTCTCAGCTGCAGCACGCACACGTGAGTCGCTCTGCGGAACAGCACCACTTCACCACCAATAACTGGGCCACCATGCGAGACCTGTGTGCCTTGTTGCGCTGTTTCAAGTACTCCACCAACATGGCCAGTGCCGATGACGCCGTTCTCAGCTTAACTATCCCACTTCTATGCCTTCTTGAAAAAACACTTCGGGCGATGATGGAAGAGGATGTGGCACAGGATGAGGAGGATGAAGAGGTAACATTTCCAAGGCTATCAGGGCAATCATTCGCAAGTGGTTTTGAGGGCAGGTTTCTGCACACACAAACGCCAGGGACACAATTGTCCAGCATGGGCACAGTTCTGGAGGATGACGAGGATGAGGAGGAGGAGATGGAGGAGGATATGGAACCATGTTCACAGCAGGGTGGCACCCAGGCCAGCTCATGGCCATCACTGGTGCGTGGCTGGGGGGATACGGAGGACACAGAGGATACGCCTCCCACAGAGGACAGCTTTTCCTTGCCTCTGGGCAGCCTGGCACACATGAGCGATTACATGCTGCAGTATCTCCGCAATGACCGCCGAGTTTCCCACATAGTAACTTGTGCTGATTACTGGGTGGCCACCCTGCTGGTTCCCCGTTACAAGGACAACGTACCGTTCTTAATTCCCTCACTGGAGCGTGATCGCAAGATGGGCGAATACAAGCGCACGCTGGTAGACGTGCTGCTGGTGGACTCCCACCTGACAGCGGGGGCACAGTGGAAGGCCAAGGCAGGGGAGGAGGAGGAAGAGGTTGCAAATGCTGCCAGGGCACTGCCAGCACCTCAGAAGGCAGGGTTAGCATGGCCAACGTGTGGAAAAGCTTTGTCAGCACGCCACAACAAGCAGCAGCACCAGCAGCAGATATGGAATGTCTTAGCAGGAGGCAGCATTTCACTAACATGGTGGAGCAGTATGTGTGTACATACCTAGACGTACTGAATGATGGGTCTGCCCCCTTCAACTTCTGGGTCTCCAAGTTGGGCACATGACCTGAGCTTTCCCTTTACGCATTGGAGGTGCTGGCCTTCTCTGCAGCCAGTGTATTATCTGAACGGGTATTTAGCACGGCTGGGGGCGTTATCACAGACAAGAGCATCCACCTGTCCAGAGCCAATGTGGACAAGCTCCAGTGTTGCCAACCGCCCGTAGATTTACGGACAGCCCGTAAAAACAGGGCACTTTTCTCCTGCCCGTAAATGCCCGTAGCAGGAGAAAAGTGCCCGTAAATCTATGTCGGCGGCGGCACTGTCAGAACTGCGCGTGCGCGGCGCGCAGTTCCGAAGATCCCCGAGCTCTCTCGCACTCGCAGAGAGATGCAGACTCGCACTGGATGATGATCGTCGCCGGACGAGTGCCATGGCCCGCCTGCGCCCGCCCCTGCCTCCGCCCCTGCCCCCGCCCCCCGCCGTCATTTAAATTTTCCCGCCGGCCGCCAGGCACTGCGCCAGCAGTATGGAGTGGAGTCTGTGCTGCAGCGCAGCTGTGGAGTGTGGACAAGAACTAGAACTCTAGAAGATGCCGCTGGACGGACGGATGGTGGAGTGGAGTGGACAGAGCAGACAGGCTGCGACAGCAGAGGCAGAGAGAGCACACAGAAGAGCAGGAGGACTGGTCTGGTGAGTGGGGTTCTGAGCCACCGAGGCTCAGACACTCAGCTAGCAGTAGCAGCGTAGACTGTCACTGAAGTAGTAGAGAGATGAGTCAGGGGGCAGAGGACATCAGTGTCCTGCTCCTGTGCCCCCTTCACCTCTCCACAGGTTACTGCAGAGTCACACAGCTTCACTCTGCAGTAATGTCACTGATATTGCTATGGAGAGGTGAAGGGGACTTAGGAGGAGGACACTGATGTGGAGAGCTAAGGTAAGAAACTACTGTGAGGGGGTGAGGAGGGCACTTCCATTGTCCACGCAGGCTCTGACCACCCCCCTGTGCCATGACCGCAGTCTCTGACCACCCCCTGTGCCATGACCGCAGTCTCTGACCACCCCCTGTGCCATGACCGCAGTCTCTGACCACCCCCTGTACCATGTCCGCAGTCTCTGACCACCTCCCTGTGCCATGACCGCAGTCTCTGACCACCCCCTGTGCCATGACCGCAGTCTCTGACCACCCCCTGTACCATGTCCGCAGTCTCTGACCACCTCCCTGTGCCATGACCGCAGTCTCTGACCACCCCCTGTACCATGTCCGCAGTCTCTGACCACCTCCCTGTGCCATGACCGCAGTCTCTGACCACCCCCTGTACCATGTCCGCAGTCTCTGACCACCCCCTGTACCATGTCCGCAGTCTCTGACCACCCCCCTGTGCCATGACCGCAGTCTCTGACCACCCCCTGTGCCATGACCGCAGTCTCTGACCACCCCCTGTGCCATGACCGCAGTCTCTGACCACCCCCTGTACCATGTCCGCAGTCTCTGACCACCTCCCTGTGCCATGACCGCAGTCTCTGACCACCCCCTGTGCCATGACCGCAATCTCTGACCACCCCCTGTACCATGTCCGCAGTCTCTGACCACCCCCTGTACCATGTCCGCAGTCTCTGACCACCCCCTGTACCATGTCCGCAGTCTCTGACCACCCCCTGTACCATGCCCGCAGTCTCTGACCACCCCCTTCACCATGCCCGCAGTCTCTGACCACCCCCTTCACCATGCCCGCAGTGTCTGACCACCCCCTTCACCATGCCCGCAGTGTCTGCCCACCCCCTTCACCATGTCTGCAGTGTCTGGCCACCCCCTTCACCATGTCTGCAGTGTCTGCCCACCCCCTTCACCATGTCCGCAGTGTCTGCCCACCCCCTTCACCATGTCCGCAGTGTCTGCCCACCTCCTGTACCATGTCCGCAGTGTTTGCCCACCTCCTGTACCATGTCTGCCCACCTCCTGTACCATGTCTGCCATGTCTGCCCACCTCCTGTACCGTCTCTGACCACCTCCTGTACCATGTCTGACCAGAGTCTGCAGACTCTGATGTAAGGGGGAACTCTGTGCTGGCTGGGTTATGGTAACCCAACCTTCATGTAAATTTGAGAAATATGTTTTTTGACTTTTGTTTAACTTTAACACATTGCTAATAGCACTAGCTATATGTTTATAGTTAAAATATTGATATTTGCACGGTTTAGCACTGAAAATTGTTATTTTAGGTACTTTTTTCAGTGTCCGTAAAAAATTGGTGCTGTCCGTAAATTTTGGACATTCTGCCAGTAAATTTCCCTCCGGGGGGTTGGCAACACTGACAAGCTCACGTTCATTAAAATGAACCAGGCATGGATCCCACAGGACTTGTCCGTACCTTGTGCAGAATAGTCATGTATACCGGCCTTACCAAGCCATTGCTGGATTTGATCTTTCTTACTCTTTTGGGGTGTACCCCAATTTAAAAATTTTTTTGTTAAAAACCAAAACCAGCATTGGCTTCCTTGTCCTCCACTGCCACCACCGATTCCACCTACACCGCCATATCCACCGCCATATCCTCCGCCACCTCAACCTCCTACTCCATATGGGCCTCGTCCTCCTCCTACATCATTCAAGATGATTATTTTTTATTTTTCTGTTTTTTCTGTTCTTTTAAGTTATTTCCCTATCCACATTTGTTTGCAGAGCACTTGCCATCCTTTTAAGATGATTTTGCTGCCATTTTCAGCCCTCTAGCCCTTTCCATGTGTGTTTTAGAGGCATTTTAGTGCTCCAAAGTTCGGGTCTCCATTGACTTCAACCCAGACTTTTTTTTCAAGTTCGGCCGAACCCGCCGAACCCGAACATCCAGATGTTCGCTCAACTCTACTCGCTACCTTTCATTGTGGCAAAGTGTCATTTCTTCAGTAATATCACATGAAAAGATATAATAAAATAATTACAAAAATGTGAGGGGTGTACTCACTTTTGAGAGATATTGTATATGGGTCGAGTTAGCTGAAGAAAATTCCTTCCAGGCTAAGTTCATTTATATCTGAAAGTCTATGTTGTTGTGTGGGTATCATGTAAAGCGCCATAGGCGGGGATTAGATTGGGAATCTGAGATTTCGGGTGACACTGAGATTGGAGCATGATCTGATATGGCTATGTCATGAATCTCCACTCCTGAGATAATTATAATAATACTATCAGTGCAAAATAGGTAATCAATTCTAATACAAATATAATGTGAGGTGGAATAGAATGTGATTTCCTTGTCTACTGGGTGAAAGAGTGGCCACATGAGATAGTGGCTAAGTAGGTCATACTGGGAGTGGATCTATCATCCGTCGGGTGCAAGATGGAGTTAAAATCCCCACCTGCTATGTGGGAAATATGTGGAATCTTTAGTAGTCTGGTAGATAGATCCCCAAAAATTGTTTCCAAGGGTTGTTGGGGGCATACACATTTGAGAATAAAAGATCTCTATTACCCAGGCAGATATGGGCAGTAAGGAAATGTCCGTGGCTATCTGAGTCAGCTGTTAAGATTTCACAGGGGAGGTTCTTATGGATTAGGACAAGCACCCTGGCCTTTCGGCCAACTGCATCGGAACACAGCACAGTGCCCACCAAGAGCTTTTTCATACGATGGAAGTCAAGAGATGTCAAGGGGGATTCTTGTAGCAAGAAAATGTAATTTTTGAGTCTCTGGAGGTGGCGTAGTATCTTGAGACTCCTAATAGGGAACGTAAGCCCTTTCACCTTCCAAGAGGTAACTCTCAAGGGGGGGGGAAGCTAGGTAGAGGGTATGGGCTGATTTTATGATTCTATAAGCGTTATCCAGGATGAGAGTAACTATCATAATGGGAGATAATATTGAGAATTTCTTAAGTGGATTAGCTATGTTCTGATTTCTAGGCTGGCATGAAGAGGTAGA
This sequence comes from Pelophylax lessonae, assembly GCF_965119305.1. NCBI lineage: Eukaryota > Metazoa > Chordata > Amphibia > Anura > Ranidae > Pelophylax > Pelophylax lessonae. The sequence goes on along the minus strand of NC_138770.1, from coordinate 324,067,413 downwards.
GGTACAGGTGCACAATAGGGGAAGAGATAGAAAGGGAAAATAACATAAATAAACCAAAATACGAAACAACGTGGGACTTTTTTAAGCATGGGATCACTATATGAGCCAACTCCCATTGTCTGACCCTGTAGGAGATACAGTGCCTTGCGAAAGTATTCGGCCCCCTTGAACTTTGCAACCTTTTGCCACATTTCAGGCATCAAACATAAAGATATAAAACTGTAATTTTTTGTGAAGAATCAACAACAAGTGGGACACAATCATGAAGTGGAACAAAATTTATTGGATATTTCAAACTTTGTTAACAAATAAAAAACTGAAAAATTGGGCGTGCAAAATTATTCAGCCCCCTTAAGTTAATACATTGTAGCACCACCTTTTGCTGCGATTACAGCTGTAAGTTGCTTGGGGTATGTCTCTATCAGTTTTGCTTATCGAGAGACTGAAATTTTTGCCCATTCCTCCTTGCAAAACAGCTCGAGCTCAGTGAGGTTGGATGGAGAGCGTTTGTGAACAGCAGTTTTCAGTTCTTTCCACAGATTCTCGATTGGATTCAGGTCTGTACTTTGACTTGGCCATTCTAACACCTGGATATGTTTATTTGTGAACCATTCCATTATAGATTTTGCTTTATGTTTTGGATCATTGTCTTGTTGGAAGACAAAGTCCCAGTCTCAGTTCTTTTGCAGACTCCATCAGGTTTTCTTCCAGAATGGTCCTGTATTTGGCTCCATCCATCTTCCCATCAATTTTAACCATCTTCCCTGTCCCTGCTGAAGAAAAGCAGGCCCAAACCATGATGCTGCCACCACCATGTTTGACAGTGGGGATGGTGTGTTCAGGGTAATGAGCTATGTTGCTTTTACGCCAAACATAACGTTTTGCATTGTTGCCAAAAAGTTCGATTTTGGTTTCATCTGACCAGAGCACCTTCTTTCACATGTTTGGTGTGTCTCCCAGGTGGCTTGTGGTAAACTTTAAACTACACTTTTTTTGGATATCTTTAAGAAATAGCTTTCTTTTTGCCACTCTTCCATAAATGCCAGATTTGTGCAGTATACAACTGATTGTTGTCCTATGGACAGAGGATCCACCTCAGCTGTAGATCTCTGCAGTTCATCCCGGAGTGATCATGGGCCTCTTGGCTGCATCTCTGATCAGTCTTCTCCTTGTATGAGCTGAAAGTTTAGAGGGACGGCCAGGTCTTCGTAGATTTGCAGTGGTCTGATACTCCTTTCATTTCAATATTATCGCTTGCACAGTGCTCTTTGGGATGTTTAAAGCTTGGAAAATCTTTTTGTATCCAAATCCGGCTTTAAAATTCTCCACAACAGTATCTCAGACCTGCCTGGTGTGTTCCTTGTTCTTCATGATGCTTTCTGCGCTTTAAACGGACCTTTGAGACTATCACAGTGCAGGTGCATTTATACGGAGACTTGATTACACACAGGTGGATTCTATTTATCATCATTAGTAATTTAGGTCAACATTGGATCATTCAGAGATCCTCACTGAACTTCTGGAGAGAGTTTGCTGCACTGAAAGTAAAGGGGCTGAATAATTTTGCACGCCCAATTTTTCAGTTTTTTATTTGTTAACAAAGTTTGAAATATCCAATAAATTTTGTTCCACTTCATGATTGTGTCTCACTTGTTGTTGATTCTTCACAAAAAATTACAGTTTTTTATCTTTATGTTTGAAGCCTGAAATGTGGCAAAAGGTTGCAAAGTTCCAGGGGGCCGAATACTTTCGCAAGGCACTGTATATAGGTTTGCCCATTTGCAGTGGGGGGGGTCAATGTACCAGACACGGGTCTTCAGAAAGGGAGGCATAGCAGCTACAATTCAGTGAGGCCCATGAGGTTGAAAGCGAAGTCTTGTAGGTGGAAAATACCAGGCCATATGGTTGTTTGAGGCCACTGCGAGAGAAAAAACAGGTAAAAAAAAGAGAATACTACCATAATTGAAACAAGACAGCTACATTCCTATTACCCATGAAGCAATTGAAAAGTGCCCCAGTGAACAGAAGAATCAATGAGGTTTAGAGCGATTGTTCAGACCCGAAAATATGAGGTGCTTCTGGGAGTCCTTAGGTGGGCTTCGTTGATCCAAAGGCGAGGTTTCGGGGGTGGCCTTGAGGAGAGATTTGGTTGGTTTCCCGAGTGTAGTGACTGCAGGTACATCTCGGCCTTTGATGGATCCTGAAAAGAGAGCTGATTACCATTAGGAGCTTTGAGGCAAAGAGTAGCAGGGAAGGCCAGCGTGAACTTTATTTGTTGCTGATGGAACCCCGTGCAGGTATGCTGGAAGGCTTTCCTTTTCTTTGAGACTTCAATGGAGTAGTCGTCAAAACTCAGGATCTTGATTCCATTGATTTGTAGGAATCTGGATTGCAGGTGTTTTTGCAAGATAGCAGCTTTGTCTATGTAATTCAGATATTTAGCCATAATTAGACGGAACGATGTGTGGTCAGCAGAGTATTCCCCCATGCAATGAGCCCATTCCACTGTGCAAGGGCCTGATAGGCCTAGTGCTTCAGGGATTCGCGGGCCACTCAATTCTGTGATGGCTGATGACTGCATGGATTCTGTAACCCTCACGAAATGCATATTGCTGCATCTGGATCTGTTTTCCAGGTCCTCCAGCTTCTGAATTATATATTGGTTTGTTTTGTCCTGTGTCTGTTCCATGGCTTGAGCTTGGTATAGCTCATCCTCTGTATTAGATATCCTTATACCTCATCCTCTGTATTAGATATCCTTGTACAGCTACGCAATGTGGCACCGGGACTGGAAGTTCAATATCACAAATGTGTATGTGTTTTGTTATTTGTACCCATAGTACAGCCTAGAAACAATAATACATTTTTTTCATTTTTTTCTATTGTCTTACAATTGCTGCTTTATTTTGTAGTCCACCTAGCCAAATCTTGATATTTGGGAGCCAATACTACTTGGATGCCATACATTAAATTATATGATTTTTTAAAAATTAGATGATATAGAAAATATATGGCGTAGAAACAGTGGTGTATATATTAGATTTTATTTATAAGGCTGGGTTCACACTTATGTGAACTGGTTGGTTTCCCCTCTCAATGGAGCTGGTTCACACATCTCCCGAACGGCTGTGTAGAAGATTGAACAGGAGTCCTGTGCATCTTTAGCTCCATTTCAGGCCCAAATTCAGAAAAATATTTGGGCCTGATTAGTCCATGAAATGGAGAACAGGGACGCATCAGACCACTGCCGCATCCGTAATAGGTCTGAACCAAGCCTGAATCTTTTTATCTCACACTATGACATGCCAAATAAGGCCTTATCTTTGAAAATATATTGAAAGACCCCAAACATTGCAACATTATAAAAAGAAAACTTCTGTATTAGACTGTGAATGAATGTTCTGCACATTTGCTATTAAGAGTTTTATTGTAGAGTTACTTAAAATTAAAGCAAAAATAATAAATAAAAATAAGTAATATTGCTATAACATACTTCATACTACTGTTTCTATACATGATAATACCACATATGTATGCCTTAATCCTTTGGTGGGGACATGGTTGGGCCCAGAAAAAGGGAGTGCATTCTGCCTCTCAATGGTTGAAAATGGGCATGTCTATTTTTTGGGAGTGAACACTTTGAATTTGCCTCACGAATGCCAGGACCCCAGAAACTACCTCAAAAGAACTATATCTAGAAAAGTAGACCCATTTGCCAGGAGGTAAAACTTGGACTTTGAACAACTTCTCTGCAAGATGGATTTATATACTTTGATCTTTTTGACCCTTGGCTTGGTCCAGCTCAAATTTTCTGACACAAAAAAACTTTGCCAATGGCAAAAATATTCAATGCCTTCACCTCTGCCTGGCACTGTCAGGCTGGCTTGATGCTTTTTCCTGCACACAGAAGCAAATTGTGTTACCACACGGCTGCTCTGTACAAACAGAAAGTGGCTGAAACTGCTCTGTCCTAGTTCTCTATTATTTTCCAGTGCATTCTGGGATGCAGGAACCTCCACTGTCTCTCTCCCAGTGCCCAGTTAACACTTTATAAATCGCTTATCCATATGTTTATGGACCTTGCTTTTTGCACTGGTGCACTGGTCCAAATCATTTGGTGGAGGAGGGATTATGGCATGGGGTTGTTTTTCAGGGGTTGGGCTTAGTTGAAATGAAGGGAACTCTTAAGGCATTAGCATACCAAGACATTTTGGACAATTTCAAGCTCCCAACTTTGTGGGAATAGATATGGGGATGGCCCCTTCCTGTTCCAACAAGCCTGCACATCAGTACACAAAGCAAGGTTCATAAAGAGTGAGTTTTGAGTGGAGGAACTTGACTTGGCATATCTCAGTTCAAACCGTAACAAAGACAGTATAATATGTACCTCATTTAAGAAAGAGAATAACTGTATAAAATGAAGCACAAGGAACAACAACAATAGTACTAGAGCAGCATACGTAGTGCATAGGAAGACCTAAAAAACATACAGGAAAACATGTCTTAAGATTTATTTATCCAGTTAATCCAGGGATTTCGCATATAGACAGAGGGTGTTTGTCATATAGGATGGCTAACAATTGTTTGTTGATAAAGTTAGTCTTAAACATTTTAATCGTTTGTGAGGGGCTAGGTGCTTCTTGCCACTTCCAATGTCTAGTGATTGTCGCTCTGGCAGTCAGCAATATATAAGAGACAACAGTGTGGAAGTGAATGGGGAAATTATCTATCCCTAGATATTGCTAATGCTGGAGAAGGCGGAGTAAGAAAACCCGTTATTTCTGCTATAACTTGAAAAAATGTACTCCTGAAAATGCTGAGATATTTACAATACCATAGAATGTTTTGCAAAGCACTTGCAAATCCACATTCTCTTCAGCAAAGTAGAGACTGTGTGGTGCTGAACTTGGCCAATCTTAAGGGAGTGTATTATCAGCATAGGACATTTTAGTTGTAAATTCCCAGTGGTCTATTCAGCTAGAAGCCTTGTGAATTGTAGAAAAGGCCTTACACCAAAGAGGGTTAGAAAATTGTGCTGCCATATCTGTCTCCCACTACATGAAAGGGGTGATTTAAAAAATAAGGATAATTTCTCATGTAAGGTATTATAGAAGAAGGATATCGTTTTTTTTTTTTAGTATTCCTGCTGGTTGTGTAATAATGCCAAATAGTAGAGGGTAAGCATCCATTTTTGGTAAGAGATTGTGAAAGGCGTGAGAGATTTGTAAGTATTGTGACAGTATGAGACTCTGTCACTATGAAATTGGCCCTTTAATAGACACAGTTTAGTTGAATTGAGTAGAGTTTGCATGTGCAGGACTACAGCACATTTGTTTTGAAAGGAGAAAACTGCTCCAGTAGCTTTCTCTGAATTTTGCTATTTCCAGATTGGGCTCTGTTGTTTGGAAATTCCATAGTGTCTTGGGTGGTACAGAATCTCCAACCCTGTATCCGGATTTTGTGGAGGACCAGCCTTTAAAATGGAAGTATAGGAATACCTCAGGGCTCCCATTTGGAGACGGCTCCGCCCAAACAAGACAGGATGTCTCCAGGAGTCAGAAAGACTGCTGGAGGCAGCCAGAGCGTAATTGTCTGCAAGAGACAGTAAATGGCCAGAGGACTAAGGCCTGATGAGCCGTCTGCATTAGAGTGTACCCATCAGTACGGAAGAACCTGTGGTCTGGGTGAGCAGCGTAAAGTGGTAAAGATCAAGATTATACCTCTAAAAATATCAAGGTTATACCTTTATAAATCCACTGTTTAAGGGACAGATGCAGTATTACTAGTTTTAAGGTGGAGGTAGAGATGGAGATCGGGATAGGTAAAGAAGAGACATGAGTAAGGCTATGGGAAGCTGATAGGAGAGTTCTCCAAACAATGATCGAGGTTTTCCAGCAGGGGCTGATGCTAGTTCCAAATCAAGCCATAGCACATCTGGGGGTGGATGAAACCAATGTTTGAGTTTGTCAAAATGGATTGACATAAGCTAGTCAGAGAGATCAACAGACCCAGCACCTCCAGTCTTCCTACATTTAATGAGAGAGCAGTTTTGGCTTTTTCATCATTCTAAAAAAAAAAAAATGGAACTGGAAGGGCTCTAAAGATAAACAAAATGTGAGGTAAATGATTTGTGTTAATGTCATAACATAAAAGGTGTATCCAAAAGATAATCATACCACCTTAAATAGGTACATAGAACCACCCAAGAATACACTAGCAGCGCTGGTATATCTTATAGATACACTGATTATATAAATAACCTAATAATAAACATGTGAATGAAACAAAGAAAATATATAGTCCCAGGTACAAGCAATAATGTTAATCGTGACCCTTCTTCATGCACACAGTCCAAAAAACTGGGATCCAAGTGTTAAGAAAATAGTTGAATCATCCGCAATCATGCATATGACATGTAGAAAGCCTCCACCCCACCGCTGTGCACGCCCTATGGTAATGGACACTTACCAGAGGCAGCTTATTAACAAGCCTGTATCGATAACTTTGGAGATGACCTCTTTCTCAAACCACTGGAATTCTAGAGTGGACAGACTCCTCTCAATGTGGGAAAAAAGCCACTCAGCTCTCCCAGGTGTACTTGGAAATATATGACAAGGTGCACATAGCATAATCTTGTATGACTCAAGTTTATTAAAATTATCCCCAAAAGACCCTTCTAATATTGCACTCACATGTAATACACAAAATCAAAGCATATCGTAAGTATTGAGGTTAAACCTGTGTCCGGTAGTCGCTCCCCGTCTCTGTCGGCTAGCTGCCTGGTACCTGGTCGGCTCGCTTCCGGGTATTTGTGTTAATGTACTTGTGTGCTGGTAAGTGAACAAAAAGCTTTCCCCTATACCTTATTTTGAACAGCTGGGACCAATAATTAGTGACCTCACACCAAAATTTAGATAATTATAGATAAATGGTGCGCTCATTCAAAAACTTTTTTTAGAATGTGAAAAAATCAACAGATCCCCTTATTCATGATACTCTGAGAAAACCTCACCAAAAGCATGGGACTTTATAGGCATTAACTGATGATAATTTGTGATAGAAATTTTTGAACAAAGGACCGTTGTATAAAAAACTTTGATTTGACATGGCTCCCTCTGCACATAGGACCAGGGGATATGTGGTTTTGGGGGAATAATATGTGAGGACCGTTTTGTAACCAGGCATTTTGGATTTACTTCTTGCTTCCTTTTTCTTCCCCTGGACATCATCACTCTGCCGAGGGCGGTAGCCCGGTCCAGTGCTTACCTGTTTGGGAGATCCCAGCTATGTGCCAGAACTTTTTCTGACCGTTGCTGCATCACTGCCATGCTATGCTTTGCACTGTGGACTGCTGTCATTTTTCAACAGATGTCATCTTACACTCAAAATGAAATGAATCAGTAAAGGGGTTATACTGTACCTCTCTGGTTCCTGAAGAAGCCACTTTATGAGGACTAATACCTCGGCAAAACATGTAGGACCTATGAGACCCACACCGTTATTCATGATTCATTTACCTTGTCTGTAAATACCTATGTCTGTTTTTCAATGTTTTTAACCTCTTGCCGACCGCCGCAAGTAAATTTACTGCGGCGGTCAGCCCCGGCCAGGCAGAGTGACGTTAATTAACGTCACTAGCCTGAGCCGCTCTGGCGCGCGCGCGCGCGCTCCCGAGGTCCCGCCGATGACTCGATTGGGTTCAGAACCTCATCCTCTAAGCCTGTGAAATGTAAACACAGGCTTAGAGGAGATGTGCCCTCCCCTCACAACGGTCTTTTTGGATCCAGCGTGAGAGGAGAGCACATCTAACTGTAAATAAGCACAAAGCACACACTTCTACACTTAGATAGGCACATTTACCCTCCGATCGCCCCCCCAATTAACCCCTACAGTCCCTGACACAATACACACTGTATACAGCATATAGCAGTTACCTATATACCTGTATACGTGTGATTTGTGGTCAGGTGTAGCGCTTGCGACCCCCCCTTTTGCACTCAAATTACCCCCCACCCCCCCTAATAAAGATTTAACCCACTGATCTCCCCTGACCCCCCCCTGATCACCGCCGTTAACCCCTACACCCTCTGTCACATCAGCACTAATACAAACGCAATATACGGTGTTATTGTATTTTTGTATTAGTGTCATTGTGATCAGAATTAGCGCAGGCGACTAAGTTTCTGTCCCAAGAAGGTTTAGGGTCCCCGCCACCCGCCCAATAAAGATTTAAGCCCCTGACCCCCCCCTGATCACCCCTACACCCCCTGCCATAACACACACCGTATACAGTATATAGCATTTTGCTATATACCCGTATAAGTGTGATTTGTGGTCAGGTGTAGCGCTTGCGACCCCCCCTTTTCCACTTAAATTACCCACCACCCCCCCCAAATAAAGATTTAAACCCCTGATCCCCCCTGATTCCCCCCTGATCACCGCTAGTTAACCCCTACACCCTCTGTCACATCAGCAGTAATACAAACGTAATATACAGTGTTTTTGTATATTTGTATTAGTGTGATTGTGATCAGAATTAGCGCAGGCGACTAAGTTTCTGTCCCAAGGAGGTTTAGGGTCCCCGCCACCCGCCCAATAAAGATTTAATCCCCTGATCCCCCCCTGATCACCCCTACACCCCCTGCCACAACGCACACTGTATACAGTATATAGCATTTTCTATATACCCGTATAAGTGTGACTTGTGACCAGGTTTAGCGCTTGCCACCGTTCCTTTTATCCTTAGGATACCCGCCAGCCCCTTCCAATAAAGATTTAAACCCCTGATCCCCCCCTGATCACATCCAGTTAACCCCTACACCCTCTGTCACATTAGCACTAATACACACATAATATACTGTTTTTACTGTATTTTGTATTAGTGTCATTGTGACTTGAGGTTGCGCTCGCGAGTTAGTTTCTTTCCCAAAGGAGGTTTAGGGTCCCCGTCACCCCCCCCCCCCCAGATCCCCGGCGCATAGTTTAGAAGTAACCCCTTGATTACCACACACGCACGCACGCACGCACGCACGCACATACACTTCCATTTCTAGTATAGTGTTTGAACAGATCAATATCTGATCTGATCAGAACTATACTAGCGCCCCCATAGTTTAGGGTTCCCAAAACGCGGTGTTTGCACGGTCAGCACTGATTCCTGCCAGCACCTGCGTTTAACCCTTTCACCCAGGTAAGTGTAGTAATCAATAGATTACTGTCACTTACAAAAAAACACAAGACACAAAACCGCTGTGTTAGCAGAGTCAGGCCTGATCCCTGCTAGCATTAGCAGTTTTTTTGGTAACGCTTGAAATAGCCTTCGACAACCAGGTGCTTTTATTACCTGTGAGTCGCATCACTGTACGGGTAAATTTAGTTACCAAAATGACCAAACGTTCGTACAGAGATGAAGAGCTTATCAGTTATATGCTGTCCGAGTCATCTGATAGCGATGGGGAAGCTACAATGACCGAATTAGTGTCAGTATATGAACCTGATGACAGCAGCGGCTCCCTGACAGACAGCTCTGACGACAGATGGGTCCCTGTTAGACCCAGGCGTACCCGACCCCATTCTGAAGTTGTTGAGATGCAGGAATCGCAGGGTGCTCGTATGGAGCAGAGTGTGGTTACTAGTGCCGCTCATTTTTCTGGCGACCTGGCAAGCGCCAGCGGCCTAGTACACCCTGGACCTAGTACAACCAGCACTGCAGTAGCACCTGGTGACGTGGCGAGTCCCCTAAGTGCAGTTGAAGCTGGTGCGGTGGCTAGCACGAGTAGTGGCCCGCAGCCACCGCGTATTCGAAGACAGGCCCGTAGAGCCCATAGTGCCCTCCCTGATGCGCTGGCATATCCCAATTGGCAACCCACTGATTCTACAGCGCCAGTACTTCCCCCATTCACCGCCCAACCTGGAATCCACGTGGAGACAGCTGGTTTTACGCCCCTGAACTTTTTTGAGCTGTTCTTCACGGAAGATCTTTACAGATCTATTGTGGATCAATCAAATTTATATGCTCAACAATTTATCGCCGCCAACCCAAATTCGCACCTTGCCAGACCATTCGGCTGGAATACTATAACGGTTTCCGAATTTAAGATCTTTCTGGGCCTTTCCCTCCACATGGGCATAACTAAACAGAGTGAATTGCGGCTATATTGGTCCACTAGCCCAGCTCACCATATGCGCATGTACTCTGCCTCCATGTCCAGGGGGAGATACGAGCAAATTCTGCGATTTATGCATTTCAGCAACAATGAACTCTGTCATCCTCGGGGAGACCCTGAATACGATCGGCTCCACAAAATTCGGCCCCTCATAGACCACTTCAATCAGCGGTTTGCAGCCTTGTTTACCCCCGAACAAGTTGTCTGCGTTGACGAGTCCCTGATTAAATTTACTGGCCGCCTTGCTATGAAACAGTACCTCCCCAGCAAGCGTGCCAAGTACGGGGTCAAACTGTATAAATTGTGTGACAGGGCCACAGGCTATACAGTTAGTTTCCGGGTCTATGAGGGAAAAGATAGCACTGTGGAGCCCCCCAACTGCCCAGACTACATAGGGAGCAGCGGTAAGATCGTTTGGGACTTGGTGTCACCCTTATCCGGAAAGGGGTACCATTTGTACGTGGACAACTTTTATACAAGCGTGCCACTATTTAGTCACCTGCTCGAATTACAAATTGGCGCATGTGGCACCGTGCGACGTAATCGCCGGGGCTTCCCCCAACGGCTTGTAAATTCCCATCTTAGTCGGGGGGCGAGAGCCTGCTTGAAAACGGACAAATTACTTGCGGTGAAGTGGAAGGATACACGGGATGTTTATGTTCTGACCTCCCTTCACGCAGACACGACAGTCCAAATCCCTACGGCAACTGGCGTTGTGGAGAAACCCCTCTGTGTCCACGAATATAACCTTAACATGGGAGGGGTGGACCTTAACGACCAGCTTTTGGCGCCGTATTTAGTTGCCCGTAAAGCCAGACGCTGGTACAAAAAAGTGTCTGTTTATCTTTACCAATTGGCTATGCTGAACGCCTTTGTCCTATACAGGGCGTCAGGACGAACTGGATCCTTCTGGGAATTCCAGGAAGCGGTCATCCTTGCCTACCTGTACCCAGGAGGCATGCCTGCCCAACTTCCCCTTCCAGATGCAGTGAGCCGGCTGCATGAGAGGCATTTTCCTTATGCCATCCCGCGTACCCCTACCCAAAGATACCCCCAAAAAAGATGTCGTGTCTGTAGCAAGCACGGAGGCAGGAGTGACACCCGCTATTATTGTCCCAAATGTCCTGACCAACCTGGTCTCTGCATCGGGGAATGTTTCGAGCGCTACCATACACTAGTGGAGTATTAGCGTAGGGTACAGCACGACACAGTGTAGGGCACACAAACACAGGGTCTCGAAGGATGTTGGATGTCCATCGACATTTTGAGAGACCCAAGCTGGAAGAGAAGATCGCAGAAGATCGCTGTCCCAAATCAAGAAACAGTTAGAAAAATAAAAGGATCCAAAAACTGTTGTTGTGTCAGTAATTTTATATGTCCTTCTACTCTTCTTACTGTACATATAAATGTCCTTTGTTTGTTTTTTCATTCTTTTGTGACCTGTTTCTCTTGCAGGTACTCGTCGGCTACCACGCATTGATTTTATATATTCTGACACAAACAGCGTTTGCGCTCAGCATATATGGATACCTTTGCTGATAGCAGCTGTGGTGATTTTCTGATTTCAGCACTGCAGTTAAAATCTTATTTTGGTATACGTGGATAGCGCCGTGTATACCCATCATTAAATTCAGTGGGTGGTTGTTTGGGCGGTTAATGATGAGAATCCAAAAACTTTTGTTGTGTCAGTCATTTTATATGTCCTACTCTTCCTAATGTACTTTTTTTTAATGTACTTTTTTTTTCATTCTTTTGTGACCTGTTTCTCTTGCAGGTACTCGTCGGCTACCACGCATTGATTTTATATATTCTGACACAAACAGTGTTTGCGCTCAGCATATATGGATACCTTTGCTGATAGCAGCTGTGGTGATTTTCTGATTTCAGCACTGCAGTTAAAATCTTATTTTGGTATACGTGGATAGCGCCGTGTATACCCATCATTAAATTCAGTGGGTGGTTGTTTGGGCGGTTAATGATGATAATCCAAAAACTTTTGTTGTGTCAGTCATTTTATATGTCCTACTCTTCCTAATGTACTTTTTTTAATGTACTTTTTTTTTCATTCTTTTGTGACCTGTTTCTCTTGCAGGTACTCGTCGGCTACCACGCATTGATTTTATATATTCTGACACAAACAGCGTTTGCGCTCAGCATATATGGATACCTTTGCTGATAGCAGCTGTGGTGATTTTCTGATTTCAGCACTGCAGTTAAAATCTTATTTTGGTATACGTGGATAGCGCCGTGTATACCCATCATTAAATTCAGTGGGTGGTTGTTTGGGCGGTTAATGATGAGAATCCAAAAACTTTTGTTGTGTCAGTCATTTTATATGTCCTACTCTTCCTAATGTACTTTTTTTTAATGTACTTTTTTTTTCATTCTTTTGTGACCTGTTTCTCTTGCAGGTACTCGTCGGCTACCACGCATTGATTTTATATATTCTGACACAAACAGTGTTTGCGCTCAGCATATATGGATACCTTTGCTGATAGCAGCTGTGGTGATTTTCTGATTTCAGCACTGCAGTTAAAATCTTATTTTGGTATACGTGGATAGCGCCGTGTATACCCATCATTAAATTCAGTGGGTGGTTGTTTGGGCGGTTAATGATGATAATCCAAAAACTTTTGTTGTGTCAGTCATTTTATATGTCCTACTCTTCCTAATGTACTTTTTTTAATGTACTTTTTTTTTTCATTCTTTTGTGACCTGTTTCTCTTGCAGGTACTCGTCGGCTACCACGCATTGATTTTATATATTCTGACACAAACAGTGTTTGCGCTCAGCATATATGGATACCTTTGCTGATAGAAGCTGTGGTGATTTTCTGATTTCAGCACTGCAGTTAAAATCCTATTTTGGTATACGTGGATAGTGTCGTGTATACCCATCATTAAATTCAGTGGGTGGTTGTTTGGGCGGTTAATGATGAGTAATACTACGCATTATTCCTGTGCTGATTTTGGATAGGTTCTCTTTTTTTCCGTTCAGCCCACAGGCTGCATGAAAAAAAAAAAAACCTATATGCCAAACAAGGACCAGCAATGTACTGGTACGTTGCTGGACTTTGAGTGGTTATACCAGGATGATGCCTGCAGATTTAGGCATCATCTTGGTATCGTTTTTTACAGCCAGCGGTCAGCTTACATGTAAAAGCAATCCTAGCAGGTAATTGGCCGCTAGACTGCTTTTACATGCAGTGGGAGGAGCCGCCCCCCCCACCGCCACCTTCCGCAGCCTTCCGGGGTTTTTCTCGGGCTCTCCTGTCCCACCGGTTAACCCGAGAGTGCAGCCGGGGGTTCAGTTGTCTAACCATAGAGCTAATTGGAGATGAGAATGGCTCCAATCATCTCTATGGCCTAAAATGCCGGAGGCTACGAGCATTTTATGACTTCTGTTTCGCCAGAAATAAGCAGGGCCATTGGGAAATTGGGAAAGTATTTTATCACACCAATTTTGGTGTGGTCAGATGCGTTAAGGTCAGAGGAGAGATCTGGAGTCTAAAAGACCCCAATTTTTTAAAAAAAGAGTACCTGTCACCACAGATTGCTATCATAGGGGATATTTAAATTCACTGTGATAACAATAAAAATGATTTAAAAAAAAAAATTAAAGGAAAGGTGTCAAAATAACATAAAAAAGCAAAAGAAAAAAGAAAAAAAAAAAATTGAGCCCCCCCCTTTCCCCCGGTGCTTGCGCGCAATGGCGCACGCAAGCGGTGGTCTAGTGTCATATGTAAACCGCAATTGCAGCATGCATGTGAGGTATCGCCGCGATTGCCAGATCGAGGGCAGTAATTCTTGCACTCCTCTGTAAGTCTAAAGTGGTAACCTGTAGAGACTTTTAAAGGTTTTTAAAAATGTACGTAGGTTTTTGCCGCTGCGCAGGCATGCGCAATTTTTAAAGCATGTCATGTTGGGTGTCTATGAACTCGGCATAAGATCATCTTTTAAATTTTACCAAAAAAATTGGAATTATATAGTGTATTTGTGCAATAAATTAAAAAAAAAATGTATTTTTTTCGCAAAAATTGCGTTTGGAAAATCTGTGCGCAAATACCGTGTGACAAAAAAATTTGCAACATCCACCATTTTATTCTATAGGGCCTCTGCTTTAAAAAAATATATAATGTTTGGGGGTTCAAAGTAATTTTCTAGTAAAAAAAAAATATTTTTTCATGTAAACAAAAAGGCACAGAAAAGGCTTGGTTTTCAAGTGGTTAGAAGAGTGGGTGATGTGTGGCTAAGATTGAGCATAAAATGCCGGGACAGTTCAAAAACCCCCCAAATGACCCCTTTTTGAAAAGTAGACACCCAAAGCTTTTTTCTGAGAGGCATGGTGAGTCCATGGAGTATTTTATATTTTGCCACAATTTTCGGGAAAATTATAATTTTTTTTTTTTGTTGTTTTTTTACAGAAAGTTGTCACTAAATGATATATTGCTCACACATGCCATGTGTATATGTGAAATGACACCCCAAAATACATTCTGCTGCTTCTCCTGAGTACAGGGATACCCCATGTGTGAGACTTTTTGGGAGCCTAGCTGTGTACGCGACCCCGACAACCAGTCCACATCTTCAGGTTGTCTAATGGCGTAAATTGCTGATTTTACCCCTGACTACCTGTCACAGTTTCAGAGGCCCTGAAATTTCAAGATAGCACAAAACCCCCCCAAATTACCCCATTTTGCAAAGTAGACACTCCAAGCTACTGGCTGAGAAGCATGGTGAGTCCATGGAATAGTTTATATTTTGCCACAAGTTTCGGGAAAAGATTTTTTTTTTATTTTTTTATTTTTTTTTACACAAAGTTGTCAGTAAATGATATATTGCTCACACATGCCATGGGTATATGTGAAATTACACCCCAAAATACATTCTGCTGCTTCTCCTGAGTACAATGATACCCCATGTGTGAGACTTTTTGCCAGTCTAGCCGCGTACAGGACCCGGAAAACCAATGCGCACCTTTTGGCTTTCCAAGGGCGTAAATTGTTGATCTCACTCCTTACTACCTATCACACTTTTGAAGTCCATAAAAAGCCAAGATGGCACAAAACCCCCCAAATTACCCCATTTTGCAAAGTAGACACTCCAATCTATTTGCTGAGAGGCATGGTGAGTATTTTGCAGCTCTCATTTTTTTGGAAAATGAAGAAAAAACAGGAAAATGCATTTTTTTTCCTCTTTTTTCAATTTCCAAAGCTTTGTGACAAAAAGTGAGATCTGCAAAATACTCAACATGCCTCTCTGCAAATAGCTCAGGGTGTCTACTTTCCGAAAAGGGGTCATTTGGGGGGGGGGGTTGTGCTGTCTTGGCATTTCATGGCCTCCAAAACTGTGATAGGTAGTCAGGAGTGAAATCAACAATTTACGCCCTTGGAAAGCCTGAAAGTGGGGACTGGTTTTCGGGGTCCTGTACTCGGCTAGACTGCAAAAACGTCTCACACATGGGGTATCCCTGTACTCAGGAGAAGCAGCAGAATGAATTTTGGGGTGTCAGTTCACATATACCCATGGCATGTGTGAGCAATATATCATTTAATGACAACTTTGTGTAAAAAAAAAAAAATATATATACATATATATATATTTCCCGGAACTTGTGGCAAAATATAAAATATTCCATGGACTCACCATGCCTCTCAGCAAATAGCTTGGGGTGTCTACTTTCCAAAATGGGGTCATTTGGGGGGGTTTTGTGCTATCTTGGAATTTTAGGGCCTCCGAAACTGTGATAGGTAGTCAGGAGTGAAATCAACAATTTACGCCCTTGGAAAGCCTGAAAGCGGGGACTGGTTTTCGGGGACCTGTACTCGGCTAGACTGCAAAAAAGTCTCACACATGGGGTATCCCTGTACTCAGGAGAAGCAGCAGAATGTATTTTGGGGTGTCAGTTCACATATACCCATGGCATGTGTGAGCAATATATCATTTAATGACAACTTTGTGTAAAAAAAAAATATATATATACATATATATATATTTCCCGGAACTTGTGGCAAAATATAAAATATTCCATGGACTCACCATGCCTCTCAGCAAATAGCTTGGGGTGTCTACTTTCCAAAATGGGGTCATTTGGGGGGGTTTTGTGCTATCTTGGAATTTTAGGGCCTCCGAAACTGTGATAGGTAGTCAGGAGTGAAATCAACAATTTACGCCCTTGGAAAGCCTGAAAGCGGGGACTGGTTTTCGGGGACCTGTACTCGGCTAGACTGCAAAAAAGTCTCACACATGGGGTATCCCTGTACTCAGGAGAAGCAGCAGAATGTATTTTGGTGTGTCAGTTCACATATACCCATGGCATGTGTGAGCAATATATCATTTACTGACAACTTTGTGTAAAAAAAAATATATATATATATATATATTTCCCGGAACTTGTGGCAAAATATAAAATATTCCATGGACTCACCATGCCTCTCAGCAAATAGCTTGGGGTGTCTACTTTCCAAAATGGGGTCATTTGGGGGGGGGTTTTGTGCTATCTTGGAATTTTAGGGCCTCCGAAACTGTGACAGGTAGTGCAGAGATGACATGAACAATTTACGCCATTAGAAAACCTGAGAGTGTTGATTGGCGTTTGCGGTCCTGTACACAGCTAGGCTCCCAAAAAGTCTCACACATGGGGTATCCCCATACTCAGGAGAAGTAGCAGAATGTATTTTGGGGTGTCATTCCACATATACCCATGTCATGTGTGAGAAATTTATCTTTTAGTGACAACGTTGTGTAAAAAAAAAAATTTTAAAAAAAAATTGTAATTTTCCCAAAACTTGTGGCAAAATATAAAATATTCCATGGACTCACCATGCCTCTCAGCAAACAGCTTGGGGTGTCTACTTTCCAAAATGGGGTCATTTGGGGGGGTTTTGTGGTATCTTGACATTTCAGCGCCTCCTGAAAAATTAGAGGTAGTGAGAAAATGCAATGAAAAATGTACGCCCTTTGAAATTCTGATGGTGGTGATTTGTTTTTGGGGACCCCTACACAGCTAGGCTCCCAAAAAGTCCCACATATGTGGTATCGCTGTACTCAGGAGAAGCAGAAGAATATATTTTGGGGTGTAATTACACATATACCCCTGGCATGTGTGAGCAATATATCATTTCAATGACAACTTTGTGTAAAAAAAAAAAACATTTTTTTTAGTCATTTTTCAAACACCTGTGACAAAAAAATTAAATATTCAATGAGCTCAACATGCCTGTCAGGACATTCCTTAGGATGTCTACTTTCCAAAAAGTGGTAGTTTGGGGGGGTTTTGTACTGCCCCGCCATTTTAGCACTTCATGAAATGAGATAGGCAGTCAGAAATTAAAGCTGCGTAAATTTCACTATTTACACCATAGTTTGTAGACGCTATAACTTTTGCGCAAACCAATAAAAATACGCTCATTGATTTTTTTTTTTGTCAAAGACATGTAGCTAAATATATTTTGGCAAAAAAAAATGACATAAATTGAGTATATTGGATATTTTTTAAAAGACAAAGTTGAAAATGTCATTTTTTTGCAAAATTTTCGCTCTTTTTTTATTAATATCGCAAAAAATAAAAAGCGCAGAGGCGATCAAATACCACCAAAAGAAAGCTCTGTTTGTGGGAAAAAAAGGACGTAAATTTCGTTTAGGTAAAGCATTGCATGACCGAGCAATTATCAGTTAAAGTCACGAAGTGCCAAGTTGAAAAAAGGGGTCTGGTCTTTAAGCTGCAAAATCCTCCGGTAGGAAAGTGGTTAAACAATGTTATTTGTATTTTCAGTAAAATCAAAGTTTTTTATACAACGGTCCTTTGTTCAAGAATTTCTATCACAAATTATCATCAGTCAATGCCTATAAAGTCCCATGCTTTTGGTGGGGTACAGCCCGGATATCCCTCCAGCCCTTCGGCTTGATCGTATATTTGACCTGCCCCCAACCAAGTTCCTATTTTCCCATTATGTTTTTAGGGATGTGGCAAAGGTTGTTGGATAATGTGAACCAGCACTCCTTTATTTTTTCACTTTGTATTTATGATAGTCTGTTGAGTGAGCAGTTCTGTATTTTTTATCATTCCAAAAAAACTGAAACTGGGAGGGCTCTAAAGATAAACAAAGTTTGAGTTCAATGATTTGTGTTAAAGTGCTTGTGCACTGGTATATAAGTGAATACAAAGCTTTCCCCTATACCTTATTGTAAACAGCTGCGACAATTAGTGACCTCACACTAAAATATAGATAACAATTATAGATAAATGGTGTGCTCATTCAAAAACTGTTTTTAATATGTGAGAAATATGTAAAAAAAAATTAACAGATCCCCTGGTTCCTGATACTCTGTTGATTTTTTTCACATATTAAAAAAAGTTTTTGAATGAGTGCACCATTTATCTATAATTGTTATCTAAAATTTGAGGTAAGATTGTCACTTTAAAGGAGGCTAATCTGCCAGACCAAGATAAGTGGAGCTGCTCTAAGCGGGGCATCTCATTTGTAAGTTTGGCAATCAGCAGTTTTGAATTTAGAACAGCTGGAGGTTGGAGGACAGCATGATGCCAAGGTAAGGGATTCCCCTATCATTTCATGTATAAGGCAATAGAGATTGTACATGGGTCATTTTAGGGTCATCTAAACCTAAATCGGGAATAAGAGATTTTGAGAAGTTCATCTTATAGTATGATCAAGAACTGAAGACTTTTAAAGTTTGTGTAATTTTTGGATTATTCAATAATAAAATAACATTGTCTGCGAATAGTTGCATTCTATGTGACCTCTGTTGGCACATACACACCAAGATCTCTGGGAGGTCTCAGATAGAGGTTAAATAGGTAGCAGTGATAGTGGATAACCTTGGTGAGTACCATTAGAAATTTAAAAATTCTTGGAAAGTGTAGACCTGTCCCAAAGAGCAGGAGTATAATGCTAGTATTGCAATGCATATATGTCCTCTAAAGCCGAATTTTGTATGTGCGGCATGTAGGACCAATGAATATGATCAAATGCCTTCTCTGCATTGATGGACAATAACAGAGAAGGCAGTCATGGCCTTGCTTTGCATAATGGAAACAAGAAGCAGAGGGTGCACTGGCCTAGTGCATTATCCTTAAAAAATAATTTTAGTTTGATAAAAGAAAGGTACTCACAAACGAGTGCTTGGTATAGGCATATCACATAAATTGGCTGTAGTGTCCACAGTATCTCATCATTGATAAAAACATCCACAGAAAATGGCTGATGCATTTCAAGGTCCTGCCTCTTCTTCTGAGCCCTCAGCCCTCTGAGGGGGCTCAGAAGAAGAGGCAGGACCTTGAAATGCGTCAGCCGTTTTTTGTGGACGTTTTCATACATGATGAGATACTGTGGACACTACAGCCATTTTATATGATATGCCTACAACAAGCACTCATTTGTGAGTACCTTTCTTTTATCAAATGAAAACTCTTTTTTAAGGATAATGCACTAGGCCGGTACGCCCTCTGTTTGTTTCTTGTTTCCAGTAATTCAGACTTTCCCAGTCTTGTGAGGGCAGCAAGGTGGCATCTATCCAAATTAGCCTGGACAGAGATTTTAGAGCTTAGTCCTTTTGGGCCTACCTTCAAGCGCAGGAGAATTGTGTGGTGTTTCTTTCGATTGCTTTGCATAACAAATGATATTGATTATTCTTCTTGTGGCATCTGAAGTTTGTCTACCTTTAGTAAATCCTGATTGGTCAAGTTTGATCAATGTGGGAAGGTGGGTAGATACAATTTTTGCATAGACTTTCACATCTACATTTAATAAAGATATGGTGAATATTTTGGGGAGTTATGGGGTCTTTACCCGCCTTTGGAATTGTCACAATGTAGGCTTTCAACATCTCTCGTGGTAAAGAGAAGGTGGCAGCTGCCTTGCTATACAGGTCCATAAGATACAGGAAGAGGATATAGTGAAATGCTTTGTAATGTTCATTATTGAACCCATCAGGGCCTGGAGACATACCATTAGGCAAGGTTTTTACGGTTTTCATTGTTTCAGTCAGTAAGAATGAAGTGTTAAGGCTATGTAGATGTATTTCATTGAGTCTAGGTAGCTGTAACTTGGCTACCTATGTCTAACTCAGAAAGTTGGGAGGTGTGAGGAAAATTGCACAGATTGTATAGTAAGCAATATACCTTTTACCAAAAGAGTTAGCAGAGTCTTGTGGATTTAGAAATTTATTGTGATTAATATGGTGTATAAGGTGAGTAATTCTAGTTTTAACTTGGTAGATTTCTATTCCCCTGGCAAAGGCATCTTCTGGCTCTGTTGCCAAATACATAGTGGTTACGTTTAGAAGCTTGTATATATCTGGAGTTCACACAGTAGTCTGCGCAATTCATGTTGAAATTTAGCTTAGGTAGAAGAAGTTTTCTGGTCAGAGGAGAGTTTATTCTGAATCTATAGTGAGTGAATTTCATTTTAGAGATCCCAAATCTTTTGGTACTGAAACCGTTTGGCCCTGAGACTAAGTTGGAGGATGATACCTCTCATGTATGCCTTATGGGCGTTCCATGAAGTAAAAGGATCTAATACTGAGTTTATTAGATTCAAAGTTATCAGATGCCACAAGGGAATAGGTTTTTAATGGGGTGAGGTTATAATTTGAGAGTTACAATGCCAGAGAAAGGTAGAGTCTCGTTCTCCACTATCAATATAGTAATAGGGGCATGGTCAGACCATGTTATAGTGTATATTGTGGAGGAGGAGATTTTTTGAAGCAACCATTTATCAAAAATTAATACATCTATCCTAGAATACAAAGTATGTTTACAACAGTTGAAAAGAAAGTAAGTCCTTTCCATTGGCATGCTGGTATCTCCACACTTCCAATACATCTTCTTTGTGAAAAAAAAGCTTGTAAAGGCTGCAAACAATGTTTGGGCTTTGTTATATAATCTAGGTGAGGATTTGTGATGCTATAAAAGTACCCACACAAGATCTTGGACATTTTCCTGAAGAGCTTCCTGAGAAACCTGATCTGATGACTGATAGCAGCCTAAATGTTTGCTATGGTGTAAGGTTAAGAGTTAATAGTGCAGATCAAAATAATGCATCTTCCCTCAGAGTCCAGAATGGACTCTTTTAAAGTAAATGCTACTGAATCTTTGATAGCTATGAGAACTTCTCTCTTTTTAACAAGCGCTTTAACTATATAGATTAATGGGGCATTTTTTGTGGGAGTAGTTTTCTTCAGGACAAATAGGGCTTTATTTGGTAGCAAATTTTGATACATACTGTATATTTTTGTTTCCTTAGTTTAAATTGAGATTAAATTGTCCTGTAATCTTCCCTAACACAGCGTTTATGTAATTGTGCATCTCCATGAATTTACTCTAAACTATAATCAACAAAGTCTGCTAATTAAAGTGATATCACATTAATATGACACATCCCAGAATACCGCAGGACCATTCACAAGGCTGAGCATGGCTCGCACATGTGCAGTAGGAAGCCAGCTGTGAAGCCGCAAGGCTTCTCAGCTGGTTTACCTTAAAGAGGTGTTCAACCTGTGTTAAAAAATATAAAACTCAGCAGCTACAAATACTGTAGCAGCTAAATTTAAATATATAGGCACTTACCTGTCCAGGGACCCCGCAATGTCAGCACCCCAGTCAATTTTTGGATCGGCTGCCAGGGTGCTGCCGCCGCCATTCCTTCTAGGGGGAAACCGGCAATGAAGCCTTTCAGCTTCAGAGCCGGTTCCCTACAGTGCACACGTGAAGCACACTGCACATTCTAATTGGCTCGGCAGCGGCGGAAGGAGAAGGGGACAGAATTTACGAGGGACTGCACCGCAGTGCTGTCTCCTGCAAGTGGGGAAGGGTACCTGTGAAAAACAGGTACCCATTTCCCCCTCCTCCCTAAAAGGTGCCAAATGTGTCATCAGAGGGGGGAGGAAGCAGATGAGCTCCCATACATGTAAGACTCCCATACATGTTTATTTTATTGTGTTTAATGTTTTAGCTTAAAAATGCTCAAAGATTTATTGTTAGAAATTCTGATAATTTGAATTTTCTTACCACTGCAGTCAAAAAGGAATGTTGATTTAACCCCACTAACAATTCAACAATCAAATGAAAATACCTGAAATTAAAGTTTTCAAACAAAATTGTTCTAGTATATGGACAGCTTAAGAAGCTGACTGCATATTTGTAATACAACTAATTTATTTTCTAAGGTAGATCTACTGAACATCCTGAATAGGAAGACACAGCAAGAGCTTTGAATAAAAAAGAAAAATGCAACTTTGTTTTGAAAAGCCATCCTTTAATTAAACATTTTACAACTATTTAGAAACTCTTTTGACAAAAACTGGACAATTTTCTCTGCTCAGTAGTTCAAATTGTGATAGATTTAACTTTGTACTAAAATACCACAAAGCTAATTTCCCAGTTCCAGGTGTATTGAATTAATAAGCAAGTTTGCTTGTCCTTACGGGCTGATGCAGAGCTCAAACACATTGCTAAATATACTGTGTACTATTGGAATGCCTGTCTCCATAGTGTTTTGCTGGCATCTAAGGGCTTTAATTCTCCTCATGCCATCCTTTGAAGTGTATTAAAATATAATCCTAAGAGTTTCTCATGCAAAACAGTTTGAGCTTGTATTTGTTTTTTATTCTTATAATGCAATAAATACATAAGGGACAGATCTGCTAAAGGAAAGATAGTATCCTGGCAGCTGCTTCTACATTTTTTAGCTAATTTTGTAAGTTTGTGTTATATGAACCCTCTCACATGAACTACAGTGTGAAATTCACAAATTCTTTGTTTATTTTCAAATCTTCCAACCACGTTGCCTTAGACATCATATTGCCTTAAATGTATTATTTAATCATGATTTACATTATGCCAGCTCACTTTGCTTCCTACCCACATTAACATCCATTGATAGCTAGCCATTCAACAAGTTTGTCACCACATTTCAACATTCTTTCACTCCTAAACCACATCCTGCCATTTTTTACTAAAGCTATATCTAAAGCCAAAATGTTTTTTGTTTTTTGTTTATTTGGATAGAAATAGAGTGAGGAGGGATTAGAACACTTCCTTGTTTTTATTGATGGCTGTGCCCTTGTTAGGGAAATCAACCTTGTCTATTTGTCCTTGTGATCATTGTCAATGAGAGTTAAAGTGAGAGATAATCTTCAATTTTGAGGGAGAATTTTCCAATGGGGGGGGGGGGGGGGGTCACTGGTTTTGGTGAACTAAGAGATTTTTATTGCAATTCCTGTTGCAGCTATTAGACGAGAAGTGAAGAGAAATTGACCCAATGGGGCATAAACTGATTTGCTACTCAATCTAAAATGAAAAAAAAAGTTATTGTGACGAGACCAATCTCGCCACTGGGCATTGGAGAAGCCTGGTTACTCGCCTCCTGCAATGTGACTATGGACCCTCTCATCAGCCCATGCTAAACGTAAACCCCATGGCGATTTGACTGTGTTTGTGGCATCTGAGCGCTGTTTGGATATGTTGAGCGCTCAGATCCAGGCTATCTGGGGATGGGTTGAATGTGGGGGTTCTGTTCAGTAGACTGGGAGTTATGCATTTTTGTGTCTTTTTGTGTTTCTTTAACCATGTGGCTAATGGAGTCTTGCCTCTATCCTGGAAGCTAAACCTTATTCCTGTAAACTGTAAGGCACAGGAAGTGCACTCCTAATATGGTCATTCCAGGAAGTTCAATGAGGAGACGGACTGTCTGAGGTGGCTCTCCATTCACCTATTGTCGGGTGTGCTAATGAACTTGCCTGCTGTCTGCTAAGAGATGTATTGACACTAAGAGTAATGTGTATTGAGGGCTCGTTAGGGAACCATTGTTCTGTGTCTGGCTATTGTGTACATTGATTACCCCCTGGGTGCTTTTGTCTCCTTGCACATGGCAGTCCTTCTGGTCAAGCTATCAGTCCAATCACTGCTGACTCATTTTCAAGCCCTCATTTGCATGGCTGGAGAGGACCTTATGGGGAACTGCAGGTACTGTGCAATTGACCAATGGGAAAGCGGTTGTTGGGGGAAGGATGTTCCAAATTCTGTATAAAAGTGTGCTGTGTTCTTCCAATAAAGGTTGTTCCTGTTTTAACCTCAACGCGGAGCCTTGTCTCGTTATTGGGGGGATTTATTGTATGCTGTTCCAGTTTGACTGCTAGGAGTGTAAACCCTTCATATGGTTTTTCCTATTCAGCTGTATGCAGCATTCATAAGGTTCCAGCTACACTGTTTGCATCATTCCTTGGTTTCCAGTTCGGGAGTTTGGTGTCCTGCAAGTAGCTGTGCCTGTAGCTCTGGAAGGGGAAGATCTCCTAAACGGTTTTAACCCATTTGTGTCTAGGGTGCCGTTACAGTTATGTTTTAACCCTTTTGTGACCAGAGGTAATTTAAACTATTACAGGTAGTGGCATGGGGTGTTGTGCATTACGACCTAAAAAGTAGATTGTGGTAAATAAAAAAATGTTTAAGTGCTTAAAATATATTACACCTCCTACTCCATGTATGTCTAAAATACTGCTGTAAATCTTTATAATATTCAAAATAAACTATTCTAAAATAAACCACACAAAAAAAGTCCAGGCATGTAGACTATTTATTCAAATCAGGGGATCAAAAATGATGGCATGACATGGAGTATCTTGATGCCTTTCGCAAAAATTGTTTACCATACAGACTTATGTATAAACTAATTATCTGGCTATCTCTGGCTATATAACTTTTAAAATCACTGATTTAAAATAAGAAAGTCCAGTAGAAGGAACTCCTGATTTGTATATTTGCCATAGGTAAGTGACTCGGAAAATACTGAAGCCTTTGGAACTAAATAACAGTCTGGCAGCTAGCATTTTTTTTTTGGAAAGGTCAGCAATAGCACCCTCCATAGGCGCTCTCACTGTAAGTTTTCTTATAAATAAAAGTGCCCAACTTTTTCAAAAAAATATTGGAATGGTCAGCTGTATTATTCAGTTTGTTCGTTTGTTGCTATATATAACCTATTTACTTGCATGCAAAAAGATTGCAACTGAGCTTCAACTAATATTGTAGAATGGGAGAACCGGAAAAAATATCAAACTAAGTGCACAAATATTGAATATAATTTCACCTACTGAGTTCTCTTTTAATTCTATCAAACATTTTCAAAACATAATAATATTATTTATTAGATATAGCTAATGCATGGCACATCTAGAAAATGCCAACTACAGCCTTATTTATCAGGTTCTGCTTTTAAAAATTAACATTTAAGAGAATGTTTTAGCCTGTATAGAAGAAAAAATAAAGTTGCAGAAGAACAAGCTGCTGGAAATGCCTCAAAAAGTTGGGAAATATACTAATGACAACCAGTGGGTCATTGTCCTTATTGGTAAGTGGGACAAAAGCTGAAGTGAAATCATCTCAAAAGGTCACAATAAAAATTTTGACTCCTAACTTCCCCTACTCTATGTTCCCTTCAGTTTCTCTAAAAGAAGTATGCTGAAAGCTCCCAAACAGGGACACTACCACCAATACATACTTGATAGAGGTTCTAACTGGATCTCAGTAAACAATACAGTACATGAATGAAATAATAAAAATCACTTGCAAAATACATGGCGATCACTGTCCTATGTGTATTTCTCATTAAAACATGTTCATCTGATTAGGGTCTGTATTAGCAGATGTATGCACAATACTGATATATTGTTTTTCTTAAATTAGCTTAACTATTGCAATCTGCACATAACTTTGCACCTTATAGGCTCTGCCAAGTCATATTTTTTCTTTTTGTTGCATTCCTAAATGCAGCCACTGCAAGGTTGTGGGAACTTTTCTGGCCCACAGACCATGTAAAAATATGTGTAAAAGTTACTTGTGAAGAAAAAAGTAGATTTATACTTACTGTATGTTGATATTTGGTCAAATACATCAAATGGAAGTCAAGAAGTAATATCAACACTAAATAAATGACTTGGCAGCAGCTGGAAGTTCAAGCAGGGGGGCAAACTGGCCAAGTTTGCCCATTTAGTCTTGTTCAATGAAATATGAACAGCTTAATTTTTGGTAAAACTCATGGCTCAACACTAGTAAACTTAAAAGACCAGTAATTCTTTGCAAGTGCAATCTAGCCTTGTCTTTACTAGTACTAAGGCAATTATTGTGCTCCTAAAATGTCACACACTTCTCTTTCTTTCCATTGGAGTACCCCATGACTCTGTTCTTGGGCCCCTTCTATTCTCTCTCTGCACCTCTTCCCTGGGCCAGGTGATAATCTCCTATGGCTTTCAATGCCACCTCTTTGCTGACCACACCCAAACCTATCTCTCTACTCCTCAGGTCATCCCCCCAATCTCCTCAAGTATTACAAATTCACAAAGAAATGTTCAGTATGGATGTCACACAATCGCCTCTTACTCAGTTTATCTAAGCTGCACTTGTAGTATCCACCCCAATCCTTCCCCTTTGCCTTTGCTGTTGAGATCAATAGTACACATTCCAGTCCCCCCAAGCATGCCAGAGTGCTAGACGTAATCCTAGACTCTGACCTCTCCTTCAAGTCCCATATTCAATTGCTGGCCAAATCTTGTTGCCTTAAACTCCATAACATTTAACACCACAAAACATCCACCTTACTAGCCAATCTGTGTCTGCCACCCATGTCTGCCAATCCCTCCTCTGGCTTCCACTAGCCCAACCTAAATAAATTCAAAATACTAACTATGAAATGCAAAGCCATCCACAACTCTGTCTCAGCTACATCACCAACCTCATCTCAATACCCAAATCGTCCACTCTACTCCTCCCAAGACCTCCTGCTCTCTAGCTTTCTCAACATTTCCTCCGATGCTTAGCTCCAGGACTTCTCCAGAACTTCTCCCATCCCCCAAAACAATCTACTTCAATCTGTCCAGGTATCTGCACATCTGCCTCCCTGTCTGCCTTTAGGGGATCCCTGGAAACTCATATTCAGGGATGCTTACCCCACCATCACCTAAAAACGGTATCAACCATCTCCATCAGTCCACCCCTTATAGCTATTAGCATTTGTACCACTTCCTCCCTTTTCAGATTGTAAGTTCAATAAGCAAGCTAAGTTCAAGCCCCCACCTCCCTGCCACTGTATCATCCCTTAATTTTATGTTTTTGTATTTGCTAAACTAAAGTAGGCAGTAGGCATGCAGTGCACACAAAACTAGGACTACTCTGGAAAAGTACTAAATTCTGTGGTAAAATGTTAAAGATTCCTGTGTTCCCATATTAAGGCCTTTTGTTAATAAAAGAAGATTTTGAGTATGATATTTTTTTAAGATTTTATGTGACCTGGTTGTGAAAAGCCAAATTAGCTTTTGCTGGATTTGCAGAAGCCTGGCAATGTTTACATTTCACAGTATAAGATGGCTTTTAGTCTCTATGGCTATGGTATGTGTAACTTGTAGCAGAGATACAGTATTTAGCCCCTGCATGTTGTAAACATAGTTGGGCATGTGGCCATTCCACGACTAATAAATTACATGTAATTACGAAGCAGGAAAATATCTCTTAAACAATAATTCTTGCATGTACTTGAGCAGTATTTTAATCTGGAGGTACTTTTTTATCTCAGTATCCTTGTAATATGGCCCTTAACAGTCTTTGGAATGTAAATAGTTCCACAGGTGCTGATATGTTGTGGATGTGTTATTAAAGTGGAAAAAATTTGTGCGGGTGCAGTGCGAATTTAGCCATACAAAGTGTATGGCTGAATTCGCACTGCACATCCGATCGCATGTAATGAAGGAGCAGTGCGCTCCGATATTACATGCGATCGCCGCACACGCGGAAGTGTAAACCGGCACTCAGCCACGTTCTGGCTTGTCTACAATTTTTGATAAATTTTTAGGCATTTTGCCAAAGCATCTCTAAAGAAGCCTCAAGGTACCCCAGGGTGCCTGGGCACCCTGATTAAAAAAGGCTGATCTAGACTATCTAGAACGGGAGCTGGGGTAAAGCATAATGTGTATTTATTTTAGTACCTCTTTACTAAGATAGTGATGTAATATTTTTATCAAAATGCAAACTGTAGTAATAGATCTCTTTAATAATTTGATACACTATAAATACCATGTAGCTATAGTAATAAATGTCGGCCTTATCACAATAATGTAGGTGCATTTCATAAAATTAGAATATCATCAAAAAGGTTATTAGTTTCAGTAATTAAATTCAAAAAGTGAAACTCATATATTTAAATAGATGCGTTACACTCAGAGTAATATATTTCAAGCATTTCCGTCTTTTAATATTGATGATTATGGCTTACAGCTAATGAAAACCCAAAATTCAGTATCTCAGAAAATGGGAATATTACATAAGACCGATTTAAAAAAAAAAAAAAAAAAGAAAAAAAGGATTTTTAATGCATAAATGTTGGCTTACTGTAAAAAATGTCCATGCACAGTATAGTATGCGCTCAATAAATGGTCAGGGCTCCTTTTGCATGAATTATTGCATCAATGCGGTGTGGCATGGAGGTGATCAGCCTGTGGCACTGCTGAGGTGGTATGGAAGCCCAGGTTTCTTTGATGGTGGCCTTCAGTTCCTCTGCTGACCAGTTTTATGGAGATGCTGATTTAATTTTCCAGCAGGACTTGGCACCTACCCACATGCCAAAAGTACCAATACCTGGTTTAATGATCATGTTATCATTGTGCTTGATTTGCCAGCAAACTTGCCTGACCTAAACCCCATAGATAATCTGTGGGGCATTGTCAAGAGGAAGGTGAGAGACACCAGACCCAACAATTCAGATGAGCTAAAAGCCACTATCAAAGAAACCTGCACTTACATAAATCCTCAGCAGTGCCACAGGCTGTTTGCCTCCATGTCACACCGAATTGATGCAGTAATTTATGCACAAGGAGCCCCGATCAAGTATTGAGTACGTACTATACTGTACATAGAGATACTTTTCAGTAAGTCAACATTTCTGTATTAAAAACTTTTTTTTTGGTCTAATTCTAATTCATAATCATCAAAAGTAAAAGAAAGGAATTCTTGAAATATATCACTCTGTGTGTAACGTATCTATATAAAATATATGAGTTTCACTTTTTAATTGAATAATTAAAAGCAATTTAACTTTTTGATGATATTCAAATTTTATGAGATACACCTGTATATAATAGAATGCACACCAACAGATGATTTCACAAAGGAAACCATTACCATATTTGTAGTTCTGTGGTAAGGCAATAAAACCCCATTACTGGCAGGAAAGAATTTCTTGGACTTATCTTTTTCATGTTTTGTGTTTTCTGATTATATATCATTGTTGGTTTTTCCTAATAATATATAGTTTTTGGATGATGTTAATTTAAAATGTATAATCCAATTTCACATTATTCAAACTTACTCTGAAACAGTAGCTAAAGTAAGTATTGCTGCATCATTGCTGAAAACAATGAGCTTTCACTTTTTGTAATATTTTTTTCTGGATGTACTGTATAATTTCTGTCCTTTACACATTTCTACAGTCAGAGATGGTTAAAAAAGTAGGATTAACTTTTTATACACATTGGCAGGACAAAAAGAGGTTTTAGAAAACCATCAGTGTATCATTGAGACATATTCTTCTCAATTAAAACCTGACTTGCAGAGATTCCTGCTGTTCTCATGAATGAGGAAGATGTAGCCCTAGGAGCTTCACAGCTTGTCCTGTTTCCACTGTCCTCCAAACAGCAGGCAGAATTTGTAGAGAAAGTTGTTGTTTGGGTCTGTAGTGTAACACCGCTGGGATGTACTGATGGCAATCTTTGATTAACCTTACAAGTGACATTAAATACATATTGCATCTTGCCTTTTTATTATCTAGGAATTGTTCTTGCCTGTTAATGAGGGTATTCAAGGGCAAACACATCCTTAATCTTTTACATCACACCATTTTCTTTGCTTCCAAATGCAGAGCTTTAAGGTCATAAATATGGATAAAAGGAATAGGGGTGGATACAAAGGTATGGCTGTCATATTTGTTATGAATCTGAATTGCACATATCATTTTCAGTTTTAGAATATAAAACTTTAATGACAGAAATTTTATTGGCAAACATTTTTAAAGCATAACTATACTGATATTCATTTTCCCTATCAAAATAATATGGCACATTACAGACTTCCAATGAGTTGATAAAACTGTATGTAAAGGCAAAACCTTTACTTGTTCTGCATGGAGTGAGTGGGGGAAGGCTAGAACCCGTTGATCGCAGTCTACCTGTCGACCACAGGGCAGGTGACAGGTAAACCACGAACAGGTTCCTGCGCCATCGGCCCCCACCTTCTAGGTGTCAGTCCTTCTCTTTCCACCCAGCCTCTAGCCTCCTCTGCCACACCTTCAGAGTGGCCCGGTCTTTCTCTCTCTCTCTCTTTCTCTCCTGCTCCCAGCCTCCTCCACCGCTGTCATCAGTGAACAGTGGAGACCGGGAGGCAGCATAGCTCAGGATGGAGGGCAGGTGACTGGTTGCTAGAACACAGGGCAGTCCTAAGCAACCAATTAACAGTTTGCTAATATGAAAATTAACTCTGCCAGCTCCTGCTCCCACCCTCTGTTCAGAACTATGCTGCCTCCCGGCCTCCGTTGTGTACACAGGTGGGACACTGCTATGAGAGGGAATGGGGGCCAGAGGTTACTGCTATAGGGAAAGTGGGGGAGGGCAGAGGACACCACTGTGTGTGTTGGGGGGGATGTGAAAAGGGTAGAAGACACTGTTATGGGCAGGGTCACCTAATAACAGTGTCTTCTTTCACCTGTCACATCACCCCTCACCCACCCCTTAAACCCTGCATTCTGAGTGTAATGCACACCTTTACCCTGCATTCTGAGCCTAACATATTCCTGCATTCTGAGCCAAACACACTCCTTAACCCTGCATTCTGAGCTCAACCCACTCCTACACCCTGCATTCTGAGTGCAATGCACTCCTGATCCCTGCAGTCTGAGAACAATGCACTCCTGATCCTTGCATTCTGAGCGGAACACACTCCTGAAACCTGCATTATGAGTGCAATGCACTCCTGAACCCTTCATTCTGAGCTTAATGCACCTCTGATCCCTGCATTCTGAGTGCAATACACTCCTGATCCCTGCATTCTAAGCATAACACATTCCTATTAAATTCACTGTGCCATATTGCATGATACTGCAGTACTATGCGATCTTGTGTCCACAAACACACTGTATTTTCAGTCTATGTTTGGGGTTAACAATGTATTACCCCCCACAGTAGATCACAAAAGGCAGTGCATTTTGAAATGGTGCAGTAAACACACATGGAACATGCCTTTCTCACACTGCGTTCTGGTGTGAACTGTCCCAAACATTAGGACACTATGCCCAGTGATGTTTGACTTCATCAGTGTTGTTCAAGTAGATCTCCATCTCCTAAAGGATGCCTACCCCTGGGCTACACCTTATGTTGAAGCAGCACACAGCCTAAGTACAAGAGTGCAAGCAGCTGTAGCACAAACAAAGTCCACAGCTTTGAGAATGGCACTGCTGTTTTGTCCCAGGTCTTTAAAGGGTATATCATTTAAAAGAGAAGAGCTGCCTGAGGCCAGGTTGTCCCACTTATCCTATTCCCACTTATCCTACCTGGCACAGGTCTGGGTCTCATGACAAAGTTCCCTTTCTCGATATTGTTACAGAAATTCAGAGCCCATAATTTCTTAACTTTTTTTGCAAATTTTAACATTGCAGTGTTTTTAGGAAGAGCAGAGGAAGTTATCTTTGAAAGGAAGCCATCTATAGACCTGGCTGCAGAATAAGAGTTATATGCATACTTCTGTGGGTGTAATATTCACCAAATATTCACGGAAGCTGAATCAATCTCTATAGTTTAAAAAGCATGCATCTGTGCTGATTTTGAGTTACTATTACAATCACTTTTGTATGCCCCAAAAATATTTATTGTCCACATATTTAACTTTACTTTTTTTTTCTTTACAAAGGAAGGATCTGCATGTCTTAGGGTCAATTAAGAAGATAACCTTACAACATTTTCTCTTTCTCCAGAATTACCAGTGCATACAAGCTAATGCAAGTCAATATGGAAGGCCTTAATTACTTGCATCAAATCACAAACATTATTAACATTTAGTAACTGTATGTACAAAATAGCATACATTTCTAGCAGTGCCCAGTAGCCTTACAAGCAGGATAATTTAAGCTCTACTTGCCCTGCCTTAAAATTGGAACAGACCCACAAGATTTAACTGCTTGCTCCCCCCCCAGATTATTATTGCTGTGTAGCCCTCCCATAGACCATTCAGTGCATAGACCCAACAGTCCTTTCTAGAACTACCTTTTATTGTGTGTCTGCAACAGTTGTTCTTTAGCTTATGTCCCCTCCCTTCAGTGTAAAAACAACACAAAAATATAGAGTCGGGGTTTATTGTTTAAGGGGTGGGCTTTATCTATTTAGAGTGGGGGTTTGGTGTTTTAGGTTTCATTTTTAATTTTTTTTGAGAGAGATATTTTCACCTATGCAATTGACCAGGCAAAAAGTCACCTTGCTATTTTGCAGCTAGTATGCCTGGGGGACAGGGGTCACACTGGACAAGAGATTGCAGCTTTTCTGTGGTGACTGACCACACACCCACTTCTGCCAGGCCAGGTCACATGTGACAATGACACCAACCTACTGAATGCCCATTGAAAGAAAAAGTTCACACAGTACTTGGCAGGCACATGTAGTGAATCTGGTGACGCTCCACTTCCTGGTTAGGTATCCTGGTTATCAGGATGTCCTAAAACAGGTCAGAAGAGTATGCAGTCACATTAGGCAGTTTTACCCACCTGGTAATATTAAGGAAAGGCTCTAGGCAACTGAGTTTTGTTTTCAGCATTCCAATAAAATCCCAGTACTGAGGCTCTTTTTTAGTATATTCAAATTGTTTCTTCTACTTCTTTAAGAATAGGAAAACATATTTACATGTGAAAAAAGATTGATATTTCAAGCATTCTGTTCAAGATAAAATCAACACCAGCTGACAAAATTGTCAATGAATCTATGTAGTGGCGTACCTAAAGCATTTGGCTCCCGGGGCGGATCCTATATCTGGCACCCCCCCCCCCACTTTAAAATGTAAAAACACCCACAAAAATTTGTAATGTTTTCAAGAATATTTATTGCAAAATTTCACAGCCCCCCATCACAGTGCCCCTTGCAGTCTGCCCCGTCTCTCTATTCACAGTCCCCCCTTTTGCACTCTCTGCCTCCCCTGCACAGTCCTACCTTCAGCATAGATAGATAGCTAATATTATTAGCAATGTGTTTAAGTTTGAGTAAGAGATTGGAGACTTGCTAAAGGAGATATTCAGAGACTGCAGACATGATACAGGAGATGGTCCGAGACTGCAGACATGGTACAGGAGATGGTCAGAGACTACGCACTTGATACAGGAGATGGTCAGAAACTACAGACATGATACAAGAGATGGTCAGAGACTGCAGACACAATACAGTAGATGGTCAGAGACTGCAGACATGATACAGGAGATGCTCAGAGACTGCAGACATGATACAGTAGATGGTCAGAGACTGAAGACATGATACAGTAGATGGTCAGAGACTGCAGACATGATACAGGAGATGGTCAGAGACTGCAGACATGATACAGGAGATGCTCAGAGACTGCAGACATGATACAGTAGATGGTCAGAGACTGAAGACATGATACATTAGATGGTCAGAGACTGCAGACATGATACAGGAGATGCTCAGAGACTGCAGACATGATACAGGAGATGCTCAGAGACTGCAGACATGATACAGGAGATGGTCAGAGACTGCAGACATGACACAAGAGATGGTCAGAGACTGCAGACATGATACAGTAGATGGTCAGAGACTGCAGACATGATACAGTAGATGGTCAGAGACTGCAGACATGGTACAGTAGATGGTCAGAGACTGCAGACATGATACAGTAGATGGTCAGAGACTGCAGACATGATACAGGAGATGGTCAGAGACTGAGGACATGATACAAGAGATGGTCAGAGACTGAGGACATGATACAAGAGATGGTCAGAGACTGCAGACATGATAGAAGATAGAAGAGCACTAGGGGGCCAGAGAGCACAGGGGAAGCAGAGAGCACTGGAGGAGCTGAAGGGCACGGTGGGGGGGTGGGGGGACTGGAGAGAAAACCAGGAGGGTGGAGAGCACTGGGGGGACAGGGAGCATAGGGGGAGGGAGATGAAAAGCACTGTAGGGAGCTGAAGAGCATCGGGGGGGGCTAAATAACAGGGGGGTCTAGTGCACGGGGGGGGGCTAAGAGCACTGGGGGGGTTGGGTTAAGAGCACTGAAGGGGGGATTAGGAGAATTGGAGGGGGGTTAAGAGCACTGGGGGGCCAGCAAAAGAAGTTGTATAGAAGGGGGATGGGGCAGCTGCATATAGGTGAATTGATCTTTCCCTATTCTTCCTGCAGGAGGGAGAGGAGGAGAATCAGTTATTCAGCAGCTGCAGGAAGAATAGGGAAAGATAAATTTGTCTATATGCAGCTGCCCCATCCCCCTCCTATCCAGCACAGTACACACTTGGGCAATGGGCACGCACTCACCTTCTTCCCGCTGAGGCCCCACCCCCTTCTTCCAGCCTCGGCTCCGCCCCCTTATTCCCACCGTGGCTCAGCCCCCCCGCTAGCAGCACGGACTGAAGGAGCTTCCACTGCAGCTGCCTTCACACTGCGATGCAGGATCTGTCAGAACATGCCGGCTGACACCCCCCAGTGGTAAGCCACTTAATCCATGTTCCAAACAAACTGAAAACAAATCCGGAATAAAGCAGGATCCTATTTATTTCTACATGAACTATTAATAACTATGAGGACCATTCTGTACAGGACTTCATATACAGCACTTGTTAGTTGCAGTTTTAATGTCACTGCAGTTAAAATCAAATATTAAACAGAGCCAAAAGGCTTCTAGTGATCGATCTTAAATGCCTTAGTAAATCTGCCTCTTAGTAAAAAGAGCTATAGAGATTACAGTCTCAGCAATTCCCAAAAGAGTCGTTTATTTCAAGAGCAAAACAATAAGAATGAAGAAATAAACTATGTTGATTTTGTGTATATTTCACTTTACTGTCACTATTACTACCTTTAACTGCTACTTTAAACTAAATTCAAAAAATAAAAAACTGTTTTGAATTGCTTTTGAACACTATTTAACACAAATGTAATAG
Source organism: Pelophylax lessonae (assembly GCF_965119305.1). NCBI lineage: Eukaryota > Metazoa > Chordata > Amphibia > Anura > Ranidae > Pelophylax > Pelophylax lessonae. Next base: position 324,032,052 of record NC_138770.1, on the reverse strand, counting down.
ATTCTACATTTATTGTACAGCTGCATTGTAGTGTTATTAACAAATATCAAAATAAAGTTGGTATACTAAAAATTTATTGCAGCTAAAAGCAATTTTTTGTTTTGTTTAAAGTTAAACTGTATTACAAAAGAACTGTGTAACATTAAGTATCATCATGGGTTTTCTTACTATTTTCAACTCTTAAGATATTATTGTGCACAGAGCAAAACCAGTGAGTTTGGCCAAATGCTTATAGTGATTTCAGTTATGGAAGGTAGTTGTTCCTCAGCTTTCTACTTTAAAGGATTAGTTCACCTTTTCGGGCAGAATTTTAGCTTTTTATAATAAATAGAAGCATTTTCTGGCCTAGACATTCCAATGTGCTTTTCTCTCACTTATCTTGTCTGCAGGATGTTTAAAGTCTTGTCAGTTTATTTGTATTTTTGAACTGATTTTCAGATTTCATCACTTCCTGTAGCTTGTATCAGCATTAACTTCCTGTTAGATCATCTCCCAGAAGCCTTCACTTCCTTATTGCATTACAGAAGAGGGCATGATAGGGTGTGTTCACCACTCTGGAACACGCCTCCCTCATTAGAATACCACATTCCACCCACTTCCTATACAATCTGATTGTCCAATCTCCTTTAGATCTCCCTTCAGCAATATAGTACAAGGGCCTGTCTGATTTGATACAAATTGGATGGATTGTTCGGGTGTACTAACGTAGTCCATAGTTCTGGTAAATCTAAAAGAAATTGTACAGATTGCATAGTGGCTATCTTTATAAAAGTACATAGGAGGGAGTGGATGGAGACACTCAGCTGTCAGGCCTCATTCACATCTCCACATTTCCATTCCATGCGTTCTTTTTGGAGTGTTTTCACTTAGCACGCATAGGGCAGTCCATTCACTTGAACGGGCTTCCCTATGCACAACTATTTTTTTGTGGAGCGGAGCGTGGTGTGTTACCTCAGTTTTTGGTGCATTTGGCACACTTGGGAACCCCTAACATGTAATGACAACAGAAGCACGATGCCCATTTGCAGCATTTCTGAAACATGGCACAGAACGCATTTTCTGGGCAGTTTGCCATGCTTTTGGAAACACATAGATGTGATTGCAGCCTAATTGTTCTTGTGTAAATGCACTAATTTCACTTTCAGGCCCCATTCAAACCTAGAGTAGTTGGAGCGCATGTTTTTTTAATAGTTTTTTCAGTGATTTTAATGGGCTGTGCTATACTTGGCAAAGTAGCTCACTGGACATTTTTGCAAGTTTTTTACTGCATTTGTCACCTGTTTTTTCATGTGGTAAAATGTGTATTTGCTTTTGTGTTTTGTTTACATTAACAGTTAATGACACTGAAAGCACAACTAGGTAATTTTAAGTGTACAAATGTTGCCATACACTACACAATCTACTTTAGATTTACCAAAACTATATAATAGGAAGACACACCTTCGATCCAATTACTCTGTATCCAGTCAGGCAGGCTCTTGCACTACATCAGGAGTGTCCCGTGGGCTGCATGTGGCCCCAGGTTGTTTAGCATGCAGTCTGAGTGTGTCTGAAGAGACCCTTGGGAAGCCAGGCAAATGGAGGAATGCTGGGGGGTGCTGTGAAAACTTAGTTGATGGGTGAAGGTGTGCTTGTGAGGTCAGCTAGTAAACTCCTTCCAGTGTCTTATTGGCTGATCTGTCTGTGTCTTTAACCACTTTTGCGTTCCAAACAAAAAAAAGCGTCAATTTTGAAAAATCACTAATATTTTCTACTTTCTGCTATAAAACATTCCCAATAAAAAATGTAAAAAATTATTATTTTTTTATCAGTTTAGGCCAATTCTGCTACAAATTTTTGGTAAAAAAAATCCTAAAAAGCGTATAATTGGTTTGCGCAAAAGTTATAGCATTTACAAACTACGGGATCGATTTATGGACTTTTAATTTTTTTTATAAGTAATGGCGGAGATCATCAATTTTCATCGGGACTGCGACATTGCGGCGAACAAATCTGGCACTAATTGACACTTTTTGGGGACCAGTGACATTAATACAGTAATCATTGCTAAATAATATGCACTGTTACTGTATAGATGACACTGGCTGGGAAGGGGTTAACACTGGGGGTGATCAAGGGGTTAAATGTGTTCCCTAGATGTGCTTACTAATTGTGTGTGGGGGGGTGGATTTAACAGAGGCACAGAGAGATCGGTGATTCAGCTTAGCTGAATCACACAATCTTTCCCTGCCTCTCTGACAGGAGAGCTGTCTTGGATTGTTTGTGATCGAGCCGGCTCCTCCTGCGGTCTGCCTCCCGCTGTGTCTTAACCACGTGCACATAATCACATAGATCTACGTGATTTTGCGCAGCCGAGCTGCCCTGCCACAGTAAATCTGCGTGGGTGGTCGGCAAGTGAGTAAACCAAGGAGTTTCTGAAGCGATCTGAGAAAAATAGACAAGGCCTTGTTTTCAAAATCAAAGAAAACAATTTATGTGCAACAGAGGTACATTAATGGCATATTGGTTACTCAGGGGAGCTGGATTTTAGAAAAAAAAAGTGAACGAAGCCTTTAAACGTAACTTCATTTTTGTTGAAAAAAATAAAAAATTCCCCTCTGGGTGATCTATGTACATTGCAAGGGTTTTAATAAACTTTGTTGCAGATTCCTAAATTTTGTTATTCTGAAGAAATCCCTGTGTGTTTGTATGTATCTAAGTGGGAAAGTGGGTCTAATGAGAGATTTCATAATTATCAATCAGCTGTTCACCTGCAATGCTCTGATGAGGAAAATTGCAGGCTCTGCATCTCTTTAGAGATGATTTCCTACTGGAAGTATCTCTTTAAAAAATTACACTTTTGTTTCAGGGGATGCCTGAAATCTGACTTGTAGACTTCTGGGGAAATTGGTGAGCCAATCACACAAGCAGGAAATGCTGTTTCTGGGGAGTGTTATGTACACATCCACATTCCAGGTAGCCATATTGCATTGCATTTTCAGAAAACTACAGAGCTGCAGATTGAAAAGGAGAAGTTATTTTTTTAATTAATTTAAAATAACATTATAATACAATATGGCTTGTGTCACAATTGTATACTCTTTATTTTTTTTTTCTTTATTTTCAATTTTTTTCCCATAAAGTGGAGTTACTCTTTATGTTTTCATATACAGACTTAGCTGACTATTGAATACAATAAAATGGGGCCATTGTTTCAGCCTTAACGTTAGGTCAACAATCAACCTCTAGATAGAAACATAGATAAAAGAGACTGCGTTGTACAGCTTCCAGAAAGCTCGAGCAAGTATTTTTTTTTTTTTTTTGCTGTTACTACAAACTTCAGCAAGTCTCTGTGGATATCAGTCAGAGGTTAAATGACCTTTTGTATGCAAAAACATCTTTCTTTCTCACATCTCTGCATCTGTAAATACATTAGTGTGCTCATATTCTTTAAATCTGTATGTGTTCTGAGAACAGTTATTACCTGTAGCGCTATTGCCTTTACTAGTCTTAAAACACAACAATGCAAAATCAGATAAGTATTTCATATTCAACCCATCCTGCTGTTTAAGTTGAATCTGCACATACATCATTTATTGCAGTCCAAAGAAACCCCAGCCATCACTGAAATAAAACAAATAATGCTCTCTCTTTAGAAAACACATGGTGCTCTGAGAATCTTGTGTAAAGACTGCTCCCTGTATTAAAACAATAATTTTATGTAAATTGCATAAATTGCATTAAAAAATAAATCTAAAACAGTTTAAAGTGTATAATTAAAAAAAAAATGACTAAAATATATTATTGATTAATAATAAATTCTCAATTATTAGTTCAGATGTTAGGTGAATATAATTTAATTCCAATTTGATATATTTTACTTCTATTTTCTCCCATCTTTCTTCCTGCAACCCACTACCTGAGGCTGCCAGCTCACATCATAACATATAGGGCCCTGGGGATTATCATTAATATTTTAACAAAAACAATACAATAAACAACTGACTGCATTTTAATTTAATTTGCCCTGCAGTGATACTTTTATATCACTAAAAATGTATTTAAACAAAGCAGTTTTGCCTTGGAATACTGGGGTCACCGGTTTGAGTCGGAACACTATCTGCATTAAGTTTGCATGTACTGTGCTTTTGTGGGTTTTTCTTTTGGGTACTCCAGTTGCTTTCCAAACTCTAAAGACATGCTGGTAGAATAATTGCCTCTTGTTTAAATTTGCCAAAGTATGTGTGTGCATGTAAGATTGTAAGTTTTTTGAGAGCAGGTACTCATGTAAATGTACAGTATGTAAACACTGCGTATAAGTTCACATTTTTCATGTTTTTTTCAAAGAAGAAGAAAGAAGATTATGCTACAAACCCCAATCAAAGATCTCTAAATCTAAGGGGATTAGCAATCCGATCCATCCAAAAAAGTCATAGACTAAAAGGATGGTACCTGAGCCTAGGGAAGGACATACAAGGTTTTGCCTGTAAGGTTTCCCTTTTTTGGCACCCCCTGGACTCTGGGATCTGGACCCTTGGTAAAACCAAACCCCAAATGCACTTTGGAAGGCTGCTCTACAGGTCCAGGGGAGTGGCCCCTCAAAAACATGGGAACCCAGTTCTTGAATGTCGGTGAGTGACAGAAACTCACCGTAATGGGTGAAGATCGGGTTCTTGTTACAAGACAGAATCCTGTGGTGGAAATACAAATAGTTTTATGCACTGTTCCCTTTAAGTAGAAAAGATACCAAGTACCATGTTTGGTCTCTGCCAGAGACAGTAGGTGTATCAGTTGTGACAAAGCACACCTTGTTTGTTTAAACATATTGCTTTCACCCTATGATGTTCACCTGAAACAGTAGGTGTATCAGCTGTGATGAAGCGCGCCTTGTTTGCTTAATCTGCTCTCATCCCATGTTGTTTGGTGTGCAGATTTTCACCTTGGCCCGAGAGCGCCCATGCATTTGTCTCCTCGGAGGCTCCAGATCAGGCAGTGCCTCCAGTGGCGTGTCTGTGGTGAAGAATCGTCCACTCGCACATGTGAATTTCCCTTATTTACAGGCACAAGCATGCACGTGGAGCCGGGAAGGGCATGTCATGATGCGATTGGCGTGCACATGGATGCCATTGTGCACATAGCATGCCTCACATGCACAGTAACAAGCGCAAACAGTGCAACTTTTTCAGGAAGTTTTTTAGTGCACAAGCTTCTGGAGGCTGGAGGGGACCCAGAACAGCAGCAGCTGGGTGCGTGAATCACTGTGGGTCTATGTTTACAGGCACGAACAGGTTTTGTTACTTTGGGATAATCAGTGCTGTGTGTGATAAGCTGTATCGTTTGTCACAAGCCTTGAGTACACTAAAGTTAGTACCTCAAGTTTTTCTTGCCTAAAAGCAATGTCCTCCCAAAAGAGGGGTGGGGGGCACAGCTGGAAGGGGCACTGTGGTGCCGCCGTCAGGACTAGTAGATCCTAGCAGTGCTTCCTCTGTGTTTATCTCCACTGAAGGGCCAGAGGCGACTAGCCAAACTGAGCTAGTACGGTTGTCAGGCATAATAGCCACATCCAGTACTTCTGTCTCAACCTACGTTACTAAGGACAATTTGGCGTCGGCGTTAGCCGGCCTTAAGGGTAAGTGCACTGCTACCTGTTAAAAGGAAAAGCAAATGTCCTTCTTTTAAGGTTTCCAACACTCAAACTCCCAGTACATCTAATCCCAGGCAGTTGCAACAGCCCCAGCCATCTGGGACAAGAACCAAGCCTTTGGGGCAAGGGCAGAAGAAACCCTGGGCCCAGAGATCAACCAAGTCTAGCTCTAAACCTACCCTGTGAAGGGTCGCCACCACTGGTTTTCGGAGGTCTGGGTAGAAATAATTCAGGACAACTGGGTTATTTCCATTATTTCACAGGGGTAAAAACTAGAATTTCGGGTATTCCCGCATCCACAGTTTGTAAAGTGAAACATACCTGCAGATCCTCTAACAAAAAATCTTTCTGGCTCTGAACCATTCAAGGTCCCAAAAAGTGATTACAGAGGTTCTGTAAGATGAAAGACTAAGGGGTTTTTACTCAAACCTTTTCGTAGTCCCCAAACCAAATGGATATGTTAGACCTATTCTGGATCTCAAAGCTCTGAACCAGTTTCTAAACATTCGTACTTTCCGAATGGCCTAAATTCGCTCAGTCATGGCCTCCCTGCAGGGAGAGGAATTTCTAGCATCCATAGACATCAAGGATGCATACCTTCATGTGCCTTTGATTCAGGCCCATCAAAGGTTTTTACACTTTGCAGTAGAAAACCATAATGTTCAGTTTCTGGCTCTGCCTATATGGTTGGCCACAGCTCCAAGAGTGTTCACAAAGATCCTAGCTCCAGTATTGGCTGCTCTAATGTCTCAAGGGATATCAGTGGAAGGATATCTAGACAATCTATTACTAATAGATGGATCGGCTTCGGTTCTAAGCCAGAATGTGTTCAGGACAGTTCAGTTCATAGAACATCTGGGTTGGATTTGGCAAAGTCAACATTACAGCCGGTCCAGCATCTGGAGTATCTGGGTTTCCTTGTGGACACAATACAGACAAAGGTATTCTTGTCATCAAGAAAGATCACAGCCCTTAAGGATCTGGTTCGATCTGTGAGAAGGGAAGAGTATCCTTCTGTATGTCTTTTGCATGAGGTTAGGTAAAAGGTAGTGTCCTCATTCAAAGCAGTTCCCCAAGCTCAATTCTATGCCAGAACTTTACAGAACAACATTCTGTAATCATGGACCAGAAAGGTTCAGTCCCTAGATTGGTGGATGTCTCTGGTACCAAGAGTACAACAGAGTCTGAGTTGGTGGTTGATAATCAGGAAGTTGGAAAAAGGGAAATCCTTTCTTCCAGTAGACTGGAAAGTAGTGACTACAGACGCCAGTCTCAACATGTGGGTAGCTGTTCTGGAGGAATCCACTGTCCAAGGAAAGTGATCTTGGGTAGAAAGGAGCATTACTATCAATATCCTGGAAATCCGAGCAGTTTGTCAGGCATTAAAGTACTGGACACCTAGACTTCAAGGTTACCCTGTCAGGTTGCAATCCGGCAATGTCATGGCTGCGGCTTCACTTAACCATCAGGGAGACACCAAGAGTCAGTCAGTCCAGAAGGAGGTGGATCTCATCCTATCTTGGGCTGAAAAATGTATTCCATGCCTCTCAATGGTTCTCATTCCGGGAATAGAAAACTGGCAGGCAGACTTCCTGAGTCGTCAACAGATGTTTTCGAGGAAATGGTCATTACACCCTGAGATCTTTGCATTGATCTGACATTGCTGGGGGGTTCCAGATGTAGGTCTGTCGGCATCCAGGTTCAACAACAAGTTGAAGAGATTTGTGTCAAGGACCAGGGATCCACTTGGAGTTGGAGTGGATGCTTTGGTAACTCCTTGGGAGGAGTTTTCCTTGATCTATGTCTTTCCTCTGGTTCAGTTGCTGCCTCGTCTTCTATGCAGAATCCAGGTAGAGGGGAAATTAGTAATCCTGGTGGCTCCAGCATATCCCCAGAAGGTTTTGGTATGTACAAATTCTAAAATTGGCACTGGAAAGGCCTTGGGTTCTTCCACTAGGTCTGGACCTGCTCTTTCAAGGTTCAATATTCCACCCTGCTTTACAGTCTCTAAATTTAATGGCTTGGTAATTGAAGCCTTGATCTTGAAGGAGCGGGGTATATCTTGCCCTGCAGTCTGTACCCTGATAAATGCTAGAAAACCAGTCTCTAGAGGCATTTATTACAGAGTCTGGAAATCTTACATTTCCAGGTGTGAGGCCAGGAAATATCATCCCCGCAAATATATTATCAGGAGAACTCTAGCTTACTTGCAAGTAAGGGTAGATATGAATCTAGCCTTGGGCAATATTAAGGGTCAAATTTCAACCCTATATCGTTTTTTTTTTTTTTTCTCAGAGACCGATCACTTCTCATTCCTTGGTTCAAACCTTCATTCAAGGGGTGCTACAAATGCTTCCACCAGTGAAGCCATCATTGTATCATTGGGATCCAAATTTGGTGCAGGCAGTTTTACAGAAACTGCCTTTTGAGCCCATGTGGCATACCCCTCTGGTTCTTTTGACCAGAAAATTGGTATTTTTGGTTGTAGTAACTTCAGCCAGAAGAGTTTCAGAATTAGCAGCTCTTTGTTTGAAAAGGTCAGCTCAACCTTTTGTTCCTGCTGCCAGAAGGGCCCAGGAAAGGGCAGGCAGCATCTAAATCTACTATTTCACAATATATTTGCCAGGTTATTATCCAGGCGTTTGGTTTAATAGGGAAGGTTCAACCTTTTCTGGTAATGGCACACTCTACTAAAAGAGTAGGTACCTTTTGGGCAGTTCGCTATCAAGCTTCTATGGCTCAGATTTGCAAGGCCCCGACTTGGTCGTCAGTGCATACGTTCAATAGATTCTATCAAGTGGATGTTAGGACCCCAGAGGAATCTGCATTTGGCCACAGTGTTCTGCAGGCAGCTATGTAGATCTTTTGGGGTCTGATGGTGGTATTTATGGTATCCCCCCTCAAGTGCATTGATTTGGGACATCCCATATAGTAATGAATATGGCTGCTCTGTGTCCTGTGATATAAGATAAGGAAATGTGGATTTTTCCTACAGCTCACCTGCAAAATCCAATTCTTGTAGCACATCATGGGACATAGAGGTCCCTCCCCTCTTGTCTGGGATGTTTATTGCTTGCTAAAAAAAAACTGAGATACTTCCTGTAGGAGGGGTTATATGGGGGGACTTCCTGTCTGATTTGTTGCCAGTGTCCATTCACCTATAGGTGGCGTATAACTCATATAATAATAAATATGGCTGTCCTGTGTCCCGTGATGTACTCCAAGAAATGGATTTTACAGGTAAGCTGTACTAAAAATCCATATATATATATATATATATATATATATATATACATGCACAGTATCTCACAACAGTGAGTACACCACTAACATTTTTGTAAATATTTTATTATATCTTTTAATGTGACAACACTGATGAAATGACACTTTGCTGCAATGTAAAATAGTGAGTTTACAGCTTGTATAACAGGGTAAATTTTCTGTCCCCTCAAAATAACTCAACACACAGCCATTATGTCTAAACCACTGGCAACAAAAGTGAGTACACCCTTAAGTGAAAATGTCCAAATTGGGCCCAATTAGCCCTTAATTCCCTCCCTGGTGTCATGTAACTCGTCAGTGTTAAAAGGTCTCAGGTGTGAATTGGGTGAATTGAGAGCAGGAGTTCTTACATTTGATGGTATTGCTCTCACTCCCTCAAACTGGTCACTGGAAGTTCAATATGGCACCTCATGGCAAAGAACTCTCTGAAGATCTGAAAAAAAAGAATTGTTGCTCTACATAAAGATGGCCAAGGCTATAAGAAGTTTGCCATGACCCTGAAACTGAGCTGCAGCATGGTGGAGGACAGGTTCAACTCAGAACAGGCCTCGCCATGGTCCACCAAATGAGTGTCCATGCTCAGCGTCATATCCAGGGGTTGTCTTTGGGAAATAGACATATGAGTGCTGCCAGAATTGCTGCAGAGGCTGAAAGGGTGGGGGTCAGCCTGTCAGTGCTCAGACCATAAACCACACACTGCATCAAATTGGTCTGCACGGCTGTTGTCCCAGAAGGAAGCCTCTTCTAAAGATGATGCACAAGAAAGCCATGCAAATAGTTTGCTAAAGACAAGCAGACTAAGGACATGGATTACTGGAACCATGTCCTGTGGTCTGATGAGACCAAGATAAACTTATTTGGTGAAGATGATGTCAAGCGTGTGTGTGGCGGCAACCAGGTGAGGAGTACAAAGACAAGTGTGTCCTGCCTACAGTCAACCATGGTAGTGGGAGGGTCCTGGTCTGGTGCTTGCATGAGTACTCCCGGCACTGGGGAGCTACAGTTCATTGAGGGAACCATGAATGCCAGCATGTACTGTGACATACTGAAGCAAAGCATGATCCCCTTCCTTCGGAGACTGGGCCACAGGGCATTATTCCAACATGATATTGACCCCAAACACACCTCCAAGATGACCACTGCCTTGCTAAAGAAGCTAAGGGTAAAGGTGATGGACTGGCCAAGCTTGTCTCCAGACCTAAATCCTTTTGAGCATCTGTGGGGCATCCGCAAATGGAATTTGGAGGAGCGCAAGGTCTCCAACATCCACCAGCTCCGTGATGTCGTCATGTAAGAGGACTCCAGTGGCAACCTGTGAAATGCTGGTATACTCCATGCCCAGGAGGGTTAAGGCAGTGATGGAAAATAATGATGGCCACACAAAATATTGACACTTTGGGCCCAAATTGGACATTTTCACTTAGGGGCATACTCACTTTTGTTGCCAGTGGTTTAGACATTAAGGGCTGTGTGTTGGGTTATTTAGAGGGGACAGCAAATTTACACTGTTATACAAGCTGTACACTCACTACTTTACATTGTAGCAAAGTGTCATTTCTTCAGTGTGGTCACATGAGAAGGTATAATAAAATATTTACAAAAATGTGAGGGGTGTACTTACTTTTGCGAGATACTGTGTGTATATATATATATATATATTTTTTTTTTTTTACTACAGTTTACTTAGTAAAATACTATAAGTACTATATGGGTTATACTCCACCTACAGGGATCGTAGAGCTCACTTAGCTGCTGCTAACTAAGGAATATATTGGGGTAGCCCTAGTGCAATAAATTGTATATAAGTAATACAATACCTGTGTTAAGCAAATTCCGGGAGGCAGGGGAAGACAGAAAAGCCTGGCGTTCTATTGTCACGAAGAGTCGGACACGATTAAAACGACCGAAGAACAACAACATACAATACCTGTAATAAATATATATGAGCCATGACAACTGCTCTGACTATTTTGAAAATAGGATAAAATGGGAAAGGTACACACATGCAGGGCAATATACAAAATGATAGAAAAGGTCCCCAGTGTGCTTTTGAACTAGTCGAAAAAAAAAAAAAAACTGTTTTAATCAGAGATCTTTTTGTTGCATACATTTGCAAATACATGTTGAATTCACACTGCTGCTTCAAGGTATCTCTGAAAAGTGTGGTCCCTGTTAATGTAGGGAGGAAAGGGCTGCCTCCATTTGAGCTTGGGCTCAGTTTGTGCATGGCTATATATTTCATAAATCGGAATTCAGATAGTTATGAGTTGGGAGGTACAATTTTCAGGGTACTGTGACACAATGGAATGGCTTTAACATATATATCTGTAGAGTATGTATATAGATACAGTATATATATATATATATATATATATATATATATATCTTTGTATATATGCTGCTTTAATAAAATGTGAGAACATTTAAGTTAAAACTATAATTGTGAAAAATTTACAGTGCAACGATTTGGTTTTGTTTTGTTATGAAAGCTGTCAAGATATAAGGATACATTGTTATTGTTTTGTTATTAAAGCTGTCAAGGTATTCAGGTGTTATAAAGCACTTTTAAATCTTGGGAGGCCAGGATTTTGATAATACATTTTAGATGTGTGATCAGATAATAAAGTTCATGTATGTTTTTTAACAAATACATTTATTTTACTTTAGACTGAGCTTCTGATTTTAGCCGTTAGGTTAAAATCAGGATATGTCAAAGTATATGAAAAAACTTGTACAATATATAATGTAACTTTAACTTGAAAAGTTACATTCTATATTGTAAAAAAATTAGATAAATACGTTTCTCCATGGAATTTGGTTAAAAAGGCATACACTGCTAAGGCTTATCTTGACTGTGTGACATCAGCTCCTTATTTAAAGCTTCTGTCATTGGTTTACTTGTGACGTTATAATCAGACTGAAGTTTCCTGCTGATTTGTTTTTTTTTTAACCGCTTGCTGACCGCTTACCGCATATATACTGTCTCAGTGTGGCTCTCCCAGGCAAACCGACGTAGGTATACGTCGGTCGCCAGGTGGCAGCTAGGGAGTGAGCGCGCGCCGCTGGCGGTGCACTCCCACTGGCGGTGCACTCCCGCTCTTCAGCGGGGAGGCCGATGCAGTGGGCAGGCGGCTCCGATTGCATTGTTCCCTGCTGAGAGAGAAGGACGGTCGGCTGTTGTAAACACAGCTGACCGTCCTTCTCCCTGGGATGATCATAGAGCCCATGTGATCCTGCTATATAGGATCACATGTTTCTATGGTCACTTCATTAGCCACGCCCCCCCCCACAGTTAGAATCACTCCCCTAGGCTCACATTTAACCCCTTGATCACCCACAGGGTTAACCTCTTCCCTGCCAATGGCATTATTACAGTAACAGTGCATATTTTTAGCACTGATTACTGTAGTAAGATCACTGGTCCCCCCAAAAGTGTAAAAAATGTCAGTTAGGGGTCCGATATGTCGCAGTCCCACAAAAAAATTGCAGATTGCCGCCATTACTAGTAAAAAAAACAATAAAAATTATATACTGTAAATCTTTCCTGTAGGTAGTAGCAACAAACCAATCAAAATACGCTTATTGCAATTTTTTTTACCAAAAATTTGTAGCAGAAAACACATTGGCCTAAAATGTTAAAAAAATTTTGATTTAAACAATTTTTTGGGGGAATGTCATATAGCAGAATGTGAAAAATATTGTTTTTTTTTTTTTTTCATAATTGTTGCTCAAAATACTATAGCACAAAAAATAAAAATCGCAGAGATGATCAAATACCACCAAAAGAAAGCTCTATTTGTGGAGAAAAAAAGACGTAGATTTAATTTGGGTACAGCGTTGCAATTGTCCATTAAAGTAAATCACAAAATAGGGCCTGGTCAGGAAGGGGGAAAATCCCTCCGGTCTTAAAATGGTTAAAGTTTAATTCTCTGTTATGATGGGTTGCAAATCTGTGATTATCTTTCTCATCTCTTCTAGTGCTGGATTATATGTGGTTACTAGAGGTACAAGGTTATTTGTTTTTATTTTTTTAGGGCCGCATTTATGCTTGAATTGATGGTTTTGTCCTTGTAACCTGTCTTGTGGAGAGAATCTCCTAGTACTCTGAGATATTTATTTCCGTGTTTTTGGTCTGAGCATATTCAGTGCTATCTGATGGCCTGACTGTGTATGATGGCTGTTTGGTGTGTTGGGGGTGGAAGTTGGAACTGGGGATCCAGTTGCATCTATCAGTGGGTTTCCTGTATATTGAGATGTGTAGCTTGTTATCCTTGATGTATATTGTGATGTCTAGGAATTTTTCATCTGAGGTTGAATAGTCCATCTTTAGTTTGATTTATGGGTGAAATGTGTTGATCAATGAAAAAATTTTCTTCACCATAAACTTTTATAGAGTATTGTTATTTTAAATATAATAAACAGATATAACAAACATGTATCCAGTTTTCCTTGAATATCCATCCATTCAGTCTGTGCAAAGAAAAGGCTGTGATATTTTTAGGTTAAATTCTTGAAATATATTCATTGTCTGCAGTTTTAAACTATTTTTTCCTAAAGTCATAACATTTTTTTTCCGAATATAAAAAGTACCGTATTTTTAAAATATATAAAACTACAAAAATGCATTTGGTTGCTTCATATAGTTATACTGTACATGTGTCTCTTTTTCTAACAGGTTTTGATTTAATAAAATGTGAGGATCCAGGAATACCAAACTATGGTTACAAGATTCGTGATGAGGGTCACTTTGCTGATACAACTATTATGTATAGCTGTAACCCAGGTTACACAATGCATGGAAGTAGCATACTTACTTGTCTCAGTGGAGATCGGAGAGTGTGGAACAAGCCTTTACCAACATGCACTGGTAACACGAAAAGTTTCTATTTTTAAAAAAATAAAACTGTTTTTTAAGGCTTTTGAATGCAATCCAATTTATTGCAAGCAGGAAATATTCACTTTTCAATGTAAATGCTCCCTTAGGGAAGTGAATAAATTAAAGATTGTACTTTAAATTAAACAATCATGTGAAAGGACAATTACACCACATCAGCTTTTCATTAAAGGATAAGTAATCTTTAAAAAAAAAAAAAAGATAAATGCACATCTTTTTGCAGATAAGAAAACATGCACTTTTTGTTTTTTTACATTGCAGGCTGTAAAGCATTGCACTCATGATCAACAGATTATGGGTACAATACCAGGATCCTACAGACTCTCAGTCAGCTGTCTGACCATACTTAAAACACAGACAGACAGTTTCTGAAGAGCAGGAAGATTCAATGAACTATGAGAGCACTTACCAGTACCCTCACAGTTTATTGAGAAATACAAGCCACCTGCCACAATGAAAGATGGTATTTGTAGTCTAATAATTTATGGAAAGCTGTGAATGAATGATGTGGCTACATGGGTGAAGCATGGGCATGCTGTTTTTGAATTGTGTTAGCAGGTGCTGGGAGAGGATCCCCTGCCTGCTGTCACAATAAGGGATTGTGTGGGAGTGTGGGCAAGTGCTTTAGTAACATCTTACATGTTACAGCCAGAATATGGGGGAAAATGTACCATGTTACTAATAGTGAATGTATCCTTTAAGCTATGTAACATTCACTTTGCAGAAAACGCCATGAGGACGATTTGCTAAAGGTATTTAAAACTGTTCACTTAGCAACATTAACATTTACTTGGGACAGTGTACATCCAGGATTCAAGGTGAATGTTCGCTTAAAGCAGATGTACAGCCAAAGCTTGTTTGGCTCTACATCTCCTACGGATCACAGGACTGAACTCCACTCTCTGCTGTTATCACAGATGTCAGTCCAGGCACCGCGTCATTGCGACAATGGAAGTCGGGATCCACCAGGTGCCTGGACTGACACCCGGCTCAGCCTCTTAGCAAGCTGCTGAGAACCTGAGCTGGCCACTCCCCACCCCCTCCACAGCCCAGTGCTCCAATGAGTGAGAAGGGGGCAGAGCAGAGAGCAGTAACTGACAGTCAGCAGCTCTCTGCTCACGGAGCTGTCAGAACTGAGTGATCAGAGGTGTTCGATCACTCGGTTCTCAGTGCAGAGGCGCCAGGGGACAGATGCATCTTCAAACTGATGCTGCATCCACCCAGGTAACTATAAATGGGAGAAAAAAACAATCCTTTAATTATTTTTTAACTAAGTAAATAAAGTGAAGCTTTGTTTACTTTGAATACCCTACATGTGCAAGGGATTTTACAAAAATATTTTTTTTTTTACTTTTACATGAATGAATGACTTAGCAAACACAGCTTCCCCTTTTCACTAAGGCTCCATTCACACCTGGGCGTTTTCAGCTCCAAAAACGCTCAAAAAAAACGTTTCCAAAATGCCCAACAAGAAAAATCCCATTCATTTAAATGGCCCCTGTTCACATCTGAGCGTTTTAACGCCTGAGGCAAAACGCCCAACACTCAAAAAAGTACATGAGCTTCTTTTTGGGCAGATTGCAGGCGTTTTCCATTGTTCTCTATTCAATCTAAAAACGCCTGCACAAAAAACGCCTGAAAAAACGCCTGTAAAAACGCCTGAAAAAACGCCTGAAAAAACGCCTGAAACAAAAACGCCCAGGTGTGAATGGAGCCTAAGTGAAGTAAACAGTCACTTTCCCATGGTAAACAATCCTTACTCTTTTTATAAACAAAACCCATTGTACTCTTTCAGTAAATTAACCTCATTGCTTAGGTACTGTATATACACGACACGCCTGAACTCCTAAACATTACATTGTTTGTTAATTGGTCCAAAATAAAAAATACATTTAAGAAGATACCATGTTAAATTGTTTTAATAGATTGTAATGCGTATGCTATTTTTGCAGCTGAATGTGGAGGTCGAATTTATGCTGTCGCATCAGGGCGCATTCTGTCTCCAGGTTATCCATCGCCATATGAAAATAATCTACACTGCACTTGGATTCTTGAAGCAGATCCAGGGAAAACTATTAGGTAAGCTGTCTGTCTGTCTATCCATATTTATACATAAACAGTCAACACTGTTCATTTCTTATACAGCAAATATTAAAGCTTAACTCTATGCTTTGGTGAACTTAAATAGTTAGCTTGAATCAAGCTGGTTCAAACAAAATATTTCCTTTACTAATGCGCTCTTCACAAACTATTTCTATCAACTACATACCGTATTCAGCGCTGTGTTCTGGCAGCAGGATGGAAACTTCCTATCCCACTCCTGGAACAAAATGTTCTCAGGCTGATTGCTGCTTTATATTTTTATGAATGATTACAAGACTTTTGCTGATTGGCTGAGGCAGGGATGCAGGCAAATGATGCCATGATCTCATAAAATATGAAGCTTTCTTTGAATTTCTGAGCAGTGCTATTTCAACTTTGTTTTGTTCTGGGAGCAGGATTGGAAGTTCCCATCCCACTGCCAGAACTATATGTAGCCTACATACAGTGACTTGCGAAAGTATTCGGCCCCCTTGAACTTTTCGACCTTTTGCCACATTTCAGGCTTCAAACATAAAGATATAAAACTAATTTTTTGTGAAGAATCAACAAGTGGGACACAATCATGACGTGGAATGAAATTTCTTGGATATTTCAAACTTTTTTAACAAATAAAAAACTGAAAATTGAGCGTGCAAAATTATTCAGCCCCATTAAGTTAATACTTCATAGCGCCACCTTTTGCTGCGATTACAGCTGTAAGTCGCTTGGGGTATGTCTCTATCAGTTTTGCACATCGAGAGACTGAAATTTTTGCCCATTCCTCCTTGCAAAACAGCTCGAGCTCAGTGAGGTTGGATGGAGAGCGTTTGTGAACAGCAGTTTTCAGTTCTTTCCACAGATTCTTGATTGGATTCAGGTCTGGACTTTGACTTGGCCATTCTAACACCTGGATATGTTTATTTGTGAACCATTCCATTGTAGATTTTGCTTTATGTTTTGGATCATTGTCTTGTTGGAAGACAAATCTCCGTCCCAGTCTCAGGTCTTTTGCAGACTCCATTAGGTTTTCTTCCAGAATGGTCCTGTATTTGGCTCCATCCATCTTCCCATCAATTTTAACCATCTTCCCTGTCCCTGCTGAAGAAAAGCAGGCCCAAACCATGGTGCTGCCACCACCATGTTTGACAGTGGGGATGGTGTGTTCAGGGTGATGAGCTGTGTTGCTTTTACGCCAAACATTACGTTTTGCATTGTTGCCAAAAAGTTCGATTTTGATTTCATCTGACCCGAGCACCTTCTTCCACATGTTTGGTGTGTCTCCCAGGTGGCTTGTGGCAAACTTTAAACAACACTTTTTATGGATATCTTTAAGAAATGGCTTTCTTCTTGCCACTCTTCCATAAAGGCCAGATTTGTGCAGTATACGACTGATTGTTGTCCTATGGACAGAGTCTCCCATCTCAGCTGTAGATCTCTGCAGTTCATCCAGAGTGATCATGGGCCTCTTGGCTGCATCTCTGATCAGTCTTCTCCTTGTATGAGCTGAAAGTTTAGAGGGACGGCCAGGTCTTCGTAGATTTGCAGTGGTCTGATACTCCTTCCATTTCAATATTATCGATTGCACAGTGCTCCTTGGGATGTTTAAAGCTTGGGAAATCTTTTTGTATCCAAATCCGGCTTTAAACTTCTCCATGACAGTATCTTGGACCTGCCTGGTGTGTTCCTTGTTCTTGATGATTCTTATTCATGATGCTCTCTGCGCTTTAAACAGACCTCTGAGACTATCACAGTGCAGGTGCATTTATACAGAGACTTGATTACACACAGGTGGATTATATTTATCATCATTAGTCATTTAGGTCAGCATTGGATCATTCAGAGATCCTCACTGAACTTCTGGAGAGAGTTTGCTGCACTGAAAGTAAAGGAGCTGAATAATTTTGCATGCCCAATTTTTCAGTTTTTTATTTGTTAACAAAGTTTGAAATATCCAATAAATTTAATTCCACTTCAAGATTGTGTCCCACTTGTTGTTGATTCTTCACAAAAAATTACATTTTTATATCTTTATGTTTGAAGCCTGAAATGTGGCAAAAGATCGAAAAGTTCAAGGGGGCCGAATACTTTCGCAAGGCACTGTACAGTTTATACAGCACTGACAGCCGTTACATGTGTTAGTGAACTAGTTTGTTTGGACCAGTTTGCTCCAAACAGACTATGTAAAGTTCATTTAAGTTGATTAAATCCTTGACTTAAGCTTTAAAGCTGAACTCCAGTCTCACCTTTAGTCCTGCAGAGTTGTACAGGTTTCTCTCCTGTATTTAAGTTATTTACTCTAATTTCACTGTACACTGTTAGCCTTTTACAGTATGCATTAGAAACTGCAGCAAGTCAGTTCCTTACTGTCCGTGGCCAACAACCTTCAATCGCTGCATTTCAGTTCTTTCATTCATGGAGGCTCAGCATCACATGTGGGCATTAGCTATGGCAGCCAGCATGTAAACATATCCTGTTCAGGAATGCCCACTCCAGACAGACATTCACCCATCATGGCATTTTGATAATTTTGATAATTGTCCTTCAGGGTTAAGGCACTTCAGGGATGTCATGAGGCAGGACACTGGCGTGTTTTTGAGAAACTATACACAGCACCCTGCTGTCTTTTCACTCAAATCATGAACTTACTGCTTAGCATATAGAAGCCCAGAGACTTACTGATGGCTATAAGATAATATATGTAATAAAAATAAAATGTTTTCTCATGAAAGATATACATGCAAAGGTCCCAATAGTGTAATATATAAACATTTATTGGCAGCACATAAAGGGCTACACTCACTTCACAGAAAATATGTATCGGCTTATTTGCAAACAATATGACAGCGGTTTCTCATATCTCCCTCTCCTGTGAGAAACTGCTGTCATATTGTTTGTCGATAAGCTGATACATGTTTTCTGTCAAGTGAGTGTAACCCTTTATGTGCTGCCAATAAATGTTTACATATACATTATTTGTGATATAGAAAAACACTTATGCCAAATTCTAAAAATTTGTAAAATGAATAGAACTGCTGCTGCTACAACCCCCTCTGGGTAAGCAAAGGAAAAAATAGAATAGCCAACTAGCTATTAGCAGCGCAATTCCTCAATCTGTGCGTGATATCTATATAATACTCAAAGTACGACAAAAACTAAAGTGCAATCATACATATACCCTGTGAATGTTGGACAGGTAATAATGGTGATAAAAGTACATGTAGTACTAAATAAAGTGCAAAATATTTCAAATATATAAAGTGCAGCAACTTGTAGTGCAAAAAATTGTCCAAACAAATATAAAGTGCAACAGCTTATAGTGCAAATAATGTCCAAATGCTTATAAAGTGCATCAACAATGAATAATGGTTCCCAGCAGCTCAAAGTCTCTTCAAGGTGCAACAGTGCATACATCCTTTTCACAAGTGCAAAGTGCTATATGCCAAAATTAATAGTGATGGTGACACCCTCTGTGTACTAGGAGTTTGAGAAGAATGCACACTCACCAGACGTTGTTGATCTCTTATGCCATATGGCAAGAAAGATCAAATAAAGCTTAAAGGATCATCCAGCTCTGTAATCCACTCATCCGTGCCTGGAGGAGGTTGGTCCTATAGTAGGTAGATATATGGGGACACAAGAGACGGACTCCTCATGGTGAAGTATCTTTAAAAAGTTCCAATATTTTATGTAAAAGTTTTTTAAAAGAAAAAAAGGAAAACAAATGGTGGTTGTATAGTAGCAGGATGCTGCAATTTGCAGCGCGGGGGGTTCCCGTGTGGATGACTCACACACTAAACGGGGAACCGCGCCACTCCGAGACTTCCTGGTGCAGCATGTGTTCCAGGCTAGATTCCAAAACTAGGCTACATGCATACCAGCTTATAAGCCTGTGCACTTGTGAAAAGGATATATGCACTGTTGCACTTTAAAGAGACTTTGAGCTGCTGGGAATCATTATTCGTTGTTGATGGACTTTATAAGCATTTGGACATTATTTGCACTATAAGCTGTTGCACTTTATATTTATTTGGACAATTTTTTGCACTATAAGTTGCTTCACTTTATATATTTGAAATATGTTGCACTTTATTTAGTACTACATGTACTTGATTCACCATTATTACCTGTCCAACATTTACAGGGTATATGTATGATTGCACTTTAGTTTTTGTTGCACTTTGAGTATTATATAGATATCATGCACAGATTGAGGAATTGCACTGCTAATAACTAGTTGGCTATTGTATTTTTTCCATTGGGGCATTTTCATTTATATTTTTCATGAGCAACTATTACTGTGGGGGAGTGGAAGAGATGCTAAAGTTTTTGAGAGGAGGAATCTAGCAGCTGCAGAGATCTATAAAGTGTTCATAGACCTCACAGTGGACACAGTGGAAAAGGTGCACAGTAGTGAAGGTCTTGGGTATTTTTATGAATTTTATCAGTCCATCGATCAGTCTGTTCAATGGACTGATCATATTACATGCTGTTTTTCTAGGTGTATATGGCAATTCATAGAGTGGCAGATGAAGGCATTGTGATTATGGTATAATAATAATTCCCTTACCACCTGCTGGTTTACTTTGGAATGAAAGGACATTGATATAACCACTGCACTTTAAGCTGACTATGATGATTTATGAAGAACAAGTCTTTTGGCTACAGGGATAATACACATGCGCCTGTATGTTAAGATTGTTTTGCCACTGCCTCTACTAACTGATACATTTTTTGACACCTACTAATGACCCCTATATGCACAGTTCTTTCATTCCACTATCATTGTTTGGGCTCTAATGGTATTATGATATAATTTTTTGCTGCCAAGATATCAAGGTCCTGATGAAGCGGCAAAATGTGAAACGTGTTGACCTCTTGGAACATTTAGCATAAAGATATTGATATATGTACTACATGGTGAAACCCCACCCAATGAGAGTGAATTTTAATTTGCTTGTTTTGTGGTTTCAGTATAGTCCTACTACCTTTTCCTTTGTTAATTTTAAAAACAAGAGCAACTCTACTTCAACTAAATCTTCCCATACCAAGAATAACATAACATTTTGTTAAATACGAGTTTTTTGGAATGAGTGTACACCATGTGTATCATGTATAACACACAACAGTGCTACTGATGTTGATAAAAACAAAGAATATATTTAATGTTAATAAATTTCTGTCTTCAGAATAGCTTTCTCCTGCTCACATAATGGGGTATCTACGATAAAAATGTCATCTTGTACAGATATGAAATATATTATTTGGTTTAAGAAATATTTCTGTTGCTATAAGCACTATGTTTTATATATTGCATTAGAAACTGATCTCTGTGCACATCTGCACATTAATCTTTCCATAGTGCCTTTAGCATTTCAGTTCAGATATAAAAATCTTTATCAATAGTTCACTCAATTATAAAAGTTGAAGATATACGGCTAATGAGAATTGTGTGTAAGAAAATGTTATAGAAAGTGTCAAAATTCAGCTTAATCATTTTAAAAAAAAATTGGATGAGTACAGAACACTGTAAACTTGATGCAGGTTTTACAGTTTATTATTTTAAAACGTACTGCACAATTATGATTGATAAGTACCTTTTATATTTTATTACCAGTAATGAGCATGCAATATCATTACATAGAGGACCCAGGAAGCTATAGGCAAGAGCAACTACATCCTACATCCTAAAAAAAAAAAAAAAAAATCACAAAGTACTAAAGAGAAACTGTCACCCGGACATACCAAAAGTGTCCTGCTACTTTTCAGGAGGAATCCAGACAAATTATTTATTTCCCAGGGCACAGCTTAGGCCCAATAATACTTCTAACAAAACATTTCTTAGTATTCGCTATAATATAAAAAAAAAGCCTCATTTTTTTAGTCCACTTCAAAGCTCCCCTGAGACATCACTAACATTTCACAAGTATAAAAACTCAAAAAATCTGCAGCACCCCCCCCCCCCCAATATTTCTCATATACCACTAAAATGTGTTAACCCAAACAAACTCCAATTATATGCATGTCTCACATAGTGTTAACAGTAGTTAACAAAGCCTGAATTTAAATTCATATATGTTTCACACTAAATAAAAAAATACCACAGTGAGTTATTTTTATAGCAAAAAAAAAAAAAGAAGATGTGATTGTGTTGAGTAAATAGATGTGGTGCCGGAATTATTATTACTGTATACTATCATTTTTGATCAGCTTCATCCCTAGCTAGCGCTGCTGGGGATTGAAAGCTCTGAACCCAGAAGCAGTGTAATTCACAATGTTACCAGTGTATATGTCAGTTTGCTGAGCTCCTTCTGCTCTAGCCATTGACACTCTCCATGCCCATCCTGGGCCCACAGGAGGGAGAGCAGAGCCAAGAATACAACGTGAGGGTTTACAGGGGACAGTACTTTCCACTGACTGTCAAAGCATTCACTTCCATCAGAAAGGGGACAAGCAGTTTGACAAGTACACACTCACATTCCCAGCTGCTACAGGGTGTGTAAAATCTATTGCTGCCACCAATAGATGCCTTACACCCATGACATTAAAGGGGTAAACCAGTCACACCTAGGTGTTTGTAGACAATCCTAAACCCAGTTAAAGTCTTGCACCTTTTTGCTTGGTAATGCTTTAAATATAATGCTTGACAAGTACAAGTACATCAATAAAAGTAAAGGATTAAATCAGTCACAACCAAGGATGTGTGGACCCTTTGAAACCCACTTGAAGTCTTGCACCTTTTTGCTTGGGAATACTTTAAATATCCCTTTCTCTCAGTAAAAATACTGCTCACTTTACTCCTATTTATTTTGGTCAAATAACTGCTACACTCCTCATCGCAAAGGTTCTTATACAGATTGGCATTTCACAGGAAGAGGGGGTGTGTCTGATCAGGTCTTTTAATGAGTTCATATTACTGAGAGCACTGGGTCTAAATCTGGCAGCTATTGGACTGCACAGTCATATTTCCATACCCTGTACATCTGCTGTAACAAGAAAGTAGAGGTAAGACTACGAAAACAGATGCTGTTAACACAATGTCTTCATGACTGCATATTGATTTCTGTGATTTCACTTGGAATTTAAATTGGGACATGGATGAGATGATATTTATCAAAATCCTATATTTATGTCCACACAGAAGACCCTAGAATTATTATTTTATGGTTTTTGTTTGCTTTTCTTTCAGTGCTTGCTAGTTTAACATTATATTTCTAGAGACAGAACAATGCATATTTTAGTGTTTACAAGATTAAACATTATATATATACTGTCTTGTTTTTTCAGCCTTCACTTTATAGTTTTTGACACTGAAGTCTCACATGATATCCTCAAGGTATGGGATGGACCTGTAGACAGTGATGTTCTTCTGAAAGAGTGGAGCGGTTCTTCTCTCCCCGAGGACATTCATAGCACATTCAACTCTTTGACTTTACAGTTTGATAGTGATTTTTTCATCAGCAAGTCTGGTTTTTCCATACAGTTTTCAAGTGGGTATAACAGGATGCATTATAAATTTAACATGATTCACTATCTACGTTGCATGGAAATGTTCCTGTGTATATTCTTTACCCCTGACTGTTTTCATCTACATAAAGCACACAAATGCATATAGATTTTCCTTTCAAATGAGTTGAAATGCCAAACATATTTTTTCTAGGTCTATCTCTATATTCATTTAAAATGCAAGGTGGGGAATAAATATTCATGATGTCTGTCAAAAGCAACCTTTCTTTTGGAGCCTTAGTTCAATTTGAAAACTTTTTTATCCCTTCACTTCGCATCTTTATTGGTGTCATCCACGCGGTGTCTCTATTTATGAAGCAGTTAAAGGATTGTCATTCCAATTCAGCACAGCATGTAGAAAATGAAGATACAAACTGACTCATGCAATTATATTAATTGTAATCAAGCTACATATTTTTCATTACAGTTTAATTACTATTTAATCATGCATAAAATCACAGAGTCTGAGCTTAGTGTAAAAAAATGACCCTTAATTTGTGTATATAATATTCTGTAATGCTGAACTGTCAGCAGATATGTCTTTTATAAACAGAATAGCTGTTAGTTAAATGTTCTGTCATTGCTGAAAAAACATAGTTTGAAAGGCAAAGCAAACAATAACTGAGTGTCACCAATAGCAACCAATCCATAGAAAACAAATTGAATGATAGAAGACACAATACCCTTACTTGATATGACATGAAATTAAATCTTTGAGAATCCAAGATTATTGGATTTCATTTGAAAATTATATATTTTCAGTCTTACAGCATAGTCTTGAGATGGCCATGAGATGAGATTAGCTGATCTGCTGTTTCTAGTCAAATTTGGTAATGCAATCATGTTAATGGCACAAGCAGAACATTTTTGCTGACTATTTTCCATGCTAGGTTTGTAAAATACTTCCAATCATTGTTTTTACTCAAAATGTAAGTGCTAGTGGTGTCTCCTTCCCATGTCTTCTCTGAATAAATATTATATACACTATTTAAAGTGGTAGTATTTTAGAATTTTATTTTTCCCAACAGGTCAGCTTATAATAAAGCTGGCTTGTAGGTAAAATAAATATATCCTAAACGTGCACCATTTAGAAGATATTCTTGTGAGCAGCAGCCAATGTCATCACTGGCGCATGCGCTCTGAAGAAACAGCATACCCCTGCTATTCCTTCGGAACTGTGTGCCGCGGCCAAGACTCCCATGTGCATGCGCGGGAATGACGCCATCGTGATTTGGCTATTCAGACACCCAAAGTCCCCGAACCCTGAAGGAAGACAAAGTGAAGATGGAAGCCCCTACAGCAGTGACAGAGCGCCACTGAAAGGCTTTGTTCTAAGGTAAGTCTTTCATAACCACTTGATGACTGCCCTAACCTCAATATCCTTTTTGTACTGTGGGCAATTCTCTTTCAGATAAAAGTGATCCCTGTGGGGGATTCACCATGGTATCACTTTTAAAGGTGATGGGAGAGGTGACCCCCCCCTGCCATTTTCCAGTCATCTCCAAGCCTACCAGACCTGTCAGTAAGCCCAGAGCTGATCAAATCCATTGTATATTTGGGCAGGATGTCAAGTGAGGGCAAGATAGCTCCCGCTCAGTTCTATGCCCTTGGAGGACACCTGGCATCACTTCCATCTCTCAGCCTTACAGGGATAATTTTTTATTCCCTTAAAGGCAAAATTACATGTTTTTTTCTTTACCCTAGATCTCTAAATAAAGAAGACCTGTCATGCTTATTTCTATTACAAAGGATGTTTACGTTCCTTGTAATAAGAATAAAAGTGTTAAAAAAAACGTAAAAATAAAAAGTAAAATAAATAAGAACAAAAAATGTAAAGTGCCTCATCCCTTCGTGCTCGCACGCAGAAACAAACGTAAATGTGAGTTGCACCTGCATATGTAAACGGTGTTTAAACCACACATATGAGGTATTGCCTTGATTGTTGGAGCGAGAGCAATAATTCTAGCACTAGACCTCCTCTGTCACTCTAAACAGGTAACCTGTAAAAATGTTTAAACTGTTACCTATGGAGATTTTTAAGAGCCAATCATCAAGCATGCGCAAAGCATGACATGTTAGGTATCTATTTACTCTAGATAACATCATCTTTCACATTACACACAAAATTGGGCTAACTTAACTGTGTTTTTTTTTTTATTCAAAAAAGTGTATGTTTACAAAAAAATTCAGTTTAAAGACTGCTGGGCAAAACCAGTATGACATAAAATATCGCATTGATTGCCATTTTATTCTCTAGGGTCTCTGCTAAAAAATATATAATTTTTAGGGGTTCTAAGTCACTGTTAAGCAAAAAATACTAATTTCCAGAAGTTCAAGAAAAGGCCTGGTTTTAAAGTGGATAATGATGATATCCACCTTATGATATTGCCTTGCAGGTGGAAACTTTTTTTTTTTTTTTTTTTTTCACAGAGTTTACTACCGCTTTAAGAATCTCTTATTTTTTTAAAGGTTAATGCAAATTTGCTGATTTAATAATAATTACAACACATGCTGTAGAATATATGCATAAAACATCTTCTACAAAGATTAAAAGGTTTCAGTTTGTCATCAACATTTAATAAACAACTTGGTTTTAGAACTTTAATGGGAAACACGATTAGATGAATATTAGATCCTTTCATCTATGCTTACAATGTGAGCCGGTAGAATTGTATGTGTAAATTTACTATTTTTAATACAATATATTTAAAACATTTTTTGCACAATTCAAAGAAACATTACACTCTAATTTTGAGATTTTGAGATGTGTTTTCATTGTGTCACACTGGGCTTCATATGACCATAGAAATTTGTGGGACCACCGCAGATTATTATAAGCCCTGATATGCATTTTCTGGCTTATTTACTATACTAAAGATGATTGTAAATTGCAGTGACTCTAAGTAACCCATAAGAAATATTAATTGCATTTTAAATCGTATTACTTGTTCTACTATTATTATTTTTTTTAACATGATATTGTAGTATGCAGTTGGATTTGTGATTAGGGCAGCATGGCTAAGATGATGCATTTGTGTCTGAATTGTGCACTGTAGTGGAAAATATACTGAGAAAAGAACATTCTTTTTTGGGATTGTAGCTTTAGATGCAACTAGTGTGTTATGATACAATAGAATAGAAAGAAGGACTTCACAATAAATAAAAGAAAAAATAAGATTGAGGCTTGGAAGATAAAGTACTTTAATTCATACCTTCATTGATTTTATTTTAGTTCTATCAAGATACATTGACAGTGGAGGTCATACTGTATATTGACTTTGGAATGTTGCTCAGTAACTTGTAACATCAATTACTTATTTGTGTTGGCCATAATTGAGAACAGTTTTTCTTGCAGTTGATGTGAAAAGTCACTGCTTCTAGTGATGAGTATAAGGTCACTTGGTAGAGAAAAACTCTATTGTGTTTAATCAACAGAAATTAGAAAATATTAAAAACACCCTTAATATCCCTGCAGGAAAATATTTCTGCTTGAAATGGCATTAAATACTTCACACCATTTAGGTATTCGATGCTATTTTGCAGAAATCATCTTAGCGTGCTAATGGCTCTTTAATCTTTCAGATGCAAATTAATTTCAGCATTTATACATATTATGGATTTGATGCACCGTTTAAAAGTCATATCACCAAAGCAAAATATTTCTCTGTTTGAAGTGAATATTGAATTGAAGTGATCTAGCCACAGAAATTATGGAATATTACTTACCCAAACAGTGTGGTTAGGTAGATATACAGAATAAAAAATTCAAATAAACTATGCACTGCAAAACTATAAATAAGTAAAAATTGAAAGTAATTTCTCCATGTGACCTCTAAGAAGACATATCCTTAGGAAAATTCCAAAATTTAGACAGTCAGTTTAAAGGGAGATTATAATGATTTTGAGTCATCTTTATTGTATTTTCTATCCTTATATGTTTTTAAATTTCAATTTTATATTTTTTCTTTTTGCGATTTATATAAATATTTGTACACTATCATCATGACTTTAATACAAGGTAAACCTATGAAACCAGCGTCAACAAACATTATTTGCTTTAGGGGTGAGAGTACGGCAGAAGCAGTTTGCTTCTAGACTGTCTCTGTCTAATTGAAACTCTGTGTATATTAAAGTGGAACTTTAGCCAGAAATGAAGTCCAGAAAAATCACTGCATGCAGTAATGTTGCAGGTATAGCTATGTAAAACATTCAAAATATGTGTCTATCCTGTTTAAAATCAAGTAATGCATGGCCTTATTCTGTTCTGCACAGCCTCATTTGTTCTTTATTCTTGGCATTGTGCCAAAAAACAAATATAATTGAGGTCAATCTGCTGACAGACTAAATATTTACTGCTGCTCAGGGGCTCTGGGTTTCAGCATAATGGCAGCCTCCAGCGAGAACCATGAACAATGCTGGAGGCAATTTACAGCACACTCTAATTCATGTAGCATAATTATTAATGTGGAATGTAAGTTATTTGCTAAAGAACATTATTTTTTATTAAGTTGTTATGGGTAAAGTTTTGCTTTTTCAGAATAGCGAAAGAGACTGGAGAGAAAGAGGGATGAGGAATCACGTTGCATATTTGTTTTAGACGTTTTGTGTTTGATTTGTACTCAAGCTAATGAGTAGGGATGAGTGAATATGTCTAAGTTTGGTTAGTGGGCGATTTGTTTAACCCTGTGTGCAGCCTTACCATTTTGAATCTAAAACGAAACCCCATTGAAGTCTATTGGAGTGAACCTGGATAATAATTTCTGGCCATTTCGAAGACTATCTGGAAAGGAATTCTCACAAAAGGCATGGAGGACTGGGCACTGCCATGGATGACAAGCACTAATGCAAAAAAAAATATTTTAAAGAAATAGAAGGGAGTTTGTCCTCCAACCAAGAACTGCAAGGGTGACATGGGAGTGTTAATTACATTACATTACTCAGTTATACGGTGACAGGCAGCCGCTCCCAGGCGAATCGCCGTAGCTGTACGTTGCTTCTCTCAGGAGGCTAGCGGGCAAGCGCGCACTGCCGGCGGCGCACTCCCACCCCCGCTCGTCAGCGGGGAAGATGATGCAGCGGGGAGGTGGCTCTGATTGCTGCCTGACACCCATGATCATTCCCCGCTGAAAGAGAAGAACGGTCAGCTGTTGTAAACACAGCTGACCATTCTTCTCCCTGGAATGATCATAGAGCCCATGTGATCCTTCTATATAGGATCACATGTCTCTATGGTCATTTCAGAAGCCACACCCCCACACTTAGAATCACTCCCCTAGGCTCACATTTAACCCCTTGATCACCCACAATGTTAACCCCTTCATTGCCAATGTCATTATTACATTAACAGTGCATATTTTTAGCACTGATTACTGTAGTAATGTCACTGGTCCCCCAAAAATGTCAAAAATGTCAGTCAGGGGTCCGATCTGTCTGCCACAATGTTGCAGTCCCGCATAAAATTGCAGATTGCCGCCATTACTAGTAAAAAAAAAAAAATGACATAAATCTTTCCCGTAGTTAGTAGACGCGATAACTTTTGCGCAAACCAATAAAAATATGCTTATTGTGATTTTTTTTACGAAAAATATGCAGCAGAAAACAAATTGGCCTAAAATATTAAAAAAAAAAATTTTGAGAATGTCATATAGCAGAATGTGAAAGATATTGTTTTTTCTTGTTCAAAATTGTCTCTCTTTTTTTGTTTATAGCACAAAAAAAAATGGCAGAGGTGATCAAATACCACCAAAAGAAAGCTCCATTTATGGGAAAAAAGGACATCAATTTTATTTGGGTACAGCATCGCACAATGGCGCAATTGTCTGTTAAAGTAACACAGTGCCGAATCGCAAAATAGGGCCTAGTCAGGAAGGGGGCAAATCCTTCCAGTCTTAAAGTGGTTAAGCTATACAGTATATGTTGTTATTGGTATTACGTCTTTTGGATGTAAAAAAAGGAATTTATTCAAAATAAAAATATTACCGCTAATTGGACAGATTCCCGACTGAGGACCCAAGGTGAATATAATTGGGCAATGATAATTCTGAAAAGTACAGTACAACCAGCCATCAAAACTAAAAAAATAATAAATAAACAGTTAGACAATTATGTAACAGATAATGACATGCATTAACAATAAAGTGTCCAAAATATTGTGAGCCATTAAACGAAATCTCAATTGGCAATATTCATATAGTCCTTGCAATCTAAATAACTGGATTCAATTCAATGTGCAAACAAGTCAGTCAGCTTTCAGCGCTGTCGCACTTTGAATGACAATAGCGCTGTCATGCAACACTGTCCCATATTAAAATTGTTATCATTTTTTTCACACAATTAAAGATTTCTTCTGGTGATATTTATTCACCACTATTATTATTTTTTTTTTTTTTTTACCATTTGCTAAAATAAAGGAAAAAAGGCCAAAAAACTTCAAAAATAACATATTTTTCTTTGTTTATGTTATAAAATTTTGCAAATAAATAATCTTTCTTCATAAATTTAGGCCAAAATGTATTATGCTCCTTTTTTTATGGCCTATCCCATTTCCTGAGACCCAAAAATGGCAGGACAGTACAAATATCCCCCAAATGACTTCTTGGAAAGTAAACAGTCTGTTTACTTTATTTAGTAAAAGGCATGGCACAATTTTTGAAGCTGCCATGTTTTGTCACAATTTTTTAGAAAATGAAGAAAATAATTTTTACATTATTTTTACATACTGTCACCAGTTCAGTACAGTGTGATCATATAACGGGTATGGCGGTGACCAGGTACATGTACTGGTGACAGTGTGTTCAAAAAATAATAATAATTTTTATAATATTTTATTACATACTGTGACATAAGCAATACACTGTTACCATAGTAACATTCTACCACTCTGAGGAGTTGATTTTTTTTTTTTTACATACTATGTTTGCTCATTGCAATGAATTTCACTGCAATAAGAAAATATTTTTCCTGAATGACAGTGTGTATTGTTGTGATTAGCTGTGATTGGTCACAGCTAATCACATGGGAAACTATTCAGACACACCACATACTCCCAGGCCATATCCTTTGAGTTCCTATAATAGGTATGAACCTCTTAGGCATGAGAGATATGAAGAGAAAGATGACTGGAGATAAATACCCCCACAGAGGACCCCCATCAGCTCTAAAAAGAAGATTTTTTTAGGCCAGGGTCCCAATAAAGGGAACAGAAAAAAATGAAAAGAGGCTGCAGAGGTGGATCTAATGGAATTTTTAATCCCAGTGGGATTACATTGACCAATTCCAAAAAACACACTCTGAATAAAGGGCTCAAGTACGCTCCAAAGAAACAATTGAATAAATTTGAAACCTTTATCGACATCCACAAATACATTAGAAAGCTAAATGTCAAGCGACACTTTCTGTCTAAAGCTAATGAAAGGAACCATGTTTCTTATACGTCCACCACTTCCATTCCGACAGTTCTCAGGAATGCCTCCCTGTTCAACCCCCAAGGAGTGCAAAGTCATCATGTGACCTGGTTTTAAAGGAATTGGAAGATAGAGAATTCAGATCACAACCTCAGAGAGATCTAAGGAAAGGAGTGAAATCACTTTGTGAGAACAAGAATCTTATAATAAGACCTGCGGACAAGGGTGGGGGTATTGTGCTACTCAATAAGGAGCAATACACAGAAGAAATGGAAAGATTGTTATCTGATAAGAACACCTATGAGGTTTTGAAAAAAGATCCCACCCTTAAATATAAGAAACAATTGGAAAAGATTGTCGTTAAAGGTTATGAGGAAGGTATTATTAACAAGAAAGAGAAGGAATTCCTGGTGCCATTAGCACCTAGGATTCCTACTATATATTATCTTCCCAAAGTACACAAGAGCCTTACTAGACCACCAGGGAGGCCCATAGTAAGTGGGATAGATTCTGTCACCTCCAGAATCGGAAGATACGTGGACTTCTTTCTGCAGCCCCTGGTCCAGGAAACCCCTTCATACCTTAAAGACTTAAAGATACGAATCAATGTATTCAAGAAGTGACACAATTAGAGGTGAAGGGAGATGTATTATTGGTCACGGCGGACATGACCTCCTTATACACCGTGATACCCCATCAAATAGGATATGAAGCGGTATGTACCTTCCTGGACACCAACTATGAAATACCCATGGATCAGAAAAGGTTCATCCTGGACTTACTCATTATTGGCATGGAACACAATTATTTCTACTACGGCGAGAAGTTTTACCTACAGAAAATGGGCGTAGCTATGGGGGCCAAGTTTGCCCCCAGCTTAGCCAATTTATTTATGGCACTGTGGGAAGATAGAAATATTTACTCCAACAGACCGAGGCGACTAGTTATGTGGAGAAGGTACATAGATGACACGCTGTTGGTATGGCAAGGAGATGAGGATTCACTGAGAAGGTTTATGGAAAATCTGAATTGTAATGACTGGGGGATCCGATTCACGTATGAGTACAGCAACGTCTCTGTGAATTTTTTAGATTTAGTCATCTCCAGGAAAGGTTCCAGTTTTTCCACTCATACCTATTATAAGCCTACAGATAGGAACTGCTTTATATCCCTAGGCAGCTGCCACCATCCAGCCTGGCTTAGAGCCGTACATAAGGGACAGTTCAGGCGAGTTAGAAGGAATTGTACCGATAGCCAAGTTTTCCAAGAACAGGCATTGGTTCTGAAAGAAAAGTTTTTGGAGAAAGGCTACAAACCAGAAGAATTGGAGAGAGAAATTCAGACTCTCAAGCCGATAGAACAAGAAATTTTGATACAACCGAAAAATGACTCCAATCGGGGGAAAAAGTGTTCCACGTTTGAATTCGCCTTTGTTACAAAATTTTCACAAAATTACAAATGGCTAAACCATGTATTCCGGAAGCATTGGGGAGTTTTACAAAAAGATAAAGTTTTGGGACCTATGTTACCAGAAGCTCCACCAATCATTTACAGGAAGGCACAGAATTTAAAAGATCTGATAGCTCCCAATCCCATTGATCCACCCAACATTCCAAGGATCTTTCCTGACATGAAGGGTTTCTTTCCCTGTAGAAATTGCAGGATGTGTAAAGAAGCTCAGACCATCAGGACCAATACATTTCATTCAACTGTGACTGGTAAAGAATATCCCATTAGGGATTTTATCTCCTGCCATACAAAGGGGGTTGTATACCTTTTACAGTGTGAGTGCAATTTTCAATACGTTGGAAGGACCATACGCACGGCCTCCATACGTATTGGAGAACATCTGGCTAATATATACAAAGGCTTCCCTGGGCATAGTGTATCCCAACATTATGCCCAATGCCACAGGAAGAACCCCAAAAAATTAAAAATCATCGCCATTGAAAAATACACACCGCACTGGATGGGGAGCAATCTGAGGAGGTCTATATCCAGGAGGGAAACCTTCTGCATATATGAACTCGGATGCTCCAGACCCCGGGGACTCAACATAGAGTGGGACATAAATGCACACATAAACAATTGCTGATCCCCTTTAACATCAGGCAGGTTTTAAATGGTATCTTAAGGATTTTAATATCGGGTAAACTATATGAGGTAGTTTACACCATTTTATCTAGTAACATATTCCATAATAGTTGTCACCCCTTTCCTACTACGCTCTTTATTGTGTTCATGTAGGACAGGAAGGAAAGTGCTTACTTCCAGTGTCACTAGGACGGATATACACACGATCCATCATGCATATATTTTAGTTGATTTTAAATAGGAATAAAGTATTTTATAAATACCCCTTTTTTATCGTAGATTGACTTTTTTTATAAATTTACTTGCATTGATATCAGCCAATCATATACATAGACCTGCCTTGCAGACACCGGAACTACGGCAGCTTGCTTCAATATGTATAAATAGAACGGAAGTGACGGTACGCAGGTTACTCCTGTCTCAGTCGAAGTCCAATCGGAAGAAACCGGTCAGATTAGGAGGCGTACACGTCACACAGATACTTGCGGTCCGTGCTGCAGCCGGACGCAAGCCTCTTCAGGAATTTCTGGCATTATTTTCTTATGCTGATTTTCAAGACATCCTAATTGTAAGTGCAATACCGCTTGTTTTAATAAATCTAAAAGGGTAATACACTATCAGTCCTCTGTTCCTTCTGTTATATGGTGGAGCTGAAATCGTCAGCGTAGCTGTTGTGACAGATTCTGTGGATCTTAAGAGAAGGGGAAGGCAGTGTCTTTGTGGATACAAGCGCATACTGATTGCCATCTGGTAAGAGGCTAACCCAGGTGTTTTGCACGAGGTGATTGCCTGTTCACTACAGAGATTGAATTTTGTTCAGCACATGAGTTTAATATTTGCACCTTATCCTTTTTCCGTTCGGTAAGGAGAAATTTCACTTGGTGGTGGATACACTTTGGATGTGGAATCAAGTTACAGTTTTTCACCAATTTGCATTTATATCATCACCCATCTATGGACACTTATGAACTTTTGTGTTTATGCACCTATTGATTATTCACGAACATCTTTATTTATGTTCTGTCATATGCTTTAATTTTTTATTCATATGTTGGGATTTATTGTTGTTTAGCGCACCCCAATATACTTCAATCACATGGTACAAATGGCTGTGATTGGCCCTGTCTGTACCATGTGATCACTGTGACCAATCACAGCTTCCAACACAATTGTATACAATAAAAATGAAAGGAAGCCATTCATTGTTTACAAATGACATGTGATCTGCTGTGATTGGTTATGTGTTACCAGCAGTAGGCTGGTACACAGATCAGTCATCAGCTGTGTCTGGGGGACAGATCTCTCCGGAATACAGCCTGTTCTTGGGAGAATGTCATATGACATCCTTCCAGAATAATAGGGTTTTACAATGACCCAGGCAAGAAGCAGTTAATTATGTAATATATGTGCATTCTAAATGTCCCAAATGATGCTCAGAGATGCATTTTTATGTTCACCATCAATATTTACCATGTGCCACCCAGTGAGATCCACCACTGGTCACACAAACTATTAACCTCAAATTTTTTTAAATAAGCACCTTCTCCTTTATATAGGCTCCCACTCTCTCCTAATACAATATAGGATTTTCTATCGCAGGATCTACACACCTCTCATAGAACAAATAACCGGTCCTCCATTCCATGGTGCTGAAAGAATATACAATGCTCTCCTTCTGTAGTAATAAAAAACAAATAATGCTTAAAAAACAAATCTTATGTGCTCACCAAAAGTATTTTAGCATATTGTTACCCAGTGAAATCCACCAAACTAGCTGCTCACCTCCAAGCTTTTAAAAAATAAAGCCTTGCTTATTAAATAGGCTTCAAATCTCTCTGGACCACTCCGAATGGGATATGGACTTTATAATCACAGTACGTCCACACCTCTCAATGGTGTACAATGGTGTTCAAAGAGAACACAAAATCCTTGTTGTGTATAATATAATGTTATGTATATATTATGTATTATATTATGTATAATATATATTAAATTATAACCGCCATATAATTTATTAAAAACAGCAAGAATCCTGTCCAAAGCTGGCTGCGATCAGATTATTGATTTATAATACATTTTTTGGTTGATAGGTGTGGAAGCGCAGGGACAAAACATTTTTTTAAGGATATTTGGACAATGACATCACCCAAGATTCCAGGCATGTTTACAAATTGTAGCTGGACAGGGATTTAACATTTTGCCATTGTATTGCTACCACCACAAAATTATAGCCTACTAGCTGATGTTTGTTTATAAACACCTGTCAGGGGTGTGGGCAGGATAACTGTGCAAATGTGGCTAGTTTGTTCACCTGCTAGCTGAACTGGAAACAAGCTGGGTTTGGGTAGAAGGTATGTTCAACCCACCCCCAAAACTCATCCCCTAATCAACACCAGGTCTAATTAAACAAAACTCACATTCAAAACAATAATAGACTTTGTCCTTATAGGCACTAACTATACCCTAAAAAATACAGTAAATGTTTACTATATATGTTACCTTTAGCTGTTTTTTATGTTTGCACTGCATATTGTCATTACACACATTCTGTATTCTCAACTCCCCCTTAATGATGGCTCATGTTTTCACTTATACTCTTGGTTTTTTAAACATTCTATGTTACCTGCTGAAGTTACAATCAAACGCATGCAGTCTATTTAAATTAAAATCTTATGAACATTAAAGCAATGTTCTGTTTGTATTTTGACTCCTGGTTAATTGCCACACTTTGGATTTGTGCTGCCCTCTCCTTTTTAATGCTCCTTGCCACCAGTAACTTGTACCTCAGGTGAGGACTAACACACCAGAAGTCTTCTTTAAGGCTTCTTTCCCCAGTTCCCTCAGGAGAAGACTTCTAAAGATAGTTCTCCAGGTAATAACATCAAAGGTGGTACCCAGTCCTTTTGTTGAAGTGGCCACTTCCTGCTCCTGTTATTGAATAGTTTTCTTACCCTCAGTGAAAGTCCATCAAGCTGTTAATCTTGATGTTCCTCTGGGATTTTAATAGGCATACAACAACCTTGAAAGACTTTGTCTCATCTAGCCGTCAGCTATGCATGCTGTAACTGAAGAAGCTCAAAAACCTTCAGCCAGTGTAAAACGTCAGCAGGCTTATTTATTTTTAGCAAATCAGAGTTACATGGAATATGAGAGAGCGATGGAGGTCACATGTGTAGTGTGAAATTTATTTTTAGTTAACAACGAAATAAGCACACATACAGTAATACAGTATATACAAGAATAGAGGCCTATATGATGTACACAGATTCTCCAGAGCTCCTGCTGTGGTTAACACTCAGATGTTAAAATTAGATAGGGATGCTTAATACAGACAAGAGATGCCTCATTATTTAAATAGATGTAAAATAAAATGGTTTTAGAAACAAAATAAAAGTCAGGGACACCATCATTACTAACAAGTGGCCTTAATGACCAACAATAAAGTGCAAAAGTCAAAAAGGAGTGTTCCAGCACTTGACTTACTCAGGAAAAGTCAGTACTTGCATATTAGAGGGGCCTAAGAGTAGAGTTGGGCCAAACATCCCCCGGTTCGGTTTGGGACAGAACTCTCCAAGATCACAAAAGTTGGGACCCAAACACCTGAACCCCATTGAATCCCTATGGGATCTGAATTTGAAAAATTAAAAGTCCCAATTTTGAAGGCTTATATGCAAGCTTTTGGCCATAAAAAAGGGTATGGGGGGCTGGGTACTGCCCTGCTAATTCACATTGTGGGGAAAGGATCTGTGGATCCCCTTATTAAAGGGGGTTTCCGCATATCCATAAAGCCCCCTGCCTGCAGACCCCCACAACAACCCCCTAGGGTTGTTGGGAAAAGGCCCTTGTCTACATCAACATGTGGCCAAGGTGCTTTGGGGTGGGAGGGCGGATTCCCGACGTGCTTCTTAATACTCAGCTATTCACTGTGCCCTGATTGGGGAAAGCTTTGCCCAATCTGGTCTGCGAATGCACTATGCAGTGCGCAGTGCTTTGTGGGGAGCTCAGCGAATGGATGATGTTCGGGCCGAACTTTTGCTCGACTCAAACTGTTTGCCCAACTCTACCTAAGAGTGGCTTCACAAAGCACTAATAAAACTGTTTTTTTTCTTTCTTAGCTATATATAGCTATATATTATCTTAGAAAAACTCATAAGCTTAATCCAAACCTTAACCACCTCCCACCCGGCCACTGTACATATACGGCCGGGTGGGAGTCTCGTCCTTCTGATCGGACGTTCCGGAACGTCCTTCAGAAGGAGCGAGATCGGGCCACCGCGGGCATATGCAGCGGCGCGATCTCGATGTGCCTGTGTCCCTCGGACGCAGAGCAACAAGATGCGGCAGGAGGGCCCTGTGATTGGCCCTCCTGATCACATGACGGCTGTGTCCAATCACAGCCGTCATGTAATGTAAACACAGCCGTTGTAATGGCTTCAATCTCTTCTCCTCCTGACAGATCCTGTCAGTGAGTAGAAGAGAGGATCTCTATTACAGCCTGGGTGATCAGTGAGTATTTCTAATTACTCACTGATCACAGGGGGGGGTCTGTGCTGGTAATCGGAACATTGATTACCAGTGCAGCCCTGGGGGGGGGTGCCACTAGAGCCACCAGGGATGCCCCCCCATGACCACCAGGGATGCGCACCATGGCCACCAGGGATGGCAAACAGAGCTCAGAGAGCCTGCCAGTGGTGCCCTCCCTATCACTGCTGCCCACCAATGCCATCTATCAGTGCTGCTCACCAGTGCCCATTATTGCCATCTATCAGTGCCGCCCACCAGTGCCCATTATTGCCCACCAGTGCTGCCTATCAGTGCCGCCCATCAGTGTCGCCCATCAGTGCCGCCCATCAGTACCGATCAGTGCCGCCCATCAGTGCCACCTACCAGTGCCCATCAGTGCCACCGATCAGTGCCCATCAGTGCTGCCTATCAGTGCCCATCAGCGCTGCCTATCAGTGCCCACCAATGCTGCATTTCAGTGCTATCTATCAGTGCCACATATCAGTGCCCATCAGTGCTGCATATCAGTGCTACCTATCAGTGCCCATCAGTGCTGCATATCGGTGCCACCCCATCAGTGCCACCCATCAGTGCCTGTCAGTGCGGCGTCATCAGTGCTCATCAGTGCAGAAAAAAACGTATCTATTTACAACATTTTATAACCTAAACGAAAAAACTTTTTTTTTTCAAACTTTTCAGTGTTTTTTTATTTGTGCACCAAAAAAAGAAAAAACCTGGTGGTGATCAAATACCACCAAAAGAAAGCTCTATTTGTGGGGAAAAAAATGACACAAATTTGGTTTAGGTACAGTGTTGCATGACTGCGCAATTGTCATTCAAAATGCAACAGCGCTAAAAGCTGAAAATTGGCCTGG
The DNA here is from genome assembly GCF_965119305.1 of Pelophylax lessonae. Lineage (NCBI taxonomy): Eukaryota > Metazoa > Chordata > Amphibia > Anura > Ranidae > Pelophylax > Pelophylax lessonae. The sequence continues at coordinate 323,993,793 of NC_138770.1, read as the reverse complement.
GAAGGAAGGGGGTTTAAGTGCCCAGTATTGAGGTAGTTAAGCAAACCATAAATAAACTCCAAAAGCCAAATTCTATGCAAATCGCTAAATACACCTTTCATATTAATATACTGTAAGAAAGCTGTTTTACCTAATAAAGTATTTTTCAATTCTATCCAACCAGTACTAAGATTTACAGATGCCTACCAGAAAGTACAGCCCAGTAGCATATCTAAGATACTCTGGCACCCAGGGACAATAATATTGCAACCCTCCCACCAAAATGTTCTGAAGTAATAAGTCAGTCAAATTGTAGATATGACTGTGCTAACAGTGGGAGTGGCTTAAAGAGCATTGCTAAGTAAAACCTGAACACACTTCTCCTTTAAACAGCACATATATACCAAAGCCCTTCTACCCCAACCCCCACACACACACACACACACACACCAGCTCACATGCCCCATAGTTTAGATCTCCCTCAGTATTCCTAAATCCTCCCTCTCAGTCCACCTGCCTGTGTACTGAAGCATTGGCGGATGCCAGCAGACATTGAGTCCACTTTACCCGACGACCAGCTCCTGCTGTGTCTAATCACAGTGGGAGTGGGCCACCGACGGCATGTGCGCTCACACTAGTGAGGTACTAGGTACAGGATCCTGTGCAGCATAGCCACCTTGCTGCCATATATTTAAAGCATATGGTTAGAAAGCGGTTAAGGTATGCTGGTGACTTGATTGACCACTAGGGTCTTGTAAGCAAAGCTGTTAATACATCTTGGTTAGCCAGATTAGCATTTTTTGTGTTATTACATATTGGATTGCCCGCCGAAACAAACTGATCTTCATCATGCTAGCATTTATCCCACATACTTACAGGTAAAATGGCTGAGCAACTATGGATATGCAACATTTGCAGCAGAGCAAATATTGAAAAGGCTACACATGCTGTTGACAGAGACTGGGTCTGTAATATGGAAGAATTTTGGCTACATATTAACTAATTATAGAAAGAAATGTGACTTTTTGTTAAACCAGCTGTTAATAGTTTGACAGCAAGTAACCTTGAATATAACTAGCAGCAGTATTCTTGATTTGTTTTACAAGTATTTTGTTTCAGCATACACATACTCTAAATGCATCATCCTTTTAGTGTAAAGTATAATTGTTCAATGATTGAAGCTGGAAGGGAAATTAAAGTGTAGTAGTATTTATTTATTTTTTACAAATAAATACACCTGTAATACTGCGTGGTCATTAAATTAGCAAGAGAAAATATTGATTGTCTTCTGAAAGTTACAACTTAGCCAATTCTGCCTTACATTTCAACTAGTGTAATGAGCAGAAAAAATGAAATGTACTAGAATTACAAATAGAGTAAGACAAATAACAGGCTTTCTCAAATGTTTTTCTGAGCAAGTATGTTCAAGAAATACAGTATTTTCTTGACAGGAACTGGCAGATGTGTTTACAGTTACACAGATATACTTTGACATGGGTGAAAGGCTATATGTGGAATTCAGAGGAAAGTAAAAGAATTTGTGACCGACTTTTACTTGTTTTAGGAAAGCCTGATACAATGGTATGAAATCCATTAGAATTAACAGTCTATCTTTGCCGGGATTCTTCATAGACTAAATACACATTTAATACGTTTGACCTTAATGTGCTCAGTCCTTGAATTCTACGTAAATAATTATTCCCTTGAATATCTGTATAAATATAAATCCGATGAGTTTTCATATATTTTTTATTTTTATTCGCTCTATAACTAATGTGCATATTATCACATATTGTAACACTTTACCCATACTGTTTACTACAAAGCAGTCTTCAGCAGTCATTTTATCTTACTGTTAAGTATAGGTGAATGTGCTTGCATTGAGTTAATGAGTTGTTTATTGAACACATCGTACATTTCAAAAATTTAAGTCTATGAGGGTGAATCTTAAAATTCAAGTCTGGCTATTTTCAAGGCTAATAGTCAAGGGATTGTCAAAGGTATGGAGATCTGGACATTGTACCAATGCAAAAAAAAAAAAATTATATATATATATATATATATATATATATATATATATTTTAGAATTACTGTTTAGCAAGGAGAGGGTTCTCCTCGTAATGTAACTTTGAGGGTAAAATAAGAAAACACTAATCCTTTTTACTTGCTTGGGAGATGTGTTTTAAGCCGTATCCAGTGTTATGGTATGATTCTCACAGACAGCATCAGTGACACTTCTGACATTTTGAATGTTTAATACACCCTATTCATTTTACATTAGTGCTTGGCTTAAATACAGCATCAGTACCCTAATCCACTGTACAACATAATTTTTTTAATCTAGCAGTAACAGGCATACATTGACTGTTGGGAGTAGCAGCCGGAGCAGATATAAAAGCTGTACTGTATATAAAGCTTACACCCTCATCTTTACACAAATTGGTCAGTGGCACAGCAGTTTGATGGTATAGTTTGTTAGCTTCTTTTTTACACAGTGCCATACCACATTGTCCTAAAAATGTGAAAATAAAATGCACAAATACATGATCCCCATCCCTGTATTCCCAATTCTTTCTAAAATATAAAAAAAATAGACTTTAGGTATGTGTTTAGCAGAAATCAGTTAGCATCGGCACAGCATTCTAATTCATTAACTATTAGATATCCAGGCTAGACAATTAGCTGGAGGTGGTACAGCATATGTTTTAGATATGAAATTAAAAGAGCTCTGTGATGTGGGCACTTGTAATGCATCGGTTGCCAACAGATCATTTGGAGTCTTTTGCCTTAGCCTTCAGCATATCAACCATTGTAAAACGTACAGCCTTTTGGGCACCACATGCATGAAGAAACATATGACTATGAACCAAAGAGCTTGGTGGAAGCAGCAAATTATTGATACTAAGTAAGACCTGCACCTAATGTGGGGACAGCACCCCTTAGTACCCAAGGTAAAAAGTCCAGTGTGCCCCCTCTCCATGAGCTGTGAATTAGTTCAGTAGCATACAGTAGGTTTTAGGTCCTCCCCTTTTGGCACCCAACCTTTGCTAAAGAATCCAAGGCAATTGTCTCTTCTTTCCATTCCTCATGCCCCTCTGTCTGCACTCCTCCTCCTTCTAGTTCCATACTTTGCACACTCCCCCTCCACTGCAATATCTGCTGCCTTAAATTATAGGAAAGACTGACAAAGGGGGTACGTTTTAGATATCAAGAAAAGAAGATGATCATCATGGGGCCACACTAAGTAGGGTCTTGTAATTCATCTCCTAACTTTCCCCCACCATCTCCAACTGCATCCTTAACCAGTCAGGTGTCTTTTCAACAAATGATTAATCATATAAAAAATAAAGGTAATCATTAACCACTTCAGCTCCGGAAGGTTTTACCCCTTTTCTGACCAGGCTATTTTTTTGCGATACGGCACTGTGTTGTTTTAACTAACAATTGCGCAGTTGTGCAATGCTATATCAAAAAAAAAAAAAAATTGATGTCTTTTTTTCCACACAGATAGAGCTTTCTTTTTGGTGGTATTTGATCACCTCTGCGAATTTTGCTTTTTTTGCGCTATAACTCCAAAACCCAGGGATATATCTCGGCCCTTTTTTAAATATTGGTATCATGTTGGCTTTTTTCCAACCAGCTGGTACAATTCCTGTCAGTAGGCTATCCATAAAAAATAGGAACAATGGTCTGGCTTTCACTGGCTGATTTCTTTAATTATCCCTGGGTGTAAGCCATCTGGTCCAGGTGACTTAAGTTTTTCAAGTTTAGTTCTGAGTCTGTCTTCTGTTAACCAAGAGGGTGCTTCCTGTGATGTGTTATTAACTTTACATTACAGTCTAGGTTACTGTATCCCCCCAATTCTTTTGTGAATACCGAGGAGAAGAATTTATTTAGCACCTTTACCTTCTCTCTGTCCTTTGTAGCCAGATTCCCTTCCTCATCCTTTATGGGGCCAATGTGTTCTGGCCTCACTTCCTTACTATTTATATACGTAAAGAATTTATTGGGGTTTTTTTTTACTCTCTTCCGCTATGTGCCTTTCGTGTTCTTTTTTTAGCCATCTTGATTGCGCTCTTACATTTCTTATTGCATTCTTTGTAATGTTGGAATGCTGCCAATGACCCCTCAGCCCTCATTTTTTAGGTTGGAGTTTAGCCACATACACATAGCCACTCTACATACTTTCATTAGGTTTTGTCAACAAAACCCACGCCACCCAGCTTTTAAAAAAAATCAGAATTTTAGTGTGTTTTTTCTCTGTAAAAAAACCCCATCATATTATATTGAGCACACACACAGTCTTTGGGTTGATTTTTTTTTAACAGGATACAAAATGGTTGTAAAGGCTCAATGTTTTTTACCGTCATGCATTCTATGCATGAAGGTAAAAAACCTTCTGTGTGCAGCAGTCCCCCCAACCCCCCTTATACTTGAGCCTGATCGTCCTCCAGCACTGTGCACAGGAGCCTCAGCTCTCCCCAGGTCTCTTCTTCCTCATTGGCTGAGACTGCAGCGGGAACAACTAAGCCAATGAGGAGATTGCAAGGGTGGGGCCGAGCTTCTCTCTGTGAGTGAATGGACACACAGAGCAGCAGCTCGGGAGTGAGCCTACTCAGGTGCCCCCATTGCAAGTTGAAAAATGTATTGGGGAAAATTATCCCTTCCCCAAAAAACAAGGTGATTCCAGCAGCTAAATAACAACTGTATGCTGACACATACAAAAAGGTATGCAAACGCTGTTTTCTTTGTACATCTACAGTTGTTTTACTTTATTATGCCATATCTAGTGTTGGTATGTACCCTCTTGTAAAGCCTCTGTCTGTTTTTTTTATTTGTCTGTGCCACCGTTAGGAAGCTTTAGAACAGTTTACCAATAGGAAAACTGTGGCTTTGTGTTTAGTGTGACAACAATACATGTTTTGTACATTTCTTGTATAGATTTCACATATACAGGATATGAGGAATAATCTTCCCAATATGCATAACTCCCAATAGGCTATATTTTATAAAAATATAACTGCAGCTAGGCTTTAAGACTTATTGGCTTAGCCAGCAAAGAGCAACAAATAGTGAAAATGACAGACAATCATAGAAACCATTAACATTATAATTAATAGGTAAACTGTTGACCAAAACAAAAGGGGTCCACAGGATATTTGAGCCATATTGTGCTATTATGAACAACATATTAACACAATATGGTAGACTTTTGTTGGATGCACACAGGCCGAATATCATCTGAAATCAGCTGGTACAGTAGAAACCGCCTGACCTTTGGCTCTTGTGTACTGCTGCCTGTCTAACATAAGCCTATCTCACGACTGGCTTCTGTCAAACAAGCATGCTGGAAAGCCAGCATCCAACTGGCATCCAATCAGCGCTTGCAGCCAATGGCTGCATGTGTTGAACAGTGAGTTCTGGCTTGGGGCATTTCCCTTTTCAGAAAACAATAGCACAACAGGGGAGATCACTGTACTAATATCACTTATAGAGCCACTGGATTGAAAAAAAACCTATTGTGTGTACTAGACTTTACCTACCAAAGCAATTCCCTTCAGTGTTGTGATAACAGTGCTGCTCTTCATCCCCAGGGCTTGCATTTACTCCAAACCCTCTTCTAGGTTTGGAGCCTCTGACCACTTGATTAGACAGGCCCAGGTGATGTAACTATTATACATGTGCATAGAGGTTACTATTTCCTGGCACATGATCATGCGAAAACTGTACACTTAGCTGTGCATGCAGAGATCAGTGTACTCTTACAAAAAAGTAGTGCCACACCCAACAGGCTTGCTTGGATGAGGGGGGGTGTGGCCAGATGATGGCGCCGTGAGCACGCAGTAGCTCGGAGCTCTGTGAGTAGAAGCGGTGCCTGTCCTCGCCAGCCAGCGCTCTCTGCCCCTGTCAGCGTGATTGGCGGACCGAAGCCTGTGGTTTTCTAAGGCACCTTCCAAGGAGCAGCGCCGCTACTTACCTGCTGGTGTCCTGGACGGTCTTAAGCCCCATGTAGGGGGCGGCGAGCGGTGTGTGCCCTTGGTGAACGGCGCTCTTGGCGCCAGTCGTATGTAGCAGCCCAGAGCCCCGCGAGGAGAGGAGGTGCGTGTCCGAGTCTGCCGGACCAAGACAGCTTCTAAGGCCTCTACAAGTGCCGCATACGGAACAGCGGTATACCAGGCCAGTTGGCGCCCTGTGTTCCTGCAAGCACTGCTTATATGCCGACCATCCAAAGTATGATAGAAGCAGAGGCCATTGGCAAATGAACGGACATTACTACCTATTTCCTAAGACGGCCTGCAGCCACACAAAGTAGTGTAGTTGCATCCAAGATGGTGCCGACACGACCACCGACCGCGGGACCCACAGGCCTGGCCGCCCAGCATAAAAAGGCTCTGAAAACCACTACGGAACAGATGGGAGACTCTCTTCCTATTACACAAGACCCTCTCCTTCATGACCCTGCTCCAGAAGATCAGGGAATAATACAGATTTCTCCAACCACAACGCATCAATATCTGCCTGTCACAGAGTGGAGGGAATTTGTGTCCCGTATTCCTACGAAGCAGGACATTAGCGACATGGCAATCACAATCGTGTGTAATTTGAAGGATGAAATCAACTCCATTAAGGTTAAAGTGGATCAGGTGGATGACAGGGTTGGTCAGATGGAAGAGGCGCAGTCCCAATTTGATGTTAGAATTAATGAATTAGAGCACTCTCAACAAATGTTACAAAAACAGATTATCATCTTGCAACTTAAGCAAGATGATAATGAAAACCGTAACCGCAGAAACAATGTTAGACTCAGAGGACTGCCGGAGTCAGTCACTGGCCCTGAGCTTAAAGATTGTGTGGTGAAGATTATGAATGGTCTAATGGAGCATCCGCTCACAGAACCTATCGAAATAGATAGGGTTCACAGGGTTAAAACCCCACATACATGTGGATTGGATCACCCAAGGGATGTTCTAATCAGAATTCATTTTTACTCTTTTAAGGAGGCGGTTATCAGGCGGTCCTGGACCCAGGGTTCATGGGACTTGGAAGGCAACCAAATTCGTTTTTTACCTGACCTTTCTTATAACACCCTTGCTAGAAGAAATACATAGGATAAAAGCTACATATCATTGGGGCCATCCATTTCACCTAGTGATTACGAGAAATAAAAAGTCCTTTGTGTTAAGGTGGCACGAACAACTCTTAGACCTGTTTGCATTCCTTGAAATTGCCCCAGTGCCAATCCAGGACTGGTTAGGTACTTTCGGAAATGGTGGGCCTCTATCAACACGTATAACACCCCGTATGCAACGCCGGCAGAGGGTCCCCCCAGAGACAAGGACAGAGGAAATTTCTGTTATATCTTAAGCTAAGGGAACTTCTATAGTCCATGCAAAATAGCTATAATTACATCAATCTGTGGATGGTTTTTCTTTCTTTTTCTTTAATTTTTTCTTTTTTATGCCCCCCTTTTTTTTCAAGTGGCTTGTTTAAAATTTAATGGAGTGCGGATTCATTATTCATATGTCCTCTCCCTCCTCCTCTTATTATAGAGGGGGACGGAGGGTCAAAATTTTTTTTCTTGCGTGGTATGCCATATTAGCAAATAATGGGGCCTTGGGAGAGGGGGGGATGGGGGGGACAGGGAGGGTTTGGGATTGGGGGGAGGGCTATGCCTGTTGTCTCCCTGTGTTTGGGGTCCTCCCGGTTCTGCCTTCTTGGGCTCACCCCCTTGCCAATTGGTTTTTGGGATGGGGGTGGGGTATTGTACTCCTTCTCCCTTTCCTATGTACAGGTATATGCGGGGAGGGCACGCGCTCTCCACTGCTCCGTTTGTATAATGAAAGAATTTTTTCTCTTTTTGTTTTTTTCTTTTTGATGTATACCATTTTTTGGGTATCATTACACATATAAAAGTTCATTTACTACTATTCTTACGGTGCCAGTCAAGCACACCTACCCCATAGTAGGACGCGCCTGGTTGCGCGAAATTTTCCTGTTTTAAGATAATTGTACATTTGTGGGTCGGGTTGAGGGTGGGGGGTTATATGTAAGGCCAGGGTGCCAGTGTGTTGGGTGTGGGTTTTTTTTTTTTTTTTTTTTGCTGGTGGGCTTTGCCCGCATTTATGGCCCTGAACGGGTCTGAGGTGGGGAGAGAGGGAGGGGAGGCAAAGGGGTCACTCAAAATGTCGAATCTGCTTAGGCATAAAAATCCTGGATGCAAGATATCGACACTCAATGTTAGAGGTTTATCCACCCCGCAGAAGCGTACGCGCCTGTTGCAGGATTTGAAACGGTGGCATACCCAAATAGCATTCTTGCAAGAGACATATTTTAGGAAAGATTTTTTGCCTAAATTAGGCAATAAAGATTTTGCTTGGGCATATCATGCCCCTTCCCCCATTTCTAGGTCAAAGGGGGTCAGTATCCTCATTTCCAAGACGATTAAGTGGACATTAAAAGAAACAATGGCAGATCCCATGGGAAGATATTTGCTAGTGAAAGGGAGTATTGGCCACACATAACTAACACTAGTAAACGTATATCTACCCAATTCAGAGCATCTGACATTCCTGCAGCAATTAACACCGGCTATATTGGGATTTAGGGAAGGCCATCTAGTAGTAGGGGGAGATTTTAATTATGTCCCTGAACCACTTATAGATACATCAAAGAAGTCCTCCTGTATCTCATACGCCCGGATACGACGCTTACAGCGTGAACTTGCAATTTTAAATTTGGCAGACCCTTGGCGGCTAATGCACCCGAATGAATGGGATTTTACTTATTATTCTCCGATTCACAACGCCTACACCCGAATTGGCCGTATTCTGATTCCGCAGCCAGATATTCCTTTAGTTCTGTCATCTAATATTGATGATTTTTCCATGTCAGATCATGCGCCGGCACATGTATGCATGGATTGGGACTCTATGCCACCCAGACCTTCCTCGTGGCGTCTCAATGAGTCCTTATTACAATTTCCTGAGATTAGGACGAAAATCGAAGAGGTGCTAGGGAACTATTTTTTGAAAAACAGAGACGACACCTTGTCTCCTTTAACAATTTGGGAAGCCCACAAGTGTGTGGTGCGGGGGGCGATAATACGTTTGGCCTCTCAACGGAAAAAAATACAGGAGAAAAAAGTAAACGAGTTGTTATCTCGAATAGAGAATCTCAGTAGACAACACAAAAGATCACTGGCCACCAAGCACCTGATCCCTCTTACACGTTTGAGAGAGGAACTAAATGATCTCCTCTTTGTAAAAATAAATAAGAAATTGATATGGTCAAAAAGATATTTTTTTGAATATGCGAATAAGCCAGGAGTAATGCTGGCAAGGACACTCAGGGGCCCAAGGAAACAAACTCACATCCCCCGCATAAAGAAGACAGGTGGGGGCGAGGTCTATACCTCGTCGGCGATTGCAGACGAGTTCTGCACTTTTTATCGTTCCCTAAACAATTTGCAGCCCTTGGAGGGGGGAAAATTGGATAGGGAAAAAAAAAGGGAAAAGCTAGAAAAGATAGCGAGTTATCTCCATGACTCAGGAATGGCTGTCTTATCAGAGGAACAATCATTAGCCATGGAAGGGGAGATTACAGAGAAGGTGTTAGTGGATGCAATGGCTCCATCTAAAACACATAAAGCACCCGGACCAGACGGCCTTACATTGCCTTATTATCAAAATTTTAAAATACATTTGCTACAACCTTTGTTGAGGCATAAGAATTCAGTTTTGGACGGGTCGGCATTACCTATGGATTCACTAAGGGCATATATTTCCCTTATACTTAAGGAGGGGAAAGACCCCCTGTTGTGCGGTAGTTACCGCCCCATTTCACTCCTGAACTGTGACACAAAACTTATGGCTAAAATACTGGCTAATCGTCTCTTGCCTTACATCCCTGATCTGATACACTTTGATCAGGTGGGTTTTGTTCCATCACGCGAGACAAGGGACAATACGACCCGGGTTTTGGATATTATATACCCGGCACATGACTCCCATAATAAGATGGTGTTGCTTTCTACGGATGCGGAGAAAGCTTTTGACAGGGTGGCCTGGAATTTCATCGAGGCCACTCTGTCATATATTGGAGTGGGGCCACAGATGTTGACATATATCCTATCACTCTATTCTAATCCCTCAGCAGCAGTCCGTGCCAATGAGTGGAGATCAGATTTTTTCCCGTTATCAAATGGGACTAGACAGGGTTGTCCATTATCGCCACTTATTTTTATCTTAACCCTTGAACCCTTGCTATGTACAATACGAAGAGCACCAGATATTACTGGATTATGGGTAGGTGGCGAACAGCACAGGGTCGCTGCATTCGCAGACGACCTAGTGTTCTTCGTCACAAACCCCACTGTGGCACTTCCAAATATATTGGAGGCACTCAGAATATACGGAATGCTTGCCAATTATAAGATCAATTTAACGAAGTCAGCTGCGATGGGCATTGCTATGCCATTTCAAGAAGAACTGCAATTGCGGACTTCTTTTCCATTCCACTGGGTCGAGGGCTCATTAAAATATCTGGGGATTCAAATTACTGCGGACCCGCTAGACATATACAGAAAAAACTATATACCCTTACTAGGGAAGATTAAAACTGACCTGAGGGCATGGCAGCAATTAACTTTAACCTGGTTCGGCAGGTGTAATGCATTAAAAATGAATATATTACCCAGGATCTTATATGTAATGCAGACTCTCCCAATAACAGTTCCTCCCGCTTTTTTTCATCAGATGAAGGCAATGTTTCGTTCTTTTATCTGGGCCTCTTGGACACCTCGAATTCAATTACAGACCCTATCCTTGCCAAAATCACAGGGAGGGATAGGGCTACCAGATGTATTATGGTATTACAGGGCCATTCATTTAACTCGGGTGGTGGATTGGAATTGTAATATGGCCAACAAACGCTGGGTCGGGTTGGAAGTTGGGGAGGTGGGTCAGTTGACCCCCCCAGCACCGTGGTCAATCTACTCTCCTACGGATAAGATTCTTTCTCATCCGGTTATAGGGACTATACTAAGAGAAACCCGACATATTCAGCAGCATTTGAAAATAGCGCCAGCCCCCTCCCCGTTGACACCCATTTTAGGCAACCCGGAATTCCCCCCAGGATGTATGAATGTAAAAATCAGACGCCTGGCGCAGATTGGCAAGACGCGCATATACGATGTATGGCAGAGAGAACAAATTCCTACCTAGGAGGAAATAAAAGCATGGCCAGATAGTAGTCTCGACTATTTTAGTATATACCAATTGAGACATTTCCTTAAGACATATCAGCAAAGGGGGTATGTTCCACGTAACTTAACTCCCTTTGAAAAGATATGTATCACAAATATATCACCTAAACATACGATATCCCTATTTTATACATGGCTAGCAGAAGAACAAGAGGGCCAACAGTTGCCATTTATCCGCCAATGGGAGCGGGAACTGGCAGTTTCTTTGACTTCTGGTCAGGTAAATCGGATTTTATCTACAGTACATAAATCCTCAATGGAGTGTAAAACTCAGGAAACGTGTTACAAAATACTTACGAGGTGGTATAGGGTCCCGGAGGTGCTGCATAAAATGGATGAGAGTATTTCGGAAAGTTGTTGGCGTTGTGGATCGGAGGTAGGGTCCATGATGCATATTTTTTGGTCATGTCCTCTTATAGAGGAGTTTTGGACAAAAATCGCCTTGGTTATTAAACAGTTAACAGCAGTAGAAATACAGGGGGACCCAGCTCTATGTTTACTTCATCTTACAAAAACCTCTTTAAAAGGATATAGAAAATCACTGACACTTAGACTTTTGAATGCTACAAAGGCGTGTATACCTGCTTTGTGGAGACAAACCCAGTCGCCCACCGTGGAATTATGGTACTCCAAAGTAAGAGAAATTTACAAGATGGAGGAACTCACATCCTCCTTGAAAAATACAGAGGAGGAAACCAGAGGTTACCATGGGTACATTTTACGGATACGGCGACAATATAAGAATTGTTGCCCGGTCTCCTCCCCTCTCTCCACTCCCCGTCCTATTTTTTTTTTCAGGAGGGAATGGAACGCGGAGGATCTGATTGTTTATAATTCTCCCATACTGATGCACGGTTTATAGTGGTTGTAAGCACTCACGAGGGGTAAAAGGGATAGGGGATCTCCCCCCCCCCCTTTTTTTTTTCTTCTTTTCTTTCTCCTTCGAGAAATTAATTGACTTAAATACTTCTTTATATCAACTCACAGCCGAGTATGTTTTCACAAGTCTGTAGGGGCCCAGGCCCCTTCTCCTACACAAAGTTTCGTTTCCACAATTGAATATTGTCCAATTTGGGGACATCTAGTTGAGGCCACATATGCACATTAGTGTTATTTTTTTTTTTTTTTTTGAAGGGAGGGAAGAGGAAAACATACACTTTGTTGATTGGAATGTGATTAGTGTGATTACTGGTGGTTTATTTAATGGATAGGGAGAATGCTTCAGGTGCAGGCCTTCCTCCACTCCTTTTTTTTTTTTTTTTTTTTCTTCTTTGTTTCAGAATGTGTTGGCATCTTTGTGTTCTTAATTTGTTATGTGTGTGTGTCAATTTTGTTTGGTAAATGTACAAAAAATTAATAAAAATTGTCAAATTTAAAAAAAAAAGTAGTGCTCAGGCAGGGAGAAACATTTATTAAAGAAGACGCTTACACAGTCTCTTTTGCCATATGATAGTCTACATGTCAGCACTTTTAAAAAAGTGACTTTACTTTACTACTTTACCAGCTTTAAGGCTAGCAATGTAAGGTGACTACTGTGTGTTTTCTATACTTCATACATTGTTCTTACTCTTACCCTAGTTGACTATAAAATGAAATTGTAATATTTCATTTTCTTTCAAAGTATGACTATTTAAAAGAAAAACAGTGGTAGCCAAACATCCCTCTTAATTTTTTTTAGTACTTAGTACAAACAATAAGCAGGGATACATTGTGTCACCGCAATGAGAACAAATAGAGTATGTTATAAAAACATGTACTATGTGTTCTTGACTTCTTTCTTATGGTAAATTCATATTGTAATAGTATCAAAGACATTTGCACTGTCTGGCCTTTCTTCACGGGCAATAGCACAGGTCTCAGATCAGTTAATGATACCCATGAGAGGTTTCCCCAGATGCCATTATACAGAGCATCTGAAATCATCAATATTATTAAGCACTATGGGGTGTATTTGAAAAAAACTTCAGAGTTATTCATTCTGTGAAACTACATTTAGTGTATATTTTTCTGTGCAAATAGGTAGGAAATTGAATTGTATTATCCTGTTTTCTCTCCAAGTCAAATATAATTTCTTTTAAATTAATTTATTTAATAAATATACAAATATTAAAAAAATATTTTTTCATAAACACACCAACATGCATCAGTTACAGAACAAAGTTCTCCAATATTAATTAGCTGAATTTATTTATTATGCATTTATAACATTTACCCATGGCATTAACCGGTTGCGGCGGTCAGCCCCGGCCAGGCAGAGTGACGTAGATCTACGTCACTTGCCTGTCACTTCCTTGTGAGCCAATAGCGGGCGAGCATGCGCCCGCAGAGGCGTGCGTCCGCCGCGGCTCGTTCACAGGGAAGTCAGTGCGTGTGACCGGCGGACCCGATGTCCGCCGGTCACTTGCCGATCATCGGTGCAGAGGGAGAAAGTCAGGCGGCTGATGTAAACAAGCCGCCTGTCATTCTCCCCTGTGTAGAAACAGTGATCATACGGTTCTACTATGTAATGACCGTTGATCAGTGTTCCTACACTAGTAGCCACAGCCAATCACAGTAAAAAGCATGCCCCTAGGGACACACTTAACCCCTCCCTCCCCAATAAAGTTAACCCCTTCCCTGCCAGTGTCATTTTACAGTAACAGTGCATATGTATAGCACTGATTACTGCAGTAATGTAACTGGTAACCCCAAAAGTGTCAAAATTGTCAGTCAAGGGTCCGATCTGTCCGCCGCAATGTCGCAGTACCGCAAAATAAATCGCAGATCGCCGCCATTACGCGTTAAAAAAAACCCACCAAAAATGACAGAAATCTTTCCCTTAGTTAGTAAACGCAATAACTTTTGCGCAAACCAATCAAAATACGCTTTTTGCAATTTTTTTTACCAAACATATGTAGCAGAAAACAAATTGGCCAAAAATGTTAAAAAAATTTGATTTTTACATTTTTTGGGGGGGGGGGGGAATTTCATATAAAAAAATGTGAAAAATATTGTTATTTTTTCAAAATTTATGCTCTTTTTTTGTTTATAGCGCAAAAAGTAAAAATCGCACAGGTGATCAAATACCACCAAAAGAAAGCTCTGTTTGTGGGAAAAAAGGACGTCAAATTAGTTTAGGTACAGCGTCGCACGACAACGCAATTGTCCGTTAAAGTCACGCAGTAAAAAATCGCAAAAAAAACCCTGGTCAGGAGGTTGAGTGGTTAAAGCAGTTCAAAAGCCTGAAAATGTTTTCCGTTATGTGTAAATACGAAGACAGTTTTTACCACCTTTTTCATTCTGATATAAAACGTTGCAAAGTTATTTACAAATTAAATGTAGGCCCTTTTTTTATTTAATTTAGCTTTTTTATTTAGTGCAACACTAAAATATTTCTAGAAAAAATAAATAAATAAAAAATCAAAACAAAAACTTTAAATATTAGGCTCGGTTCACATTTATGCGATGCGGGAAGGCTGCGAATTCGCAGCCTGTTCCCGCATCTCACACGCACCCCCGGCAGTTCACACTGCCATATGCGATACGCTGGGGGTGTCAATGTAATCTTAACGACACCCCCAGTTTGATCGCATATCGCAGTGCGATCGTGCAGTTCGCACAGGATTGATCGCACAAGTGTGAACCGCTGTGCGATCCGATCCTGATGCGGCTGCAAAAATGCCTCCTGTGCGTGTTTGCTCCGGGTGCGATGCGAATTTAGCCATACAAACTGTATGGCTAAACTCGCACCGCACAGCTGATCGCATGTAATGTCGGAGCAGTGCGCTTCGACATTACATGCGAACCCGGCACTCGCACAAATGTGAACCGGGGCTTAGTGATTAGAGCGATAGAATTTAAAAAAACGTCAGAAGAAAAATAATAGTGAAAGAGAAACTATAGTCACAGCACACACTTTTATTTTATGCAAATGCATTGTAATAGATTTATGCTGGCCATACACGCACAGAACTTCGGCCGAAAATGGTCGTTTTACGAAAGATCGTTCGAAAATCGGGCTGTTAGTGAACACAAGTTTACCAACGTTTTTGATCGTGTGCCCGGCTAATGTCGATGGATCCAAAGCGAAAACTTTTATTGTTTCTACAAAAGTTTTTACGTGTATGGTAAAATTGACACGAAAATAATAATCTGACTTGTATTGCGCATGTTATTGAACGATCATTATGATCATGAAAAAGAGTTTATTCTGTAAGTTAGTGGCCAATTCACTTTCGACCGACGAATAATCGTTCAGTCTGCAAACGGCCTAAATTCTGTGCGTGTGTGGCCAGCATTACTAACAAGTTATTTTTGACAATCTAATATAAGCTTAGTTGAAAAATCTTCTTTCATGTTGTGAGTGTTGCCTGTTTGCTGGACATCTATTTTTAAAACTTCCTGGATTTTCTACATTCTTGCAGTTTCTACTCTAATGTTTGATTTCATATTCTAAGAACTATAAATTCCATGGCACCTTGCTGCCTGCTAGATGTGATTTCTGTACTGACTCTACCCCTGCTCCCCCTAAAACTCTTCCTGTCAGCACCTCTATAGTTCAGAATGCAGGCTCTGGGAAATGTGTGACATATCAGAGCCTACTCACAGGGCTTACTGAATCTATGTCACAGAATTCAATGAAGTAAAAACCTTGGGGATCTTCAGAAAGTAAGTTTAGAAACTTCATAATCATTAAGAATAATAGAAGTAGGCAGTAAATAATTAAAATGCAATGTGTAATGAATGTAATGATTTTAAATTTTGACCATAGATACACTTTAAAGGGAGAAATAGATGTGTGGGTTAATTTAGTTTTTTACTTGTCAGGTTGCTTTAATTGACACCATATGTAAAACAGAACTCTTCCCTTTTTATAAACACCATGTCAGATAGTCCATTTTTTTTAAGTAGCAGCTATTGCAGCTTGTCATACTCTGTGTGGCCCTATGCTGACCCTCTTCCTTGTCTCATGTGCCATAAGATAAGCTTCTCAGGCTTCAATCCCTATTGCATTGAGGCCTCAAATGTTGCAGCTGATGCATATGGAGACTAATGTGGAGATGATCAAGCACTGTAAAGGTGCTAGACATATTGTTTCTGCAGCTGGGCCTTAGCTGCAAAATGTTTATTCAAAAAACAGTATCTCTCCCGTGCTCAAGTGATATGCAGGAAGGTAAGTGGTCTAAATGGTGTTTTTTAGCAAATAAATAGGTCTTGCTGCTCCCTCAGGACCAAGGGTATCCAAAAATACTGAAAGACAACAAAAAGAGAAGGGCGCACCAACCTTGTGCATTACCACTAAAAAAGTCTATTAAAATCCAACTAGGTAGCATACATTATACTCACAAACATAAGATGTATACATGCATGTAGGAAATAGGAACCAATTGCCTCCAGGACACTTCTATACTGCTGGATGGCGTGATGGCGTCCACAATAACCTGGTTTATGCGTTTTGAGGGAGAACCCTCTCCCTTTGAGCTAAAATCGCCAATGAGGAAGAGGGGTCTCCCTCGAAACGCGTAAGCCAGGTTATTGTGGACACCATCATGCCATCCAATAGTATAGAAGTGTCCTGGAGGCGATTGATTCCTATTTCCTACATGCATGTATACATCTTACATTTGTGAGTATAATGTATGCTACCTACTTGGATTTTAATAAACTTTTTTAGTGGTAATGCACAAGGTTGGTGCATCCGTCTCTTGTTGTTGCAAAATGTTTATTGCTTGCTCTGGGGGGAATCATGCTCTGTGTCTCCTAGTCCTAGTCTGCAACCTCCTCCACTGAACCAGCTATCAGAAATATTTGTGGCTATTGTCTCTCTGAAACTGTGTACTCTAACTGGTATTTCTGGAATAAAACCTGCTTGGTCTACCTGTTAAATTAGTACAAGTGGTTACATACTGTTCATTGAGTCAGTACAAAATATTGCTGGTTTTTCTTTATGAAATCAAAATATTTGTAATGTTGATTTTTGAATTAAAAGCTGACTGTTATTTCTCTCATTCAAAATGCGGCCCACTAAATTTACTTGAATACTGGTAATGGTTTTCCTCTGTGAAACTAAACACTGTAAAGTTGCTTTTGGATTAAAAGCTGGCTGACATTCTGGTGTCAGCCATTTTCTGGCTAAAATGTGGCTTACCAAAAGTGTTTACTACTGTGCATGTAGTCTGTACAATAAAAAAAAGAATGTATGAAGCTGCGCTGATCCAGTAAGAAAAGTGTCAACGAGTAAGTAGAGACTTCTAGTCTGTACAATATTTATCCAGATTTTTATGTGAAAGGAGGAGAGTTAAAAAAAATCCCAAAAATGTTTTTAAATGTATTAATAGTAAAAAGGTGAGGTCAGAGCATTTTGGCCCCATAAAAGATGTTCAGGGAAAGTTTGACACAAGTGACAGGGAGAATGCAACTGTAATAAATATACTCATCTCCTTAGTTTATACGAATGAAAAGGAGGGGTATAGAAAACAGACATTAATGTTTCTAACATGATATTGAATGTACCCTTGTGACTGACAAAAACTTCAAAAAGACTAGAAAAGTTTAGTGTCAGTATATTACCAGCTAATCTAGAGGGTGGTGATTAAAGTGGAGTATCGGCCTATTTTGCAACTTTAGTGATTCCTGGAGTTCTCGTTCTGCTGATCAACAATTGGGCATTTTCAATTTTTTTTGGGGGGTCCCTTACCTTATTTTCAGGGCATTTTTTATTGTACTTCCTCCTTCTCCCTCCTTTGTGGCTACGGATATCATTTCCGCCTTTGCATTGCATCCTGGGAGCTGTTTGTCATCACTCAGAGGAGGCTGGAATCAGGAAGAACTCCCAGAACACTCCCTGGAATGAGGAAGAAGGACACAGCAGATTACACAGTGGCTTCAGATGCCCACATCCAAGATGGCCACGCCCAGACAGCGTTTTTAAAAGAAAGATTTTGACTAAAATCCAATACTGTACACCTTGTAAGTATGAAAATAGTGGTTCTGTAAAGGGCGATGAATTAGTATTATAGGGGTATTTTTAGTTAAAAAAGGTATTTGAGGCCGAAACTCCGCTTTAATGTCATATTTTCTAGAATTTTGAACAGCGTTCACAAACGATATATAGAAATTGTAATAAATAGTTAAAGCTCAGTGTTTACTGTTGATACAAAGCTAAGCAGGGTAACAACTTCACAACAGGATATAGCAACTTTACAAGAAGATCCCACTAAAATAGATGGGTGGACAGCTATATGATGAGGTTTAATATTGAAAAAATGCAAAGATAATGCACTTGGGATCTAAAAATGTGCATGCAAGTTACTTTTTGGGGGAGAACCTCTGGGAGAATTGAGGCAGGAAAGGGATCTGGGGGTCCTAGTAGATCACAGACTCAGCAATAACATGCAATGCCAAACTGCAGCAAGCCAGACTTAAAAAAAATGTATTATCATGTATTAAAAAGGGTATTTACTCAACAGATGAAACTATAATTCTACCACTTTACAAAACCCTGGTCACATCTTGACTCTTCAGTCCAGTCTAGTTCGGGCACCAATCTTCCGAAAGGATGTCCTTAAACTGAAGAGAGTCCAGGGAATACCAACAAAGATAATAAGGGGGCTAAAAGACCTCAGTTATGAGAAATGACTACAAATATAAACGTGTTCTCCCTGGAGAAAACATGTTTAAGAGGGGATTTGATCACATTATACAATCACAATCTTTAAATCGCATTTAAAGAAATGTATTTAATCTAAGGTCTCTGAAGAAGACATGTGGCCAAACAATGAAGTTGTACAAGAAGAAATTCAATCCTAAAATATATAAAGGGTTCTTTACTGTTAGAGCAGTAAGGATGTGGAACTCTCCAACGGTTGTTGGTATCAGTGAAGAGTGTGGATAAAGTGAAAAAAAAAAAAATTGAATGTGTTACAGGGATGTTAAAATAGTAGAAAATGGTAAACATACACACACTGAACTGGATGAAACAGTGTTTTATTCACCCTTACCAGCCACATAACTATGTAAAAAATAAGGCTGATTTCTTTGGTTAAAACTGAATAGAGTACCTCTTGCTCTACATTTAGCCTACTCCAATTGTTTAAATAACGTTGATGAGTGTGTTACATACTGTATATCTTTCTTTTTCAGGTAAATATATACTTTTTAATGTGTTTTTTTGTGACTGAAAATCTGCCTGTAGTGTGCCATTTTGAAAAGACAATGTACTCCAAGTGTTAAAATGCTTTCCCCAGAGTCTATAATATTCTTTCATTTTCTGTAATATATGTATACTTTAATGTGAATTTGTTGGCTGAAAAGCTGCATGTGATATGTCATTTTAAAAATGCAGCCTACTGTAAATGTTAATATAAGGTCTTTGCAGTGTGTACAATATGTCTTCCTTTTTCTGTGGAATATACAGTATACACTTTGATTTGAATTTTTAGATGTAAAAGCTCCATGCTGTGTGTCCTTTTCAAAATACAGCCTCTTCAAGTGTACTGTCTATGGAGTCTGGTCAATATTTCTAGCTTTTTTCTCTCAAAAAATAAACTTAATTTTTTCAAGAATAAACATTTCCCCATCTCTGGAATTTTGGCTGCGGTTTTGATGTTTTTTTTGTGCAACTAGTTTTCATATTTTATTACACTTTTACTAAATTACAGTGTGGTACTGCTAAAAAGAACAGCACAAGCTATACTATGAGACTGTTTTCTCACTGTTTGGCAGTTGGAACAAAATGTAGGGCTTTAGCCTTATTTATTTATTTATTTATTCCTTTTTTTTTTCAAGAGCAAACTTTTTTATAGATTTTAGATGTGTTGTGGCCGTTACTTCCTCCACTCAGATCTAGCCTACCACTGTTAGGTAAAAACCAAGTGTTGCATTCAAAACAACCCAAAACATTTTTTCAAGTTAAAATTATTATTTTTGGGATACTGCTGCTGTATTTAAAACCAAAAAAAGGAAAATGTATTAAATACCTTACACATGCTAAATATGTAATGCCAAAATATGCTTTCGCTGGTGCTGTCTGTAAGAATTGTGTCATTCCATAACATTTCAAGCAGCTCAAAGGCACCCCTAAGCATGTTTTAAAAAGGAATGGTGTTTTCCCATGTCTTCCTAGTCACATAAAAGGGAGATTCCTTTCCCAGGTGAATGGTATATTTTAAAGTTTTTTTCCGTTAGTTCATATCTGCAATGGCAATGCCCAGCTCCCCTTTGTTTGTCAAATTTGTGTATTTTAGACTTGAAAATGGCCAGAATTGACTTTCAAGATTCTCCTCTCATTGTTCAAATTACAGTTTGCAATTTTAAGATTTTACAATGTGTTTGGGAAATGACTCATAAATCAAAACCAGAGGCATTCACTCATCCCTTGTCCTGTGTGCTTCCATTACTTTTTGTTTATTTGACTTGTGTAGTTTTAGACACTTGTGACACATAGCCAAATAGCGGTACTATGAATTAGGCCAACAGTGTCTAAAACTGGTTAATTGGTTAATGCCATTATTATGAATTGTAATATGTTATACAATAATTTAATTTAACTGCTAATGATAATGTTGTTTTTTTTTATTCATTATTAATTAAATATATGTTTTTCTTTTAGCTTCTGTTGCTTCAACATGTAATGATCCTGGAATTCCTCAAAACGGTTCCAGATACGGAGACAGCAGAGAGCCAGGAGACACCATAAGCTTTCAATGTCATCCTGGGTATCAGTTACAAGGACAAGCTACAATTACCTGTGTGCAGCTAAATAATCGATTCTTTTGGCAGCCAGACCCACCAAATTGCATAGGTATTTTATTTTTTTATTACATTTGTATATATGATGTTGCTTTCTCTTGTTTCGATGTATTCATAAATTAAAACAAGCACTGATGTTCCTTTTTTTTTTTTTTACAAATCATGCCTACAATTTTTAAATGCAATGAGCAGATCAATCAAAGTTTTATTATAATCTACTACAATTAAATTAAGAATAATGCATTTGGAATCAGCCTTTATTGCACTTTAATAGTAGGTAGAATAGCTTTATGTTAATATGTTAGTTTACCCAGCTTATTATGCTGGAAAAAGTTGTAAGGAAACCAAAGTGAACATTGTATCTTGTGTCCCACTTGTTTATCCGCTATCCGTTCATGTAACATTTGTCAAAGTGAAGTCCAAAGTACCGAACCAATGGTTACAAATCATAAAACATAAGAATTACAATCTAATATTATAATTATTTCACAGCTGAAATAAAATGAAAATAAATTAAATGAAGAAATAAGCCTCTAGGTGTATCTTACCTACAGCCAGGTGAAGAATTATAGTAACTGAAATACACAGAATAAATATCTGTACACATACATATATGAATATTCTCTTCTCTTCTTAGTAATACAGATTTCTAATTATGCAAGCCTAAAGTGTAATCAAATGCTGTCAGTGCCCACACAGCCACTGTAGTGTAAATCAAACTTGTCTCCCTCTTTCCTCTCTAGGGATTCTGGAATGGATCAGAGTGCTTCTGATTGGTCAGTGCCAGCATGTGCTGATGTTAACCAATCAGACATGCTCTGAACTTTCCTAGAAGCCCTGCAGATTGCAGATGGAGAAAAGCAGAGATTTTAAATCCTTATAAAGTTATACCGGCTGTGTGGGCGCTGGCATTGCATCACTTAAGTGAGTTATAGCAGGGTATGGGGACTGTGTGGGGTGTAAGTTCACATTTCAATTTTTCTGAAAAGGTAAATTAACACTTTAAATATCTATAAAGACAACATTTTTGGAATAGAGAATGGTTAAGACAATACCACTTTTTATTTGCCATCTAAACCATATTGGGTAGGTTTACCTTCACTTCCTGTTTAGTATAAAATACAAAAGTAAGGGCAAATCTGAGGGGGAGATTTTCTATTAGACAGTTGTAACTGATACGATTGTGCCTATTGTAAGATATCCCCTCTTTTATTGTTGTGTTAACTGTACAGTGTTTATTTTAACTAACAAGACAAGCAGAGAAAGTACATCTTCATTGTGGGGACACAGTTAGCAGTAAAAAGCAAAACAGAAATTCTAACATTTTACCACTCTTCCAAAAAGTAAAAATAATTAAAAACTGGCTTTAGATACACTTTTTGGGAATACGCTCAATACAGCATGTGGCATATGTATCAAGACTGCGTGTGGAAATTTACAGTATATTTCAGTTATAGTTAAAATCTGGGGTGTTGAACCCAAATTCTCCCCAGTTTTTTATTTTTCAAAAAAAAAATGCCAGGCTCAGTTTTTACCAATTACATAATGGTGTTCTCACTTTTTGAGCTGCATTCTTTTTAATATAAGAAGTTTAAAGGTCCTCATAATGTACGCAGCAGGTGTAAATTTCTAGTAATTTAAAGGAATAAATCTCAGCTCGGTTGTCCTTAAAAGAAACCAGAGGTTATACCAAACTTTGAAACATCGATTTTGGGGTAAAATCAGCATTTAAACATTAAAACGTTGCAAGGAGAAAATGTCTCACTTTTAATGATGTAACCCATTTAGAATAATTAAAATTCACTGTGCTGAAGTTATTCCAGAACATTACTGGTTCTGATTAGTTGCTATTGTTTACTGCACTTGTGAATGAACACTGTTTATTGAATTTCATGGAAGAATTGTTATGTATGGCTTATCATCTGACTTTTGTTTCCTTATGTCTTGTTGTAACAGCTGCTTGTGGTGGAAACTTGACAGGCCCAGCAGGAGTAATTTTGTCACCTAACTATCCTCAGCCTTACCCTCCTGGAAAAGAGTGTGACTGGAGAATAAAAGTAAATCCAGACTTTGTCATTGCCTTGATATTCAAAAGGTACACATTATTGAGAACAAAGCTATGTAGCAGGTTCTTGAATGTCAAATCTAAAAATGACATAATTTGTCACTTCATTGGGCTCCTAATTACATTTACAAACCAAGCCCCAGAGCATACATTCCATACGTACACCACGAACATGGACATGTGGCAGGATGGCAAACACATTATTTAGCTTCTTAGCAATGCTCAAGTGCCAAATGTAAACATTATGCAAAACTAGCCAGATGCATCAAATGCTGATAGAAAATAACAAAATCATTGTCTAAAGGATGCTTTAGCTATATCTGTCAAAACCTAGGCTTATTTGTAGCTTGTGTTTTAGTCCATATATATATAGTATATACTGTGTATATACTATATATATATATATATATATATATATATATATATATATATATATATATATATACACAGTGCCTTGCAAAAGTATTCGGACCCCTTGAACTTTGCAACCTTTTGCCACATTTCAGGATTCAAACATAAGGATATAAAACTGTAATTTTTTGTGAAGAATCAACAACAAGTGGGACACAATCATGAAGTGGAACGAAATTTATTGGATATTTCAAACTTTGTTAACAAATAAAAAACTGAAAAATTGGGCGTGCAAAATTATTCAGCCCCTTTACTTTCAGTGCAGCAAACTCTCTCCAGAAGTTCAGTGAGGATCTCTGAATGATCCATTGTTGACCTAAATGACTAATGATGATAAATAGAATCCACCTTTGTGTAATCAAGTCTCTGTATAAATGCACCTGCACTGTGATAGTCTCAGAGGTCCGTTTAAAGTGGAGAGAGCATCATGAAGAACAAGGAACACACCAGGCAGGTCCGAGATACTGTTGTGGAGAAGTTTAAAGCTGGATTTGGATACAAAAAGATTTCCCAAGCTTTAAACATCCTAAGGAGCACTGTGCAAGCGATAATATTGAAATGGAAGGCGTATCAGACCACTGCAAATCTACGAAGACCTGGCCGTCCCTCTAAACTTTCAGCTCATACAAGGAGAAAACTGATCAGAGATGCAGCCAAGAGGCCCATGATCACTCTGGATGAACTGCAGAGATCTACAGCTGAGGTGGGAGACTCTGTCTATAGGACAACAATCAGTCATATACTGCACAAATCTGGCCTTTATGGAAGAGTGGCAAGAAGAAAGCCATTTCTTAAAGATATCCATAAAAAGTGTAGTTTAAAGTTTGCCACAAGCCACCTGGGAGACACACCAAACATGTGGAAGAAGGTGCTCTGGTCAGATGAAACCAAAATCGAACTTTTTAGCAACAATGCAAAACGTTATGTTTGGTGTAAAAGCAACACAGCTCATCACCCTCAACACACCATCCCCACTGTCAAACATAGTCATTGCAGCATCATGGTTTGGGCCTGCTTTTCTTCAGCAGGGACAGGGAAGATGGTTAAAATTGATGGGAAGATGGATGGAGCCAAATACAGGACCATTCTGGAAGAAAACCTGATGGAGTCTGCAAAAGACCTGAGACTGGGACGGAGATTTGTCGTCCAACAAGACAATGATCCAAAATATAAAGCAAAATCTACAATGGAATGGTTCACAAAAAAACATATCCAGGTGTTAGAATGGCCAAGTCAAACTCCAGACCTGAATCCAATCGAGAATCTGTGGAAAGAACTGAAAACTGCTGTTCACAAACGCTCTCCATCCAACCTCACTGAGCTCGAGCTGTTATGCAAGGAGGAATGGGCAAAAATTTCAGTCTCTCGATGTGCAAAACTGATAGAGACATACCCCAAGAAACTTACAGCTGTAATGGCAGCAAAAGGTGGCGCTACAAAGTATTAACTTAAGGGGGCTAAATAATTTTGCACGCCCAATTTTTCAGTTTTTTATTTGTTAAAAAAGTTTGAAATATCCAATAAATTTTGTTCCACTTCATGATTGTGTCCCACTTGTTGATTGTGTCCCACTTGTTGTAATTACATTTTTATATCTTCATGTTTGAAGCCTGAAATGTGGCAAAAGGTTGCAAAGTTCAAGGGGGCCGAATACTTTCGCAAGGCACTGTATATATACAGTATCTCACAAAAGTGAGTACACCTCTCACATTTTTGTAAATATTTTATTATAGCTTTTCATGTGACAACACTGAAGAAATAACACTTTGCTACAATGTAAAGTAGTGAGTGTACAGCTTGTATAATAGTGTAAATTTGCTGTCCCCTCAAAATAATTCAACATACTGCCATAAATGTCTAAACCTCTGGCAACAAAATGAGTACACCCCTAAGTGGAAATGTCCAAATTGGGCCCAAAATGTCAATTGTTTTGTGTGGCCACCATTATTTTCCAGCACTGCTTTAACCCTCTTGGGCATGGATTTCACCAGAGCTTCACAGGTTGCCACTGGAGTCCTCTTCCACTCCTCCATGATGACATCATGGAGCTGGTGGATGTTAGAGACCTTGCGTTCCTCCACTTTCTGTTTAAGGATGCCCCACCGATGCTTAATAGGGTTTAGGTCTGGAGACATGCTTGGCCAGTCCATCACCTTTACCCTCAGCTTCTTTAGCAAGGCATTGGTTGTCTTGGAAGTATGCTTGGGGTCATTATCATGTTGGAATACTGCCCTGCAGCCCAGTCTCTGAATGAAGGGGATCATGCTCTGCTTCAGTATGTAGCAGTACTTGTTGGCATTCATAGTTCCCTCAATGAACTGTAGCTCCCTAGTGCTGACAGCACGCATGCAGCCCCAGACCATGACACTTCCACCACCATGCTTGACTGTAGGCAAGACACACTTGTGTTTGTACTCCCCTGGTTGCCGCCACACATGCTTGACACCATCTGAACCAAATATGTTTATCTTGGTCTCATCAGACCATAGGACATGGTTACAGTAATCCATGTCCTTAGCCAGCTTGTCTTAAGCAAACACTTTGCGGGCTTTCTTGTGCATCATCTTTAGAAGAGGTTTTCTGAGATGACAGTTATGCAGACCAATTTGATGCAGTGTGCGGTGTATGGTCTGAGCACTGACAGGCTGAACCCCCACCCCTTCAACCTCTGCAGCAATGCTGACAGCACTCATACATCTATTTCCCAAAGACAACCTCTGGATATGACGCTGAGCAAGTGCACTCAACTTCTTTGGTCTACCATGGCGAGTCCTTTTCTGAGTGGAACCTGTCCTGTTAAACTGCTGTATGGTTTTGGCCATCGTGCTGCAGCTCAGTTTCAGGGTCTTGGCAATCTTCTTATAGGCTAGGCCATCTTTATGTAGAGCAACAAATTGTCAGGTACCTGTGAGGTAAAGTCCGAAGTGGAGCTTGAGTGCTGAGGATTCAGGTGAAAACATAGTCAGGGAGGTCGGGCTAGCAACAGATCAGGCAAAGCGGTATATAAACGAAATCCAAAGAATTGTCAGGCAGGCAGATGTCATACACAAGCTGGTGGTGAAGTACAGAATCGGCAGGCTGGAGAGAAGTCAAGAATTCAGGCACAACTTTATACATGATAATCAGAGTTTCAGAGCAAACAGCACACCCAGGGAGATAATCCAAACAAACGGGCACTGAGTAACAGGAAATGCTGCTATTTATGGGCTGGTTAAATTATCCATTGTTCGCAGCTGGCAGCAGGGGGGTTAGTGAGTCCAAGAAAATGCATCAGGCTGGAAAATCACTGCAAAGAGTCCAGAGCTTCCCTGTGGCACAAAAGGCAAGGCTGCAGGCTGCAAAACTGGTAACCTCCCGGTTCAAGGACACCCAGGTACATGACACAATTCTTTTTTTCAAATCCTCAGAGAGTTCTTTGCCATGAGGTGCCAAGTTGAACTTTCAGTGACCAGTATGAGAGATTGAGAGCGATAACACCAAATTTAACTAACCTGCTCCCCATTCACACCTGAGACCTTGTAACACTAACGAGTCACATGACACCATGGAGGGAAAATGGCTAATTGGGCCCAATCTGGACATTTTCACTTAGAGGTGTACTCACTTGTGTTGCCAGCGGTTTAGACATTAATGGCTGTGTGTTGAGTTATTTGGAGGGGACAGCAAATTTACACTGTTATACACGCTGTACACTCACTACTTTACATTGTAGCAAGGTGTTATTTCGTCAGTGTTGTCACATGAAAATATATAATAAAATATTTACAAAAATGTTAGGGGTGTACTCACTTTTGTGAGATACTGTATGTATATATATAATTTTGCACATATTTTATTTGCATTGAAGATATGCCATAAATAGGCAAAACCCACCCTGCACTTTTATTATATTTTTTTTAAACTGGTTAACAATCAAATAATTCTTCTAGTCTAGATTGTTGTATTGTTTGCATTTGCCAGCATCTATAGATGGTAAATTTGTTAAATTGAGAGTGGTAAGGAAATCCATTTTAAATTAAACCAAACAGAAGTTAATATTTAGCTACGGTTCACATATATGCGATAACAGACATCGCATGTGATTCTCAGCGCACTGCTCTGCAAATCAAATGCGATGTCTGTGCGATGCAAATTCAGCCATACAGATTGTATGGCTGAATGAGCATCGGATTCAGACACAACTCACACAGGACCCTTTTTTGGGTCTGCACCAGAATCGGATCGCATAGGTGTTTACGGTGTGTAGCGCATTTATTTAAAATATATGAGTTTCACTTTTTGAATTGAATTATTTCAGTAATTCAAATTAAATTGAAAATTAGATGTGTTTCTAACATTGGCAGTGAAATTATATGAAATGGCATTGAACCTTACACAACAAGGTTATGACAAACATTTTTATAGTGAATACAAGCTGACAAAATCTAAAGCGGATGTATCAACTAAATCAAAGAAAAAGCAGATGAAAAAACTGTGGGTGACTCAATTTCCTTCATTATCCCAAAAAAATATCAATTTAAATAACTGTACAACAAAATTACATTTTTGTTGTACCAGCTGAGTTTATGGTCATCATCTTTTTCAAGTTAATCAGTGAGGTAGCACTTCCTATAACCATATACTACAAGCAGTGTATGTTAAATCTTTTACTGCTATTCACTGTTCAAACATAGTAAACGAGAACAATTTAGCCTCCCATTGGGAGGTTTTCCAATAAAACAGGTTATTACAATTGTTCTTTAGTAATAAAGATGATTAAAAGTTCTTGTGGACTTTGTTAAATGGGTGCTACAACCCAAATGTAAAGGAAAGAAAAGCTGGACATACCAATGCTTTTAGAATCAGACAGAGAAACCCTTGGCAAAATACTTATGTGCACATATGTGCAGCCGCGGGTTTTTGCCTGAATTCACATCTGAACCAGACCCAAACATGCACAGGATCCTTTTGAAACTCGCTCCGCAGCTGTCCCGAACCTATGTGAACTGGCTCCATTGAGAGCCAGTAACATTTGCATGTCATACGAATTAGACGTGGGGATACCTGCATCCAATTCGCACATATGTGAACCCAGTCTTAGTCAGCAAAGATGATATGCTTACAGTTTCCCATGATGGAGGCCTGGCCCTGGACCTTCTGGATTATATCAAGATGTTGAATTATTTATTTTTTGGTATTTTGAGGATCAGTTTCTGTGTAAATAATTATTGTGTGTAGCGCATTTATATAAAATATATGAGTTTCACTTTTTTAATTGAATTACTGAAATAAATTACCTTTTTGATGACATTCTAACTCTGTATGAGATGTACATATATACAGTATACCATATATATATATATATATATATATATATATATATATATATATATATATATATATATATATATATATATATACACACAGTATATAAGATGTAATATTTAATGGCTTATCATGATATTTGTTTTAGACCTTTCCTGGGAAGTCAGTGCATTTAGAATGGCACATTAGGCTTGGTTCTCACCTATGCAAGTTTCAACTAATGCACATTCCAGATGCATTTTGCATTTTTTTAATATACGTTTTTGATCGATTGAAGTCTATAGAACCAACCTGCTGGTTCCTGGCCCTTCCCATAAAATGCACAGATGTGAACGTGACCCAAAGGAAACCATGCTAAATGGACTGCAGTGTGTTTCTGAAAAACTGAAAATGCACTAAACAATGGATAGGGGTGAACCAGGCCTTAAAGACAACGATTGGGAGTAAATAAAACATATACATACAGTATTACATTTTAAATTGTTAAGTGGTATCTTATATAAGTGAGTCATGCCATGATACAGATCTCATCAATGGGTTTTAGGTATCACCCAGTTCCAAAACAAAAGCAGGGCTTATTTTAGAACATTGTTTGGGAAATCCAATGCTTTTGATTATCAAGCACCTATAAGATTCAGTACAGGAATTAAAGAATGGGGTTTTCAAAATAGCTGCCAGTATAAAGTATATAGTTAAATTAAATTAACAATTCAATTATAAAGCTAGTTGATTACTTCACAATATTGAATCAATTACAGCCTATACTCATGGAGTAAATCAATTAGCAAAATATAGAGAAAATAATGTAATACTTCAGGCATCTACAATGATCAATCAGTGGTTAAAACAGACTCCACAAGGAAGGGACAGCCCAATGGACTGTCATAACACAAATAATTTGGATGGATGGATAACCAGACTCAACACAATCCAATAATTATCAAAAACATGGAAAATAAGGAATAACATTTCATGTGCCACATCATGCATGTATGCACATATGTATTACATTGCTAAACCTATACTTTAGTGTGGTAGCTGTTTGGGGTAGCTGGGAAGAAGTTGTACAGACACAATACCTGAAGCCATCCCATAAGCAGAAGTATTGAGCAGCTGTTAACTTAAAGTGGAACTCCACACAAAAGGGGAAGTTCCGTTTTAAGGACTCATGCAAGTGCAGTGGGCACCGGGCTGTGAAGCAGCAAGCTGTCACATATGGGTTCCCATAGTGAAGATGGCGGTGCCGAGGACAGAAGACAGTGGGTAAAACCGGCTGGGGTGAGCACACCGCTGGATCATGGGAGAAGTGAGTTGCTGTTTTTTTTTAAAGTCAGCACTTACAGTTTTTGTAACTGCTGACTTTTATTTTTTTACAAGAGACTGGTACTCCACTTTAACAAATGTGCCCTGTCCCAGTTCACATAGTATGGCATCAAATTCTTATGAAATATCTGACTGAAGATAGATTGTATTTAAAAATCATAAAAAGGCTACACAGTACTAAATGTGGCCCAGATTCATGGATCAGATAAACAGAAAGAAGGGAAGAGAGAATGAGAAAGAAAAAAAATCCAAACTGCTATTTGGAGCAATAAGTTTCAAGCTGAGAAAAATGTGAGCAAGGTTGAGCAAATCCTTTGAATGTTGTGATAAATGTTCAGGCATTAACAGCAATGTTCGAAAATACATTTTAATTGTAGATATCTGCAACAATAAGCAATGTTACAAAAAGATAAGTGTAAAAATAGCAAAAATATCATGCAGCCACTAAGGAACATCTTTGAGTAAAATTTGTTGTTTTATGATTACATTTTAGCTGTACATTGAGCTGAAGCATCCTTTGTTTTGGATCCTACTTTTAAAAAGTTTGTGGTGACCCTGTCAATCTATGAACAAAATTGTAAAAAACATGTTACTGAAAAAAGAGGGGATAAATAATTACCTTGCCTGCTGCCTATGCAGCTGAACACCTGTTTGTTGCTGAGGAATCATCCCCCAAAATCTACTTGGAAACCAACACTTTCAGGAGTGTTGAACTTCTGCATGGGAAAGGAGGATGCAAGGTCAACCTATACTTATTCTAATAAATAAACACACAACACACCATCCTTAGTTTTGGCATAGAAATGGCCGCGGCACTTTATTGGTTTTATTTTATATAATTTTAAAATCTTTAAAATTATTCATTCAACAAATAATCAAATATTAAACCAAACCAAAATATAAATCTGTATATGAATCTCAATAAATAAATAAATACATAAATCAATCTCGCTTAGTCACAGAACTCAAGCGAAAATATATAACTCAAGTATAAACCAAACCAAAAGTCCCCCCTTGATTCAAGGGTGACAATCAACCACATAAAGTGCCTGCGACGGGAGGGAGGGGAGCTTGTCAGGCAGCCTCCAGTCAGGAAAGTGAGAGACCCCTTGGTGCGGACCCCCTTTTATAACGACTGCCTGAAGGTTCTAGAAGGGGGGCGTGAGCAGAGCTTTCCCGCCTGAACTGCGCTCTTAAAGGGGCAGCATCACAAATAATGCACACATTTAAATTACACATTTTTTTTTTTTTTTATATACGATACCTGCAATTATCGCATCCCCTTCCCCATGTCTGCGGGCGCCAATTCTTTCGCCCGCTTTTCCTGGGAAAGGAGGATGCAAGGTCAACCTATACTTATTCTAAAAAATAAACACACAACACACCATCCTTAGTTTTGGCATAGAAATGGCCGCGGCACTTTATTGGTTTTATTTTATATAATTTTAAAATCTTTAAAATTATTCATTCAACAAATAATCAAATATTAAACCAAACCAAAATATAAATCTGTATATGAATCTCAATAAATAAATAAATAAATAAATAAATCTCGCTTAGTCACAGAACTCAAGCGAAAATATATAACTCAAGTATTAACCAAACCAAAAGTCCCCACCCGCCGGGAATAGTTGGAAACTAGAACCGGCCCGCCCAAACCCGCGGCCATCTCTATGCAGGACTGCAGCCCTAAATTAAAAATGTCTAAACCCACTTCAGATAAATGCACCTCATCTTGTCGATATAATCCAGGAAAGAAACCCTCAAGGTCTGTATGACGAAAAGAAAAAACACCTATCAATGGCATAAATTTAGCCATTGCATGGTTGATCCTTCTCCTCATTTTTTCCAAAGGTCTCAATTCAGGCAAAACCGACCACTTCAAACGTGGCACTATCTCTGAAAATATTATAACCGTAGTAGGAGAAAACAACTTAAAATGATACAAATCCCTTTTCATACCGAATAACAACTCTAATGATTTTAAACCTCCAATATCGTTCGCACCCAAGTGTACAACCAGTATGGATGGTGTTGGCCAAGCATCCGATAACCTGTGAATTATAAAAGGAAAATTTGACCATCTCAAACCACGAATTCCTTTCCATAAAATATGAAAATGCTCCTCTGGTAAAGATAAATTTTCTGAATAACATCTCTGCGATGCTCTTTTACGGGCCCAATAGATGAACGAATGTCCAACTATCCATACTGTGGCCTTGGAACCTGAAATTAGACAAATAGATTAGGCCTTATATAAGAGTTAAACCTATTAGACTCCCACCTACCTAAACGCTTAATCATGGATTCTTCAAGACCTAATCTGGCTGCTTCGGAGGCCGCCCCTATCCTAAACGAATGGGTAGTGATGTTTAGCTGGCTAAGGCCTAGATGATTCAAACAACAATTTAAGACCGCTGAAAATTGAAAATTTGTTAACGGATGTCCTGATGAACTAAAAATTTTCCTTGACCCTTGGGCCTAATAGCTAGGTAACTAGAAGTCACTATGCACGGGCATATAACAGGCTCGCCGCAAGCAGCCAGATGTAACCAATGCCCTTTACCTAGCTGATCCGTTTTGGAACATCTAATAAAGATGGATACCTTACTAGAATCCCAAATGACGTCATTAAAACAAAGGCCCGTATCACTTGTTCTGCTACCAGCTACTAGTTCAGATATTCTCAATGCCCCAAAAAAACATATAACAAAAGCGGTAGAAAAAAGGCAAGATTCAAAATTTGAAAAACAGACCACCCGTGTGGCCAAACAGAGTTTCTTTAACAGGTCAAATGAAATAGGTCTACGTGTGTCCTTGGCAAAAGTAAGCTTCCTATAGCCCTTAAGAGCCTGTCTTACTGCAAAAAAGCTATTGCAACTATGGCCATTATCAATTTTTTGAAAAAATGAGATTCCCGCTAAAATTTTGTTGATGTGATTGTAAGACAACTGAGAACTCATTAAAGAACCCATAAAGGCCAACACTACTTGTTCATCAGGTGGCGTAGGGGGTAGACCCAGCCCTTGACAGAACAGAACCCATTTATGCCATGCAGCTGAGTACTTGGCCCATGTCTGCGGGGCCACCGAGATTTTTATTGCAGAAAAAAACGGCTCTAGATCAGGTTCCATAAGTAGTCTGGACAAAGCAGTCCTTCCAGATCTGCCTTCGGTAGCAGTTCTCTGAATCGTGTGATCTGGAAATGAGATAAAGCGTCAGCAATGCAGTTTGATGTACCAGGGATATGCTTCACTTTTATCCAAATATTCAGCCTCAGGCACAGGAGGACCATATAACGCAAAAGACGTATCACATGTATAGATTTCGAAGATAAACAATTGACTGCGTATAGCACACCTCTATTGTCTGAATGCACCAAGATCCTCCTGTCCCTGAAGCTGGAACCCCAAAGTTCCAAAGCGACCAGAATTGGGAACAATTCCAACAAAACTATGTTTTTTGTTAATTTTCTCTCTACCCATGATGCTGGCCAAGAACCACCACACCAGTGGGATTCCCAAACTGCAGCGAAACCAAAAGAACCCGCCGAATCCGTAAATAGTTTTAAGTCAGCAGCCGTTATCCAGTCGCTTTGAAAAAAGGAACGTCTGTTGTAATCCGCTAAAAAACGATACCATACTAGTAAATTTCCTTTAATTCTGCATTCAATCTAATATGAGAATAAGGTGACTTCAAACCTGACATGGCCAAGGCCAAGCGTCTAGAAAATACTCTGCCCATAGGCATGATCCGTGACGCAAAGGCCAATAAGCCCAGCAAAGATTGAGGCTCCTTTAAAAGGACTTTTTTCCTTCTTAAAAAACTACTGATCAAAGCCTGTATCTTGAGTATTTTTTCAACTTGTAGCTGAAATTCATTTGACACAGTATTGATTGAAATACCTAGAAAAACAATAGAAGTGCAAGGTAAGACTGTCTTGTCTTCAGCCAGCGGGATACCAAAATATTTGCAGATTAAGAAAAATAAATTTAAAACTAAAGAACAGAGGTTAGAATCCCGAGGACCAACGAAAAGAAAGTCATCTAGATAATGTAAAATGCCTCTATGGCCTGATTCAAATGTCATGACCCACTGCAAAAAAGTAGCGAAAGTCTCAAAATAAGAACACGACAGGGAACATCCCATAGGTAAACAGCGATCGAAAAAATAAAACCCGTCAAAATAAAAACCTAGGGAATTAAATGAGTCCGGGGAAATTGGTAACAATCTGAAAGCTGATTGTATATCCGCTTTTGCCATTAGGGCTCCTGGGCCAAAACTTCTAACGAGACGAATCGCATCGTCAAAAGTCGCATAAGATACAGACGACAACGAGGGGTCAATTTCGTCGTTCAAAGAATCCCCATGCGGAAACGACAAGTGATGTATAACGCGAAAAGTGTTAGGTTCTTTTTTAGGAACCAAACCTAACGGGGAAATGCGAAAATTAACGAAAGGTGGGGATAAAAAGGGGCCGGCTACTCTGCCCGCTTCCACTTCTTTAAAAATCTTCTCTCTGACTATGTGTATATACTGATCAAAAGAGGATAAGTTCTTTTCAATCTTGCAACCTGTTCCTTGAAAAATCGGCAATTTAAAACCTTGCGAAAACCCCTCAATTAACACCAGAGCTTTCTCCCTGTCTGGATATAACTCCAGCCAATGGGACATTTTTTCCAGCCTCACTGGTGTGCAGGCTTTTGGAAAAAATATCCCTCGTTGGCTGAGCTTGTTGATTCGCTCTTTTAAAACATTTGGCTGCTGGATGAGTGCCAGCACAAAAAGAGCACTCATGCTTATATTTACAGGCAGCTGCCCATTTACACTGAGTTTCGTTGAAAGCATAACATACTCCCTTACGATATGCTACATTACCACTACCCGTAGCCACAGGTTGCTTGCTAGGTGTATATTTTTGGGGAATGATCAGATTGAGCCATAAGCCCACGTCCTTCATTCCCCATCTTAAAGAAGGGTAGACTGCTAATTTTTGAAGAAAAGATTAGTCGTAATGGAACCATCCTAGGCCCCCAAAACTTTTGTAAGCCTCTTAAATTTGCTCGAGGTGTTGGAAAAGACCGCTGCATTTTTCCGGGCATCTTTCACCCATTACCGCTGAAAAAATGCAGTATGCCTATAACCAATTGTGGAAGAACCTATATATCGGGCGCCTACGACTGTCATCTCCCACATCATCTGACTTTTTGTCACTTTTAAAAGGAAATTCTTTTGATGATGGCAACAAGGACAGCAAATCAATGAATTCGCCTTTCCAAATTTTTTCCTTCACCGATTGTGAGAGATGATATCCTAAAGGCGAAACATCACACGGTAAGACTTCTTTTAGACAAGTCTCAGGAATGGTCTGGCTCTGTGAAAACTTTCAACATTCGGCACACTAAGCATAACCGGAGAGGCATTACTTACCATCATAGCTGCCTGGGTGCTAAGTGGGGACCACACATTAACAGGGGAAGGAGATTGACATGGAACACTAGAAACAGAACTGTTAGTGACACTTAAAGAATTAGCAATTTTTGACAGAGAATCAATTAAATTAATTAAAATATTACCCTGCTGCAATTTAGCCATATTAGGCGGCAGAATAGAGCTCTGTGCTGGCACTGTACTCTGGATTGCAGGCTGAACAGGTTCATCTAACCTATTCAAAGGTGTGTTAGAGACTGTTGTTACAGGTTGTATACCAACCTGTACTTGTACAGGCTTCCCTGCCTTTTTATTGAATGGCCGGGAGAGTTCCCGCCTTTTCTCCACTAGGTGGCGGTGATGGAGAGGAAATTCGTCTCTTCTTCTGACATCTTCGGCTCAGCCCCGACCTACTACTATTCTCTTCAGTTTTTGCTTCCCCTTAGAGGATGTGCTGGGGATGACGCGCTGGCCGCTCGGGAGGCCGGCTCCTCTGTGACTGCCTGACTGACCTCGTATCTCTGGACAGCTGTGGCGCGACCACAGCTTCAGGCAGTTGAACATTAACCCCTTCAGTAGCCTCTTCCACATGCTCAGCTTCACCAGGTAAAACTTCTCCCTCGCTTACTTCTTCCACCGGCGCTGAACTATCTTCATCAAGGCATTTCAGCAGCCATTCCTCTCCTCCTTTTTCAGCAGCTTTTTCTAACAACCTCCTGACCAGGGTCTTCATGCTTACCACAGCTGTGAAAGAAAACAGCGCCACAGGGAGCTTGTCAGGCAGCCTCCAGTCAGGAAAGTGAGAGACCTCTTGGTGCGGACCCCCTTT
The DNA here is from genome assembly GCF_965119305.1 of Pelophylax lessonae. Classification (NCBI taxonomy): domain Eukaryota; kingdom Metazoa; phylum Chordata; class Amphibia; order Anura; family Ranidae; genus Pelophylax; species Pelophylax lessonae. Next base: position 323,957,460 of record NC_138770.1, on the reverse strand, counting down.
TATAACGACTGCCTGAAGGTTCTAGAAGGGGGGGCGTGAGCAGAGCTTTCCCGCCCGAACTGCACTCTTAAAGGGGCAGCATCACAAATAATGCACACATTTAAATTACAATTTTTTTTTTTTTATATACGATACCTACAATTATCGCATCCCCTTCCCCATGTCTGCGGGCGCCAATTCTTTCGCCCGCTTTTCCTTCTTTGCGATGATCTTTGGTTCCCTCTGCCAACCCCCACATCATTATTGTGTCCTGTAGTGATGTGAATGGCAATTACCTTCCACAATTTTCCAGTTTTCATCCCACATCTTTCCCTTTGGAAGTACATTTTTTAAGAGCCAAATTAGATGTGTTTCTAACATTGTCAGTGAAATTATATGAAATGGCATTGAAACTTACACAACAAGGTTATGACAAACATTTTTATAGTGAGTACAGGCTGACAAAATCTAAAGCGGATGTATCAACTAAATCAAAGAAAAAGCAGATGAAAAAACTGTGGGTGACTCAATTTCCTTCGTTATCCCAAAAAAATATCAAATTTAAAAAACTGTACAACAAAATTACATTTTGTTGTACCAGCTGAGTTTATGGTCATCATCTTTTTCAAGTTAATCAGTGAGGTAGCACTACCTATAACCATATACTACAAGCAGTGCATGTTAAATCTTTTACTGCTATTCACTGTTCAAACATAGTAAACGAGAACAATTTAGTCTCCCATTGGGAGGTTTTCCAATAAAACAGGTTATTATTATTATTATAATACAGGATTTATATAGCGCCAACAGTTTGCGCAGAGCTTTACAATGTGAAGGAATTACAATTGTTCTTTAGTAATAAAGATGATTAAAAGTTCTTGTGGACTTTGTTAAATGGGTGCTACAACCCAAATGTAAAGGAAAGAAAAGCTGGACATACCAATGCTTTTAGAATCAGACAGAGAAACCCTTGGCAAGATACTTATGTGCACATATGTGCAGCCGCGGGTTTTTGCCTGAATTCACATCTGAACCAGACCCAAACATGCACAGGACCCTTTTGAAACTCGCTCCGCAGCTGCCCCGAATCTATGTGAACTGGCTCCATTGAGAGCCGGTAACATTTGCATGTCATGCGAATTGGACGTGGGGATACCTGCATCCAATTCGCACATATGTGAACCCAGTCTTAGTCAGCAAAGATGATATGCTTACAGTTTCCCATGATGGAGGCCTGACCCTGGACCTATTGGATTATATCAAGATGTTGAATTATTTATTTTTTTGTATTTTGAGGATCAGTTTATGTGTAAATAATTATTGTGTAATTTTTTTAACCTTTTCCACAACCTGTAAAAACATTTATTTATTTATTTATATCTTATATATATTTACTGATGTGAATGTGCAATGTATATGTAAAGCACTGAGTAAATTGACAGCGCTATATAAGTACCTGAAATAAAAAATAAAATATTTATGATCGTAAGCTCCTGATGGTGGAGATGGGTTTTGCTGGATGTTAGTACCAGTTTGGGATCTTTAGGATCGTCCCACTAGGAAGTGAGCAAGCTGGGGTCCAGTAGTGGATATAGCAGGTAAAGACCAAACAGAAGCATAGTCAGCAAACCAGCCAACAGTAGGTAACAAGTGGTTTCAGGTTAGGATCAGGCTGAAGTGTAGTTGAGGAACAAGCCAGTAATGAGTAATAGCAAAATATGGACAGCAGCATGAAAGACAAGAGCGAAATATTGGCTGGAGAGAGCACAATATTCTGGCAAACAGGAACTGCAGAGACATGGCTTGAATCAGTAAGTTCAGGGGAGGAGCAAAGAGTTCAAGGTTCTGAAAAATTTAAGACACAAGGCAGGGCTGTCCAATGGATCAAGGAGGGTGTCATCAGGCATCTCAGACAGCTTAGTAAGAAGAGTCACTGCCAGACACATCAGAGGTCCCAGGTTCAGGTTCTGATAGTACTCTCCTCCTCCCAGATAGAGATGGGCCAAACACCCCCTGGTTCGGTTCACACCAAAGCCCTCGAACATTGCAAACGTTCAGACCTAAACTGCAAACCCCATTGAAGTCTATGGGACCCGACTTTGAAAAATTCAAAGTCCCCATTTGGAAGGCTTATATGCAAGTTTTTGGCCATAAAAAGGATATGGGGGCCCAAATACAGCCCTGGGGACATGTTTCAATGCAAAAATAAACTTTAAGAAAAGATTGTTTTTAAAGGAGCAGTGATTTTAATGATTTAGTGAAACAATAAAAATTAAAAATTCCTTTAAATATATAGTGCCTGGGGGGTCCTCTTAGTCTGCCTGTAAAGTGGTGCATCTGTACTATCTACAGAACCTTGCAGCAAAACGGAAATATATAAAGAAAAACAAAATTACATTTATTTTGCCGGCAATACATAAATGTAAAAAAAAAACAGTGTGAGATCCCTCCAAAATCCATACCTGATCCTTTTTCGAGCATACAGCCCTGCAGGTCAGAAAAAAGGGGGGGGGGCGAGCTAGTCCCCCCCCCTCCTGAACCAGACCAGACCACATGCCCTCAACATGGGGGGACGCTTTGGAACAGGGGGGCACTGCCACCCCACCCCAAAGCACCTTGTCACTATGTTGATGGGGAAAAGGACCTCTTCCCGACAACCCTGGGCTGTGGTTGTGGGTCTGCGGGCAGGGGGGTTATCGGAATCTGGAAGCCCCCTTTAACAGTCTCACACATTTGTGGCCCCCAGATCCCACCCCCCCATGTAAATGAGTATGGGGTACATAGTATCCCCATCATTTCACCAAAAAAGTGTCAAAATAAAAACACACACACAGTTTTTGAAAGTTCCGTTATCAAAAATAAAAAAAACAGTGTCCCTCCATGTAGATCTATCTTCAATCATGCCGCTGCTGCCACTACCATATCTGGAAAAACAAAATGCTCTGCCCCAGACGAAGGCTAACTGCCACCTGCCTGCTATATCATCTGACAGTTGGCATACACAGATCGATATGTCACAGGAGAGCGGTGCCACCAGGTGATGTTGCCAGGTGGCCCCACCCCTTACCTATTTAGGAACTTTTAGATGGAGGAGCAGGCAGGTGGCGGTTAGCCTTCGTCCGGGGCAGAGCGTTTTTTTTTCTTTTTTCAGGTCCAGGAGTTGGGTATTGGGAGCTGCGACAGCCCAAGATGGGCAGGTAATGACCTGAAAGGGTTTGTTCCCCCCCAAAAAAAAAAATATTACCAGCCACCAGTGGTCATGAACAAACCTGAGATCTTCAACCTGAGCAGATTCAGGTACATAGAGACAATGTGTGTGAGTCCAAAAACCGTTCTTGTACTCAAGATTAATATCCAAAGCAGGATGATGGGCATATTTTTATACCCTTCTTTGAGGAGACTCAAGAATGTCTTGAAATTTATGGCCCCTAGGAAGTTCTTTTGAGGCAGGATTTTACATTTAGTGTTACCTTCCTAGAGAGGTTAATTCAACATCCCTGATAAGGCATTGGCCTTACCAGTCCTTAGCCCAGGTTGACACGAGATAATTAAATTAAACCTAGAATAAAAAAGAGACAAATGTGCTATTCTAGAAGACACCCACTTATTAGAACAAATGAATTCTAGATTTTTATGATCAGTGAAAACAGTTACCCGATGCTTAGCCCCTTCTAGCTGATGCCTCCATTCACAAAGGCTTAAATGCCAGCAACTCCTTATTTGGGGAGAGGTTCCCTATACTAGCCATCACTGTTTGAAAACAGCGCTGTGTGTCTGAATAAACTACAAGCCCCGACATTCTTAGCAGCTTGTATTTCTCAATTAACTACCTCTGTGCTCTGGAGCGCTGTGATAGTTCATTGAGTCTTCTTGCCAAGGAGAATTGGCTTACTCATATGGGATGTATGGGTGAGCTGATACCCTGACAGTGTGCAGGAGACCTGCATGGCATCAACAATCTGCTGATCGCTGGCGCAATGCTTTCCAGGCTTCTACTACAAAAAATAATAAATGTACATCTTTTACCTTTTTTGTTTTAAAAGTGAACTTATCCTTTAACCTTTCAAAGACAGCACAAACATTCTTGCGATGATCCTCCAGGTTATTAGAAAATATGAAAACATCATACAGATAAGCAATCACAAACTGGTCCAAAAGATCTTGAAAGGTATCATTGATGAGGTATTGGAAAGTTGCAGGAGCATTTTAGAGGCTAAAAGACATAACCAAAGACTCAAAATGCCCATATCTGATACTAAAGGCAATTTTCCATTTGTCTCCTTAACAAATGCGTATGAGGTTAACTGCCCCCTTCAAGTTTAGTTTTGTAAAGAGTTTGGCAGAGCGGAGTCTTTCCAACATTTTGGAGATTAAAGGAAGTGGATAAAAGTTTTTAATTGTGATTTTATTCAAGTCCCTGTAGTCAATGCATGGCTGCAAGGTGAATTTTTTTCTTTAAAGAGGTTGTAAACTCATAATTTTCACTTTAGCTTATTCTAATCTGCAGAAACAAAGCAGTTGATAGATGCCTGTAAAAGATTTCTTACTTGTTTATTCTTCCTGTAATCCTTCCTGTAATTTTTTCTGACGTCATCTGCGCATGCCCAGTGTGTTATCTAATCCATGGCACATCTGCATGCCGTTTCTGAACTCTCCCTGTTCTGTCAGGGCACAGATTAGCACAAGTCTCGCGATTAGCTATGCCGTTCTTTCCAGCTTCCTGTCATCTCACAGGGGGAGTGAGCATGACAGTTTACACAAGGGGAGGGGGGAGGAGGGAGCGAGTGAGTGAAAATTCCAAGCATTCCAAGACAGTGTGAGAGACTGAGAGAGCACGTGTTACACAGAGAGTCTTACAACTACAGTAAGGGCGGAAATGACGGCAGCAGGGGGAGCATAAAACAGGACTAGACATGGCGCTGCCTACACCAAGAAAGAGGAAAAAGATAAACTTTAAAATAAAGGTATTTCTAGACAGTTATGATGTGAATATTTAATGTGAAATGTAATTATATTGCATGTACGTTTAATACATTGTAAAAGTTTGATTTTCATAGCTGAGTTTACTTCCTCTTTAACAGAGAATAGGGCTGCCCCTGCAGGAGATATTGAGGGTCTAATGAAGCCCTTCTCTAAATTCTCATCAAGCCACTCCCTGAGTATTAACGTACTAACTGACATATCAGCATAGATGTCGCACCCCTTCCTTAAACGAAACCTCTCTAAAACCAAGCTGAAAAACCACTCCCCCCCCCCCACCTGTGCACCCCTCTATGATTTTTATATCAAGGTTAACAATGCAACCATTAATCCCTCTCCTTTTGCCAGGGTACTAGGTGTAGTCTTAGACTCTGATCTGTCTTTTCAGCCCCAAATCCAGACATGGTCAAATATTTCTTAGACTTCACCTTTGTAGCATCTCTAAGATTTGCCTTTTTTTTAAATAATGAAACCACTAAGAGACTCATTCATTCCCTTGTTATCTCTCACCTTGACTATTGCAACTCCCTTCTCATAGGCTTACCTCTTCATAGGCTTCCCCTCTTCAGGCTATCATGAATGCTGCTGCCAGACTCATCTACCTTACCATTAGATCAGTGTCTGCCACCCCTCTCCACCAATCCCTACACTGGCTTCCAATCGCCCAGCGATGTAAATTCAAAATACTAATAACAACATACAAAGCCATTCACAACTGCCCCAAACTACATCACCAATCTTGTCTCCAAATATCCCCCAAACTGTCCTGTCTGCTCTTCTCAAGACCTCCTGCTCTCAAGGCTGTCTTAGAATCAGTCGGCAAGTCAGGATTATGTGCACCCTCTCAGCAGTAAACAAGTGTGAAAAGCTATCCTTGCATAAAGTGTTAAAGCGGTAGTAAAGTCTTTAAGAAAAAAAAAAGTTTCCACCTGCAAGGCAATATCATTATGTACTAGTATGCACCGCATACACATGAAGTTAAACAATTTTAGTATGATTTTTTAATATTTATTACTATTGATATATCAATTAGGGTGTGTTCTTTTAAGTTCTCACTAGATGGGGCTAAATATTAATTAGCTGTGTTACTCCCTGTCACCCATAGAGGGGGTGCTATGCATATATTCCTGATTCATTTATCTATTAAAAGTTATTTTTAGTTGAAGAATTTTTAATTAACCTCCCTGGCGGTATGATTCTTTCGGATTTTTGGTGCTGAAAGCGGTACCATTATTTTGCATGTAATTCTTGAGAATGAGCAGCCCAAACCAACTATTTACATATTTTTTTTTTATTGTGCGTTCTTCTTTATAACATCTCGGGTATGATAAAGTTTGAGACACAAAATCATAGATTATAATATAATAAAAAACTATAAAAAAGTTAAAGTATGTATGTATGTATGTATGTATACATATATATATATGTATATACTGTATATATATATATATATATATACATAAAAAGTACAGTAAAACTGCAGGAAAGGGCACTGGGGGGTAATGTAATGTGAATTTATTTTATTTTGAATGGTATCAGTGTGTTTGGTGTGTTTTACATTTGAATTTGCCGCCGGTTCCACACCCCTGCGAACGTCACGTCTCAGGAGACGGAAGCCGAGGGAAACGGAGAGGATCGGGTGGAAGATCCGCCACCGCATACCGCTCGCATACATCGCTGGATCCCAGTGACAAGGAAAGAAACCTCTTTTACAGGATCCAGCGATGCTTCTGGCGGTACCCCGAGTGTGACTCGGGGTTACCGCTTTTGGCTCTGAAATGTAATACCGCTAAGAAGGTTAATATGGGCAGTATAATTTAGGTTTTGTTTATATTTTACCATTGGTGGATGTAAAGAATTGGTTAAAATTGTGGTATGGAAGGATTGAAAGGGATGGGATATCCTGATATGGCGGTAATATAAATAGAAGGAAGGGATGTGTCTGGTCATGTGACCCCTTATGACGTCATACATTGCTGACAAAATGCATGGGTGGGATCAGCGTGACAGGTCACTTCGGCCATCTTGGAACACAGGTGGAACGCGAATCAGCGTTTCTGCCATGCAAACAAGCCCTTTTGGATCTGATACATCTGTAAGTGTTTTTAAACTATTGCGCAATGAATAAATGATTTAAATACTACACTATGAAGGGTCTTTTGTCTTTTCCCTGATTATTCGGTACACCATTCTGGAGATACTATCTGACTTGATTGGAGTGACATTGGGGAGCGTCCATTTATAGGAGAGAGATCTCTCTAAATAATTTAACATGCATTCCATATGTCTGTGTCTGGTGAGTAGGAAATCTCTCTGATGGTGGTGGAAGATGCACAACCCACAATTAATTTTGCTGTGTGGAGGCACTAGAGAAGATCTCTGCATCATTCTATTTGCACTATTTGGAGCACTTTGGTGGTCATGTATGGACACTGTTTTTTTTTTTTTTCAGTTTAACACAAGAAATGTGTTTATTTATTTTTTTAAAGGGAGCGCGGGTTCAATTTTGTTGTTCCACTTATCTCAGGCTTGTTATGCCTTACAACCAGCTGCTTCACAATCTTTTGTGTATGATTTGTCACATTCAAATACAGTGATTTTTATTTTATTTCACAAAATATAATTTATTTGCACACATTTTGTGATAATAATTGCTGAATTCATCCAGAGTGCGCAGGTAGAGGGTATTATTATATCATTATTTATAGTATGTTTATAGTGACCCTAGCATCTACAGGCACCCCAGTAGTACTGAGGCTTTAGTGATTCCTGTATCCCCACCCCAGTGTGTCCAGTGACTCCATAGCATTCTACATTACCCAGTGACCCCAGAGTATCCTGCGTTATCCACTGAATTTACAGTACTCTGTGACTTCCAATGACTTCTGTGCACCCTGAGCACCTCTGTGTACAAGCCACCATGCAGCTTCAGGTACACTCCTTTATATTTTGGACTGTCTCTTTCTCAGTGGGTAAAGACCCCTGTTCTTGACATGAGTCAGCTGCAATAAAGCTGAATTCTAACCTTGATTCTACCTGTCCTGTTTCCTTCTGCTTCTGGAAATGGTGCTACTCTTTAATGTTCCTTTTATTGAAGAGCATTGCAGCTGGCACACTTTCATTTTGGTTGACACCCAGCCTCCCTTAAGACCCAGGATTTTATATTATAGCAGTAAAAATACAATAAAAACACTTTGCTTGTAGTTAGTTTTGCTGAAAGAGATTCAATTTTTGATTCAGTGGTAAGCAGTACATTAAACCTCTGAGGCCATGGGACTCTCTGATTTGCCTAGAAAGATACCAAGTTGGTATTTTTTAACTAATCCTCTGTGTACAATTTCATCTTCTATTGCAACAAGTAAATTCCACTAATTCTTTGTGTGTTATGATTTACTAGAAACATATTTTTTCACCAATAATTTTTTTTTTTTATTGAGCATTATTGAAAGACATATAAACCAATATAGCGGTAAACAAGCCATGTTAGCACCAATACAATTTGTTATGTTTTAATCACAAAAACAATATTCTGTGTGCAGAAATAAAAAATAAAACAATAGGGATAATAATGCAGCAAAAATTATCAAAAATGCAAATGCGCTCAACATATGTCTGGGACTAACAGTCCTGATGTAAATAGGATGAGGTCATAAAATTCAAGGTGACAGGAGAAAAAAAAAATACTTCAGGCGAAAATAACCTTAAAGGAGTATAGTATAGTTACAAAATAAAAGGTGAAGAGAGGAGAAAGAGAAAAAACTCCCAGAAGGGGAAACAGATAGTCATATTCTATCAATGGCAGAAGGGAATCAGGTTCCTAGGGAATGTGTGTCAAATCAACACATGATCAAGGGCCTAATCACCCTGTTGCCAAACTATCATAAACTTCAGAGTATTTGCACTAAAACCAGGCAGACCATGTTTTGTGAAACATATCAGTTGTCTCGTTTTGGTATAGCAAGTGTTTATTCCATTTCGGAGATGTGATTTACAGTTTGTATTCATTCCCTGGCTGAGGGTACACTCTGCATGTTCCAGTATTTGGGAATTAAAGACTTTGCGGTGATCAAAAGGTATTTAGTAAGAGATCACATATATCAACCTAAAGGGTAATTGGAGATGTGCAGAAGATAGCAGGCCAGAATGAGGTTAATCTTAGTTTGTGTTGAAATTTTATTCTAAAAGGGGGATATTTTGGGACAATTCCACCAAACATGCATCATGTCTCCTCTAGCCGAACCTCTTCTCGAGCACAAATCAAAAGTCAGTGGGTACCACTTATTCACTTTCACTGGTGTCGCATACCACTGCGAAAGAAGTTTGTATTTCTTGCAACCTCTTGCTAATTGAGCATGTAAGGGCTAAGAGAAGCGTATATATTTCATCTACATAAATCACATGCCACTGGTTTTGATGTTAGTTGATTTTAACCCTATTTCATTGCAATTCTAAATGAATAAACATGAAATACCTGCAAATAAAAAGACTTACTTATTAGAGAAAACATTTATAACATTTGTTACACTATATGCAATTGTGTGTAACAGTTAAAAAAAGCAAATCCTTTTAGCATCTCTGGATGATCAAAGTGCATATGGCCTCACTAAGCAATGTAAAAATATACTTCTTCAGTAATTCTACCCCATAGCCATACATGGTTATTCAATACAGTATTGTGCATCACAAGCTTGGGAACCTCAAATCAGCAGCAAGACGAGTTATAATGATGGCATCTATGGTTAATAGATTCCTTTGGGTTTTACACATTGCACATTATTATTTTTTATTAGAAATCAAAACTGCTGAAATAAGTAAAGATGGAAAAAAAAAAAACATACAATAGATCCAATTTCATGTTCTGTATACCTGTACTGTCATCAGCCACTGGGAGCAATAATGGGGAAGCTTACAGAATGGTTTTCATTTTATTAGAATTAAGAGCAATATTCATATATTCCAGAGCCAACAGACCTGTTGTGTCTCTGCCTTTATTAACATTTAATGCTTATCTGCACCTTTAGTGAGATACTATCTAATTGCATGCTTCACTACGTTATTTATATTAAAAAAAAATAATGCTAATACAAGCTTATGTTTGCTTCAGCATTTTTTTCTGACTTTTTAATCAGAGAAGTTTTACTTGATCAAGAATTTCTTTGCAAAATCTGTCATTTACAGTCTATTGCATATTTATTTTTACAGTTGAAAACATTGGAGACAAAACAGTCAGAGAACCAGTTAGAGAAATTAAAATGCATTTCAAGGCTCCTTTTGACAGTTTAAACAAGTTTCAATACCAGTTAATATGTGATGCACAAGCCTCATAAAGTTAACAAAAAAACTTGTTTTACTTTCCCTGACTTAGTCAAATTGTAAAGTGCTGGGCAAATTGTTAGCTCTATATAAATTCTGTATAATAATCATAATAATACATTTCAAATGTTTCTATTTTTAATAGAATAATCTGTATTAACTGCTTGCTGACCATACACTGTAAATATACGACAACAAGGTGGCTCTACTGCGCAGGATTACGTACCTAGTACATGACCCTGCACTTCTGGGTGTTGGGCATGTGCGTGCTGCTCCCATGGGATTAGTGCTCCTCACTCCCACTGTGATTAGAATGAGCAGGACCTGATCGTCCATGATGGCGGACTGGATGTCCACCAGCAGCTGCCTATATAAACAAGGCAGATCGCCGTTCTGTCACTACTGAAGACTTGGATCCTGTGTCTCTGCTAAGCAGGGGCACCGATCCATGCCTCCTCCTAGTACAAGCACCTTCCCCACAGTAGTAAAGCACTGGTCAGGCAAACATTTAACCCTTTGATCGCCCCTGATGTTAACCCCTTCCCTGCCAGTGCCATTAGTACAATGACATGTGGATTTTTTTTTTAACACTGACCAGTGTCACTGGTCTCCAAAAAGTGTCAAAAGTGCAATATTGCAGTCCTGATAAAAAAAAAAAATATCCCATGGTTTTTAGATGCTATAACTTTGCACAAAGCAATCAATATACACTTATTGGGTTTTTTTTTTTTTTTACCAAAAAAAAAAAAATTAGCAGATAGCATATTGGCCTAAATTAAAGCGGAGTTCCGGCCACAAAATCGGCATAATGGATTTTGGGCCATCCGCTTGATTTTTGTCACCTGAAAAAGAAATGGATAGTTACCATTTTTTTTGTTTACTTACCTTGTTATTGAAGAAAAATATACTCACCTTTCTTCCACTTCCCCCCTCTGCTGAACGTCATCACTCCCAGGAATCAATGCACCGGCCCCGACGTCACTTCCACTGCCGCGCCTCATTCCCTGAAGCTGTGGAGGGATGACGAGCCCGCACCAGAAGTGACGAGCGGGGCCGGTGCAGGAGCATTCTGGGAGAAGAGGACATGGAAGAGGATGCAGAAGAGGACGCGCTGGCTTCAGCTGCCCACATCCGCGATGGCAGCGCTGGAGAAGAAATTTTCAAGGTAAGTAATTCTTCTAAAAGGTAAGTGCGACCCGGGACAGTACAGAGGCTATCCATTGTGGAATGTACTATCCCTGACTGTCCCGGGGGTATTTTTATTGAAAAGAAAATTTTGTGGCTGGAACTCCGCTTTAATGAAGACATTTGGTTTGTTCAATTTTTTTATTGGATATGTTTTTTTATTTTTTTGCTTCAATATTTTTTATTTAAAAAAAAAAGGGAATGGCGAACAGTTCACAAAGAGAAGACATAATGTCATCTAGAGCGGGGAAGGTCCACTGCAGTATTGTTACAGATATCAAAAACAAAGAATACAAAACAGAACAACAGGAAATACAATGAAGAAACTGGATGAGTGAAGATGCACAGTCAATTTTTTTCGGAGGAGGGGGGTATTTATTGGATATGGTTTATAGCAGAAAGTTAAAAATATAGTTTTTTTCCAAAATTGTCGGCATTTTTTGTTTATAGCGCAAAAAAAAAAATAAAAACAGCAAAAGTATAAAATACAAATACCACCAAAAAGAAAGCTCTATTTGTAGGGTAAAAAAGGACATACATTTTGTTTAGGTATAGTGTTGCTTGACAACACAATTGTCAGTTAAAATAATGCAGTGCTGTATCGCAAAAAATGGCCTGGTCATGAAGAGGGGTAAACCTTCCGGAGGACAAGTGGTAACATGTCACTTTTTACAAACAATTTTATTAAATTATATCTAAAGCCATAATATCAGTAGAGCAGCTACCCCCCCCCTTCTTTTTTTGCTATTAATTTCCCATTAACAGGCTTTTTTTTCTTCCCATTCAGTAGATACAACAGTAAGTGGGGGAAAAGTCTCTCCAAAGTAAGCAAAATTGACAGCTGTAAATGGACCAAGCGTCCGCATTGAACATTTTTCCTTTATTCTTGTTGTGGTGAGAACTCAACCTTTCGGACTTTCACCCACTTTCAGTCCTGTTGACAGTGGTCACTAGGACAAATAAAGAGAGTGAATCAACTTCAGCAGGGACTCAGACAACAATAAACAGACAACATAAGAAAATTCTGAGACATAAATTACCACTTTAGCCCCCGAGGATTTGGCTGCTCAATGACCAGGCCCTATTTTGCGATTCGGCACTGCGTGACTTTAACGGACAATTGACACTGGCAGGGAATGTGTCCCTAGGGGTGTGATTCTAACTGTCAGGGGGCGTGGCTTTTGAAGTAATCAGACACATAGCCTCTTTGATCACTTCAAGGAGAATGACAGACGGCTGTGTTTACATCAGCTGTCTGTCCTTCTCTCTCTGCTGTGGGAGATTGTGAGTGGCCATCGGCCATCGAAGCCACCGGTCACACGTGCTGGCTCCCCAGCTAACGAGCGGGGGCGGGAGCGCGCCGCCGGTGGTGCATGCTCGCCCCTTAGAGTCTCCTGAGCGAGCACGCATAACACCACTTTGCCCAGGAGTGGCTGCCTGCCGCAGTAAAACTGCGGCGGTGGTTGTTATGTGGTTTAAGTAGGTGCATGGCTCAAAGATGGTCCCATAGAAACTTTCAAATGCAGAGAAAGCCAGCACGCAATTAAAGTTCAAGCAAAAATGTTTACAGGAATCTGATACTAGTAAAAACACTGGCATTTCAGGGCCGTTTTGACCCTCTTAGGAAGCTGTCTGTTACCCTAATAAAGGGGGCCTTAGCACCCCCAAAATTTTGTTGTTTTTTTTTTGGCATGGGACTTCAGTAAAAATTTCTACTTGGACTTTATTTAAGTGCTGGCTTTCACTACATTTAAACGAAGGTCAGTTTTTTAGGTACCCCCTCTCCCCCCTACTGAAAGGAAGCCTAAAATAAAATAAAAAAAAACTATAGGGAGGAAAAAGATACTTACCTCTCCTCTGGCTTAGATAAGTTAGATAAGTTAGATTAATGCAGGGGAAACATTATCCTCCTGCCAAAGAGATCCCAATGAATAGTCAGTAGTACAAATTTCACCAGAATACTCTGAAATATAGTACTGGGAGCATCCTCTCAGCAAGGTTTGGAAAATTGACCTTCTGATGTCATCTTCACCTAGCCACAGTAAGTGGAAGCCAGGGGAAAGGGGATTATACTATCTTCCCCCATGGGTTTAATTTTGTAATATTATGCTGTTTTTCTGCAAGGGAACACTTAAAAAGTGTTTAATGTTCAATCCTGCTTTAACACATAACAGTAAGTAGTCAGAAATGATCTTATCTGACCAGTGAAAACTAAAATATGAGTGCTGAAGCTTTACACAATAAAACTTTAACTTTAACTTTGTACAATAAAACTGACCCATGGCATGGCTTTATCTGTTTAATGAATGGAAAATAGATACTTTTTGAGATAAGAATATACATTAATATTATTACTGACTATTTGCAACACCAAAACACTCACATATAATTCTGAAATTCTCTGTGCTAGCTAACCTTAAAAAAACAATATCTTTTTTTCCCAGCTGACAAGCTCATAGTTTATATAAATCATGTAATTTTTTTTCTGTTTTTCAGTTTTAACATGGAACCTAGCTATGATTTTCTACATATATATGAAGGTGATAACTCCAACAGCCCTATAATTGGAAGTTTTCAAGGCTCCCATGCACCAGAAAGATTAGAAAGCAATGGAGACAGTCTGTTTCTAGCATTCCGTAGTGATGCATCTGTTGGAATGTCTGGATTCGCCATTGAATATAAAGGTAGTATACAAGGAATGATTTCTCTGTCTATCCCACATGCATTATAATCCGTAACCTTTATTGTTTGCAGGTAAGGCACTATCTTGCTATCCCAATCAGTCACCATGCAATTATTCCTATTTTGAAACTTAAACCAAATGATATTAAAATATACTAAATTTATGAAATATAAATCAGATTTGTAAAAATACATAAATGTAAATATACAGATTATTACACCATATACCACAGTATGTTTTTTTTTTTTGTTTTTTCTGTTGTGGCTTACCCACTGTATCGCTTAAATTACAGTTAAGCTCACAATTGACAATAATTGCACTCCACTGCAACTATACAAAAGGAAAAGTTTTTCTTTTCAGCATGCTGTATGTTGTAAAGTCTCTTACACATACTTTTGATAGTGCTATAAAGCTTAAATTCCAATTCCTTTCAAAACTGGCACTTTATTACAAAATTGATGGAGTAAGGTTACATTTACATAGGTAGCCAGGGGCAGATAGCTTGCAGATAGTTTGTTGTGTTCTGAGGCAGCAAAATGTCACCTCTGGATACAGCAACACTCCGTGCTATGGCCGTGTGCAAACTGCCCAGCTTGTATATGGCCAGAACTCTACAGAATGCCAACATTGGAGGCACACTTGCTGCATTCAGGGTTGGGTGGAAGCTTTACTCACAGGTAACTGCTCAGATAAGTGAAGAGTAGTATTGCCAGCCATTGATTTGTAAAGAGCTTAGAGATTCTTAATGGCAGCTGCCCCTGAATGTAGCCTTGAAAGCAACCTCTGCTGTCACAGTCCATGATTATAATACAGGGAGGTAGATGACTCAACCCATTGACACCTGATTAAAAACTGACATTTCAGTTCTGAGAGGGGTTGTTCTTTAATTATTGTTATGTAAAGTGCTGTGCTGCTTCACTCAGCACTATAAGTCAATCAGGTTCTGAGACAGTGTACATGAGCTAGTGGGTAACATGGTAAGATAGGGAAAGAGCTAAATGAGTTTCCCACCTGTACAATCAGCATGATGTGAATAGGTAGTTAATCAAGTTGTACTGCAATCACAAGACAAACCAACCAAATAAATTACTATGTACTCATTTCAACAATGTATTTAGCTGCCTGCCTGGATTTTTCATGTACAAGTAATGAGTCACAAGACAAAAAATGTAAGCCTTCATCAGATGCTTCTCACAGAGGTTTTAATGTTTATTATATGTTCTATTTGATAAGTGAAAAAGGAGTATTATATTTGTGTGGCAAGTCACACATAATGGTAGTAGTACACAGAGTGGGGCGGCCATAGTCAGAGTACTGTTCATCCCCTGTGATTGCTTGGATTCACAGTTAATTATCTAAAATGCTGAAAATAGACGGAGAATATCTAAGAATTTAAAATGTTTAAATACATTGCTGCATACCGAGTGGTAGCAAAATAGTGTAAAGGTCAAAAAGTGTAAGATTGTATTGTTGCAGATAAAAGAGTAAGGATGATGCTCTACATGCTTTAGAGGTTCAGAAGCTGAGAAGAGGTCATGCTGTGCCATTGTAAAATTACAGAGGATGGAGACAAGAGTAGACTGCCGAGGGTCAAAGAGTAAAGCAAATGGGTCAAGAAAGAAAAAAACACTTCTTCGATGCTTACGGCAAAGCTGAGAGAGAATAAGAGAAGGCTGAAAGGGACATGGAGAAAGAACGGGAATGGGAAACATAATTAAAGAGAGGCAGCTGGAATCACGAGTGTTATATTTGAGAACAAATTACCTAGCGCATGAATTGGAAGGAGAAAAAAGAAAATGGAAATCCTCAGTACTGAAAGAAAAGGAGCTTACAAGTGCAGATGAGAGAAAGTCAAGCAAATGTAATAAGCAGGATAGTGTTAACTTGGATTGAGATACAGTATTAGAAGCTCATCTACTCCTGAAAGTACTTTGATTATTGAATGAGGACATTGTCCTTGATACATTGTGCATGTCTTTAAAGTGTTGGTAACACAATAATGCTATATTTTTCTGTATATTAAGCTCTTTAAAAAAAAAAAGTTATAATTTAACATGTCATAATATGGTGTAAAAATATGTATATAACACAAAGGTAGGCAAAACAGTCCAAATTAAATGTAATATGTCAATAATTTTGGTAATTCAAACTGAGTATATGATAAAAAATGTAAACAGTAACAAAGAATGTTGTTTGTCACAAAAAATAGTGGATCCGCAGAGATAAGCAGGTGACATTATATACCAATCTAATGGCTTCATCTGTTTATATCTCTATTTATTTATTTTACAATTTACCATAAGCTTCTTAATTTTTTCATCACATGTTCAGTCTGAAGTGCCCAAGTTCATGATAGGTTTTCTTTAAACATGTGCCTATGTTAAATTTAGTGTGTAACTCTAGTTGTTGAGATACAAAATACTGCAGCCTAGATTGTGACCTACAGCAACAAATCCTTTCTGCAGTCCTATATTATATTACTTGTGTGAATTACAGACACACTAACTCATTGGACACAGTATAATTTAATGTAGAAATGAACTTCTCCACTCCTATCAACTGAGGCATGCAAATGTATGAACACTTTTTAAGAAATCATTTAAATTTTTCAATGCATGTGCATATGCAATTCACAATATAGACATTCCAAAAACGAAAGTGTTTGAAGCATACACAACATAACCTAATATAAAATATATACACTGCTGTGTACAGTGTATATTCTGAAAAGTATTCATTGCAAAATGTATGTAAGATTGTTTTTGACTTAAAGATTAACTCCAAGTAAACAGTTGAAATATAAAAGCAGGAACTGGGGGGGGCGGACATGGTTTGGACATAGATGAAGATGGCCGCTTAAGCTTTCTGCTCCAGCACATCAAGTTCCTTATTTTTGCTTCTTGAAGGAGACAAATTGTTTTTCCTTGGGAAAACCAGAGCAGAGCGCCTCAGCATCACAATCCCACTTACCCCAGAACTTAGGTACACAGCTGAGAAGTAACATATCCAAACATTTTGCAGCTCAGGGAAGCAATGGCCTCCTCTTCCCAGGCATCTGCTAGCAGAAGCCCAGGGTGATTCTCCACTTCAAGCCACCCACTGTGACACCACTGAACAGTAAATCCCCAAGCCTGGATGATTTACATGGAGGGACATTGGACATTAAATAAATGCTAATTTTGGATCTCCAACCAAGCATAGTTGGAGGAAGTTAACCACTTGCCGACCGCCGCACGCCGATCTACGTCGGCGGTCAGCCCCTCACAGGGAAAGTGACGTAGGGCTACGTCACTAGCTTGTGAGGGTCTAGGGAGCGAGCGCGCGCCGCCGGAGCCGTGCTCCCGCTCCCGCGTGGTCATGGACCCCCCCGCGCGTGTGACCGGTGGACCCGATGTCCGCCGGCCACTCTGCGATCGGCGGGGGAGAGGGAGAAAGTCAGGCAGCTTGTGTAAACAAGCTGCCTGTCATTCTCCCCTCTGTATGAGAGCTGATCATATGGATCTACTATGTAGATCCGTTGATCACTCTGCATACAGCTGAAGCCACAGCCAATCACAGTAAGAATCACGCCCCTAGGGACACACACAGCCCCTCCCTCTCAAATAAAGTTAACCCCTTCACTACCAGTGTATTTTTACAGTAACAGTGCATATATATATATAGCACTGATTACTGTAGAAATGTCACTGGTAACCCCAAAAGTGTCAAAAATGTCAGTCAAGGGTCCGATCTGTCCGCCGCAATGTCGCAGTACCGCAAAAAAAATCGCAGATTGCCGCCATTACGCGTTAAAAAAAAAAAACAACAAAAATGACAAAAATCTTTCCCTTAGTCAGTAAACGCAATAACTTTTGCGCAAACCAATCAAGATACGCTTTTTGCGATTTTTTTTTACCAAACATAGGTAGCATAAAACAAATTGGCCGAAAATGTTAAAAAATTTTGATTTTTACATTTTTTTGGGGGGGAATTTCATATAGAAAAAAGGGAAAAATATTGATATTTTTGCAAAATTGACGCTCTTTTTTTGTTTATAGCGCGTGATCAAAAAATTGCACAGGTGATCAAATACCGCCAAAAGAAAGCTCTGTTTGTGGGAAAAAAAGGACGCCAAATTCGTTTAGGTACAGCGTCGCACGACCGCGCAATTGTCCGTTAAAGTCATGCAGTGCCGAATCGCAAAATACCCCCTGGTCGTTTAGCAGCCAAATCCTCCGGGGCTTAAGTGGTTAAGGAAAAACCCCCCGCCATGATGTTGCTAGCCAAGAGTTGCAACACATCACAGAGGCGCATACCATGACATTAACACTTAGAAGACCTAGATAACAGAGGACGTCACCACAACCTTAAGGTTTTGAGCCTCTCTGAAGCTCTCAAGCCCAGTCAGCTGACGCAGGCCATCCTCACCATATTCAATGATCTCCTCGAGTGGCCAATCTACATGGAGTGCCTCCATTTTGCTCTAAGACCAAGGGGAAGATATATAGATCCACCAAGAGAGGTGATCTGTTGCATGGAGAACTTTCGGCGCAAACAAGAAACAGGAGTCATATTCTCTTTAACAGATTTGACATTTAACTTTATCAAGAACTGTCACACATCACTCTGCAACATCCTAAAAGACCTTCTGCTACTTGAACTCCTCCATGATAGAGGGATACCCTACCTATCAACCAGCTCCATGGGCTGCAAAGCTCACTTATGGGTCCCCAAGAACATACAATTTTTGTGTGAGAGTTTCAATCTGCCTGTGGTGGAACTCCTGGAATGGTACAATGGCTTCCACCTACCCCCTTTACCACCTGCTGAACCGATGGAAGTACATCTCCAAAGGGGCATCCTGCTTCAGGGTGAAGGCACTCCCCGCTGCACACATTATCTCTGCCAGAAAACTGCAGATCCCCGGGAGAAGGAAGCCTGACAGCTTCTCCTGCTTACTGCAAAGCTTGTCGTGAATGATGACCCTGCACGCCTAACCTCTTCAGCAAGGTTCCCAGGGAAGCCTCATTGAGTTTCTTTCTCAGGACTTTTTTAGGTCCCATGTTTGAGTCTCCCTGGAATAAGGAATTTCTAGGTACGTTCTTCATGTATATGCTATGATGTTTTCGTTACCTGTTTTTCAGGCCTGCAGCACATTGGATTTATGGCTATTCATAGTTATCTTTCTCAATTCTTTGGGACATCTCCCTGACTTGGCTGCTTAACATGGCGGCCAGGAATCTTCTCTCATGGGCCCAGGATTTTGCATTCCCACTTAGGTGCCGTCCATTCCCAAACCTGGGTTATACCACTTCTGAGCTCCGCAGCTCCTGACTGTGCTAAGTTAGACTCCTTTGTCTCAGTATTCCTCTACCTGGCCCCTGTCTATTTTCTCATCTTACACTATCCTTCCTTGGCTTCTCCTTGACACCCTCTCTCTCTTCTCCAATTCCCTCCTATCTTCTTCTGTCCATTCCCTATCCTCCTTCCCCCTTTCCCTTACCCATTGATATTTTCCCTCCATCTACATGCTTCCCAACCCCATCTCTCCTCCTGTGCATGCATCGTTTAATAAAATATATTGTTAACTAGTAAACTAAATGTTATAATATGAAGGTGGTGTACAAGCATCCTTCATTCCAAATGGCAGGCCTAATATTTCCTTTAATGAGCCCACCTATGATATGGGGGTTCATCCCATTAGCTACATTTTAGGGATGCACTGTATGGTATGGTGCCACCTCACCATTTTCAAAACCAGGATGGATATTTAATATTTACAGTTCTCACAACCAGTATAGTGTATTTAACCCCACTTGGTTTCCCCCCCCCCACCCCCGTTCCCCTTTTGATCCTTACACTAGTTCCCATTGCCCATTGCTCCTCGCTCCCTGGTCCCTAGCCTTTGTCTGGGGTTCTAGAATTGTTCAATTGGCGCTATGTGTTCAACTGTTTATTCATGTCATCTCACTTGTTCTAATTGAATACATCATTGTTAGCTCCTATCTTCATAATTAAAAATGCCTAAAGCATTTAGAAAAATGTTGCTAACCTATATGGGCATGAGCCTCAGAGTGTTTTGATTTCTGTTCTTCTGCAGATGACCTATGCATGGGCCCTATGTGGCAGGCTTAACCTGGTACCTTTTACAAATATACCTCACTGTTGACTGCTTTTACAATGATGCACTATGCCCCCGCCTTAGACAGGATAGCTTATGTACAAGGCTTATATCTCAAGTCCCCTAGACATAGCAGGTAATAGCCCCTATCCATGGAAGATACATTGCAGTTGACCCCCCACATCATAGGTACAGGCTACATTATTTTGAATCTTGCCATCAATATAGCCTAGATTTATTGAGCAGATGGGCCATACCCACTTATGTTCCTGCCCCTCCCAAATACTGCTTAAACTAACCACATAAGACTGGCATTCTATTGCCTCAAGTCTATAGTAAACTGACTTTCACACTCCTGGAACCAATATGTTGGGGGAATGGCTTCTTAAGGACAAGCACTGAGCAAATACTCACTCTGACGCTCAATGCTCCCTCCATCCCTCTCCTTCTTGTATTGATTATTCCTATTAGTTTTTGACCCTAAGTGTGCCAGCAGACACTCTCCCTCTGGTTTCTACTTTTTTCATATAGTGACCTTCCCTCTATGTGTCCTACCACTTCTCCACCCAGCAGAGGTTGTGATCTCATGCTGAACCCTTTCCGGCTTCCCTTTCTATCATTAGCCAGTTTAGTTGGTCTAATCCCACTGCTAGATAGCTAGTTAGTTAGTCCCCCTCCAACCCTACTACTTTCGCTTGTCTAGCTAGTGTTTAGAACCCTTTTTATTTTTCTCTCCAACCGACCTCTCTCCCCCCCCCCCCATTTTCCTGGTAACCCCTCTGGTACTCCACCTCCATACTTGCCTCTTTCCTCATTACAAACAATTTATAACCCAACTAAGGACACCTATATAAAGACCAATAACTACCATGTTCCATGAACAGTAGGTCAATAGCAGCAACTCTTAAAGTTGTCTTGTTGAATGCCAAGGGACTCAACACCCTAGAAAAACACTTCCAGCTTTTAAGTAGCATGCGCAGCTTAGCTACCTCACTACTGGGCGCTTTTACCCCCTTCCTGCCCAGGCCAATTTTCAGCTTTCAGTACTGTCGCGCTTTAAATGACAAATGCACTACTTTCACACAAATAGAGCTTTCTTTTGTTGGATTTAAATTCACCACTGCGTTTTCTATTTTTTGCTAAATAAACAAATAAAGACAGAACATTTTGGAAAAAAAAAAAAAAACTTTTTCAAAGTTTGTTGTAAAATTTCACAAACAGGTCATTTTTCTGCTTCACTGATGTGCACTGATGAAGCGGTACTGGTGGGCACTGATGAGGCTTCACTGATAGGCAGCACTGATGGGCACTGATAGTGGCATTGATGGGCACTGGTAGGTGGCACTGATAGGTGACACTAATGAGGAGGCACTAATTGGCAGCACTGGTACTGTTGGGACTGCACTGATAATCAGAACACTGATTATCAGTGTACATATCCCTCATGCTGTCAGCATGTGGAAAGGAGTGCTGATAACCGGCTTCTATTTACATCCGTTATCAGCTGTGATTGAAAACAGCTGCTCCCATGGTAAAGAGCCACTGATTGTCTCTTTACCTAAATCTGTGTTCAACAGTGTTCTCTGGACATTGTGATCACAGGACACACCACAAGCTGGATCATGGGAGGCCATCATATGATGGCCTCCCAGAACCAGCCCACCACTATTTAGCTATAGTTCAGCCAGTAAGTGGTTAAAAGTTGATGTAATACTCTTGCAAGAAATGCATTTCTGCTCTGATAGCATCCCTAAACTGTCTAGTTGAGACAGTTTATCATGCTACCAACCCACTTGTAAAAGCAAAAGTTTTCTCTGTCCTAGTATATAAAATTCTTCCACTGCTGATTACTTATTACTTGGCATACATTGACAGCCACTATCTATTCCTTAAAGGATATCTATGGGGCAGACTAATCACTTTGGCTAACAATTATAGCCCCAACACCCAGGTAGGATTCTTCCAAAAAATGACACTAGCACTCCCTTCCTTTCAATCCGGCATCCTCATTCTAGGTAGTGATTCCAATTTGACACTAAACCCCCGGAAGACACCACAACATGTTCTTCCTCCATGCTGTATTGTGCACTGAAACAGATCAAGATCCAACCTGGCGTTCTCTCCATCCCGGGAGAATGGTTCTACATTGTTCCCCCAACCACACAATTGCTACTCAAGAATCAACTATATCTTTCTTTCACAAAGGGACCTCCCCTTCCCATCAGCTGCAACCATTAAACTGATATTTATGTCAGACCATAACCCTGTCATGACAACATTGTGGTTCCTTAATCAACTGAAACTGGGAGACTAGACCCCACTCTTTTAACAGACCCCGTCAATGCTTATAAAGTACGCAAGCACATACTGGAATTCTTCAATGACAGAAACACCCCAAAGATAAGCCCTCTAGTTCAATGGGAGGTGCACAAATGCATAAAAAGAGAATCTCTAATGGCGATGTCTGCAACATGCAAATGAGCCAAGCAAGCTGCCCTTATATACACTTTTAAAAAAAGCACAGGAGTTAGTGTCAACACATAAATGCACCCAACACAACAAACCTATTTGGAATTACTCCAAGCGTGCACTAAGCTCTTGGATGAACTGGGTCACAAAACAAGGTGCAAACTTATATTGTCCCAAAAGCTCATTTACAAGAAAAGTAATAAAAGCAGAAAACTTCTAGCCAGGGCCCTTCAAGCCAAGTGGCCTAACCTCACTGTTCATCATATTCACACTCACCAAGGACAAACCCTGGTGGTGAGTAATGATATAGTGGCTCAATTTGCATGTTATTATTCTGGTTTTTACAACCTTCGCCTGGAGCAGCGACTCACAGATGATGTAAGACCTTGGTCAGTAGCACTTAAATAACTTCCTAAAGTAATACAGCTCTATACCTCCTGCATTACACCCCACAAGATGAATGGCCCAGTCACAGCTGAGAAATTTATTTTAGCCCTTAAACAACTCAAATTGGGAAAACGTCTGGGACCCGACGTGTTTACTGCAACAACTTTTTCTGCGTGCTTTTAACTTGTTATCAGTCCTTAAACTGCCGTGGAGCAACCTGTTGGAAGCACATATTTCAGTTATCCTGAAGCTGGGCAAAGACCCCTACTTGGTCATAAATTATCTAAATATCGACATAAAAATAATAGCGAATCAACTGCTTCCTGTGCTTAATTCTCTCATTACCAAAGATCAGGTGGAGTTTGTCACCAGGCAGAGAAGTCCCTGCTAGATCATCCGCTCATTGGGCTGATTCTGACTTCTTTCCAGAAACTGGGCAGGAAACTCAACATGTCATTGACACCAGGCCCCACGACACTTACCTGGACTTTCAACCTGTGATGGCAAGCACATTCCTTACAGGTGTGGAACAAGAAGGTGAGGTGTGTGCGCAGTATTTATTTTGTGCAGTCAAACTGCTTGAATATGAGGCCCACGTGACCCCTTGGGCTTATATTTTTTTTTTTTGCCGATTCCCTCATTCCCTCAATCAATTAGCTGCAGTGTTGAGACCCCTCAACCCCTTTGAGAGTCTTTGTTCCAAATTTTCCCCCAAGCAACATGGCATTTCTACAATTTACAGTCTCCTCTGGGTAAACAAACCCCTAGCTGGAGAAAAGCTTGCAGAGCCTTTGTTCGAAACTTACAGCTAGACTTTTCCCAAGAGGAGTGGGGGAACATCTACTACAATACACATAAAGGGTCTGGTAATGTCTTAACCCAGAAAAACTACTATAAGCTCCTATCATGCTGGTATCACACAAACGCCTTGTTTCACAAATTCGATCCTTCAGTTTCTGATTGCTACTGGCACTGCAATCGAGCAGTTGGCGCACTACTGCATATTTGGTGGGAATGCACACTACTCCACTCCTTCTGGTCCACAGTACATAACATGATAGCACGTGTGATAACATACACATTGGATTTCTCCCCGGCACAGTATGTTCTCCATCACACGTCACTCTCCTCAAAGTTGTACTTCAAAATATTTGCAATGCAGATGTGAACGCTGCTAATATGTACATTCCCATACATTGGGGCATGACCCAGGCCCTCTCCTTATTAAAATGATAGAGATGACATTGCAAGATTGCAGACATGGAAGAACCCGTTAGTATAGCTGTTAGTATAATCCAACACTGAGCTGGTAGAGCTCAACTCCCAGATTAATGCACAAACAGGAGGTCATTGGCCATTGGCCATTGTCTAGGTTTACTAGTCTGACTGCTCACCCTCCTCAAATAAACACTTTATGCCCTTCCCCTTCCAGGAGTGAGCTACTTTCAGTCTTTCTCTCAGGCAGTACTAACCCGGTTCCCCCAATTTGCCAACCTCCAATACACTGGGTTGGTCACGTGCTTACTAGCATTTAGCATGATGCAGTGTTTGGTGGCACTGACCGGTCATTAGATGCATAGTGCCTATCTTATCAAGTTGGTTTGGATACTGGATATTAATCAGCTGTACAGCTCAAAGACTTCTGGACGATCAATTTGATGATATTTATTTGTTTTAAACGTAATATGGTCCTGAGATTATTACTATGTATGCCTTTTCTGTTCTTCCTACTTGGTCTTGTAAACCTCTATTATTTAAAATAAAATTTGTTTGGAATAAAAAAAAAGCAGGAACTGTTTTACCAGGGAAATTATTTTAATTTATTTTCATTAAGCCATAGGAATTACAGAAGGTAGCACCAGGTTGGTGACCTCACTAGTCTCTACTGTAGTTAAGCTAAACAGTTAGGTCACCTCCCTGCCCTCAGTATGTGACTGGACAGTAAAGGAGTAGCAGCATCCTTTTTCTCACTCTCTTCTTGTTAGTATGTTCCTTGTCAGAAGATGTGCCTTTTGTGCACCGGATTGTCTCCTAGTGCTGCCCTTTCCTCTCCTTTTTCTAAAGTGGAGTGAACGCTATATATTTTTTTTTTCATTCAACCCAATTGAAAAATGAAAAAAAAAAAAAACCCCTGCAGATCGCCATTTTAATACAAGCAATGTTAGTGAGGCGATCTCTCCCGCTGAGCTATTGTGTTCTGACATTGAGACTGCCTACTGCCAGAACATGCAGATCAGTGATTGCAGTCATTGGCTGTGAGTGCTGGTCAGATGTTGTTATTCCAGCATGCTCACTTTACAGAAACCGGTCTTTTGACCGGCTTCTGTCGAACAGGGAGCTGTACACTAAGGCCAAAATTTACCAACCGTTTTGAACTGATTTTAGATGCGTGTGTACGCAGCCTAAATGTTGCTATGTAGTAGAGAAAAGGGGATAATGCAAGGTCAAACTCATAAACCTACACTAGTTGCATTTAAAAATACCCTTATACATATGACTATGATTCAGCTTTAAACACTCCCTAAAGTTGCATAATTGGTGTGTTTTTTCTTTGAACAGAGAAACCAAGAGAAGCTTGTTTTGATCCAGGGAACATTATGAATGGTACGCGGATTGGAACTGACTTTAAACTTGGATCAACAGTAACTTACCAGTGTGATCTAGGATACAAAATTGTTGATCCTGCAACAATAAGCTGTATACTTGGCGCTGATGGAAAGCCTGCATGGAACAAAAGTTTGCCATCATGTAATGGTAAGTTTACATAAGTAAACCACATTTATAGTAATACAATTTACTAACAATATGTTTGGATATTTTATGTTTCAACATATGTAGAAAAGGATTAGGAGCTAGTATACACTTGTGATGGCTACAAGTCTCTTAAATATAAAAACAAAATACAGTGACAAAAATATGACGCTAGAGCTACAACATCAAACAATATTTTTAATCATAATACATTAAATAATAATAATATAATGTAATATTTATTATATATTAAAGAATTTTGTTTTGAGTGGACATGGCATTTTTTGTTAAAGCTTTTATTTCTAAAAGAGTTCGTTTTTTTTTTTTTAGCCAGATGCATAAAGATAGCATTGACTGCTATAGGATCAAAGTATTAAGAAAAAAAACATTCAAAGCACCCATTCTGATGGTTCAACTGGGAGGCTGAAGCAGCATATTGAAAAAAAAATAAATAAATAAGCTGTACAGAGCTGGATACTTAGCCATACAAATATGGTAATAAGTCTTCATTCTGTGTTGTTGCTTTACTATGAGGTCCAGACATTAATAATAGTAGCCACATTATATTACAGAAAAAATAGGCTTGTAATAAGCCATCTAAACATTTAAACAGTTGTTTCAAATGTATAGTAATTAGTCACACTATCAAGGGAATTTCTTCAAATAAAGTGAACATACACTATATTGTCAAAAGTATTGGGGCGCCTGCCTTTACACGCACATGAACTTTAATGGCATCGCAGTCTAAGTCCATAGGGTTCAATACTGAGTTGGCCCACCCTTTGCAGCTATAACAGCTTCATCTCTTCTGGGAAGGCTATCCACAAGGTTTAGGAGTGTGTCTATGAGAATGTTTGACTATTCTTCCACAAGCGTTGTTGTGAGGTCAGGCACTGATGTTGGACAAGAAGGCCTGGCTCACACTCTCTAATTCATCCCAAAGGAGTTCTATTGGGTTGAGTTCAGGACTCTGTGCAGGCCAGTCAAGTTCCTCCTCCCCAAACCTTTGGTGGAGGGGGGTTATGGTGTGGGGTTGTTTTTCAGGGGTTGGGCTTTGCCCCTTTGTTCCAGTGAGGGGAACTCTTAATATGTCAGCATATTAAGACATTTTTGACAGTTTACTGCTCCCAGCTTTGTGGGAACAGTTTTGGGATGGCTCTTTCCTGTTCCAACATGACTGCACAAAGCAAGGTCCATAAAGACATGTATGAGTGAGTTTGGGGCTCAGGAACTTGACTGTCCTGGACAGAATATTGACCTCAACCGGATAGAACACCTTTTGGATGAATTAGAGCAGAGATTGTGAGTAAGGCCTTCTCATCCAACATCAGTGCCTGATCTCACAAATGTACTTCTGGAAGAATGGTCAAACATTACCATAGACACACTTCTAAACCTTTTGAACAGCCTTCCCAGAAGAATTGAATCTGTTATAGCTGCAAAGGGTGGGACAGCTCAATATTGAACCCTACAGACTAAGACTGGGATGCCATTAAAGTTCATGAGCGTGTAACGGGAGGCACCCCAATACTTTTGACAATATAGTGTATCTGCTTGTAAAGAATAAAAAGTACAATCCAAATTACAATTTAGATTGCAGTTTTACAGAGAAAAATGTGGAGGCATTTATTGATGATCTTCTTCTGAATCTGCTTATTTCTTTAATGATTCTAATTCTAATGATTTTTATAATAAAACATTAAAACGTATATACAATGGCAAGAATATGTTACTCCCTTAGTGAAAGTTTTTTTTTTTTTTTTTTTTTTTTTTTATAGATATCTGTCAAAACCTGTTTTATGCTTTAAATGAAGTGACACACAGACATAATGGCCAGGGCTCTGCTGTGAACTGAACTTGCCACTTACCCTGCTCTGCAATGCATGTCCATTTATTTCTATAGGGAATCCACAACATGCAGATGACACCATAATGATGGTGTCACAGGCTACTCAATTCATTTGCTAAAAAAAATGTATGGAAAATGCACTCCAAAGAGAGAGCACCTGCACAGTTAATGCCCCACCTTATATTATGGTTCTCCATTGGAATATATGGAAAATTTGCAAAGGCCAGTATAGGGGCTGGAAAACCAAGTTAAACATGTTACAACCATGTTCCTAGCAGGGACCTAAATGGCAATAAAAATTATAAGAAGGATGCAGTTCTGGTCCATGCCACCCAGAAAAGCTATTTGGGGTAGAGTTTTGTTTTTGAGTACTAGGTGTCTTGAAAAGCAAGGAGACCTGGAAACATATTTAAGATTAGAAAAGTACACGGTCTAATTTGTTTTGCACATACTGCACTTCTGTCAGCTTATGCATGGTAAATTAAAATGATCTTAATCTACCTGCATAACCTGGCAGAGGTATTAGTAAGCAGCTGGGGGTGGTAGTGTATATTAATTTAGGGCAGCTAGGAAGGATGGGATAGTGCATTTCCTATGAAAATTACACTTACACTTTAAATGCAAACAGCCCAATAACTAAAAAATGCTTGATTAATTTCCCCTGTGAAGATTAGCAACATTTTAATGGGTAGAGTTATTTTTTTTAAGAAACTGGGTGCACAGAAAAGCCATGAAACCTACTGTATGCCCTACAAACACCTCTGTTCGGTTATGCATGGTAGATTAGAATAATCTTAAAGTTGGATTTTAATAAGAGGTTATGAGCTTAGTATGTGTGAAGTAGTGAAGCATTAAATAGAATATAAAATACTGAAGCATAGGATATTAAGCAATCAGTCCATCTATATTTTACCATTTCTATTTAACTGTGACTTAGTCATATATAAGATATGCATTTATTCAAGGAATATTTATGGGGGCTTTACCTCATAACACCATCCGTAGTGGAGTTACTCCAATCGTCTCTCTCTCCATCAGTTGAAATATAATTTGCATAACTCCTGACCATGCATGTGTTATTTCAAAAACTTAAAGCTTAACTCCACTTTTGTTGAGAATAAAACATTCCCCTCTGGATGATCTATGTACATTACAAAGATTTTATCAAGCTTTGTTGTAGATTCCTACCTTTTGTTACGCTCAAGAAATCAATGTGTTTTTGTCTGTTTCCATGTGGGAAAGTAAATCTAATGGGAGTGATTTCATAATTATCGGTCAGCTGTACACCTGCAGGGCTCTAATGTGGAAAGCTGCTGGGCTTGCATCCCTTTAGCTGTGATTTCCTATTGGAAGTATCTCAAATCTGACTTGTATCTTAGGCAGACTTCTGTGAAAATTAGTGATCCAATCACACAAGCAGGAAATGATGTTTCTGGGGTGTGGTCAATAGACATTCTGGGTACAGAACACATCCAGGTAGCCATATTGCATTCAATTTTCAGAATATTAAAGAGCTGCAGATTGAAAAGGAAAGCTAATTTGTAATAACATTCAATTACAATATCACTTCTGCCACAATTGTATACACAATATTATTTTTTCATTATTTGCTATTTTTTTCCTCACGAAAGTGGAATTACCCTTTAAGAAATAACTGTATGCACCATTTTTTAAATGGCAGCACTAATATCTACAGTATTTGTTTATTTTACATAGTTTGTTATCATAGTAGTCAATGTCTTTTTCTCTTTTGAAAATAATTGTTATCTGGGGCCTAAAAAACTCTGTAGTGAACTTTGTGTGTAAATTGCACCTATTTATGCTAACTTACCTTAATGGCATCAGAAACATTTATCTAAACAAGTGACATGCTAGAAGTTTATCTACCTAAAATGTGTGGCTGCTGTTACTATTAATAATGACAGTGTGTCTTTTGCTGATTGTCTTCATTGTCTGCTCTTTAGAATGGTTCATGGATCACTATGCACATGAGCAGGTCCTCTTATACACTGAGTAATGGTGTGCCTGCAGCTGCATTTTCATTTTCCCGTGTGGAACGAAGGTTAGAGCAGTCAGCAATACCAACACAAATATCCAAATTTTTTATTTGTATTATTTTTAATGGAAGAATGTCACATAATTTTATATATGCAATACACACAAAAGATGTATGGTACATATAAACCTGTAATTGACAAAACAAAAGACAGTGCACAATGGTATTCAAATATTCAAACTGTCATTATTACTAGTCAATATCTCTTCCCAAAATTAAAACATTTACAACAGTTGCAGGCTTTATTCAATGTATAAAGGAATGGATGCAGCGCTAGAAAACAAACTTATAAAAAATTCCCAAAAAAATCTGTGAGCAGTCTTATGGTGCAGAAGGCAGAACAGCAATCCAAAAAAAAAAAAATAAACATTACTAATTAATGTAAATAATAACTCTGACACTATTAAATATGGTGTAATTGGCCGCGGCCATTTATTAAACCAATGCATAACATGTGGGATATAACACATTCTTTATACTTATAAGTCCAGCCAAAAAGCTCAAACTAAAAACCATTTTACAACCAATAATAATTACCACATGTAGCTCGAGCTACCCATTAACTCACTTAACATATAATATAATATTCCCCAATAACACAAAAGAGAGCCGCGACAGCATTAAGGGTGGGAGGGAGGGACAAATTTTCCTGCTTCTCTCCCGATGACTGTTAAGCTAATGTAATGTTCCTCTTTTTATAGGGAATTTCTTAAACTCTAGGTTGTTAATTTACTCAATTGCCACCAATGGACAGTAAATAAATTAATTGACCAATCGATTTTTATTTTAACTGACCAATTGTACAATTCTTTTAAAGGACCAATCAACTTTATTTTAAGTTAACCAATGACTTATTAATATTTTAAACTGAATATTTTAAACTGTTTTCTGTCATGCCTCTGCCCCATACATGCAGAGTGGGTACAGTTTGACCCACCCTGAATTTTTATGGTGCAGAAGGCAGAACAGCAATCCAAAAAAAAAATAAACATTACTACTTAATGTAAATAATAACTCTGACACTATTAAATATGGTGTAATTGGCCGCGGCCATTTATTAAACCAATACATAACATGTGGGATATAACACATTCTTTATACTTATTAGTCCAGCCAAAAAGCTTGAACTAAAAACCATTTTACAACCAATAACAATTATCACATGTAGCTGAGCCAAAAAACTTGAGATACCCATTAACCCACTTAACATATAATATCCCACACGCCATGCACATGTTATGGGCATGGCACCACCAACAGGCCAGCGGCCAATTCAATACAAGATTGAAATCCTAAATTAAGAATGCCATTGGCTACATCCGATAAATGGACCGAATCCGTCCTGTAAAACCCAACCAACCCACCTTCAAGGTCCACATGCCTGTATGAAAAACCTCCTATTGAAGACATAAACTTAGAAATTGATCTATTAACTCGTTTGCGATTTTTTTCAAGAAAAATCAATTCAGGGGAAAACCAACTTAAACGAGGCACGATTTCTGAAAAAACTAATTTGCAGTTAGGAAAAAGCGAGTTAAAATATAAAAAATCAGATTTAACGTTTAAAATTAGATCAATAATTATTTATATTTAATTAATAAAAATGGCACTTTATTAATTATTAAAATACACTCAAATTAAGTCAGTATGGCATCAGTGTATAGACAGTGTGGGTTAGTCTGTTTCCTTCCAAGAAAATGGCTGATGCGTCCTCCGGTGCAATGACGTCACATGCTCTGTAGGCAGTTTAATCAAATATACTACACTATGAGCCTTTTTACTATCTCTGGGGCCATTTGAGGATCTTGAGGATCTGGGGATATATCTGTCACTTTATACCTCCTGCGAATTGTTGGAGACCTGTGGTTAAGTTGGACGAGTCAGTATTTTTGGTGATATCTGGTGGTGGTGATATGTTCATCCTGCAATACCATCTTGGATTCACGGACATTTGCTGATTTATATCTAATAAGACTGCTCATAGATTTTTTTGGGGAATTTTTTATATGTTTGTTTTCTAGCGCTGCATCCATTTCTTTATTTACTGTGTATGTTTATATACTGACATATGTGCAGATGCTTTTCTGTTTTTCATATGTATATTCATATCTTTATATTTTTTATTTGTTTTTATTGAACAGATTGTCCCAAGCGCAGCTTTTTTTTTGTTTTATATTTTATTCAATATATAAATCTTGAGTTATACCCTAGCCATGGAACCCAGTTCCATTAATTATTTTGTAATTTTTCAAGAAAATCAAAACCCTGTTTTTTTGAAGATGATGGTCTGAGTATTCAGTGATCATATGTATATTCATATCTTTATATTTTTTATTTGTTTTTTATTTGTTTTTATTGAACAGATTGTCCCAAGCGCAGCTTTTTTTTGTTTTATATTTTATTCAATATATAAATCTTGAGTTATACCCTAGCCATGGAACCCAGTTCCATTAATTATTTTGTAATTTTTCAAGAAAATCAAAACCCTGTTTATTTGAAGATGATGGTCTGAGTATTCAGTGATCAAATGCTTAAAATTTGTTTTAACCTAAACCATATTCTTAAATATTTCTATCTATTTTCTAAAAAGGACAGCCATAACTTTAACAAAACCTATACAAACCCACTCTCACCTGCCTTTCTGAAGAAATGTACACTAAAACCTCCCTACACCTGCTGCTTACCTACATCTGTGACAAAGCTACAGTCTACCCTTTGTCTTCAACCTCTCCAGGAAGAAATGCCTTTCACTGCTTGGACGTGCCTGCACAGTGATCCCTCATAAATTTGTACAGGTTCTTACCCCAGGCTGGTAATGCTCAAATAAGGCCTTCTACAGGTCTATGAGAGCTCCTTGTACATGCGTGTCCAGTAGTAAGGAGCTGAGATTAAAGGAGTTAGTGTATATCAGTTCATGGCAACTAGAGAAGGTGGGTTAGTGCAGTTCTTATGAACTATTCTTACTTTAAATGCAGACAATACAATATCTCAAGAAATGCTTACATAATGTCACCCTGTGAAGATTACCAAAGTGCTTATAAATAATTTGTATTTAAAAGATATTTACCGTATATACTCGAGTATAAGCCGAGTTTTTCAGCACATTTTTTTGTGCTGAAAACGTCCCCCTCGGCTTATACTCGAGTCAAGGAAAAAAATGTCCTCTCCGACGGGTTTAAGGTTTAAAAATGGCGCCGCCCGTCGCATACATGTTACCGCGCACGCGCCGCCGCCGCTCGTGTAATTTCGGCTATTCCCAGCGCCGCTCGGGAGAGGCCGGGAATAGCCGAAAGTATACGAGCGGCGGCGGAGCGTGCGCAATGACGTGTCGGCCCCGGGCGGCGCCATTTTTAAAATGAAGGCGCCTCTGGAACAGGTAAGTGAAACAGCTTCACTACCTGCCATGGGCTGCGGGCACACTACGAGGGATGCAGTGCTGCGGGCATGGTCCACATGTACCATGCCCACAGCACTGCATCTCCTGTAGTATGCCCACAACCCCGGATCCTCTAGTACCATGTCAGTACCCTGCAATCTCCTGCACCATGCCAGTACCCTGCAATCTCCTGCACCATGCCAGTACCCTGCAATCTCCTGCACCATGCCAGTACCCTGCAATCTCTTGCACCATGCCAGTACCCTGCATTCTCCTGCACCATGCCAGTACCCTGCAATCTCCTGCACCATGCCAGTACCCTGCAATCTCCTGCACCATGCCAGTACCCTGCATTCTCCTGCACCATGCCAGTACCCTGCAATCTCCTGCACCATGCCAGTACCCTGCATTCTCCTGCACCATGCCAGTACCCTGCATTCTCCTGCACCATGCCAGTACCCTGCATTCTCCTGCACCATGCCAGTACCCTGCATTCTCCTGCACCATGCCAGTACCCTGCATTCTCCTGCACCATGCCAGTACCCTGCAATCTCCTGCACCATGCCAGTACCCTGCATTCTCCTGCACCATGCCAGTACCCTGCATTCTCCTGCACCATGCCAGTACCCTGCATTCTCCTGCACCATGCCAGTACCCTGCATTCTCCTGTACCATGCCAGTACCCTGCATTCTCCTGTACCATGCCAGTACCCTGCATTCTCCTGCACCATGCCAGTCACCCTGCATTCTCCTGCACCATGCCCGCCGCCCTGCATTCTCACCCTAGGCTTATACTCGAGTCAATGATTTTTCCCATCTTTTTGTGGTAAAAGTAGGGGTCTCGGCTTATACTCGGGTCGGCTTATACTCGAGTATATACGGTAGTTACCGTATTTTCCGGCGTATAAGATGACTGGTCGTATAAGACGACCCCCCTAATTTTCAAGTTAAAACATAGGTTTTGGGCTATACTGGCCTTATAAGACAACCCTCCCCCCCCTTCTGAAGCAAGGCAACACCATTGAAAAATGTCAGATTTCTCATAGATCTCCAAGGTACCCCAAGTACTGTAATACATGTAATCTCTCATAATATCTCCAAGGTACCCTAAGTATAAGTATTACCAGTAGATGTAATCTCAAGATGCTGGCTGTGTGGGAATCCTTTACCGGTATACCGTATGTACCATAGCTTTGGCTACATACAGTACACCATGCTGAGCCAATCACAGTGAGTGATGTATTCTATTATTGAATGCAAAGCCTGCTCGGATTGGCAGAGTCAGAGAGGCGGGCTGATGTTACTCCGCCAATTCAAGCAGGCTTTGTATTCAGTAATAGAATACATCGCTCTCCCTGATTGGCTCACCACGGTACACTGTATGTAGCCTGAGCTACGGTACATACGGTATACCGCTCCAGGATTCCCACACAGCCAGCGTCTTGAGAGATTACATCTACTGGTAATACTTATATTTAGGTTACCTTGGAGATATTATACTCGGCGTATAAGACGACCCCCCATTTTTGGGGGATTTTTTTGAGGTTCAAAAGTAGTCTTATACGCCAGAAAATACAGTATATAAATGGTGCTGAAAGGCAGAAAATCTTTAATGAAAATATGCATTTATAAAAACTTACCATATGCAAGATCTCCACGTATACATATTTAAACCTGTAAGGAAGCCTAGCCACAGTAATTTGTTACAATTCATGTGGTTGGCCTTTCAATGGAATTCTCCCTCTCAGACTGACTTTGGTATGTGAGGTGCATCAATAAATTAGATTATGTGGGCACATCAGGCAATCCTAAATAATATTCATAATCAAATAAATATTTTAAATAAAGAAGTACAGTACTTTATCAACATTTTCAATTCAGGAAGTTGAAGTGCTAAAAGACAATACCATCTGTTTTATATACTTTAAATGTGCTAGACATCTTTTGAGGCCAGATTAGGACCAGGCTTGCTGAGAGCTTTATGGTTAGCCTGTCATTATCCATTCATTACCCATACTTACTAAATGACCATTGTTGGAACCACTACAAAGGTTACTTTTCTCTGAGGCATAAAAAGTAATCTTTGAAAAAGAGATTTGTCTTCTTTGTTCCTTAGCTACTTTTAGGCAGATTTAGCAAGCCTGTACTTATCTCTGCTTCTTCCCAAAAGCTTTAGTCTATAGAGGACAACTCTTCCTTTATTTGAGCTTTTATGTATCTCTGAATGATTGTGTTTGATATTGTAACCTACAATGTTTGAATAACAATAAACTGAGAACAGAAGTCTGTCAGCAGTAGAATAATAGAATAACAAGACCACACTTGCAAAAGTGCTTGCAAACACATTAACAAGTTTAGTTCCTCTCTGAAGCCAAGATTCTGATTCATTTTAGAGATGAATCTGTTAAAATATAGGGAATGAAGTTCTGGCCTGCCCTAATAATGCAACATATTGTAGACTAGGAAAACCAAAATGCATCTACAGCTTCAGCCACAGTGCTTGGCTTTCAAACTGAATAACTAGTAGAGAATGTTCACTTAGCTTCTTGAATGAAGTGAATATATGTTCACTTTTATCATCCAATTATGTGCAGGGGAATGTAAAAAAATTAATTTTAGTTGCACGTGATTGGATGATTAAAGTAAATGTTATGCTAGGTAAAGATTCTCCTATCCATTAATAAATTGACACTAATATTTTTTTTAATCACTATAGCGATTATTGTGCTATAAGTACAGCATATGATTTATACCGATAAAAGAATTGTTATTTTTTGTATACCACTAGATATCTTCCATTTTCTTATAAGCGTGTTATTAAATTTAATATGTGTCGAATTTGAATTTAGGAGTTGAAGCCTAATTGACAAAGACCTATTTACTGAGAATCGTAGTTGAAATATTCTGCTGGTCCATGTTTTAGATGATAGCAGAGTAGTTGATGTTGCAAATTGGCTACACTCAAATGGTCATGAAGATTAATCACAAACACCTAACTGGAAATGTATGCTTCAATATTGTATTTCATTTATGCAGTATTTTCTTATTTGAAATTGTAACATTGAAAAAGTATCAGCTATAAATAATTATCAATAGCTTGCTAACCTGGCTGTTAAATGTATTATTATGTGTGGGGATTCATATTATCTACGTGTCTGAGCTGGCTTCTAATTAACCCTGTTGTAAGTAGGGGACATTGGAAACAATCTCAATACCCTATAATATTTGCAGAAGGCCATAATGATATATTTTACTATATACTGTATATATGCATATTAATTTCTGTGTTTGCTTATATACCTGACATAATATGTGACTAGGCCCATGATACATGCCAATAAAAAAAAGAAATAAATTGTTGATGGCAAGTATATATGAACTATTATTACAAATATTCTTACTTTTTTTTAGCACCATGTGGAGGGCAATACACAGGAACTGAGGGTGTGGTACTGTCCCCAAACTATCCAAATAATTACACTGTTGGACAGACTTGTCATTATTCAATAACAGTTCCAAAGGAATTTGGTAAGTTGAAGAATTATTGGTATTTACAGTTTAATAAAATGTTACCGAATAAACATTTCATAATATAGATATTATACAGTGCAATTTAAAAAGAAATGAAGGTAGATTGCATTTGAATAGTAAAAAAAACAAAAAAATAACCTAATTTTATATATAACTAATAGTTCTGATGATATTTAACCAGCTTTAAGCCCAATTGAGCCTTCATTTATTATTTATGTAATACAGTTAGGTTGCATATATAGTAATAAATATGCCTTTTGTTTTTTGTAAAGTGCTGCATCAGAGATTAAAAATTCTTCCGCTGTCATCATATAGGAGAGCCTGTCACAAGCAGCTGCCCAGCTCTCTGACACACCCCCATGAACAATGCCTAATCAATAGTGCTGCTCAGGGAGTGAGAGCAATATTGGTTAGCCCAGTGTTCAGTGAAGCATATCGGACAACAGGATAGCTTATGTGTGATCCAACATTCCTGTGTACAGGAAACATTTAGCTGATAGAAAAAAAAGTATTAAATCATGAATTACTCTATATGCAGCCTGATTGCATTACATAATAAAATTGAAAAGGATTAATTTGAGCTTTAAAGTAGGCTGAGAATGGTGTCAATAACTGCATGCTGTTTATCACTGGCATCAAGATATGTAGTAACCATGTTATATGTGTTTTTTTTTTTTTTTTTTTCATTCGACTCTGGAAACATTGTAATGTTTACCATTATTGTTTCACTGATATTTTAGTTGTGTTTGGGCAGTTTGCATACTTCCAGACAGCTCTCAACGATTTGGTTGAACTTTTTGATGGAGCCCACCCACAATCAAGGTTACTCAGTTCTCTCTCAGGAAGTCATACAGGTAAAGAATATTAAATAGATTTTATATTTATATTGTCTATGAAGTTACACATGTATGTTAGAAAAAATTTAGTATTTTATGAGACTTTCTTTACTGCATAAGTTTCAACAAATTGTATGTATTATGAGTTTGCAAAAAAATCTCTCTAGCTAGAGGGGTTTTACACCTCAGCATTATAATGGAATGTTCAGACACCTTTACAGTACACATAAAGAATGTAATATCAGGAATTGAGTTATCTTTCCAAAGTTCAGTTTAAACAAATAGTTTATGTCATTATGATTATCATATTAGTGAATAAGTGTGAATAATAACACACAAAATAGGAATAAGCTGTATTCACTCTAATCATTATGTGTTTTTTTATATTTTGTTTGTTTTATTTTTTCTACTCTTGCACTCAATTGTGCTTTAAAAGTGAACACAGGTTCATTATTCTCACCGAGCTCAATTGTGTTCACATGCAATGTCTTTAGACCAAACAGATATTTAGGTAAATATATAATGGTTGCTGGTAACTGTGAACCGCATATGCCTTCTGAACCATTAGTTGTGGCAGCCATGAAGGATATCCTGTTGAATAAAAATATATTCACTACCTTTTTTATCAATGTTGTGTAAGCAACTTAAAAAATATAAAACACTTCAAATATTTTATCGTACCAAAGGCAATCATAATTTACTTTACTAAATTAAAGCTAAGTTCCAGGTAGATATATAAAAAAGCACAAAGGAAAGCAGTTGTGTTGGTAGCTTAACTATATGAATTTGACTTGTTATCAGCCTCTTGTAATCCTTGCACAACATCACTATGACTAGAAGAGAAATGGGCAGCATCGAAAACCAATCAGGTGTCCTGCATTTACATGTGGCAAGACACATTCTGACAAAAGGAGAGAAGCAAGGGGTGAGCCCATCACTCACTGCCCTTCACTGTCCAATCTTATTCTTGGGGCCAGGGAGGTGACTTACCGGAGTAATTTAAATGTAGTAAAGAAAAGTCAGGTCACCAAGCTGACTGTGCTATCTGACTTAACTATATTTTAGGACTAAGTGCATGAAATCCTTTTGTATGTAAGACAAATCCCATATACGTATCCAACAGTGGTGTAACAATAGCAATTGCAGCTTGCACAGCTGCAATGGGGGCTTGGGGGTAAAAAGGAACCCCAATAAGGGGGCTTTCGAGGCAAATCAAGCACTTCCCTACCACTGTACATCTAAAAATGGCAAGGTGGTGGACGCTTACTTCTGCAGTGCTTTTGTAAATGCCACTGCAGAAATAAGGTCAGTGTGCCCTTTAATGTCTTTGAACTGAGCCTTCCCCAGATGTCTCATGTCACAGGCATTGTGTTTAGAGCCGATCTGAGAGGGCCTGTATTTTGAGATTTCTGTGGATGGTAATAGAGAGACCAATTACAGTGATCACATATGTAAACAGAAGAAGCGACTTTTTTTTTAACCCCTACACCACCTCCAGTCACACACATGTGATCTCCAAATTGTCTCTTCAGTGACCTGTATATTAACCCTTCACCTCCCTTTTCTTGTACATCTGCACAATAACCTCTTCATCTCCTCCCTCCCACTGTATGTAACCTGTACATTATTCCCTTCACCTCCTCCTCTCTCTGTTTATGATTGATATGGGCTATAGCTACAGCACCATTACCAAGCACCATGTTTAACCACTTTATTATCAGTGTGAATATTTATTTTCAAAAAATTGTGGTGAAAACTGAGGCTTGAGGTTTCTGCTTTCCAAAAAAAAAGGTAATTTTATTTCTACTGTCCTGCCATTTTGTTTTAATAGAAAGTTTGAGATTTTTTTTCAAATTTATTTGTGTTTTTTACTTTATAAAGTATAAACGTTATTTGGATAAGGTGTTGCATGAATGAGTACTTGTCAGTTCATTTATCACAGCAGTGAAAACTGAAAATGGGCTTGTATTACAGATTGGTACTCAAGTGCTAAACAAAGGAACACTGTATACATGTGAAGATAGCCCAGATCCAGTACTGCATCATTAAGGATTGCAGGGGATGCTGTCTTCACTGTTCCTCACGTGATGTTTCTAATCAGGAACAGATGTATTGCAGAAAAAGGCCCTTATGGCGCGTACACATGATCTGAAACTCGATGAGATCGTCCGTTTTTCTTTGCATGCTAGTCGCATATTGAAAATGAAGAGTTTACTAAAGTTACGAAAATTCTCGTACAATAGAATAAATAAATCGAAAGTTATGTAATGTGTTGTGATGTATTTGCATTGTATTTTCAAACGACAACTGTCCCGATTAAACAAAAATCATATGATCTGGTAAATACAGTACTTGATCACACAAGAAAAAAATGTAATGCTTGTCCGATCAAATAATATTGGATGAAATGTCATGACTGGCTCTTGTAAGCTGTGTAATTATAATCAGATTATCATACGATAGCTTTGAAAGTGGTATTTTTTATCTAATTTTTGGATCTTTTGTATGGGCCATTACTCTCTATTTGGCAACCCTGCACATGCCCCCTGCTGAGTTTAACCCATAGCTCTGCAATCAGTATAGCTCACGCTCCTTGCTAATTGGAAAGCTATAGCTCTGACTCAGCAGGGGATGTGTTTTAGACCTCTGCAGAGAGAACACTGCTTCCACACAAAAAGCAAGGGTCCTTCTGTGCAACAATCTGTCAGGGGACATTATTTTCTACTCGGGATGTAGTTGATTTCTTATGTTGTATTTATTACCTTTCACACAAATAAACTTTCAAAGCTAACACTCTTCTTTTAATTCATAAAGAAAGGTATGCATTAATTTTACTAAATTAACCATTCTATACCTATACTTCTGGAGTAAATTTTGGCAGCCAATGACTTCTTGATTTTGTATATCAAGTCTGTGGAAATGATGATGGCCAAAACAAAGGAACAAACAAAACTTCTGCCAATGGCAACTGACTTAAGACTTTACATTCTAATACAGTATGCGCTAGCAAAATTAACCATGACATCTTAATTAGGGATGGTTTTGCGGATCCCCTGGCGGTCGTCCCGGCGAACTTTGCTTGTTCGCAGCCCGCCGATTTTGCGAACATACGGTGTTGTTCACGGTGGCTATATTAGTTTACATTGGGGAGAACTTTGACCCATGACACAGCCATCAGGTGGAATGGGCCAGCCAATTGAAACATTTCAGAACATGGACATACCCCCTACCTTATAAATAGACCTGAGCTGGTGGCCATTTCACATTCTGCTTTTTGTCAGTGTAGGGAGAGGTTGGCTGTGTGCATCAGGGACAGACTGTCAGTGACACAAATCGCTCTGTTAAGGTCCACAAAAGTCCTTTTAAGGGCTGGTATTTGGTATAGGTGTACTATCTCTTTTGTCAGTGTAGGGAGAGGTTTGCTGTGTGCACCAGGGACAGATCGTCAGTGACACAAATCGCTCTGTTAAGGTCCACAAAATTCCTTTTAAGGGCAGGTATTTGGTATAGGTGTACTGTCTCATTTTTGTCAGTGTAGGGTGAGGTCTGCTGTGTGCACCAGGGACAGATTCGTCAGTGACACAAATCGCTCTGTTAAGGCCCACAAAGGTAATTTTAGGACTGGTATTTGTTATAGGTGTGCAGTGCACTATATAGGGGTGCAATCCACTTATAATATACTTTCTAATATAGAAAGCATATTATAGTGGATTTGTATTGTGCAGTGTGCAGCATTGTGACTGGTGTGTTGAGCGTTTCTGCAGCAATACTACAAACAGTGACAAAAGCACTTTTAAATTATTATAACTGGTGTGATAGACCAGTGTCCCCCCAATACCACTATTGGAGTGGGGTGTTACCAGAGTACACTTTTATAAGTGTATTTGTGTCCTGCAACAATATTGCCTCTTTTGCTGCGTTAACTCTGCTACACACAGTGCCAAACTCACTGGCCAATTTTTGTACAACTGGTGTGATAAACCAGTGGCCCCCAATACCACATATTGAAGTGGGTTGTTATCAGAGTATACTTTTATAAGCGTATTTTTGTCCTGCAACAATATTGTCTCTATTGCTGCATTAACTCTGCTACACACAGTGCCAAACTCACTGGCCAATTTTTTGTACAACTGGTGTGATAAACCAGTGGCCCCCCAATACCACATATTGAAGTGGGTTGTTATCAGAGTATACTTTTATAAGTGTATTTGTGTCCTGCAACAATATTGCCTCTTTTGCTGCGTTAACTCTGCTACACAAAGTGCCAAATGTACTGGCCAATTTTTTGTACAACTGGTGTGATAAACCAGTGGCCCCCCAATGCCACATATTGAAGTGGGGTGTTATCAGAGTATACTTTTATAAGTGTATTTGTGTCCTGCAACAATATTGCCTCTTTTGCTGTGTTAACTCTGCTACACACAGTGCCAAATGTACTGGACAGTTTTTTGTACAACTGGTGTGATAGACCAGTGGCCCCTCAATACCACATATTGAAGTGGGGTGTTATTTAACAGTATACTTTTATAAGAGTGTATTTTAGTCCTGCAAAAATGTGGCCTCTTTTGCTGCTTTAATTGTGCTACACACAGTGACAACAGTTACTGGCCAATTATTTGTAGAACTGGTGTGATAAAACAGTGCCCCCCCCCAATACCACAGATTGAAGCGGGGTGTTGCTCCACATAAACTGTGCTTCTCTAGAGACTTTTGTCACAGGGTAATTTAAAAAATGACAGGCAGAGGAAGAGGCAGGCCCTTACACAGGGGTGGTAGGGGTAGGGCAGGAGCAGTAGGTTTGGAGCCAAAGTGTGAAGTTTCAGAAGCTGCGTTCGATTACGTCAAAGGACGCCCCAGACTTGGTTGAGTGGTTCACTCAGCCTTCCTCTTCTGCTCCCTCCTCATCCTCTCTATCTGCACTCTCTTCAGTCTTTGCTGTGTGCACCCCCAAAGACACCACCACCACATACCCTCCGCTTGAGTCACTGGAATTATTTTCCGATCCATCACAAGACATTTACAATGCACAGCCATTGTTGGCATCAGATCGGCAAGAGGAGGTAGCAACAGCTGCCACTCAGCAGTCTGACGACAGTACCCAGATCAGCCCAAGGAGGTTGGTCCCCGCTGTTGCTGCCTACTCCGAGACATTGAATGTTAGTGGTGGGGAAGGTGACGTGGATGATGACATGTCTATGGACGTCACATGGGTGGCCACAAGAGAGGAAGAGGAGGGGAGTTCAGAGGGAGAGACGGACCAGCAGATAGGGAGGAGAA
The DNA here is from genome assembly GCF_965119305.1 of Pelophylax lessonae. Taxonomy (NCBI): domain Eukaryota; kingdom Metazoa; phylum Chordata; class Amphibia; order Anura; family Ranidae; genus Pelophylax; species Pelophylax lessonae. Next base: position 323,914,688 of record NC_138770.1, on the reverse strand, counting down.
GCAGGCGGAACTTGCATTGCACAGGAGGGACAAAGCAGACTGCAAATGTATCAGGAGCGAGCCATCAACCATGTACAGTCACATCTGGCACTCCCAGGACGCCGACACATGGCTCTGCAGTGTGGGCTTTTTTAATTTGTCCACTGCTGACAACAGTGTTGCCATCTGCAGCCTTTGCAGTCAACGCATAAGTCGCGGTAAGCCCAACACTCACCTAGGGATGACCACCTTAAGAAGGAACCTGAACTCTCATCACCAAGCCCAGTGGGAGCAACACCATCAAAACCTACAAAGCCACACTCCAGGCTCTCACCGTCCAGCCTCTTCTCCTTCTCCTCTCTCCTCACAATTGTCCTCCACTCCACCTTCCATCATGCTGTCCTCACGTTGTTCTGGAAAAAGGCAGGCCTCCGTGGCCCAAATGTTGGAGCGTAAAAAAAATTATGATGCCGAATAACCCTCTTGCCCAACTGTTGACTGCTGGCTTGTCGGAACTGATAGCCCGCCAACTACTGCCATATCAACTGGTTGACTCGGAGGCCTTTCGGAAATTTTTGGCCATTGGAACACCACAATGGAAGGTCCCAGGCAGGAAATTTTCTCACAGAAGGGCATTCCAGAGCTTTATATCCATGTTCAGTGGCAAGTGAATGTATCTCTGGCACACAGTGTAGGTGCCAAGATACATCTGACCACAGACACATGGTCTAGCAAACACGGGCAGGGAAGGTATATAATGTTTACTGCCCACTGGGTGAACCTTCTGACGGCCGTCAAGCATGTAAACCGTGGAACCCCTGTAGATTTGGTTTTACCGCCACGGATTGCATGCAGGCCTGCCTCTTTTTCTCCTCCTCCTACTCCATCCTCCCTCTCCTCCTCGGCTGACTCCTCCTTTTCCGTTGCTACCGTCTCTTCCGCTGCGCCGCCCAAGATCCCCAGAACCTATTCTACATGCCAGGTGAGACGTTGCCATGCTGTGCTGCGTCTGTTGTGCCTGGAAGCCAAGAGCCACACTGGTCCTGCACTCCTTTCAGCTTTGCGTTCACAGGCAGATCAGTGGCTGACACCGCTGAATTTGACAGTTGGTAAAGTGGTGTGCGACAATGGTGCCAATCTGCTGAGCGTGCTGAAACAGGGCAAAATAACACATGTGCCATGCATGGCACACGTCCTGAACGTGTCATTGATCAAGCCATCGAGGAGCAGGAGCAGGAGCAGGAAGATGAGGAGGTCGCAATGTTGGATGAATTCCCAGGGCGTGCTACTCCATCTGAGGCAAGTCAACAACAGGAGTCTGAAGAGGAGTCAGAGGAGGATGGTGCCGGAGCGGAGGAGCAAGAAGAGCATGATTTAAACCTGTCTGGGATCCCTGGTGTTGTCCGTGGATGGGGGGAGGAGAACAAGGACGAGATTATCCTGGATGATGTGCTTGAGCCAGGCCACTACACCGCGTCCAGTTTAGTGTGAATGGGGGCATTCATGCTGCAGTGTTTTAAGGGGGACCCCCATATAAAAAGCATAAAGGGCAAGGACCAGTACTGTGTGGCAACGTACTTAGATCCCCCGGTACAAACAAAAAATGGCGGAAATGTTACCACCATCACAGAGGGCGGTCAGAATGCAGCACTTCCAGGCCTTGCTGAGAGAAATGCTGCATTCTGCTTTTGCGTGCGCTGGCAGAGGAATTTCCAGTCACAGAGAGACAGTTGCGGGCAGCAATCCAACACTGCCTGCAAGAAGAGGGCGGTTTGAAGATGTGTTGGTCACTTCAGATATGAGACCCTTCTTTCAGCCGACCGATCGACAGCTGTACTCCGGATCCAGCATCGGGCCTTTTATGGCCGACACTTACTTCTGTATCCTGTGAATGCCTAATGTACCTCCAGACACAGAATACAACGTTCTTAGCTGTCAGGTAAACCCATGTGGGCTAATGTTTGGGGCCTATACTGGCCGACACTTACTTCTGTATCCTGAGAATGCCTAATGTACCTCCAGCCACAGAATACAACATTCTTAGCCTTCAGGTAAACCCATGTGGGCTGATTTTTGGGGCCTATACTGGCCAACACTTCCTTATTTATCCTGTGAATGCCTAATGTACCTTCAGCCACAGAATAAAACGTTCTTAGCTGTCAGGTAAACCCATGTGGGCTACTTTTTGGGGCCTATACTGGCCGACACTTACTTCTGTATCCTGTGAATGCTTAATGTACCTTCAGCGTCAGAATACAACGTTCTTAGCTGTCAGGTAAACCCATGTGGGCTAATTTTTGGGGCCTATACGGACCAACACTTACTTCTGTATCCTGTGAATGCCTAATGTACCTTCAGCGACAGAATACAACGTTCTTAGCTGTCAGGTAAACCCATGTGAGCTAATGTTTGGGGCCTATACTGGCCGACACTTACTTCTGTATCCTGTGAATGCCTAATGTACCTTCAGCCCCAGAATACAACATTCTTAGCTGTCAGGTAAACCAATGTGGGCTACTTTTTGGGGCCTTTTATGGCCGACGCTTACTTCTGTATCCTGTGAATGCCTAATGTACCTTCAGCCCCAGAATACAACATTCTTAGCTGTCAGGTAAACCAATGTGGGCTAATTTTTGGGGCCTTTTATGGCCGACACTTACTTCTTTATCCTGTGAATGCCTAATTTTTCAGACTGGAATTGAAATTCAATGGGTCTGTAAACTTTACGCCAAATTGTGGAATGGATGCGGACCCATTTTACAGATGTTTGAATGGACCCCATATGTATTTGACATTTATTTACGGTTGCTGTAAGTTCTGGCTTATTTAGGAAAAAAAAAATTTTTTTTTTGCTGTAAAAAAAAAATATATATATTTTAGGACAACCTTTCCAATTGCAATACTTCTGTTATGACATTGTCCATGTGGTTGGACTATTTGTGCACAGCTAGTAAGTCTTTTGTGGCTGCAAATATGACCTAAAGGTTTTAAAAGTTCACCCCCCATTAAAGTCAATGGGGCCCAACATTTGAGAAAGTTTGCGGCTAACGTTCGCGGATCGCCCCGGCCGTTGTTAGTCCGTCACTAATCTTAATCGTTTCCATTTGTAATAGTGTGATATTTTGAGCAGTTTAAATTGTGGCAAAGGGCAGGGAACTAATCTTAAGTACTAGGTGAGTGAATTACATAGGGTCCCCCTGTCTATTCTGTGACTTGTTTATGCAATATGGCTGTCCATTTCCTGGGTCTGGAAATTCCCCTCTAAGATGAACACTCTGAGACTGCAATTTCAGAAATGTAAGCACTTTTCCTGCAAAAGATGTAACTAGTTCACCAGATCTTCAGGGGTGGAGGGGGCTGGGTAATATATCTGGATATAAACATTTGAAGCAACTTGGAGCAGCAGTAGATATCTCAGGGAAAGTCTGACCTTCAAACAAGGCACATTAGTTTACGTCGTTGTTGTACCGTTTGCAATACACATTTTTTAGCAGTTTGATTTATAAATGTAGCAGAGCACAGAAACAGTTCAGCAGAAATTCATCAACACAAAAAAACTACTGTTACTTTTAGCTGTTTGATCAGCCTTCCCCTTTTCCTATTTAATTTTGTTTTCTGAAGATAGTTTTCTATAGCTTCCCTTTTCACAATTTATTGAACCAGCTAGCTCATATATAGTCTGTTCTCTTGGGCTGGGGCTGCCTGTTCTTATCCAGTTCCTCTCACCACTATCCTTCTTCTTTTCCTGTATTTCTGGCTGTTTCAGCTTGTCTCCTTGTCTTTCCAACCTGAATGCACCTAGAGCTGCAACTCCACATACAGTACAAGGCCTCCATTTTTATTATATGTTTTATTCTTTGCTAAACTTTAAAAAAAAAATGTGTTTACTTTAACAAGAGGGTTATTGTTCTAGCCTGCTAAGAACGGAAATGATTACACTTTTAAAGTATCTCAAATGTGTTTTTTTTTTTATTGTTGATTTTTTTGATAGATACAGGAGGGTAAATGGCTGTTGAGTTCTTTTTCAGGTAACCCCAATGGGCAGATCTCCCTCCCTGTCCCTTTGATGACCTTAGAATAAATTGTAGGAGAGGTTGTCATAGGGATAGCAAGGAATGCACAGAAAAATATTGTCAGAGGTTTGACCTTTCTCCACTTTGCTAAAAAATGTTTTTTTTTTTCTCTACGTCTCCTGTGGAGAACTTTCTAATATTTTCTTGTCCTGAGGGGAAATGTAATTTATAAGGAGATAGGTAGCCAGCAATAATATAAGGATTTTATAATATTATAAAAATAATATTAATAATAAAAAGGGAGGGAGGTAATAAATATGGATTTTATTAGTGGTAGCACCCCTCTAATAAAGCCAAGTGAAGCTACTATAGTAGGGATGGCAGCAGATACGAGGCTCTGTGAGCTGATACACAAGAATGGCGCAGACTTAGGCTTAGTTGCATTCCATATGCCCTACTGCTCTTGTATAAGTTGATAATACAGCACACATTATCAATAAATACAATAATAAATGTAGCTGTATTTATGAGAGAGGGGAATGTCTGGTGACGTAGGTCTACGTCGCCAGACGATAACGAGCCACTTTGCCGCAGTACAGTCAACGTGACTGGTCGGCAAGTGGTTAAAGTTCATGTGCGTGTAAAGGCAGGCATCCAAATACTTTTGGTAATATAGTGTGTGTGTGTATGTATATATATATATATATATATATATATTTATACAGTATCTCACAAAAATAAGTACACCCCTCACATCTTTGTAAATATTTTATTATATCTTTTCATGTGACAAGACTGAACAAATGACACTTTGCTTCAATGTGAAGTAGTGAGTGTACAGCTTGTAAAACTGTACAGCTTGGGCCCAATTAGCCATTTTCCCTCCCCGGTGTCATGTAACTCGTTAGTGTTACAAGGTCTCAGGTGTGAATGGGGAGCAGGTAAATTTTGTGTTATCGCTCTCTCTCTCTCTCTCATACTGGTCACTGGAAGTTCAACATGGTCCCTTATGGCAAAGAAATGTCTGAAGATCTGAAACAAAAATAATTGCTGCTCTACATGAAGATGGCCTAGGCTATAAGAAGATTGCCAAGACCCTGAAACTGCGCTGCTGCACAGTGGCCAAGACCAGTGGTTTAACTGGGCAGGTTCCACTCAGAACAGGCCTCGCCATGGTTGACCAAAGATGTTAAGTGCAAGTGCAAGTGCTCAGTCCTATCCAGAGGTTGTCTTTGGGAAATAGATGTACAGTGCCTTGCGAAAGTATTCGGCCCCCTTGAACTTTGCAACCTTTTGCCACATTTCAGGCTTCAAACATAAAGATATAAAACTGTAATTTTTTGTGAAGAATCAACAACAAGTGGGACACAATCATGAAGTGGAACAAAATTTATTGGATATTTCAAACTTTGTTAACAAATAAAAAACTGAAAAATTGGGCGTGCAAAATTATTCAGCCCCTTTACTTTCAGTGCAGCAAACTTTCTCCAGAAGTTCAGTGAGGATCTCTGAATGATCCAATGTTGACCTAAATGACTAATGATGATAAATAGAATCCACCTGTGTGTAATCAAGTCTCTGTATAAATGCACCTGCACTGTGATAGTCTCAGAGGTCCGTTTAAAGCGCAGAGAGCATCATGAAGAACAAGGAACACACCAGGCAGGTCCGAGGTACTGTTGTGGAGAAGTTTAAAGCCGGATTTGGATACAAAAAGATTTCCCAAGCTTTAAACATCCCAAGGAGCACTGTGCAAGCGATAATATTGAAATGGAAGGAGTATCAGACCAATGCAAATCTACGAAGACCTGGTCGTCCCTCTAAACTTTCAGCTCATACAAGGAGAAGACTGATCAGAGATGCAGCCAAGAGGCCCATGATCACTTTGGATGAACTGCAGAGATCTACAGCTGGGGTGGGAGACTCTGTCCATAGGACAACTATCAGTCGAATACTGCACAAATCTGGCCTTTATGGAAGAGTGGCAAGAAGAAAGCCATTTCTTAAAGATATCCATAAAAAGTGTAGTTTAAAATTTGCCACAAGCCACCTGGGAGACACACCAAACATGTGGAAGAAGATGCTCTGGTCAGATGAAACCAAAATCGAACTTTTTGGCAACAATGCAAAACGTTATGTTTGGCGTAAAAGCAACACAGCTCATCACCCTGAACACACCATCCCCACTGTAAAACATGGTGGTGGCAGCATCATGGTTTGGGCCTGATTTTCTTCAGAAGGGACAGGGAAGATGGTTAAAATTGATGGGAAGATGGATGGAGCCAAATACAGGACCATTCTGGAAGAAAACTTGATGGAGACTGGGACGGAGATTTGTCTTCCAACAAGACAATGATGCAAAACATAAAGCAAAATCTACAATGGAATGGTTCACAAAAAAACATATCCAGGTGTTAGAATGGCCAAGTCAAAGTCCAGACCTGAATTCAATCGAGAATCTGTGGAAAGAACTGAAAACTGCTGTTCACAAACGCTCTCCATCCAACCTCACTGAGCTCGAGCTGTTTTGCAAGGAGGAATGGGCAAATATTTCAGTCTCTCGATGTGCAAAAATGATAGAGACATACCCCAAGCGACTTACAGCTGTAATCGCAGCAAAAGGTGGCGCTACAAAGTATTAACTTAAGGGGGCTGAATAATTTTGCACGCCCAATTTTTCAGTTTTTTATTTGTTAACAAAGTTTGAAATATCCAATGAATTTCGTTCCACTTCATAATTGTGTCCCACTTGTTGTTGATTCTTCACAAAAAATTACAGTTTTATATCTTTATGTTTAAAGCCTGAAATGCGGCAAAAGGTCAAAAAGTTCAAGGGGGGGGGGGCGAATACTTTCGCAACGCACTGTATGAGTGCTTCCAGCATTGCTGCAGAGGTTGAAGGGGTTGGAGGTCAGCCTGTCGGTGCTTAGACCATACGCCGCACACTGCATCAAATTGGTCTGCATGGTTGTTTTTCCAGAAGGAAGCCTCTTCTAAAGATGATGCACAAGAAAGCCTGCAAACAGTTTGCTTAAGACACGCAGACTAAGGGCATGGATTAATGGAACCATGTCCTGTGGTCTGATGAGACCAAGATAAACTTATTTGGTTCAGATGGTGTTAAGCATGTGTGGCAGCAACTAGGTGAGGATTACAAAGACAAGTTTGTCTTGCCTACAGTCAAGCATGATGGTGGGAGTGTCATGGTTTGGGGCTGCATGAGTGCTGCCGGTACTGGGGAGCTACAATTCATTAAGGGAACCATTAAGGCCAACATGTACTGTGACATACTGAAGCAGAGCATGATCCCCTCCCTTCAGAGACTGGGCCGCAGGACAGTATTCCAACATAGTAACAACTCCAAACTCACCTCCACGATGACCACTGCCTTGCTTAAGAAGCTAAGGGTAAAGGTGATTGATTGGCCAAGCATGTCTCCAGACCTAAACCCTATTGTGCAACTGTGGGGCATTCTCAAACAGAAGGTGGAGGAGCTTGAGGGTCTCTAACATCCACTAGCTCCGTGATGTCGCCATGCAGGAGTGGAAGAGGACCTAGTGGCAAACTGTGAAGCTAAACTCCATGACCAAGGGGGTTAGGGTAGTGCTGGAAAATAAGGGTGGAGACACAAAAAATTGACACTTTGGGCCCAATTTGGACATTTTAACTTAGGGGTGTACTCACTTTTGTTGCCAGCGGGTTAGACATTAATGGCTGTGTGTTGAGTTATTTTGAGGGGACAGCAAATTTACACTGTTATACAAGCTGTACACTCACCTCTGATCATATGCAGCAAATAGATTATTTACTTTTTAAAATCCAGCTACGTGAAAGTTGTTCCAAAAGGAAGACATCAGTGAACCTTCTAAGCAGTCTAATACAGGCCACAGTACTGATCTTGCTATCATTCAAGTGTTTGCACTTTCTATATATCAAGGTGCAGAACCTGTATCAATAATGACTAATTGAAAAATCAGAAATTTGTTATGGGTTTTCTTCCAGCTTTTATACACCACCTTGATTTTTAAGTGATTCATAAAACTGAATAGAGTCAATAAGTGTTCTACATATGCTGTTATTGAACTTGCAATCTTCATAATGCATTTGTCAAAGCAGTGAAATTATTTTGTAAAGCTAACCAAGAAATTAAGAATCCTTTATTTTATCTTCTGTTCTGCATCATTGATGGTGTACAGTACATGTTATATCACAGAAAATAATAATGTAACAGTTAGCACTTGTATAGCGGCCGCCCCGATGGAAAGAGGGGTTTCGCCGCCAGAGATGCTCTCTTCCCCCTAGTGGGAGGGATGCTGTAGAGTAGAGCATGAACCACTCTTACCAGAGCTAGTGATTTAGCGACCCAAGCAGAAGAGAGATAGAGCTGGTATACAGGAACAGAATAACCCTAAACTAATTATCTAGCCACCTGGCCAGAATAATGCGAGGTCATTAACATGTAACAATGGAACAGGAATACTTAGCACAATACACATTCCATCTCAAAACACAGACAGTATTAGCATATTTAACAATGTGTGGATGACAAGTGGCTGAGCCGATGACATTAGCAGTCTGCCATGAGTCTGACTGAGAAGATGAATAAAGGGAACATAAAATGAAATAAAAGACAATGTCACAAATGACACAAAGGGGTTTACCATCCAGGGACAGGGTGATCCGTCACACAGACCTCATGGCAATTGTCTATAACAGTCTAAGTCTCCCAGTGTAGGATTAAATCTTCACATCGCTATATGAAGACTTTGCTGACATACAATATATGTTACAATACATGTTAGCATCACTTGTAAATACATACCCCATTTGAAGCAATCCAAACCACCAAGTATCTGATTTTTTTAATCATAGTGACGGTTAGTACCGTCACATCTTGCTATATACATTTATCTTTGGTTTATTAATTAGTTGGTGTTTAATCTGGTGGAATAGGGTCCATAAATAGCTGAAACTCACCACATGGCATTCAGGGGAGGATTATGGAGTGATCATAATCACTTCTGAACACTTAAAAAGTTATATATATATATATATATATATATATATATATATATGTGTGTTTACATTTAAATATCGTAAATTATATTTGATCTAAATTCTGATTCCAAGCTGATTACTTTAGTGGGAGTTTTTTGTATCAGGCTTTGGTGATGTCAGTAACAGCCTACTGGTAAGTCGTTAAAACAAATGGCACGATTTGAAAACTGAACAGCATTATTTAACTCATTGGGACTCCTAGACAGCATATTATATCTTAGAGAAAAGGTGAACTTAGCTCTTACTGGTTTTTAATGAACGCATAACTGCAAGAATTATTTTTTTTATTTGTTTAGAGTTCAGCTTTAACATCCTTCCACCTGCATTTGTGTATTTCCATTGCTAATGCCATGTTTGCTGTCTTAACCTAATTGTCTTCTAAGGTTTTCATGTTCCTTATTAATCTTTACAAGAATGCTGTATGAGACATTCAGATTTAGTTAAAATCTGTGTTATTGTCACAATTCATAAACACATTGTCCCTCACAGTAAACCAGATATTTCTTGTTTCAGACACGGAGTGGGCAATTTACAGAAGGAATACATTTTTTAGTTAGACAGTTGAACCTGTGTTCACATTGAACACCCAGTCATATAAAGAAAGATTAAACACAGTAATTTAAAGGAATTAATAAAACTGCTTTTGCACATGAGTGGATTATTAAAGTGAGTACAGTTTCAATGAACTAAGTGAAAAATGTACTCCTTTAGTAAGTCAAGCACACTGTGCCATGTCCTTCCTACTCTGTGACTCCTTATTATTACATAATAGTCCAGTTTTATAAAGAAAGCTCTGAAGGTTTGGTGGTTTGCATGTATTAAATGAAGAAAGTTTCAACAGATTTTTCCTTTAGTAAGAACAGATTGTTCAAATGCCAAAGTCACAAAAGAATTCCATTTATAACTTCAATCAAAATTTAATGTACAAAAGATTGTGGTAGTCACGTTTGCCTTGTCGCAATTTTGTGGAACTAAGTGAGTAGGTTATAAAGCGCTTCTTTGTATGAATACATATCTAAAAGTATAACCTCTTTTCATATTTAGCAGTTCTTGTCTAGAAATCATCTTTATTAGGATCAGAGATGACTGGATGGAAATAGACTAAATGCTCTGAGAAACCTGAGGAATTATAATAGCTAAAACTGAGTGATTAAGATTCCTTAAATAATGCCTTATTTGATATAAATACATTTTAAATAGAGATATTTCAAATAAAAATAAGTTTACTAATACTGGTTTAACTTTTTCAATTCAGCCTTATCAGTATCTTCTCAATGACTGATGATGCCCAAAATAAGATTTAAGCTCAGGATAAGATTTTATTTTTACACACTGCATTTTTTTTCAAGAGAGTGTTTTCAAAATACAGGTATCTTTAGGTTGAAGGGTAAAGAAGAACAGAAAAGGAGGGTGTCGAGGGGTGGGGGACGTGTCCAGCACATGAGGCAGATGGCCGCTTAGCTTCACAGTTCTGCACGGTGGCGGCTTTCCAGAGCTTATAACAGGGCCATCCAGCAAGAGAGAGCAGCAGTTTTTGGCCCTAAAGCATCAGGAACCTCAGGGAAACTTGCCCTGCAAGCAAAAAAACTCTGGCAGAGCAGGCTACACGATAGACTTCTTTTCACCCCCAGCTCTGTCCACATGGCCAACAGGGCGGCAGCAGCCCTAGCAGCATACGCCCTGATAAATCCAGGCAAAGATTGTCTCCTGTGCAAGAAACTTCAGCAGAGGTGAGTGCCAGAGAATTCTCACTTTATGACATTAGAGAGCTCCATGAATCCATATTGATTTTCCTATAAATAATCAGCCTGTTATAGATACAACACCACAAGATATATTAGTGTCCCTCTGGAGCACTATTCATTCTGATGTATTGTCCTTGACCCATCAATTTAAATCTGACATCCAGGAAGTCAGAGGCAGAGTGTCAGATATTTAGAAAAGAATGAGAGAATTTGCAACTAAGTGTAATGATATAGTCGATGCCCACAATGAGAGGGAAGACGATATTCTTTGGATCAAGTCTAAACTAGTGGATCTAAAAGATCGCTCCTGAAGAAACAATGTTAACGTTTGCGGTATTGCAAAAATAGTCAAACCGCGAGACTTGAAGGCTTACTTCTCCAATATTCTGTGCGGTACTTCCAGATTTCCCTCTTAAAGATTTGTCAATAGACTGCATTCATAGGCTTCCTAAGCCTAAACATGTGCCTGACCATCTCCCTAGAGACACTATTGTCTGAATACATTACTTCTACATGAAGGAAAAACTGTTTTTCCTGACTAGGAAACCTACATGACTGCCTGCAAGGCCTCACAGTCTTTGCTGATCAGTCTTGTTACACCATGCAAAGGAGAAAGAACTTAATGACCATCACAAAACCACTACATAATCATCAGATCCCCTATAGATGGAATTATCCAGCTAAGCTCCTTATTGACTACAAGGGAGGCCCAATTGCAGTCACTATGGTGGATGAAGGCCTGGCTAAAAAAGTGGCAAATTATGGATGATGACTCCATGCCAGCCCCGGCTACTTTACCACAACTATCTCTGCCCGGATTCCTAGTTTTTACACTTTCCGCTTTTATTGCTGTTATTGGTGGACACCTTTGTCTGGGCCCCAAAGAATTCCTCATGGTTCTTTTTTTTTTTTATTTGTTTATTTTTAAACAGCTGTATTATACTTAATCGTGTCTACCATCCATAATTGCTGAAGTGACATCATCAACCAGCAGTACTCTCAATCACCAGAAACTTAATTTCTGTTGATAATCCAACTAGACTCCTACACTTGCTAATAAGTTCTCATCCTACATCTCTTGAATGCTCCAACTGACCCTACTTCATTATGCCGCTCAAGATCGTCTTGTTTAATGTAAAAGGTCTCAACAGTGGAGCATGCTATAGAATGAAGCCGAGAAACTTCAGGGTGATGTTCTATGCATTCAAGACACCCACTTTTGACAAACCAACCCACTTGTGCTGCAGCAGAAATCTTTCCCTCATATTTTCTATTCTAATGCAGCTTGCAAAAAGAGAGGAGTGCTCATAGCCATAAAAGACTCTGTGACCTTCAAATTGCTATCTTTGGATAAGGATGATAAAGGATGCTACATCACCTTAACATGTAAAATGAACAACACAATGTAAATGTTGATGAATGTCTACTTGCCAAATGTGAAACCTCTTTCCTTTTTGAAAACTGTACCAGCTCCTTGATGCAATATATTACCAAATGTATTGGGATGCCTGCCTTTACATGCACATGAACTATAATGGCATCCCAGTCTCAGTCCATATGGTTCAATATTGAGTTGGCCCACCCTTTGCAGCTTTAAAAGCTTCAACTCTTCTGGGTAGGCTGTCCACAAGGTATAGGAGTGCGTCTATGGGAATGTTTGACCATTCTTCCAGAAGCACATTTGTGAAGTCAGGTACTGATGTGGATGAGGAGGCCTGACTCACAGTCATACATATAGAGGAAGGCTGCCTACATTCAAACCCTTGCAACACTCAGTCCCCATTTTAGTTGAAACAACTAACAAGAACTTAGCCTATGGGATTTTTAAGAGAGGTGCATGAGACAAATTCAACAGCATATATAAAAAAGTACAAAATGTATTACAACAATATAAAACACACTAACAAAAAATATGTAACCTTGATATAGCTCATAGTCATGTCATCAATATCCACATATTAGACATGTAAGCACAAACGTAGTGATTATGATGATTTAAAATGAAACAAAGCACCATTCATAAAGATGTAACATTTTCAAGCTCTCTACGTGTTTTATGGGGCAACGCCCACTTCTTCAGGAGGCAGTTCAGATATGACTTTTTAATTTGAGTAAATATCAATGTTGGCAAAACCATAGTTAAAAAATAATGTAGATAAAATAATCGAAATGTGTAGGGAGCAGGATCCCAATGTTATGGAGCAAAATGGTTCCAACCGTGAGCTGAAGGTATAGGGTAGACCTGGGGCCAGACACCAAAAGAGGGCCCAAGCTGGGATAAACCCCCTTGAAAAGAGTGGCCAAACAGACCTGGAGAGGGAACAGCATCACCCCTGCTCACAGCAGGCAACAGAGATTCCGACGGCTCGCAATCTCCACTCTAATTCATCGCAAAGTTGTTCTGTTGGGTTGAGGTCAGGACTCTGTGCAGGCCAGTCAAGTTCCTGGACCTTGCTTTGTGCACTGGTCCAAATCATTTGGTGGAGGGGAGAATATTATGTAGGGTTGCATTTCAGCAGTTGGGCCCTTAGTTCCAGTGAAGGGAAACTTTTAAGGCATCAGTATACCAAGACATTTTGGACAATTTCATGCTCCCGACTTTGCGGGAAAAGTTTGGGGATGATCCCTTTTTTTTTCAACATGACTGCACACCAGTGCACAAAGCATGGTGTATATAGACATTGATGGGTCTGGGCTGGAGGAACTTGACTGGCTCATCCAAGTCTTTATGGACCTTGCTTTGTGCACTGGTGTGCAATCATGTTGGAACTAAATCTGTTCCCACAAAGTTGGAAACATGAAATTATCCAAATTGCCTTGGTATGTTGACGCCTTAAGTGCAACCCCTGAAAAAATATCCCCACACCATAAACCCCCTTCCACCAAATAATTTGGACCAGTACACAAAGCAAGGTCCATAAAGACATGGATGAGCGAGTTAGAGGTGGAGGAACTTGACTGGCTTGCATAGAGTGCTGACCTCAACCCGATAGAATGCCTTTGGGATGAATTAGAGCAGAGACAGTGAGCCAGGCCTTCTCACCCACATCAGTGCTTAACCTCACAAATGCGCTTCTGGAAGAATGGTCAAACACTCCCATAGACACACTTCTAAACCTTATGGACAGCCTTCCTAGTAGAGTTGAAGCTGTTATAGCTGCAAAGGGTGGGCCAACTCAATATTGAACCCTACAGACTAAGACTGGGATGCCATTAAAGTTCATATGTGTGTAGAGGTAGGCATCCCAATATTTTTGGTATTATCTGGTCACACCTGTTACTGGCCTAACCATTTTTAACATACAATCACATTGTTCACAGATGCCATTATCTTGACTCTTTCCAATCCAACTTTTTCACTGCCAAAGGCACATGAGATACTCCAACATTTCCACAAAATTGACTATTATAAAATTAACGCTACCAAATCTAATGTTCTATGTGTTCATGTTGATATAAAAACCCAGACCCATCTTCAGAACACTCTACCTTTCCCTTGAACTTTAGTACTTGGGCATTACAATCATCATCATACCTTTGTCCAACCTATTCACAGCTAATTTTCTGCCCCTCATGGATTCTATGATACCACTAATGGAAATAATGAAAAAGTACTCTCTCTTCTGGATGGGTGGACTCATTGCATTTTAAATGATTATTCTCCCTCAAATTATTTTTTACTTTAGAACCCTGCCCATACAAATTCCAGAGGGGTTTTTCCTGCACATTGCAAGCTAAAATTACCAAATTTGTTTGCGTGAAAGAGCCAGGATTAATTCCACTATCTTCATGAAAAACAAAACTGCAGGAGGCATTGGCCTTCCAAACCTTAAGGATTACCATGTAGCCATCATATTCAATCAATTAAAATTTTGGATTACCGCTACTAATGATGAAGCATGGTATATGATAGAACAGTCAGCGGTTACTTTAGGTAGCTTACGGTCTTTGGTATGGGCTACTCTTACTAAGCATTGTATGCATTATAACCCACATCCAATTATTTTTGCAACCTTAACAGCAATAGATTATTATGTCAAAGCTAGTGGCTGATTCATCATTATATCCATTATCCCCACACCCCTTGAAACCCTTCAAATCTTAATATTAGATATATAACCCAAAAGTTGGGAATGCAAAGTCATTCATTTTACAACTCTGCAGCACAGGTTCTCTATTTTTAACACAAACTATTTGCTCTACTCTCGATTGGCCAAATATCTTAAACAGCACGCCTTACCCCTTTTGAAATTACCCTCCTCTGTTTGGTTTTACTGGAATTCATCCTCTAAGACACTAAGAGGTATTTCATTGTTTTATCACAAACTTAATTCCAAGCTGATCTTTACCAAAAATCCCCCTTTGTTAAAGCGGGAATCTGAACTGCAAGCTTCTTACTCAGAAACTCAATGGCAGAAAGGTATCCTATGCAATTACACATATTTTAAGTGTGTTAACCACTGGGAAATGGATCAAAAAATACACAGATGATATTTAACACTGTATTCCATCGCTAAATTTTCCAATACAGGCAAAAACCTTTGTTGGAGGTGCTGCGGGCTAGTGGGGACCTTATCTCATATGTTTTGGTCCTGTATCAATATTCATAGTTATTGGAATTCAGTCTTTAAACTCTTCTCTGAAGTGACCAGGTTTCTTACTAAAGTTAATGTGGAGCATGCAATCCTCAATATAAATATGGACACAAATCTGACCCAAGTTAGACCCATAGCTGTGAACCTAATGGCAGTTGCTCACTTTATGCTAGTAAAAAAATGGAAATCTTCTCTGACCCCTATTTTTTCTGAAGTTAAAAGCCACCTTGGTGGCTTCCTGGTTAAGGCCATGGATCAGATGGACCAATCCCTGTACGCATTACGTCCGAGATGGGCGTGGACTTCCTCAGCAGGGATGCCTGCTGAGGAAGTCCACGCCCATCTCGGACGTAACGCGTACAGGGATGGGTCCATCTGATCCATGGCCTTAACCAGGAAGTAATACAGCACGGTCCCAGCACACTGCAGGCTCTGCATACTGTTACTCGCTTTTATATGTCGGATATCATGTAAGTGCGATTCCTTTGCTTATGAGCTAATTAAATGTTACATACAGAGAGCACTAGATCCCCTTTTCTTTTATTTCATGGCTTGGGGGATGCATCCTGGATTGGTGCTTATCCTTGACATTATACTGCGGTAAAGGATTGCTTCTGCGACATCTGATGTTTGAGACCTTGGAGCTGTGTTCCCTGATTCTTTTGAGAGATATATGTGTTTTGACCCCGTAGGGTCGTGTTATTAAGGTGAGAGATTGCTTGGTGGAGGAAAGCTGCAAGCACGGAAGTCACATTTACTGTGCCTTTTTTCACTGAACCACAAGTGGACTACCTTTCCTTTCTTGCATATCTTCAAACTATGGACTGTCTCTCGCAATACTTATATCTATATCATTGTGCATTTTTATGTTGATTTTGTCTCTGTGGGATATCTATCAGAGGATTTTAGACTGCGCTGCACTACTATTTTATACATTGTCTCAATAAAGAAACTGGTCACCAAAAAAAGCATCACACAGGGGACTATGTGATGAAAAAAAATAAATTTTAATAAACAAACAAATGTTAGAAAGTGTAAAAAATGTAAATTACCCCCAGGCACTCGCCCCCCCCCCCCTTAAAAAAAGTTTGATCCCTCACATACATGCAAATATGAATATAAATGCAAGCATTGGGGGTGCCCACACTCAAAAACTGCAATTTTGATACACGTTACACATTTCCACGCATGCCAGTGCACTAGCAATAATTTTAATCTCATTGTTCCTGGTTAAATCTAAATGTATGACCTTCTAGGGTCTTGTAAAGTGCTGCAGTTGGAAAATATAGGGTACTGAAGTCTGTGGCCATTTCACAAGCATACATGATTTTAATGCTTGACATGTTGGGTATCTATTTACTCAGCACAACCTTACAATGCAAATTTTGATAAATTGGGTAATATATTGCATTTATGTGGCCTGAAATCAACTTTTTTTACTGAAATTTTCAATTTTGTAAACAATTGCGCTAATATGGTGTGACATAAAAAATTTGAATTATTAATATTTTATTTTCTAAGGTGTCTGTGTCCAGAAAATATATACTATTTATGGGTTTTTATGTAATTTTCAGGCTTGAAATTATTTTTTAAACATGTATGCAAAAAATGCAAAAGCGCTCTGGCAGCAAAAGGTGTTAAGGCATCCTCCAAGCATGGTATTTAAATAAATTGTGTATTTTTTAAGTTGCCTTTTAAGCCTTACCAATAAACCTGCTCCTAACTAAAGGGAATTTTGTTTTTTGTTTTTTTTTCATTGGTATATCTCCTTGGCAGTGCCAAGTTTACCATGCCTTTTGATTTAAAATTCCTTTCGTATTAGTCTGAAATTGGCCAGAATTTATACTCAGATTCACTTCATTTAACTTCAGTGGGGATCACATTAACTGCTTCCCACCTGCGTCATTGTAAAATGACAGATGGGCAGAAACCATATGATGTCTTCTCCAGAACTCACATTGTGTGGGGGCTCCGGGCCACTTTCTGGCATGATCTGTCACCCGCTGCATCCACTGGACACAGCGGATGACTGATCACTACACTGGCTCACTGCCACTGTCATGTGATCGCTGTAAACAATCACAGTAGATCACATGACAGTTGTAAATATTGAATGGATTTCTTTCATGCCACTCATTGTATACAACTGTTTTGCTAGCTGTGATTGGCCACAGTTATCACATGGTACAGACAGGGCCAATCACAGCTCATT
Organism: Pelophylax lessonae; assembly: GCF_965119305.1. Lineage (NCBI taxonomy): Eukaryota > Metazoa > Chordata > Amphibia > Anura > Ranidae > Pelophylax > Pelophylax lessonae. The sequence goes on along the minus strand of NC_138770.1, from coordinate 323,897,086 downwards.
TGTACCACGTGATTAGCTGTGATCTACCCCAAATAATTACAACAATAAACAGTGTCTAGACACTGTCATTCAGCAAAATAATTTGCTTATAACAGTGAAATTTACTGCTTTAAGCAAGTATTATTATTATACAGGATTTATATAGTGCCAACAGTTTGCGCAGCGCTTTACAATGTGAGGGAAGACAATACAGTTACAATACAATTCAAAACAGGAGGAACTAGAGGGCCTTGCTCGTTAGAGCTTACAATCTAGAAGGGAGGGTCAAGTGAAGCAAAAGGCAATAACCATGGGGGATGGGCTGATGAAGAAAATGGAGGTACATTTGTTAGGTGTGGATAGGATAGTCTTCTCTGAAAAGGAGTAAGTAAGCAAGTATAGTAAGTAGAAAAAAAAACTGAGTAGAACAGTGTTTCTATGGTAACATTGTTTTGCTCTTGTCACAGTATGTAAAAAGAAAAAAAAATATATATATATATGAAGGCCAGCGGTTTGGGGTATATATTCCACTCACTCTCCCATCGCCCTGTCGGTTTACGGTACACGATACGACTGATGTCACCAAGCCGACTTATTCTTGTGCTTTCTAGAAATACCGTTTGTCTTCGTTTTTGGGATCTGGCTCATTGCCATTGGTAAGCCATTAAAATTTTCTTGTTCAGACAGGCGATGTTTGTTTCGTCATTTTCCTTTTTCTTTTTCTTTTCTTTTCGTGTTCGGTCTTCGTGGCCTCGTTTTTCAGTCGAATCTTACTTTCTAGCTGTCGTCTGTCATGCTGAATGGTTTGAAGTTTTGTTTTCAACTCTGTATATTTCCCGTGTTCATTCGTTCGCTATCACACGGTTTTCTTTCTCCCTTCTGTCACAAACTTACAACCCCTTTTCGCTTCCACACCTCTTGCTTTTCCCAGTACATTCCTAACCCTCAGGTCGAAGTTAGCCCAGTAATGTAACTTGTTGTTCAAAAAACATTTATTTTCCTACCTAGTCCTCTTTTTTTGCCCCCTTTTAGGCGTGCTGACCAGGGCAAACCTCAGGTCTGTGTCATGTCTATAAGACTTTGTTGCCTTTTTCAGGTTAGATGTATCTGTGTCTTTCTCGGCTCTGAAAACTCTGATCATAAATTAGAAGGCCAGCATGGTGGCCTGAATTTAAGAGAAGAGCTTGGGGGGTATATTTTCCACTCACTCTCCTATTTCCTTGTCAGTTTCCGGTGTGCGATACCCTTCCACCCCTTTCCCTTACAATAATCTTTCATGTTTTTATTATTATTGGGTATGCCCCCTTTTAGGCATACTGACCAGCTGACCAGGGCACACCTCTGGTCTGTGTCATGTCTGTAAGTATTTTCTGTGTGTTTCATGTTAGTTGTTTCTGTGTGTGACTCGGCTTTGAAAACTCTGATCATAAATATATATACTGCTCAAAACAATTAAAGGAGCACTTTTTAAATCAGAGTATAGCATAAAATCAATTAAACTCCTGGGATATTGATCTGGTCAGTTAAGTAGCAGAGGGGGTTGTTAATCAGTTTCAGCTGCTTTGGTGTTAATGAAATGAACAACATGTGCACTAGATGGGCAACAATGAGACAACCTCCAAAACAAAAATGGTTTTACAGGTGGAGGGCACTGACATTTTTCCCTACTCATCTTTTCTGACTGTTTTTCACTAGTTTTGCATCTGGCTATGGTCAGTGTCACTACTGGTAGCATGAAGCGATACCTGGACACTATAGAGGTTGCACAGGCAGTCCATCTCCTCCACAATGGCACATCAATATGTGCCATTGCCAGAAGGTTTGCTGTGTCTCCCAGCACAGTCTCATGAGCATAGAGGAGATTCCAAGAGACAGGCAGTTACTCTAGGAGAGCTGGACAGGGCAGTAGAAGGTCCTTAACCCATCAGCAGGACCAGTATCTGCTCCTTTGTTCAAGGAGGAACAGAATGAGCACTGCCAGAGCCCTACAAAACGACCTCCAGCCGGCTATTGGTGTGAATTTATATGATAAAGATTGCAGCGATAAATAAATGTAGTTCAAAGTAAATAAAATAAAAAAATCCATATAGTGCTTGAACACTAAAGTAGATTGTGGCACATAAAAAAAAGTTAATTGAAGTAATATTCATAAAAATGTGATTGTTTAGATGAATATCCCCATGGTGCACCTCCACCATGATAATAAACAGGATGTGAGCTTACCAGATCTCTAGACTCCACATTGTAGGAGTTTAGACATGCATTTGAATAATTATCAAGCACTCAAAGCAAATCCCTTAGTGGTTAGACCAGAAAGGAAGGTAACATGGCTGGACAAACGAACCCCAGGTGTTTCTAAGACGTAACCAATAAGGAAGAAAAAGGGAGTCCACATAGTGTAAAACTATAAAAAGTGAAAAAAGTTTGCTAAACACTTACAGCAATCCAGTGAATAGGCAGCAGTTAAAATGGTGGTTGCCAGAATAAAAACAACTTGTATACAAGCTCAGTTGGAGAGGTTAGTTCAGACTAATGCCCCGTACACACGTAACGATCGTCGGCCGAAAGATCGGCCGTCTTTTGTCCAGGGCTGTCGTGTCTGTTGAAAACTGCAAAAGACTGCACACAAATTTTGTCGGCCAACAACAGCCAACTGCAGAAGTTATGTCATGTGATGGTTAACTTTACGTGTGTTTTTTCTTTTCTGAGCATGCCCAGTCTTGCAAATCTGCTGATTGTCGGCCGAATTCTGTACTGACTGGCGAACAATCGGCCGTTCTGGTGTTGGCCAAAAAAAATTTTAATGCCTACATGACAGATTCTTTTCGGCCGAAAGTGCGCTGTCGGCTGTCGGAAGCATCATACTAACAAGCCTACAATCGGCCGATCGGTACGTGTGTACGAGGCAATAGACTACGTCTAGTTGTCAGTGTAGAGATGATATTGAAAGCCATGGGAGGCAATCAACTGACCCAGGGAGAAGGTGTAGATTGAGAAAAGGAGAGGTTCAAGAAAAGAACCTTTGGGTAGGATGAGAACCAGTCACAGAGACCAAGGGAGTGAAGTTTATGAGGAGGAGGGGGTGGTTTACTGTATCAAAGTCAGCAGACATGTCCAGGAGAAGTAGTACAGAATAGTGTCCATTGGAGAGCAGTTTCTGTGGAGTGTTAAAGTGAAATCCAGACTATAGGGGATCAAGTAGTTTAAAAGTGCTAGTGCCCAGTGAAAGTGCCTCTTATGATATATCAAACCGTTTGCACTTAAAACATCAATCAATCAATGTAAAAATACATATATAAAAATAGCAAAGACTGATATAAAGTGATTGTGCTCTAGTTGGGCAGTCTCTATATAGTAGGCAGTAATCCTTCTGTTAATCCAGCATTCCAGCCATCACTGCAAGTCCTTATAATGGTGCTACTAGAGAAACCGATGCATTTGCAGCAAAGGGAGTTCCACAATATCATGCAATGTGCCTGGTGTCTCACACCTGCCCCCCTCTTGTTGTTTCACTCACCAGAGATCTCTCTCCTCAAAAAGGGGTAACCAGCATTCACAGCTCCACCTGGCTGTATATGGACATCCAGGACCAGCCCTAGGTTTGTTTTCTCCTTCCAATCTCCAGCAATTTCAATCATACATGTAAATGGTAGAAACATACTCCATAGCATAATACCGTAAGTATATATTTATAAGAATAAACAGTAGTGCACTTACATTGCTGTAAAAGTCATTCAGCATAACCCAAACAGGAAGTCTGGGACATGATGCGCTCCACGGACCAGAAAAACTGGAAGTGACACAATGATGCTCTTGATATTTTTGAGGTCTTGTGAATGATTGTTTTTTGTCACAAATAGTTGCGTTTAATACTATTGTTTCATGCACAGAGCAGCGCAAAACCCATTTCTCGCTAATAATTCCATATCAGACACTACCTCTGTAGTCAGTTCAAGTGGGGGCAGCAGCTCTATTCACATTGTTTAGTATTTAATATCCATAGCATGGATCATACACACACACTTTCATGTTGGAGGATTTGTTTATCTCTGTGTATCACCCGATGCTAGTCACTTAACTGGGTATATGGTATGTAAGGGTTTTCAATCACTATAACCTATCACCTTCAGTATGTTTCTATATTATTCTAGGTTCATAAGAAGCAATTAAACAAAAAACATAAAAGTGTAAGAATACTGACAATATTAGAAATAAAAAAAGCAAACTGTTTAATAAAACAATATTAAAATCAATATTTAACCACTTAAAAGCCAGGTCTATACTCAGTCTCACTCCTTTTGGTCCAGTAGTCTAAGAAGAAAAGTTGGTTGCTTTGCTTTTCATTAGAAGTTATCTCTATTCCTGTCTAAAGAATGTCATTTATTGGCTCATGTAGTTGTTATTCACAAATCTTACAGATTAATCTGCTGTATATACAGTGTTAAAGTGAATCAAAATATTTACTTTTCACTCATTTATTGATTTTTGCTCTTAGTCTTTACTATTTGGTGTTGGGTATTATACTTTTCAGATTGTTATTGTGATTTTTCATTACATTATTGGAAGACCAAAGTGTATTTACATACTTTTACATTCATAACTGCAAACAAGGAATTCCTAAAAAAAGAAGTATGGGATTGTTTTTTTCAATTTTTTAAACATACTTATCTAAGTGGGTTCAGCATCGGTCTGCTGTCTGCTGAAAAAAGGGGTCACAAGAGTGCAGAATGAACTGCACTCCTGTGATTCACAAGAGTAGTACAACCAAACAAGCTTTGGCTGTACTTCTCCTTTAAAATACCTTCAATTTATTTCAGGAATCGAAAACACAACTTAGGCCATCCATACACTGTTTGAATCTCAGCCAGTTCCTGCTCAACGGGCCGAGATTCGAACAGTGTATTGCCGGTCTAAGTTGTGGACCAGCTGAATGTACCAAGCTGTTCGATCTAATAACTTGGGTACAACCAGCCTGCTGGATTCCCTTGCAATTATCACTGGCAGCTGCCATTGCCACCATCAATAATCACTGTCATCTCCCGGCAGGGATGGCTTCCTGACAATGGCAACCTGGGGTTGCAGAAAAAGAATGTGCACCGTGTATGGCCTGCCTAAGGCTAGTGTGTTTGCTTCTATTGTTAGTGGTCAGAGTAATTGGTCACAGTAAAAAAAAATCACATAGTTACATAGTTATTGGGGTTGCAATATTACATAGATACATAGTTAAAATGTACAGTATGTGTGGGCAAAATAATACAAAAAAAACACTACATCTCTGCAATACATAAACATTCTTTCAGGTTTTGTGTTGTCTCTTTAAAAAAACATTGCAAGTACAGAAAAATCTGTTATTACACCCAGAAATCCACGGAGTTCCAAATTTCCTGATGTGGGTTGACAGTGCCATTTTTATTGCACTGAAATCCTTGCAGTGTTATCAGCTTTGATTAGTTTCCACCCCTGGACTACATAACACATCTACCTTATGTTAAAATGATGGGGGACTGTTAAGTAGTGGATCAGGGGAGAACTATACATTTTTGACAACACTGCTTGGGATTTCCATGCAGCAGAAGCACCATGTTGTCAACTCATTCAAAAGGTTAGGAGCATGCTGGTCTTTTGGGAGAGCAGCAGGTGCATTTGCAGCATTTTTAAAAGAAAAAATCATGGGGAGATATGCATGTATTGCAGAGATATATTGAATGTTTTTTATTATTATTTTGCCCAGACATAAACTTTAATAGGTTTAAATTCATACTCTCATAGCTCCTGCAGTTTTGGTCCAGAGGAAGGCAATACATAACTCTCTGGGCATCTGTGGACAAATTAGCCACACAAGAGAAAAAAAAATCCTTCCTATTTCTTCAAGGTCAATCAGATCAGGATCACAATACTATGCTCTTAGCCTTTAGTAATTAGAACTTTGGATAATATTAGCTGAAAAAATAGCCCTTTTAAAATGTCATTCCTACCTAAATTATCTTATTTATGGTGGTCATTGTAGAGTCAACAATCAGAATAGTACCACATGATAACTATGTGAAAGCATAATGGATTATATAGCCTTGTAGGAATAAATATTACATTTTTTTTGTTCAGTGTATTACATTGAGTAAAGTGAACAATTGTTTTTTACTGTCAAGTAACTAGTTAAATAGGTTACAATGTTATGTTTATAATACAAAAAAACAGTTGTACTCTGCAAGTGCTAGTAGTTATTGAAGTTCAAATGGAAAATTCTAATTTAGAAGATAATATTTCTATTTGTTGTTTTACAGGAGAGACAATGCCATTAGCCACTTCAAATCACATCCTTCTGAGATTCAACACAACAAATGGTGCACCTGCCAAGGGATTTCATTTTGTTTATCAAGGTAACTGAGATCTCTTTATTTCTTTCAGAAGGTTACAAACATTTTGGTCAGAGCACTTTAATATTCATGAAGCTGAGAATTTGCCTTTCTGAAAAATCAAACATAGTTATAATATAAATGAACTAAGGTTGGAATGTATTCTGTAGAAATAAATAGGAGCAAGAGACCATGACATGTGTAGCGATGAACCTGATTTCTTGGATTATGTTTTTTCCATTATAAACAGTCTTGCTCAAAATATTGTACAAGAAGCACAGCACCAAAAGCAACCATTTAACTTTAGCAAAGTGAACTGATTGGTTGTTATTAGTAATTGTTTTTGCTTTCTGCACAGATTTACCTTCTTTTGGAAGCATGGGGCAAACTTAAGCTGGATACACACTATACAATTATCTTTAGATTTTTTTCCTTTAGACTTATCAAAACCATATAATATGAGGTCAGACCTAAACACTTTCAATTTGTATGCAATCAGGCAGACCCTTGCATTACATAGTTGAAGGTAAATCTAAAGGAAATCTGCCAACAAAAGTTGCATGGTGTGTATCCAGCATTAGTTTTCTTAGCAAGCCCTTAAGCCTCATACATACGATTATCAGATTATCGGACAATCTTTCATCCATTTTTTGTTGCATGCTAGTCTCATGTCAAAAGTGAAGAGGTTACTTTCATACGAAAATTCCCGTACGACAGAATTCTACTTCATAAGTGTTGTCATGTGTTGAATTGTTTTGTATGTGTTCTTTCATTTCTAAGCATGCCTAGTCTTGCTCTTACAATTTTCTTTGGACAAAAACTGTACTAATTAAACAAAAATCAGATATTTTGTTGACGTACGATAACAATTTTATAGCCTGCACATCCAGTTTTTGTCGTCCGAAAATTCGTAATCGGCTGTCGAAAACACTATTCTAACAATTTGAAAATCAGCAGATTGTTTGTCGGACAAAATTTTACTTCCGAATTTCGTATCGTGTATACAGGCCTTTACTGCTGTACAGGACTAAGGGGAGGAGATCTATTTCCACCTTCCATCTTCAACTCAGGTGCAGTGGGCTGAGAGTTTGGCTAAAAACAAAGGCTTTGTTGTGACCAAACTAAGTTCTCTATATGTCATTCAATGGAGAATTCAGTCATTGGTATAGGCAAACAACATTTATTTAGGTTCTCTTCTAAATTCTCCAAAATCTGCATAGATACATGGACATCAACCAAGGAAACATATTTGAGAAACTAGAGCCTCAGTGATTGCCAAGCTCTCAGCCTGTCATAGTTTTGATATGTGATTTGGTTTAGATTTTCTTGCCAGGATCGTAGACAGCAGTGAGGACCCAGCAATAGTATTAATTTCCTTCATAGTAGGAAATAGTATTAATTTCCTTCCTCCAAAGCATCCCATCCTTCATGGAATGCTTTGTTGTTTGATTTTCTAATTATTATTCAAATGAGAAATTGTTTGCTTTGTTGCTCCAATATGTATCCAATATCCATGTGTGTGTGTTTGGAAGGAATTTATTCCTTTCCATATTACCAATGTATATAATCTATACTAACCTTTGCCGGCACTCTCCATTCCACATGTTCAGACACACACATGCATGGTCTGTATGGTCTTGGCCACCGTGCTGCAGCTCAGTTTCAGTGTCTTGGCAATCTTCTTTTAGCCTAGGCCATATTAGTATGTAGAGCAACAATTTGTTTTCAGATCCTCAGAGAGTTCTTTGCTATGAGGTGCCATGTTGAACTACCAGTGACCAGTATGAGAGAGTGAGAACAATAATACCAAAAACCACACCTGCTCCCCATTCACACCTGAGACCTTGTAACACTAACAAGTCACCTGACACAAGGAAGGTAATACGGCTAATTGGGCCCAATCTGGACATTTTTACTTAGGGGTGTACTCACTTTTGTTGCCAGTGGTTTAGACATTAATGGCTGTGTGTTGAGTTATTTTGAGGGGACAGCAAATTTACACTGTTATACAAGCTGTACACTCACTACTTTATATTGTAGCAAAGTGTCATTTCTTCAGCGTTGTCACATGAAAAGATATAATAAAATATTTACAAAAATGTGAGGGGTGTACTTACTTTTGTGAGATACTGTTGTAGCACTACTCCCTGGGGAGCTGCTTAAAGCGGGTTCCCCTGAGTTACCCATGGCAACAATTTAGCAATTCAAAGTACTTTAAACATTTGGCTCAGTCAGGAAACAGTCCAGGAGATTTGGTTTTTGTTGTTTTATTTTAGAATTTGGGATAGGAGAAGGGATGAGTGGGATATTCCAACTAAATTAACTATGCATAACTTTAGGACTTATAGTTATGTTGAGTGCGGCAAGGCCACAGCTTCACCTTGCTACTGAAGTGAAGTGTCTGATAGGCGAACTATGTAGAGAATTACTCTTCAGGGCCCCGCTTGGCACCCCTTTTACCCTTACTCTTTAGGGTTCTGCTCAGCACCCCTTTACTCTTGCTTACTGTGTGAGCTGACCGTCTGTCCTCTGACCTACTGGAGTGGTCCCCCTTCCTGGGCAGACCCCTTGGCAAGCCCCCTGGTACTCACAGACACTGGTTTTCCCAGTTGACCTTTGCCTGCAGCTCCACCGTCAGCTTTCCAGGACCCTCAAGGTTCAGCTCCACATTTGGCTCACCAGGCCGACTTCCCATGACCACTTTCCTCTTGCTGCAGGAGGAGAGACAGCCGTCATCCTCCTCTTGGGACTCTGCTTCCCACCAAAGATGTCCTGTCACATGTGCCCGTATATATATATACAAACCCAATTCCAAAAAAGTTGGTACAGATTGTGAGTAAAAAAGGAATGGACTAATTTACAAATCTCATAAACTCATATTTTATTCACAATACAAAATAGATAACATATCAAATGTTGAAAGTGAGACATTTTGAAATGTCATGCCAAATAATGGCTCATTTTGGATTTCATGAGAGCTACACATTCCAAAAAAGTTGGCATAGGTAGCAATAAGAGGCGAGAAAAGTTAAATGTACATATAAGGAACAGCTGGAGGACCAATTTGCAACTTATTAGGTCAATTGGCAACATGATTGGGTATAAAAAGAGCCTTGCAGTGTGGCAGTGTCTCTCAGAAGTCAAGATGGGCAGAGAATCACCAATTCCCCCAATGCTGCAGTGAAAAATAGTGCAGCAATATCAGAAAGGAGTTTCTCAGAGAAAAATTGCAAAGAGTTTGAAGTTATCATCATCTACCGTGCATAATATCATCCAAAGATTCAGAGAATCTGGAACAATCTCTGTGCGTAAGGGTCAAGGCTGGAAAACCACACTGGATGCCCGTGATCTTCAGGCCCTTAGACAGCACTGCATCACATACAGGAATGCTACTGTAATGGAAATCACAACATGGGCTCAGGAATACTTCCAGAAAACATTGTCGGTGAACACAATCCACTGTGCCATTCGCCGTTGCTGGCTAAAACTCTATAGGCCAAAAAAGAAGCCCTATCTAAGCATGATCCAGAAGCGCAGGCGTTTTCAGTGGGCCAAGGCTCATTTAAAATGGACTGTGGCAAAGTGGAAAACTGTTCTGTGGTCAGACGAATCAAAATTTGAAGTTCTTTTTGGTAAACTGGGGCACCATGTCATCTGGACTAAAGAGGACAACCCAAGTTGTTATCAGCGCTCAGTTCAGAAGCCTGCATCTCTAATGGTATGGAGTTGCATGAGTGCATGTGTCATGGACAGCTTACACATCTGGAAAGGCACCATCAATGCTGAAAGGTATATCCAAGCTCTAGAACAACATATGCTCCCATCCAGACATAGTCTCTTTCAGGAAAAACCTTGCATTTTCCAAAATGACAATGCAAGACCACATAGTGCATCAATTACAACATCATGGCTGCATAGAAGAAGGATCCGGGTACTGAAATGGCCAGCCTGCAGTCCAGATCTTTCACCCATAGAAAACATTATAAAGAGGAAGATGCTACAAAGAAGACCTAAGACAGTTGAGCAACTAGAAGCCTGTATTAGACAAGAATGGGACAACCTTCTCATTCCTAAACTTGAGCAACGTGTCTCCCCAGTACCCAGACATTTGCAGACAGTTATAAAAAGAAGAGGGAATGCCACACAGTGGTAAACATAGCCTTGTCCCAACTTTTTTGAGATGTGTTGATGCCATGAAATTTAAAATCAACTTATTGTTCCCTTAAAATGATACATTTTCCCAGTTTAAACATTTGATATGTCATCTATGTTGTATTCTGAATAAAATATTGAAATTTTAAACTTCCACATCATTGCATTCTGTTTTTATTCACAATTTGTACAGTGTCCCAACTTTTTTGGAATCGGTTTTGTATATATGTTTTTGTATAATCTTAAATTTAATTAATTCTAGACACACTATCAGCAAATTGTGGTTACATTCTGTAAACATGTATTCTGGGTGTATTGCCGAACTGTCAATGATTATAGTTCTCACATTCAGTATTCTGGTTGTATTGCCAAATTATCTTAATATTGAAAATTCCACTGTGTTGTCACATATTTGACTGTCAGCTAAATAACAAATGTTAAAGAATCACTCTAGCTTAAGTCACAGTAAAGCACAAAGTAAGGCCATGATTAAAGCAGGGGGTCTTAACACTCCTCATGCACTTTCTTCTGCCCCTCCTGAGAAACAAGTGGGCAACAGGCCCTTCTCTGGAGACAATGGCCCTTCTTCTCCCATTAGCCAGCTGTGGTCACTCTCCCCAGCCCAGCCTGCTCATCTGTTGCTGGGCATAAGGCCCATTTTGCTTCTCTTAGCCGTTAGTGGCAGTACCTATGCCACCTCCTCTAGCTTAAATGGCTATGTTGCCTCCAGTGCTCTATTTGATCATTACACTCCCAGATCTTGTAATGTTTAGATCAAACAAGCCCAGAAGTTTGTCTACACTGGCCTTTACTATAGCTATTGAACCTTGATTCTGGTCAAAGTAGCATGTCTGGACTCCTGGCTTATTCAGGATTGGTCTATTGTCTCCTAAAGTAAACTGTTACAGTCCATGCATGATACTCTTGAAGACCAAAGGGACTCTTTTCCTTTTCCCCCACTCAGTCCCCCCATTTGGCCAGAAACAAAAACATTAGGTGCCAAAGGGGCAACCAAGTAAAGGTAGGCATGCTCAGCTCAAGGGAATAGAACATGCTACACGTGAAGATACTTTTACCAGCTATATTTTATTACTTCTGGTAGAGGGGCTAGCATCACACACACAGCTGTCTTAAGGATAAATGTTATGTGAGCCTCCATAAATGGATAAATGTCATGTGAGCTTTTATACTAAAGCTTTTCTCTGATTCCAACTTGCAAATAGGCAAGCAAGTGAAAAGCATGTGCTCTTTGCCATCCCTGTACTAAAGTAAACCTGTTACTTGGCCTTGAATGTATCAGGGTCTGCTTTCATCCTCTTTGGATTGTTTTACAATCACCAAAGTCTTCATAACTAGTGTTGAGCGAACACGGACTGTATTATTCGTGTTCGTACCGAATAATTGGATTTTTTGTACCCGAACACGGACACGGACACTTTACTGTATGTTCGGGTAAAAATCTGTGTTCGGTCGTTTTATTTCCGGGTTTTGCATGCTTTGGCGCTCTTTTCATGGCGGGCTTTCAACAGCCGATCAACAATCGTTTAACTGGTGTGCCTTAAGCCATCCCAGACATGCCTGCAAATGTCTCAGTAGCTGTGATTGGCCGTCTGAAGCATGTGACCAAGTCTTTATAAGTTCCAGGCAGCCGCAGCGTCTTCATTCTGCTGCTTAGATCAGGGACAGAGCACACATCAACGCGCTGGCTGCTGATTAGGGAAAGACAGGCAGGAAAAAACCATTTGTGTCCGGATAGAATTGAGGGACAGGTCGGAGTGTTTAGGCAGGGCGAGTTGTAGGTATTTTAGGGATAGAGTCTGCTGAATTATAGGGTCAGTGTCTTCTACAAACTACAATCGATATTGCTGTGTGGGGGGTGGGGTCTGCACTCAATCCTGATCTACGATCTCTTCTCAATCCTGTTAGGGAGAGGCTGCTGCTGAATTTTAGGGTCAGAGTGTTCTACAAACTACAATCGATATTGCTGTGTGGGGTCTGCACTTAGTCCCGATCTACGATCTCTTCTCAATCCTGTTAGGGAGAGGCTGCTGCTGAATTTTAGGGAAACTGTGTTCTACAAACTACAATCGATATTGCTGTGTGGTGTGGGATAGGAGATAGGCAGGTGTCAGTGATCCACATCCATTTTTCTGTGTGTGAGCTGCAGTGAACACAATCTTTTTGGGCTGCAGTGAACACAATCTTTTTGGGGTGCAGTGAACAACGTCCTTTTTGGGGTGCAGTGAACAAAATCTTTTTGGGGTGCAGTGAACAAAATCCTTTTTGGGGTGCAGTGAACAACATCCTTTTTGGGGTGCAGTGAACACAATCTTTTTGGGGTGCAGTGAACAAAATCTTTTGTGGGGTGCAGTGAACACAATCTTTGTGGGGTGCAGTGAACACAATCTTTTTGGGGTGCAGTGAACAACATCCTTTTTGGGGTGCAGTGAACACAATCTTTGTGGGGTTCAGTGAACACAATCTTTTTGGGGTGCAGTGAACAAAATCCTTTTTGGGGTGCAGTGAACACAATCTTTGTGGGGTGCAGTGAACACAATCTTTTTGGGGTGGAGTGAACAAAATCCTTTTTGGGGTGCAGTGAACAACATCCTTTTTGGGGTGCAGTGAACAAAATCCTTTGTGGGGTGCAGTGAACACAATCTTTGTGGGGTACAGTGAACAGAATCTTTGTGGGGTGCAGTGAACACAATCTTTGGGGGGTACAGTGAACACAATCTTTTTGGGGTGCAGTGAACAAAATCCTTTTTGGGGTGCAGTGAACACAATCTTTGTGGGGTGCAGTGAACACAATCTTTTTGGGGTGGAGTGAACAAAATCCTTTTTGGGGTGCAGTGAACAACATCCTTTTTGGGGTGCAGTGAACAAAATCCTTTTTGGGGTGCAGTGAACACAATCTTTTTGGGGTGCAGTGAACAAAATCCTTTGTGGGGTACAGTGAACACAATCTTTGTGGGGTGCAGTGAACACAATCTTTTTGGGGTGCAGTGAACAAAATCCTTTTTGGGGTGCAGTGAACAACATCCTTTTTGGGGTGCAGTGAACAAAATCCTTTTTGGGGTGCAGTGAACACAATCTTTTTGGGGTGCAGTGAACAAAATCCTTTCTGGGGTGCAGTGAACACAATCTTTGTGGGGTACAGTGAACAGAATCTTTGTGGGGTGCAGTGAACACAATCTTTGGGGGGTACAGTGAACACAATCTTTTTGGGGTGCAGTGAACAAAATCCTTTGTGGGGTGCAGTGAACACAATCTTTGGGGGGTACAGTGAACACAATCTTTTTGGGATGCAGTGAACAAAATCCTTTTGGGGTGCAGTGAACACAATCTTTGTGGGGTGCAGTGAACACAATCTTTTTGGGGTGCAGTGAACAAAATCCTTTTTGGGGTGCAGTGAACAACATCCTTTTTGGGGTGCAGTGAACACAATCTTTTTGGGGTGCAGTGAACAAAATCCTTTGTGGGGTGCAGTGAACACAATCATTGTGGGGTACAGTGAACAGAATATTTGTGGGATGCAGTGAACACAATCTTTGGGGGGTACAGTGAACACAATCTTTTTGGGGTGCAGTGAACAAAATCCTTTGTGGGGTGCAGTGAACACAATCTTTGGGGGGTACAGTGAACACAATCTTTTTGGGGTGCAGTGAACAAAATCCTTTGTGGGGTGCAGTGAACACAATCTTTGTGGGGTGCAGTGAACACAATCTTTTTGGGGTGCAGTGAACAAAATCCTTTTTGGGGTGCAGTGAACAACATCCTTTTTGGAGTGCAGTGAACACAATCTTTTTGGGGTGCAGTGAACAAAATCCTTTGTGGGGTGCAGTGAACACAATCTTTGTGGGGTACAGGGAACAGAATCTTTGTGGGGTGCAGTGAACACAATCTTTGGGGGGTACAGTGAACACAATCTTTTTGGGGTGCAGTGAACAAAATCCTTTTAGGGTGCAGTGAACACAATCTTTGTGAGGTGCAGTGAACAAAATCCTTTTTGAGGTGCAGTGAACACAATCTTTGTGGGGTGCAGTGAACACAATCTTTGTGGGGTACAGTGAACACAATCTCATACTTCTGAAGATTTGAGGGTGCTGCCTGTTCCATACTCCTCCTTCTACTGCTCAACCATCCTTTTAGGGGTACAAACAATAGTAATTGGGGCCTAGTGTGGTGGTGTACGTGTGAGATACATACACTTTCTTTTTGATCATATTTTCTATTCCGCTATTCAATTAAAACCTTTGGGGATCAATTAAATTGCGTGATAGTCTGTGTCGGTACGTGTGAGATCCACCATTCCAAGTTTTTGGGGTTCATCTCATACTTCTGAAGATTTGAGGGTGCTGCCTGTTCCATACTCCTCCTCCTACTGCTCAACCATCCTTTTAGGGGTACAAACAATAGTAATTGGGGCCTAGTGTGGTGGTGTACGTGTGAGATACATACACTTTCTTTTTGATCATATTTTCTATTCCGCTATTCAATTAAAACCTTTGGGGATCAATTAAATTGCGTGATAGTCTGTGTCGGTACGTGTGAGATCCACCTTTCCAAGTTTTTGGGGTTCATCTCATACTTCTGAAGATTTGAGGGTGCTGCCTGTTCCATACTCCTCCTCCTACTCCTCAACCATCCTTTTAGGGGTACAAACAATAGTAATTGGGGCCTAGTGTGGTGGTGTACGTGTGAGATACATACACTTTCTTTTTGATCATATTTTCTATTCCGCTATTCAATTAAAACCTTTGGGGATCAATTAAATTGCGTGATAGTCTGTGTCGGTACGTGTGAGATCTACCTTTCCAAGTTTTTGGGGTTCATCTCATACTTCTGAAGATTTGAGGGTGCTGCCTGTTCCATACTCCTCCTCCTACTCCTCAACCATCCTTTTAGGGGTACAAACA
Source organism: Pelophylax lessonae (assembly GCF_965119305.1). Taxonomy (NCBI): domain Eukaryota; kingdom Metazoa; phylum Chordata; class Amphibia; order Anura; family Ranidae; genus Pelophylax; species Pelophylax lessonae. Next base: position 323,881,683 of record NC_138770.1, on the reverse strand, counting down.
ATAGTAATTGGGGCCTAGTGTGGTGGTGTACGTGTGAGATACATACACTTTCTTTTTGATCATATTTTCTATTCCGCTATTCAATTAAAACCTTTGGGGATCAATTAAATTGCGTGATAGTCTGTGTCGGTACGTGTGAGATCCACCTTTCCAAGTTTTTGGGGTTCATCTCATACTTCTGAAGATTTGAGGGTGCTGCCTGTTCCATACTCCTCCTCCTACTCCTCAACCATCCTTTTAGGGGTACAAACAATAGTAATTGGGGCCTAGTGTGGTGGTGTACGTGTGAGATACATACACTTTCTTTTTGATCATATTTTCTATTCCGCTATTCAATTAAAACCTTTGGGGATCAATTAAATTGCGTGATAGTCTGTGTCGGTACGTGTGAGATCCACCTTTCCAAGTTTTTGGGGTTCATCTCATACTTCTGAAGATTTGAGGGTGCTGCCTGTTCCATACTCCTCCTCCTACTGCTCAACCATCCTTTTAGGGGTACAAACAATAGTAATTGGGGCCTAGTGTGGTGGTGTACGTGTGAGATACATACACTTTCTTTTTGATCATATTTTCTATTCCGCTATTCAATTAAAACCTTTGGGGATCAATTAAATTGCGTGATAGTCTGTGTCGGTACGTGTGAGATCCACCTTTCCAAGTTTTTGGGGTTCATCTCATACTTCTGAAGATTTGAGGGTGCTGCCTGTTCCATACTCCTCCTCCTACTCCTCAACCATCCTTTTAGGGGTACAAACAATAGTAATTGGGGCCTAGTGTGGTGGTGTACGTGTGAGATACATACACTTTCTTTTTGATCATATTTTCTATTCCGCTATTCAATTAAAACCTTTGGGGATCAATTAAATTGTGTGATAGTCTGTGTCGGTACGTGTGAGATCTACCTTTCCAAGTTTTTGGGGTTCATCTCATACTTCTGAAGATTCGAGGGTGCTGCCTGTTCCATACTCCTCCTCCTACTCCTCAACCATCCTTTTAGGGATACAAACAATAGTAATTGGGGCCTAGTGTGGTGGTGTACGTGTGAGATACATACACTTTCTTTTTGATCATATTTTCTATTCCGCTATTCAATTAAAACCTTTGGGGATCAATTAAATTGTGTGATAGTCTGTGTCGGTACGTGTGAGATCTACCTTTCCAAGTTTTTGAGGTTCATCTCATACTTCTGAAGATTCGAGGGTGCTGCCTGTTCCATACTCCTCCTCCTACTCCTCAACCATCCTTTTAGGGGTACAAACAATAGTAATTGGGGCCTAGTGTGGTGGTGTACGTGTGAGATACATACACTTTCTTTTTGATCATATTTTCTATTCCGCTATTCAATTAAAACCTTTGGGGATCAATTAAATTGCGTGATAGTCTGTGTCGGTACGTGTGAGATCCACCTTTCCAAGTTTTTGGGGTTCATCTCATACTTCTGAAGATTTGAGGGTGCTGCCTGTTCCATACTCCTCCTCCTACTCCTCAACCATCCTTTTAGGGATACAAACATTAGTAATTGGGGCCTAGTGTGGTGGTGTACGTGTGAGATACATACACTTTCTTTTTGATCATATTTTCTATTCCGCTATTCAATTAAAACCTTTGGGGATCAATTAAATTGCGTGATAGTCTGTGTCGGTACGTGTGAGATCCACCTTTCCAAGTTTTTGGGTTTCATCTCATACTTCTGAAGATTTGAGGGTGCTGCCTGTTCCATACTCCTCCTCCTACTCCTCAACCATCCTTTTAGGGGTACAAACAATAGTAATTGGGGCCTAGTGTGGTAGTGTACGTGTGAGATACATACACTTTCTTTTTGATCATATTTTCTATTCCGCTATTCAATTAAAACCTTTGGGGATCAATTAAATTGCGTGATAGTCTGTGTCGGTACGTGTGAGATCCACCTTTCCAAGTTTTTGGGGTTCATCTCATACTTCTGAAGGTTTGAGGGTGCTGCCTGTTCCATACCCCCCCTACTCCTCATCTAGCCTTTTAGGGGTACAAACAATAGTAATTGGGGCCTAGTGTGGTGGTGTACGTGTGAGATACATACACTTTCTTTTTGATCATATTTTCTATTCCGCTATTCAATTAAAACCTTTGGGGATCAATTAAATTGTGTGATAGTCTGTGTCGGTACGTGTGAGATCTACCTTTCCAAGTTTTTGGGGTTCATCTCATACTTCTGAAGATTCGAGGGTGCTGCCTGTTCCATACTCCTCCTCCTACTCCTCAACCATCCTTTTAGGGATACAAACAATAGTAATTGGGGCCTAGTGTGGTGGTGTACGTGTGAGATACATACACTTTCTTTTTGATCATATTTTCTATTCCGCTATTCAATTAAAACCTTTGGGGATCAATTAAATTGTGTGATAGTCTGTGTCGGTACGTGTGAGATCTACCTTTCCAAGTTTTTGGGGTTCATCTCATACTTCTGAAGATTCGAGGGTGCTGCCTGTTCCATACTCCTCCTCCTACTCCTCAACCATCCTTTTAGGGGTACAAACAATAGTAATTGGGGCCTAGTGTGGTGGTGTACGTGTGAGATACATACACTTTCTTTTTGATCATATTTTCTATTCCGCTATTCAATTAAAACCTTTGGGGATCAATTAAATTGCGTGATAGTCTGTGTCGGTACGTGTGAGATCCACCTTTCCAAGTTTTTGGGGTTCATCTCATACTTCTGAAGATTTGAGGGTGCTGCCTGTTCCATACTCCTCCTCCTACTCCTCAACCATCCTTTTAGGGATACAAACATTAGTAATTGGGGCCTAGTGTGGTGGTGTACGTGTGAGATACATACACTTTCTTTTTGATCATATTTTCTATTCCGCTATTCAATTAAAACCTTTGGGGATCAATTAAATTGCGTGATAGTCTGTGTCGGTACGTGTGAGATCCACCTTTCCAAGTTTTTGGGTTTCATCTCATACTTCTGAAGATTTGAGGGTGCTGCCTGTTCCATACTCCTCCTCCTACTCCTCAACCATCCTTTTAGGGGTACAAACAATAGTAATTGGGGCCTAGTGTGGTAGTGTACGTGTGAGATACATACACTTTCTTTTTGATCATATTTTCTATTCCGCTATTCAATTAAAACCTTTGGGGATCAATTAAATTGCGTGATAGTCTGTGTCGGTACGTGTGAGATCCACCTTTCCAAGTTTTTGGGGTTCATCTCATACTTCTGAAGATTTGAGGGTGCTGCCTGTTCCATACTCCTCCTCCTACTCCTCAACCATCCTTTTAGGGGTACAAACAATAGTAATTGGGGCCTAGTGTGGTGGTGTACGTGTGAGATACATACACTTTCTTTTTGATCATATTTTCTATTCCGCTATTCAATTAAAACCTTTGGGGATCAATTAAATTGTGTGATAGTCTGTGTCGGTACGTGTGAGATCTACCTTTCCAAGTTTTTGGGGTTCATCTCATACTTCTGAAGATTCAAGGGTGCTGCCTGTTCCATACTCCTCCTCCTACTCCTCAACCATCCTTTTAGGGATACAAACAATAGTAATTGGGGCCTAGTGTGGTGGTGTACGTGTGAGATACATACACTTTCTTTTTGATCATATTTTCTATTCCGCTATTCAATTAAAACCTTTGGGGATCAATTAAATTGTGTGATAGTCTGTGTCGGTACGTGTGAGATCTACCTTTCCAAGTTTTTGGGGTTCATCTCATACTTCTGAAGATTTGAGGGTGCTGCCTGTTCCATACTCCTCCTCCTACTCCTCAACCATCCTTTTAGGGATACAAACATTAGTAATTGGGGCCTAGTGTGGTGGTGTACGTGTGAGATACATACACTTTCTTTTTGATCATATTTTCTATTCCGCTATTCAATTAAAACCTTTGGGGATCAATTAAATTGCGTGATAGTCTGTGTCGGTACGAGTGAGATCCACCTTTCCAAGTTTTTGGGTTTCATCTCATACTTCTGAAGATTTGAGGGTGCTGCCTGTTCCATACTCCTCCTCCTACTCCTCAACCATCCTTTTAGGGGTACAAACAATAGTAATTGGGGCCTAGTGTGGTAGTGTACGTGTGAGATACATACACTTTCTTTTTGATCATATTTTCTATTCCGCTATTCAATTAAAACCTTTGGGGATCAATTAAATTGCGTGATAGTCTGTGTCGGTACGTGTGAGATCCACCTTTCCAAGTTTTTGGGGTTCATCTCATACTTCTGAAGGTTTGAGGGTGCTGCCTGTTCCATACCCCCCCTACTCCTCATCTAGCCTTTTAGGGGTACAAACAATAGTAATTGGGGCCTAGTGTGGTGGTGTACGTGTGAGATACATACACTTTCTTTTTGATCATATTTTCTATTCCGCTATTCAATTAAAACCTTTGGGGATCAATTAAATTGCGTGATAGTCTGTGTCGGTACGTGTGAGATCCACCATTCCAAGTTTTTGGGGTTCATCTCATACTTCTGAAGATTTGAGGGTGCTGCCTGTTCTATACTCCTCCTCCTACTGCTCAACCATCCTTTTAGGGGTACAAACAATAGTAATTGGGGCCTAGTGTGGTGGTGTACGTGTGAGATACATACACTTTCTTTTTGATCATATTTTCTATTCCGCTATTCAATTAAAACCTTTGGGGATCAATTAAATTGCGTGATAGTCTGTGTCGGTACGTGTGAGATCCACCTTTCCAAGTTTTTGGGGTTCATCTCATACTTCTGAAGATTTGAGGGTGCTGCCTGTTCCATACTCCTCCTCCTACTCCTCAACCATCCTTTTAGGGGTACAAACAATAGTAATTGGGGCCTAGTGTGGTGGTGTACGTGTGAGATACATACACTTTCTTTTTGATCATATTTTCTATTCCGCTATTCAATTAAAACCTTTGGGGATCAATTAAATTGCGTGATAGTCTGTGTCGGTACGTGTGAGATCTACCTTTCCAAGTTTTTGGGGTTCATCTCATACTTCTGAAGATTTGAGGGTGCTGCCTGTTCCATACTCCTCCTCCTACTCCTCAACCATCCTTTTAGGGGTACAAACAATAGTAATTGGGGCCTAGTGTGGTGGTGTACGTGTGAGATACATACACTTTCTTTTTGATCATATTTTCTATTCCGCTATTCAATTAAAACCTTTGGGGATCAATTAAATTGCGTGATAGTCTGTGTCGGTACGTGTGAGATCCACCTTTCCAAGTTTTTGGGGTTCATCTCATACTTCTGAAGATTTGAGGGTGCTGCCTGTTCCATACTCCTCCTCCTACTGCTCAACCATCCTTTTAGGGGTACAAACAATAGTAATTGGGGCCTAGTGTGGTGGTGTACGTGTGAGATACATACACTTTCTTTTTGATCATATTTTCTATTCCGCTATTCAATTAAAACCTTTGGGGATCAATTAAATTGCGTGATAGTCTGTGTCGGTACGTGTGAGATCCACCTTTCCAAGTTTTTGGGGTTCATCTCATACTTCTGAAGATTTGAGGGTGCTGCCTGTTCCATACTCCTCCTCCTACTGCTCAACCATCCTTTTAGGGGTACAAACAATAGTAATTGGGGCCTAGTGTGGTGGTGTACGTGTGAGATACATACACTTTCTTTTTGATCATATTTTCTATTCCGCTATTCAATTAAAACCTTTGGGGATCAATTAAATTGCGTGATAGTCTGTGTCGGTACGTGTGAGATCCACCTTTCCAAGTTTTTGGGGTTCATCTCATACTTCTGAAGATTTGAGGGTGCTGCCTGTTCCATACTCCTCCTCCTACTCCTCAACCATCCTTTTAGGGGTACAAACAATAGTAATTGGGGCCTAGTGTGGTGGTGTACGTGTGAGATACATACACTTTCTTTTTGATCATATTTTCTATTCCGCTATTCAATTAAAACCTTTGGGGATCAATTAAATTGTGTGATAGTCTGTGTCGGTACGTGTGAGATCTACCTTTCCAAGTTTTTGGGGTTCATCTCATACTTCTGAAGATTCGAGGGTGCTGCCTGTTCCATACTCCTCCTCCTACTCCTCAACCATCCTTTTAGGGATACAAACAATAGTAATTGGGGCCTAGTGTGGTGGTGTACGTGTGAGATATATACACTTTCTTTTTGATCATATTTTCTATTCCGCTATTCAATTAAAACCTTTGGGGATCAATTAAATTGTGTGATAGTCTGTGTCGGTACGTGTGAGATCTACCTTTCCAAGTTTTTGGGGTTCATCTCATACTTCTGAAGATTCGAGGGTGCTGCCTGTTCCATACTCCTCCTCCTACTCCTCAACCATCCTTTTAGGGGTACAAACAATAGTAATTGGGGCCTAGTGTGGTGGTGTACGTGTGAGATACATACACTTTCTTTTTGATCATATTTTCTATTCCGCTATTCAATTAAAACCTTTGGGGATCAATTAAATTGCGTGATAGTCTGTGTCGGTACGTGTGAGATCCACCTTTCCAAGTTTTTGGGGTTCATCTCATACTTCTGAAGATTTGAGGGTGCTGCCTGTTCCATACTCCTCCTCCTACTGCTCAACCATCCTTTTAGGGGTACAAACAATAGTAATTGGGGCCTAGTGTGGTGGTGTACGTGTGAGATACATACACTTTCTTTTTGATCATAATTTCTATTCCGCTATTCAATTAAAACCTTTGGGGATCAATTAAATTGCGTGATAGTCTGTGTCGGTACGTGTGAGATCCACCTTTCCAAGTTTTTGGGGTTCATCTCATACTTCTGAAGATTTGAGGGTGCTGCCTGTTCCATACTCCTCCTCCTACTCCTCAACCATCCTTTTAGGGATACAAACATTAGTAATTGGGGCCTAGTGTGGTGGTGTACGTGTGAGATACATACACTTTCTTTTTGATCATATTTTCTATTCCGCTATTCAATTAAAACCTTTGGGGATCAATTAAATTGCGTGATAGTCTGTGTCGGTACGTGTGAGATCCACCTTTCCAAGTTTTTGGGTTTCATCTCATACTTCTGAAGATTTGAGGGTGCTGCCTGTTCCATACTCCTCCTCCTACTCCTCAACCATCCTTTTAGGGGTACAAACAATAGTAATTGGGGCCTAGTGTGGTAGTGTACGTGTGAGATACATACACTTTCTTTTTGATCATATTTTCTATTCCGCTATTCAATTAAAACCTTTGGGGATCAATTAAATTGCGTGATAGTCTGTGTCGGTACGTGTGAGATCCACCTTTCCAAGTTTTTGGGGTTCATTTCATACTTCTGAAGATTTGAGGGTGCTGCCTGTTCCATACTCCTCCTCCTACTGCTCAACCATCCTTTTAGGGGTACAAACAATAGTAATTGGGGCCTAGTGTGGTGGTGTACGTGTGAGATACATACACTTTCTTTTTGATCATATTTTCTATTCCGCTATTCAATTAAAACCTTTGGGGATCAATTAAATTGCGTGATAGTCTGTGTCGGTACGTGTGAGATCCACCTTTCCAAGTTTTTGGGGTTCATCTCATACTTCTGAAGATTTGAGGGTGCTGCCTGTTCCATACTCCTCCTCCTACTGCTCAACCATCCTTTTAGGGGTACAAACAATAGTAATTGGGGCCTAGTGTGGTGGTGTACGTGTGAGATACATACACTTTCTTTTTGATCATATTTTCTATTCCGCTATTCAATTGAAACCTTTGGGGATCAATCAAATTGCGATAGTCTGTGTCGGTACGTGTGAGATCCACCTTTCCAAGTTTTTGGGGTTCATCTCATACTTCTGAAGATTTGAGGGTGCTGCCTGTTCCATACTCCTCCTCCTACTCCTCAACCATCCTTTTAGGGGTACAAACAATAGTAATTGGGGCCTAGTGTGGTGGTGTACGTGTGAGATACATACACTTTCTTTTTGATCATATTTTCTATTCCGCTATTCAATTAAAACCTTTGGGGATCAATTAAATTGCGTGATAGTCTGTGTCGGTACGTGTGAGATCCACCTTTCCAAGTTTTTGGGGTTCATCTCATACTTCTGAAGATTTGAGGGTGCTGCCTGTTCCATACTCCTCCTCCTACTGCTCAACCATCCTTTTAGGGGTACAAACAATAGTAATTGGGCCCTAGTGTGGTGGTGTACGTGTGAGATACATACACTTTCTTTTTGATCATATTTTCTATTCCGCTATTCAATTAAAACCTTTGGGGATCAATTAAATTGCGTGATAGTCTGTGTCGGTACGTGTGAGATCCACCTTTCCAAGTTTTTGGGGTTCATCTCATACTTCTGAAGATTTGAGGGTGCTGCCTGTTCCATACTCCTCCTCCTACTGCTCAACCATCCTTTTAGGGGTACAAACAATAGTAATTGGGGCCTAGTGTGGTGGTGTACGTGTGAGATACATACACTTTCTTTTTGATCATATTTTCTATTCCGCTATTCAATTAAAACCTTTGGGGATCAATTAAATTGCGTGATAGTCTGTGTCGGTACGTGTGAGATCCACCTTTCCAAGTTTTTGAGGTTCATCTCATACTTCTGAAGATTTGAGGGTGCTGTCTGTTCCATACTCCTCCTACTCCTCATCCATCCTTTTAGGGGTAGAAACAATAGTAATTGGGGCCTAGTGTGGTTTTGTACGTGCGAGATACATACACTTTTTTGGATCATATTTCCTATTCCGCTATTCAATAAAAACCTTTCTAGGGCAAGATCTTAAATTACAGAAATATGAGGAGACCGTCAAATAAGGGCCGTGGCCTGGGTCGTGGTGCTGCTGGTAGAGCTCCTGTTGCAAGGAGAGGACGTGGTCGATCTGTGCCAGCTACACGCACAAGTGAAACACCTTCCTCAAGTGTGAGTAGGCGACAGAACCTGCATCAGTATTTGGTAGGGCATCATACGCCCCTAGAAGTGATGAGGCCAGAACAAGTGGAGGCGATAGTAGATTGGTTTGCTGCTGACAGTGCCTCCAGTTCCTTCACATTGTCTCCCACCCAGTCTACTGCAGAAAGGTCACAGTTGGCACCTGCAGCCGATGTCCAACCGTCTTTCACCTCACCCCCTTGAAAATCAGGCAAGCAGTCTGAGCCCCAAGCCATACAGCAGTCTCTTCTTCTTTTTGATGACTCTGTCAGCAGGGTTTCCCAGGGCCATCCACCTAGCCCTGCCCCAGAAGTGGAAGAGATTGAGTGCAGCGATGCCCAACCACTTATTTCTCAAGATGAGTACATGCAAGGATCATCGCAGCACGTTTCCGATGATGACGAAATGCAGGTGCCAACTGCTGCGGCGTTCAGCATTGTGGAGACCGACAAGGAGGGCAGGGGTGAAGACTGGGTGGAAGATGATGTGGAGGACGATGAGGTCCTCGACCCAACATGGAATGAACGTCATGCAGGTGACCTGAGTAGTTTGGAGGAAGAGGCGGTGGTCGCACAGAGCCACCAGCACAGCAGTAGAGGGAGCAGGGTGCAGAAGCGGAGCGGCCGTGCCCTAGACACTACGCCCGCTACTGCCCAACGCAGCAAGGGAACGAGCGCACCAAAGTCAGCTCAAAGGAGTTCTCTAGCGTGGAAGTTCTTTAGAAAATGTGCTGATGACAGGACACGAGTGGTTTGCACCCTGTGCAATCAGAGCTTGAAGCGAGGCATAAACCTTCTCAACCTGAGCACAACCTGCATGATCAGGCATCTAAGTGCAAAGCACGAGCTGCAGTGGAGTACACACCTTCAAAACCAAGAAACGTCTCTGGCTCATCCTGCTTCCTCTTCTGCTGCAGTCTCGGCCGCTCCAGCCACATCTGTAGTGATACCGGCACCTGCCACCCCGCAAACAGACGATCTGTCAGCAACACCACCACCTGGGTCACCAACAACCATCTCCACAATGTCCCGTGGAAGCGTTCAGCTTTCCATCTCCCAAACACTTGAGAGGAAGAGGAAGTACCCCCCTACCCACCCGCGATCCCTGGCCCTGAATGCCAGCATTTCAAAATTATTGGCCTTTGAAATGCTGTCATTCCGTCTGGTGGAGACGCACAGTTTTAAAAACCTTATGTCGGTGGCTGTCCCACAGTACGTCGTGCCCAGCCGCCACTACTTTTCCAGGCAAGCCATCCCTTCCCTGCACAACCAAGTGGGGGAAAAAATCAGGTGTGCACTGCGCAACGCCATCTGTGCCAAGGTCCACCTAACTACCGATACGTGGACCAGCACGGTCAGGGGCATTATATCTCCCTAACGGCACACTGGGTAAATGGAGTGGCGGATGGGCCTGAGGCGGATAGCAATTTGGCGCATGTCCTTCCACCACCGAGGATTGCAGGGCGCTTCAGTTTGCCTCCTGTTCCTAACTCCTCCTACTCCGCTTCCTCATCCTCTACCGCCTCCTCATCCGGACAGCGTAACACCTTCACCACCAACTTCAGCACGGCCAGGGGTAAACGACAGCAGGCAGTTTTACAACTTGCCTGTTTGGGGGACAAACCACACACCGCGCAGGAGTTGTGGAGGAGCATGGAACAGCAGACAAATGAGTGGTTGCTGCCAGCGAGCCTCAAGCCCGGCCTGGTGGTGTGCGATAACGGGAGAAATCTCATAGCAGCTCTGGGCCTAGCCGGTTTGACGCACATCCCTTGCCTGGCGCATGTGCTGAATTTGGTGGTGCAGAGGTTCCTTAAAAACTACCCCGATATGTCAGAGCTGCTGCAGAAAGTGCGGGCCGTTTGTGTGCACTTTCGGCGTTCTCACCCTGCTGCTGCTCGCCTGGCAGCGCTGCAGCGTAACTTCGGCCTTCCCGCTCACCGCCTCATATGTGACGTGCCCACAAGGTGGAACTCCACCTTGCACATGCTGGAAAGACTGTGCGAGCAGCAGCAGGCCATAGTGGAGTTTCAGCTGCAGCACGCACGCGTGAGTCGCTCTGCGGAACAGCACCACTTCACCACCAATAACTGGGCCTCCATGCGAGACCTGTGTGCCTTGTTGCGCTGTTTTGAGTACTCCACCAACATGGCCAGTGGCAATGACGCCGTTCTCAGCTTAACTATCCCACTTCTATGCCTCCTTGAAAAAACAATTCGGGCGATGATGGAAGAGGATGTGGCACAGGATGAGGAGGAGGAGGAGGAGGATGAAGAGGTAACATTTCCAAGGCTTTCAGGGCAGTCATTCGCAAGGGGCTCCGAGGGTGGGTTCCTGCACACACAAACGCCAGGGACACAATTGTCCAGCAGGGGCACAGTTCTGGAGGATGAGGAGGATGAGGAGGAGGAGGAGCTGGAGGAGGAGATGGAACCATGTTCACAGCAGGGTGGCACCCAGGCCAGCTCATGGCCATCACTGGTGCGTGGCTGGGGGGATACAGAGGACACGGACGATACACCTCCCACAGAGGACAGCCTTTCGTTGCCTCTGGGCAGCCTGGCACACATGAGCGATTACATGCTGCAGTGTCTCCACAACGACCGCCGAGTTGCCCACATTCTAACTTGTGCTGATTACTGGGTGGCCACGCTGCTGGATCCCCGTTACAAGGACAACGTACCGTCCTTAATTCACTCACTGGAGCGCGATCGCAAGATGCGCGAGTACAAGCGCACGCTGGTAGACGCCATGCTGCTGGCATTCCCATCTGACAGCGGGGCCGCAGTGGAAGCACAAGGCAGAGGAGGAGGAGGAGGAGGAGGTCGCCAACGCAACCAGGGCACCGCCAGCACCTCAGAAGGCAGGGTTAGCATGGCCGAAATGTGGAAAAGCTTTGTCAGCACGCCACAACAAACAGCAGCACCAGCAGCTCAGATGGAACGTCTTAGCAGGAGGCAGCATTTTACCAACATGGTGGAGCAGTATGTGTGCACACGCCTACATGTAGTGAATGAGGGGTCTGCCCCCTTCAACTTCTGGGTCTCCAAATTGGGCACATGGCCTGAGCTTGCCCTTTACGCCTTGGAGGTGCTGGCGTGCCCTGCAGCCAGTGTATTATCTGAACGGGTATTTAGCGCGGCTGGGGGCGTTATAACAGACAAGCGCAGCCGCCTGTCCAGAGACAATGTGGACAAGCTCACGTTCATTAAAATGAACCAGGCATGGATCCCACGGGACTTTTCCGTACCTTGTGCAGAATAGCAATGGATACCGACCTTACCCACCCATTGTTCCATTTTTGCTCTTTCTCACTCTTTTGGGGTGTACCCTCATTTAAAATTTGTGAAAAGAAGCAGTGTTGGCTACCTCGTCCTCCTCCTCAGGGCCAGATTAACGTAGGGGCTATTGGAGCTGCAGCTCCAGGCCCCTACCTTTTATATAGGCCCCGGGTTGGCCATATTCACTGTTACCGCTCTTCTGTCACTTGTAAACACAGAAGTCTGGCTTCTATGCTCGCTTCCCCAGGCAGCACCCTCAGAACCTCCCCACACAGCGCGAAGGCCGGACAAGGAGGGACAGTTGCCGATGCATGGATGTGTTTATGGGCTTCAGAGACAGCATCCCATGTTGAATTAGGCATGCATGGCTGCACCCTTCCTCCTCTGGGTGCATGGCAAGGCACGGCCCTTAAGGCCCTTCAAAATCCTCAGCACCAAGCCCATGATGCTCTTAATCCGGCCCTGGTCCTCCTCCACCGCCGCTTCCACCTACACCACCCATAGGTGTGCGCAGCCTATTGCATTAAGGTGTGCACCCCAAAGTTGAAATACACATGCATGTGTTTGCCAGCAGGGAGAGTAATGTATCGGGGCCATGTACCTGTAGGCAAAGAGAAATAGAGCAGAGCAGGTCCGAGGGAGATCTTTCCCATCTCCTCACTGGCAATGCTATGTGCCCTAGGTGATTAGGGTGTGCCCAGGCACACCCGGCACACCCTGTGCGCATGCCTATGTCACCGCCACATCCACCACCACCTCAACCTCCCTCCTACTCCATATGGGCCTCGTCCTTCAGAGATGAAGAAGAACATTGTTTTATTTTATTTCTGTTTTTTTTTGTTGTTTTAAGTTATTTCCCTATCCACATTTGTTTGCAGAGCACTTGCCATGCTCTTAATTACGTTTTGCTGCCATTTGCAGCACTCTAGCCCTTTCCTTTGGTGTTTTAGAGCCATTTTAGTGCCTTAAAGTTCGGGTCCCCATTGACTTCAATGGGGTTCGGTGTCCGGGAAAAGTTCGGTAAAAGTCCGGGACACGGACCCAGACTTTTTTTTAAAGTTCGGCCGAACCCGTCGAACACGGACATCTAGGTGTCCGCTCAACCCTATTCATAACCACTAATAAAAGTCAAATATTTTGGGTGCAGGTGGATAAAAATGATTCCTGCGCTGCATTCATCAATCAATTTCTTAATTCTCAAAATCTGCCTTTAAATAATGACTTTAAACATAGTGGGCCGCTTAGAGATATATCAATGATCTCTGTAAAAGATCAATTTTAAAGTTACAATTAGGCTAAAATTAAACTATGCTGGTCTGTGTGTAGCTTTACACACCTTAAATTCCTTTTAAATCCATCAATGTTTGCACATGCTTTTTTGCTGCTCATTCATATATCATATGTATATATTACATACCAATCATGTAGTGTATGTATAATTTTATTTTTAGTATTATTAAGTGTAAAGGAACCCATGGTGATGTACAAAGCATCTGTCTAAGACAATTTCTGTTTTCATAGCTAAATTTGAGCACAATTTCATACAGAAGCAACTTATTTTTTTGTTATTTTTTTAAAGAGTATTTTCAGCTCTAGCTCTTGTCTTGCTGTTATTATCTGCATAGTACATTCTCTGCAAAAAAACACACTAATCTGGCCTGCAAAGTCAATCATTTTAGGTATCTTCCTGTATTCTTGGTTGACCTTATTCCTTGCTTACTTTCCACTGGGCTGGTTTCAATTTTGTTTCACAGCAGTGTGAACATTTACTAAAGGAAGAAGAATAATTACTGGAGGAAACAAGATACCTTTTTAACAATGGCTAAGACTTATAACTAGTCAACAGCTAATAAATGAGAACATCATTTTATTATCTCCCAAATTCCATGTTAATCCATATAGACCAAAATAGTAATGATGCTGAAACTCGTTAGTAAACAATTCTTATAACAAATCCATAAACTTCCAGAAGATCTGTCTGTGTTCCATTTACACATCCACTAACATCCATTCTCCTTTATTATTTTAAACACCTTGATGAACATTTAGCAGTTTATAGATGCTGCCTAAGGTAGTCTTTTTTTCTTCAAAATCCCTTTACTGTCCATCTTTAGAACACAGACAGTAAATGCAGATTTGTCAAATACAATTGGTATATGAAGGGACATTCTGTTCCTTGACAATGCTGACATGTTTGGTTTGAAAGAAAGGTGTTCAGTGATGCACACAACAGTATTCTCACCTCCTATTAATATCTGCAGTTACTATAATTTCTGTATAGTGAGAAACAATTTCATATAATCTGTATCCCTGTACATCTACCACCAACCAAAACAGGTGTAGACAACACCAGAATGTATTTAAATTTGCTGTCAGAGATCAGAAGGATACAATTAGCCTTATCTAAAAAAAGTGTAGGTGCTTATGCTAGCATATTGTTCATACATGAATAAGCAAATCCTATCAACACAGTGTTGATTACACTCCTGCGATGCCCTCTGACACAAATTCACAGGCTCCAGTTTACATATGGTAAATTTGCTAATAGCTGTGGTTTGCTCGGGAGTGTAAAGGTCAGCCTATGAAAGTGTTTCAGCAAAGCAGCAACATGCCTATGATGTAGACAGATGCATATTTTTATGCACGTTATCAGAGCAAAGTACAAATGCAGAATTATTTGGATGTATGGACACACATAATAAACTAGGACTGCACCATACACATCGAATGTCAATGTATGAGTTGCTAGATAGGTTCAGGGATTGCATTCTGTACGTATGTGCATTTTTTAATGCAAGTGTACCCTGGTGATTTATCTCTGCTCTTTGTATTTTTCTTTACTAATTCAGTGTTTGTGACTCAGTATTTTGAAATATTACATTACAATACTGGAGTTGGCGGTGTGACCTATTGTAAGGTACTGCCTGGAAGAGTTTTGTTTGTTAAAACTCCTTTCAGAACTCCAATATTATTTTACAATTTAACAACATATACAGTATGTTTAATACCTGATTTCAGATTTCAATGTGCTATAGGTTTCTATGTTTCCTTCCCAGAAATTGATACAGCTATTCATACTACAGTGCCTTGCGAAAGTATTCGGCCCCCTTGAACTTGCGACCTTTTGCCACATTTCAGGCTTCAAACATAAAGATATAAAACTGTAATTTTTTGTGAAGAATCAACAACAAGTGGGACACAATCATAAAGTGGAATGACATTTATTGGATATTTCAAACTTTGTTAACAAATAAAAAACTGAAAAATTGGACGTGCAAAATTATTCAGCCCCTTTACTTTCAGTGCAGCAAACTCTCTCCAGAAGTTCAGTGAGGATCTCTGAATGATCCAATGTTGACCTAAATGACTAATGATGATAAATAGAATCCACCTGTGTGTAATCAAGTCTCCATATAAATGCACCTGCACTGTGATAGTCTCAGAGGTCCTTTTAAAGCGCAGAGAGCATCAAGAAGAACAAGGAACACACCAGGCAGGTCCGATATACTGTTGTGGAGAAGTTTAAAGCTGGAATTGGATACAAAAAGATTTCCCAAGCTTTAAACATCCCAAGGAGCACTGTGCAAGCGATAATATTGAAATGGAAGGAGTATCAGACCACTGCAAATTTACGAAGACCTGGCCGTCCCTCTAAACTTTCAGCTCATACAAGGAGAAGACTGATCAGAGATGCAGCTAAGAGGCCCATGATCACTCTGGATGAACTGCAGAGATCTACAGCTGAGGTGGGAGACTCTGTCCATAGGACAACAATCAGTCCTATACTGCACAAATCTGGCCTTTATGGAAGAGTGGCAAGAAGAAAGCCATTTCTTAAAGATATCCATAAAAAGTGTCGTTTAAAGTTTGCCACAAGCCACCTGGGAGACACACCAAACATGTGGAAGAAGGTGCTCTGGTCAGATGAAACCAAAATCAAACTTTTTGGCAACAATGCAAAACGTTATGTTTGGCGTAAAAGCAACACAGCTCATCACCCTGAACACACCATCCCCACTGTCAAACATTGTGGTGGCAGCATCATGGTTTGGGCCTGATTTTCTTCAGCAGGGACAGGGAAGATGGTTAAAATTGATGGGAAGATGGATGGAGCCAAATACAGGATCATTCTGGAAGAAAACCTGATGGAGTCTGCAAAAGACCTGAGACTGGGACGGAGATTTGTCTTCCAACAAGACAATGATCCAAAACATAAAGCAAAATCTACAATGGAATTGTTCACAAATAAACATATCCAGGTGTTAGAATGGCCAAGTCAAAGTCCAGACCTGAATCCAATCGAGAATCTGTGGAAAGAACTGAAAACTGCTGTTCACAAACGCTCTCCATCCAACCTCACTGAGCTTGAGCTGTTTTGCAAGGAGGAATGGGCAAAAATTCCAGTCTCTCGATGTGCAAAACTGATAGAGACATACCCCAAGTGACTTAATGCTGTAATCGCAGCAAAAGGTGGCGCTACAAAGTATTAACTTAAGGGGGCTGAATAATTTTGCACGCCCAATTTTTCAGTTTTTTATTTGTTAAAAAAGTCTGAAATATCCAATAAATTTCGTTCCACTTCATGATTGTGTCCCACTTGTTGTTGATTCTTGACGAAAAATTACAGTTTTATATCTTTATGTTTGAAGCCTGAAATGTGGCAAAAGGTCGCAAAGTTCAAGGGGGCCAAATACTTTCGCAAAGGCACTGTATATAGCGTCTACTACACCCCTCAAAAAACTACACTCCTTGTGCCCAAGATGCTCTAGATCTGATAGCTCTTTTATGCAAATTGGGCCAATTCTGACACTTCTCTCCTACATGTAACAATCTACATAATCTACATTTCTACAAAATTACTTATAACCTCCAAACATTTCATATATATATATATATATATATATATATATATATATTAGTGATCGACTAATATCGTTTTTTCGTTGCCGATATTTTGGCCAATGCATATTGGTATCAGCTGATATGCACCGATATTTTAAACATTAAAAGTTTTGCAAAATAAACACAAATTTCGACACAAATCTGTTACTGAACATGTTAATGTTTGTTTATGAACATTTTTAACACTTCACGTGCGTAATACGTCAGTGCAAATTAAACTGCTAGAAAAAAAAGCTAGACAACAACAAACAGCTAGATAGTGGATTGGAGGAGTCAGTGGAGTACTGCTGCAGTAGTGCACTCACTCACTGCAATGATTTTAAATCGCTACTGCAGTTAGTGCAAATTAAACTGCTAGAAAAAAAGCAAGACATCAACAAACAGCTAGACAGTGGATTGGAGGAGTCAGTGGACTACTGCTGCAGTAGTGCACTCCACTCACTGCAATGATTTTTAATCACTAACTGCAGTCAGTGCAAATCTGCTAGAAAAAAAGCTAAACAGTGGGGAGTCAGTGGACTACTGCTGCAGTAGTGCACTCCATTCACTGCAATAATTTTAAATCCCTACTGCATTACTGCAGTGACTGCACTGCAGTAGTGATTTAAAACTATTGCAGCAGTGAGTGGCACACTAATGCAGCAGTAGTCCACTGACTCCAATCCACTGTCTAGCTTTTTTTTCTAGCAGTTTTGCACTGCCTGCAACGCAGCGCATTCAGTGCAAACCTGCTAGAAAAAAAGCTAGACAAAAGCTAGACAGTGGAATGGATTGGAGTGGAGTGGACACTAGTACTATACTACTACACTTTCAATACTCCCAGTTAAGTAGAAAAATATTATAGTGCAGAAAGCATAACATTTCAGCATGTTCACCAGTTAAACGGCTTCTTTTATTTTCATGAATTGATGCCACTTCACTAAAAACATGCTCACTTGGTACCGAGGAAGGAGGAGCAGAAAGGTATCTTCTAGCATGAGAAGCAAGTCCTTTGTAGCGTGCCTCATTTTCTTTCCACCACTGAAGAGGATCGCTTCTTCTGTCAATTACTGGTTCCTTCAAATAGAGATGAAGTTCATCATCTAGGCTCATTATTGCAGATTCAGAAGAATCCTCTGCATGAGGCCCCAATAAAACACTGAGCATGGCATCTATTTGACCACAATAAATTTTCTCTTCTGTCCGTTGTCTTTTTGGACATATTTCTCCTGCATCCTGCTCTTCCACATTTGAAACCTTCTCTTCTTGACTTTTATTTTCGTCAGGAACCTCCTGCACCTTCTGTTGAATATCTTCTGTCAGCTATTGTTTTGCCTTGGCCAATACATCATCAGAAGAGAAAGAATGGTTCTTGTATTGAGGATCCAAAAGACATGCAAGCACAACATTTGTATTCTCTTCATGCTTCTCAAAATGTTTGGCGGGGCTGTCCCTCATGGCCTGCCTACATGTTTTAATGCCACGTGTGTTGGGTCCTTCATTCTGTTGAAGAAGCATCTTCAGCACTCTCACACATGGGTTGGCAGATGACACAGATGAGCCATAATGACTTACCTCTAGTATCACTTCCTCTATGGGGAGGAGGGTCTCAATGACATTGGCTACAATGTCCTACTGATCAGCAGTAGGACAAGAATGTCCTCCAAGTCCATATTCACCTAAATATATGGTAAGAGCTCACTTCTGCTCCAGCATTCTTTGCAGCATGTGAACTGTTGAGTTTCATTGTGAATAAAGTTGTTTTTGGGTAGGCCAAGGTCTTCTTGAATGCACCTCAGTCGCTACTTGGTAAGGATTGAATGGTGGAAATGGCCTGTGCACTTCTTCAGCATGCTAATTATGTCAAGCAAAGCTCTCTGGTTTGACAGACCATCATTTACCACAAGTTAGAGGGTGTGTGCCATGCAACTGAGGTCTGACACTTCAGCGAGTCTCATTCCTTTCACCATGTTTGCTCCGCTGTCTCGAAGCACAAACATTACTCGGTCTTTGGTGATTCCCAATTCTTCTAGCATGCCTAGAAACATTTCTGTAATATACTCCCCAGTGTGGGATCCTTGCATCACTTTTGTATTCAACACCAAATGCCTTCTTGTCAATCCGCTGTCAATGTAGTGGCATGTAAGACTCATTAGTGATTCTGTTTGTCCTGGCCAGCAGTCAGTCGTGAATGAGAGTGAGTTGCCAGCATTCGCTGGTTGCAGCATAGCCTTTACTTTCTCAACCACCTTTTGGTGAATCTTTTCCTGTATTTCAGTTTCATAAAACTTGTCACTCTTCAGTGTGTACCTTGGCTCAAGTATGCACATCAACTGCTTAAATCCAGAGTCAGACACCATTGTAAATGGCTGGTTATCAGTGACCATCATCTCTGTGATTACTCTGTACAGCAGTTGGGATCTTCCATCCGATTTTAGCCACCTGTTTTTTTCTGAAACATATCTGTTATTGTTGCCTGGGATAGTGATGTTTCACCTTGTGATTCATTTTGTTTTTTTCTGTGCTGCATGATACAATTCAACATGATGAACTCTTAGATGGGCCCAAAGATTTTACATATTTTTGGTTTTTGCAGTTTTGATCCCATGCTTACATTGTCTTTGCATGTGTTGCACACTGCTGTTGCTTTTCCTGGAGATGGAGATGAGAAATAGTCCCAGACCACACTTTTAATTTTTCTATCTGCATCCATCTCCATTGAAATTTGAAAGACACAAATTAAATTGAATATAGGCTTAAAAAAAGTGGCTGGCTCGCACCCTGTGATGATGAGTGGCTGGCACCCTTTGATGGGTGGCTGGCTGGCTGGCACCCTTCGGTGGGTGGCTGGCTGCATCTCTTGGTGGGTGGCTGGCTGGCACCCTTTGATGGGTGGCTGGCTGGCACCCTTTGGTGGGTGGGTGGCTGGCTGGCACCCTGTGGTGGGTGGCTGGCTGACTGGCACCCTGTGGTGGGTGGCTGGCTGGCACTCTGTGGTGGCTGGCTGGCTGGCACCCTGTAGTGGGGGGCTGGTTGGCACCCTTTGGTGGGTGGGTGGGTGGCTGGCTGGCACCCTTTGGTGACTGGCTGGTACCCTTTAGTGGGTTGCTGGCTGGCACCCTTTGGTGGCTGACTGGCTGGCACACTTTGGTGGGTGTCTGGCTGGCACCATGGGTGGCTGGCTGGCACCCTTTTGTGGCTAGATGGCTGGCACCCTGTGTGGTGGGTGGCTGGCTGGTACAGGCCCAGGACCTGTGGCTGGCTAGCTGGTACAGGCAGGGCCTGTGGCTGGCTAGCTGGTACAGGCAGGGCCTGTCCCTGGCTGGTACAGGTTTGTGGATGTGTGCGGGTGGCTGGCTGGCACTGGGCAGCTGTGGGTTCGGCTGCGGCGGCTGTGTTAAACACACTGTGCACTTTGATTGGTCACTGTACTATATGATTGAGAAAGAATCACTCACTGTCCCGACTGTACAGAGACTCCAGTATGTGGCCGCGGCAGCTGTAAAACACACTGTGCGCACTGCGAGACTCCAAAACAAGGCTGAGGGAGACGGCCTAAGAAGGCCGCAGAAACTGTCCCAGACTCCCAGTGCGTGGAGGCACGCGGCGCAACATATGCAATGATGTCACGGCAATATCGGCAAAATCGATAACTGACGGGTCCAATTCAGATATATCAGGGAAAGTGCATATCGGCCCTCGATATATCGGTGTTGCCGATAATCGGTCGATCCCTAATTTATATATATATATATATATATATATATAATGTTGGTCTGTGCTGCTTTGACCCTTCGAACCATCCAGCCCTCCTGACACTCTAGCTTCAGACATGTTGCATACTTTATACCTTTAAATGACACACTGACATAATGCAAATAGATTTTAACTCCTTAGTTCAGCTTTACTAAAGGAAAATGGCTTGAAAATAGTATTATTGAAATGAGCCCTGAATAAACAGCCAGGGCTCAGTTGAAATAACACTAAAGAACAGTGAATACCAATTAAAATAACAAGTAAATACACCAATTATGCACAGTATCTTTCAATAAATGAATTAATCTCTCAGAAAACTATAAATTGCTATAAGAAACGCTTTTACTAAAGGGGAACCCCGGGCCTGCCTATAATACCTGTATCCTAATGAGAGATGAGGTAATCTAGATACCAGTAACGTGTCCTCTTTAAGAGCAATGATATAGCAATGTTCAATTTTCAAGGCCTTGCTAAGATCTTCACTGGCAATTGGAGCTCAAAGAACAAATGATTCCCCAGTGTAGCACAGTGTGAAATAGGCTATGCAGAATAGCTGGTTCTGATTATAAATGATGCACTAACTGATCCAGATTTAGAGTGTCTGTGTTCAGTGTCTAAGAGAAACTGTAGAAACTGGTAACTGGACTCTGAGCAGGTGCTCTCTCAAAAATCCTGATGTCCTTCTAATGAGTCCTGAAAGAACAGGCAGGGGCAACTCTCCATGTTGTGAGACACTGAGATGACTACATTCTGCTGTCTCAGTGAGTCCCGCCAACTCCACTCGGTCAGCAATACTGTAGGGATGTCCGCAATGCAGCGATGGTCATCCATCCTGCCTGGGCTGAGTCTGCAGACAGCTGGGTGGCATGCAATAGGCCACAGTCCTCTCTTTGTGGCAGCTTGAGGCACACACGATGGATCCAGGGAAGCAAGATAATGTGGGCCTGTTCAGCAGATCCCTTTCTAGTCTCTCCCACAATTCTCTCCTGGAGCCCATGGCTTGCTGGGAAGGACAGTTTTTAAACAGTTAAGCAGTGCAGTAATATCCTTGTAGAAGACTACAGTTCCCATGATGGCTTTCTTCCAGTCTCAAGAGTATGATGCATGAAACCTTAGACCAACACTAGGGGTTCATAGAGACAGCCTGAGAGTAAAAGTAAGTCTGCAGTGTCAGATAACGGTAGTCCACTCCCGGATACATATACAGTATCTCCCAAAAGTGAGTACACCCCTCACATTTTTGTAAATATTTTATTATATCTTTTCATGTGACATCACTGAAGAAATGACACTTTGCTACAATGTAAAGTAGTGAGTGTACAGCTTGTATAACAGTGTAAATGTGCTGTTCCCTCAAAACAACTTAACACGCATACATTAATGTCTAAACCACTGGCAACAAGAGTGTTAAAATGTCCAAATTGGGCCCTAAGTGTCAATATTTTGTGTGCCCACCATTATTTGCTAGCACTGCTTTTACCTGCCATGTCTTGGACATGGAGTTCACCTGAGCTTTACAGTTTGCCACTGGAGACCTCTTCCATTCTTCCATGACGACATTACGGAGCTGGTGGATGTTAGAGACCTTGCGTTCCTCCACCTTCTGTTTCAGGATGCACCATAAATGCTCAATAGGGTTTAGGTCTGGAGACATGCTTGGCCAGTCCATCACCTTTACCATCACCTTCTTTAGCAAGGCAGTGGTCGTCTTGGAGGTGTGTTTGGGGTCATTATCATGTTGGGATACTGCCCGGAAGCCCAGTCTCCAAAGGGAGGGGATCATGCTCTGCTTCAGTATGTCACACTACATGTTGGTATTCATGGTTCCCTCAATAAACTGTAGCTCCCCAGTGTTGGCAGCACTCATGCAGCACCAGACCATGACACTCCCACCACCATGCTTGACTGTAGGCAAGACACACTTGTCTTTGTACTCCTCACATGGTTGCTGCCACACACGCTTGACACCACCTGAACCAAATACCTTTATCTTGGTCTCATCAGACTACAGAACATGGTTCCAGTAATCCATGTCCTTAGTCTGCTTGTTTTCAGCAAACTGTTTGTGGGCTTTCTTTTGCATCATCTTTAGAAGAGGCTTCTGACAGCCATCCAGACCAATTTGATGCAGTGTGCAGTGTATGGTCTGAGCGCTGACAGGCTGATCCCCCACCCTTTCAAACTCTGCAGCAATGCTGGCAGCACGTATACGTCCATTTCCCAAAGACAACCTCTGGATATGACGGGGAGCATGTGCACCCAACAGCTTTAGTCAACCATGGCGAGGTCTGTTCTGAGTGGAACCTGTCCTGTTAAACCACTGTATGGTCTTGGTCACTGTGCTTCAGCTCAGTTTTAGCAACTTGGCAATCTTCTTATAGCCTAGGCCATCTTTATGTAGAGCAACAATTCTTTTTTTCAGATCCTCAGAGATTTCTTTGCCACGAGGTGCCATATTGAACTTCCAGTGACCAGTATGAGAGAGTGAGAGTAATAACACAAAATTTAACACACCTGCTCCCCATTCAAACCTTGGACCTTGTAACACTAATGAGTCACATGATACTGGGGAGAAAAAATGGCTAATTGGGCCCAATTTGGACATTTTTACTTATGGGTTTACTCACTTTTTTTTGCCAGCGGTTTAGACATTAATGACTGTGTGTTGAGTTATTTTATGGGGATGGCAAATTTACACTGTTATACAAGCTATACACGCTCTACTTTACATTATAGCAAAGTGTAATTTGTTTAGTGTTTTCACATGAATAGATATACTAATGAAATCACAAAAATGTGAGGAGTGTACTCACTTTTGTGAGATACTGTGTGTGTATATATATATATATATATATATATATTTATATATATATTTATATAAACATATATATATATATATATATATATATATATATACATACAGTAAAACCTTGGATCGCGAGCATAATTCGTTCTGGAAACATGCTTGTAATCCAAAGCACTCTTATATCAAAGCAAATTTCCCCATAAGAAATAATGGAAACTCAGATGATTCGTTCCACAAGTCCTTCGGTTTATAGTCTATATACAAAGATTATAGCAATGTGATAGGTTGTGTAACCATAAAATGTCCATCTACAATATGCAGCCTTCCCAAGGGGATTAGAAGCAAAATCTAGCAGAGCTACAGAATATAAGAGATGAGAGGAGCCTCTAAGTGTAGCAATATGGTTACATTTAATGAAGGTTCAACATTTAGCAACTCACATGGTTGATGATTAAAATAGGCACACCTAAGTATGCAGGCATCTGGGGTAAAGCTGTCCACATAGACCTTCTGAACCACCGGCTCTCACCACTGTCAGTCTGCAATCCTAACCGGGAAGAATAGCCTGCAGTAGAGTGATCTGAAAGTGAGGCTTTGAATCACTCGTGGAGTGCAGCGGGGAAGGGATGATGAAGATGGCTGTGTAGAGGACGGTCCATGTGGATAGCTTTACCCCAGATGCCTGCATAGTTAGGTGTGCCTGTTTTAATCATCAACCATGTGAGTTGCTAAATATTGAACCTTCATTAAATGTAACCATATTGCTACACTTTAGAGGCTCCTCTCTTCTTTTTTTATACATGACGCTACTTGTATATCAAGACATCGCTTGTATATCAAGTCAAAATTTATTTAAAAAATGTTGCTTGGGGCATAGGCTGCACCGCAAGGTTTTGTTCCGGCCTAGAAAACAAGGGGGTTTGGGCGTACCAAATTTTTGGGCTTATTACCGGGCGGCGAGGCTAGCGCAACTTTCAATAGTATATTCCCGATACGAAAAACCGGACTGGGTTCAAATGGAGAGGCAGACGGTCCCGACATACACTCTGGACTTCCTCCTCTGGGCCTCCCCTAGACAAAGACCACCCATACTGTCCCCCACACTCTCAGCGTCTTTTGCACTCTGGGATTCTCTGCGAACCCTGCCGGCTCTGACTTCCTCTCTCCAACCGCTCTCACATATATTCAACAATCCACAATTCCCTCCGGGCCTGAACATCAAAGCATTTCAATGGTGGCTCGACAAAGGACTCTACCGCATAGGGCAGTTTTTCACCACTAAGGGCCCATACACTCTGAAACATTGTCACGATAAACTGCAGATGCCCACCTCGGAAGCATATAGGTTTCTGCAAATTTCTAATTTTCTGCGCTCGATCTCTACAGGGATGACTCCCCCATTTACTTTTACAGCCTATGAGACGTGGTGCGGAAACTCAGCGGCACAAAGGGGTGGCATATCTCTGATATATTTAGCATTAATGTCGGAAGACTCCAAACTACCCTACATGGAAGCATGGGAAAGGGATCTGGCGGAGGCGTGGGGGGTGGAGGAGTGGGGAAACATGTTTTTCCGCTCTTTCAGGGGCATCAGAAACATATCCTTGATAGAAGCAAATATAAAAGTTTTAACTCGCTGGTACTTAGTACCCACGCGAGTCCATAAAATGTTTCCCTCCTCCTCTCCACTATGTTTCCGAGGATGCCGGGTTCCTGGCGACATGCTCCACGTGTGGTGGGATTGCCCGAGGTTACGGAGCACATGGAATAGAGTACACCACATGATATTCAAAGTCACCGAACTTAGAATCCCCAGACGAGCGGCTTATGCCCTGCTGGGATCTAGAGTGCCCAAGATTTCTAAACACCTGCAACAACTAATATTTTTTATTTTTTTGGGCACAAAAATGACTATTGCCGCAGCCTGGAAGCAACGAAAGGTGCCCATGAGACAAATCAGAAACAAAATCACGTGGATTATGTCCCAGGAAAAGATGGTGGCATCCCTGACAGACACGGTAACTACATTTGAAAAGATTTGGGAACCATGGGCAGCTTATGTGGGAATATCCCTTGTTCCGGGATTGACTTAGGCCATGAGGTTGGGGCGTGCCTCTCTGGAGTTCGGCTGCTTCCCCCTCCCCCTTTTTTCTCTCTTCCTTTTTCTACTTCCCTCACCTTTCCTTTCTCGCTTCACTCTCTCTGTTCTTTTCTTCTTCCTTATGTTCAGCAGTCTGGGTCAGTTTTATCTTAGATAGGTCCAAATTTGTACCATATTTCTATGCAGTCCTTGTCCCACCCGACGATCCTGTAGATTCCTCCCACCTACTCAGCTTTGTGGGAGCTTGGACTCTTTAGCCACAACTTAGACTGTAATTACTCTATGCAGTCAGTCCTTCTCCTTATTGTTAACTTAATTGGTGCGTACTTGGTATCACAGCTCCCAGATACATCTCTGTTGTATTTCTCACTCTAGCCTCATCTACGCATTGTCATCAATGTTGGATCTGCATTATTGTACAACAATCTTATGTAACCCAGATTGCAAATGTTTCGATTGTTATCTTCTTTATGTTCTTGCTTTTGCATTATTAAAATAAAATATTTGAAAGGAAAAAAATGTTGCTTGTCTTGCAAAGCGCTCTCAAACCAAGTTACTCTCAAACCAAGGTTTTACTGTATATATATATATATATATATATATATTAGCAGAGGCCCTATAGAATACAATGATGGGCTTTAAAAATTTTAACACAGTATTTGCGCAATAAATTTTATTACACACACAGACATATAATAGCCAATTTTTTGTAAAATGTAAAATATGATGTTACGTAGAGTAAATAGATACCATGTCATAACATGTCAAGCTTTAAAATTGCTTATGCCCTCGGAACAGGTTTTTACAGTTTACCAGATTAGAGCTACTGAGGTGGTCTGGCACTAGAGTTATTGCTTTTGCTATGAGGTTCCCAATGATACCTCATGTGCTGTGCGATCACCGTTTACATATGAGTGCGTGACGTATGCATTCGCATTTGTGCATAAGCATGGGGGGTGGGACACTTTAATTGTTTTTACATTTTGATTTTTCATTTTATCCAAAACTATTTTTTACATGGTCTCTTTAACTTTTTTGTATTAACTTTATTGCTATCACAAGGGATGAACAACATGTCTTGTGACAGCATGGGCTGTAACAGATCCTGTCAATGTAGAGATCTTTGGTCTCCAATGCAGACACAGATCGGTCTGATTGGCTGCTCTCCTGACTGTTAATAGCCAGGTAAACAGAGAGACAGAACTGGAAGTGACAAAATTATTGTCGCTTCTAGTTCCCGGGGTCACAGTGAGGGAGAAACAATGTTAGTTCCTCTGTCTGTCTAGTGCCACTGCTGGGTTGGAGCGGTCCCAGGCTCTGCAATCAGATGGCAAAGCCCAGGAGAGGCGGCAGTGGTGGAGGCGGTGGGCGGATCACCTTTCACCTCCCACAGAAGAGATTGAGTAGCTGTCCAGCCACTAAAGTCACTTCTGCAGTATTACTGGTTGAAAATTGCAGCTACAGGTATTATGCTGGTATAACCACTGCCATCAGAATAGTTCAGTGTCCCCATAGTCATACTTTACTACTTTGGGGGGGGGGGGGGTCTAGCAGAGATTTTTCTTCAACACTTTGATTGTTGTAACAAAAATGTTTTCGACTGTCATAATTTGGTTACATTAGTGACACACAGTCACATAGTGATCTGTGATTGGCTACAGCTAATCAGATGGTACAGGGTGCTGTGATTGGTCCAGGTACCATGTGATAGCTGTGGGCTAATTACAGTTCACTGGTATAGGAAGCAGAGTTGTTATAAATTAGATCCATGCATAACAGCTTTGTTTACTTTGTGATCATGCAATCTCATAGTGAGCACATGATCCCTTGGCCGCCAAAGGTGGCTGGGTACTGAGATCTGCAATCCACTGTGTCCGGTCTTCTAATTGCTAGAGGAATGTGAAAATTCCAGGCAGTTTTTTCCTATGGGTTTTTCCATATATTCTAACAGACTTTTGTTAGGATGCAAATAGTACAGTACATCGTACATAAGCAGAATATTGCTCTGCAAAGTTCTGCTTATGTATATAAAAACTATAATGACAAAACAAACCTGTACACAGTATGTATGCCTTTAAGCCAAAAGGCAACTTTTATTTTGAGTGCAGCTGAGCAATCAGTTTTATATCTCTATTGCTGTGCAGTTGATTGAAACAAAATTGCAGTACAGACTGCAATTTTAAGCCCCAATGGAAATTTTTTAACAGAAGAGTTTGGAAAGACACAGGAAGAAGTATTTATTTTGAGCCTGAACTTTTGCCATTAAATACATCTGATGAGAACATCACGGGAATATTCCTGTTACAACACACACAAATATGCATGAACTAAAAATGCTGAATTTGAAATTGCTTTCCCTTCATTTCCTTTAACACATCCTGTAATTATGTACTGATCAACAAAAGAAATCATCTCAGGAATTTCTACCATGCTAGATAATGTGCTTGTAATGCTTTACTTTACATTTTTGACAGCATTTGTAATTTAAGTAGATGATTAGGTAAATAGGAACTTCTTCGATGGTGTAAGCCAGTAGATTAGCCAGAAGACTTCAGCACAAAGCAAATCATTGATATACATACACTTGCAAATTGCAAAATTCTATATTTTTATCCTTTGCTAATGACAATATAATAGTTCACAAATTGAGACGGCATTAACTTTTTACAGTTTCAGTTTATCTCTAATTGTTATTATTTACAGTGTGAATGGTTAATTATTTCATTGGTATGTATTTTAAAGGTTTCATTGTTTTATTTATTTTCTCCTTAACGCAGCGGTTCCACGCACCAGTGACACTCAGTGCAGTTCTGTTCCTGAGCCAAGATATGGCAAAAGAATTGGTTCTGATTTTTCTGCAGGCTCCATAGTTCGCTTTGAATGCAATCCTGGATACCTACTTCAAGGTTCTAAAGCTATAAGATGTCAGACTGTCCCCAATGCTTTAGCACAGTGGAATGACACTGTGCCTAGTTGTTTAGGTAATTTTTTTTTTTCTTTTGTTAATCCAAAAAAATAGCTAATCAACACATTTCCTGTAGAGGGCTAATTCTACATTGTGATTCCTTCAATTAGTTTTATATTGCCTGTACAAATGGAAAATGGCATAATAATCATCGTCTATTGCATTGGCATAAATTTGCATTACTAATGTTGTCTAATAAAATGATTGCTATGTAGCACAGGCTTGCTAGACTATGATAAGCACTGTATATTAGGAACTGACTTTATAAATCATCAGTTGATGTACAAATCAATCCAATACACTCTAGACTGCAAGCTTTTTTAGCACTGTTTAATAGACAGGGTAAAGAAATAGCCTCAGAAAAGAATGTCAATGTTTTCTTTTCATAATGAAAATTGCCTTTGAAAGACTGCCTTATCTAGAGCATTCAGTGGGCACATATTAATAAAAGCAGATGAGTCCTTTATTGATTTTCTATTATTAAGAACATCTGGATTACCAGTGAGAAACAGGATCCTTTAGGAAGACACAAGGCCAGAACAACTTTATTCCATTGATGTTTATAAAGGAAAGCTGTCCTGAGTGAAATACATTTAGACTCATCATCTTATTCTGAAATTGCTGTTTGCCTGGGCTCTCTGGCCTCATACTAATATGAGTCACCGCCTTAGAACAATCATTCAACCTGTGAAATCAGAATTGCCGATCTGTCTAATTTTTAAGTCAGTGACTCAGAAAGTATTGAAACCTTTTAACCAACATGACAGACAGGCCAAGAGATATTTACAGAGAAGGGCAACAAGGGCAGCCATCTTTTCTTTCTCAGTACATTTTTCCTTTAAAACGTGGGTCTTATTATGGATGGACACATAGAAAACAAGACAAATTAGTCTTTATGTTTAAGATTGCCATGTTACTATGCTTTGTATTATGACTTCACGGAAATGCGGCAGGCAATTTAAACTACTAGCATGAACAATTAGGTGTGTGCTAAAATGCATATATACAAAATTAGTTTAGCTCCAGAGAGCTGACATTGGCATGGAAGTGCTGCAGGAATTAAATGGTCAGAGTATTAATTCTTTTTTTCTTGCTATGATTGACAGGCCATGATTAGCAGGAGATGCTTATTGTTTTGGATGCCAGATTTACAGATTTTTTGGGGAGGTATCCTTCTAAAAAGGACTCAGAATCGTGTGTGTATTTATTTAGAATGGACTTTCTTTATGAAAGAGTAGCCCTTATTCATTTACAAAGGTGGCACATATCTGGGGGTCCCCTTATCTTACAGTGGGCTTCCAAATTCTAATACATTGCCCTGCATCCCCACAACCACTGGGCCAGGATTGTGGGGAAGAAGCCCTTATCCTGTTCAACATTGCTCCCCTCCAAAAAAGTAAGCTAAAGACAAAGTTATTATCTTTTTTTACAATGTACACAATAATTGTTACCCTATCAAGTGTGGCTAATTAAAAGAAGTGTAAGTTTAATTTTGCATAATGATTAGTATTTATTTGGAAACAGCAAGCATTAGATTTACAGAAGGCTACTTTGCCAATCAATTGTAGGCCAGATTGCACTGTATCTTTGAATGCTGGCAAGTATAAGTGATTATTTGCAACCTAAATAGCAACCAATTAGAATGATATTTTTTACTAATCTGGCTACAGTAAACTTAAATCTACCTGAGTGCAAACTGAACAGCACCCTGTACTCTGCACCTTATCAGTATTCATCATTGAAATGCCATATTCAAGAAATCTGCTAATGATGAAGACCTTGGAGACATAGTTTTTACAATTCAAAACTGGACAAAAAGAATGTGAATATGTTGTCAGTGGAAGTCAAAAATATTCCAAAAATAATGATTAAGAACAGAAAGTAAAAACAATTACCAGTTGGTTGCCATGAGCTCAGCTGTACTATAAGTAGAATGAAGAAAACATTCTATGGATTGTTTAATATATCAGCTACATTTATTGTTATTTATTTTATTAATATTTTACAATAGCAAATTGATTTCACTGTTTTTAATCATGTTGAATAGGATTTTTACAGTACTAAAACATTAACCGTGCAGCAGTTCCCTCATTTGATGACAGAAAACATCTATTTAAAGACCTTTTGTTCAGTAAATGTAAAATATAAAGTGTTTCTTAAAAGCAATGAAATGACTATTATGGTGGTCCTCAGGACACAGATAATTTGTACAGAGTCAATCAATATATTTTAAATCCCTTTACAACTGCCCAAAGGTCAAATCAATATTAATAAACAGAAAACAATCATAAAGGTCAGTCCTTACATGCTACAATTAAATGAAATGCTATTAGGTAAAGAGAGTGAGCCATGTCTTAAAAACAGTTAATTGAGAGAATTGTTTTGTAACTTGAAGTTGAAAAGTTCAATAGCCAGAAGTAATCAGAAATCATCTTTATATGTATCTGAAGCCAAAGGGGTAGAACAGTTTTTATTTCTGTCTGTTTCCTTACCAGGGATATTTGCTCAATTTTTGTCTTAATGACTATTGTATCTGGAACAGAAGGTGAAAGGAATTATTCCAGTAGGGACACCTGTACCAGTTACAACTGTCTATAAGCACTTCATGTCAGAGAGACTTCTCCTCACTTCCTGTTGTATCTCTGGGACAGGAAGTGAAGTAAAATCTGACAGCAAGGTAAAGATTAAGTTGGCCCACCCTTTGCAGCTATAACAGCTTTACTCTTCTGGGAATGTTGTCCACAAGGTTTTGGAGTGTGTCTATTTGAATGTTTGACCATTCTTCCAGAAGCACATTTGTGAGGTCAGCCAAGGATATTGGACAAGAAGGCCTGGATCACAGTCTGCACTCTAATTCATCCCAAAGGTGTTCTATCGGGTTTAGGTCAGGACTCTGTGCAGGCCCGTCAAGTTCCTCCACCCAAAACTCGCTCCATGTCTTTATGGACCTTGCTTTGTGCACTGGTGTGCAGTCATTTTGGAACAGGAAGGAGCCATCTCCAAACTGTTCCCACAAAGTTGGGAGCATGAAATTGTCCAAAATGCCTTGGTATGCTGACGCCTTAAGAGTTCCCTTCACTGGAACTAAGAAGCCAAGCCCAACCCCTGAAAAACAATCTCACATCATAAACCCCCCTCCACCAAATGATTTGGACCACTACACAAAGCAAGGTTCATAAATATATGGGTGAGCAAGTTTGGGTTGGAGGAACTTGACTGGCCTGCACAAAGTCCTAACCTCAACCTGATAGCACACCTATGGAATGAATTAAAGCTGAGACTGAGAGCTAGGCCTTCAAGTCCAACATCAGTGCCCTGCCTCACAAATGCTCTTCTGCAAGAATTGTTAAACATTCCCATAGACACACTCCTAAACCTTGTGGACAGCCTTCCCAGAAGAGTTGAAGCTGTTAAAGCAGTAAAAGGGTGGGCCAACTTAATACTGGATGCTTAGGACTAAGATAGGGGTGCCATTAAAGTTCATGTGCATATAAAGGCAGGTGTCAAATACTTTTGACAATATAGTGTATGTTTACAACTGGAGTTCAGGGGTTAAGATGCCATGCATTTGGTAAAATCACATTCCAGCTGCATGACCTGTCCATACCCGCCGAGCCTCACACTGGTCATCATGACAAATAGTTAGAAAGGATCTCCTAAACAGAGATGAAACCTCCAATAAAAAACCATTAGGTTATATTCCCTCCCTACTCTAAAATAAACTAAGAAAAAAAAGCCCTGTCTGGAGTTCTACTTTATTTGAGTTAGATTAGATACAGTGTGTCTCCAAAGTACAGGAGAGAAAATTGAAGCACACGTATGAATACCTCCCTGTTGAAAATCCCACAAATTTAGGGACACATTTAAGGGGCCTCCAACAATGCAGTGCTTGGTGCCTGAGTGACCAGTCATCACACCCGAGTACTATTACACAACAAAGATATATCAATAGATAAATATATGCAATCACATGTGTGTGCAAATGTTGACTTGTTACTAAATCTTATTCTGATCTTTTTAGTCCCCTGTAGTGGAAATTTTACAGACAGAAGAGGAACAATATTATCCCCTGGCTTTCCTGACCCATATGGCAACAGCTTAAATTGTGTTTGGAAAATCATAGTGGCTGAAGGATCGGGAATACAGGCAAGTATACAAAAATAAGTAATAATGTTGATGTTAAATGTGAGACTATGTGGACTTAGCATGTTACATATTTTTTAATATTGCATACATATTATGTAAGTGTAACAATGACCGGACCGGTATGTATTACATCTGAAGGAGATCACAGTATGTCTCCTGACAATGAGGGAGAAGGACTTCTTTATTCACCTCATTTTTGTGGAAGGAGGAATCTCCAACGGCAAAAAAACCCCAAAAAAACAATATAGCGGTTTATGGCCAGCTTAACACAGAAAAGTCCTCTATTGCTGTCCTGCATCTTATGACTTACTGCAAAGATACAGTGTTAACATTCAAGAAATCACTAAGAGAAAAGAGACAGAAAATGGTATATTCCCTGCCTGATTTAGACAATGTACATTTCCCACATTGCCCTTTCAGACTATGCAAAGTCAATGGACAATTTTTAATAATTAAGTTTTCATATGCTGCTTTATATAATGGGTTGTATTTAAGAAATGCAAATAAAATGACTTCTTGGACTGGTTCCTTAAACCACAGCAGTAGTTGCAGTAGTCCTCTCTTTAAATTACATTCACTGCAGAAATCGCAATAATTTAAAAGTGAAATTACCCTGGTTTGGTAAACAACATACATAAAGAAGCAAAATAGCCTTTTTTTGAAAATGTTCTGTCTACTGGGCTTCATTCAGAAAGAGGTATTGTTCCCCTTGCAGTAAATGCAGTAAAATAACTGCTCATCATTTTTTAAAAGTTTTTTGGCATTCAAAAACAAAAAAACGCTATTAAAATAACGCATTCATTATTTCATGAAATCTTGTTGTATCTTAGTAGTAAAAACATGCAGTAATTTACCGCCTGGCACTAGTCAGCATATTTATAATTAATAATAAATTGGCATTGTTAAGGAACAGGAGGTCCCCAGCTTCCTTCCAACCAATGAACAAACATGGGAGCGAGTGGCCGCCTTATCCTTAGTAACCGATGAGCCATCAGCTGTCAGTGGAGTTCCTTACTGACAGCTAAAATTCCCTGCAATAACAAAATAGGGAAAAATGCAGTGGATTCCCCCAATACATACCAGGCCCTTTGAGTCTGATATGGATTTTGAAGGCAACCCCACTC
Source organism: Pelophylax lessonae (assembly GCF_965119305.1). Taxonomy (NCBI): domain Eukaryota; kingdom Metazoa; phylum Chordata; class Amphibia; order Anura; family Ranidae; genus Pelophylax; species Pelophylax lessonae. The sequence continues at coordinate 323,847,811 of NC_138770.1, read as the reverse complement.
CAACATAAAAACAAATAGTGTGGGGTCCCCCCCAAAATAAATCCACACCAGACTTTTATTCAAGCATACAGCCCAGGAGGTCAGGAAAGGGATGGGACAAGCAAGCACTCCCCCTCTTGAAACATGCAAGGCCACATGCCCCCAACATGGGGGGTGCTATGGAGAAGGGGGGCTCCGCCCCCCAAAGCACCTCCTCTCCATATCCTGATGGTTATGGGAGGTCAGTGGGTGGAGAGCTTATCAGAATCTGGAAGCCCCCTTTAAAGGGGAACCCAGATCCCAGCCCCCTATGTGAATGAGTATGGGGTACATAGTTACCCTACTTATCCAACCCCAAAAGAATTATGGTTTTAAAAAAACAATAGACAATTTTTGACAAGTCCTTTTTAAAAAAAAAAACAAATGTCCCCCGATGTAAATCTACTGTCAATCACGATGCCGCCCACTTGAAAAAAGAAAAAAAAAGTCTGCTCATGCCGAAGGCCCCTGCCATCTGCCAGTCTGACAACTGACAGTTCTTAACTAACTAAGGGGCATGAGCACCCATTGATGTCAATGGGTGACCCCCTTCTTGTGACATAATCGGCCAGGGTCGATGATGTCATAAGGGGTCAGGGTCACCCAGTGACATCACCGGGTGACTCTAACCCTTAGTTGTTTAAGAACTGTCAAACGACGGAGCTGGCAGATGTCAGGAGCCTTCTGTGTGAGTTGAATTTTTTATTGGCAGTGGTGGCGGGCGTAGTGATTGGCAATAGATATACACCAGGGGAAATGTTTTTTTATTTTTAAATAAAGATACAATAGTGCAGCACAATCCTAATGGTAAATCATAAAAACATGCTCAAGAAAAGTCCCAAGAACTCAGGTGCAGTGCAGGTGTAGGTAAAGAGAAATGACTGTCCCAGTGGTGGATGGTAGTAATCCTAGAGCAAATCATTCAATTCTGTGATGTGTCAGAAAAGGTGCTCAAAAGATCCCGCCACCTATCATTCTCTGCCTCTCACCTTATCCTTGTCAAAACAGCATGTAGCATCCAAAAGAGCCAATATAATCCACCTCCACTCCTTCTCTCCTTATACCACAATACTCAAAGTGTATAGATTGCAGACCTCAGATCATCATTAGTAACTGGAGTCCTCAGTATGCATGGAAAGATCTTCCTAAAAGCATATAAACACTGCAAGCTCTTGTGGTCTACATGTCTTTCTGAGTTTCACGTGGCTCTTTTGGATACTACATGCTGTTTTGACCCTGTAGGGTCACGAGGATAAGGTGAGAGGCAGAGAATGATAGGTGGCGGGATCTTTTCAGCACCTTTTCTGACACATCACAGAATTGAATGATTTGCTCTAGGATTACTACCATCGATAACTGGGACAGTCATTTCTCTTTATCTACACCTGCACCTGAGTTCTTGGGTCTTTTCTTGAGCATGTTTTTATGATTTACCATTAGGATTGCGCTGCACTATTGTATATTTATTTTTCAGGAGGTGTTTATCTGGATTGCCCTTGAGTGTTCAGCTGCTAGTCCATTTTATATGGTGTTTATATGTCCAGCGCTGAATATTTTTATATGTTTTTATTTTTAAATAAAGGACTTGTCAAAAACCATCTATTGTCTTTTTTTTACACTACACATTTTTTTGGGTGAATGTATCCCAAACTGATTCACTCTGGGGGGCCAGGATCTGAGGGACCCCATTATAAAGGGGGCTTCCAGATTCCAATAAGCCCCCCCGCCTGCAGACCTCAATAGCCACCTTTTAGGGTTGTGGGGAAAATGCCCTTGCCCCCCTAAACCTGCCCCATAGCACACTCCATGTTAAGGGTATGTGGCTGCTCACCCTACCTGTCCTGCTAGGCTGCTCGGATAAGGGTCTGGTATGGATTTTGGGGGGACTCAACACCAATTTTTCCCTAATTTTTTTTTATTTTTGGCATTTTTTTTTTGATTCAGCTATCAGTGGGTAACCCCGCTGACAGCTGATGACTCATTGGGTGTTAAGGATGTGGTGGCCGGCCACTCCTTAAAAACTGGCAGCACATTCTACAAATACTGCATGCCTGGACAACTACTTGATTTCCACATGCATTTGATTATTATTTCTTCTGTGAATAGATTTTAACGCCTGTTCATGGGGTATTTACCGAATATTTTTAGAGTTTTTTGGTAAATACCGCACAAATGGTCTAACATATATTTAACATATATATGGGTAAATAACATATATTTACCCATATATATCTAAATATGCAATATAGGCTGGCAAAGGATAATCAACACTAGGAGTCAATCATGCTCTGTTGCACACAAATATGCTGATGTTTAGCATGTTGGTGGGAGAAGAAAGCAGGTTTAGCAGAGAGATGACTCATTACTGTACTGTTGTTCAATTAGTAGGCTGAAAGGTGTATTCTCTACAAAAATGTCCTGCTCTTCTGGTTCAGTATCTGGCAGTGTTGTTTAGCAAGGGTGCACAGAATTTCAAATCATTTGGTAGATAAAACAGTTTTCATGTATGCATTTCAACTGTGTAGTTTGATGCTTGTCTGGAGTTTAGTTTTAAGAAAGACTTGTGTAAATGTTCTTCCTATGTCCTCTGCCTCGACACTCAACTTTGGCAAGCCCTTCATTAAAGTAAATGGAACATAATAGGGTATGTTGCCACTGTACAACATTCCATATCATAAATATACTAATACAGTAATACCATTTTTCTTTTGACAGATACAAGTTTTAAGTTTTGCAACAGAGCACAATTGGGATTCACTTGAGATATATGATGGCTCAGACACGGCTGCACCAAGACTTGGCAGTTTTTCTGGTAAATTTACATTTATTTAACATATTACTCTTTTAGTATAATATGCACTTGAGGTCATTCTTTAATTTATACTGTTTGCAATTTGTATTTTACTGCTAAATGCAGTAAAGGTCAGCTAAGAAATATGACATAAAGTTTGTTTGTTTTTTCCTTTGAAACTACTATAAAACATCTATCTGTCTAGATTGTTGACAGATAGAAAATAGGAAAACGTGACATGGCAAAATAGGGAAACCTTCAAAAAAATGTTTGTCACTGAAATATGAGGGAAAGAGAATTATTTTTCAGTTAGCCCAGGAAAGATGTGTTAATGCATGGATGAACTTTAAAAAAAGGAAAAGACTTATATATAACAGGATGTGTGAACACAGTTTAATTGGCTAAGTATAGAGTTGGTCCTTTAGTAAATTGACTCAAATGCGCTGTAGTTACATACCCTTCATCTTTTTGTTTCCTAATTTTCTCATGTCTCCATCAAGTACAAGGTTCTCCTTACAAGGGCACAGCTACAAATTTTTAATTGCACTAGTGCAGGCAAAACTTTTCCGCAATCTATCATAGAATGTTAATGTTAAGTACCTCTGTGAATAATTATAGCAGATATTGATAACTGCATATAAGTGTGATATTGAAATCTATTCTATTAATCCCATCTATCTGTCACTGTACAGCAGCTCCAATAAGAAGCTATTGTCAAAAAGATGTTCAATAATTACAGGTCTGGATTCCATATCAACTTGGATTAAAAAAATATTAAAATAAGTTTGAAGAACGTTTACATTTACGTTTAAAGGATCAGATTTGGGTCCATTATTACCATGGTTTCAAGGCAAATCCTGTGGGTTTGAAATTCCTGACAAATTTGTGTGGATTTACTAGGAGAACTTTTTTAAACCATAAGGCACTGTGTGGCATTTGAGTTAGAGTGATCAGGCTTAAAAGGGCTAATAAGGGGGCTTTTGTTTAAGCCAGACATCTCATTATAGAAGATAAGGCACAGAGTAGCCTTAGTGTCATTGAAACTGCTGTAGGCTGAAAATATAGAAAGTTGAAAAGTTGCATAGGGAGATATTAGGGTTTGTTAGAAAACTGTAATTTAATTATATTTGCTAGCTCTATGGGCAATTAATGTCTGTGCTGCTTTTTTGTGTTTTTAATATTGTTTTTGTGTCTTTAATTTTATTTGTTTGGTTGACTTGAGGCTAGCTGTTACTGTTAGCTGCTGTCTTGTACATGAAAGCTTTTGCTGCAAGACTTCCCTTTAAAAATAACCATTTGTGGGCGGGTGGCATAAATTTAGGGTTTTCGTTTAATTTGATATTTTTCATGTTGGCAGAGTTTTTTTTTTGCTTTGTTAAACAGCTTTATTTGTTCTGTAAAGCTTCCCATTAAAAAAGTGGGTGATATTTTGGTGTTATCATTTCTTTTGTTTTTTTTTTTTTAGTTTATTGTTAAAAGAGCCTTATTTTAAGTTTGGGATGCTCCAAGCACCATATTAATTCAATTTTTTTTTTTTTTTTTACAAACAGTTTATTAAGGTAAAAAGCATACATAGTACAAAAAAGATCAAGGCAGTAATGGGCATTTGACAAAGCCCACAAAAATTAGCAAGTACAAAAGTGATATACAGGTAAGCAGTACAATGCACGTGAGGGACAATAAGAGAACATAGGCAAACCCATAAAGTGACATATAGCACCAAGGTGCAAAAATAGAGAGCTCGTGGGAGTGCCAAGGGAATATGGGTCTATTGGAAGGGTTCGTTGGGTAGAGCACCCTCCCACCTGGTGGGAACCGGAATATGAGGGTTACCTGTAAGAAAGCCTAGTGGTTCCCCCAAACCCGACACCCCTTAAAGGGAGCTACCTGTGTCAGAGAGTGGGGGATCCACCGCAGAAGAGTGAGGAATCCGGTATGGACATCTCTGAACATGGGCGCCACATCCGTCATCGGTGGAGCCAGAGCCACCGCAGAGTGCTAAATGGAGAACCCTGAGTGATTTAGTGAGAGGCCTAAGAGGGAGGGAGGGCACGAGTGAAGGGGATCGGGAAGGGATATAGGAAAGGGGCCAAGTGGGGCGAATGAGGAAAACACAAAGGGGAGGAGGGGGAGGGTAACACAGGGGGGGGGGGCATTGCACTCCGGCAGGGGACAAGCATCAAAAGAGTCATAGGGAACTGAACATCGATGAAAGCACCCCATAATAAGGGGTATATCCTCAGCGCAAAACAAGAGGATTACAAATTAGCCAGCGATTTTCAAGTGCTCAAGGTTTGGAATTCTGGCAACGTTTGAAAGTGTGTCCAGGGTGCCCAGGTTGTGCGGTACTGATGGTGTGAGTCCTTGGCTTGGGCCACGATGTCCTCCATCTCCGCCACCCGCCGAACCCTGCGAAGCCATTCAGCAACCGACGGGGGTGTGGTGGACAGCCAATGGCACGGCACGCACATCCGGGCTGCATTGATCAGATGTAAGGTCAGGGACTTTTTGTAGCTGGCGTAGGAGAGTGAGGTGTGGTGCAAAAGATATTGTGCCGGCGAGTAGTCCGGCGTGTACGTGGTAATACGGCAGATTAAGGCTTGAACCTCTTTCCAGAACGGTTGCAGAACGGGACAGTCCCACCATACATGTAGTAGGGTTCCTTTGTGTTGCAGACACCTCCAGCACTGCGGAGAATTGGAGGAAGAAAATTTGTGCAGAAGATCTGGAGTCCTATACCACCTGGAGTAGAGTTTATACCCAGTTTCTTGGGTCAATACGTTCAGGGAACCCTTGTGCATGTGGAAAAGCACCCGAGACCAGTTGTCTTCTGAGAGGTCCACTCCCAGCTCCCGAGTCCATCGCACCCGAAGAGCCTCTGTATGTGCGTGAGAGGAAGGAAACAGCATAGAATATAAGATCGAGACCATATGCCGGTGCGGACCAGGGGCATCACAGAGACGCTCCAAAGAAGTCAGGGAACGGCCCCATTCCGATAGTGTCTGCGTGTGAGTCAGGAAGTGACGAATTTGGAGGTAGCAATAGAAAGGGATAGATGCCTTCGGAAAACGCTGACAAAGATCCCGATATGACAGTAGTCCAGGGCCGTCAAGGAAGTGGCGAGCCTGAAAGGGTATGTCCGAAGAGGGGCCCTCGGCAGGCACAAACGGGAGACCAGGGGGGAAATCAGGGGTGGAATGTAAGGGAGTCAAAGGGCTGCGCCGCGGTGAGAGATCCAGCTGCTCACGAAGGGCGTGAAATACCCGTATAGTAGCTCCAGTCAGGGGGTTAGCTAAGGTGGAGCGCGGAATCTTGGACGGAGCCGACCAAGGTAAGTGGTGGGCGGGGAAGGACGCCAAGGCCCCCTCGAGAGACACCCAGTCCTTAGACCTCGCATGGGCATGCCAATCCACCACCCTGGATAAATGGCATGCCTGATAATACTTGAGTAAATGAGGGAATCCCAATCCGCCCTCCTGTTTAGGACAGGTAAGCAGATCCCAACTAAGCCTGGGTTTCTTAGAGGCCCACAGGAATTTAGTGCACAGGAGCCTAAAAGATTTAAAGAAAGCAGGCGGTATACGTATGGGTAGGGCTTGAAGGATGTAGAGCAGGCGGGGGAGGATGTTCATCTTGACGATGGCGACCCTGCCAAACCAGGAGAAGCGACCCTGCGTCCAGGAATGCAAGTCCCTTTCCACTGTGTTTAAGATCGCCAGGTGGTTCTTGGAATAAAGGTCGGAGAGGGAGCTAGGCAATTGAACGCCGAGGTATGTGATGGAGTGGGGGTCCCATTCAAATGGAAAATTGGATTGGCAAAGTTGTAAGAGAGAGGGAGGGAGGGAAATGTTGAGTGCCCGAGATTTGGAGTAATTGATTTTTAAATTGGAAAGATCTTGGAAACGTGCAAGAACGGATAAAAGGTTGGGGACCGAAAGCAGAGGATCAGTGAGGAAGAGCAAAACATCGTCAGCGTATGCCGCTAGTTTGTATGTCTTTCCCTGCAGTGAAACCCCCTTGATGTCCGAACTAGCCTGAATCTGGCGCAAAAGGGGTTCCAGAGTGAGAATGTAAATCAGGGGAGATAGCGGGCAACCCTGTCTGGTACCGTTCGACACAGAGAAGGCGTCCGACAGGGATCTATTCACCTTGACCCTAGCAGAGGGGTTGGAGTAAAGGATAGAGACAAAGCGCAAGAACCTATCTCTTAAGCCAAGGGCCTCAAGCGCAGCGGACATGTAGTCCCAGGCCACCCTGTCGAACGCCTTCTCCGCATCGAGGGACAAAAAGAAGCCAGGCGTACGCGACGTGGACAACCAGTGGTGTAAATGAATCGCCTTGGTAGTGTTGTCCCGCGCCTCGCGTCCGGGGACAAAACCAACCTGATCAAGGGACACCACCTCGGGAATGGAGGGAAGAAGGCGGTTAGCTAGTACTTTCGCAAACAATTTGATATCCACATTGAGTAGAGATATGGGACGGTAATTTGGCACTAACGTCGCGTCCTTCCCAGGCTTAGGGAGGACAGCGACATGGGCCTCCAAAAAGTCCGGTCCCAAGGTAGGCACATCGGAGAAGGCATTGAAGGCCCCCACCATGTGTGAAATCAGTTGATCCGCAAAAGTCTTGTAGTAACCAACCGTCAATCCGTCCGGACCAGGGGATTTCCCGGGCTTGGACTGCTTGAGGGCCGTCAAAACTTCCGTAGTTGTATTATATATTAGCATTGAGGGAGACCAACACCTCCTCCGAAAGCGGCGGAGGAGAGTGTTGGGACAAGAATTGGCGAATCTCATGCGCCCTAGATTGTAAAAGATCAGGCGAGTTCACTCGCGGCAAATTGTATAGGTCCGTGTAATAGCGTACAAATTGGGCCGCAATATCGGGAGTAGAAGCGTGCGCCTTGCCCGAAGAGTCGGAAATGGAATGGATGGTGTCGGCCGCCCTACGCTTTTGGAGAGCTCTGGCAAGGAGCCTGCCCGACTTGTTGGAATGCTCGTAGAAAAAGCCATGAGAGAGGGCAAAGTTCCTGCGAACCGATCTACCAAGGTCCTCCAGCAACTCCTGACGGGTCTTAGTGAGCTCCTCTAGGGTATCAGATGCCAAAGATAATTTATGAGAGCGTTCCAACGAACTTATCTTGGACAGGAGCGCCTCTGTGTGAGCCACCCGTTCCTTCTTCCGTTTAGAGGCTAGAGCCATGAGTTCGCCACGGATCACACACTTGTGTGCTGCCCACAAAGTGACAGGACTGACTTCGGGGGACGCGTTCTCCGAAAAATACAGCGTTAGGTGGTCAGAGAGAGCCTTAACAAAAGTGGAATCGGTTAAGAGGGAGCTATCCAGGCGCCACGCTCCGGAGCGATGCGGTAGAGCCGCAAAGGAGAGCGTAGCACTGATGGGGTGATGGTCAGACAAGAGCATTGGCTCGATAGTTGTAGAGGAAAGGGCCGGCAATAAATCCTGGGAGACAAAAATATAATCGATACGCGAGTATCGGTTGTGTGGCGAAGAGAAAAAGGTGAAGTCCTTAACGCCGGGGTGGAGGGTACGCCATGAGTCGTGGAGAAGTAGAGTAGTGAGTGACTGCTTAATAGAGCGCAGGGCCGCGTACGGGATGGATGAAGAGCCCAAAGAAGTATCCAATAGAGGGGACATGGCTACATTAAAATCCCCGCCCAATATGATCTGGCCGGAGGAAAAGTCTGACAACCGCTGAAGAGTAGAACGAAAAAATGGGACTGTGTGTTTGTTAGGCGCATAAACATTAGCCAGCGTCAGCGCCCTGCCATGGATGGAGCCCTTAAGGAAGAGAAAGCGCCCATTCTCATCCGCCAAGGACTCAGATACCGCGAAGTGGCAACCCCTGGACAGGAGTATGGAGACCCCTTTGGATTTCGAATCCCCAGAGGTCGCATGATAAACCGTAGGATACTGTTTAGCATAAAGTTTTTGGATACTGTCTGAGCGAAAATGAGTCTCTTGAAGAAAAATTACATCAGCCCTCGTCCGTCGAAGGGTGAGGAGAAGCTTGGAACGCTTTTCAGGGATGTTCAATCCTCTCACATTGAGGGAGTATACCTTCAGGGAAATATCCATGACAGGTAGACAGGAATGCGACAAGGAAGGACTAGGAGTATCACAGGTGAAAACGTATGGGGTGGACAAACAAACACGACTGGGAGGTAAAGGGGGAAGGAAAGCACACACCGGGGAAAGGGAGGGGTGGGTAAAACGGTGGAGGACTGGGAAGGGACCACCACCAGACTCAACTATCAGAATCCGGGGAAGGTGGACAGGTGGGGGAACAGAAACAAAAAGAAATTCAGCGGTAGGGGATAGTAGCGTTACTGTTAAACAGATTGATGCAGGACCACAACCGCTAAGCGGGGTTGGAGTAGGACAAACCAGAAGACGGTGTGAAAACTAAGTACTCACCGAAAAGAGCCCGTCCTCGAGTCCAGAATGTCAGGAGCCCATGTTCAGAGAGCGTTCGGTGTTCGGTATGCTAAAACCAGTAAGGGAAGAAAGGAGTCCATAGCAACTATAACAGTGAAGGCAGCAATAATAACCATAACATAAGCAACAATAATGAAAAACTTGCGGTCTAGGCCGCCTCCCTAAGGGGGAACTTATTCCAACATGTCGGAAGAGTGACGGGGGAATGCACCAAATCAGAGGAACACGGTCACCATATGGGCACCCGGGAACTAATCCAGCTTGGGCAGGTGAACAGCGAGGAGAAGAGATCGTCAGCCGCCCCTCTCGAAAGACCCCCCCCCCCGCCCCCCATGGGCCAGCATCCCTAATCCGTCAGCCAGGTAAGGTAGGGGCGGGGAGGAAGAGATCTAGAGCGCCCCTCCAGGAATCCCGAAGGGGGGCCCAAGATGTGAGGGACGGGGAGGGAAGGGGGCCCGAGGGAATCCTAAAAGAAAAAAAAAATATTACAAACCCAAAAACTCAATCAGGACCGTAAATATGGACTACTAGACAGGCAAATAATAAAACGACAAAGCCCTAAACGTCCAGAGCTAACTCAAAATGAACCATGAGGCAGAGCCCACTCCCAACATGCATTGAAAACAACTGCAGCCCCCGGGGTATCTATCCGGGCATCCCGCCCCAGGAGAGCCACCAGCCCGCAGAATCATGCGGATGCAGGCAGAAAACCCGCTGACAGCACTTCCCGGGGCGCGAGCATACGGCAGCAACAGGCGCCAACAGAGGGTGCGGAGACACAGAAGCGATGCGGAGGGCTACCCCTAAGGGGGCACACGTCCACATCACCCCTTATCCAATTTGTCTACAGAAGAGACACGAATATCTGATCTGCACGCCACCGCAACCACAGCAGCACACCCTGAGAGCGGAGTCGTGCAGTCCAAACAAACGTGTGGCAGCGGATATTTCACAAATATAAACTAACAACAGGAACCCCTAAATAGGCAGGAAAAGAAGGAAGTACAGTGAATATACCAGAGCGTCACCTGTCTACCAACCCACCCCTCAAAGGCCCTATCGTGTCCTTCTAATCGTTCCATCGGAACACAATGGGATCATTGCAAGTAGGCAAAGGTCCAGTGGCTATCAACGGCTAGCAAAAGACTTCTACTCACAGAGGGAGCACCCCAGGGCCGGTGCCAGAGTCCCGGGACAAAGGCAGTTAGCCGAAGGTGACCAAGAGGGCGAGGGTGGGAGGTTACCTAGTCACAGTCTGTGGGAGCCAAAGGGGGTTCAAAGTATAGCCAACACCGTAGAGCGGTGCAGAGGGGAAACAACATCAGTGCCAGCAACAATCCAGGGAAACAGTGACAAACCAGGACTAATCATGTCGTCAGTTGCGGTGAGGGTATGGAGTCACTCCAGGGCTCCGTCGGGTTCCGCCAGTGCTCCTGAATGAAATGGAGGATGTATCAGCAAAGGGTCCAGTGAAATGAGCACTCCATGCTAACGAAGGGGGGAGGGGAGGAGTAGATGAACAAAGAGCAATGTAAGTCCAAGTGCCTCAACAGAGGGTAACATCCCATATCAGTCACAGTAGATCAGTTGTTCTTCCGAGCCCTGCTCCGCTGGGGAGGTCTGGTAGGGCTGCAAACCATAGCGGGTCCAGCTCCCTCTCTCGCCGGTCTGTTCCCAGAGGGTGAGCGGGGCCTGCGAAAGCGAACTTCCTGGGCCTCCATTGGTTCATCCCCCCGAGGCGGATCAAGGTCAGCTGCATTCCTGAATTCGGCGTACCAATTCGGAAGTGCCATGAAAGGGATCCCCAGAGTGGAGCAAAAATGAGGGAGGTCTTCAGGCACCCTAAGGAGAGCCGTGCGATTCTGCAGGGATGCAGCTAGGCAGAAGGGGAACTTCCACTTGTAGGTTATGTTGCGCGCTCTCAAGACATCCAGCAGGGGCCTGAGTTCACGCCTGCGTTGCAAAGTAATTCCAGACAGGTCTTGGTAAAGTTGCACAGGTGTCCCTTCACATTCTATATGTTGCCTTCCCCTGGCCTTCCGCAAAATGTCTTCCTTGAGACGATAGTCCACCAAGCAACACACCACGTCGCGTGGAGGTTCACCCTCCCGTCCCCGGGGCCGCAAAGCTCTATGAACACGCTCCATATCGATGGGGGACAGTGGAGGCCTGTCCAGCAAGGAGTTGAAAAGTGCAGTCACTGTGGGGGTAAGGTGGTCACCCTCCACTGCCTCCGGTAAGCCTCGGATCCGCAGGTTATGGCGCCTACCCCGGTTATCCAGGTCCTCCATATGGCGCTGCATATCCCGCATCTGCAACAGGTGGGAGTCTGATTTTAGGTACAAGTCTCTGATGGCTACGTCCTGCTGTGCAGTGGTATTTTCAACCTCCTGCACCCGGCCTGTAAGGGAGCGGATGTCTTCCCTCAGCTCCAAGATGGCCGCTCCCAAGGTATTTTTGATGTCCGCAGCGATGAGGTGGAGATCCTCCATGCAGAGCTGCCTCGGTGCAGGCGGAGGAGCAGAAGCCGACTCTGCCCCCCCCGATGCGGCCGCCGCATAGGAGCGGGCAGGGGATGAGGGGAGAGAGGCAGAGGCGGAGGAAAGCCCGGGCTGAGACATGGTTGCGGCCTGCGTGCGGAAGAGCTCCGGGATGCTGGGGCTCAGCTTACTTGCTGGATCCCGCGGGGATCGAGAGCGGGTGGCCGAGGAGGATCGGGCAGTCGTTGCCATCTTCACCAGCGGTCTAGCGGCAGTGGAATCCCTGAGCGAGGCTTGTGAGGACTCGAGGCGGCGGGAGCTCCGTTCTCAGGCTGCCATCTTCTAGCGCGTCCAGACCACGCCCCCCATTAATTCAATTTTTGACTGTTTGTTCTTGGAGCATTGGAGCAACCTTTGTTTGCAACATGCGCCTGCTTTTCATTTGAAAAATAAAAAAAGAAACAATGTACAAGAAGACTACGGGGTTGATTTACTAAAGCAAGAGTGGGACAAATTTAAAGCAGCTCTGCATACAAGCCACTTAGCTTCCAGGGTTGTTTTGTCAAAGCTTAATTGAACAAGCTGAAGTTAGAAGTTGATTGGCTTTCATGCACATCTGCACTAGATTTTGCACTCTCCAGTTTTAGTAAATCAACCCCAGTGCACCTAAACCATTTCACACTAGATCACTCACATTCACCATATTCACTTCTATCAACATAGTACAAAATAAAAGTTTTTTATACAAAAGGTAGGCCCCTATCACACATACGGACTGTTCATTTCATCAGTTCAGTCACGTCAAAATGGATGAAGTATTCATCAGTTTTTCATCTATTTTTCATCTGTTTTTCAACAATTTTTCATCTGTTTTTCATCCGTTTTTCTTCCATATTTTTTACTTCCACTACCAATGCAAAAATGGATGAAAAATTAACCGTTTGTCTGTTTACATCCGTTTTTCATCCGACCAGAAAAATTGGGCTTTCATCCGTTCAAAAAAAAAACAGATATTGACGGAAGTGGATGAAAATGGTTAATCATCCGTTGTGATCTGTTTTTCAATAGGAATGCATTGATGTTCGTTTTTCATCCGTCAAAAAAAAAAAAAACACATGCTGCCACCAAAAAGCCTTGCACATTGAAGAATACCTTTGAATCAAAAACAAAAACAAATCTGCGCCAGAATAAAACTCAAAAAGCTGCTGAACACTGTGTTCATGATACAAAAACACAACAAATATAAAGCAAAAATTAGTATGTAAATGACTATGTAAAAGTCCCAAAATCCATTGAAAGTGAAAATGAGTCCCACAATCGTTGTGATAGGTAGAAGATCCTGTAGAAACCCAGTGACACCTCTCACACTTAAATCCTGCTTACCAGATCTCGTGTGACTCCCTGTTAGAGTGGTCAACTGACGCCTGTGTGTATACCGGGTCACCAGCCACAATGGTAAGAGAAGGTCAACATCAGCTAAAACCAGGAAGTAGTGGAATGGTAGCAAAAACAGCCAGAACTGAAAAGTAGGAAGAATAGCTTGCATCCAGCTGCGGCACATCACCCTGCCTTCCTTGTCCTTTTGCAGTTTCGTGGTGTCTGCTGCTTGTGGTGTAATTTCATGATTACCACACCCACAATTCACAAACTACCTTAAAGGATAAGTTCACCTTTTCAACATGCAATACCCATACTTCGGGTGTAACGTGTAGCATGTTTGTTCCTAGGATAGGAAGTGAGGGGAAATCTCTCTAAAAGCCACAAAGCCAAATAAATGTTTTCTTTTTTTTTTAAATTAAGTGGGGGGGGGGGGATGCTAGATCATCTGTCAGCTTTTTATTGTGTTTTTTCTTGGTGCACATTTTCTCTACCTTCCGGCCAGTTAAAAAAAAGTGACTCTAGAACAGAAGTGAGGTATAACGTCATGTCTTGATAACAGTAAATCATTAACCTCCCTGGCAGTATGATTGTTTCCGATTTTAGGTGCTGAAAGCGGTACAATTATTTTGCATGTAATTATAAAGGACGAGCAGCCCCAAACCAACTATTTTACATATGATTTTTTTTTTACTGTGGGTTCTTCTTTACATCTCGGGTATGATAAAGTTTGAAACACAAAATCATAAATGATACTATAATAAATAACATATATATATATATATATATATATATATATATATATATATATATATATATATATATAAAAGTACAGTAAAACTGCAGGAAAGGGCACTGGGGGGCAAACTAATGTCAATTTATTTCATTTTGTAATGTAATCCAATAGGATTACAATATATCAGTGTGTTTGTGTGTTTTACTATTTGAATTTGCCACCGGTTCCACCCCCTGCGATGTGACGCTCACAGGAGATGGAAGCCGGGGCTCACAGCATCGGGCGGAAGATCCGGGGGCGCCGTATCCTGCAGTGACACATCACGGGATCCCGGGGACAAGGTAAGTAACCTCTACCAGGATCCAGCGATGCTCCCTGGCAGTACCCCAAATGTGGCCCGGGGTTACCGCTAAAAGCACTGAAATTCCACCCCGAGCCACAGTCGGGAATACCGCCAGGGAGGTTAAAGGGGTTCTAACCTTCACTTATTCTTTCAAAAACTAAAAAAAAAAATGTTTTGAGTGTAGATTTTTTTCTATTCTTTGAACTAGATGGACTGGTGTCTCTTTTCACCCTTACTAACTATGTAACTATTTAGATACACTATTAAGCCAAACTTCAGGCAGATATAAAAGGCACAGCTTACTTGCTCTGTAGTTGTAGCTCTGTAATCATTAAAGCACCATTATATAATTTTTAAAGCAGCGTATTTACCTGGATTTCACTTAACAAAGGAGCAAGTCTGATGTGTTGCAGTGCAAGAAGCATGCTGATATGGTTAAAGAGCAGGATAACAAGAGCTCACTGGTATGCTACTTTTCTAACTGTTCATTCATAGGATGGGAATGGGTTGGAGACTTGTAAGTAAAAGTGAAACTGCAGCATAGGAAAATCAGGTTTCCACTCTTGTTAGATGGAGTGTTCTGTGGAGTAGAGCTGTTGAAATGTCATACTGTATATGTAGGTAAAGTGTGTATTTATCTGTTGGTCCAGAGTTTAGCTTTAATACTTTTTGTTCTCGGAAATACAATACAGCCAACAACTAAATGTTGCTCCATATTTTCCAATATCCACACATATGAACTTTATTTTCTGATATTTCTTCCTATTTACATACTTTGGATGTTATTTACTGTTGTGAAGTGATGTGTTGGCAAGTGAAAGGAAAATAACTATATTTTTACACCAACATGGTAATTATGTGCAAGTAATTAAAAAGTAGGGTCTTCTTTTCTACATGATTGAATATTTGAAGCAAATAAACAAACATGTTTTCTTGGTTTAATATTATTGGTAAGTGGTCATGGCACCTGGATGTTTTGAAAAAATCACAGGGTAATTTAATATCTCATTAAAAAGTCTTTCAGCATTATAACTCTGCTAAGTATTGCCTTCATGCAACCACAAGGCAACTGGTGGATACAGACAGTAAAAGGCTTCTGTGAAGAATACAATTTCTGGACCCCCCTCCTATTCAGTACCTGCCCAAATATAACAATTCTGTTAAGCACACACTGTATTGAGAAAATGTTAAACTGTAACAGAGCACATTTTCAGATTTTAGACTTACAGGAGGGAGATGGCGATTTACAAATGCCAATTAGGAATGCTTGCTAACAATATTCACAATACTGGATGCACATGCCTCCCAATTTCATAGATCAGACCAGGTTGTTACTGCTATATCTTCCCTTCACTGTTACTTGCCTAGATTTCTTCCGCTTTACACTGCTGCCAACATTTTAAAATAACCATTGTTTTTGTTACTCTTTTTACAGAACCTATAACATTTTATACAAAACAAAGACTTTAAATACATATGCATAGGATTTGATACCCCATGATCAAAAAATAAAATAAAATAATGAAAGCTATATATTTATTTTAGTGAAAGTATAACCTCATTTGCCATTAAAGTGGTTGTAAACCCTTACATATAAAATGGATACTTTCCGCGCTAGGATATGTATCACAAGGCTGCAGCCTACCTCACATACCCCTAATATGGGATATGAAATTTAGTGGAAAGGGAGAGATAGATGGCGCTGCCTGAGAAAAGCTACATGGGTATCATTTAAATAAAGTGCTATTGCTTAATGTGTAGAAAGTATATGTAAGTGATGTGTATACAATACATAATATAATATCCAAAATTAAAGTGCTCTTAGTGCAAATAAAGCGCAAAAAAATCAATAAGTAATATATCTCATGAATATATGGCAGAACGTGATGTCATATAGAAAGTGCTCACAGTGCAAAGTAATGCAAAATCACAATATATAAAATATAAATAGCTCCCCAAAAAATGTCATAGGTCCATATAAAATGATAAGTGCTAAAACTGGTGCAGATAAACCACAGTCTCTGGCGATAAACCGTGAAGGTGGGTCTACTCACGCTCCCCTCTTTTTCAGGTCCACACTCAACAGAAGATGAAACCGCTGCAGGTGTCCTAGGTGCCAACCAAACAGCGGTATATCTCCTTCCTCAACTTAATGCACCAGATCACGGGGGGGCATAAAATTAAACCCCTACAGGGGTCACAGACATCAACTAAACAGCCATATATCTCTTTTTCCACTTCAATGTGCCGAATCACGGGGAGCTCCCATCACAGGTTTATAAGCAGAGGTTAAAAGCCTTAAATTTCACATGGTCTGTTCTGTGCACTGTATCTGGAACGCGATTCGTTCCTCAGGCAGAAAGTGTGAGGCCCGGAAGTGGTGCACTATGCATTTTGCCAGATAGATGTCATCAGGAGCAGCTGCTCCTGATGATGTCATTCTGATGAAACGCGTAGAGAAACATAACAGGGCCAGGCATAATTGTAGAGACACAAGGCAGTGAGAAAGAGTTGAGAAAATGTTAAAAGAGAGAGCACAGAGAGTTATCCCCCCCCCAAAAAATGAGAGAAAATAGAGCTTCAGATTTTTTTGGGTTTGCAGGGGCCGGTAGATTATTTTCTTTCCTTGGGGAAGGAGAGGAAGAAAGTGAAATGCTATGAGGCAGAAATGTTGGTGGCAGTACAGCACCAGTTAAAGTTACATAAAATAAATGTATTGATTTTATGAATACCATTTGCAGAGAGTACCTGGTAGTTCACTGTGAGGACTGATTGCTTAATTTTTATTGAAAGTCAGTTTTTCAATCAGTAAATAGGAGAGTTAAAACCTCTACAAGTTTTTTTTTGTCGCCTGTGTTGTTACTCTTAAAACTGCCATTTATCCCTGACCTAGTGTTAGGGAACTGACATGATATCTAGCAATAAAAATGTGACAGATTATCTAACTAATTTCCATGTCATACTAGAATTATTTTGGCTGGGCTCACTTTAAACCCTTTTCCACTCTCCAGAACTGTAGGAAATATCTATAATGTGCCTGTAAAGGAAACCATAAACTGTTGATAATGATTATGGCAAAGCACATGGCCTTTTTGGTACTTATTTAGTAAAGTATATTCATACACCTATGAATGTATTATTTATTCCTTGTATTATAGTCCATCACACAGAAGTTTAAAACTCAGTCCCTACCGTCTCCCCAGTGAATTATACAACATATTGTACCTACCACATGTTATTGTTAAGGCCGTTGTATGCGCTGACTGAATAAGAGTACAATGGAAGATGCTGAATCTACATGAAGCAATAATAATAACCTGAAAATTGTTATACATATTTTTGCTATCTATACACAAAATAATGTAAATACTTCACAGAGACAGCTGTGATTTTTTTTTTTTTAAATAGAATATGTCTCCTTTTTTTAAACTAAAGTTGTTTATTTTTTTGATGAAAGGGCCTCCATAAGGTAAATTGCTTTACAGAGATGTCATTTTCTAAGAAAAGGATCCAAAGAACTTGTCACTGTCATATGAACTTATGTAACTCAACAAAATGAGACTTTATTCCTTCTTTTGTAATTTTTTATCATCTTACTTTCTTGCCTTTCAAGGTTATTTTTAGAAGGGTCTGACTGAAAATTTGTCACTTTCATCTAAGATTTTTCCTCTTGACATTGAGAAATGTGACACATACATGTTCAAATATATTGCTGGTATTTATTATTTTTATACAGTTCAGTAACATTGTGTCTATTGCTTTTTCTTTTAAAGCAATGGTATATAGTTTTTCAAAATTAACCAAATCTTAGCTTGCATATTTTTATTTGGCTGCAATAATCTCTCTTTAAATCATAGCTATAGAAACATGACAATATGGGGAGGATTTACTAAAACTGGTGCACACAGAATCTGGTGCAGCTGTGCATAATAACCATTGGCTTCTAGGTTTTATTGTCAAAGCTTAATTGAGCAAGCTGACATTAGAAGCTGATTGGTTACTATGCACTGCTGCACCAGATTCTGCGTGCACCACTTTTAGTAAATCTCCCCTACATTTGATCTGCTGTGAGATTTTTTTTTTTGTACACAATATAATTTTAAACATTTTCTTCCTTAAAGTCAACCTGTGTTTTTCTCATGCTCTAATAAGCTGCTCATACTTAACTTTTTTTGTGCTTTGTGTCACTGTGTTTGGCCACTGGGAGTTAAGGGAATACCCTCTGTAAACTACACAAGTCCTGAGGGACCAATCAGACAGCAAGTTTTGTGATTTTGCAGGAGTAATGTGATGTAGGAGGAAGGGGAGTGAGTCACATGACCCCATACACCTTGAAGTTTTGTTTTTTTGTCTTCACTCCATGTGACTGGAATTACATGACAGCAGGATAGGTGAGCATATGTTGCTGGGGAAGATTGCCGGGGAGGAGGAAATGTGTACAATTGTGTTGCTAGCTGTGACTGGTCAGTGTGATCAGCCCTCACATTTTTGTAAATATTTTATTATACCTTTTCATGTGACAACACTGAAGAAATGACACGTTGCTACAATGTAAAGTAGTGAGTGTACAGCTTGTATAACAGTGTAAATTTGCTGTCCCCTCAAAATAAATAACTCAAGACACAGCCATTATTGTCTAAACCGCTGGCAACAAGAGTGAGTACACCCCTAAGTCAAAATGTCCAAATTGGGCCCAACGTATCAATATTTTGTTTTCCCACCATTATTTTCCAGCACTGCCTTAACCCTCTTGGGCATGGAGTTCACCAGAAATTGACAGGTTGCCACAGGAGTTCTCTTTCCACTCCTCCATGACGACATCACAGAGCTGGTGGATGTTAGAGACTTTGCACCCTGCGCCTCAGTCTCTGAAGGGAGGGGATCATGCTCTGCTTCAATATGCCACAGTACATGTTTGCATTCATGGTTCCCTCAATGAACTGTAGCTCCCTAGTGCCGGAAGCACTCATTCAGCCCCAGACCATGACACTCCCACCACCATGCTTGACTGTAGGCAAGACACACTTGTCTTTGTACTCCTCCCCTGGTTGCCGCAACACATGCTTGACACCATCTGAACCAAATAAGTATTTATTGGTCTCATCAGTAAACCATGTCCTTAGTCTGCTTGTCTTCAGCAAACTGTTGGTGGGCTTTCTTGTGCATCATCTTTAGAAGAGGCTGAGATGCCCCACACAAATTTAGCTCTACATGGGCAGGCTGGATCAGCTTCAAATCCTCCATAAATTATCACCATATATCTGGCATTCCCCTTCTACTCGAACTTAAACACCTTAATTTCCTGTGACTCATAATAGACTATAACGCATACCTAATACTTGACTCCACCCTTGATTCAAAAGAGACTGTTGGCTAATAAGTTTCAACACAATTTAGAAACACATCTCAAAATTTTAAACCTCCTACCTAACCAATATACCATTCTTACATCTCTATCCTTGCACAAAAACACACATGCTTACATAACATAGGCACCATATTATCGCTTTTATCAACACTACTATTTACTTCTCCCCTAATCTATTATTTTCCCCTCCCCCCCCCCACTCTCCCCATTCCCTCCTGAAATATCACGGAAATCATACTCATATTTGGCTGTGGTGTGTGTGCAGGACACACACATCCACTTGCCCATCATAGGACAAACACAAGATCAAATGCAAAATAAAAATGCAAATAAAACTCACTGGACTAACCCCTGGGAAACAATCACCTGATACCAAATCTCCCCTGCATCTACAACCCCTATACACCAGTACAATATGGATATTACTGTATTATTGTTGACTACTCTTTGAGAATTTAGCCCTAATGTCAGAGAAACCACATTCATCACCCAGTGTTGTTTATTGTATGACTATTTGTACCTCAGGTTCTTTGCATATTACTGATCTTGTTAATATAACATATACATTTGTTGTTAACTTCTATTTACTCCAATAAAATTTGTGGGGATGACAGCCACGCAGACCAATTTGATGCAGTGTGCGGTGTATGGTCTGAACACTGACAGGCTGACCCCCTCCCCCCCACCTCTTTAACCTCTGCAGCAATGCTGGCAGCACCCATACGTCTATTTCAGAAAGACAAGCTCTAGATATGATGCTTAGCACATGCACTCAACTTCTTTGATCGACCATTGAGAGGCCTGTTCTGAGTGGAACCTGTCCTGTTACACCGCTGTATGGTCTTAGCCACTGTGCTGCAGCTCGGTTTCAGGGTCTTGGAAATCTTCTGATTGCCTAGGCCATTTTTATGTAGAGCAACATTTTTTTTTTCAGATCCTCAGAGAGTTCTTTGCCATGAGGTATCATGTTGAACCTCCAGTGACCAGCATGAGAGAGAAATTAAACCAAATTTAGCACACCTGCTCCCCATTCACACCTGAGACCTTGTAACACTAACGAGTCACATGACACTGGGGAGGGTAAATGGCTAATTGGTCCCTATTTGGACATTTTCACTTTAGGGTGTACCCACTTTTGTGTGTTGAGTTATTTTAAGGGGACAGCAAATTTACACTGTTATACAAGCTGTGCACTCACTATTTTACATTGTAGCAACGTGTAATTTCTTCAGTTTTGTCACATGAAAAGATATAATAAAATATTTACAAAAAAAGTGAAGGGTGTACTCACTTTTGTGAGATACTGTAACCCATGGTTTCAAAATGTCAATTTTTTTTCTTTGTTGTTTAACAGAACGTGCAGCTGTCCTTTAAATCTCTATACATACAGTATACAGACATTCTCTGCTTTAAGCATAAAATGTTTTACACAATTTAAAACTATGTTGCTTATTATTTATTTACTTGTGAATGTTATGCAGTTTCTTCTAACTAGAAAATGTGTGTATTAAAATATATATTTGATTTTCGGTAAAAAGCCTCCTAATTAAAAATGAACTTATTCTTTTTGTATTCTTCTTTTATTAGGGACTACAGTGCCTGCTCTTCTAAATAGCACATCAAACCAGCTCTACCTGCATTTTCACACTGATATAAGTGTATCAGCAGCTGGATTTCATTTAGAGTACAAAAGTGAGTTTTTATTATTCACAGTCTATTTTATAAGAAACTTTCATTAAAAATTAAAAAGTAACATTAAAACTGAATCCCATTCAGCATCAAAACTTGCCATTAGGGTGCCCCAACCTCCCTGTACATTCATAAATTACTGTTTGTTTAGTTGTCTAGTCTAGGGTGTGTAATGGAGAGAAGAATACTCACAAAGTCTTCATTCCCCGAATGTTTCTCCTTACTAGTTTTAAGATAGATGACTAGTTTCATGAAACTGCTGCCCTTTTCCTAGTTATGCAACCATTCCCCTTGCTATTAAGCAGATATAAATACTGCACATACATGAATCCAAATAAAACCAATGCTATACTTCACTTATTGGCCCTTTCTAAACTCACTTTCTGACTCACTAAAATGTTAAGAGTATTTGTTTCTTATGGTTGTAAAGATGCCTAGCTATGAAGGTTGAACTTGTCTTGGGCAATGGAACCCGCACAATTGAAGTGTATTCATTTTGTTTTTTTCCTGTGCTGGGTAGAGTGACGAAAGGCTGAAACCTTTGCCCTGTGTCCCAGACGAGGAGATTTACCCTCTGTATATTTTTCCTAATGACTATTGCCATCAAGAACGACAACTAGGGAATATCCAAACTAGAGGAAAAGAAGGGACACTTTCCAATGGGGATGCTTGTATCTCTAATGTCCTTACTATGGAGAGTTTACCGCCTACTTCCTGTTACATCTGTGGAACAGGAAGTGGGACAGAGACAACATGCAAAATGACTTTAGATTTACTTCAAGTAGAAAGTTTGCAAAGAATATGTCATCAGTATAAAACTTTTTTTTTTACAAGCTTATTGGTGTCCTAATTTGCTGAATGATTTAAAGTTAAAGTAAAACTAAAGGCAAAACTTTTTTTCAGTTATTAAGCCCAAAAGCGAAAGCAAAATAAAATCCTAAATTTGGGGTTTTCCCCAGAACAGGAATACTGGGGATATTTTCTAATGGGCACACTAGTTCTGGTGACCCAGTGACAACAAGGGATTCTGCAATAAATTCTGCATTAGGAACAATAGTTGGATTCTTTTATAATTGTACAAGCATAGAGTAATGCCGAGAGCTCCCAACTTCAGCAAATGTCTGCCATGATGTCACAAATGTAAGTCATTTAAAGGAACTAACACTGAAGATTTCCATTGCTGTTATGTAAAACATAAAAAAACATAAAACAGATTTCTACATTGTTTAACAGTGTTCTAAAAAACTATAATCTAGCTCCACATGGAACAGAATCACTCTAATATAGACTGATTAGACCATTTTAAAATCTAAGAATAGTGCTAAAGAAGCAGAGATCCTACATTATAGCAGTCAATTTGCATGCTATATTTAATTTACTTGAAAATATAAAGACACATTACCCATTTAAAATATCTAAAGAAACAGACTAGAATATTTTTTATAATAATGCAGTCATATATATGCTTGTTAAAATGGAAATGGAAAATGGGTCACAATCAGTGAATATTAGAAGTGAGCATATGAATCGATAAGTATTTAGTATAGCTTTATGGCATTGCTAAATCATGAGCTTTATCAAGTTAACATTTGAAAATGTGCCAAAGCCTGTCACCATGTACAAAGGCATTTTCAAGTCTGTTATATCTTTCAATTCAATTTAACACAATATCCTGTTTTGGTATTTGGGAAGCTGAACCCCAGGCACATATACATTATATAAAGTATATATAAATAAAGTATATATACATTTAGTCTGATTTTTTTAAAACTGTTCCTCCGACCCCACCTCTGCATGACTTTATACTTACCTTCAGCGCCCAATCCAGTGATCTTTGCTGTATGGCCCTGCTCCTAGCCACACAGCCTTTCTTCTTAAAAATGGCCCCTTGGTATTAGGCATGCACGCTGTAGCTCTATTTTTTTCTATGGGAAAATTTTACTTTGAGCAGCCATTTGAGACAGCCATAAGTACTGCTTTTTCCATAAGAACGAATGGGGCCATGGATATTTAGTATCAAACTTCCGTACAGGGGTTTCAGAATAATTATATGTTTACCTTTTGTATGCAACTACTATAAGTACCTGTCTCAATTTTATCTTCTTGGCATCCTATCAGTTGGGTAAATTTGTGTCCAGACAGAATTGCAAATTATTTGGTAGATTAAACATTTTACTTTTCAACTGTGTTCTAATGTAGTTTGCTGCAGTTTAGCTTTTAACCACCTCCCACCCGGGCCATTGTACATATACGGCCGGGTGGGAGTCTCCTCCTTCTGATTGGACGTTCCGGAACGTCCTTCAGAAGGAGAGAGATCGCGCCGCCGCGGGCACGCGCAGCGGCGCAATCTCGATGTGCCTGTGTCCCTAGGACACAGAGCAACAAGCCTCAGCAGGAGGGCCCTGTTATTGGCCCTCCTGATCACATGACGGCTGTGTCCAATCACAGCCGTCATGTAATGTCAATACAGCCGTTGTAACGGCTTCGATCTCTTCTCCTCCTGACAGATCCTGTCAGTGAGGAGAAGAGCAGAGGATCGATACTGCAGCCGGGGTGATCACAGGGGGGGTCTGTGCTGGTAATCAGATGATTGATTACCAGTGCAGCCCTGGGGGGAGGGGGTGCCACTAGAGCCACCAGGGATGCCCACCCATGACCACCAGGGATGCCCACCATGGCCACCAGGGATGGCAAACAGGGCTCAGAGAGCCTGCCAGTGGTGCTCCCCTATTAGTGCTGACCACCAATGCCATCTATCAGTGCTGCCCACCAGTGCCCGTTATTGCCATCTATCAGTGCTGCTCACCAGTGCCCATTATTGCCCACCAGTGCTGCCTATCAGTGCCCATCAGTGCCCCCCATCAGTGCCGATCAGTGCCGCCCATCAGTGCCGATCAGTGCCGCCCATCAGTGCCACCTATCAGTGCCCATCAGTGCCGCCTATCAGTGCCCATCAGTGCCCATCAGTGCTGCCTATCAGTGCCTATCAGCGCTGCCTATCAGTGCCCACCAATGCTGCATACCAGTGCTATCTATCAGTGCCACATATCAGTGCCCATCAGTGCTGCATATCAGTGCTACCTATCAGTGCCCATCAGTGCTGCATATCAGTGCCACCCCATCAGTGCCACCCCATTAGTGCCACCCCATAAGTGTCTCCTCATCAGTGCCTGTCAGTGCGGCATCATCAGTGCTCATCAGTGCAGGAAAAAACATATCTATTTACAAAATTTTATAACCTAAACAAAAAACTTTTTTTTTTTTTCAAACTTTTCGGTCTTTTTTTATTTGTGCACCAAAAAAGAAAAAACCTGGCAGTTATCAAATACCACCAAAAGAAAGCTCTATTTGTGGGGAAGAAATGACACAAATTTGGTTTAGGTACAGTGTTGCATGACCGCGCAATTGTCATTCAAAATGCAACAGCGCTAAAAGCTGAAAATTGGTCTGGGAAGTATTGAGGTGGTTAATATCATTAGAAAATAGCAATAGGATCAATATGCTCTCTGCTTGTGTTCCTCTCTTTTTTTTTTTTTTTTTTTTTTTTTTTTTATGCCTACATTCTGATTGCACATATTTAAAACATAGTTAATGTATGCCATTTTAATTTTACAAGCAAAACATAGTTTGTACAAGCGAAGAACTAAACCTTTGCCATCTGTTCATAGAAGCACAAACATTTCTTGTTAAAGTCATCTTTCGTTTCTTTTCCATGCGGTATCAATTTTCCTTCTTTAAATGGTAGTTTGATTTTATCACTTTTACAGTAAGTGAAGTTACTTTACATTTAATGAGCAACTACTTGAACCACTTTCTTTGAAAATAAACGCTCAACCCTCTGTAGTATTAGAGCAATAATGAACATTGGCATGAAAACAAATAAAATTATATTTTTATACTGAAGTGGTTATGGACGGCATGTCTAACCCCCCCCCCCCAAAAAAAAATGTAATATATTGTGGTGTGTTGCATTAATTTAGATTTTTCTGGCTTAGAACAGATTTCTATTGATCTTGCAGATATTCAGCAGAACTAAGTATAAACAAAGGGATAGAGTCTCCTGAGGGACATCATTGACCAAATATGGACTTGCTATATTGAGCTGTCATTATTATTGGATCATGTGGGTGGTCAGCGGGTTTTTTTTTTTCAGCAGGTCAATGGGCATCCTTCATTATGGATCTGCATAACTGGACAATGTGATTGATGATGAATGTACATTTTGAGACTTTTGTTTTTTAACTAAAAGATTTGTCAAAAAGTGTGTGTGTGTGTTTATTTACTTTTTAGTAAATGCGTAGGGGTGCTAAGTACCCCCTACTCATTCACATGGAGGAGTTGGCAACTGGGTCCCCCCTTATTGTTAAAGGGGGCTCCTGGATTCTGGTGAGCCCCTTCCCACAATCCCCCACAACCCCTGGGAAAGTGTTTTGTGGAAGACACCCTTTGTATTTATCAACATGTGGACAAGGTGCTTTGCCAGTGAGATCCCTCCTGGAAAGATACCCCCCTCATGTTAAGGGCATGTGGCATGGTGTGGATCAGGAGCAGAAGGCAAATTCATCCCGCATTTTCCAGAATGCCCTTTTTTTGTGGGAACCTCATGGATTGTTTTAATTGTATTTGTTTTTGGGGTCCCCCTTAAACTTCATAACAGACCAGATGTGCCTTGTTTGTAATAACTGGAGAACTCCACGCCATTTTTTAAAAAACTATCCCAGATGCTTTGTTTACATGGCTAATAAGTGAATAGGGCCAAATGACATCACTGGTTGCTAAGAATGAGGCAGATTTTGGCACCTGATGCATCATTAATAACATTGACAGTGGAAGAAGGAAGCCGTCATATTTAGTAGTGGAAAGAGACACTACTATATATACAATCTGGCTCAAATTAAACAGGTTGAAAGTCCAGCATTCAGACCAGGGCCGTAGAAAATGTTTTTTTCCTTTGGGGGGGGGGGGGGTTCAGCCTTGGGAACCCAGAGGACAGCAATTAGGTAGCTTGACTGCTATGCTGTGACAAATTGTGGGTGTGGTAAAATTGGAAGTGGCTTAACATTTGAACCTATTCACTGTACACAGTGCAAAACCTCAGCACATTAATTTGTAAAATATGATATTCATACCATTACATATTCCTTTCTACAAACAACCTATCTAGAAGAAGAATTTCATTACCAGTGACCACTGAGTGACCAGCATCTGTTGTACAATATGGCATAAATAGTGCAGGGGTCAGGTGTATGTCACATACAGTCTAGTCTATGCGATCCCTATAAGGCAGAACTCTATTGGTGGCAGCAAATCCCTGTGAAAGCAAATACGTATAAAACAATTTAAGGGTAGCCGAAGGCCTCTCACCACACTGATGCTGCAGATGACCTCCTGATGGCAATCAATCTCACATAATAAACTGATAGCAATTTGTGCTCCCGATGGGATGCAGGCAGCAAAAACTCTATCATAAAACACTTACAATTAAAAAGACAATATAAAACAAAAGCCAGCTCTGGCAAGTTGGGAAGCACTGTTTTTCATTTATTTATTTATTTTTTTTATCAGTCTTACATACTCTGTTCTAACCAGATGAGAGGTAGCCAGCAATGCTCTGGGCCTCCCTCTCAAACCTGATGTCCATCTGGTTATCTTGCTCAGCAGTCAATCCCCTGATGGCCAATCCTGTAGGTTTAATGAAGGTGGAAGAGCAGGCCACAATATCCTTATAGCACAATTGCGGGGTTAGAGTCTAACTCAATGTTTATGGTGACTATAAAAATTTTGTTTGGGCCAAACTGGTCCAAATTATCAATTTCCTTTGCTAACAGATGTGCTTGCCATCAGCTCTGTATAAACTGTATGTAGCACCAGCTACAAACAGTATACAGTGCTGTGTTCCAACAGGGAGAGGGGGGTTTCGTGCTACTAGAACAAATTTGAATCAGGCTGACCACTGCTCAGCCATTCACAGGAATTCTTGTATTTTATCAGCAAATAGGAGGCTTCCTCTAAATGACTGAGGCTCAGATTGTGAAGTTATCTGCCCGCCTTAGCAATGTAGTATTTCCATTTAAAAAGCCCAGCTGTCAAAAAACATATATATGCATATATATATATGCATATGTATATATGTATATATATATGTATATATATATATATATATATATATATATATATATATATATATATATATATATATATATATATACCTATATACACACACACACATATATATATATATATATATAAAATTATATTATTGATTCGATTATAATTCATACGTTATATATATATATATAAATATTTCTATATATATATATATACACACACACATATATATATATATATATATATATATATATACACACATATATATATAATATATAACGCATGAATTATAATCTAATCAATAATATAATTTTATTATATATATTATATATTAAATAATAAAATAATATTATTGATTCGATTATAATTCACTTGTTTGTGTTTCAAATTTATCACATCTGGGATGTCTACTAGAGACTTGTTTTGGTCAGGCTTAAGTCAGTAATTACTAAGAATTGTAGGCCTATAATACATAACGCCAAATTTCCATGAAAAGAATTGTACCGCTTTTGGAACAGAATTCCTGACAGAATCATACCGCCAGGGAGGTTAAAGTATATTTAAAGCCAAAATGATTTTTTTTTTCATTTGGGTAGAAATATGAAATGTTGGGGTAACATACATTTTCAAGCCCAGCTACTACCAAAGCTTTTATTTAAAGTATATCTAAAGCCAAAATGTTTACTTTTTTTTTGGTGGGGGGATAGAATAGGGTAGTGCTTAAAGTGCTTTTTGTCATCTGTGTCTCATCAGGATGATTTACTGTACTTTCATGGGAAATAGGATATCTTTCCATTTTGAGCAAAATCACCACTTAGACAGTTGTGGGCCAAGTTTCCTCCTTTATTCCGGTTCTTTTGGCAAAATGTTGGATTTGCCCTCACTTTTCCTGTAAAACTGGTGATTAGGGCAGTTAAAGTAGGGTAAATGTCCCTCACATTGACACAGACAGCAATGAAAACTTGACAGTGGTTCTGAACCATCATTACTTAATAAAAATATGTTTAGTCCTACTTCAATTTTAAACAAAATAGCCTTTCTGATCAACACATCACATCATACATTTTGCATAGGTGTCACAGGGACATAAAATAAATGACACGGGCACAGGCATAAAAAAAAAACCTGACAAAAATGTTAACTCTTCCCCACTCTATCAAGAAAAATGGATGGAATTAGGGCTCTTTCACATGGGCGCTCCGTATGTCCGTATTTCATCCCATTTTTTTGCGGATGAAATAAAGACATAATGTATGTCAATGGGATTGCGATGCTGGCGGATGACCATCCGCTGACATCCGATTTTCGTCCTTTCAATTCTGTTCCATTTTTTGGAACGGAACAGAACCCTATTTTTCTTCCGTTTAAAAAACAAATGCAGTGTACAGTTTTGCAAGTCAATGGCACAATGCATATGGGTGTATTGTAAAGTGCTGACTTATTATAGTCTCACCATAGCATGATAATGGATTGGTGCTATTAAAGGACAGTCATACTGCAGTTATATTCATTGTACGATTCCTTTGGGTAGTGGACACACATCAACAGAAACTAACTTCCAGCTCTGAATCTTAACATTCACAGTTCATGTTCACCAATCCGAAGACTAACACCATCAATATGGAAAAATGCTTCATGGTGTTGGTTTCCAGTTAAGCTTAAGTCAGATGAGTCTTCAGTTAAGCCTGTTTATTATTCTCTGTTCACAATTAGATTTTTTTTTTGTTCCTGATTCCATTTAGTACTCAATCGTTCCTATCCCATTTATCTAATTAAAGGCTTTTTATTATGATTATTTGTTCAGTATCTATGGCTTCTTTATTCATTGTTATTATTTCACACCAGTGACTGTCTGGAACAAGATGTAAGCTATTTATTTTGTACCTAAAAAATTTATAGTAATGACAAAATCCATATTCATTTTATT
This sequence comes from Pelophylax lessonae, assembly GCF_965119305.1. Lineage (NCBI taxonomy): Eukaryota > Metazoa > Chordata > Amphibia > Anura > Ranidae > Pelophylax > Pelophylax lessonae. The sequence goes on along the minus strand of NC_138770.1, from coordinate 323,818,515 downwards.
AAGAACTTGATGCATGCAGGCATTTTTCAATGTCACAGCATAATCTGCGCTAGTTTAGACTTTTTTTTTTTTTGTTGTTGTTCTGGAAGCCCTTTGCAGTTATTGCAATGAAACAAAAGGCCCCGGTATGCTATTACAGTATACATACATTTAATTTGTGATAAAGACACATTTTGTTTTTCTCTGCAAAATGTTTTAACCTTTCCAAAGAGAATGGGGTCTGTGCAATAACAGCATGATTAATGGCATGACAAAGTTCAAATTAACAAACTATTCTTAAGTTGCATTACAAAGCTCTTTTCAAGGCTTGTTAAATTAAATAAAAATGCATTCTTTGAAATATTCAGCTTTAGTTCTTTTAGAAATTCATCTTAATGAGTAATCTGAAAACCTGAGAAAATCTGTCCAAAAGGCTATTTATGCAAATTCTCTGTGTAATTTAAAATAAAGTTTTATTCTGATAATTGTTACAAAGTATGGACACAAATCACCAAATAACCGATCACTTTTATTATCTGACTGATTCAAATTATTTGTATGCAGACTGTTAGGTCTGGCATAAATTTGACAGCCTGAGAGAGAACATTTGTGTCACTTTACTTTCATTTTTAGAGGATTTTACTTTATGAATGTCTATAACTGTGTAATAATTGGCTTTATTTCCTTTGAAATAGTGTTTTATCAGCAGGAAAGCACTAGAAAAAATGGTCTGAAACTTGTGCTTTACATGTACTTTACATTTTCAAGGTCAGCCTAGCTGCTTCAATACATGTTTGAACGGTAACATGAAGAAAGAGCTAGACAACATATTTGTTTACTATGTGTAGCTGGGGATGTCTGTAGTAGATCAATGAGTTCTGTGAAAAGAAAAAACATTTCTAAAGAAAGTTAAAAAATGCAGAGTGGACATCAATCCAGAAAAGTATTTATTTCATTCAATTTTTAGAACTAAGAATAATAGAAAACTAACAACAACACCACCATCATAGAGCTATTTATAAAATATTCACTGCACAAATGTCAGAAGCATATGTGCAAGTTGAATGAAATGTCCTCTACTTTTAGGAGATAAGAGATCTTCAGCTCCATCTAGTGGCCAAAATGTTGTGTAATTTTCTCATTGAGGTATTTTATAAAACTATACTGTAGTTTGGCCACTAGATGGAGATGATGATACAAGCATTAATCTCTTAGAAAAAATATGGGACTTTTTGTTCAACTTTTGAATGCTTTTGATATTCGTGCATTGGATATTTTATAAATTCCCTACAGTGTTTTCCACACATGTGGGACTGATTTACTAAAGGCAAATATGCTGTTCACTTTGCAAGGGAATTTATCCTTAGCTAAGTGTATACACTGAAAATTAACTTTGTAAAGTATATCCAGTCATGTGCAAGGAATAAAAATATGTTTTTGATTGATGGAAGAGCTTTTTCACATGCATGCAAAAATACAGGTTTTTATTTACAAAATTTATTTTCAAAGTGAATAGCTTATTTAGTCAATAACCCCCCACTGTTACTTTGCTAATGCAAGTCAAGGTGACAGGGTCTCTGGAAAGGGCATCTGCCACTTCCCCTCTGGAAAGGACATCTGCCACTTTCCATATACCTACCTTCTATGTGCTCTCTATGGGCTCTCTGCTTCCCTTCAAATAGCTCCTCCATATCTATTTATGTGTTGGGTTTTGTTATTTGCTGTGGAGGAACAAGAAGTTATGAGGGAGGTAAAGTAAAATAAGTATGGTACCTAATATCTAGGGCCATGCTTTGAATCACAATTAGTCATAATGACCAATGCAACAAGAAATAATGCAGTTCATCTGTGATAGTTTTCATTCTTCTAAAATTCTGGAAAGGAAACAAGAGATCAAATTGTGTCCCTTTTGCAAAATGGATCATTGGGGAAGGTGAAATTAGGTGTTTTCTCGTGGTTTGTAATGGTGCAATGTGATTTAAATGGCTCTTGATGGTTATTAAAGCTTCTTTCCATTATTTTGCATTTTGTTTACAGAACTAAGAAAAAAGAAAATAAAGATAAAGTGACAGAACACAAATAAAGTTTAAAAAAGGGAAAAAATACAAAAAAGGACACAAAATTAAGTAACCTAAGCCACTCTAAATGCACCCAACACCACCCCCACTACTCTCTAAATAAACAAAAAGGAAGTACATATTTGTTCAAGCAAAATTATCTTAAGCCCCTCAATGAAGTTAATTTTTGCCACAATCACGCTCATCTCTAAACATCTGTATTTTATTTTTAGCCTTCTTAGTAATATGTTTTCCCCATTTACATGACATTCAATGCACCCATAAGGCAGAATGGCTTTACTTGGATTTTGCCAAAGTGGTATACACAGTTTCCCCTACACAGTTTGTGTAAGTTAAAGTCTAAAAACTGAAAATTCAGTTTGTAAATGGATAGAAAACTGACTTAAAGACTGTATTCAGAGGATAGTGTTTAATGATTAATGCTCTGGATGGTCTGAGGTTATTAGTGGTATACCCCAAGGGCCAGTGTTGAGACCCTTACTTTTTAACATATTTATAATTGATATAGAGTTTGGGATTAAAAGTAGGTTTAATGTTGATAAATATAAAGTTCTGCATGTGGTTGCTAAAACATACATGAATCATACATTCTAGGAGGAGAACAGCTGGGAGAGTTGATGGTACAGAACAGTCTGTGTGTTCCGATAGATTATAAACGTAATAAACGCTTGCAAAACCATTCTGCAGTTTCGAAAGCAAGCAAAATACCTTATTTTATTAAAAAAGGTATGGACTCCAGAAAGAGAGAGAGACATAATGTGCCACCTATACAAATCATTAGTAAGACTTCATCTGGAATATGCAGTCCAATTTTGGGCACCAATTCACAAAAAGCATATTGCTGCCAAGCTACAGGAGGTTCATTTTATCAAAACTAAGCAACATATTCAAGCTGTAAAAAGTTGTCCATAAGCATATCCATAAACACCCATGAACTGATTGGTAGCAATTTCATAGCCACAGTTTCAATGTAATTCATACATATGTCTTAGTGACTAATTAGTTTGCATGTTGAACAAAGGCCTTTGATTTATTTAGTTTATTGAATTCTTGTCTAAGATTATCACTGGATACTTAAATGACAATTGACACACTTGCTGTTAATAGTCCTAGCTTCATTTTCTCTGCTGGAAAGTTCTCCTAATTAAGATAATGTAACTTGTCATGTTCATGGTACTCATGTTAATGTTATTAGCAAAGTCCATGGCTACTTTGTCATTTTTGGCATTCAGTGATTTCATGCTTCCTGTATACAATGATGATTAAATATAGCATTTAATTGTAGCTTGGTTTGAATAGTTTATGCTCAATTCACAAAGCTTTAATACCAGAGTAAGGTTTTCTAATTTAGCCAAATTACCACTTTTCTCAATCTCAATGTTATCAGCTGAAAATACCTGAGAATATTCACTGAGTTGTGTTCTCTAGCTGCTTGTTACTTTGATTTATTGCACTTGAGCATGGAGGGGTTGCCTTAGTAAATACACTAATACTGCATTTACATTAAATCTTCTAAGTGTTTTATTTTCTAAACCTTTCACATTTATGTAGGGTAAAGGGATCAATGTTCTTTTATTATGCCAAGGAAGCACAATATAGTTGCGATATTTAAAGGTATTGCTAAATATTTTATAAAAACAGAATTTGATTTGCTTACATTTTACTAAATATTTAATTTGCCATGTACTACCCCCATTTGCCCATATTGCTGAGATAAACAGTCAGGCACAAATAAATTCTATGCTGATTCTACTTTTTCTCAACTTTGCACATTGTGAGAAAGTTCATACCCTTTGTTTATCCAGATCCCTAGGCAATATCATCAAATTGGTAAACATAAAAGTTTGCATGTATGAAAACTGATATGCTTTTGAGGAAAACTATAAACCTCAGTTAAATGTTAACTTCTTACTATATTTATTGTGTCTTCACTAGCTGTTGGCCTTACTGCCTGCCCAGAACCACTTGTTCCGATGAACGGTATTAAAAATGGAGATCGTTACATGGTTAATGATGTAGTATCTTTTCAATGCGAACCTGGCTACACATTACAGGTAGATAGATCTACTTTTATTATTAAATGAATATTACTATTAAAACAGATATTTATGCTATGATTAGATATTTACGCAGATTAGAAATTTATGCTATGTAAAATGTATTTTAATAAACTATCTATGAAAAATGACATACTTTTTTTTATTGATCTATGCTGATCATTTGGGACTATAAGGTTGTAGTAAATTTCTTCCATTAATCAACAGGGGCATTCCCATATTTCGTGCATGCCTGGAACAGTACGTCGTTGGAATTTCCCTTCACCCCTTTGCATCGGTAAGCATATATGCTTATTGTCTGTTATTACTTTTAGTGTGATAATTTAGATATTCACACATAATACCCTGCAAAGTATTAAGTACAAAATATATGTATATGAACACAACCTGGGCAATCACTATATCATATTTACCATTCTGAAGCCAGACCAGTATTGGTTGGATTGTCATTAACAACTATTGGAATTTTACTTAGCCCATCCAGTTCTGCTTTTAACAGTCATCTTTTATTCATGTGAATAAATCTTCTTAAAAAACAGTTGCTACAACTGCTCAAGTGCCCAGGAAGTGTTATTAGGGAATTCCCAAGGTAATTAAAGGTATGACACATATCGATTTTACAATGTTCGAATTTTTATTTCTGTTAGCAAAATGTGGTGGAACACTGATGAAAATGGCTGGAGCAATATTAAGTCCTGGTTTTCCTGGAAACTACCCAAGCAACTTAGACTGCACCTGGAAAATTTCCCTACCAGTTGGTTATGGTATGTATTTGGATTAAAAGAAAAGGGGGACCTATGCGCTGCTAATCAGGTATAAGAAAGAAGGGAGTCAGAGGGAAGTAGATGCTGGTAAGATATAAACGGTAGGACAAAGTCTGATAGGAAATCAGCAGCCAATTCTGTATTATCACAAATACTGACAAAGGTAAAGGTAGGCTATTATTTTTCGTCCATCTTGTGAAGGCATCATGCATAGTTAAACATTGAGCTATTCTATGCGTTTTTTTTCATCAGGATTTGATGCGTTTTTTTAAACGCTTTATATGATTGATTTTAGTCTTATTCATTTGAGCACTTTATGTAATTCGCGCCGATTCACCCCTCATACCTTTATGTATTTGGATTAACACTATTTCAGATGAAAGACCTGGACATAAGGATCACTGTAACAGCTTAAACCCATATTATCAATTTAAGTGGAATTAAATTGTTTTAACGGTAATTTTCTTAAAAAGGCAATTTTTAAAAAATAGTATTTAGCAGTTCTACTGAAAATGTCGTTGCTGTCACCCTCTTACATTTACCCCTCATACAGACTAAGATAGGCTGTGCTGACAGACATTCTGCAGGCACAGGCCCCCTTTTGTCACTACTATTATTAAATCAGTCCAAAGCAATGATGTGCAGCAGATGCTGGAGCAAATGTGCTGTAAATAGAGAGGAAATTGCTGATAAAATCTGGAAGAGATCTGCCAAAATAAGATGCAAATAGGAATGTAAATGTGAAAAATAAGTATTTAATAAAAAAAAAAAAAACAACAGTAATAGTATATGATATACAGAGAAAACCTATAGATCAGCTATATCTCTGGTAATGTATGTATTATTAATCAATGAAGAGTGTAGAATTAACATTTACCTATCATAGCGCAAAGCATTGTTAAAGCCCAAATCCAGGTTCCAGCCCCTGGTTCCCCCTAAAACTCCCACAAGCAGCCTGTTATGTGTTTTTTTTTTTTCTTACCTATTTTTTCCATATATCTTTAGACCAGTCATGTGACATAGGGGGTCCTCTTCCTCTTAAGATCTTCTCCTGGCAGTGGTCAGTTCTTGATTATGATGAGAACTTTGCTAATATTATGATGCAAGCATTGTTCTCTGCATCATTACACTGTAAATGCAGAGCACCTTGGTGATGCCTATCGGGGGTAGGCCCATGATGCCCTGCATTCGGAGTGTGTCCTAAGTCTTCTGGGCTGAATGAGACTGGACATCATCCATCTTGGAAAACTAAGGGCATCAAAAGGTGAATAAGAAATAACCGGGGAGGAGATGGATATTCCAGCTTGAGCTGCATTTTTTATTTTTCTTCTGTTCATTGAAGTTCACAGACATTCTTTTTGATGGATGGGTTTTATATCGCCACCTACAGTAGCAGGATGCTAGCTGCAACTAAACTAAAAGTACACCCTGAGGGCAGCCCCCTGGAGTTGGCCAAACCCCCAATTTGCAGCACAGAATCTATTTTTTCTAGAATCCTCCCCAGGATTAGGACACACTATTTTTCTCCATTCTTTTTACTTTTTTTTTCTATTTTTTTTCTTTGAGATTTTTTGTTCAAGTCAATGAAGATTTTTCTTTAATCAAATGTGGTGCTGGGTGACAGGCTATATATCATAGATCCAGGTAGGCCCCCCAGAACTGTCATCAAGTGCATGCAGATCCCCAATTATGGGGGATTGATTGCAATACCTTGGTGGACACTTATGACTGTTGGACTGGGTTCTTCCATCGCAGCACCAAGAATTGACTGATGACACCTGTGACCTGGAACAATTTAGGATGTGAGGTGTTTCATCCCCCCACCTAAATATATTTTACTGTAGTACTAAAATTCCCAGGTTAGGCTCCTTCTGGACCATGAGTATTATCCTTTTTAGGGTTGGGTACATTGGTTTACTGCATAGGTATTCCTTTGCCCTTGGGTGAGTTAAAGCCTTCCATTTGGATCTGTCTTGCAACTCTCCCCCTTCCTCATCCCTCCTTCTCACTTTTTGCCTTTATTAGTACTACGTTTGTACTAGGGAATGACACTGTTTTTGGGACATTTCCTTTTATTTTTATTAGGGGATGGAACTGTTTTCAGTCTGGGGCTGTTTTTTTCCCTACTTTTCACTGGGCACTTCTCTCCAGATTTTTGAAGCAGATTTCTGAATCAGTTTCCCTCACAGAGCCACATGTCCCTTATTACAGGCAGCAACCTTCAGCATACAAAGTGTCAGGGGTGTGTACAAGGGGCAAGAGCCTCAATGCCACTTTGTCTGCTTCCTGCACTGTTCACCCTTTGCTCTGGAGCCTTTAGGGGCAGACCTTTTCCCCACACATAGGCTCAGCTCTGTAAACTACCAGAGGACCTGCCTCCTCTTAGCCAGATTGGTACACAGAGACTTCTTACTACTCACAGTGGCACAGAAAGATTCACATACTTCCTAATGGGACAGACCAGGAGTGGTGAATGTATGAGGGGAAAAGGCTGAAACATGACAGGCAGGTAACAGAAAGGTGTCATGGGTTTCCTAAGTTAGGGGGTCTCCTTACTATATGTGCCTCCTGTGGTTCCAGAAGAATCCTTTCCCCGGGTGAACCACACTGTTTAACCTGCCAGACTCCCCTGGTCCTAGAGGTCTCAGTGTCTTATTCAGATTCAAGTAAGGTGCCATCAGGGTCCTCTGGGCCTCCTTAACTCTTTTTCTGCTACCATGGAAGGTTTTGTCTTGTGTATGGAGCAGGTTCTGCTACACAAACCCTCTACTAAGTGTCCCCTTCCTCCTGAATTTGCACCTGACAAAGTGGATGCTGAACAGTGTCCATTCCTCCTGAATCCAGAAACACCTGAGGTGGAGGCCTCTTACTCTTCACCTGAAGGTATGCCTCCATCTCACCATTTTAAGATAAGGGGATGTTTTCAGTTGTTTGAAAACTACTGACTTTCCCATATATCACACAAATTGGTTCTGGAATTTATCTCCTCTGGTTACAATACCTTTCTGACAGATTGTTTTGTTTTCCCTCCAATCAGTGCCTCTGCCTCAGCCTTTAGTCAACTTACAATATGCAATTGAAAGGCTCCTAGAGAAAGTAGTAGCCTCAGTTTTATCCTCAGAAAAATCCAAGGGCTTCTATTCACTATTCCAAACAAGGATAGTATCTGTCCATTTCTGGATCTAAAAACCCTGAGCAACTTCTTATAGGTGCACACGTTTCACATGGAGTCAATTCATTCAGTGGTAGGTTTCTTACATCAAAGGGATTTCCTGGCCTTAATCAACCTCAATGACACTTACCTTCATGTCCCCAGGAGAGATGCACTACCAATCTCTAACCTTACTTTTTGGTCTGGTGTGGGTGCCATATGTCTACACTAAGATGCTAGCTTTGTTCTTGACTTTTCTGAGCCTCTGTGGGACAGTAGTTGTGGGATATCTGGATGACCTTCTCCTATTAGCACAGTTTGCATTAGCCCTCAATTGAGATCTCTCCATTATGATCACGACCTTGGAGGAATTTGGATGGACTCAGTCTGAACCTGTTGCAAGTCAGTGCTGGTTCCATCTCCTCATTTGGAATTTGGAGTAATCATTCTGGACACTACTGTGGCCAGGATTTTTCTTTTGATGCACAAACTTCAATGACCCCTACTTTCTCTGTGGACTCTCCCCATCTGTTTCTGCATGAGAATTTTCGGTCTCATGGCGGCTCCCTTCAAAGTTGTAGTTTACACACAACATCATTCCAGAACTCCCTAGAAAAAGATTCTGGCCAAGTAGAACCAAGTTTCACTGGATCAGTCAAACTGCCTATTTTGCCCAACAAAAACATAATTGACCTAGTGGCTTCTGTCCCCACTTCCATCAGCCAGGAAGATCTTCCTTCCCTTCAATTGGCAGATCATCACCATCACCATCGGCAGTTCACATTCCTAGGATGGACATTTAGCATGCTGATTATCTGTCACCAGACTCTGAACCAAGGGGAATGGTTCCTACATCCAGACATTTTTCTCCAAATCTGCCATATATCAGAAAGTTCAGACATTAATCTCTTTGCATCCATGCTCAATTGGAAAAATATCAAGTTTATAGCCAAGTCAAAGATTCCCTGGACAAATGCGTCAGACGCTCTGGTGGCTCTGTTGCACATGTACCCCCTGATCTACACCTTACTCCCTCTAAAACTCCTTCCCTGGCTGTTACTAAGCATTCAATGAGAAGGAATTCTGATCATTCTGGTGGCTCAAGACCACGCAGAACTTGTTTCACTGATCTCTTTTGGTTGGTTGCAGAGGCTCTGTGGCATCTTTCAATCTGACCAGACCTTCTTTCTCAAGGTCCAATCTATCGCCTGGCTTTACAGTTGATGGCTTTAACAGCTTGGCTGTGGAAAACTAGGTACTAAAAGACAAGGGTGTTTCTCAGCCTGTCATTTCTATTATGCTTCATGCTCGGAAGTCCCCTTCCTTGTTTATCTACTACCACACCTGGAAGTCCTACTTCTACTACAGCGTACCTTTGGGGTTACATTCCCACAAGTTTTCTATTGCTTTCATCTTTGCCTTTCTCAAAAGAGGCGTGGATCATCGCTGGTCTCTCAACACTGTGAAGGCCCAGGTGTCTGCCTTGGCTGCTCTCTTTCAGTGACCCTTGGCTTCCTTTTCCCTCATTTGGAGTTTCCTTTCTAAACTCCTATTTGCCTTCGTAGGAGTTAACACTTGTATTGTTGTCCTTGCAATAGCCTTTTGAAAACAATCAGGATAGTCCTCTATCATCACAGAAAGTGGCCTTTATAGTCTACATCACGTCAGCGTGTTGAGTTTATAAGCTTGAAACCCTCTCTTTTAAACAGGCATTTTTGGTGTTACATAGGGATAAAGTGGTTCTACACCCCTGTCTTTCTTTCTTACCTAAGGTGTTGTCGGTTTTCCACTTGAATGAAGACATTGTTCTAACACCATTCTGTCCTCAGCCTTCTCATCTTGAGAGATGGCCCTTCATTGCCTAGAAGTAGTAAGGGCCATCAGGGTCTACCCTTCTGATACAACCCCTATTTGAAAATCGAAATCTTTATTCAATGTTCCTGATGATCCTAGGAAAGAACAAGTAGCTTCATCTACCACTATTTCCATTTGTCAAGCAATTATCCTGACTTATACTCTTTCAGGCCAAGTTCTGGTCATGGCATATGCTACTATTCTATCGGGATGCTTAGCTCATCCTAAGTTTTTCATAATTTGGCTTCAGTTGCTTAGGTTTACAAGATGGCTACTTGGAAGTTCTACGAGGTTGATGTTAGCTGTCTCTGTGGATCCCAGCTTTTGTCAGAAAGTTTTGCAGGTGGCAGTTTGAGTTCTGCTGGGGTGCAGTTCCCTGTTCTTTTGTCATTTCTGTTTATGGACTCACCCTTATTCTCTCTGGCACTGCTTTGGGACGTCTCATTCATCATGAAGTATGGCTGTGTCCTTCAATGGACTGAGTAGAGCATGCGATTTTTGTACTCACTATAAAATCCTTTCCTTCATTGAAGGACACAGAACACACCCAGTTTTATTTTGGCTTTCTTGGTGTTTATGTCCTGTACTGCTGGCTACTAACAAAATTCCTTGCTGCAGATGGGGGGTTTAGGCACCTCCAGAGGGCCTCTCCCCAGTTGTACTTTTACTTTTCACCTAGGTGGTGATTTAAAACCCATCTATCATGAGGAATGGCTCTGTCCTTCAATTAGTAGACATTTGTACTACACCTTGGGCAAATAAATCATTTAGCCTAGCTTTGGGCTTAAATTGTATACATGCATTTGCAATGTAAAATGGTACCTGTATGATTAATTGTTTCTATTTTCATTTTCAGGGGCTCACATTCAGTTTGAAAATTTTTCAACTGAGGCAAATCATGATATTCTTGAGATACAAAATGGTCCCTATCATACAAGTTCTCAAATTGGGCAGTTTAGTGGTCCTGAACTCCCATCATCATTGCTAAGCACAACTCATGAAGTTCTTATTCATTTTTTTAGTGATCATTCTGAAAACCGACAAGGTTTTAAGCTTGTATATCAAGGTAAGGAACTATGTAGGATTACAGTTAATTTTGCTTTGTGAATTTAAGTCAATTATGTTTTATATTCCTATATTATTACTTTGATTGAGATGGTTGTGCAACAGTAAATAACATAGAGTTTAGTGGTCTTGTCCTGTGTACTGTCAAATGGTCATATACAGATCAGTGTGACAGAACCATGTACCTAAGGCAGCCCATAGATTAGTATCACAGAGTGGCACATGGATAGGGGATTAGAGATTCTCTTTATTTGTCAAAGGTTAAAAGTTATAGATCAAGTCCCATTACCTATGCAATTCTAGGCATTTCTAGCCCTATGTGGACCTCAGTCATAGTATTAGAGTTAATTTGTGTTGAGTGTTTTCTTACACATAGCCCATATATTAGTTTGTTTTTTATGTTCAACCAGCGGGTTAAATGCAGAAAAACAGACCCGGTTTCCCCACCCACGTGCTTGAAATGGATGGGGAAATCCTCCTCACTGGACTATTGCATTCTGATAATGAGGAGAATTCCCTGCTACTAGAATACACTTGCAGGCTATAGTCTGAAGTGCTAATTGAGCAGAGAAAATCTGATAGAGTGGTTGTACAGAAGTCGATCATCCATGCCCATTCAGGGATTGAATTGTGTCCGGCCCCTGCTAAACTGGTTGAAAATGACTGAAAATAAAATAAATAAATCCAATCTTTAATAGTGGAATGATTCCTAAAACTTTAATTTTCTTTTTTTAGTTTTAACTACTTCTGGACCATAAGATTTTCCCCCTTAATGATCAGGCCATTTTTTATGATTCGGCACTGTGTTACTTTAACTGACAATTGCGCGGTCCTGCGACACTGTACCCAAAACAAATTGATGTTCTTTTTTTCCCATAGAGTTTTCTTATGGTGGTATTTAATTACCTGTGTGATTTTTATTGTTTGCGCTATAAACAAAAAAAGAGCGACAATTCTGAAAAAAAAAAAACAATATTTTTCGCTTTCTGCTATATAGCATTCCCAATAAAACAAAATTAAAACTCAAATGTTTTCATCATTTTAGGCCAATTTGTATTCTGCTACATATTTTTGGTAAAAAAAAATCCCAATAAGCGTATTTTGATTGGTTTGCGCAAAAGTTATGGCGTCTACAAACTAGGGGAAACATTTATGTCATTCTTATTTATTTTTTATTTTTATTAGTATTGGCAGCAATGAGCGATTTTTAGCAGGATTGCAACATTGCTACGGACAGATCGGACATCTGACAGTTTTGACACTTTTAGGGGGGACCGCCGGTGGCTGGTCGGCAAGTGGTTAATAAAGGGAAGTTTTGATACCCTACAGGGTCATTTCTGCCTATCACTCTTTTGGTAAAATCTAACCATCCCTTGCCCTGTCATTACAACCAAAGCTTTGCATTGAGTCCTGGTTAATGGATTTGTGCTTTCTCCAGTTATTTCTATGTATAGGATCTACTACAGGACTGATTACACTATAATACTAAGATTTGATGTCACCTGAAGATAGAATGATTCATCATTTTAGTAAAGGGAAGCAGGAGTAAGAATATTTCACATGGTTACATAATTTAGAAAATAATTTTCAGCAATTTGTATTTTTCTATCTGTCTACTTTCCAACTCTCTTTACACTATGTAGTGGGGGAGAGGTTCTGCTAATTATGTAACTAATCTCATCTGTATGAGCAATACATATAAGACAATGAGATCCTAATCCATAAGATTGTGAGCATGCACTTTCTTCAATGTAATACACGTTTACCATTTGCTGTTCCTGCACTGGGATGTTTTTTACGATTCTATGAATTTTCAATAAAGGATTCAAGGAAGTTCAGCGGATCCCAGATATATTCCTTTAACTCTCTACACTATACTTTAGCATATAACTGTCTATTGCTGGCTTATATAAACTTGTGGAAAAACATAGAGCAAAATATAGCACAATAAAATGCAGCTATCTCCCTAAGCATTGTGAATGAGCTCCGATAATGTGTGCATTATGTTACTATTGTTATTCTAATAAACGCCACCACTCTGTGTATAAAGAAACTTGTACTTCTCAAGGAGCACAGTAGGTGTTAATCCAGCTGCAATCATTTAGGAAAAAACAAATGATGACTGTAGAGCCTTCAACAGACTCGTTTTATTAAATAAAATAGGGTCATACAGGAGTTTAAAGTCTTTTTAAACAATTTATGCAGATAGCTGATCAAAAAGAGAGATCGTCTTCTGTTGATATTAGTTTAATATTTTATAAAGTCTTATGTGGCTATATATAGGGCTTTCTGATTAGCTTAGGTCATATGTAAATAGTTACATATGCAATATTGAATACAGGTATGTATGCACAGTATATGTATTCAGTATAGTGATTTTTGGCTTTTTGTGCTCACATTAAAGTGTATGGATGGCCAAAACCTTTTCTTTAGGTTTTGGATAGAGTGGGGAGGTGTTAAAATACGCAATTAGTTATTTTATTTTTTGTGTGCCCCTAGAGAATTTTCCCTTAACCACTTGCCGACCTCCGCCCGACTATATACGGCGGCGGTCAGCCCCTCCCAGGCAAAGTGACATACCGGTACGTCACTAGCCTGGGAGCGAATAGGGGGCGAGCTTGCGCCGCCGGAGGTGCGCTCCCGCCCCCGCTCGTACCCGAAGAAGCCGGCGTGTGTGACCGGCGGACATCAGGTCCCTCGCGATCGTCGGGTGGAGAGGGAGAAAGGCAGGCGGCTTATGTAAACAAAGCCGCCTGTCACTCTCCCCTGTGTAAAAGCACTGATCACTCGGTCCTGCTATGTAGGACCGTTGATCTGTGCTGTTACACACAAAGCCACATCCAATCACAGTAAGAAACACGCCCCTAGGGACACACTTAACCCCTCCCTGTCCAATAAAGTTAACCCCTTCCCTCCCAGTGTCATTTTTACAGTAACAGTGCATATGTATAGCACTGATTACTGTAGTAATGTCACTGGTACCCCCAAAAGTGTCAAAAATGTCAGTCAAGGATCTGATCTGTCCGCTGCAATGTCGCAGCACCGCAAAAAAAATCCCAGATCGCCGCCAGATCGCCGCCATTACTAGTTAAAAAAATAAATAAAAATGACATAAATTTCCCATAGTTAATAGCTGCGATAACTTTTGCGCAAACCAATAAAAATACGTTTAATGCGATTTTTTTTACCAAAAATATGTAACAGAAAACAAATTGGCCTAAAATGTTAAAAAATTTAAATTTTTTAATTTTTTTTTGGGGGGGGGGGGATTTCATATAAAAAAATGTGAAAAATATTGTTATTTTTTCAAAATTGTCGCTCTTTTTTTGTTTATAGCGCAAAAAGTTAAAAAAACCAACAAAAATGACAAAAATCTTTCCCTTAGTAAACGCAATAACTTTTGTGCAAACCAATTAAAATACGCTTTTTGCGATTTTTTTCCAAACATATGTAGCAGAAAACAAATTGGCCTAAAATGTTAAAAAATTTTGATTTTCACTTTTTTTTGGGGGGGGAATTTCATATAAAAAAATGTGAAAAATATTGTTATTTTTGCAAAATTGACGCACTTTTTTTGTTTATAGCGCATGATCAAAAAATCGCACAGGTGATCAAATACCACCAAAAGAAAGCTCTGTTTGTGAAAAAAAAAGGATGTCAATTTCATTTGGGTACAGTGTCGCACGACCGCACAATTGTCCGTTAAAGTCACGCAGTGCCGAATCGCAAAATAGGCCCTGGTCAGGAAGGGGGTAAAATCTTCCGGGGCTTAAGTGGTTAAGGGCTCTTTCACACAGGATGTCCATCGGACAGACTCCGTTTTTCTCAGCGGGGGATCTTATACTGGAACATTACTTTTCCTGGAACATGTGTCCACAGTTGAAGATTTCTCTTAACCTTTTGTTCTGGGGACAACTCTAAAATGTTGGACTTCTCCTTACTGTCATTCTCTGTGCTAATGGTCACCAGTATATGAAGAGGGGTGAATCTCTGTAGTAGGTGCTCAGGCAGAAAAAAACTAAAAGGTTTTGGTAGAGACATATTTTAAAACAATTTTCCCTTGTGTAATATAAGTCATTTGTAGGTCACAAATATTCTGCATTCGCAAAAATGCTGCTTGACTGTCTGGTAATTCTAAAAGATTTAAAAGGATAATTCCTGTTATTTTATTTCAGAATTATGTTTTCTCTTTTATCCCTTTTTATAAATAGTTTTATGTCTAAAGTTCCCTAAGTTTTCATTAACATTTATTGCGTGTGTTGATTTTATTTTCCAGCCTATGAATTGCAAAACTGTCCAGCCCCGCATCCATTTAAGAATGGGTACATCATTAATTCTGATTATAGTGTGGGACAATCAATATCTTTTGAATGTTATCCAGGATATGTTCTGATAGGACATGCTGTTCTCACTTGCCAACACGGTATTAATAGAAACTGGAACTATCCTTTTCCAAGATGTGAAGGTAAGTAAATTATCCTGAGAGTTTGTTTGCCAATTACTTACTTTTTAAGTGCTTTACAAAAACAGCCTTGAAAGCGTTGTTTTTTTTTTTTTAAAAAGGAAGATTAATTAAAACAGACCTTACATAGAACATAAATGTATTGACTGCTGGCTGTGAATCATCTTAGGTGAACATTGACAATTATTTCAGTAGTGTTTCGAAATAACATTGAATTTTCCAGTATAAATAGCCTGGCTTTTCTAACAAGCAATTATTTATTGTTTCTGAGATTAACATTACAACTTGCACCTTCTATGAGGCTCTCTGGAGGGAACTAAATATGATAGCATAAATAGGGCAATTTGCTTTGTGATCCATTAGCCCTAATGTTTCATTATTGTGTAAGTATTCAGCAGTCCCTCATTGTGCAATGATTGTGTCTGTTTTTCATGCTTCGCAAAACCTTTGCTGCTAAGGTTAATAATCTGAAGAAAAAGTAGTCAATAACTTCTGCAGTCACATGGAGTGAAAAAAAAAAAATAATGCTCATTTTATAGTGCCTGGCTTAAATGAAGTGTATCACACTGTACTTTCATTTAGTCTAAAGTAATGACTACATTAATTATTTGTAAAGTGGAGCATAAGTGGTTTTCATGTGTACAGTATAGAAAAAAGTTTGTAGCTTTGCTTTTTAGCTTAAACTCCCCTGTTCCTACTCATATGTAAACATTTATTTTAATGTTTTCTGCTTTTTATTTATTTTTTATAATTTTTTTGTATTGTTATCTTAAAAAATAAATAAAGGCAAAGCTGTGCTACTCCGAACCAATAAAGTGACCATAAAGTATTAGTGCAAAACACCCTATAAAAATGTATTACAAAAGGTGGGCAAGAAAAAAAACTCAAAAATAGTATCTGTGTGAATACACTGTGTAAAAAACACACAACACAAAAACTGCTCAGTAATTTATTTAAAAATAAGTACCCCCTAGGGGTTAAATATGCTGCAATCCAGTGTGTTATAGGATATGTGCGATAATGTTGTTATCCTCTATGGATATTATAGAGATATACAGCCTAAATGTGTAGCAAAAACCCTAAAACACAGCAGTGTGCACAAAAAAAGCAATAAAACAATAATGGTGTCACCCTGTGCAAAATATTAAAGTCAGCCATAAAATGCAATGAGTGTTAATGAGTATTACAGTATTATAAGGGAAAACCTCCTAGATACATACATACATACGCATATGTTGATATTGTAAAAATTTGATGGCAACATAAATGACACCCTTCTGGTGGTTAGCAAAACTAAAAGTAACTATAATAAATGTCCATACATTTATCCTGTAAATCTGTGCTAAAGTTCACATATATTAAGTGTGTGCTTGATAGAGTGCCCTTCTCCTTTAAAACCCATGCAGTGACTGGATGCTGTTTATAACACCTTGTAAATCCTTTACCAGTAAGGATGGCAGCTCACCTCAAAGATTGGATCTAATAAATATAGGTCTAATGCTCATCGCCCTCTTTGAGTTGGGATCAACTCAAATCCTGATATTTCTCCACTAGGGATGGGCCGAACACCTCCCTGTATAGAACTCCCAAACGGGAAATGTTCTACCCCAATCAGCAAACTCAGTTGAAGTCTATAGGAGCCGAACATAAAAAATAAAAAAGGGCCCATTTTGAAGGTCTGTATGCAAGTAAT
Organism: Pelophylax lessonae; assembly: GCF_965119305.1. Lineage (NCBI taxonomy): Eukaryota > Metazoa > Chordata > Amphibia > Anura > Ranidae > Pelophylax > Pelophylax lessonae. The sequence goes on along the minus strand of NC_138770.1, from coordinate 323,801,412 downwards.
TTGTCATAACAGGGGTATGGGGGCCTGGGAACTGCCCTGGGGACATCAATAAATAAAAAAACAAAAAAACAAAACATAATTTTTTCAGGAACAGTGATTTTAATTATGCTTAAAGTACAACAATAAAAATGAAAATGTTCCTATTAATATGGTTCCTGGGGGGCCTTCCATAATGTGTCTGTAAAGTGGCGCATCTGTAGCATGCATAAAACATTCTACAGCAATAATAAAATTTCTAAAGAAAAAAAAATAATCAAATCCCATTAAAAGTGACTCACAGTTACAATTGTTGGCACCCGGCTTTTGAAAAAATAAAGATGTCATGTGACGTCACATGATGTTAGAAGGGGACAGTGCCACCGGGTGATGTAGCCAGGTGGCCCCTTACCTTACCTTACCTCTATAAGAAATGTCAAAGCGCGGAGCGGGCATAGGCAGGAGGCCTAAAAAAAATGTCTCATGTGGTTATTAGTTTTGTTCACTTTTTTGGTGAATGGGTAGGGGTACTATGTACCCGATACCCATTCACAAGGGGGGGGCGGGATCTGGGGGCCCCCTTGTTAAACCCCGACAACCACAGTTCAGGGTTGTTGGAAAGACAAGGTGCTTTAGCATGGGGGGAAGAGCCCCCCACCCCAAAACTCAATCCCCCCTTTCCTGACCTGCCAGGCTGCATGCCCAGATAATAGTCTGGTATGGATTTTAGGGGGGACCCCACGCCATTTCTTTTAAAATTTGGCATTGGATTTCCCTCTAAATCCATAACAGACCCGAAGGGGCTTCCCAGCCTTAACAAACAGCTTACACTGCACCCTGATTGGGCAAAGCTTTGCAGCACTCAGTGTATTGCAGGGTGTTTGTCAGGGCAAACACCCAGCAAACACCCTGCAAATTTGGGTGTTCAGCAAACAGCCAAACAGGAAAATGTTTAGCCCAAACTCATGCTCAGGCCCAATTGTTTGCCCATCCCTAGGTCAGCTGGTGTATATAAATCTATCCCCTAAAGCAGGGATATGCAAACTGTGGCCCTCCAGCTGTTGCAGAACTACAAGTCCCATCATGCCTCTGCCACTGGGTGTCATGCTTGTGGTTGTCAGAGTCTTGCTATGCCTCATGGGACTTGTAGTTCTGCAACATCTGGAGGACCACGGTTTGCATATCCCTGCACTAAAGGTTAGGTACATGTGCTCAAAGGAACAAGAAAGGAACCATCATTGTGCAAAACAACCATAAAAACTTGCAAAAGATTTATTAAAAGCTTCTTATAATACACTTACTTTTAGGTGTGCAGGAAATAGGGCACACAGATAAAAAACATGTGCAAGTGGACTCTGGCCCCTTAGAAAGCATAAAACATAGGGATACACTTCCTGGATTGTGGATAATGTCATTAGTTCCCGTCCCCCTGACTCCTGACATGTTTCATTATGTGACTATCAAAAGTCAATCTTAAAAAAAAAAATCTGCCAGATTAACAATATTCCAAACATGGAAAACAACCGGATCCACCTAGAGGGCAGACTAGCTACTATGGACTTGTTTGAAATGTATTCACACGGGTGATTATGTTTAGCACCACTATCTACTTCATGATTTGTTTTCTTGTTTGGGTAGATACGATTTTAATATTCCAAACATACCAAACCAGTGTCTGAAACCATAACCAAAATACACAGATCTGTAGTGATTCAAACTGAATAAATGTGTAATAAATTCAAAATAGCCACACATGAAACACAGTCCCAAAGCCAGTCCTTTACATCAGTGTCTGTGATAGATCACCAATAGTGATGAGCCGAACACCCCCCGGTTTGGTTTGCACTAGAACACCGTGAACGAGGAAAAAGTTTTTTAGAACTTTCGAACTCCATTGAAGTCTATGGGACTTGAACATGAAAAATCAAAAGTCCTCATTTTAAAAGCTTAAATGCAAAGTTATTGCCCAAAAAAAGTGTATGGGGGTCCGGGTACTGCCCTGGGGGACATGTACCAATGCAAATTATTTTTTTTTTAAATGATCATTTTTACAGGAGCAGTGATTTTAATGATGCCTAAAATGAAACAATACAAATGAAAAATTCCTTTACATATCATGGCTTGGGGTCCCCTTAATGTGCCTGTAAATGTGCCATGTTTGTAGCCTTCTGCAGCAATACTGACATTTCTAAAGGAAAAAATGTCATTTAAACTTGCTTGCGGCTATAATGTATTGTCGGCTCCCGGCAATACAGACAAAGAACCATGAAAAAAAAGGTGTGGTGTCCACCCCAGCAGTCCATACCAGACCTGGGTCTGGTACGGATTTTAAAGGGAACCCCACACCAAAATTGAAAAAAGAAAAAGGCGTGGCATCACCCCCAAAATCCATACTAGACCCTTATCTGAAAAGGCAGCCTGGCTGGTCGGGATGGGGTGGGGGGGACAAGCGAGCACCCCCCCTCCTGAACCATATCAGGCCGCTTGCCCTCAACATAGGGAGGGTGCTTTGGGATGCCTCCCAAAGCACCTTGTCCCCATGTTGATGGGGATAATAGCCTCTCCCAGACAACCTTGGGCTGTGGTTGTCAGAGTCTGCGAGTGGGGGCTTATCGGAATCTGGAAGCCCCCTTTAACAAGGGGGCCCCCAGATCCCAGCCCCCCTCCCTATGTGAATGGATATCAGGTACATTGTACCCCTACCTATTCACCAAAAAGTGTACAAAAAAATAAAGAAAAAAGCCAAGTCCTAAAAAAAAAAAAAAATTGTGTTCCCCCCCTGTAAATCTATCGTCAATCACATCGCCCGTCACACCCATAAGTTAGGGGGAAAAAAAGACGGTCCTGCCTCTTCCCACGCCTCCCACATAATGAGCTGTTTGAGCTATGACAGCTTTTTTATAGGAAAGTGGCGGGGACACCCGATTACATCACTCAGGGGCACCACCCCTTCTAACGTGATGTCAGTAATTTATTCACTGCACCAGCACAGTGCATTATGGGGCGCTCGTGAGATCAGATTCCTATAAAAGAGCTGTCACAGCTCAAACAGCTCATTACGAGGGAGGCGTGTGAAGAGGCGGGAGAGTCTTTTTTTTCTTTCTATTTTTCTCATGTGCAGGCGACGTAATTTACGATGGATTTACATCAGGGGACACTATTTTTTATTTTCATTTTTTAATAAAGGACTTCTCAAATACTGGCTTTTGTCTTTATTTTTTTTTCGTACACCTTTTTGGTGAATGGGTAGGGGTATGATGTATCCAATATCCATTCACATAGGGGGGCTGTGATGTGGGGTCCCCCTTGTTAAAGGGGGCTTCCAGATTCCGAGAATCCCCCCCACCCAATGACCTCAACAACCACAGCCCAGGGTTGTCTTGAAGAGGCTCTTGTCCCCATCAACATGTGGACAAGGTGCTTTGGGGGGCACCCCAAAGCACCCTCCCCATGTTGAGGGCAAGCGGCCTGGTATGGTTCAGGGGGGTGCTCAATTACATTCAACTTGAACTCGAAGCTCATCCCTAATCACCAATAGTGTCCTTGCTTTGTGCACTAGTCCAAATCATTTGGTGAAGGAGGGATTATGGTGTGGGGTTGCTTTTTAGGGGTTGGGCTTGGCCACTTACTTCCAGTGAAGGGAAGGCAGCATACCAAGACATTTTGGACATTTTCATGCTCCCAACTTTGTGGGAACAGTTTGGGGATGGCCCCTTCCTGTTCCAAAATGACTGCACACCAGTGCACAAACAAGGTCCATAAAGACATGGATGAGTGAGTTTGGGGTGGACGAACTTGACTGGCCTCAACCTGAACACCTTTAGAATGAATTAGAGCAGAGACTGTGAGCCAGGCCTTCTCTCCAACATGAGTGCTTGACCTCACAAAAGTGCTTCTGGAAGAATGGTCAAATATTCCCATGGAAACACTCCTAAACCTTGTGGAGAGCCTTCCCATAAGAGTTGAAGCTGTTATAGCTGTAAAGGGTGGGCCAACTAAATATTGACCACTACAGACTAAGACTGGGATGCCATTAAAGTTCATGTGCACATAAAGGCAGGCATCCCAATATAGTATAGTTCTCTAATGGGAGTGAACTGTTAAGTTGTAACTTTGCTGTCTCAGAGGACAGCAAAATGTCCTGCTAAAGCAGCCCAAAGATTATGCAGTTTTACTACACCACTGCCCCATATGTCTCCGGATGATATCACCAGATGGCCACGCCCCATGGCTATATAAGAAATGGCACACTGGAGCTAACACAACAGTGGGAGCTAATGGAAGGAGAAGAACCAGCAGAGGAAGAAGACAGTGAAGGGAGAAGAAATGGAGGAAGAACCATCGGAAGAGGATAGCAGAGGGAAAAGAGCTGGAGGAAGAAAAACGGAGAGAAAAGACATCAATGGAGAATGAAGACACATTGGAGCTGCTACTACTATTATAATTTTCTTTTTTATTGGGGGTTTTTGACATAGTTCAATGTTAACATTGCACATGGTAAAATTTGTGTGATTTAATATAAATGCACAGAGCAACTTCACTTTTATATATTGTTTATCTTTGTGTCTATCTCACATTTGAGTTGCTGCTTTTTTGATTATTTATTATAGTGCAGTTTTTTCCCCTTATATTGATTTGTACATGTCATAGGACATAGGACATGTGCTCCCAAAGTATATCGCACCAGTGTGAACCAGGCCTGAAAGTCTATGTAGTGTAGTTTTGTAGAGAGTAAAAAAATTATTATTACCTCATTGTTTTTATTGGTGACCATTATTACTGGCACAAAAGATGATGGGAAACCAAAATGTTATAGTTTTCACTAGCACAGGAGGTGAGGATAAATCATCCAATCAGGAGACCTGTTCAGGGACAGCTGTTAACCACTAGCCGACCGCTCACGTTGCTGCTACTGCAGCAGAGCGGCTCGCTTGCCGCCGGAGGCTCGCTCCTGCTGTATTCAGACACAGTGGGAGTCGGGCCAGGGGAGGAGAGGCGGTGATCACCGCCGCTCTTTCCCGATCATCGGGGAAAGAGTGAGGAAATGCGCCCAGTTGTGTAAACAAAGCGGGCGGATCTCCTCTGTGACAGGCAGGGACAGATCACAGGATTCAGCATAGCTGAATCTGCGATCTGTGTCTGTGTCACACAACCGCCTCCCCCCACACACGTCAGTAAGAATGAGGCACACATTTAACCCCTTGATCACCAACAGTGTTAACCCCTTCCCTGCCAGTGTCATTATGACAGTAACAGTGCATATTTATAGCACTGAATACTGTAGTAATGTCACTGGTCCCCCCAAAAGTGTCAAAAAATGTCAGTTAGGGGTCCGATCTGTCCGCTGCAATGTCGCAGTCCCGCAAAAAAATCGCAGATCGCCACCATTACAAGTAAAAAAATAATAATAAAAATGACATAAATCTTTCCCGTAGTTAGTAAACGGAATAACTTTTGCGCAAACCAATCAAAATACGCTTATTGTGATTTTTTTTTTAACAAAAATATGTAGCAGAAAACAAATTGGCCGAAAATGTAAAAAAAATTTGATTTGTAAATTTTTTTGGGGGATATATCAGAATGTGAAAAATATTGTTTTTTTTTTTTTTTTCAAAATTGTCGCTCATTTTTTCAAAAATGAAAAATCGCACAGGTGATCAAATACCACCAAAAGAAAGCTCTATTTATGGGGAAAAAAAGGAAATGAAATTAATTTAGGTACAGAATCGCACGACCATGCAATTGTCCGTTAAAGTAATGCAGTACCGAATCGCAAAATATGGCCTGGTCAGGAAGGGGGTAAAATCTTCCAGTCTTAAAGTTGTTAAAAATACAATCATTGAGAATTTTTTTGTCAAAGACATGTAGCTAAAAACATTTTGGCCTAATTATATGCCAAAAATTGAATATATTGAATATTTTTTAACTGTCAAAGTAGAAAATGTCAATTTTTTCGCAAAATTTTCACTCTTTTATTAATATCGCAAAAAATGAAAAGCGCAGAGGTGATCAAATACCACCAAAAGAAAGCTCTGTTTGTGGAAAAAAAGGACATAAATTTTGTTTGGGTACAGGTTTGCATGACCGCGCAGTTGTCAGCTAAAGTCGCGCAGTGCCAAGTTGAAAAAAGTGGCCTGGACATTAAGCAGGAAAATCCTCCGGGGCTAAAGTGGTTAAGGAGGGAAAAGTTATGTGTCTCCTTGACATAAAGAGAAGGAAAATCTCCCTAGCAGTGCATCTATAAAGCTGACAAGGCTTTAGGCTCCATTCACACCTGGGCGTTTTCAGCTCCAAAAACGCTCAAAAGAAACGCTTCCAAAACGCCCAACAAGTAAAACCCCATTCATTTAAATGGCCCCTGTTCACATCTGAGCGTTTTGCAAAACGCCTGTAGCTGAAAAAAGTACATGAGCTTCTTTTTGGGATGATTACCAGCGTTTTTTATAGATGTCAATGAAAAACGCCTGAAAAAAATTGCGGTAAAATCGCGGTAAAAAACGCTACGCTCAAGTGTGAATGCAGCCTTAATGTTTATATATATATATATATATGTATATGTATACACACTCACTAGCCACTTTATTAAGTACACCTTTTTAATTGCCTAGTAACACAAATTGCTTATCAGCCAATAACATGGCAGCAATTCAATGCATTTAGGCATCTAGAAGCGGTCAAGACAATTTGATGAAGTTGAAGCCAAGCATAAGAATTAGGGAGAAAGGGGATTTAATTGACTTTGAACATGGCATGGTTGTTGGTGCAAGATGGGCTCTGGTCTAAATATTTCAAAAACTGTTGATTTTCTGGGATTTTCATGCACAACCATCTCTAGGGTTTACAGAGAATGGTTCGAAAAAGAGAAAATATCCAGTGAGCGGCAGTTATATAGACAAAAATGCCTTGTTGATGTCAGAGGTAAGAGGAGAATGGGCAAACTGGTTCCAGATGATAGAACTCAGTAACTCAAAAACACACTGATTACAACCAAGGTATGGAGAATTCCATCTCTGAATGCACAACACATCGACTCTTGAAGAAGATGGGCTACAGCAGCAGAAGACCCCACCGGGTGCCACTCCTGTCAGCTAAGAACAGCAAACTGAGGCTACAATTCGCATAGGCTCACCAGAATTGGACAATAGAAGATTGGAAAAACATTGCCTGGTCCGAGTCTCTTTTTCAGCTGTGACATTCAGATGGTAGGGTCAGCATTTGGCGTAAACAACATTAAAGAATGGATTCATCCTGTCTTATATCAACAGTTCAGGCTGGTGGTTGCTTAATAGGGATGGCCTTGCGGTTCACCCGGCAGTCAGTTCGCGGCAAATTTTGCTTGTTCGCTACCCTCCAAATTTGCGAACACATGGCATCGTTCGCGGCGGCCATATTTGTTTACATTGGGGAGAACTTTGACCCGTGACACAGCCGTCAGGTGGAACGGGACAGCCAATTTAAACATTCCAGCACATGGACAGTCCCCCTACCCTATAAATAGACCCAATCTGACAGCCATTTCACATTCTGCTTTCTGCCAGTGTAGGGAGAGGTCTGCTGTGCTCGTCAGGGAGAGTTTGCTAGACACATATAGCGTTGTGAAGATCCACAAAAGTCCTTTCCAGGGCTGGTATTTATCGGTATAGGTTTACTAGTATCTTTTGAGCTTAGGGAGAGGTATCCAGTGGTTGCTTTAGGAGCAGTTAGAGATCGGCTGCAGTCACAAATCTATCTGTCAATGTCCACAAAAGTCCTTTTCAGGGCTGGTATTTCGGTATAGGTCTAGTATCTTTTGAGCTTAGGGAGAGGTATCCTGTGGTTGCTTTAGGGGCAGTTAGAGATCGGCTGCAGTCACACACAAATCGCTCTGTCAATGTCCACAAAAATCATGTAAAGTGCTCCAATGTCATTCTAGGCTCTATTACAGTCTCTTTACTATAGGGGCAGGTATCCAGTGGTTGCTTTAGGGGCAGTTAGAGATCGGCTGCAGTCACACACACATCGATCTGTCAATGTCCACAAAAGTAATTTAAAGGGCTGCAAATTTTTTGGTATTGCTGTGCAGTGCACTAAAAAGGGGGGGGGGGGTTAATCCACAGTATAATATACTTTGTAGAAAGCATATTATAGTGGATTAGTAGTATTATTGTGCACTGTGCAGCATTGTGACAGGTATGGTGGTGAGACTGAGTGTTTCTGCAGCAACACTACACACAGTGACAAAATCCCTGGCCAATTAGTTGTAGAACTAGTGTGACAGACCAGTGGCCCCCCAATAGCACATATTGAAGTGGGGTGTTATCTGACTGAGTAGACTTTTACAAGTGTATTTGTGTCCTGCAACAACATTGCCTCTGTTGCTGTGTGAAGTCTGATACACACAGCGCCAAACTCACTGGCCAATTTTTTCAACAACTGGTGTGATAAACCAGTGGCCCCCCAATAGCACATATTGAAGCGGGGTGTTATTTAAGAGTATACCTTTCTAAAAGAGTGTATTTTAGTCCTGCAAAAAATTGGCCTCTCTTGCTGTGTTGACTGTGCTACACACAGAGACAACAGTTACTGGCCAATTATTTGTAGAACTGGTGTGATAGACCAGTGGCCCCCCAATAGCACATATTGAAGCGGGGTGCTATCTACCTTTTTCCAGATATACTGCGATTCTCTTGAGACTTTTGTCACAGGGTAATTAAAAAACATGACAGGCACAGGAAGAAGCAGAGACATACGCAGGGGTGGTAAGGGTAGGGCAGGAGCAATAGGCAGGAGCCTAACTGCGAAGTTTCAAAAGCCACGTGCAATTATGACAAAGGACACACCAGACTTGGTTGAGTGGGTCACTCAGCCTTCCTCTTCTGCACCCTCCTCATCCTCTCTGTCTGCACCCTCTTCACGCTCTGCTGTGTGCACCCCCAAAGACACCACCACCACCAGCACATACCCTCCACTTGAGTCACTGGAATTATTTTCCGATCCATCACAAGAGGTTTGCGATGCACAGCCATTGTTGGCATTGGATCAGGAAGAGGAGGTAGCAACAGCCGCCACTCAGCATTCTGACAACAGTACCCAGATCAGCTCAAGGAGGTTGGTCCCCGCTGTTGCTGCCTACTCCAAGATCTCGAATGTTAGTGGTGGGGAAGATGATGTGGATGATGACGAGTCTATGGACATCACATGGGAGTCCACAAGAGAGGAAGAGGAAGGGAGTTCAGAGGGAGAGATGGACCGGCAGATAGGGAGGAGAGGCAGGCAGAACTTGCATTGCACAAGAGGTAGAAAGCAGACTGCAAATGTATCAGGAGCAAGCCATCAACCATGTACAGTCACATCTGGCGCTCCCAGGACGCCGGCACATGGCTTTGCAATGTGGGCTTTTTTTAATGTGTCCGTTGCTGACAACAGTGTTGCCATCTGCAGCCTTTGCAGTCAACACATAAGTCGCTGTAAGCCCAACACTCACCTAGGGACAACCACCTTAAGAAGGCACCTAAACTCCCATCACTGAGTCCAGTGGGAGCAACACCGTCAGAAGTTGAACCCAGAAATGCCACACTCCAGGCTCTCACCATCCAGCCCCTTCTCCTTCTCCTCTCTCCTCACATTTGCCCTCCACTCCACCTTCCATGATGCCGTTGTCACGTTGTTCTGGAAAAAGGCAAGCTTCTGTGGTCCAAATGTTGGAGTGGAAAAAAATGATGAAGCCGGATAACCCTCTTGCCCAACGTTTGACTGCTGGCTTGTCGGAACTGATAGCCCGCCAACTACTGCCATATCAACTGGTGGACTCGGAGGCCTTTCGTAAATTTGTGGCCATTGGAACACCACAATGGAAGGTCCCAGGCAGGAAATATTTCTCGCAAAAGGGCATTCCAGAGCTGTATGGCTATGTTAAGCGGCAAGTGAATATATCTCTGGCACACAGTGTTGGTGCCAAGATACATCTGACCACAGACACATGGTCTATCAAACACGGGCAGGGAAGGTATATCACTTTTACTGCCCACTGGGTGAACCTTCTGATGGCCGTTAAGCATGTAACCCTTGGCACCTTAGATTTAGTTGTACCGCCATGGATTGCAAGCAGGCCTGCCTCTTCTTCTCCTCCTACATCATCCTCCCTCTCCTCCTCGGCTGACTCCTCCTCTTCCGCTGCTACCCTCTCTTCTCCTGCACTGCCCAAGATCCCCAGAACCTATTCCACATGCCAGGTGAGACGTCGCCATGCTGTGCTGTGTCTGTTGTGCCTGGAAGCCAAGAGCCACACTGGTCCTGCACTCCTTTCAGCTTTGCGTTCACAGGCAGATCAGTGGCTGACACTGCTGAATTTGTCAATTGGTAAAGTGGTGTGCGACAATGGTGCCAATCTGCTGAGCGCGCTGAAACAGGGCAAAATAACACACGTGCCATGCATGGCACATGTCCTGAACTTGGTGGTGCAGCGATTCGTTGGCAAAATACCCTGGGGTCCAGGACGTCTTGCGGCAGGCCAGGAAACTCTCGGGCCATTTCCGAAGATCTTACACAGCCATGGCTCGCCTTGCTGAGATTCAGCAGCGACACAACCTGCCCTTTAGGCATTTTATTTGTGACTGCCGATGCGATGGAACTCAATGTTGCATATGCTCGATAGGCTGCTCCAGCAGAAACGTGCAGTTAATGACTACCTGTTCGAACTCGGCGGCAGGACAGGTTGTGGGGAGCTTGGGTATTTTTCACCTGACCAGTGGCTGCTCATGCAGGACGTATGCAGACTTCTGCAGCCATTCGATGAGATCACCAAACTGGTCAGTCATGGCCAGGGCGCCATAAGTGGCATCATACCTTAGGCCTTCTTTCTGGAGTGTGCATTGCATTGTGTCATTGATCAAGCCGTCGAGGAGCAGGAGCATGAAGATCAGGAAGTCGCAATGTTGGATGAATTCCCAGGGGGTGCTACTCCATCTGAGACAAATCAACAGCAGGAGTCTGAAGAGGAGTCAGAGGAGGAGGATGGTGCTGGGGGGGATGAGGAAGAGCAAGAAGTGCATGCTTTAAACCTTTCTGGGATCCCTGGTGTTATCCGTGAATGGGGGGAGGGGGAGGAGAACGAGGACGACATTATCCTGGATGATGAGCTGGAAGCAGGCCGCTATACCGCTTCCAGTTTAGTGGGAATGGGGGCCTACATGCTGCAGTGTTTTAAGGGGGACCCCTGTATAAAATGCGTAAAGGCCAAGGACCAGTACTGGGTGGCAACATACTTAGACCCCCGGTACAAACACAAAATGGCGGAAATGTTACCACAATCACAGAGGGCAGTCAGAATGCAGCACTTCCAGGCCTTGCTGAGGGAAATGCTGCATTCTGCTTTTCCGTGCGCTGGCAGAGGAATGTCCAGTCATAGAGAGACAGTTGCGGGTAGCAATCCAACAGCGCATGCAAGAAGAGGGCGGTTGGAAGATGTCTTGGTCACTTCAGATATGAGATCCTTCCTTTAGCCGAAACCATCAATCCAGCATGAGGGAATGCCTAGACCGACAGGTGTCCGACTACATCGGTTAACGGCCGATGTGGAAGTTCTGAGGAGTGATGAACCCCTGGACTACTGTGTTGGCAGGCTTGACCTCTGGCCAGCACTTGCACAATTTGCAATGAAAATGTTGGCTTGCCCCCCGTCCAGTGTCCTGTCCAAAAGGACGTTCAGTGCAGCAGGGGGGATCGTGACCGATAAGCGCACTCGCATAGCTCATGACAGTGTAGACTACCTCACATTTATAAAAATGAATGTGGCATGGATCTCTGAGGAATTCAACACATGTGACCAGTAGACCAGGTTTCATCGAAATTCCTCCACCCACAACAATTCCTGGTCCTTGGCTTCGCTACATACAGCGGCATAAAAGGCATTTCATGTCCATTGAATGGCAAGTTTTAGGGGACTTTCAGGGCCGACAATTATTTTTTCTGTGAATGCCTAATGTACCACCAAATACTAAGTTCTTTGCTGTCAGTTCAAACTATGTGAGCTAGTTTTTGGAGCCTATACAGGCTGACACTTATGGTTCTGTGTACTGTGAACGCCTATTGTACCGAACATCAGCGGCGACGGCCCAACATGTACACTGCGCATGTGCCGCCGCTGCTCAGGAAAGCCAGGGAAGACGGCGCATTGCGCAATGACATGTGGCGCTGGGTGGCACCATTTGTAAATGTAAGGTGCCTCAGCGATGGGTAAGTAAGACCCCTGTGCAGCCTCTGCATATCCTGCACCATGCCATCAGCCCTGCATCAGGCCCTCAGCCCTGCATCTCCTGCACCATGCCTGCAGCCCTGCATCTCTTGCACCATGCCCTCAGCCCTGCATCTTCTGCACCATGCTTTCATCCCTGCATCCCCTGCACCATGCCCTCGGCCCTGCATCTCCTGCACCATGCCTTCAGCCCTGCATCTTCTGCACCATGCCTGCAGCCCTCCCTCTCCTGCACCATGGCCTCAGCCCTGCATCCCCTGCACCATGCCCACAGCCCTGCATCTCCTGCACCAAGCCCGCAGCCCCTGCATCTCCTGCACCATGCTTGCAGCCCCTGCATCACGCCCGCAGCCCCTGCATCTCCAGCACCATGTCCACAGCCTCTGCATCTCTTGCACCATGCCTGCAGCTTCTTCCTCTCCTGTACCATGCCTGCAGCCTCTGGTATCTATTTTTATTTATGAAATTTACCAGTAGCTGCTGCATTTCCCACCCTAGGTTTATACTTGAGTCAATACGTTTTCCCAAGGAAAAACAAAATTCGGTGTAAACGAAAAAAGAACTGCGCAAATGGAGTGATATTTAACAATGAATATATAAATGTGAAAAATTAGGGAATTTCTTCCTCTAGCGAGCAGCAATAAAAACGTGAAAACGCAATATGTGATAGTGAATATGGGTTATTGCGCTCAGCAGTATACTCACAATAAAGTGCTAATGCATAAATAACATAAACATATGAACCAATTATTTAAAGGTGGATATTCCAATGAATATAGCAATAATAATAATAATAAACATAGTCCTTGAAAAGTGCTCAGTGCAAACTTTAAGTTCCAGCAGCAAATACAATTGGACTTGATGTGAAATGCCTTCACCAATCACCATACACCCAGTGCTCGGATAAAATAGTTCTTACCAAAAGAAGTTGACCCCTTAGTTATAGGGGGTCATGATCGCAATGTATCTCCACAAGAGCTCCAAAATCTCCTATTACAGTCTTCACATCCAGTGTGTGATAAGCCAGAAGTAAACAGATGACTCCGAGACTCCGGACAACATGTCATAAGAAATAAGGAAACTCCAATAGCGTAATATTGCCATATAAAGAGATTTAATAAAAGGTAATGCACTTACTCTATAGTGGTAAGTAGGGTTGAGCGGACACCTAGATGTCCGTGTTCGACGGGTTCGGCCGAACTTTAAAAAAAAGTCCGGGTCCGTGTCCCGGACTTTTACCGAACTTTTCCCGGACACCGAACCCCATTGAAGTCAATGGGGACCCGAACTTTAAGGCACTAAAATGGCTCTAAAACACCAAAGGAAAGGGCTAGAGTGCTGCAAATGGCAGCAAAACGTAATTAAGAGCATGGCAAGTGCTCTGCAAACAAATGTGGATAGGGAAATAACTTAAAACAACAAAAAAAAACAGAAAAATAAAACAATGTTCTTCTTCATCTCTGAAGGACGAGGCCCATATGGAGTAGGAGGGAGGTTGAGGTGGTGGTGGATGTGGCGGTGACATAGGCGTGCGCACAGGGTGTGCTGGGTGTGCCTGGGCACACCCTAATCACCTAGGGCACATAGCATTGCCAGTGAGGAGATGGGAAAGATCTCCCTGGGACCTGCTCTGCTCTATTTCTCCTTGCCTACAGGTACATGGCCCCGATACATTACTCTCCCTGCTGGCAAACACATGCATGTGTATTTCAACTTTGGGGTGCACACCTTAATGCAATAGGCTGCGCACACCTATGGGCGGTGTAGGTGGAAGCGGCGGTGGAGGAGGACCAGGGCCGGATTAACAGCATCATGGGCTTGGTGCTGAGGATTTTGAAGGGCCTTAAGGGCCGTGCCTTGCCATGCACCCAGAGGAGGAAGGGTGCAGCCATGCATGCCTAATTCAACATGGGATGCTGTCTCTGAAGCCCATAAACACATCCATGCATCGCCAACTGTCCCTCCTTGTCCGGCCTTCACGCTGTGTGGGGAGGTTCTGAGGGTGCTGCCTGGGGAAGCGAGCATAGAAGCCAGACTTCTGTGTTTACAAGTGACAGAAGAGCGGTAACAGTGAATATGGCCAACCCGGGGCCTATATAAAAGGTAGGGGCCTGGAGCTGCAGCTCCAATAGCCCCTACATTAATCTGGCCCTGAGGAGGAGGACGAGGTAGCCAACACTGCTTCTTTTCAAAAATTTTAAATGAGGGTACACCCCAAAAGAGTGAGAAAGAGCAAAAATGGAACAATGGGTGGGTAAGGTCGGTATCCATTGCTATTCTGCATAAGGTACGGAAAAGTCCCGTGGGATCCATGCCTGGTTCATTTTAATGAACGTGAGCTTGTCCACATTGTCTCTGGACAGGCGGCTGCGCTTGTCTGTTATAACGCCCCCAGCCGTGCTAAATACCCGTTCAGATAATACACTGGCTGCAGGGCACGCCAGCACCTCCAAGGCGTAAAGGGCAAGCTCAGGCCATGTGCCCAATTTGGAGACCCAGAAGTTGAAGGGGGCAGACCCGTCATTCACTACATGTAGGCGTGTGCACACATACTGCTCCACCATGTTGGTAAAATGCTGCCTCCTGCTAAGACGTTCCATCTGAGCTGCTGGTGCTGCTGTTTGTTGTGGCGTGCTGACAAAGCTTTTCCACATTTCGGCCATGCTAACCCTGCCTTCTGAGGTGCTGGCGGTGCCCTGGTTGCGTTGGCGACCTCCTCCTCCTCCTCCTCTGCCTTGTGCTTCCACTGTGGCCCCGCTGTCAGATGGGAATGCCAGCAGCATGGCGTCTACCAGCGTGCGCTTGTACTCGCGCATCTTGCGATCGCGCTCCAGTGAGTGAATTAAGGACGGTACGTTGTCCTTGTAACGGGGATCCAGCAGCGTGGCCACCCAGTAATCAGCACAAGTTAGAATGTGGGCAACTCGGCGGTCGTTGTGGAGACACTGCAGCATGTAATCGCTCATGTGTGCCAGGCTGCCCAGAGGCGACGAAAGGCTGTCCTCTGTGGGAGGTGTATCGTCCGTGTCCTCTGTATCCCCCCAGCCACGCACCAGTGATGGCCATGAGCTGGCCTGGGTGCCACCCTGCTGTGAACATGGTTCCATCTCCTCCTCCAGCTCCTCCTCCTCCTCATCCTCCTCATCCTCCAGAACTGTGCCCCTGCTGGACAATTGCGTCCCTGGCGTTTGCGTGTGCAGGAACCCACCCTCGGAGCCCCTTGCGAATGACTGCCCTGAAAGCCTTGGAAATGTTACCTCTTCATCCTCCTCCTCCTCCTCATCCTGTGCCACATCCTCTTCCATCATCGCCCGAATTGTTTTTTCAAGGAGGCATAGAAGTGGGATAGTTAAGCTGAGAACGGCGTCATTGCCACTGGCCATGTTGGTGGAGTACTCAAAACAGCGCAACAAGGCACACAGGTCTCGCATGGAGGCCCAGTTATTGGTGGTGAAGTGGTGCTGTTCCGCAGAGCGACTCACGCGTGCGTGCTGCAGCTGAAACTCCACTATGGCCTGCTGCTGCTCGCACAGTCTTTCCAGCATGTGCAAGGTGGAGTTCCACCTTGTGGGCACGTCACATATGAGGCGGTGAGCGGGAAGGCCGAAGTTACGCTGCAGCGCTGCCAGGCGAGCAGCAGCAGGGTGAGAACGCCGAAAGTGCGCACAAACGGCCCGCACTTTCTGCAGCAGCTCTGACATATCGGGGTAGTTTTTAAGGAACCTCTGCACCACCAAATTCAGCACATGCGCCAGGCAAGGGATGTGCGTCAAACCGGCTAGGCCCAGAGCTGCTATGAGATTTCGCCCGTTATCGCACACCACCAGGCCGGGCTTGAGGCTCGCTGGCAGCAACCACTCATTTGTCTGCTGTTCCATGCTCCTCCACAACTCCTGCGCGGTGTGTGGTTTGTCCCCCAAACAGGCAAGTTGTAAAACTGCCTGCTGTCGTTTACCCCTGGCCGTGCTGAAGTTGGTGGTGAAGGTGTTACGCTGTCCGGATGAGGAGGCGGTAGAGGATGAGGAAGCGGAGTAGGAGGAGTTAGGAACAGGAGGCAAACTGAAGCGCCCTGCAATCCTCGGTGGTGGAAGGACATGCGCCAAATTGCTATCCGCCTCAGGCCCATCCGCCACTGCATTTACCCAGTGTGCCGTTAGGGAGATATAACGCCCCTGACCGTGCTTACTGGTCCACGTATCCGTATTTAGGTGGACCTTGGCACAGATGGCGTTGCGCAGTGCACACCTGATATTTTCCCCCACTTGGTTGTGCAGGGAAGGGATGGCTTGCCTGGAAAAGTAGTGGCGGCTGGGCACGACGTACTGTGGGACAGCCACCGACATAAGGTTTTTAAAACTGTGCGTCTCCACCAGACGGAATGACAGCATTTCAAAGGCCAATAATTTTGAAATGCTGGCATTCAGGGCCAGGGATCGCGGGTGGGTAGGGGGGTACTTCCTCTTCCTCTCAAGTGTTTGGGAGATGGAAAGCTGAACGCTTCCACGGGACATTGTGGAGATGGTTGTTGGTGACCCAGGTGGTGGTGTTGCTGACAGATCGTCTGTTTGCGGGGTGGCAGGTGCCGGTATCACTACAGATGTGGCTGGAGCGGCCGAGACTGCAGCAGAAGAGGAAGCAGGATGAGCCAGAGACGTTTCTTGGTTTTGAAGGTGTGTACTCCACTGCAGCTCGTGCTTTGCACTTAGATGCCTGATCATGCAGGTTGTGCTCAGGTTGAGAAGGTTTATGCCTCGCTTCAAGCTCTGATTGCACAGGGTGCAAACCACTCGTGTCCTGTCATCAGCACATTTTCTAAAGAACTTCCACGCTAGAGAACTCCTTTGAGCTGACTTTGGTGCGCTCGTTCCCTTGCTGCGTTGGGCAGTAGCGGGCGTAGTGTCTAGGGCACGGCCGCTCCGCTTCTGCACCCTGCTCCCTCTTCTGCTGTGCTGGTGGCTCTGTGCGACCACCGCCTCTTCCTCCAAACAACTCAGGTCACCTGCATGACGTTCATTCCATGTGGGGTCGAGGACCTCATCGTCCTCCACATCATCTTCCACCCAGTCTTCACCCCTGCCCTCCTTGTCGGTCTCCACAATGCTGAACGCCGCAGCAGTTGGCACCTGCGTTTCGTCATCATCGGAGACGTGCTGCGATGATCCTTGCATGTACTCATCTTGAGAAATAAGTGGTTGGGCATCGCTGCACTCAATCTCTTCCACTTCTGGGGCAGGGCTAGGTGGATGGCCCTGGGAAACCCTGCTGACAGAGTCCTCAAAAAGAATAAGAGACTGCTGTATGGCTTGGGGCTCAGACTGCTGGCCTGATTTGCAAGGGGGTGAGGTGAAAGACGGTTGGACATTGGCTGCAGGTGCCAACTCTGACCTTTCTGCAGTAGACTGGGTGGGAGACAATGTGAAGGAACTGGAGGCACTGTCAGCAGCATACCAATCTACTATCGCCTCAACTTGTTCTGGCCTCATCACTTCTAGGGGCGTTTGATGCCCTACCAAATACTGATGCAGGTTCTGTCGCCTACTCACACTTGAGGAAGGTGTTTCACTTGTGCGTGTAGCTGGCACAGATCGACCACGTCCTCTCCTTGCAACAGGAGCTCTACCAGCAGCACCACGACCCAGGCCACGGCCCTTATTTGACGGTCTCCTCATATTTCTGTAATTTAAGATCTTGCCCTAGAAAGGTTTTTATTGAATAGCGGAATAGGAAATATGATCCAAAAAAGTGTATGTATCTCGCACGTACAAAACCACACTAGGCCCCAATTACTATTGTTTCTACCCCTAAAAGGATGGATGAGGAGTAGGAGGAGTATGGAACAGACAGCACCCTCAAATCTTCAGAAGTATGAGATGAACCCCAAAAACTTGGAAAGGTGGATCTCACACGTACCGACACAGACTATCCCGCAATTCAATTGATCCTCAAAGGTTTTTATTGAATAGCGGAATAGGAAATATGATCAAAAAAAGTGTATGTATCTCGCACGTACACAACCACACTGGGCCCCAATTACTATTGTTTGTACCCCTAAAAGGCTAGATGAGGAGTAGGGGGAGTATGGAACAGGCAGCACCCTCAAATCTTCAGAAGTATGAGATGAACCCCAACAACTTGGAAAGGTGGATCTCACACGTACCGACACAGACTATCTCGCAATTGAATTGATCCCCAAAGGTTTTAATTGAATAGCGGAATAGAAAATATGATCAAAAAGAAAGTGTATGTATCTCGCACGTACACCACCACACTAGGCCCCAACTACTATTGTTTGTACCCCTAAAAGGATGGTTGAGCAGTAGGAGGAGGAGTATGGAACAGGCAGCACCCTCAAATCTTCAGAAGTATGAGATGAACCCCAAAAACTTGGAAAGGTGGATCTCTCTCACACGTACCAACACAGACTATCCCCCAATTTAACTGATCCCCAAAGGTTTTTGATTAAATAGCGGAATAGAAAATATGATCCAAAAAAAGTGTATGTATATCACACGTACACAACCACACTAGGCCCCAATTACTATTGTTTGTACCCCTAAAAGGCTAGATGAGGAGTAGGGGGGGTATGGAACAGGCAGCACCCTCAAACCTTCAGAAGTATGAGATGAACCCCAACAACTTGGAAAGGTGGATCTCTCTCACACGTACCAACACAGACTATCCCCCAATTTAACTGATCCCCAAAGGTTTTTGATTAAATAGCGGAATAGAAAATATGATCCAAAAAAGTGTATGTATATCACACGTACACAACCACACTGGGCCCCAATTACTATTGTTTGTACCCCTAAAAGGCTAGATGAGGAGTAGGGGGAGTATGGAACAGGCAGCACCCTCAAACCTTCAGAAGTATGAGATGAACCCCAACAACTTGGAAAGGTGGATCTCTCTCACACGTACCAACACAGACTATCCCCCAATTTAACTGATCCCCAAAGGTTTTTGATTAAATAGCGGAATAGAAAATATGATCCAAAAAAAGTGTATGTATATCACACGTACACAACCACACTAGGCCCCAATTACTATTGTTTGTACCCCTAAAAGGCTAGATGAGGAGTAGGGGGGGTATGGAACAGGCAGCACCCTCAAACCTTCAGAAGTATGAGATGAACCCCAACAACTTGGAAAGGTGGATCTCTCTCACACGTACCAACACAGACTATCCCCCAATTTAACTGATCCCCAAAGGTTTTTGATTAAATAGCGGAATAGAAAATATGATCCAAAAAAAGTGTATGTATATCACACGTACACAACCACACTGGGCCCCAATTACTATTGTTTGTACCCCTAAAAGGCTAGATGAGGAGTAGGGGGAGTATGGAACAGGCAGCACCCTCAAACCTTCAGAAGTATGAGATGAACCCCAACAACTTGGAAAGGTGGATCTCTCTCACACGTACCAACACAGACTATCCCCCAATTTAACTGATCCCCAAAGGTTTTTGATTAAATAGCGGAATAGAAAATATGATCCAAAAAAAGTGTATGTATATCACACGTACACAACCACACTGGGCCCCAATTACTATTGTTTGTACCCCTAAAAGGCTAGATGAGGAGTAGGGGGAGTATGGAACAGGCAGCACCCTCAAACCTTCAGAAGTATGAGATGAACCCCAACAACTTGGAAAGGTGGATCTCTCTCACACGTACCAACACAGACTATCCCCCAATTTAACTGATCCCCAAAGGTTTTTGATTAAATAGCGGAATAGAAAATATGATCCAAAAAAAGTGTATGTATATCACACGTACACAACCACACTGGGCCCCAATTACTATTGTTTGTACCCCTAAAAGGCTAGATGAGGAGTAGGGGGAGTATGGAACAGGCAGCACCCTCAAACCTTCAGAAGTATGAGATGAACCCCAACAACTTGGAAAGGTGGATCTCTCTCACACGTACCAACACAGACTATCCCCCAATTTAACTGATCCCCAAAGGTTTTTGATTAAATAGCGGAATAGAAAATATGATCCAAAAAAAGTGTATGTATATCACACGTACACAACCACACTAGGCCCCAATTACTATTGTTTGTACCCCTAAAAGGCTAGATGAGGAGTAGGGGGGGTATGGAACAGGCAGCACCCTCAAACCTTCAGAAGTATGAGATGAACCCCAACAACTTGGAAAGGTGGATCTCTCTCACACGTACCAACACAGACTATCCCCCAATTTAACTGATCCCCAAAGGTTTTTGATTAAATAGCGGAATAGAAAATATGATCCAAAAAAAGTGTATGTATATCACACGTACACAACCACACTAGGCCCCAATTACTATTGTTTGTACCCCTAAAAGGCTAGGAGTAGGGGGAGTATGGAACAGGCAGCACCCTCAAACCTTCAGAAGTATGAGATGAACCCCAACAACTTGGAAAGGTGGATCTCTCTCACACGTACCAACACAGACTATCCCCCAATTTAACTGATCCCCAAAGGTTTTTGATTAAATAGCGGAATAGAAAATATGATCCAAAAAAAGTGTATGTATATCACACGTACACAACCACACTAGGCCCCAATTACTATTGTTTGTACCCCTAAAAGGCTAGGAGTAGGGGGAGTATGGAACAGGCAGCACCCTCAAACCTTCAGAAGTATGAGATGAACCCCAACAACTTGGAAAGGTGGATCTCTCTCACACGTACCAACACAGACTATCCCCCAATTTAACTGATCCCCAAAGGTTTTTGATTAAATAGCGGAATAGAAAATATGATCCAAAAAAAGTGTATGTATATCACACGTACACAACCACACTGGGCCCCAATTACTATTGTTTGTACCCCTAAAAGGCTAGATGAGGAGTAGGGGGAGTATGGAACAGGCAGCACCCTCAAACCTTCAGAAGTATGAGATGAACCCCAACAACTTGGAAAGGTGGATCTCTCTCACACGTACCAACACAGACTATCCCCCAATTTAACTGATCCCCAAAGGTTTTTGATTAAATAGCGGAATAGAAAATATGATCCAAAAAAAGTGTATGTATATCACACGTACACAACCACACTAGGCCCCAATTACTATTGTTTGTACCCCTAAAAGGCTAGATGAGGAGTAGGGGGGGTATGGAACAGGCAGCACCCTCAAACCTTCAGAAGTATGAGATGAACCCCAACAACTTGGAAAGGTGGATCTCTCTCACACGTACCAACACAGACTATCCCCCAATTTAACTGATCCCCAAAGGTTTTTGATTAAATAGCGGAATAGAAAATATGATCCAAAAAAAGTGTATGTATATCACACGTACACAACCACACTAGGCCCCAATTACTATTGTTTGTACCCCTAAAAGGCTAGATGAGGAGTAGGGGGGGTATGGAACAGGCAGCACCCTCAAACCTTCAGAAGTATGAGATGAACCCCAACAACTTGGAAAGGTGGATCTCTCTCACACGTACCAACACAGACTATCCCCCAATTTAACTGATCCCCAAAGGTTTTTGATTAAATAGCGGAATAGAAAATATGATCCAAAAAAAGTGTATGTATATCACACGTACACAACCACACTAGGCCCCAATTACTATTGTTTGTACCCCTAAAAGGCTAGGAGTAGGGGGAGTATGGAACAGGCAGCACCCTCAAACCTTCAGAAGTATGAGATGAACCCCAACAACTTGGAAAGGTGGATCTCTCTCACACGTACCAACACAGACTATCCCCCAATTTAACTGATCCCCAAAGGTTTTTGATTAAATAGCGGAATAGAAAATATGATCCAAAAAAAGTGTATGTATATCACACGTACACAACCACACTAGGCCCCAATTACTATTGTTTGTACCCCTAAAAGGCTAGGAGTAGGGGGAGTATGGAACAGGCAGCACCCTCAAACCTTCAGAAGTATGAGATGAACCCCAACAACTTGGAAAGGTGGATCTCTCTCACACGTACCAACACAGACTATCCCCCAATTTAACTGATCCCCAAAGGTTTTTGATTAAATAGCGGAATAGAAAATATGATCCAAAAAAAGTGTATGTATATCACACGTACACAACCACACTAGGCCCCAATTACTATTGTTTGTACCCCTAAAAGGCTAGGAGTAGGGGGAGTATGGAACAGGCAGCACCCTCAAACCTTCAGAAGTATGAGATGAACCCCAACAACTTGGAAAGGTGGATCTCTCTCACACGTACCAACACAGACTATCCCCCAATTTAACTGATCCCCAAAGGTTTTTGATTAAATAGCGGAATAGAAAATATGATCCAAAAAAAGTGTATGTATATCACACGTACACAACCACACTAGGCCCCAATTACTATTGTTTGTACCCCTAAAAGGCTAGATGAGGAGTAGGGGGAGTATGGAACAGGCAGCACCCTCAAACCTTCAGAAGTATGAGATGAACCCCAACAACTTGGAAAGGTGGATCTCTCTCACACGTACCAACACAGACTATCCCCCAATTTAACTGATCCCCAAAGGTTTTTGATTAAATAGCGGAATAGAAAATATGATCCAAAAAAAGTGTATGTATATCACACGTACACAACCACACTAGGCCCCAATTACTATTGTTTGTACCCCTAAAAGGCTAGATGAGGAGTAGGGGGGGTATGGAACAGGCAGCACCCTCAAACCTTCAGAAGTATGAGATGAACCCCAACAACTTGGAAAGGTGGATCTCTCTCACACGTACCAACACAGACTATCCCCCAATTTAACTGATCCCCAAAGGTTTTTGATTAAATAGCGGAATAGAAAATATGATCCAAAAAAAGTGTATGTATATCACACGTACACAACCACACTGGGCCCCAATTACTATTGTTTGTACCCCTAAAAGGCTAGATGAGGAGTAGGGGGAGTATGGAACAGGCAGCACCCTCAAACCTTCAGAAGTATGAGATGAACCCCAACAACTTGGAAAGGTGGATCTCTCTCACACGTACCAACACAGACTATCCCCCAATTTAACTGATCCCCAAAGGTTTTTGATTAAATAGCGGAATAGAAAATATGATCCAAAAAAAGTGTATGTATATCGCACGTACACAACCACACTAGGCCCCAATTACTATTGTTTGTACCCCTAAAAGGCTAGATGAGGAGTAGGGGGGGTATGGAACAGGCAGCACCCTCAAACCTTCAGAAGTATAAGATGAACCCCAACAACTTGGAAAGGTGGATCTCTCTCACACGTACCAACACAGACTATCCCCCAATTTAACTGATCCCCAAAGGTTTTTGATTAAATAGCGGAATAGAAAATATGATCCAAAAAAAGTGTATGTATATCACACGTACACAACCACACTAGGCCCCAATTACTATTGTTTGTACCCCTAAAAGGCTAGGAGTAGGGGGAGTATGGAACAGGCAGCACCCTCAAACCTTCAGAAGTATGAGATGAACCCCAACAACTTGGAAAGGTGGATCTCTCTCACACGTACCAACACAGACTATCCCCCAATTTAACTGATCCCCAAAGGTTTTTGATTAAATAGCGGAATAGAAAATATGATCCAAAAAAAGTGTATGTATATCACACGTACACAACCACACTAGGCCCCAATTACTATTGTTTGTACCCCTAAAAGGCTAGATGAGGAGTAGGGGGAGTATGGAACAGGCAGCACCCTCAAATCTTCAGAAGTATGAGATTGTGTTCACTGTACCCCACAAAGATTGAGTTCACTGCACCCCACAATGATTGTGTTCACTGCACCCCACAAAGATTGTGTTCACTGCACCTCACAAAGATTGTGTTCACTGTACCCCCCAAAGATTGTGTTCACTGCACCCCACAAAGATTCTGTTCACTGTACCCCACAAAGATTGTGTTCACTGCACCCTAAAAGGATGTTGTTCACTGCACCCCACAAAGATTGTGTTCACTGCACCCTAAAAGGATGTTGTTCACTGCACCCCAAAAAGATTGTGTTCACTGTACCCCCCCAAAGATTGTGTTCACTGCACCCCACAAAGATTGTGTTCACTGCACCCCAAAAAGATTGTGTTCACTGTACCCCCCAAAGATTGTGTTCACTGCACCCCAAAAAGATTGTGTTCACTGTACCCCCCAAAGATTGTGTTCACTGCACCCCACAAAGATTCTGTTCACTGTACCCCACAAAGATTGTGTTCACTGCACCCCAAAAAGATTGTGTTCACTGTACCCCCCCAAAGATTGTGTTCACTGCACCCCACAAAGATTCTGTTCACTGCACCCCACAAAGGATTTTGTTCACTGCACCCCAAAAAGATTGTGTTCACTGCACCCCAAAAAGGATTTTGATCACTGCACCCCAAAAAGGATGTTGTTCACTGCACCCCAAAAATGATTTTGTTCACTCCACCCCAAAAAGATTGTGTTCACTGCACCCCACAAAGATTGTGTTCACTGCACCCCAAAAAGATTGTGTTCACTGTACCCCCCAAAGATTGTGTTCACTGCACCCCACAAAGATTCTGTTCACTGTACCCCACAAAGATTGTGTTCACTGCACCCCAAAAAGATTGTGTTCACTGCACCCCAAAAAGGATGTTGTTCACTGCACCCCAAAAAGGATGTTGTTCACTCCACCCCAAAAAGATTGTGTTCACTGCACCCCACAAAGATTGTGTTCACTGCACCCCAAAAAGATTGTGTTCACTGCACCCCAAAAATGATTTTGTTCACTGCACCCCAAAAAGGATTTTGTTCACTGCACCCCAAAAAGGATGTTGTTCACTCCACCCCAAAAAGATTGTGTTCACTGCACCCCAAAAAGATTGTGTTCACTGCACCCCACAAAGGATTTTGTTCACTGCACCCCAAAAAGATTGTGTTCACTGCACCCCAAAAAGGATGTTGTTCACTGCACCCCAAAAAGGATTTTGTTCACTGCACCCCAAAAAGATTGTGTTCACTGCACCCCACAAAGGATTTTGTTCACTGCACCCCACAAAGATTGTGTTCACTGCACACCAAAAAGGATTGTGTTCACTGCACCCCAAAAAGATTTTGTTCACTGCACCCCAAAAAGATTGTGTTCACTGCAGCCCAAAAAGATTGTGTTCACTGCAGCCCAAAAAGATTGTGTTCACTGCAGCCCAAAAAGATTGTGTTCACTGCAGCTCACACACAGAAAAATGGATGTGGATCACTGACACCTGCCTATCTCCAATCCCACACCACACAGCAATATCGATTGTAGTTTGTAGAACACAGTTTCCCTAAAATTCAGCAGACTCTGTCCCTAACAGGATTGAGAAGAGATCGTAGATCAGGATTGAGTGCAGATTCACCCCACCCCCCACACAGCAATATCGATTGTAGTTTGTAGAAGACACTGACCCTATAATTCAGCAGACTCTATCCCTAAAATGCCTACAACTCGCCCTGCCTAAACACTCCGACCTGTCCCTCAATTCTATCCGGACACAAATGGTTTTTTCCTGCCTATCTTTCCCTAATCAGCAGCCAGCACATTGATGTGTGCTCTGTCCCTTAGCTAAGCAGCAGAATGACGCTGCTGCGGCGGCTGCCTCGAACTTATAAAGACTTGGTCACATGCTTCAGACGGCCAATCACAGCTACTAAGACATTTGCAGGCATGGCTGGGATGGCTTAAGGCACACCAGTTAAACGATTGTTGATTGGCTGTTGAAAGCCCGCCATGAAAAGAGCGCCAAAGCATGCAAAACCCGGAAATAAAACGACCGAACACGGATTTTTACCCGAACATACAGTAAAGTGTCCGTGTCCGTGTTCGGGTAAAAAAAATCCAATTATTCGGTACGAACACGAATAATACAGTCCGTGTTCGCTCAACACTAGTGGTAAGTAAACGCCACAGTAGTACAAATCGTTCAGCTTCTCCTGGTGGATGGGACGCCGCTTCCGTGTCTGCGTTCCACCTCACCGGAACTCTACGGTCTCACGTTCCCGACGCACGTTTCGTTAGGCGTGCTAACGTCATCAGGGGATCATGTGACCGTACATTTCCTCACATCTTATATAGAGGTTCACACAGCTCTCAACAGCCAATCACCGGTCGCCGGAGTAAGAACCGCCCATTCTTTAGTAGATTGTTAGGTTCTTCCCTTCAGTAAGGGTGCCTCACGGGGACATATAGAAATGCAAGCGTTGCATTTGCCACAGGGAAAGAAGCCTTTTACATCCAGAAAGGTCGATTTTCTTTTAGGAGGGTCTGGTATGTTTGGGGCCAACATATGCCTAAGGTTTGGTGCTTTCCTGTAAATAAATTGTGGTTTAGCCGGTAGTATTTGGTTCAAAGTTCGGTCCTTCATTAAGATGGGCCAATACTTCCGGACAATTGCTTCAATTTCTTTGTAATTCCTATTGAAACCACAATTTATTTACAGGAAAGCGCCAAACCTTAGGCATATGTTGGCCCCAAACATACCAGACCCTCCTAAAAGAAAATCGACCTTTCTGGATGTAAAAGGCTTCTTTCCCTGTGGCAAATGCAACGCTTGCCAGATGTCAAAGAAAAACCCCAGAAAGATCACCACCTTCCATTCCAGAGCTACAGGCCAAAGATTCCAAATCAACAAATTAATATCATGTAGATCTACCCACGTGACCTACCTAATCAGCTGCCCTTGTGGGCTACAGTATATTGGCAGGACTACCCGCCAATTGTCTGTGAGGATTAATGAGCATGTGGGTAATGTGAGGAGAGGCTTTCCCAAACATAGCCTCTCCAACCATTTCCGCCTGTATCATAACAAGGATCCCTCGCTTATGTCTTTTTGTGGCATAGACAGAGTGGATAACCATTGGAGAGGAGGAAATATGACTAAAAAAGTCTCCATGAATGAGACCCAATGGATATATAGAATGAAGACTTTGGAACCATTGGGAATGAACATTGATATTGATTTGAATTGCTTTATCTCTAATTTTTAAATTTTAAGTTTAATACACAACATCAATTTTCCATCATTTTCAACCTGTATTTATGCTTCTTTTAAAATATTTTAGATAAATGTATGTGATTTTTATGTAATTTTAATTTTCGGTTAATTTTAGGATGTTGGAATAAAATGAATAAAATGTATTTATTTATTTAATTGAGTAATTTTTAGGTATATTGTTATTTAAATCGATTAGCTTATTGGTTAAATATCTCAGCACACAGCAACCCATCCCATAATACATTATTTACGAATTGGTACTGATATTGAGAGTATAGGGAATAACGACTAGTATGGCATTGAATGTTTTTAGCCAATCAAGGGTTAAATTCAACGGCAAACATAGTGAAAAGTCGTTCCTATATTTCCATTTCTATATGTCCCCGTGAGGCACCCTTACTGAAGGGAAGAACCTAACAATCTACTAAAGAATGGGCGGTTCTTACTCCGGCGACCGGTGATTGGCTGTTGAGAGCTGTGTGAACCTCTATATAAGATGTGAGGAAATGTACGGTCACATGATCCCCTGATGACGTTAGCACGCCTAACGAAACGTGCGTCGGGAACGTGAGACCGTAGAGTTCCGGTGAGGTGGAACGCAGACGCGGAAGCGGCGTCCCATCCACCAGGAGAAGCTGAACGATTTGTACTACTGTGGCGTTTACTTACCACTATGGAGTAAGTGCATTACCTTTTATTAAATCTCTTTATATGGCAATATTACGCTATTGGAGTTTCCTTATTTCTTATGACATGTTGTCCGTTGTCTCGGAGTCATCTGTTTACTTCTGGCTTATCACACACTGGATGTGAAGACTGTAATAGGAGATTTTGGAGCTCTTGTGGAGATACATTGCGATCATGACCCCCTATAACTAAGGGGTCAACTTCTTTTGGTAAGAAGTATTTTATCCGAGCACTGGGTGTATGGTGATTGGTGAAGGCATTTCACATCAAGTCCAATTGTATTTGCTGCTGGAACTTAAAGTTTGCACTGAGCACTTTTCAAGGACTATGTTTATTATTATTATTATTATTATTATTGCTATATTCATTGGAATATCCACCTTTAAATAATTGGTTCATATGTTTATGTTATTTATGCATTAGCACTTTATTGTGAGTATACTGCTGAGTGCAATAACCCATATTCACTATCACATAAATACGTTTTCCCAGTTTTTTGTGGTAGCATGAGGTGCCTCGGCTTATATTCTAGTCGGCTTATACTCGAGCATATACAGTAATAAAATATTTACAAAAATGTGAGGGGTGTACTCACTTTTGTGCGATACCGTGTATATATATATATATATATATAGTTTGTGAAGTAAGGATCACAGACAGACATACGTAAAAAGGCAGGCACCAGTATTTCCTGTGGTCTCTCTGAAGGCGATCCTACCCGATTACTGACTTACTATGCCCTTTTCTGCACTAGGGGAAATGTATCTAAACTGGTGCAGCCAGAATATGGTGCAGCTATTCATGACAAACAATCAGCTTTGTTGCAGTAAAACAGGTTAAAAAGTGCTGGTTGTCAAATTTCATAAAAGTGGACAAAATATTTGCATGTAAGAGAATTGTATTGTATTGTATTGTATTGTATTGTATTGTATTGTATTGAGAATTTTAAGAGAATTGTTCTCACAACATAATCAAAATTACATGCATTAAGGTAAATGCTCCCAAAAGACCTCAAGGTCTCATAGAAATAAAAATAAGAGTCCATCTGCCAATACACTAACTGTGAAGGTACCAATTGGGGTATTTGGGATTTCAACCATAAAAATCAGAACACCCTGTAACTATCATGTCCAACGAATGGCTTAAAAAAAGGTAGGGTAAAAAAGTAAAAAAGACAAAATCAAAAACAAAAGCCAAAGAGAGAAAGAAAAGGTCCCAGGGGTGGATGTATCAAGAGATATCAAAAATCCCAAAAGGTGGTTGTTAAAAAGTGATGGGTGTGTGTAATGGTGCCTTTCCACTGCATGGAACCGAGAGGTATGGCTCGCTTTTGTGCTTTTCCACTGCTGGTACCGCATGGTATGGTGTAGGAACAGTTCGGTACGGTACGGTATGGCGGCGCTTTTCCACTACATGGAACCGAACGGTATGGCTCTCTAAACAGTACCAAAAACAGTACCACCTCAGTTGTAGTTCCAAGAGGGCCGTTCCGGTACCATATCCCACAATCCTTTGCATGCAGCCTTGACTGTTTACACTACTAGCCACTGATTGGTCAGAAAATCGTTGTTATCCCACCCACTTACTTTAGTACTACTTTAGTGGAAAAGCAAACCATACCAAACCGTACCGAACCGTTCCAACACCATACCATGCGGTACCATACAGTGGAAAACCAAACCGGGCCAAGCAGGGCCGAGTAGAGCCGAGCCGGTACTTGCAGTGGAAAAGTGCCATAAGAGATCCAAGACGCACAAACTCTGAGAAATTTGTCATGTATGTCTGTCAAAATAGCTGTCAGTTTCTTGTTGACCATAATACATTTTTTGCAGTGTTTTACTGCCTCAGAACTAAGAATTGGGGATTTCCAGGCCCTGGCTTTGGTCAATTTGGTCGCCGTACAAAGAAGTATAACCAATTGCCATTCCGGTCTAAGCAGCTCTTCACTAGGTTAAGGAGAAGAGCCTCATATGTGTTCATTTTTAATATTAGAATGAGTTTGTGTACGGAGAAGCGCATAGACCTGGATCCATAATATTTTCACCTTAGGGCAGAACTACCAAAGAGCCATTGTCTCTGGCTGTGGACATTCAGGAAAACACGTCAAAGGATAATTTGGAACACAACTTCTATCCTTCATATTTAAAACTTATCTGAGAAGGCTGAAGATAGAAGCTAACTGGTTATTATGCACAACAGCTCCAGATTCTGTCTGCTCTAGTTTTAGTATATTCCCCCAATGTTGTCTTTGTGTGGAGGTGGTCAAACTGGTAGAAGCTGTTTGGTAGAGCCTACAGCAAAAA
Source organism: Pelophylax lessonae (assembly GCF_965119305.1). Classification (NCBI taxonomy): domain Eukaryota; kingdom Metazoa; phylum Chordata; class Amphibia; order Anura; family Ranidae; genus Pelophylax; species Pelophylax lessonae. Next base: position 323,771,300 of record NC_138770.1, on the reverse strand, counting down.
AACAACAGTGAGAAGTACAGTAGTGACATAACTAAATATTAAAAAAAGGTATACACCTTGATTTTGTTTTTTTTGTGCAAACAGCGGGTCGAACGGAAAAAAAAAAAAAAAAAAAACACAGATTACATTGCTGAACCATCAATTCCTGGTAGCAGGGGTATGTATATTACAAGACTGTCTGCACAGTATTACATTCCTCTGTCGGGTAACCACTGTATGTACAGATGTAGAGATATACTCTGCTAGCCATATGTCTTTTATTAACTCCTGATTGATTTTTGACATTGATAAGAACTACCCCCACTCATTACAGAATAAAGCTAGACCACTTCTATGGGGTAAGCACATGATGGGGGGGACATGCTAGGGTTGCATAGGCTGGTTTTCATTTGCTGAACTGGTTTTCTTTGGATAAGTGGTGCCTGCTCTGCACTTTAGCAAATGAACTAGGAGAAAATCCAAAGCAAATCCTCAGGTGGCCTTGTTTTCCCACTCAGCTCTTTCATCTTTTAGGGCCAGTTCACAATAGAACGCAGTGCCAGAAACCTATGTTCCATGCGCGTTTTCCAGACTGTTTAAAACCCACTGCACTTGTAATCTGATGCAGGTGTCAGTGTAATGCTAATTACACCCCAAAAGCAGGTCACAAATGCATTTGCCTGCACTGAATCCAGTGGCTCTATGTTTTGTAAAGTAGGGCATGCACTACTAATTTGCTTCGGCCTGTCACAATTTCTGCCCATTCTAATAAATGGGCTGAAATCGCAATGCACTCAGATTGGATGTGAATCGTACAGTTACTCTGCATTTTGTAAAGAGATCGGGTGCAATTTCAGCCTATTCAATTTAATAAGCTGAAATCGCACTGCACCTAGATTGTATGTAAATGTAGTTCATTATGTGAACTGGCTGGTCTTTTCCTTAATCCTTCCACTCTTTAACATGGGCTTTCTACTAGGGATGGGCCGAACACCCCCCTGTTTGGTTCGCACTAGAACTCCTGAACAGAGAAAAAGTTCTGATCCGAATGGCAAACCCTTTTAAAGGCTATGGACCCCAAAACTTAAAAAATCAAAAGTCCCCATTTTGAAGGCTTATATGCAAGTTATCGGCCATAAAAAAAGGTATGGGGGTCTGGGTACTGCCCTGAGGGACATGTATAAATGCAAACATTTTTTATTTTTTTTTAAAAGTCAATTTTTTCAGGACAGAGTTTTTAATGATGCTTAAAGTAAATCAATAAAAATCAAAAATTCCTTGAAAAATCTAGTGCCTTTGGGTCCCCTTAGTCTGCCTATAAAGTAGCGCATCAGTACCTACTGCAGCAAAACTGATATTTCTAAAGAAAAAAAAAAATTTGAAATGACATTTAAATTGGCAGCAATAAAATACCATTGCCGACAACAGAAAAATGTTTTTTTTTAAAATGGCACGGTGTCCCTTTTGTTCTAGTATGGGTTTTAAGAGGAACCCCACGCCAAAATGTAAACATAAAATGGCATGGGCTCCCCCAGAAGTCAATACTAGACCCTTATCTTAACATGCAGCCTGGCAGGTCAGGAAAGGGGGGGCGAGTGAGCGCCCCCCCTCCTGAACCATACTAGGCCACATGCTCTCAACATGGGGGGGTGATTTTGGGCGATGGTTGTTGGCATCTGCTCATTGGAATCTTGAAGCCCCCTTTAGCAAAGGAGCCCCACCTCCTGAATGAGTATCCCCTTATCCATTCACCAAAATATTGTAAAATTAAATAAAAACAGGAGGCAGTTTTTGACAATTCCTTGATTACCCAAAAATGGCATGGGGTCCCCCAGAAATCCATACCAGACCCTTATCCCAACATGCAGCCTGGCAGGTCAGGTAAGGTGGGGACGTGAACCACATAGGTGGGTGCTTTGAGGCACCCCAAAGCACCTTGTCCCAACGTTGATGGGGACATGAGCCTCTTCCTGCCAGCCCTGGGTGGTGTTTGCAGGCAGGGGGTTTATCAGAATCTGGAAGTCCCCAGATCCCGCATGGGGATGTGAAGGATTATGGGGTACATAGTACCCCTACCCATTCACCCAAAAAGTTTAGATACATTGTCAATCACAATGCCGCCGCCACCGCCGGACCCGAAAAAGAAAAAAAAAACTGCCCTCAACTAAGGCAAACCACTGAATACCTGGCTTACTGTTTGACAGTTCTCATATAGGTAAGGGTGGGGGCCATGTTACCTGGTGGCACCACCTCTTGTGATGACCCAGGATGCACCGGTTGGTGATGCCACAATGAGGGCAGGGCCCCTTACCTATAAGATCAGGCATTTGGCAGTTTGCCTTAGTTGACGGCAGAGTGTTTTTTTTTTTTTTTTTGCGAGTCAGCGGTGGGGGGAGTGGTAGCAGCAGCATGATTGACGATGGATCTACATCAGGGAAATTTATTTATTTTTTAATAAAGGAATTGTTTGTTTTTGTTGTTTTTTATTACTTTTTGACACTTTTTTGGTGAATGAATATGGGATACCATGTACCCTACACTAATTTATATGGAGTGGCAGGATCTGGGGCTCTTTTGTTAAAGATGGTTTCCAGATTCCGATAAGAAGACACCCACAACCACCATCCAGGGTTGATTGGGACAAGGTGCTTTGGGGTGGGGGGGGCAGAGTCTCATTCCCCCTTTCTTGGCCTGCATACTCGGTATGTTTTTTTTTTTTTTTCACTTTTTTATTGCCAGCAATGTTTTATGCTTATTTAGCTGTCAGGGGGAAAGCCCATTGACAGCTGATGACTCATCGGTTATTAAGGACCCCGCGGTTGGCTTCGCGGCCACACCCCTAACAACCAGCTATTTACTGAGCCCTGATTGGGCAAAGCTTTGCCCAATCAGGGCTTAGAATGCACTGTGCAGCATTCATTTGGATGTTCAGTGAACGGGCGAACAGACAATATTCAGGCCGAACTTTTGCTTGTCCCGAACCGTTCGCTCAACTCTACTCTCTACCTTTCTTTCTCACAGTTGTGTCCTCTCTTTCCTTCACCCATCTTTCCCACCTCTATATATTTCACCCTCACTTCTGTTCCCTCCTTATTACTGCACTTATCATCTCCTGCTAAGGGCATGTCCCTTCATATAAATAACACTGCCATATTACCTCCCTCACACTTCTGCTTCTCCTATCTTCTGGGGATATATCCCCAAACCCTGGACTTCCATAATTTACCTGTGGCCAATGCACCCATCACCCCACTCCCTTTGACTGCAGCTGCAATCCATACAATTTTGTTTCTATTCCTCCTTTTCTCAAAACCAGTCTCCTCTTCTCATGCAACCTCTGGAATACCTGCACTGTCAGTACAAATTCACCTCTGTCCATGAACTTTATCACTAACTCCTTTAATTTCCTTGTTACTGAAACCTGGCTTCAAGAATCTGACTGTGCTTCTCCAGCTTCCCTCATCCCAGACTTCTTTGGACTCACTCTTCAAGACTCAGTGGACAGAAGGGAAGTGGAGTTGGAATGCTTCTATCCCCACAAAGCAACTTTCATATTCTTCACTCACCGCCCTCCCTGTCCCTATCTTCATTTGTATATATATATAATTAGTGTATCTAGCATCTAGCAATGTATTCAAAGTTTTATTTTAGTAACTACATTACCCTCCCTAGCGGTATTCTCAAGTGTGGCTCGGGGGTTAATATACAGTGCCCAAAGCGGTAACCCCAAGCCACACTCAGGATTACCCCACAATCAAAACGTACCTTCCACTGCAATCCCCCGCCGCCCTTCCCCGCCATCCTCCAGCCATCCTCCCGCTGCGTGATCTGGCTGATGCCGGCACCTTCTTTCGGTTTCTTTCCCTGTGAACGCCGCGACGCAGGGTGGTGGAACCGGCGGGAGATTCAAAAAATAAAAAAACAAATGACATGATACAGTGTAATCTGTTAGGATTACAACTTTGTATCATGCCATTTCAGCACAGGTTTTCACCTAGTGGCTTTTCTAGTGCCCTGCCTGTACTTTTCGCGGTCCACGGCATCCAAAAAGCATTCTTTTAGCTCAAAGCGCTTTTGGATGAACTGAAAAACAGCGATGGTGAATCGGAATTATTTGAAGAACTGAGCGATAGTGATTTGTGGGAAAATTTGTCATCAGGTAGTAAAAGTAACGACAGCGACGATTCTGCGATTGAGCTCAGCGATGTGCGAACTTGGTGCTCTATTGACTGCGGTACGAATCAGGCAGTGCCCCCAAGATTCCCATTTACTGGAGCACCTGGTATGAAAGTTGACATTGACCATGACAACCCCTTGGCATAGCTACAATTATTTCTGACCGATGAGGTTATTGAAAAAATAGTTACCGAGTCAAACTGGTACAAAGAGCAACAATTGGCTACAGATCAGAAGTTTACAAGATGCAGAAATTGGGAACCAGTGACCAAAGATGACATTTGGAAATTTCTGGGCCTTATAATTCTTCAGGGAGTGGTGGGGAAACCCCTGCAGAAGTGGTATTGGACAATCAATACATTACTTGCCACACACAATTTGATGACATTTATTTTTATTATATTATAATTTATGATTCTGTGTTTTAAACTTTATCATACCCGGGATGTCTACTAGACTCTTGTTTGGACAGATTTAAGTGAGTTACTCCTAAGATATTACAGGCCTAAATTATAAAACATATTCCCATGCAAAACAATGTACCGCTTTTAGCACAAAAATTCAGACATAATCAGACCGCCAGGGAGGTTAATTATTTGTGAAGTGGAATATAAATGTTTTTCATGTTTACATTATAACAGACATTTGTTATAGTGTATTCCAGCTTGAATTCACCTGTTCGTTTTACAAAATATTATAAATAAATGCCAAAGATCATTTAGTATCCATTAAAATAAGTTGGTAAATCCACTCCTATTTATATATAATATTTAACAAGAGTTTATCATCCACAATTCTTAAAAAATTTTACAGAAATCCATTATTCATAACCACTTCCCTCTCATATGATGTCCTGGACTTTGAGTGGAGATATTTAAATGATAATTGCAGCTGGAGGCATCATTCAGATATCATTATTTTTTGCTTGCAATTCCCTGCACCGTAAGAACAATCATAGCGGCTGTTGAGCCACTTGATTGTTTTTACAGGCGGCAGGAGGGGCGTCTCCCCCACTCTCCTGCTGCCCTCTAGTGCTTCTACAAGCTCACCCGTGTGACCAGTGAACCGGAAAAGAAATCAGCCAGCAGCGGAAGTTTACCCCGGGTATAAGATATATCCCGGGTAACTATAGGCCGGTCAGCCTAACATCAGTACTCTGCAAGATTTTTGAGGTGATGTTAAGGGACCACATACAAGGCTATAGTAATAGAAATGGTATTATTAGTAGTAATCAGCATTGATTCATGAAAAATCGTTCTTGCCAGACCAATCTATTAACCTTCTATGATGAAGTGAGCTGCCACCTAGATAAAGGTAAGCCTGTGGATGTGGTGTATCTGGACTTTGCAAAGGCCTTTGACACCGTTCCCCACAAATGCTTACTGTTCAAACTAAGGAAGGTAGGTATGGACCATAAGGTGAGTACTTGGATAGAGAACTGGCTCCAGGAGAGGTTGCAAAGGGTGGTGATTAATGGGGAGTACTCAGATTGGGTGGGTGTGGAAAGCGGGGTCCCCCAGGGTTCTGTCCTGGGGCCAGTCCTGTTTAATTTATTCATAAATGATCTAGAGGAGGGGATATCGAGTAAAATCTCGGTATTTGCGGATGATACTAAACTAAGCATGCCAATATCTTCTGGGCAGGATGTGGAAACCTTACAAGCGGACCTGAACAAAATAATGGGGTGGGCAACTACATGGCAGATGAGGTTTAACCACTTTAACACTGCTCACTGTGCCTCTACTGCGGCACAGTGGCTCGTTATCGTCTGGCGACGTAGACCTACGTCACCAGACATCTCCCTCTCTCGACGGCGTGTGCGCGCCGCTGGAGGCTCGTTCCCGCTATATTCAGTCACAGTGGGAGTCGGGCCAGGGTAGGAGCGGCGGTGATCAGCGCCGCTCTTCCCCGATCGTCGGGGATCGAGTGTGGAGATCTGCCCGTTTGTGTAATCAAAGCGGGTGGATCTCCTAAGTGACAGGCAGGGTCAGATTGCAGGATTCAGCATAGCTGAACCTGCGATCTGTGCCTGTGTCACACAGTCCCCTCCCCCCACACATGTCAGTAAGCACCAGGCATAGATTAACCCCTTGATCACCAATAAAAGTGAACCCCTTCCCTGCCAGTGTCATTTTTACAGTAACAGTGCATATTTTAGCACTGATTACTGTAGTAATGTCACTGGTACCCCCAAAAGTGCCAAAAATGTCAGTCAAGGGTCCGATCTGTCCACCGCAATGTCGCAGTCCCGCAAAATAAATCGCAGATCACCGCCAGATCGCCGCCATTACTAGTTTAAAAAAAAAAACAATAAAAATTACATAAATTTCCCGTAGTTAGTAGCTGCGATAACTTTTGCGCAAACCAATCAAAATATGTTTATTGCAATTTTTTTTACCAAAAATATGTAGCAGAAAACAAATTGGCCTAAAATGTTAAAAAATTTTGATTTTTAATTTTTTTTTGGGGGGGGGGGGATTTCATATAAAAAAATGTGAAAAATATTGTTATTTTTTTAAAATTGTCGCTCTTTTTTTGTTTATAGCGCAAAAAGTAAAAATCGCACAGGTGCTCAAATACCACCAAAAGAAAGCTCTATTTGTGGGGAAAAAAGAAAACAATTTATTTTGGGTACAACATCGCACAACCGCGCAATTGTCCGTTAAAGTAACGCAGTGCCGAATCGCAAAATATGGCCTGGTCAGGAATGGGGTAAAATCTTCTGGTCTTAAAGCGGTTAAAAATACGCTCATTGAGAATTTTTTTGTCAAAGACATGTAGCTAAATACATTTTGGCCTAAATATATGACAAAAATTGAATATATTGGATATTTTTTAACTGTCAAAGTAGAAAAATATTGTTATTTTTTTTAAATTGTCGCTTTTTTTTATTAATATCGCAAAAAATGAAAAGTGCAGAGATGATCAAATACCACCAAAAGAAAGCTCTGTTTGTGGGAAAAAAAGGACGTAAATTTCGTTTGGGTACGGCGTTGCATGACCGCGCAATTGTCAGTTAAAGTTGCACAGTGCCGAATCGCAAAAAGTGGCCAAGACGTAAAGCAGGAAAATCCTCCGGTGGTAAAGTGGTTAATGTTGAAAAATGTAAAGTAATGCACTTGGGTGCCAGAAACCAGAAAGCAAGCTACTCATTAGGGGGGGATCCTCTGGGTGAGTCTAGGATGGAAAAGGATCTGGGAGTACTGGTAGACAACAGGCTTGGCAGTGGCATGCAATGCCAAGCCGCTGCAAGCAAAGCCAACAGAATACTCGGATGTATAAAAAAGGGGATTCATTCCAGAAATAAAGAGATTATTCTCCCGCTCTACAAGACTCTGGTGAGGCCACATCTGGAGTATGCTGTCCAGTTCTGGGCACCGGTCCTCAGGAAGGATGTGCTTGAACTGGAGAAAGTCCAGAGAAGGGCAACAAAAATAATTAGGGGAATGAAGGACATCAGCTATGAGCAAAGACTACAAGCACTGAACCTATTCTCTATGGAGAAGAGAGGATTGAGGGGGGATATGATATCAATGTACAAATACTGTACTGTCAGCCCTAGCATATGGAAAAATCTATTCAGAGAAAGGGAATACAATAAGACACGTGGCCACTCACTAAAACTAGAGGAAAGGCGGTTTAACCTTAAAATACACAGGGGGTTCTTCACTGTAAGAGCAGTAAGGATGTGGAATTCTCTTCCACAAGCAGTCATATCAGCAGGGAGCATTGATAGTTTCAAAAAACTTTTAGATGGGCACCTTAAAGACCACAACATACAGGCGTATACAATGTACGGCTAACAGCAAACACACACATACATTATAGGTTGAACTGGATGGGCTGATGTCTTTTTTCAACCTCACTAACAATGTAACTATGTAACCATAGAGAATACCGAGGACCAGATGGTCCCCGCCAGTCTCTATGACCTTCTGAGGGCTGGGTGCGATGTTATGACGTCATGCCCGGCCCGGCAAATGAAAACACTGCTGTGTACTTGGCTGGAAAGGCTGAGATTGTTTTTTTTTTATCTCAGTCTTTTTAGCCTGGAGGAGAGATCTGGGGTCTTATAGACCCCAGATCTCTCCATAAAGAGGACCTGTCATGCCCTATTCCTATTTCAAGGGATGCTGGCATTCTTTGTAATAGGAATAAAAGTGATCAAAAAATGATTTAAAGGGAAAGTGTAAAAATAAACAAAATTAAATAAAATGAACAAAAATTGAAAGCGCCCCCATTCCCGCGTGCTGGCACGCAGAAGCGAACGCATACATACATCACGCCCACATATGTAAATGGCGTTTGAGCCACACATGTGAGGTATCGCCATGAACGTAAAAGTGAGAGCATGTTAGGTAGGTTCTAAAGTGTGACATAGGTTAGGTTCTAAAGTGTGACATTTTAGGTATCTATTTACTCAACATAACAACATTTTTTACATTATTCAAAAAAATTGGGCTACCTTTATTGTTTTTTTTTTTTAAATTCATGAAACAGTTTTTTTTTCCAAAAAAAGTGTTTGAAAAATTGCTGCACAAATACCGTGTGACATAAAATGTTGAAATGACCACCATTTTATTCCTTATGCTTTCTGCTTAAAAAAATATATAAAATACCTGGGGGCTCTGAGTAATTTTCTAGCAAAACAATTATGATTTTTACATGTAGGAGAGGAGTGCCAGAATAGACTGGTATGGAAGTGGTTAAAAAAGCAATGTCTTATCCCCATTTTCCACAGAATATATGTCTAAAGCTTTCCAGAAGAGCAAAGTTTCTTTACCATTAAAGTGGTTGTTAAAGCAGAAGCTTTTTTTTTTATCTTAATGCTTTCTATGCGTTATGATAAAAACCTTCTATGTGCAGCAGCCCCCCTCAGCCCCTCTATTACTTACCTGAGGTCCATCTAGATCCAGTTATGTAGCAGGAGTGTCTCGGCTACCTGGGACTCCCATCCTTTGGCTAAGACAGCAGCACAGTGCTATTGGCTCCTGCTGCTGTCAATCAAAGCCAGTAAGCTAAAGAGGAGAAGAAGGGGCAGGGCCAGGCATGTGGCACCATGTCTAAATGGGCACAGCTGTGGCTCAGCTCGGGTGGCCCGATAGCAAGATGCTTGCTGTGGGGGCACTCAACAGGAGGGAGGAGCCAGGAACACTGAAGATGGACCCGAGAAGAGGAGGATCTGGGCTGCTCCTTGCAAAACCACTGTACAGAGCAGGTAAGTATGACATGTTTGTTATTTTTAACTAAAGAAAAATTAGACTTTAGTATTACTTTAACATGGAATATTCTTGTTGACAAGCTCAACGTATCATTCACTTCATCAAGAGCTACAAATGGGACAAGACTGACATATCTAAATACAAAATATAAAGATAATTAACAAAGGTTGTGCACGCATATATCATTACATATGATTACATTGTATCATTACTTTACAATTCAGTTATATGAAAACACCTTTCAGTGCCCTCGTAGTTGCTTGAAAATCTTGACCTTATTTTTAGTTGTCTGTTGCTGAATCTGCTAGTTTTGAGTACTAGGGATGTGAGCCTGTGCCTGAAACACACATAAAACTGGAAGACAGGGAAAAGCGCTGTGCCAAGATACAATCAGTAATAAGCATGACCATTAAAGTAATGAGCAGTGAACAGTTTATTCCATAAAAAATGTGGCATAAAGGTTTAAAGATATAGCCAACCAGCAAAGCAGGACCAAGTTAGCCTAGGATCTGATGTATCTGAGTCTGGAGCCAGAAGAAAGGTATAGGAGCTCTTGTGGCGAGTAGGATAGAAGCTGGACCCAGAGAGGATGGAAAGTGCTGGCTGCAGCCGGGGATCCAAAGAAGTACCTTGTATGCTGCCATGTGGTCTGAGGGATCCAGAAATGAGCCTCCTGTACAGTCTTTAGGATGGAACAGGCTGGTGAAACCCGGGCAGATGTAGAGCATCAGTTGTAGCCCGGATACCTGGAGGTGACAACTGCATGCACAGGAGAAAACAATGCCAGCAGCCTACACATGACATTTTCCACCTGGGCAGTTGTCTATGTGTCTGGTGATTTGTTTTTATATCTTAAACACATATGAACTAGGAGATTTCATGTATTTAAAAGTTTATCTGAACAATCAATAAAGAAAATAAGAATGTCTAAAATAACTGTTTCATGATTATTCATAATGAAAAGGAAATATTATTTATATAGGCTAAATAATATTTTTAATGACACATGTTAGAAGGTTTTGTCTTTGTGATAGTTGACATAATTCTGGTAACCACTCAAAGTTAGTTTGGAATGTTATTCTGAACATTGTCTGTAAAGAAAAATTTGTAACTAGGCTGGTTATTTCTGTATTTTAATGCACATTGTTTCCATTTCAGCACCTTGCGGATATAATGTGTCATCGGAAAATGGCACCATTTACTCTCCAGGATTTCCAGATGAATATCCCAATTCAAAGGATTGTACTTGGTTTATTTCTGTTCCACAGGGTCATGGGGTTTATATTAACTTTACTTTGCTCCAGACCGAACTAGTGAATGATTACATTGCAGTATGGTATGTGACCCATAGTAAATAAATTGCTTTTAAATTGATTATTTTCCTTGACTCTGCAACTATGTAATGGATGTGGGACTACTGCCTGACATTTTTAAGAAGTGAAATAATAACACATAAGGTCAGAACATGAATTTGAAAAACTAATCAATTTTTATAGATACATGCATAGCACAAATTAAATAAGTAATCAATCGCTAACATTTTACCTCTCTCTCATAGTCTGAGGTCTTATAAAAAACTCTCTGGCAGAGATAGATAATATACTGTGAAATGCAGTACGTTTGAGGAACACATTTCTCATTCATTTAAGGTGAAGTATAGCAAAGTGAATTACATTCACAACAAAAAGCTGTGAAAGTATACTCTAGAAAATGTATGTAACATACATTGCTGTAGGTGTTGACAGTAGGACAGCTGTAGGTGTTGGCAGTAAGACAAAGGGCATGAGCACATGCTGGTCATGAAATTCATACAAACCACTATATAGTATAGTCAATATAGAAGAACTCAGCAGATTATATTGGTGGGACATTTGTTCAGCGCTTGTGATCAAACAAAAGTGTAGCTTGGCTAAGGATGGTTTCAAGTATGGTTAAATCTATTTCCCTGACACAGTCTGAGCATGACATAAATTTGATTTAAGTATTCTAGTGGAAAAGTCACTTGATTTATGAAAGCATATAACTAAAGCCCTGATTAAAAAAAAAAAAAGAGAGAGAATCTATTTTTGTAACATCTAGCATTTTAGTTTGTGGAACTAAGGAGATACAATGATGACGATTTGCAGGTAATTCTTGACAGGGAGCTTTGTTTTCAAGAACAATTTTGAAATAACCTGTGTGACATGGGGTTGTTAGCTATTGTGGTAAATGTGCTTATACAGGGAGTTTACTCCATGCCAGAAGTACATTTCAGGAATTTTCCTGCCCACTTTTATTTAAAAGAAAGCAAAAAGTTCACAAAATAAATATCTTCTCATGCAGGGGGTTATCATCAATATGACAAAACAATATTCAAGCCTTCTGGCTCTTTTTGTCAGCCCTGCGGCTCAGGCCTCATGCCTTGGTCTTGTCCAGCCCATTTAGCACCCGTCCCCAGTGCTAGTACACAAATTCTGTACCCCCTACAGCTGTGTCTTTCCTTTACAGATCCCAGCTTTTCCATCTCTCATAGACTCTCTCTCTCTGACCCAGGCTTCTGGCTGATGGCACTTCTGAGCACTGGGTGAGACCCGGCCTCTCATTATTTTGGCCATTCCCATCCTGGACAGCAAGTTGCAGATGTGCAACTCTTGTCTCGCTTACAATCACTGACCCGTTCAGAAGAGTGCAGCGCTGTCCTCTAATCCTGCTTTCCTAAAATAATAGCACACACCTGTGCCATTAGTGAGCCCATTTTCTCCAAACCTGGCCCAGACTGCCTTATCACATAGTGGCATGGCCTCATCTTGCTACACCTGTTTCTGTAGCTGTCCCTTGACCCCTACCTTAAAGTACAATATATCTAAACCTCATAAAAAAATGTAATACTATATATTTCAGCCTTTACTCACATTGGAGCTGCAGTACTTTTTTGAATCTGCATTGCTCTTTTTATGGCCAAGTATATGTATTTTTTTTCCTGATAGAAATCCATCCTGTGCATTGAATTGCAATCTCAAACAATGCCATCAGCTTTCTCAGCTATCTTCTGTGAACAGTAGAAAACCTAATCCCTAGTTAATGGGAATAGGAAAACATAGAGGTATTACTAGTCCAAATCAGGAGAGAAGCTAGGGTGACTACAGTGTAGTTAGTAAGCAGCACTGTGACAGAGAGTTTCTTATTGGCAAAATCACAAAGAGAAAATGTAATTAAAGCCTTGACTTAAAAATTAGCATTTATTTATTTATCTTGAAACGCTTAGTATTTTAGGTTCAAATATTTTAATTATTATTACTTTAGGGAGCAAAAAGTAATAGAAAACAAACAAACCAATGTAAATGTCAGCAAATGTACTTAATAGCATACAAATAGTGCCAGAATTAACAGGGCATAAAGGATCACAACTCCAAAGGATCAGACAAGGTTAAAAATACATCTGATGCTATCAGGAGAGATCCGCTGTGTACACATTGGACTGGTGTGCTTCACAGCATTGCCCCATAGAGGGAGAGAATAAACCAACTCCATAGGGCAGAAAAGAGAAAGTCAAGAGGTAAAGGAAGAAAAAGAGAGAGAGAGTGGTAAAAAAAGACAGAAAGACCTAGAGCTCATGGTGAACAGTAGTGCCATACAGACAGCCAAGTGCAGGTGACAAGCGTATTGTGATATAAATTGCCCAGGGCTCCCACGTTTGCTCAAATAGTTCCTGTTTATTAATAATAATATTAGCCACTTTCTCATGTAACATTATCCAGGAATGGATATCTTATTCTTCATACTGGGGACAGATACAGAGGGAGAGTTCCAAGCTCCAGCAACACTAATATTTTAGCTTATTTTAAAAATAAAAGATTGAAAAAATGTATGCAGTCTCTGCTTACAAGAACAGGTAAGCTGCAATATATTACTTTTCTTTTTTGGGCTTTAGATATGCTTTAACCTAACCCTTAAGTTGACCCTAATTCTTAACCCTACTCTCAAATGTATAGTAAAACCTACCAGAAGAAACATTGTCACTTTCCCCATGTAGATCAAAGTGACAATTGCATATCCCTTGTAATCACCTGAGCTACGCTCAATCACAGGTCCTTGTTCCTCCACAGCTTTAACAGTTAACTCCAATGTAACTTAACTGCTAACTTGACCCGCAACATTAAATTTAATCCTGCAACCTGACACATACTTTGTTGAGCATAAACTACGCAGCTTCCTGTCCCATACCAAGATCCACCAACACTCTACCAACAAAGCAGGGATAAGAAACAAAGAGATCTTTAGTAAAAATCATCAGACATTACACAAATTAACACTTGTTAGGCACACATTTAAACCCTTGATTACCCAAAATTTTAACCCCTTCCCAGCCAGTGTCATTAGTGCAGTGGCCGTGTATGTTATTATGACTGATCACTTTATTAGTATCATGTGATGGCAGTGGCAGTTAGTCAGTTCCCACTCATTGGCAGTTAGTGTCCAATTTCCCACTGCACTATCACCTGATCACTGCCATTAGTAGTATAAAAAAAATTTCCAGTATTTATACCATAGTTTGTGGCCACTATAACTTTCATGCAAAGCAATCAAAATACACTTATTTTTTTATTTTTATGTTTTGGTCGAAAATTATGAAAAATTAGATTTTTATTTGTTGGATATGTTTTATAGCAAACATTTTTTATTTTTTCAAAATTGTTTTTTTTTTTTTTTTCTCTCGTTTATATAATAAAGGATAACCAAAAAAACCCAGTGGTGATCAAATACCACTAAAAGAAAGCTGTGATTGTGTTAAAAAAAATGTAAAATTTTGTTAGGGTAAAGTGTTGCAAGTACCAGTTAAACTAGCGCAGTGCTAAATAGCAAACAATTGCCTAATAATGAAGGCGGTAAAACCTTTCGGGGCTGAGGTGGTTAAAAGTATTTCTCTTGGCTGCTTAGTTTCCTATTTTGAAAGAAAATATTGGTTAAGCAAGATACCAAAATCACTTCCATGAACTTGACTTCAGAAAAAAGGCAATTTTAATATCTACTGCACACGGTGGCAAGCTCAATATTTTAACATAACCTGCTAGACAAATGCAGCCACACAAATACAGTAGCTGCAGTGCCCTTTTTTTTTTAACCAAGCAGTATACAGTATTTTCTTTTGGCTTATCCTGAATTTTGAGAACATTCAAGTAGGCATATGGGCTGTAACTTTGATAACAGGCATTGTAAAATAATGCTAGCTTTTGTATTTAAACATTCACTATTGAATTCATACTCGGGTGGTCAAAAATTGTCATAAAGAAAGAACAGAACAGACCAAGAGTTAAATGATTTCAAACAACCTCTTGCTAATCTCTGATGTACTTGAGTACATATCACAAAAGGATGAGGATGCTGTTGAAATTCAGACATTGCTTTCTACAAAGGCAAGATAAAATAAATGTTTTATGCTGTCAAAGGTCTCCTAGGTGACAGCGGGTTCTTTTTTTAAAAATTCCAATTGAACAACTGCCTAAGACCATAGCGAATAGTGTTTAAAGAATGCTGTTACAAGGTATGGCGTCAGGTATTATACCATGTCTTGTAGGTGGTCAAATGATTAAAAAAAAAATCAATCTACTTATACATTTACATAGGTGGTACATTTTTAAATAATGTACATATGGAATATTTTTTAATACATTGGACTGATTTACTAAAGGCAAATAGGCTGCTTTCTGAAAAGTGTATTATTGCTTAGCAAAGAATTTGCTCTTTCCAGAGATATTGTCACATTGTGCCTTTTAAAATTGAAATGATCTACCCCTTTAGTAAATCACATCTATTACACGCAAGTATAATACTATTATTACTTTTAAATACACAGTTTTTACTGACTATTTATGTTTTTTATATATTTTATATATATATATATATATATTTTATATATGTTTTATATATTTAGGGATGGAATTGATCAGAATTCTCCACAGCTTGGTGTTTTTAGTGGAAACACAGCCCTTGAAACAGCATATAGTTCATCTAATCAAGTACTTATTAAATTTCACAGCGACTTTTCAACTGGGGGATTTTTTGTTCTGAATTTTCATGGTAAGTTACCGGAAATATGTTCTGTATATGTATACTGATTGCAGTCTATAGTTTTCAAAATTGTATTATATGTGCTTAGTAAAGTACCTTGGTTAGCTTTTAGCACTGCTTCCTGAGTGCTATACAGCAATCCTCTCACATAGAGGTATGGTGTAATTTAATTTATTTTCCTCCTATATTTTTAAGATGTATCCATTTTATGCTTTAACTACATCACACAGAGATAAACCCACTGAGCAAGGGTTCAGATCAGGTTGACGTAGCATAAAGCAGGCTACATTCCCTTTATTATACATATGCCATCCATCCCCCTCCCCCACCACCACCACAACCTTTATCATAATCCAACACAACCTAGCTATAGAGTCCAAAAATTAGCTTCTTTGAGGCAATGTGTTTATCAATTAGTTGAATAAATTCAAACATACTTTGATTTTTTTTTAGATCTGCTTGGACTATTGGTATATTGAGCATATGAAATTAAAAGATAATGTTTAAATACAGCTGAGTCTTTCAATTTTGGTCACAATCTTCTCATTTATCCCTTGTAGTTACAATCTCTATTGAAAACAAATGAGTATTAAAATCCATTCACCTCTGATTTTCTGCAAATGTGTGTAGCATAAGTTTAATTTTAAACAATCCAGACTGCCTATTTAACATCATGTATTCAATATTTGCCATATGACCAAGCTAGTTTATGTAGACCAGTGTGGCTTTATACCGGGCATATCTAATTCTGATGATATTTATACAGTGTTACTAAACATTTAAAACCAAGTCAGTGGCATTAGGTGATAGAGAAACATTGTCCTTAGATGCAGCTAAGGTTTCTGGCAGCATTGCATGGTCTTACCTGTGGGAGGTGCTGCATCATTTTGATATAGGGCCTAGACATATAATTTGGATCCAACTTCTCTAAACTAAACCAATGGCACAGATTAGTGTTCAATAGGAAATATTCTCTTCTTCTAATTCCCTCTAGAGGCACTAGGCAGGGGTGCCCCCTATTGCCCCTTCACAAAAGAGCGGTATGAGCCTCTACTGACATATCTGGTTTTATGTGATTTCCTAGAGGAAAAGATTGTACTTTATGCAAATGATACCATATTTTTTTCTCATAAAGACTAGCACTTTCTTAATAAATCGAATTACCTTAATCCATAAAATTTGGGACAAATCCGTTTTACTACCCTATTAGGTCACCCTTGCCTGATATTGCAAGTAGTTGACACATTTCAATAACTTGGTATCAACATCTCATCACTCACTTGTAGTGCACCTCACTATAAATCTGCTGCCATTAATTTCTAAACTCGATTTGAAATGCAGGAGCTAATGCCACCTTCTGTAGTTGGCCATATCAACCTGGTTAAAATGATTTGGCTCCCACAGATCCTCCCAATATGGATACTAAAATGCTGGTTTCATATCCTTAACACTCTGATCCGTGAGCTGGTTTAGAAACAAGGTCGCCCTAGGATTAAGGTGAAAACACTGCAAAGACCCTTAAATGAAGGAGGATATGCACTCCCTAATTTGCATTTCTGTTATCTGGCAGTATGATCCAATGGTCTCCTTTACTCTCCAGTAGTAAATACCAAGCATATTCTAATAGAACAGATCCTAGACCTGACACCACTGGTATCACAGTTTTGATCTTTGATTAACTTTAAATCCTTACATACTTTACTGATGTTTTAAAAGGTTTGGGATGTATTTTAATTTGTGTTACATAATGGAGGCTCTTTTGTGTATACCCCTCTACGGGACAATAATGCTCTCCCTGAAATAGCCAAATTAGGTACAGTCGAACAGTGGAAAACACAGGAAATAACATAAGTTTATCTTTTTTTTTTTTTTTTTGAGAACAATGTGTTGCAGTTTTTTTTCAACAACCTATACTTCCTAATGGTTTGCATCTACCAATATCTCAAATTGCAGCACACAATTCATTCCAATAAAGCAAGCCAGCCTAACTTAAATTTTAAAGACCAATTGTGTTTAATACTGTGCTTAAAGCTACATCTAAAAAGAGGAATGTCTCTCATTTCTATTTGGACTTAATTCCCATTTACACTTAGTCCCCCTTCCATGCAGGTCTAAGTGGGAACAAGACGTGGGTACAATATCTAAGGAACAGTTGAAGTTTATTTTGCAAATGGTTCCCTCTGCATCTCTTACCGGGGATCTGATGCATATATTGTGGTGCTGCCCCAAATTGTTCAGATACTGGCAAGATATTGTGGATCTGGTGGCTATGAAATGGCTATTTCCTTCCACTCCCACAGTTGCTCATTGGATCAGAGAGGTTGATACCTCACTTTAGTTTGAAAAATTGGGATTGCCCGAGCAAATTTGAAAAATTGTGGGAAGCTGGGCTCAGAGAATACGGAATGTTATCTTGATACCCTATTTATTGTATTTGTAAATTGTACCTGTTTTAGGCCCCGTTCACAGTGGGGCGATCCAACTTACCGGGCGACCTCGGAGCGGCCGTCACGGACTTCATAACATTGAAGTCTATGACGGTCACTCCGGGTCGCCCCAAAGAAGCTCCGGACCCTTTTTCTAAGTTGGAGCGACTTGTGTCGCTCCTATTAGAACGGGTCCGCAGCTTCTCTATGGAAGGTGACCTACGGCGACCTGTGAGGCGACACACGTCCTGTGCCTGTGTAATGTAAACACAGGCACAGGAAATTATGTAATCTTCTCTCCTGGAGTCCTTTTCAGATCCAGCATGAGAAGAGAGAACATCTACTGTGAGTAAAAGCACCACACTCACACCAGAACACATAGTTAGGCACATTTAACCCCTTGATCTCTCCCCCCCCCAGTTAACCCATTTGCACCCTGTCACAGTGTTATTAGGTACAGTGTACAGATATTTTACTGATCACTGTATTTAGTGTCATTGGTTGCGCTAGAAAGCGTTAGTGGCAGTTAGTGTCAGTTAGCGTCAGAGTACCCGCCATATATTCCCTAATAACGTTTTCATCCTCTGAGCACCCTCAGTCAACCCTTTCACTGCCCTATCACAGTGTCATTAGTACAGTGTACAGTTCTTTTTCTGTATTAGCGTCACAGGTGACGCCAGATAGTGTTAGCGTCAGTTAGCGTCAATCCCATTCAGCATCAGATTCCCCGCCACATATACACTAATAAATTTTAACATTTTGATTACCGGTAAAACTATCACACACACACACACACACTCTCTGATCAGATCACTATGATACTAGCATCCCCAATAGTATAGTGTTCCCAAAAATGCAGCATTAGCAGGATAAGCCCGGACACCTGTCAGCACCTGAGTTTAGCTCCTCCCTCACCCCCCATCAAGTGAAGTATCAGTGGATCACTGTCACTTCTTATACACAGTTCACAAAACCACAATATTAGCAGTTTTAGAGAGGTGCTTATCTCCACATGATCTTACTGGACTATTGAGACCAAGGGAGAGGAACACTGGGGAAGAACGCTGAGAGGATCTCATGGCTATTTATGTTTTGGATAGGATCTGCTGCCCATATTAACCTTTGTAACAAGGGTCGATGCAATTTGGTAAGAAGCTGTTGGGATTGGGTGTAGTGGTGGTCCTTACAGCACTAATAGAGGATTATATCAACGGAAAGATCACTTTTAAGTTCTCCCCTTGGATGTGGACTGTCTCTATGAACCGATTAGAGCTACACTTACTCCTACTATTAACATTTTTAGGCCTGATCTCTGCTAGTGCTAGCAGTTACATTTTTTGCAGCCTTTCAAACAGTCCCTGACAAACAGGTGCTTTTTTCCCTGTGAGTCACACTAGGTACCTATATATTTATTGGCCAAAATTTCCAAAGAAAGGTACATTAGTGAAGAGGCCTACAGGATACTGAGCATGACAGATGAGTGCGATGGGGAACCCTCACCATCAGAATTAGGCTGAGTATTCAAACCTGTATAGAGCAGCGGCACCCTAACAGATAGCTCTGACAATAGAGTAGTGGTCCCTAATAAGATCAGGCACCTCGTTCCCAGGTTCCTGAGGTGCTACATTGGCATAATTCTCATATGCAGCAGAGTGCCAGTAACAGTGCTGCTCTACCTTCTGGTGAACTGATGAGCACCAGCGGCCTAGTACATCCTGGTCATAGACAAACCAGCACTGCAGTAACACTTGGTGACATGGCAAGCCTCATAAGTGCAGGTCAAGCTGGTGTGGTGGCTAGCACAAGTAGTGTCCGGCATCCACCAATAATTCAAACACTGGCCTGTAGAGCCCATAGTGCCCTTCCTGTTGTATTTGCGATTCCTGATTGGCAGCCCACAAATTCTGCAGTGCCCGTACTTAGCTCATTCACTGGCCAAACCGGAATTCAGGTGGAAATAGCAGATTTACTCCCCTTGGTTTCTTCAAGCTGTTTTTCATAGAAGATCTGTATGGATCGATTGTGAACCAAAGCAATTTATATGCCAATCAATTTATCGCAGCAAATGCAAATTTGACCCTTGCCCGACAATTTGCATGGAAAGCAAATCTTGCAGTTTATGCACTTTAACAACAATGAACTCTGGCTATGATCAGCTGCACAAAATTTGTATCCTCGTAAATCACTTGAACAAAAATTTTGCAGCCTTGTATACGCAACAAGCTGTGTGTGTAGACGAGGCCCTGATTATGTTTTCTGGCCGCCTTGTTTTCAAACAGTTTTTCCCCAGCAAGTGTGCCAGATATGGGATTAAATATAATGCACACTTGATATGGGCTATACATGGATTTTCCTGGTTTTAGGAGGGAAAAGATAGCAGCATGAAGCCCCATGACTACCCAGACTACATAGGGAGCAGTGGCAAGATTGTTTGGGAATAGGTGTCACCCTTATTCAGAAAGGGGTACCACTTGTACATGGACAATTATTACACATAAGTGCCACTTTTTAGACACCATTTTGAATTCAGAATTGGCACATGTTGCACTGTGTGGCCTAGTCACTGGGGCTTTCCCCAATGGCTTGTAAATGCCCTACTTAGAAGGGGAGAGAGAGCCTGCTTAAAATGTAATGAATTGTTTGCAGTGAGATAGAAGGACAAGTGGAATGTCTTTGTTCTGTCTTCCATTAACTCAGATATGATAGTCAAAACTGCAATGGCGACTGGTGTTGTTAGGAAGCCCCTTTGTGTCCATGACAACAACCTTAACATAGGAGGGGTGGATTTGGATCCTTCCTAAAATTTCAGGAAGAGATCATCACAGCCCTTTTGTTTCCAGAAGGTACTGTGGCCCAATTTCTCAATCCAGATTCAGTGAGCTGGCTGCACGAGAGGCATTTTCTGGATGTCCTCCCTGGTACCCCTACTCAAAGAGCACCCCCAAAAAAAGATTGTGTCTGTAGCAAATGCGGATATAGGCATGACACCCGCTATTTTTCTTCCTCCTGTCCTAGCCAACCTGGTCTCTGCATCCATGATTGTTTCCATTGCTACCACATCCTAGTGGATTTTTAGTATAATAATAAACTGATCTGTTTATTCTGACAGCAACAGGGTTTGCTTTCAGCATACGTAAATCAGTGACTACAGCACTGTAGGAGGTAATTTCACCACTGCAGTTAAGAAAAAGAGCATATTTACCAAAGCGTAGGGGCTGGGGTGAATAGAGGACAGATCCCCCTATGCTTTGACATGTATTTTTTTTCAATTTTCTTGGCAGAGATTTCTTCATCCACATAGATTGATGTGAATAAAGGAGTCTGTTAGGTTCTCTTTTTTATTTATCCCACAGACTGCATAAAAAAAAGAACATTACAATATATGGCCAACAAGGACCAGCAACATACTGGTATGTCACTGTGGTTATACTGGGATGATGCCTGCAGGTTTAGACATCATCTTGGTATTGTTGTTTTCACCTGGAGCTTGGCTTTCATGTAAAAGCAATCCTAGTGACTAATTAGCTGCTAGACTGCTTTTACAAGCAGTGGGAAGGGATGTCCCCCCTCTTACGCCGCCTTCTACGGTTTTCTCGGGCTCTCCTGTCCCACCAGGTAACCCGAGAATGCAGCAGGTACTTTCGCCAGCTGACCATAGAGCTGATTGGAGACCAGAATAGCTTAAATCATCTATATGGCCTACGAAACTGGAAGCTACACGCATTTAATCACTTCTGATATAAACAGCGCCATTTTTAAATTGGGAAAGCATCTTATCACACTGATCTGGGTGTGGCCAGATTCTTTAAGGGCAGAAGAAAGATCTGGAGTCTATAATAGATTCCAACTTTTACAAAAAAGAGTACCTGTCACTACCTATTGCTTTCATAGGGGATATTTACATTCCCTTTGATAACAATAAAAGTGATTAAAAAATAAAAATGAAAGGGACAGTGAAAAAAAATAAATAAAAAAAGCAAAATAAATAATTAAAAGAAAAATTAAAGCACCCCGTGTTCCAGTGCAAAGGCAAATGCAAGCATTGCTCTTGTGTCAAATGTAAGCAGCAATTGCACCATGTATGGGAGGTATCACCATGGTCGTCAGATCAGGGGTAGCAATTCTAGCAGTAGACCTCTTCTGTAAATCTCAAGTGGTAACCTGTAAGAGGCTTTTAAAATGGCCTGGTATTCAAGTGGTTAGAAGAGTGGGTCATGGGTGGCATAAGCTTCTAATGTTGCAACAGTTCAAACACTCCTCAAATGACCCCTTTTTGTTGAGTCCATGGAATATCTTATGTTTTGCCACAAGTTTCTGGAAAATGACAACTTTTTTTTACACAAAGTTGTCATGATATTTTGCTCACATATGCCATGGGTATATGTGGAATTACATCCCAAAATACATTCTGCTGCTTCTCCTGAGTATGAGGATACCCCATCTGAGAGACTATTTGGCAATCTAGTTGCATACAGGCCCCTGAAAACCAATCACCGCCTTTAGGCGTAAATTTCTCATTGCACTGCCTCACTACCTCTCACAGTTTCAGTGGCCCTGAAATACCAAAATAGCACAAAGCCCCCCTTGGAAAATAAACACCTCAAGGTATTTGTTAAAAGGCATGGTAAGTATTTTGCAGATCTCATTTGTTGCCACAATTTTTTTGAAAAATACAAAAGAAAAGGAAAATTTATTTTTTCTTTTCTTTTTTCAATTTTAAAAACTTTTTGATAAATACCTAGACCTGAAAAATACACAACATGTCTCTCAGCAAATATCTTGGGGTGTCTATTTTCCGAAAAGTGGTTATTTCGGGGGAATTTGTGCTGTCTTACTATTTCATGGCCTCCAAAACTATGCTAGTTGATATGGTAGTGAGAAATTAGTAATTTTCCAGAAACTTGTGGCAAAACATACCTAAATATTCCATGGACTCAACATGCCTCTCAGTAAATATTTTGGGGTGTCAACTTTCTAAAAAGTGATCATTTGGGGGGGGGGGGCTATATCTTTTTAGGGCCCCTGAAACTGTGATAGTTAGTGAGGAAGTGAAATTAGCAATTTACGCCCTTTGAAATCCTGATGGCAGTAATTGGTTTTCAAGTCCTTTAACCACTTCCATACCGAGTCATGTAAAATGACGTCGGCAAAGTGGTTGTCTAGATCCGGGCCGCCGTCATATGACGTCGGCCCGTTCTAGCTGCTACTGCGCGCCCCCGGCGGCGCGCAGCGGCGCGATCAGGGATGAGGCTCGTCCCTCGGACATAGCCCATCACTGATCAAGGTAAACAGCCAATAGAAATTGGCTGTTTACCACGTGATCGGCTGTGTCAATCACAGCTGATCACATGAGCGGCTCCTGCACGAGCCGCTCGTTCTCTCTGCAATGCGCGCCCCCGGGGGCGCGCAGAGCAGCGATCGGGGACGAGGCTCGTCCCTCGGACAGAGTCGATCCCCGATCTAGGTAAAGAGCCAATGAAATTGGCTCTTTACCACGTGACCGGCTGTGTCCAATCACAGCCGGTCACAAATGTCAACAGAGAACACGGTAACTAGCTGTCACCGTGTTCTCCTCCTCACACACTGATCCTGTGTGAGGAGGAGATTGTGGTAACAGCTAGTTACCAACTACAGTGCACCCTAAACACACTGATTGCCCCCCCCCCAATAAAGAGCACCTGTCACTAGCCCATCAAAGTACCCGAGTACCTGTCATCAGGTACTCAGATGACAGGTACTCGGGTACTCTGATGGGCTGGTGACAGGTATTCGGGTACTCTGATGACGGATACTCTGATGACAGGTACTCGGGTACTCTGATGATGGATACTCTGATGACAGGTACTCGGGTACTCTGATGACAGGTACTCGGGTACTCTGACGGGTACTCGGGTACTCTGATGACAGGTACTCGGGTACTCTGATGACGGGTACTCGGGTACTCTGATGACGGGTACTCGGGTACTCTGATGACAGGTACTCGGATACTCTGATGACAGGTACTCGGATACTCTGATGACGGGTACTCGGGTACTCTGATGACGGGTACTCGGGTACTCTGACAGGTACTCGGGTACTCTGATGACAGGTACTCGGGTACTCTGATGTCGGGTACTCTGATGACAGGTACTCGGGTACTCTGACAGGTACTCGGGTACTCTGATGACAGGTACTCGGGTACTCTGAGAATAAAATAGAGATTATTGCGCTAACTTAAAAAATGTAAGCAGCTGACATCAATCACTGAACTAAGGAGAGTGATAAATCAATAAATACAAAAATATGTGCAGCGCTAGAAGAAAAAAATTCCCAACAAAATAAATTGTCCAATCGCAGGAAACATTCCACAAGTAACGTAAACAATTGATGGTGAGGAAAAGTCCAATATATAATGGTGCAAATCATATATAAGTGCAGCAAATCCCGTCACCAGTGAAGGTAGAAATATATTGCGCTCACCAGATGGATGGGACCCCAAAACACCTTATAGTGTAGGAGTCAAACAGGCTTAAAAATGATGGAGTGTCCCCACAGATTTTTCACCGATTCCAACGGCAACCATGCAAATCTCCGGTAGATGGAATAGTTCAGAGATTCCCCTTCCACATGGTGGGTGGTAAAACCGAAAAAAATGGAGGGACATATAGCGTAATATTGCTAAAATCAATTTAATATCAATAAAGCTGATACACTTACAGACATCCGTGAAAGACAGGCATATAAGATGTAAAACAGCTGGGCTGACCAAGTCCTCTTTACATGTTTCGGCATAAATGCCTTTTTCAAAAGATAAAGTCAGCAGGTAGCCAGTGTTCATATATATATAGAGGTAGAATTAATTGGGTACACCTGTAGGAAGTAGGCAGTGGACTGCATGGAAACTGGAAGTAAAACCGGCGTGCGTTCCAAGCCTCACTATGGTATAGCGCCAAAAATGAAGTCTATTAAATCATAAGGGGAAACAGGAAGTGATGAAATGCCTGGAGGGGATGGCATTAGCCATCGTACACCCCAAGCCTCTTTCTGAATTGTAAGACAGGAAATGCTGACATCACATCCGGGAATAGGCGGAAGTGATGTCAGCGTCAAAACATCGAGGGGGGACGGCATTTAACCATCATCAACCCCAAGCCTCCATCTGAAGTGTAAGACCGGATATGCCGACATCACATCCGGGACTGGGCGGAAGTGATGTCAGCACGGCAAGGCGGACCGCTTTACCGGAAGTTGGGGCATATCAATGCACCAGGTCAACAAAACAGAAATGGAGACAACTCAGATTGGCCGATTCAGCGAGTAGTGAATATCGCCAATAAGAGAACAAAAAAAAGGGGGAGAATAAAAAGATGACGTTACAGTTAAACAGCGCCAACAAAAAAGGGGAGAGGAAAAAATCGGTTTAGTTATCTAAACCATAATATATCAACATAGTGGGCTCAAACCAACTAAACCGATTTTTTCCTCTCCCCTTTTTTGTTGGCGCTGTTTAACTATAACGTCATCTTTTTATTCTCCCCCTTTTTTTTGTTCTCTTATTGGCGATATTCACTACTCGCTGAATCGGCCAATCTGAGTTGTCTCCATTTCTGTTTTGTTGACCTGGTGCATTGATATGCCCCAACTTCCGGTAAAGCGGTCCGCCTTGCCGTGCTGACATCACTTCCGCCCAGTCCCGGATGTGATGTCGGCATATCCGGTCTTACACTTCAGATGGAGGCTTGGGGTTGATGATGGTTAAATGCCGTCCCCCCTCGATGTTTTGACGCTGACATCACTTCCGCCTATTCCCGGATGTGATGTCAGCATTTCCTGTCTTACAATTCAGAAAGAGGCTTGGGGTGTACGATGGCTAATGCCATCCCCTCCAGGCATTTCATCACTTCCTGTTTCCCCTTATGATTTAATAGACTTCATTTTTGGCGCTATACCATAGTGAGGCTTGGAACGCACGCCGGTTTTACTTCCGGTTTCCATGCAGTCCACTGCCTACTTCCTACAGGTGTACCAAATTAATTCTACCTCTATATATATATGAACACTGGCTACCTGCTGACTTTATCTTTTGAAAAAGGCATTTATGCCGAAACATGTAAAGAGGACTTGGTCAGCCCAGCTGTTTTACATCTTATATGCCTGTCTTTCACGGATGTCTGTAAGTGTATCAGCTTTATTGATATTAAATTGATTTTAGCAATATTACGCTATATGTCCCTCCATTTTTTTCGGTTTTACCACCCACCATGTGGAAGGGGAATCTCTGAACTATTCCATCTACCGGAGATTTGCATGGTTGCCGTTGGAATCGGTGAAAAATCTGTGGGGACACTCCATCATTTTTAAGCCTGTTTGACTCCTACACTATAAGGTGTTTTGGGGTCCCATCCATCTGGTGAGCGCAATATATTTCTACCTTCACTGGTGACGGGATTTGCTGCACTTATATATGATTTGCACCATTATATATTGGACTTTTCCTCACCATCAATTGTTTACGTTACTTGTGGAATGTTTCCTGCGATTGGACAATTTATTTTGTTGGGAATTTTTTTCTTCTAGCGCTGCACATATTTTTGTATTTACTCGGGTACTCTGATGACAGGTACTCGGGTACTTTGAGTACCTGTCAACGGAGTACCCGTCATCAGAGTACCTGAGTACCTGTCACCTACCCATCAGAGTACCCAAGTATCTTCCACCTGCTCATCAGAGTACCTGACGCCTGAAGTACCCAAGTACTTGCCGCCTGCTCATCAGTACCCATCACTACTCATCAGTACTCATCAGTACCTATCACGTATCAGTACTGATCATCAGTACCCCTCAGTACAGTATCACCTATCACCTATCAGTCAGTGAGTACTACTCATCAGTACCTATCACCTGCCTGTCACCTGCCCATCAGAGTACCCGAGTACCTGTCACCTGCCTATCGGAGTACCCGAGTACCTGCCACCTGCTCATCAGTACCAGAGTACCTGTCACCTGCCCAACAAAGTACCCGAGTACCTGTCACCCTTCATACAGCCACCATGTCCAAGTCCAAAAAGGTTTATATACGTCGTCCGTTTAAACCTAAATACCGGTGTTATGGCAGCAGATAGCTGCAATAACCCTGGTATTTTTTTAAACGGTGGACAGTTGGCTTTCCGATAAGGGTGGTCCCAGCGGCGGATTCGCCGTGGGATCACCCTTCCGGGATGGCGGAAGAGGCGCCCCCCCCCTCCCGACGCGTTCCGGTCCTTTTCCCCGCTTACCGGACCCGCCGGCAGCGGGGAAAACGATCCGGTCCCGAATCCTCACAGACAGGATGTCGAGTTTGCCCTCACTTGACTCTATGGTCTTGGAGGACCGGAGCTACGGAAAATGTTGTTGCCTAGCAACCGGTTTAAAGGTCCTTTTTTTTTTTTTTTTTTCATTTTATATTATAATTATTTTTTTTTTTTTTTTCTATCTTTTAGTGTACTTGTGAGATCTGAGGACTTTTTGACCCCAGATCTCACAAAAAAGAGGTCCTGTCGTGCCTATTTCTATTACGAGGAATATTTACATTTCTTTTAATAGAAATAAAAATGATCAATTTTTTTTTTTTTAAACGGTGTAAAAATAAAAAATAATAAATAAAATAAATAGTAACAAAAAAAAAAAAAAAATTAAAGCGCCCTGTCCCCGTTAGCTCGCGCGCAGATATGTAAACGGTGTTCAAACCACACATGTGAGGTATCGCCCTGATCGTTAGAGCAAGGGGAATAATGTGAGCCCTAGACCTCCTCTGTAACTCAAAGATGGCAACCTGTAGAAATTTTTAAATTGTCGCCTATGGGGATTTTTAAGTACCAAAGTTTGTCACCATTCCGTGAGCGTGCGCAATTTTGAAACATGACATGTTGGATATCTATTTACTCGGCGTAACATTATCTTTCACATTATGGAAAAAAATTGGGCTAACTTTACTGGTTTCTTATTTTTTAATTAAAAAAAGTGAATTTTTTCCAAAAAAATTGCGTTTGGAAGACCGCTACGCAAATACGGTGTGATAAAAAATATTGCAATAATCTCCATTTTATTCTCTAGGGTCTCTGCTAAAAAAAAAATATATAATGTTTGGGGGTTCTAAGCAGTTTTCTAGCAAAACAACTGATTTTAGCTTGTAAACACCAAATGTCAAAAATAGGCCTAGGCAAGTGGCTAGGATGCATGATGATGCTCCTTGGATGTTAGGCCCCTCTATATGGCTAGGCTGTGAAAAAGTCTCACACATGCGGTATTGCCATACTCAGGAGGAGTGGCAGAATGTATTTTGGGGTGTCATTTTTGCTGTGTACATGCTATGTGTTAGGAATATCCTATAAATTGACAACTTTGTGTAAAAAAAAAAAGTTTTCATTTTTTTCCCACATTTTCCAAAAACCTGTGGAAAAAAATGATATGTTCAAACGACCCATAATGCCTCATAGAATATACGTTGGAGTGTTTGCTTTCCAAAATGGGGTAATTTTGTGGACTTTTCCATTGTATTGGTGCTCTAGGGCCTTGAAAAGTGTGATAGGTAGTAAGAAAGTTTTATGTGTATTTATGCTCCTAGATCGCCTGAATGTGCTTCTTGGACGTGGAGTCTCTTTTTGTGGCCAGGCTGTGTAAAAGTCTCACACATGTGGTATCGCCATACTCGGAAGGAGTAGCAGAATGTATTTTTGGGTGTAATTTTTGCTGTGTACATGCTATGTGTTAGAAATAGCTTATAAATTGACAACTTTGTGGGAAAAAAAAGAAAAAAAAATTTTTTCTTCATTTTCCCAAGAATTGTGGGAAAAAATTACAACTTCAAAAAACTCACCATGCCTCTTACTAAATACCTTGGACTGTCTACTTTACAAAAAGGGGTCATTTGGTCGGTATTTGTACTGTCCTGACATTTCAGGGCCTCAAGAAAGGAGATAGGCAGTCAGTACATCTGGTGTGATCAATTTTCAGTAATTGGTACCATAGCTTCTAGACTCAATAACTTTCACACAGACTAAATAATATACACTAATTTGGGTTAATTTTACCAGAGACATGTAGCAGTATACATTTTGGCCCAAATGTATGAAGAAAATTTTATTTTTTGCAAAATTTCATAATTGAAACTAAAAAAAAGTGTTTTTTTTTCAAAATTTTTGCTCTTTTTTTGCATATATCACGAAAAAAAAATACCCCAGTTGTGATCAAATACCACTAAAAGAAAGCTCTATTTGTGTGAAAAAAATGATAAAAATTTTGTTTGGTTATAGTGTAGCATGACTGAGCAATTGTCATTCAAAGTGTGAGAGTGCTGAAAGCTGAAAATTGGTCTGGGCAGGAAGGGTGTCAAACTGCTCTGTATGGAAGCGGTTAAAGTCTCACGCATGTGGTATCCCTGTACTCAGCAAAGCAGCAAAATTAATTTTTGGGTGTAATTCCAAATATAACCATGGCATGTGTGAGCAATATATAATTTCAATGACAACTTTGTGTATCAGTGTAAAAAATATATATATATTTAATGAGCTCAACACGCCTCTTAGCAAGTTCCTTGGGGTGTCTACTTTCCAAAATGGGGTAATTTGGGGGGGGGGGGGCATTTTAGCATCTCAAGAAATTGGATAGGCAGCTAAAAAGTAAAAGCTGTGCAAATTCCAGTATATATATATATATATATATATATATAAATATATATATATATATACATATATATATACACACCATAGTTTGTAAATGCTATAACTTTTGCGCAAACCAATAAAAATACGCTTATTCAATTTTTTTTTACCAAAGACATGTAGCTGAATACATTTTGGTCTAAATGTATGACAAAAATTGAGTTTATTGGATATTTTTATAACAAAAAGTAGAAAATAAGATTTTTTTTTAAATGTTCATTCTTTTTTTGTTTATATTGCAACAAATAAAAACCCCAGTGGTGATCAAATACCACCGAAAGAAAGGTCTATTTGTGGGAAAAAAGGACATACATTTTGTTTAGTTAAAGTGTTGCATGACTGTGTATTTAACAGTTAAAGTAGAGCAATGTTATTGCAAAAAATGCTCTGGTCAGGAAGAGGGTGAAACCTTCCAGAGCTGAAGTGGGTAAGGGCTACTTTGGTTCCGCTAAGTTACCCTAGCTATTATGGATGTTTTGCACATGATGCCAACTGGTGGTTACTGGTTTCTTTACTTTTCTTCTTCATCTGGTGTTTTTCCCTATCTTTTTTCTTTTCCTTGCCCTCTTTCTTTTTCTTTACTTCATACGTCTCTTCCTTGTTTTCCTGTCTCCTTTTTGAGGGATATTAAGATACTGAGTACTAAAACATGGCTTTTGAACTATTGGATATTTAATGTACCGGTAACTGAAGTTTTGTGAAAAAACACTTAGCTTTGTTCCTCACTTATCTTATCCTCTTTGTTGTGTAACTTTCTTGCACCGTGTAAAATCCTCGAATAAAAATGATCTGAATAAGAAAAAAATTGATTCTATTTAATATTATTGAATATTGTTCCATACAGGTTAATTTACTAAAGGCAAATAGACTCTACGCTTTGCAAGTGCAGTTTCCACTCTGCAAATTAATATGTTCCAGAGCTTAGTAAAATTGGTTCACTTTGCAAAAAAATGCCCAATCACATGCAAGTAAAACAATAAAAAAAATGAATTTTTGCCTTTACATGACTGGATGATGGAAGTCAGCAGAGCTTCCCTATACTTGCTAAAGCTCTGGAGCAAATGCCCTTGCTTGCAAAGTGCACAGTCTATTTACAAATACTGTAGTAAATCAACTGTACGGTATGTCTTATGCCTAAAAGAAAAAATCATATTCAACAACAACAACATAAAATGCACCATCATTTTCTTTGTCAACATATCATTTTAACATATGGGTATATGCTTATTTCCTTTGCAGCATATGCACTCAAGAAATGCCAACCACCAGCGCCTGTGCCAGATGCTGACTTTATTTCTGACAATGAGGACTTTGAAATAGGTATCATGAATTCTTTTGTAATTTATTTTTTTACATAATGTATAAATATGTTCATATAAATGTTTGCAATTTTAAAAAGTGTGGAAAAAATAGAGGTTCCTGCACATATACATCTATTGTGTTAAGTGTCCAAGGAGCAAGAATCCAGTTGGACCTCTGGCACGTCATCCGTGTATTCCAAAACTCTTCACTGGTTAGCGAGGCATTGAAATGCATCTAAATCCAAAAACAAAAATATATTATACTGCAAGCTTACCAGTCCTTAAATGTGGTAGCTGCATTACTATACATTAAGCAGTCCATAGATGATTCCGTTTTTTTTGTTCAGTCAGCGGGTTGATAAAAAAAAAAAACTGAGCTGATTCCCCCATCCGCATGAGGAATAACTCCATCTGAGCTATTGTGTTTGAACGGCGGAGAGACACTGAGACTTATGGCTATAGCTGGTAACTCTGATCGAACAGAATTTATCCAACAGGCTGGTTGCAAAAAAGGCAATCACTACATACACTTCTGTACAACCACTGTCCCCATACATGGATCAAAATATGGGCAGTCCCTGCTAAACTGGATGAATTTCACTCCATATATGGCCAGTTTTAGTCCCTATATCTTCATCTGGTGATTCTGCAAATAAGAAAATTACTGTCCCTTTATGTATAAATGTATTTCTCTGTTGGGATAGCCTTTATTGTGGGAACTGATAGTTCACAGTAGAAAGATAAGGCCGACTGTTGACTGGCCCTACACATTACATAGTTACATAGTCAGTAAAGCTTGTTCATCTCCTTTACATAGTAGCTTGTGGGAATTGATAGTTTACAGTATAAAGATAAGGATTTTTTTTTTTGCTTCCTTTTAAGCTTACATGAAATGACAAGGTCACTGCATATCAGGAAAGTTTAAAAGTTGTTTTCCATACATGCTAAAAATGTTCCTAACCTAAAAAATAAAAATGTATGCCTAATCCAAGGTCTGGTAAGCTATAATACATTGTTTTAGTTTTTGGGTTTAAATACACTTTAAGGAAGACTAAAGTACTTGTAGACAGAGCTTGGTGCCCGTTTTCAAATGGTTAGCTTAACCTTGTAACTTCAGGGGGGGTTTTATGTACGCTCCCAGCAGCTGCAGCCACCGAGGTGTATAACCAACATGTGTAAATATGACAGGCTAACTGTCAACTGTCAAATGGAAGCATTACAATCCCTCTTGTGTGCACTGCCACCATATTTCCCAGCTCCACACATTGAATAGCTACATAGTCGAGAAAGGCTGAAAAAATACACCAGTCCATCCAGTTCAACCTGTATGGGTGTGTGTGTGTGTATGTGTTTATGTCAATAGTAAATCATATCCTTGCATGTTGTGATCATTAAGATGCCCATCTAATTATTTTTTTAAATGAGCAACACTGCCTGCTGATACCGCTGCTTGTGGAAGATAATTCCACATCCTTACAACCCTCTATGCAGATTACGATTAAACTGTATATTTTTAATTTGCAAGCTGCTGTGCCACCGTATATATCAGTGGTGGGTGGGCAGTGGCACTGCAGTGGGCACAGTACACTCTCTGTGGACCTGACAGTCACTGGCAGCCCAGGCAACTGCAATTATAAAAAAATATATATATTTTTAATTTGCAAGCTGCTGTGCCACCGTATATATCAGTGGTGGGTGGGCAGTGGCACTGAAGTGGGCACAGTACACTCTCTGTGGACCTGACAGTCACTGCCAGCCCAGGCAACTGCAATTATAAAAAAATATATATATTTTTAATTTGCAAGCTGCTGTGCCACCGTATATATCGGTGGTGGGTGGGCAGTGGCACTGCAGTGGGCACAGTACACTCTCTTTGGACCTGACAGTCACTGGCAGCCCAGGCAACTGCAATTATAAAAAAATATATATATATATATATTTTTAATTTGCAAGCTGCTGTGCCACCGAATATATCAGTGGTGGGTGGGCAGTGGCACTGCAGTGGGCACAGTACACTCTCTGTGGACCTGACAGTCATTGGCAGCCCAGGCAACTGCAATTATAAAAAAATATAAATATTTTTAATTTGCAAGCTGCTGTGCCACCGTATATATCAGTGGTGGGTGGGCAGTGGCACTGCAGTGGGCACAGTACACTCTCTGTGGACCTGACAGTCACTGGCAGCCCAGGCAACTGCAATTATAAAAAAATATATATATTTTTAATTTGCAAGCTGCTGTGCCACCGTATATATCAGTGGTGGGTGGGCAGTGGCACTGCAGTGGGCACAGTACACTCTCTGTGGACCTGACAGTCACTGGCAGCCCAGGCAACTGCAATTATAAAAAAATATATATAATTTTAATTTACAAGCTGCTGTGCCACCGTATATATCAGTGGTGGGTGGGCAGTGGCACTGCAGTGGGCACAGTACACTCTCTGTGGACCTGACAGTCACTGGCAGCCCAGGCAACTGCAATTATAAAATATATATATATATATATTTTTAATTTGCAAGCTGCTGTGCCACCGTATATATCAGTGGTGGGTGAGCAGTGGCACTGCAGTGGGCACAGTACACTCTCTGTGGACCTGACAGTCACTGGCAGCCCAGGCAACTGCAATTATAAAAAAATATATATATTTTTAATTTGCAAGCTGCTGTGCCACCGTATATATCAGTGGTGGGTGGGCAGTGGCACTGCAGTGGGCACAGTACACTATCTGTGGACCTGACAGTCACTGGCAGCCCAGGCAACTGCAATTATAAAAAAATATATATATTTTTAATTTGCAAGCTGCTGTGCCACCTTATATATCAGTGGTGGGTGGGCAGTGGCACTGCAGTGGGCACAGTACACTCTCTGTGGACCTGACAGTCACTGGCAGCCCAGGCAACTGCAATTATAAAAAAATATATATATTTTTAATTTGCAAGCTGCTGTGCCACCGTATATATCAGTGGTGGGTGGGCAGTGGCACTGCAGTGGGCACAGTACACTCTCTGTGGACCTGACAGTCACTGGCAGCCCAGGCAACTGCAATTATAAAAAAATATATATAATTTTAATTTACAAGCTGCTGTGCCACCGTATATATCAGTGGTGGGTGGGCAGTGGCACTGCAGTGGGCACAGTACACTCTCTGTGGACCTGACAGTCACTGGCAGCCCAGGCAACTGCAATTATAAAATATATATATATATATATTTTTAATTTGCAAGCTGCTGTGCCACCGTATATATCAGTGGTGGGTGAGCAGTGGCACTGCAGTGGGCACAGTACACTCTCTGTGGACCTGACAGTCACTGGCAGCCCAGGCAACTGCAATTATAAAAAAATATATATATTTTTAATTTGCAAGCTGCTGTGCCACCGTATATATCAGTGGTGGGTGGGCAGTGGCACTGCAGTGGGCACAGTACACTATCTGTGGACCTGACAGTCACTGGCAGCCCAGGCAACTGCAATTATAAAAAAATATATATATTTTTAATTTGCAAGCTGCTGTGCCACCTTATATATCAGTGGTGGGTGGGCAGTGGCACTGCAGTGGGCACAGTACACTCTCTGTGGACCTGACAGTCACTGGCAGCCCAGGCAACTGCAATTATAAAAAATATATTTTTTTTCAATTTGCAACAAGATGCTGTGCCACCGTATATATATCAGTGGTGGGCACTGAAGTGGGTACAGTACACTCTGTGGACCTGACACTCACTGCAATTATGACAGAGGAAAAAAAATATTTTTTAAAATGCAAGGTACTGTGCCTGTGCCACCCCAAAATGAGTGTGGTGTGCACACAGTACAGTCTGTGGTGGGTCTGTGGCCTCTCACACACAGCGGGCAGGCAACTGCAGTGCACAATAGATATATATAAAAAAAAAATACTCAAATACCAGCCCTAAAAAGGGCTTTTGGGAAAATTGTGGCAATATCTAATGAAGCAGTCCTCTCCCACTTGTAAAGGTATCTCTCTGTTTTATCCCATCTGCAATCGCCCCGAAGGGTTTAGGAAATATTCCTATGCTGCTTAAATGGGAAAAAGAGCTGGCTCGGTCTTTTTCGGTTGCCCAGTGGCTGGTGGCTTTTAAAGCTAACACTACGTCCTCGTCGTGCGTCGACCACTGGGACAACGCGCAGAAGATCCTACACAGGTATTACATGACCCCACATAGGCTACACGTGATGGATAACAATCTGTCACAGTGGTGCTGGAGAGAGTGTAGACAAGTCGGAAATCTAATGCACGTGTTATGGGAATGCCCCATCATTCAGCCCCTGTGGACGCAGATTGCATCTATTATATCCACACTGAGTGGGAACTCAGTTAGTATGAACCCAGCCTTGGCTCTTTTGAGTGTGGGTATTGACCAATTTCGAGCTGATTGCAGAACGATTGTAGCTCACTTACTATTTGCAATTAGAATAGCCTTGGCAAAACACTGGAAACTAACCTCTCCCCCCACAATAGGGGAAATCACGCATAGAGTCAATTATCAGTATGAAATGGAGAAACTACTAGCATACAAAGATCACAAAGTGTCTTCATTCCAATACAAATGGAAGGCATGGCTTAAAATGTTCCCTGACGTGGACTAGGTAGTCTGATTTAAAAATATGTTGTAATTATTTAAGGCTCTTGACTGGTGTCCTCTGGTGGTGAACCCAGATCCTTCCCTCTTACCCACCCCATCCCTCCCCTAGCCCTCTTTTATTTTATTTTTTCTTCTCGTTCCTTTCCCCCTCTGATTCAGCACAATGTTGAAAGTTTGCTAGAATGATAGCTCGTTGCCTTCCTTTCAGGAGAGCTTTTATTTTAGCATGAATTTGCTTTCTACTGGGCTCATCACCAGCTAGCGGCCTGGACCCCGGAGTGAGGGGGCAGGTAGTGGCAGCCCGCTTTCTCCAGTATGCGACGCTGGGGACTACCTGTTCACAGTATGTTCCCATTGGGGGGGACAGATAGTCCTCTTTTCACCTTCCCACTCCGTCCGGGTTCTAGGTCCGCTCTAGCCCAAGGTTTATTGAGATGCTGTTCTTACTGGTCTGCCTATAATACTATTATGGTTGGGGGTTCCCTATGTCGGGGGCTCTCAACGTTCCTTTTTGCTCATTGTCAATTTGTCTGTATTTGCACGTTTGAAGCTGCTGTTTATGCTTCTGTCTCTGTAACCACAACCTTAACCAATACTTTGTTATTACTGTATTATCTGAAAAACTTTCAATAAAAATTTAAGTTATAAAAAAAAAAGGGCTTTTGGGGACAATAGATATATATATATACAGTATATATATATATATATATATATATATATACAAAAAAAAAAACTCAAATACAAGCCCTAAGAAGGGCTTTTTGGGGTGCTGTCAGGATGCTGTCCTTACAGCAGGAGTGGACCAAGAACACTGACTAACAAGATCGGGAACACTGACTAACAACTGTCCCTAGCTATTAACAGCAGCAGCAACAGCAGCACTCTCCCTGCTCTCACTAACACACTGCTTCAGAATGATCTAAGATGGATGCTGCCCTTGCTTATTTATAGGAGGTGGGAGGGTGTGGGAGGGAGGTATGCTGATTGGCTGGAATGTGTCTGCTGACTGTGAGGTTCAGGGTCAAAGTTTGCCTCAATGATGTATTATAGGGGGCGGACCGAACATCGCATATGTTCGCCCGCAGCGGCAGACGCTAACAAGCGATGTTCGCCGGGAACTGTCCGCCGGCGAACAGTTCGGTACATCTCTAGTCACCAGTAAAGTATTTGTATGTCACTACCATGTCCCCTCTCAAGCATCTCTTCTCCAGAGAGAATAAGTTCAATGCTTCTAGTCCTTCCCCATAGCTGAGGTCCTCCAGTCCCTTTATTAGCTTTGTTGCCCTTCGCTGTACACTTTCTAGTTCCAGCATATCTTTCTTGAGGACTGGTGCCCAGAACTAGACGGCATACTCAAGATGCAGCCAAACCAGAGACTTGGAGAGTGGGAGAAATATTGTTTTATCTCTGGAGTAAATCCCCTTTTTAATGCATGCTAATTTTCTGTTGGCTTTTCTTGCAGCAGCTTGGCATTGCATGGCATTGCTGAGCCTGTCATCTACTAGGACCCCTAGGTCCTTTTCCATACAGGATTCCCCCATAGGTTCTCACCCTAGAGAATAACTTGCGTTCATGTTTTTAGCACCCAAATGCATTACCTTAAATGTTTTAACCTTAAACCAAAATTGCCATGTAGTTGCCAACCACAATATTTATTTAGATCTTCTTGTAAGATTTTCACATCCTGCGCAGAAGTTATTGCCCTGCTTAGCTTTGTATCATCAGCAAATACTGAGATTGAGCTATTTATACCAACCTCTATATCATTTATGAATAAATAAACAGAATTGGCCCCAGGACAGATCATTCACTCCCCCTGTTACCAGTTTTCAATCCAGTTAAATACCCCTATGGTCCATGCCAAAGACCTCAGTTCGTAAAGTAAACATTTGTGGAGGACTGTATGAAATGCCTTTGCAAAATCCAGATACACCACATCCACAGGCCTTCCTTCATTAAGATGGCAGCTCATTTCCGCGTAGAATGTTAATAGATTGGTCTGGCAAGAATGAACCTTCATAAATCTATGCTGATTAATACTAATGATACTGTTTTCATTACTAAAATCCCTTATGATCCCCTCCAATAGCTTACAGGCTATTGGTGTTAGGATGACTGGCCTGTAGTTTCCAAGGATATATTTTGGCCCTTTTTTAAATATTGGTACCACGTTGGTTTTTCTCCAATCAGCTGGTACCATTCCAGTCAGCATGCTGTCCATAAAAATTAGGAACAACGGTCTAGCTATCGCCTGGCTGAGTTCCTTAGGGACCCTCAGGTGTAAGCCATCTGGTCCTAGTGATTTATTTGTGTTAAGTTTTTCTAGTCTATTTCTGATACTGGCTTCTGTTAGCCACGAGGGCCTTTTCTTTTGCTTTATATGCACTTTGATGTTGAAGTATGGTAAAATAAATGTGAGTGCTCTGACAAATCCTAAACAAAAATGTGAAGCTGCTACCAAAGATCCAGATACCTGATCTGGAAAAAATATAGAATTGAGAGTGGTCTGGTGCGCTAAACAATTGGGTGTCAAAATAACATATGTGATTTGAATAAATCAATAAAGTGACAACCTTTAAATGAGGTATATAATCAAACACACCAATATGAACGTGAAACAAGAAAAAAACCTAAAAGGGTATAAAACAACAAATAAAGTCCACAGTGTATAATCCGTGCTTCAAATGTAAATAAAAGTCCATGTGATGATTTCCAATATTGACAATCCAAAGATGAAGGAAAAAATTCAGTGCTCAGTGACACACTTATTCATGGCCCTCTGGGAAGACAGAAATATTTTTTCCAGTAAGATCAAGGAGCTCATCCTGTGGAGGTGATATATTGATGACGCCCTATTCGTGTGGAAGGGAAATGTGGAATCCCTACACACATTTATGGAACACCTCAACTGCAACAACTGGGGTATCAGATTCACTTACGAATATAGCCAGTCTTCAATTTACTTTCTGGACTTGACAATTTTCAGAAGAGGTACTGGTTTTTATACCAGGTCCTACTTTAAACCCACGGACAGGAACGGGTTCATATCACTTGACAGCTGCCATCACCCTACCTGGTTGAGATCAATACCTAAAAGCCAGTTCAGAAGGATTAGGAGAAACTGCATGGAAAATTTGGATTTCCAAGAGCAGGCTCAAATATTAAAACAACGGTTCGTAGAAAAAGGATATGACCCTTACTTACTGGAAGAGGATATTCAAAAGGTAACAAATTTAGATCAGAAAGAATTGGCCATTCAAAGGGAAAAAAAACAATTTGAATGAGAATAACCATAAATTTGAATACGCCTTTACCACAAGATTTTCCAGTCATTACAAATGGATGAACCATTTGTTCAAGAAGCATTGGAATGTACTACAGGGGGATAAAATACTAGGACCCACGCTCCCTGCTGTACCTCAAACAGTTTATCGTTAAGCACAAAATCTAAAAGAAATTATAGCTAAAAGTCCTGTGGAAAAACCCCCTATTGTGGAGATATTCCCAGATATGAAAGGGTATTTTCCATGTAAAAATATTGCAGAATCTGCAGAGAGGCTAAAACCACTAGAACTAGTAAATTTAGTTCCAAGGTTACTAACAAGGAATATAAGATAAACAACTTTATTTTTTGTCACACAAAAGGTGTGGTGTATCCCCTTAAATGCGAATGTGGCCAACAATACGTTGGAAGAACCATTAGGACTGCCAGCATTAGAATAAGAGAACACCTCACTAGTATACGCAAAGGTTTTGCCGGACATAGTGTCTCACAACATTTTGCAAGATATCATAACAAGGATCCTACTAATCTTGAAATTATTGTTATTGAGAAGTATGTCCCACACTGGTGAGGAAGTAATTTAAAAAGAACCATATCCCGTCATGAAACATTTTGGATTTATGAATTAAAATGTTATAGATTGGGGCACAACATTGAGTGGGACATAAATGCCCACATCAATAACAGTTAATTACCTTCCATATTTTAAAATACAATTTAAAATATATATATATTTTTTTTAAATATTTTATATTCAATAAATTGTATTTATAAGAA
Source organism: Pelophylax lessonae (assembly GCF_965119305.1). Taxonomy (NCBI): domain Eukaryota; kingdom Metazoa; phylum Chordata; class Amphibia; order Anura; family Ranidae; genus Pelophylax; species Pelophylax lessonae. Next base: position 323,731,810 of record NC_138770.1, on the reverse strand, counting down.
TTTTAAATGTATATATCCCATAAGTATTTATACTTGAATATCCTTAATATATATGTTGCCCCCACCTACGTGATTTGAATTGCTGAAGTAGAGTGGAAAAGGAGGAAGTCACATATATTTACTAACATATAAAGATTGGGAAAATACATAGGCTTATAAAAAATCAGAATAAACTAAAGATTCATTACAATTTTAATCGTTTATAACCATTTTAAAACAAAGGGATATATTTATGGATTGAGAATAGTTTGAAATTTGCCATATATTCTTATATGATACTCCTGGGGAGGAAGTAAGGGCAAAATAGCGTCTGCAATGGCTACATCCGGTCATACGTTGCAGACACCGGAAGTGCTATTCTCACAACACATATATAATGCGGAAGTGACGATGTGGGCACCCTCCTGTATCAGTGGATGCCCTATCGGGGGGAAACGCGTCATAGAGGAGGCGCCAGCACCGTCACATTCTACAGCTGCGGTCCGTACTGGAGGCGGCCGCAAGCATACGAGTGAAAGCAAGCCTATTTGTCACCTTTTACATGTAAGTGCAACTTTTTTTTCTTCATAATAAAGTGTAAAGGATAATGCACTATTGGATCCCTTTCTTGTTCTCTTAATACACAACACATCCTGCGGGGGAGTTTAAGAAGAGGAGAGGAGTGTAAATTGTGGCATCCCTTGAGACCATACAGACAAGATTCATCAACAGGAGTTTTCACACACTCTGAAATACAGTATATGCAGCTCTGGTAAGAGGCTATATGTATCTCTTGCCACAGAGATATACAGGCGTGTGATCCTTCCCATATGGTACAGGGGTGCTATCACTTCAAAGTGTTCATAATTCCGCTAATATATCCCAATTTTCTGGTAAAAGGCTAATCCTGAATGTGGTGGGATTTAAGTGTGTCACTGAGCACTAAATTTTTTCCTTCATCTTTGGATTGTCACTATTGGAAATCATCACATTGACTTTTATTTACATTTGAAGCACGGATTATACACTGTGGACTTTATTTGTTGTTTTATACCCTTTTAGGGTTTTTTCTTGTTTCACGTTTATATTGGTGTGTTTGATTATATACCTCATTTAAAGGTTGTCACTTTATTGATGTTGAAGTTTAGCTACTTATATTTTCACACTTATAATTTTAGCACTTATATTTTTCCTCAGTGTTCCTTGTTCCTAGGATTTTAGTCTCATGTAGCAGCGAGCACAGTTTAGGGAAGTTGGCTCTTTTCAAATATTACCATTGTGCTTCCTATTTATGTGATTTATCCTGAATGTAATTAACCTGTGTTCGCTGTTTCCTAAATTGCCCCGAATTTCCACATCTGCATGTCTGTGTTGTTTGTAATCAGTCGGTCTAGTAATGCATTATCTCTTGTTTATGCATTTACTAACTGACCCATAAAATTGTCTTGCAAGACATTTAGGAAATGGCGAGCCTTTGATAAATGAGCTGTTCCTTCTGCCCAGTTTATATCTGGATAGTTAAAATCCCTCATTATAATAACATTACCCTGCCTTGCCCCCATTGGTAGCTGTGATAGGAGGTCAGACTCCTCCTCTTCCCACATGTTAGGGGGCCTGTAGCATATACCCACTATTAAATAGGGGGGGGGGGAGTACCACGCTTCAGGGCTATTTATAAATCTATCTCAATAAATATTCAAATGGTGAGTAAGTCAATCCAATATCCATAAATCAATGTGTATAATTATAAGATCAAGATATAAATTGTGTAATATAAATTGTGTCATATATATTCAAATCATAAATATCTATAAAATCCGTGTGTCCTATAGACTTCAATCCAATCAAATATTCTGTTAATGATCAAAAAAAAAATATATAAAAAAAAAAAATATATATATATATATATATATATATATATATACCAATAAAAAATATTATTATTAATTCATAAAAATTCTAATAAAATAATAAAGTGCTTATGGTGATATTACTATAAGAAATCCAGTGATATGTGTATTATATTAAAGTGCTCTGAGCTGATCCTTTTAGTTTCACAATCACAAAAAAACGATAATCATAAAGTTCATAAATAGTGTTCAAGTGTCCAAAAAAAATTATAAATAAAAATCCTCTTCTGTGAATTAAATACAACTTCCTTCCACCTTTATCCCTTGTGAAAACAAGTGGTTTTCAGTGCTCTTCACCACTAGGTGTGCTAAATGTTCACCTCAATTCTATCAGAAATACGCTTCTAGATCTTGTAAATAGATCTGATCCTTTATCCTTTATCCTCTCCTCTCCTAGGTTTAAATGGATCCAATATGGGGTGGTGTATACCGGTATATTCTTTGTGCCCGGGGGCTGCCTCAGACTAGCAATCCAGTCTTTCGTTGTGCCTCAAAGCAATAAGGTTCCACATTGTGTAGTATTTCACAGTTTTTATTAATAAAATAAACAAGTAGTAACTCACAGTTTAAAAAGCTGACGGTGCGGCGGCAAGGTAGCCCAGGCAGTTGAGATAATTTTAAACAGCATATTTTCTAACATTTGTTTGTGAGTGCATATTATTTGGGTTTCTTTTAAATTAATAAACATGTGTGTATACGGATTCACACTATGAGCCCTCATTATTTATTTGCATGATATGCGGTATACCACATATGAGGATTGACCCAGCTACCAGGTTGTTTGGCAGTATAGAGGGGGCCTATTCCGGAGTCTTATGATTATTGCTTATTTTTCCCGCCTAGAGGTGCGTGGGCATTTCTAGGGGGGCACGCCGGTGAGGTGGTGGTGCATGCCATGTCAAAGACCCCGTGTGGAACACTGAATGGACTGTTAAAGTGATTTTTTTCACCTGGACTCTATATATCACTAATTTTAACACTTTGGGATATATTACACGTTGAGAATTTTTGTATACATGTTTTTTTAGCGCTGTTAGTGTATGCATACGATTTGGTATATGAGATTTGATGCACACACCTTTTTTATATTTCTGATTTTATAACAGCACCTGTTTATTTAATTTATGTAAACATAGGATGTTACATTTTCAGTTGTGGTATGGTAACACAATTTCAGCTCCATTGCCCTGAGTGAGTGTGTCAATAGGCATTTTGTGTTTTGTGCTTGTTTTCCCATTCCTTTTTTAGTCACTTATTCATAGTTAACTGTAAACTGATGACCTTTAGGGTCTTTCAAAGCGTTACCTATAGAAAATATAGGGTACTGAAGTTTGGTACTGTTTCATGGGCGCACGCAATTTTAAGGTTTGACATGTTGGATATTTACTTACTTGGTACAACCTCCTGTTTCATATTTACCAAAAAATGTTTTTGTGTTTTAAAATGAACTTTATTTTTTTACTAAAATTTTGCATTTTCTAAGCCATTGTACTAAAATTGTGTGGCATTAAAAAATGAGAACTACCATTATTTTATTCACTAGAGTGTTTATTTTCATAAAAAAATATAATACTTTGAGGGGTTTATATATTTTTTTTTAAACAAGTAGGCAACAAAAGAAAAAAAAAGGGATAAAGATGAAAAACTTTTTTCCACTTTTGAATTTAATTGGGAAGCATACTTCCAATATTACAATGCTTTCCATGACCCAGTTGGGGAGATTATTTACCTCACTTAATTTCCCTAAACAACCAGATGATTCACTAGCCAAAATATTTTTATCTATATTTTTATATATATATATATATATATATATATATATATTTTTTTTTTTTTTTAATCAATATATCCGTCTATGCATTAAGGTAAAAAAACCTTTTGTGTCCATCAGCTCCCCCAGCCCCCCTAATACTTACCTGAGCCCCTCTCTCAATCCAGTGATGTCCAGGAGAGCCTTGTCTCTCCTGGGACTCGCACTCCTGATTAGCTTTTGGCAGCAGCAGGAGCAGTTGGCTCCTGCTGCTGTCAATCACAGCCAGTGAGCCAATCAGGAGAGGTAGGGGACAGGGCTGGGGCCGAGCAAGGGCTCTGTGTGTGAATGGATATACAGAGCTGCGGGGTTGGGAGTAAGCCTCCCTGGTGCTGTGTGAGCACCTGGCAGGAGGGAGGAGGCAGGAGCCAGGAGTGCCAGCGGGGGACTTAGAAAGAGCAGGATCCAGGCTGCTCTGTGCAAAACCATTGCACAGAGCAGGTAAGTAAGACATGTTTGTTATTTAAAAAAAACCAAGGCTTTAATGTCTGTGTCGTATCCTCCATTATGAAGTGTTCTAACCTAAAACCAGTGAAAAACTACACACATAAAGATTTGAAGAAAAGATTTAGACAAAAATATGCAAAAACGTAATAGATAATGGTAAAAAAATACATGCTGATTGATCCTCACATAAGGTGCAAATGTTCAAAATGAGTAAACAATACTGAAAAGTAAAAAAGATAAGTGCACTTTGTAAGAAACTATATTGTGAGTGTTTTGAGAAGCTTTATGAACACTTAATGACATTATAAGACATACTGTATACCCATAAAGCAACAGCCAATGAAAACAATGGCAGAGAATGATAGAAGAATACATAGCAATAGAAGCCAGAAAGCAACAGTGTTGGGACCATGGCCGTAACATGTAGCCAGCCTACCCAGCACCTCTTTGAAGGGAGCAAGGGGTGTAACTTCATATCCCTGTGCAAGCTTTGTCTCAGCATGAACTGAAGGGAAATCTCCCCAACTGTGACACGGGCAGCAATAAGACACTAATGGGGTTCTATCCCTTTTGCACTCTGTCCAAACTAAAAAAAGTTTCGGCTGGAATTGAGCTTTGAATCAAGAACAGGTTTATGTAAAAGGAAATTTCTACATTAAAACAAAATCTTTCTTTTGCCAGGACCCCTTTTCCTTTGGACCTAAAAGGTAGCCCTTTGTTCCTACACCTTAAAAACAGAAGAACTCCTATGCTGTTTTCCAAAAACAAATTGACCATAAAAAAAACAATTCCCATGGAAAACTATTGATTGGCATTTGATAAATGCGGTCTAACTAGATGGAGTTTTATCCTACCAGTAGTATGTCATGTTTCTGTAGTTGGATTTATATTGCAAAATATATGGTAAATTGGTAACTCTGTTAATACAGTTAGATACATTTAAGAAAGTTCTATAGAAAGCTGAACATTTTGCTATTTGACTTGTGCTGTCTAAAACAGCCCAAAGTTTCATAATGAATTAATGTGCTTAGAATTACAAAACAAAAAAGATACAGGTTTTATTTCTTCTCATTGCAAGGTCCCCAAGGTTTTTCTTTAGAGCTAGGTAAAGGGCTTAACATCTTGCTAAGTGATATATTATGCTTATTACTTATAAGAAAATTCATCTTATTGATAATGTACCTTAAGCTAATTAAGCCTACATATTAAATTCTGTTTTTGCATAATTTTCTATAGATCTGTTCAATGTGATCTACATAATCTTCTGTATTCTCTTTATGTATAAATTAATAAAGTATTATGTTAGCATTTATAGTTTTCTAAATAAAAGTTTCAATATATAACCCTTCTTTTACAGGGGATTTTGTAAAATACAAGTGCCATCCAGGGTTTACCTTAGTAGGAAATGACATAATAACCTGCAAATTGATTATAAAAAAATATATATAATTTTAATTTACAAGCTGCTGTGCCACCGTATATATCAGTGGTGGGTGGGCAGTGGCACTGCAGTGGGCACAGTACACTCTCTGTGGACCTGACAGTCACTGGCAGCCCAGGCAACTGCAATTATAAAATATATATATATATATATTTTTAATTTGCAAGCTGCTGTGCCACCTTATATATCAGTGGTGGGTGGGCAGTGGCACTGCAGTGGGCACAGTACACTCTCTGTGGACCTGACAGTCACTGGCAGCCCAGGCAACTGCAATTATAAAAAATATATTTTTTTTCAATTTGCAACAAGATGCTGTGCCACCGTATATATATCAGTGGTGGGCACTGAAGTGGGTACAGTACACTCTGTGGACCTGACACTCACTGCAATTATGACAGAGGAAAAAAAATATTTTTTAAAATGCAAGGTACTGTGCCTGTGCCACCCCAAAATGAGTGTGGTGTGCACACAGTACAGTCTGTGGTGGGTCTGTGGCCTCTCACACACAGCGGGCAGGCAACTGCAGTGCACAATAGATATATATAAAAAAAAAATACTCAAATACCAGCCCTAAAAAGGGCTTTTGGGAAAATTGTGGCAATATCTAATGAAGCAGTCCTCTCCCACTTGTAAAGGTATCTCTCTGTTTTATCCCATCTGCAATCGCCCCGAAGGGTTTAGGAAATATTCCTATGCTGCTTAAATGGGAAAAAGAGCTGGCTCGGTCTTTTTCGGTTGCCCAGTGGCTGGTGGCTTTTAAAGCTAACACTACGTCCTCGTCGTGCGTCGACCACTGGGACAACGCGCAGAAGATCCTACACAGGTATTACATGACCCCACATAGGCTACACGTGATGGATAACAATCTGTCACAGTGGTGCTGGAGAGAGTGTAGACAAGTCGGAAATCTAATGCACGTGTTATGGGAATGCCCCATCATTCAGCCCCTGTGGACGCAGATTGCATCTATTATATCCACACTGAGTGGGAACTCAGTTAGTATGAACCCAGCCTTGGCTCTTTTGAGTGTGGGTATTGACCAATTTCGAGCTGATTGCAGAACGATTGTAGCTCACTTACTATTTGCAATTAGAATAGCCTTGGCAAAACACTGGAAACTAACCTCTCCCCCCACAATAGGGGAAATCACGCATAGAGTCAATTATCAGTATGAAATGGAGAAACTACTAGCATACAAAGATCACAAAGTGTCTTCATTCCAATACAAATGGAAGGCATGGCTTAAAATGTTCCCTGACGTGGACTAGGTAGTCTGATTTAAAAATATGTTGTAATTATTTAAGGCTCTTGACTGGTGTCCTCTGGTGGTGAACCCAGATCCTTCCCTCTTACCCACCCCATCCCTCCCCTAGCCCTCTTTTATTTTATTTTTTCTTCTCGTTCCTTTCCCCCTCTGATTCAGCACAATGTTGAAAGTTTGCTAGAATGATAGCTCGTTGCCTTCCTTTCAGGAGAGCTTTTATTTTAGCATGAATTTGCTTTCTACTGGGCTCATCACCAGCTAGCGGCCTGGACCCCGGAGTGAGGGGGCAGGTAGTGGCAGCCCGCTTTCTCCAGTATGCGACGCTGGGGACTACCTGTTCACAGTATGTTCCCATTGGGGGGGACAGATAGTCCTCTTTTCACCTTCCCACTCCGTCCGGGTTCTAGGTCCGCTCTAGCCCAAGGTTTATTGAGATGCTGTTCTTACTGGTCTGCCTATAATACTATTATGGTTGGGGGTTCCCTATGTCGGGGGCTCTCAACGTTCCTTTTTGCTCATTGTCAATTTGTCTGTATTTGCACGTTTGAAGCTGCTGTTTATGCTTCTGTCTCTGTAACCACAACCTTAACCAATACTTTGTTATTACTGTATTATCTGAAAAACTTTCAATAAAAATTTAAGTTATAAAAAAAAAAGGGCTTTTGGGGACAATAGATATATATATATACAGTATATATATATATATATATATATATATATATATATATATACAAAAAAAAAACTCAAATACAAGCCCTAAGAAGGGCTTTTTGGGGTGCTGTCAGGATGCTGTCCTTACAGCAGGAGTGGACCAAGAACACTGACTAACAAGATCGGGAACACTGACTAACAACTGTCCCTAGCTATTAACAGCAGCAGCAACAGCAGCACTCTCCCTGCTCTCACTAACACACTGCTTCAGAATGATCTAAGATGGATGCTGCCCTTGCTTATTTATAGGAGGTGGGAGGGTGTGGGAGGGAGGTATGCTGATTGGCTGGAATGTGTCTGCTGACTGTGAGGTTCAGGGTCAAAGTTTGCCTCAATGATGTATTATAGGGGGCGGACCGAACATCGCATATGTTCGCCCGCAGCGGCAGACGCTAACAAGCGATGTTCGCCGGGAACTGTCCGCCGGCGAACAGTTCGGTACATCTCTAGTCACCAGTAAAGTATTTGTATGTCACTACCATGTCCCCTCTCAAGCATCTCTTCTCCAGAGAGAATAAGTTCAATGCTTCTAGTCCTTCCCCATAGCTGAGGTCCTCCAGTCCCTTTATTAGCTTTGTTGCCCTTCGCTGTACACTTTCTAGTTCCAGCATATCTTTCTTGAGGACTGGTGCCCAGAACTAGACGGCATACTCAAGATGCAGCCAAACCAGAGACTTGGAGAGTGGGAGAAATATTGTTTTATCTCTGGAGTAAATCCCCTTTTTAATGCATGCTAATTTTCTGTTGGCTTTTCTTGCAGCAGCTTGGCATTGCATGGCATTGCTGAGCCTGTCATCTACTAGGACCCCTAGGTCCTTTTCCATACAGGATTCCCCCATAGGTTCTCACCCTAGAGAATAACTTGCGTTCATGTTTTTAGCACCCAAATGCATTACCTTAAATGTTTTAACCTTAAACCAAAATTGCCATGTAGTTGCCAACCACAATATTTATTTAGATCTTCTTGTAAGATTTTCACATCCTGCGCAGAAGTTATTGCCCTGCTTAGCTTTGTATCATCAGCAAATACTGAGATTGAGCTATTTATACCAACCTCTATATCATTTATGAATAAATAAACAGAATTGGCCCCAGGACAGATCATTCACTCCCCCTGTTACCAGTTTTCAATCCAGTTAAATACCCCTATGGTCCATGCCAAAGACCTCAGTTCGTAAAGTAAACATTTGTGGAGGACTGTATGAAATGCCTTTGCAAAATCCAGATACACCACATCCACAGGCCTTCCTTCATTAAGATGGCAGCTCATTTCCGCGTAGAATGTTAATAGATTGGTCTGGCAAGAATGAACCTTCATAAATCTATGCTGATTAATACTAATGATACTGTTTTCATTACTAAAATCCCTTATGATCCCCTCCAATAGCTTACAGGCTATTGGTGTTAGGATGACTGGCCTGTAGTTTCCAAGGATATATTTTGGCCCTTTTTTAAATATTGGTACCACGTTGGTTTTTCTCCAATCAGCTGGTACCATTCCAGTCAGCATGCTGTCCATAAAAATTAGGAACAACGGTCTAGCTATCGCCTGGCTGAGTTCCTTAGGGACCCTCAGGTGTAAGCCATCTGGTCCTAGTGATTTATTTGTGTTAAGTTTTTCTAGTCTATTTCTGATACTGGCTTCTGTTAGCCACGAGGGCCTTTTCTTTTGCTTTATATGCACTTTGATGTTGAAGTATGGTAAAATAAATGTGAGTGCTCTGACAAATCCTAAACAAAAATGTGAAGCTGCTACCAAAGATCCAGATACCTGATCTGGAAAAAATATAGAATTGAGAGTGGTCTGGTGCGCTAAACAATTGGGTGTCAAAATAACATATGTGATTTGAATAAATCAATAAAGTGACAACCTTTAAATGAGGTATATAATCAAACACACCAATATGAACGTGAAACAAGAAAAAAACCTAAAAGGGTATAAAACAACAAATAAAGTCCACAGTGTATAATCCGTGCTTCAAATGTAAATAAAAGTCCATGTGATGATTTCCAATATTGACAATCCAAAGATGAAGGAAAAAATTCAGTGCTCAGTGACACACTTATTCATGGCCCTCTGGGAAGACAGAAATATTTTTTCCAGTAAGATCAAGGAGCTCATCCTGTGGAGGTGATATATTGATGACGCCCTATTCGTGTGGAAGGGAAATGTGGAATCCCTACACACATTTATGGAACACCTCAACTGCAACAACTGGGGTATCAGATTCACTTACGAATATAGCCAGTCTTCAATTTACTTTCTGGACTTGACAATTTTCAGAAGAGGTACTGGTTTTTATACCAGGTCCTACTTTAAACCCACGGACAGGAACGGGTTCATATCACTTGACAGCTGCCATCACCCTACCTGGTTGAGATCAATACCTAAAAGCCAGTTCAGAAGGATTAGGAGAAACTGCATGGAAAATTTGGATTTCCAAGAGCAGGCTCAAATATTAAAACAACGGTTCGTAGAAAAAGGATATGACCCTTACTTACTGGAAGAGGATATTCAAAAGGTAACAAATTTAGATCAGAAAGAATTGGCCATTCAAAGGGAAAAAAAACAATTTGAATGAGAATAACCATAAATTTGAATACGCCTTTACCACAAGATTTTCCAGTCATTACAAATGGATGAACCATTTGTTCAAGAAGCATTGGAATGTACTACAGGGGGATAAAATACTAGGACCCACGCTCCCTGCTGTACCTCAAACAGTTTATCGTTAAGCACAAAATCTAAAAGAAATTATAGCTAAAAGTCCTGTGGAAAAACCCCCTATTGTGGAGATATTCCCAGATATGAAAGGGTATTTTCCATGTAAAAATATTGCAGAATCTGCAGAGAGGCTAAAACCACTAGAACTAGTAAATTTAGTTCCAAGGTTACTAACAAGGAATATAAGATAAACAACTTTATTTTTTGTCACACAAAAGGTGTGGTGTATCCCCTTAAATGCGAATGTGGCCAACAATACGTTGGAAGAACCATTAGGACTGCCAGCATTAGAATAAGAGAACACCTCACTAGTATACGCAAAGGTTTTGCCGGACATAGTGTCTCACAACATTTTGCAAGATATCATAACAAGGATCCTACTAATCTTGAAATTATTGTTATTGAGAAGTATGTCCCACACTGGTGAGGAAGTAATTTAAAAAGAACCATATCCCGTCATGAAACATTTTGGATTTATGAATTAAAATGTTATAGATTGGGGCACAACATTGAGTGGGACATAAATGCCCACATCAATAACAGTTAATTACCTTCCATATTTTAAAATACAATTTAAAATATATATATATTTTTTTTAAATATTTTATATTCAATAAATTGTATTTATAAGAATTTTAAATGTATATATCCCATAAGTATTTATACTTGAATATCCTTAATATATATGTTGCCCCCACCTACGTGATTTGAATTGCTGAAGTAGAGTGGAAAAGGAGGAAGTCACATATATTTACTAACATATAAAGATTGGGAAAATACATAGGCTTATAAAAAATCAGAATAAACTAAAGATTCATTACAATTTTAATCGTTTATAACCATTTTAAAACAAAGGGATATATTTATGGATTGAGAATAGTTTGAAATTTGCCATATATTCTTATATGATACTCCTGGGGAGGAAGTAAGGGCAAAATAGCGTCTGCAATGGCTACATCCGGTCATACGTTGCAGACACCGGAAGTGCTATTCTCACAACACATATATAATGCGGAAGTGACGATGTGGGCACCCTCCTGTATCAGTGGATGCCCTATCGGGGGGAAACGCGTCATAGAGGAGGCGCCAGCACCGTCACATTCTACAGCTGCGGTCCGTACTGGAGGCGGCCGCAAGCATACGAGTGAAAGCAAGCCTATTTGTCACCTTTTACATGTAAGTGCAACTTTTTTTTCTTCATAATAAAGTGTAAAGGATAATGCACTATTGGATCCCTTTCTTGTTCTCTTAATACACAACACATCCTGCGGGGGAGTTTAAGAAGAGGAGAGGAGTGTAAATTGTGGCATCCCTTGAGACCATACAGACAAGATTCATCAACAGGAGTTTTCACACACTCTGAAATACAGTATATGCAGCTCTGGTAAGAGGCTATATGTATCTCTTGCCACAGAGATATACAGGCGTGTGATCCTTCCCATATGGTACAGGGGTGCTATCACTTCAAAGTGTTCATAATTCCGCTAATATATCCCAATTTTCTGGTAAAAGGCTAATCCTGAATGTGGTGGGATTTAAGTGTGTCACTGAGCACTAAATTTTTTCCTTCATCTTTGGATTGTCACTATTGGAAATCATCACATTGACTTTTATTTACATTTGAAGCACGGATTATACACTGTGGACTTTATTTGTTGTTTTATACCCTTTTAGGGTTTTTTCTTGTTTCACGTTTATATTGGTGTGTTTGATTATATACCTCATTTAAAGGTTGTCACTTTATTGATGTTGAAGTTTAGCTACTTATATTTTCACACTTATAATTTTAGCACTTATATTTTTCCTCAGTGTTCCTTGTTCCTAGGATTTTAGTCTCATGTAGCAGCGAGCACAGTTTAGGGAAGTTGGCTCTTTTCAAATATTACCATTGTGCTTCCTATTTATGTGATTTATCCTGAATGTAATTAACCTGTGTTCGCTGTTTCCTAAATTGCCCCGAATTTCCACATCTGCATGTCTGTGTTGTTTGTAATCAGTCGGTCTAGTAATGCATTATCTCTTGTTTATGCATTTACTAACTGACCCATAAAATTGTCTTGCAAGACATTTAGGAAATGGCGAGCCTTTGATAAATGAGCTGTTCCTTCTGCCCAGTTTATATCTGGATAGTTAAAATCCCTCATTATAATAACATTACCCTGCCTTGCCCCCATTGGTAGCTGTGATAGGAGGTCAGACTCCTCCTCTTCCCACATGTTAGGGGGCCTGTAGCATATACCCACTATTAAATAGGGGGGGGGGGGAGTACCACGCTTCAGGGCTATTTATAAATCTATCTCAATAAATATTCAAATGGTGAGTAAGTCAATCCAATATCCATAAATCAATGTGTATAATTATAAGATCAAGATATAAATTGTGTAATATAAATTGTGTCATATATATTCAAATCATAAATATCTATAAAATCCGTGTGTCCTATAGACTTCAATCCAATCAAATATTCTGTTAATGATCAAAAAAAAAATATATAAAAAAAAAAATATATATATATATATATATATATATATATATATATATACCAATAAAAAATATTATTATTAATTCATAAAAATTCTAATAAAATAATAAAGTGCTTATGGTGATATTACTATAAGAAATCCAGTGATATGTGTATTATATTAAAGTGCTCTGAGCTGATCCTTTTAGTTTCACAATCACAAAAAAACGATAATCATAAAGTTCATAAATAGTGTTCAAGTGTCCAAAAAAAATTATAAATAAAAATCCTCTTCTGTGAATTAAATACAACTTCCTTCCACCTTTATCCCTTGTGAAAACAAGTGGTTTTCAGTGCTCTTCACCACTAGGTGTGCTAAATGTTCACCTCAATTCTATCAGAAATACGCTTCTAGATCTTGTAAATAGATCTGATCCTTTATCCTTTATCCTCTCCTCTCCTAGGTTTAAATGGATCCAATATGGGGTGGTGTATACCGGTATATTCTTTGTGCCCGGGGGCTGCCTCAGACTAGCAATCCAGTCTTTCGTTGTGCCTCAAAGCAATAAGGTTCCACATTGTGTAGTATTTCACAGTTTTTATTAATAAAATAAACAAGTAGTAACTCACAGTTTAAAAAGCTGACGGTGCGGCGGCAAGGTAGCCCAGGCAGTTGAGATAATTTTAAACAGCATATTTTCTAACATTTGTTTGTGAGTGCATATTATTTGGGTTTCTTTTAAATTAATAAACATGTGTGTATACGGATTCACACTATGAGCCCTCATTATTTATTTGCATGATATGCGGTATACCACATATGAGGATTGACCCAGCTACCAGGTTGTTTGGCAGTATAGAGGGGGCCTATTCCGGAGTCTTATGATTATTGCTTATTTTTCCCGCCTAGAGGTGCGTGGGCATTTCTAGGGGGGCACGCCGGTGAGGTGGTGGTGCATGCCATGTCAAAGACCCCGTGTGGAACACTGAATGGACTGTTAAAGTGATTTTTTTCACCTGGACTCTATATATCACTAATTTTAACACTTTGGGATATATTACACGTTGAGAATTTTTGTATACATGTTTTTTTAGCGCTGTTAGTGTATGCATACGATTTGGTATATGAGATTTGATGCACACACCTTTTTTATATTTCTGATTTTATAACAGCACCTGTTTATTTAATTTATGTAAACATAGGATGTTACATTTTCAGTTGTGGTATGGTAACACAATTTCAGCTCCATTGCCCTGAGTGAGTGTGTCAATAGGCATTTTGTGTTTTGTGCTTGTTTTCCCATTCCTTTTTTAGTCACTTATTCATAGTTAACTGTAAACTGATGACCTTTAGGGTCTTTCAAAGCGTTACCTATAGAAAATATAGGGTACTGAAGTTTGGTACTGTTTCATGGGCGCACGCAATTTTAAGGTTTGACATGTTGGATATCTACTTACTTGGTACAACCTCCTGTTTCATATTTACCAAAAAATGTTTTTGTGTTTTAAAATGAACTTTATTTTTTTACTAAAATTTTGCATTTTCTAAGCCATTGTACTAAAATTGTGTGGCATTAAAAAATGAGAACTACCATTATTTTATTCACTAGAGTGTTTATTTTCATAAAAAAATATAATACTTTGAGGGGTTTATATATTTTTTTTTAAACAAGTAGGCAACAAAAGAAAAAAAAAGGGATAAAGATGAAAAACTTTTTTCCACTTTTGAATTTAATTGGGAAGCATACTTCCAATATTACAATGCTTTCCATGACCCAGTTGGGGAGATTATTTACCTCACTTAATTTCCCTAAACAACCAGATGATTCACTAGCCAAAATATTTTTATCTATATTTTTATATATATATATATATATATATATATATTTTTTTTTTTTTTTAATCAATATATCCGTCTATGCATTAAGGTAAAAAAACCTTTTGTGTCCATCAGCTCCCCCAGCCCCCCTAATACTTACCTGAGCCCCTCTCTCAATCCAGTGATGTCCAGGAGAGCCTTGTCTCTCCTGGGACTCGCACTCCTGATTAGCTTTTGGCAGCAGCAGGAGCAGTTGGCTCCTGCTGCTGTCAATCACAGCCAGTGAGCCAATCAGGAGAGGTAGGGGACAGGGCTGGGGCCGAGCAAGGGCTCTGTGTGTGAATGGATATACAGAGCTGCGGGGTTGGGAGTAAGCCTCCCTGGTGCTGTGTGAGCACCTGGCAGGAGGGAGGAGGCAGGAGCCAGGAGTGCCAGCGGGGGACTTAGAAAGAGCAGGATCCAGGCTGCTCTGTGCAAAACCATTGCACAGAGCAGGTAAGTAAGACATGTTTGTTATTTTAAAAAAACCAAGGCTTTAATGTCTGTGTCGTATCCTCCATTATGAAGTGTTCTAACCTAAAACCAGTGAAAAACTACACACATAAAGATTTGAAGAAAAGATTTAGACAAAAATATGCAAAAACGTAATAGATAATGGTAAAAAAATACATGCTGATTGATCCTCACATAAGGTGCAAATGTTCAAAATGAGTAAACAATACTGAAAAGTAAAAAAGATAAGTGCACTTTGTAAGAAACTATATTGTGAGTGTTTTGAGAAGCTTTATGAACACTTAATGACATTATAAGACATACTGTATACCCATAAAGCAACAGCCAATGAAAACAATGGCAGAGAATGATAGAAGAATACATAGCAATAGAAGCCAGAAAGCAACAGTGTTGGGACCATGGCCGTAACATGTAGCCAGCCTACCCAGCACCTCTTTGAAGGGAGCAAGGGGTGTAACTTCATATCCCTGTGCAAGCTTTGTCTCAGCATGAACTGAAGGGAAATCTCCCCAACTGTGACACGGGCAGCAATAAGACACTAATGGGGTTCTATCCCTTTTGCACTCTGTCCAAACTAAAAAAAGTTTCGGCTGGAATTGAGCTTTGAATCAAGAACAGGTTTATGTAAAAGGAAATTTCTACATTAAAACAAAATCTTTCTTTTGCCAGGACCCCTTTTCCTTTGGACCTAAAAGGTAGCCCTTTGTTCCTACACCTTAAAAACAGAAGAACTCCTATGCTGTTTTCCAAAAACAAATTGACCATAAAAAAAACAATTCCCATGGAAAACTATTGATTGGCATTTGATAAATGCGGTCTAACTAGATGGAGTTTTATCCTACCAGTAGTATGTCATGTTTCTGTAGTTGGATTTATATTGCAAAATATATGGTAAATTGGTAACTCTGTTAATACAGTTAGATACATTTAAGAAAGTTCTATAGAAAGCTGAACATTTTGCTATTTGACTTGTGCTGTCTAAAACAGCCCAAAGTTTCATAATGAATTAATGTGCTTAGAATTACAAAACAAAAAAGATACAGGTTTTATTTCTTCTCATTGCAAGGTCCCCAAGGTTTTTCTTTAGAGCTAGGTAAAGGGCTTAACATCTTGCTAAGTGATATATTATGCTTATTACTTATAAGAAAATTCATCTTATTGATAATGTACCTTAAGCTAATTAAGCCTACATATTAAATTCTGTTTTTGCATCATTTTCTATAGATCTGTTCAATGTGATCTACATAATCTTCTGTATTCTCTTTATGTATAAATTAATAAAGTATTATGTTAGCATTTATAGTTTTCTAAATAAAAGTTTCAATATATAACCCTTCTTTTACAGGGGATTTTGTAAAATACAAGTGCCATCCAGGGTTTACCTTAGTAGGAAATGACATAATAACCTGCAAATTGATTACCCAGTTGCAGTTTGAGGGTTCCTTACCTACCTGTGAAGGTAAGTTAACTATTTTTCAAATGTGAAACAAAATGAAATTAATATGCAAAGTTATTCCATTCTGCTGGATTAGTCAATGCATGTAATTTGCATTATTACTGATTTTCAAAATTAATGATTCTCCTGTGGCATCTTTGACTGGTAAATTTACATTATTTACAGATTTCTTCATTTATCTGTCAGTCATTATAAATATAACATGAAAAGTAAAATATTTTTTTTCCTTTTAACAATAGAGCCAGCTGCAAAATTAATTATTGAAAATAAATTCTGGGCCCATTTATTAAGATAAAGCAAATATGAGCAAGTTTGTTTAAAGGGCAGTAACCCATAGCAACCAATCCGATTTTAGGTTACTGGAGCCATTACAAAAAGGAGGAAATACAATTGGGTATCATTGGTCACTGCATTTTATACACAGTATTGGAACTTATTTGTCACAGTGCTTACCTTTGTTGGAGTCTGTAACGCAGAGATCTACGCTCACACTTGCAGATATCCACAGTCCAAGGTGACCAGGTAAGAAAGCCACCTGGGCTGTGAATCTGTGCACAGGGGCTTGGCAGTGAAGGTGCTCCAATAAGCAGGACCGATGGATGATGAATACAATAGGAAGGGAAGTCCAGAAATAACAGTAGTCACTGGATGACACGATTCCGGATAAGGATCAGGAGATGGGAGGAAGATAAGATCGCAGGAACCACAAGGAGCGAAGGTAAGGATGGAAGCCGGAGTCAGTCTGGAACACACACTCAGGAAACAGGAACACAGGAACAAAGTCTGTCAAACAGGAACTATCTGGAACAAAGATCAGCAATGAAATGACACTGTTCAAAGCGAGAGGCAGTGTTTTATAGCTTGATTAATGAGCAATTAGCTTCAGGTGGACAATGAGAAACAGGAGTATACTAAAATTAACAGGACTGAATCCATATGAGCTGAAGTGTGGCTCAGAGGTAGGATAACAGGACAGAATGTTAAAGTACACAGGTTCAAATCCCATATCAGGTACTTAACGGCGACCTGGCTGTCTGTAAGCCATGGCGAGAACCATGACATTATTAAACATTTATTACAAAATGTACATATTACATAAAAAGAGCGGTTAAAAGTGTTATAAGCCACTTTAAAGTTAAGTTTGTATCTTAATTTTTTTTAGATTAGTAATACTAATATTCCTACAGACAACCCGTCAGACCTAATCATTCTTTATACTACATTTACACATTTGTCTCAGAAAGAAGAATCATATCATATAAAATAGTATTTGAAGGGAATAATTAAAAAAAAAAATTAAAAAAAGGCTTATATAGTCATGCACCTATAGTTATTAAAACATTCTACAGCTTTATTGACTACTCATATAAAATACACAGAGTCTGAGAAAAAAATTAAGAATTAAACATACAAGTTAGTAACTTATGCAGTTTCCACAACAAATCCACACAGCCCCAAAAACATGTATTAATGTATAAAAAATCTTATGGTAATTATAAAGTATATCTCTCATATATACAGTTGTGCTAAAAAGTTGACATACCCTTGGAGAATTAATAATATACAGTATGCACCATTTTTAAAGAAAACATGCAATACACATTTCTTGTATTTCTTATGGGATTCAAATTAAACTGTAGGTCATAACAGAATGCCACAATCATAAAACAAAAATGGTAATAAGTAAACAAATCAAATGACCCTTGTCCAAAAGTCTGCATACCCTTGGTTCTTAATACTGTGTATTGCCTCCTTTAGCATTAATGAAAATGTGCAATCTTTTGAAACAGTTGTCTATGAGGTCCTGAATTAATGCACGGGGTGAAGCTGGCCATTTGTCTTGGCAAAATGCCTCCAGGTCATGCAAAGTCTTTAGACGTCTTGCATGAACCACGCATTTGATATCTTCCCAGAGTGGCTTGTTGATATTAAGATCAGACTGTAATGACCACTGCAGAACCTTCACATCTTTCTGCCGTAACTACTGAAGAGTCAACTTGGCATTATGTTTAGGGTCATTGTTATGCTGGAAAGTCTAAGAGCTTCCCAATGTGCAGCTTTCATGCTGAAGAATGCAAATTGCCAGTATTTTCTGATAATATGCTGCACTCGTATTGCTATCAATTTTCACAAGATTCCCAGTGCCCTTATAGCTCATGCTCCTGAGGTCTATTGTGTATTTTTATGAGTAGGGACGTGGTTTATATGGGATATAGTTCACAGGCATCTGAACATACCTCTATTTTTTTTATATAGTATATTAATTGTCACAACCTCAAAAAAGTATATTTTTACTTGTTTTTCTACAAACCTGTGTTTGAGCCATCATTTGCAACTCCTTTTTGTTCTCTTTTCCCAGTACAGTGTCTAGTTGCTTGGCTCACCGGTTACATTACCGATAGGTATGAAAACAATATAGGTGTCACATTTCTGCCATAATCTTCATAGGGCGGTTGTTTTTTACCCAGGGATTATTTCACCCCTCCCCCTTACCCCTCCTTATTCTCTCCATCAAACTGAGCTCGCAGTGCATGCCACAGCTGTATGTACCTAAAAAACATAACGTTCGGTAACTTAAACTCAGCCTTCAATTAGTCAAACGTTTTAAGGCCACCAACGCGGAGAACATGGGACAATTGATAAATCCCGTATCGGATCCAGATCTGCGGATCAGGGATGAGTAGCATTTCCCCTAAATGTCTATTACACCATAGAGGTGTATCCTCGTATAATGAAGAACAGCCTAGTTCCGCGACTGTCAAGAAAAGAAAGCCGGTGTAAAGAAAGCCGGTGTAGCACCCCTAAGGCCTCTCAGGATATCACAAAAGGGATGGGGGAAATGACCAGCAGACTCCTTACAAACCAGAGCTTCATAACGCAGTCTATCAGCTTTGTCAAAATAATACAAATGGGACAATTTGGCCGCTATATAGTACGAGCCAAGATCAGGGACCGCCAAGCCCCCCAGCGAAGTAGGGCACTTCAGGGCCTGCCATGACAGCTTGTGTCTGGTGGAACACCAAATAAACGATTTCAGGAGAGACTCCGTAACCTAAATAAATATTTCAGCTGAATGTAAACCAGGGAGTGCCACAGGACATACAGTATCTTAGGAAGTAGAACCATCTTCACTAAGCCAATGCGACCCATAACCCCCAAAGGCAGTTTGGCCCATATCTGCGTCTTAGTTTTAATCAGCGGAATTAGGGGCTCCACATTCAGTGGAATAAAGTCTGACAAGTCCCGGGACCCCCGGACCCCCAGATATCCAATCGAGCTAACTCTCTGCAAGGGCAATGAGGCCTGCTCCACCGGAGGAGAAAAAATATCAATAGGGAGGATCTGGAACTTATCCCAATTAATTTTCAGGCCCAAGAAAGCTCCAAAGCTCTCAATAATATAAAGGGCAAGTGCGAGCAAAGGCCCAGAGTCAGCAAGGTACAGAACCATATCATCTGCATAGAGTCCAATTTTCTCCACCAGATGACCGGAGCTCAGTCCATTAACACCAGGGTGGGTCCTCAGGGCCATGGCCAAGGGCTCCACCGTCAGAGCATATAATAGGGGGGAAATGGGGCAACCCTGATGGGCCAAAACTGAAGCAGCGAAGACACTTCCACAAATAGGTCCATTCAACAGAATCAAAAGCCTTGGCCACGTCCAATGAGACTATCACCCTGGTGCCAATCTCTGAGTGAGAAGCCTGAAGATTCATATACAAGCGCCTAGTATTAAACGCAGTATTCTTTGTGGGCATGAACCCGGTTTGCCCCGGATGGACGAGCAAAAGGCCAAAATCTTGGCCAAGATCTTGACATCCGTTTGTAGCAGTGATATCGGTCTGTACGACCCTGGCTGATGGGTATCCTTGCCCGGTTTAGGTATTAGCACAATAAGTGCCTCTCTCATAGAGTTTGGTAGAGCATTTGCCTCAAAGGCCACATGATACAGCTCTAGGAGTCTGAGAATTCCTGATGAAACTCATCCGGCAAGCCTTCTGATCCAGGGGCTTTAGATCTAGCAAAATGGGACATCGCTATTACTATATCCTCCTCCGATATGGGGGCCTCCAAGATCTGAACCTGTGAATCAGAAAGGGTAGGGAATAGTCAGCCCTAGACTCAAATACGTCTCTAAAAAGGTAGCAAATTCAGCAGCCACCGCTGCCAGTTCCGTCACAAGGCCCAGAGACTGGGAATGTAACGCTATCACCACGGGAGGTCTAGAGTCACAATGAGCCAGATAGGCTAGAAGCCTGTCAGGGCACTCCCCATGCTCAAACAACCTTTGCTTAGCAAAAAACATCCGGCGTTTGGCTTTTTCAAAGCTTGAAGTTTAAAATCAGCGAGACTGTCAGGTGTAGCGGTCCTCCAGTTCACGGAGATGAGCCAGCGCCTGGGTGTAGGACACCTCAGACGAGCGTTTATGTCTACTAATGCGTTCAGTTAACAGAAGACGGGAGTGCTTCTTAAACATGTCCCAAATAAGCAGAGGAGAAGCCGTGTCCACGTTGGAGCTGAAGAAAAACCGCCATTCATCTGCAAGATTATTAAGATTCGGCAGAAGGGATAGCCAAAAGGGGTTCAATCTCCAATTTGGAGGTGTCACAGAGCGATGGAGGGTAACGTGGTAGTGAGTGTGATCGGATCGGATAAAATGTGTGGGCAAAATCCCGCGTCCTGCAGCCTGGGGAGGAGATGCCGGGAGATTAGGATAAGGTGAATATGGGACATAGAGGAGTGAGGAGCAGAAAAAACAAGAATAAGCCCTACGAGTAGGATAGAGGTGTCTCCAGGTGTCCACAAGAGCTAAGTCAGACAGAAGGCGTGCAAAACTAGTCTCACAAAGAGGATTGGGAACACCACCAGGCTGTCCCAGCCTGTCCAAGCCAGGGTTCAGAACTGTGTTGAAATCACCCAACCAGATGGCCGGGACAGTCGGGTGGTGGAACATAAAGGAGAACCCCTTGGTCAGTACACTAGAACTATAAGGCTGTGGCACATTCCAGAACAGAATTAATACAGGGGAGCTGTCAATATGAGCTAGCAGAGAAACGTACCGGACCTGAGGGTCCAATTCAACCAGCTGTACTACAAAAGCCACCGACTTAGCCACCAATACAGATACACCTCAGGAATAGGTAGTGTGGGTAGAATGAAAGGCACAGCCAATCCATGGGTGCCTAAGCGCCCGTTGTAATGAGCCGACAGCATGAGTCTCCACCATGGTGGACGTTTCAAATAGGAGAACACTGCCGTGCGCTTCACCCTATCCCCAAGACACCGGACATTCCAGGTCAAAAAAGTGAGGGACGCCATCCAGAGGTGAACAAAAAGAGTATCTTGGGTTGCCAAGGCGGACGCCCAGAGTCAGCACGACAAGCACACTAGAATAATAACATATTGGTAGGACCAGACAGCACAGTACATGAAATATGAGAGAAGGCATATTAAGGAACCACACAGTGAAGCAACAAAAAAAAAAAAGTATAAACCCCGAACCCACCTGGCTCTACACAAACCCCAACTCATGCGAGCATGAACCCCAAACAGAGTAGCACAAAGAGTCTGTAATCTGATTCTCCAGCACACATTCTGGGCCCTAACAAGGGCAACAGGTCGCAGCTGGGGTACTATACTTGAGTCACCATTGTAGAGAATTAAGCGACAAATGAAAAAGTGAAAAAGAAACCAAAAAAAAACAGCAGCATCTTTGGGGCAACCATCTCACTGAAAAACGTGGAGAGTTGACAGATCCTGTCCTAGGGGGGACAGGTCCATAGAACAGTGCAGCCAGTGCAGAGTGATCTACCCCTAAACAGTAGGAACGAGCATTAGGTGCAGTCCCAAACGTTGTCCACAGTATTATTCAGGAGATGGCACTACCGGGCATCAAAAAGACAAGGCACAGAATAAACTGTGGTAGAAAATATAAGGGCCACTCAGTCAGAAAACATGGCATAAAAATAAATCAAATCCTCAGGCAGGTACATTGCACCGATCTAGCCAGTCCATGGCAAGAGTAGGGTCCTCAAAAAACTGGAAACGGTCATCCACCTCCACCCACAGACGTGCCGGGTATAGCTATAGCATGGCGTATTTAATATGAAGAACTCTCATGCGGCGTTTCACATCTAGGAAACGTGCTCCCATACATTGAACCTCACCAGAAAAGTTAGGGAACACCGCTACATGGCCATTTTGAAAGGGAATGTTCCCCCTTTCCCTGGAGAGGCGAAGGATCTTGTCCCGGAGGAACTTGATAATGAACGTGCAGGCCGGAGCTCCAGACGTGGGAGGCCGAGCAGGGATGTGGTGTGCCCTCTCCACAGCAAACATCACGGAGAAGAATTCGCGTCCATAGGTCTTGAGGAGCAGATCCTCAAGGAAACTGGCTGGGTCAGCACCCTCAACCCTCTCAGGCAAGCCAATAAATCGCAGGTTGCTCCTCCGCAAGCGATTCTCAATGTCATCCTGCTTGGAATGCAGCTGTTGTATCTGGTGTTTAAGATCCTCCGTGGAGTGCTGCACGGGATACAGGATATCTTCAGCAGTGCTGATTCGGGTCTCCGCCTCAGTGACACGATCCCTCAGCTTGGACATATCCTGCCTGATAAGAGATGTATCAATCTTGACTTCTTCTATTTTTGAAGTGAGAGTGCTCTGGCAAAGGGATATGGAGTCCAGTCCGCGCGCTCTGTTTCAGAGGAGGAGCCAGCGCCATCTTTGGCCTGCGGGGTCGGTTCCTGGTGGCGGAACTTATCGAGCTTGGAACTATTGTCCGTGGCTTTTTTGGGTGGCGACATGTGTCCCGGAGGGTCAGCAGATCACGGGGGACAAACGAAGGTGAGTAGGAACGGATTTGCGGCAGTAGGATGAATGTACCGGAGATTAGGTAGACGAACTGGGGACACAGATTAGAGTAGTAGGGAGGGGGTCGAGGGCGGGGGTTGGAAGAGCTGGGTAGGATGTTAGACACCAGAGAATCTTGGAGCTGTGAGGGAAGCAGAAGAGACGGGACAGGAACAGAGGCAGCAGCAGTGGGAAGGAAAGTGACATTTTTGATGAATAGATGCAGTCAGAAGCTTGTTAGCCACTGATCAACATTATTATTTTATTCAGCACAGTCTGCTGAACAGTTCTTCTATAAGTTAACTAAAGTGACCATAAGTTAATAGCAGAAGGGGGAATGCAGCCAACATATGGCATACTGACCTGGCCAGCTGAAATCGGTTCTGTGCTATCCTTATGGCATAGGTCGCTGGCAATGAAAGAGATAAATGTTTCCACATCACCCAATTGTTACATTAGTGATTAACTACTGTAGTTCTATAATTTGTAAAGTCAATCACTTAATAATTTAAATCATCAATCCAGCTGCTAATTCAATATAGTCTTAAATTTCAAGATGTTGGATAGCACACAGTAATGGTAACATTCACACGGATGCTACTGAAATGTATCTAGGTACGTAACCTACAATGATTTCAACTAATGATGATATACTTGAAAGTAGATGTGGCTGCAGATTGTGCAATAGGTTTTATTATGTGGAAGAAACACACATATGTTGAAATAACAACTATGCCTGAGGAAAATTGCTAGATTTCCTCATCAACACAATCAGTATTGATAGGGGAATCCCTCCCGCAATGCTATTGTGTTCTGCCAGTGGGGAGGACGGGGAGCCTTCCCCACCACCGAATACAATGATCACTGCTGTCTGCTATAGACATCTGCAGTGATTGGGTAAAGGAACTCCAACATGCTTTTTGTTCTGAAGGCGATTAATGGAAAAAACGTCAGTACAACCAGCCTGCCTATAGACTGATTAAAATGTATCCAGTTCATGCTGAAATGTAGACATTTTCATGCGTCTGTGATGGCCTAAAACAAATGTGTCAGCAATGGCATACAAATGATTAAAGCAAACCTAATCTGTAGCAAAAAAACTGTAGGAACATTTCTAACAGAATGATATAGCACCAAGAGTTTGAATCAACAGATGTTTTACAAGTCCCAGCAAGCTAATAGATTCCAAAGTCTCAGGAATTTAATTTCAGCAAAATATAACCAGACTACTATGTATTCCAGACAGCTATTCCAACAAAAGGCAGTGTAGGTTAACAAATGTACTACACGTCCCAGCAAGCTGATTTGAGGCAGATATACAGTATACACTATATACAGTATATACTTTATATATTAAATAGCTGTGGAGAAAAAGAAAAGCATGTTGCTAGCACCTTTCATCCTTAGAGATTCTATTAAGGCATCAGAGATAGTACTAAAGCATTGCTCTCCACCTTTTTTTATTAAAATGATTATATACTGATATGGGACTTACTGATACGGTATACTGTATCCTATATATGAGAAGTCATATGCATCCCTTCTTATCCATAGTACTCAGTATGTTCTCACCTCTTCTCTTGCAAAGTGCCCATACATGGACTGATATATGCTGCTTGTAAACAGCTGTCTACAACATACTTTATCAGTTCACCTTGAAGAAGATGGTGGTTTTCAGAGAAGTTAAGAGTAAGGATAAGCAGATGTCTCACTGCTGTTTATTCTTGGGCTTTGTTATTTTCACTCTTAATTTAAAGCTTTGCTAACCGTTCTGCCAGGATGGATTAAAAATAATAGTGGACGAAGTGAAATCGTTATTTTTCTTTGAAATAATGCAACTCCAGGTTTCCTTCTGTGCTGGTTACATGATCCCTTAATTCAGCAGCAATCGTGTGACCAAATGCCTATGTATTTGGTCACATGGGTGGTAAAAGAGAGAGTTTTTTTGCTAGTAAAGTACAGTACCTAAAGACTAAGTTCCCTTTTTTTTATAAAAAAATCCAGATCACTTATGTACCAATATACCATTAATGTACTTCTTTTGTAGAACAGAAAAAGCTTTCTGTTTATCCTACATATCCCTTACCTCAGTGTCCAGGTTGTTGTATAAAAAAAAACCTCCATTACTTCCTGTAGACTTTAGGGCATAAAAACTGTTAAGACACAGCAAGGAGTTCACCAGCTGACCTCATTAATAGGGATGATCGAATGGTTCGGGTCGACCATCGGTTAGACCCGAACATTGACTGTTCGAAATTCGGCCGAAATCCTAACTTTTTGGGGAAAAAGTTTGGAATTCGGCAACCAGAACCTCCCAAGATGAAATGGGACAGGAACTGGGCTTTAAAAGCCTGTGATTGGACCAGAAACATCAGTAAAAGCCAATTGAGGGGGCAGGAGGATGCTAGGAATGTGATTGGAGTGACTAGGGGATCCAGAGGCCAATCAGTAGTGAATACGCCCCCCAGTATATAACATAGCCCCGCCAAATCTCTAGCACTGTAATAGAGGGGCTGTGGAAGAGAGTGGAAGCAGTTCTGTTACTCCTGCTGCAAAAGTGTCATTTAGCAATTATTAGTGTGAGGAAAGGGATATCTAGTGTAGTTAGGGTACTATATACCACTATAGTAAGATTCAATAATCTAGTTTCTGTAGGGAAAGTGTTAAGTGTCAGAGTGATTGTACTGTAGTTTAGGGTGAACTGACTCTGACTGCTATGCCAGGGTTACAGAATTCATCCATGTCAGGGTGACCGCCATAAGAAAAAGATCATTTTTCTTAGAATTAATAGTAGAGCAGGGATGGGGCTCCGCTCCTTGTATGCCAGGGTGACCGAATTCATCCATGTTAGGGTGACCGCCATAAGAAAAAGATTATTTTTCTTAGAATTATTAGTAGAGCAGGGATGGGGTTCTGCTCCTGTCACACCTGGGCGTTTTTGTTTCAGGCGTTTATTGGGCTTTTTTGTGGACGTCTTTGGAGGCAGGCATGACATCTGAACTTCTGTGTAGGGGTATATATACACACACACACACATATATGTATATATACACATACACACATATAGGTGTGATAGGAGCGGAAACCCCATCCCTGCGCTAATGAAATTATTTGCAGTAATGGGGTTCCGCTCCTATCACACCTATATGTGTGTATGTGTATATATACATATATGTGTGTGTGTATATATACCCCTATACAGAAGTTCAGATGTTATGCCTGCCTCCAAAGACGCCCAAAAAATGCCCAATAAACGCCTGCAACAACACACCTGGGCGTTTTTGTTGCAGGCGTTTATTGGGCATTTTTTGGGCGTCTTTGGAGGCAGGCATAACATCTGAACTTCTGTATAAGGGTATATATTCACACACACACATATATGTATATATACACATACACACATATAGGTGTGATAGGAGCGGAACCCCATTACTGCAAATAATTTCATTAGCGCAGGGATGGGGTTCTGCTACTTTCACACCTATATGTGTGTATATGTATATATATATATATATATATGTGTGTGTGTATATATACCTCTATACAGAAGTTCAGATATCATGCCTGCCTCCAAAGACACCCAAAAAATGCCCAATAAACGCCTGAAACAAAAACGCCCAGGTGTGAAAGTAGCGGAACCCCATCCCTGCGCTAATAAAAATTCTAAGAAAAATTATCTTTTTTTTCTGGTTCTGGACATGCTACAGAGCTGAAACTTCACAGGTAAACTTTTAGACCCCCCCCCCCCAGACACTAAATCCAAAGAAATCTCTTTTTTTTTCAATAATTTTTTCAATAATTGGCTCTCTCTATCAAAAACGACAATTTTTAAGAACTTTTTTTGTGTGATTAATAGTCCCTGGGGCATGACCCAGAACCCTAGGCACTTTTTAGGGGCATTTATTGGGTTTTAGGGCTTCAAAATGTTGTTTTTTGATTACTGAAGTTCGGGTCCCATTGATTTTAATGGGGTTCTGGAATCCGGAACCCGAACTTTCGGGAAGTTCGGGTGTTCTGGTCGAACCAAACTTTTCAAAAGTTCAATCATCCCTACTCATTAACACATACCCTGCACCTGCCTTTATCTTCCAGGAAATTGCTCCCACCTACCTCCTCAGGTGTATGGTTTTCAAATGCAATCAGGGATCACTGTTCCCACTAAATACCCAGACATCAATTTTTTTTCTACCTTACTTTCTTCTTGCATAGATTGTTAATTTGGCAGAGTGTGCAGGAGCTGAGTGATCAGATAACAGCCTATGTGGAGCAGAGCTGAAGTATTGAAAACAAGAGAAGTATTTTCTGGATTCTGTAAAGCTCACCATACACTATACTATCTGATTGTACAATCTCCTTTATATCTACCATCAACTATGTAGTGCAAGGGCCAGCCTGATTGAATACAGAGTGATTGGAAAGATGGTGTGTCTTCCTATTATTTTGTTTTGGCAAATATAAAGTAGATTGTACAATCAGATTATATATAATGTATGGCCATGTTTATTGATCTAAAATTAACTCGTTGTGCTTTTGTTGCTATTAATTGTCAATGGCACACCAAGCGCATAAGCAAACACACATTTTGCCATATGAACAAAAATAGTGACAAATGCAGCAAAATGCACAGAAAAAATAAATACAACCAGCAACACATCAACCCGCCTTTGAAATCAATAGGCTGCCCTATGCGTGTCACGTGAAAAACAAGCCAAAAAGCATACGGTCCCACTGCGCTAGGTGAGAATGGGCCCTGAAAGTGAAATTGGTGTGTTTACATAAGAACAGTGAGGCCCAATTCACATCTGTACATTTCCAAATCAATGGCAAACTGCACAGAACATGCCTGCTTTGCCTTGCATTTCAGAAACACGCTGCAAACACACCAAAAGCATGGTAACAAAAGCACCACGATCCACTGTAAAAAAGTCCTAGAGCTTCTTTGAGGTGACTGTTATGTGTAGGGCAGCTCATTTAAGTGAATGGACTGCCCTATGCATGAGGAACTAAAATGCACCAATAATAAAAAAATAAAACACATGCGGGAATGTGAGTTCCTGATACATGGAGATGTGAACGGGGCCTGACAATTGAGTGTCCCCATCCCCTGCCTCCTATGTACTTGTATAAAGCTGACCATACACTATGCAATTTGATTGTACAATTTATCTACTATTTCCTTTAGATTTACTGGAACTATGGAATAGGAGGACCCACCTGAACAATCCAATCATTTTGTAGGAAATCAGACAGGCCCTTGCGCTACATACCTGATAGTAGATGTAAAGGAGATAATATAATCAGATTGTACAGACAGTGGGTAAAATATGGTATAGTAATGAGGGAGGTATGGTTCAGAGTGATGAACACGTCCTATGAAAATTTTTTCTTGTAGAAATTATCTGAGTGGCAATATAGCTGCTCGATCATTTCTGCAAGGTGCAGAAGGGGAGCTCCCCCCTCCTCCCCTGCCTACTGCCTTTACTGGGCCCTCCTATGCGATTGGGAAGCCTGGGATCACCACTGCTTAGTGTGCTAAGGGAAGGAGAAGGGTTTAAAGTATATCTATACCTGCCTTCCCACTGTAATGTAAGAAATTGGAAACCCGATTTCGTCACTTCTGGTTTCAGATTGATGTTCACAAGCCATTACCAGCGTGTACATCATCTCAATAAAACAATCTTCAATTTGCTCAGATGCTTTTGAGGGCAGAGGAGATTTCTGGGGTCTTATAGGCCTCAGATCTCCCCATAAAAAGGACCTGTCATGCTTATTGCTATCACAAGGGATGTTGTTCATTCCTTGTGATAGCAATAAAGTTTATTAAAAAAATAAATAAAGAGACAATGTAAAAAAAACGTTTTGATAAAATATATAACGAAATTTAAAACACATTTAATATGGCCTGCCCCCACAGTGCTCATGTGTAAATGCAAATGCATATATAAGTCCTGCACACATATGTGAAAGTTGATCGCACTACACATGTGAGGTATCACCACAAACAGCAGAGCGAGAGCAATAATTCTAGTGCCAGACCTCCTGTGTAACATTAAAATTGTAAAGACTTTTAAACTTTCGCCTAGGGAGATTTTTATGTACCGTAGTTTGTCACCATTCCACAGGCGTACACAGTTTTAAAGAGTGACATTTTAGGTATCTATTTACGTGGCATAATATCAGTTTTTGCATTTTACCAAAAAAAAACGGGTATTACATTGTGTTGGTGTTTATTAAAATTCATCAAAATTTAGTTTTAAATCAAGTGTTTCAAAAATGGTGCAAATAGCGTAAAAAAAAATAAAAAAAGTTTAAAAAAAATATACAAGACTTCCGGCTCTGGCGCCGCATGGAGTAGCTGGTTCCTGAGCAGCTCCCGCGGTGCGCCCCAGCAAACTGGCCTGTAAACTCTGCCCGCTACCTCCAGCTCGCCTCAGGCAACCCCCCCTACCTCGGGACCTCACCCGGAACCGGCCGCTGCCCGCAATTCGTTCCGCCATGGAGCGGTTCCTCGAGAAACCGGCCGCGATGCCTCCGCCGGGCACGGCACAAATCGAGGCCGCGGTCGCGGCCTACTCCGGAACGGCGGTGGATTCGGCAGCATTGGATACCACCAAACAGCCAGAGGAAGACCCCCAGCCACCCACCACGGCACCCTCTTCGGCTCCAGACCCCTCCACTGAGAGGATAGCAAAAGCGGTGGTTGCTTTGCTCACCCCCACGATCAAAGCATCACTAGAACAGGCCGTGTCTGCAGGCATGGCTGCTATTAGAAAGGAGCTGGAGTCTCACTCCCACCGCCTCAATGAGGCAGAAAGCCGGATCTCCAGTGTGGAAGACGAACTATACCAAATGCAAGGCACAGAACAAGCCCAAGACAAAATGAATCGCCTTATCATGGACAAACTGGAGGACCTGGAAAATAGGTCTCAGCGGAGTAACCTGAGATTCATAGGGATTCCAGAATCCATCCAACCTTCAGCCATTCCTGAAATATGTGCACGGAAAATCCCTGCAGCCTTGGGCATACAAGGGACCTGCGTTGTGGAACGGGCTCACAGAATGGGTCTCTACTTTGAAGAACGTAAGACCCCTCGCCCTGTCATCGCAAAATATTTGAACTACGCAGACAAATCTGCCATCCTTGAGAAGTTCCGCCAAACTCCCCATTTCCAGATCGAAGGTATGAAAATCCTTATCTTTGCAGACTATTCAGTTGAAGTCGCAAAAAAACGCAAAACTTTCCAAACCGTATGCTCCCAGCTGCATCAGGAACGCATAAAATTTACCCTGGCCTATCCGGCGACTTTGCGCCTTCGTGTCCCGAACGGCAACCAACTCTCCTTCCAGGATCCTACGGAGGCAGAAAAATTTGTCCGCTCACTCCATCATGGCGAATCAGGTCACAACAACTCGGCTAAATCCCTGTCTTTTTCCAGGCCGGACATTCCTCACAGCCCCAGGAAGGAATCCCCAAAACGGCAACGATACTCCGACGTGGTTAGCTCTGGCCGCGCTGCCCCCCCCCCCCCCGCTGACTCTACTCAAGAACTCGTTGTGCTCTCTACTACTAAGTGGGCCATAGGATCGTTTTCCTCCATACCTGACTCCCGGGTGGCTCCGGCCGTTCGACGGCTGAAACCGTAAGCTCGTCCTCTATCATTGGAGATTTGTTGTTATGTATTATACTGCATAGTTATTAATGTTCTATTTCTGCTGTTCATTTGTTACTCTCTTTTTTCGTATTGCTCTTTATGCCATGGCTGCACTATGCTCAGTCGTAGGTTGCGACCCAAGTCTCTGCGGACACGATCTTTGCTAGGGCTCACCTTGTCCCTTTCCGTGTCTGGAGGCGCACTTGGGGAGCTGTGCTCCATCGCATACACATGTGGAAAAAGGGAAGTCCTTGCGACTATGTTTGTGTCCTTGTTTTGTATTTTTGGTTTTTCCCTACCCAGTTTTCCGGTCTCCCTTTTCCCCATTCCTTCTCCCCAGGGGTCAGACTCCTCATGGTTGCAATACCTACTTGGCAACCCTTTCCAGTCAGGTGGCGGTTTCACCTAATTCGATTACACCTTGCTATCTCCTCGATAATGGTTAGGTCCTTTTCAGGTTATTGCACACACCCAACCCCCTTGCTTAAGTTATGACGCTGATATCCTGGAATGTTAAGGGTCTCAGATCCCCGGCTAAGAGAATGAAAGTCCTGCGGCATCTTAAACGCCTTCGGGCCGATATAGCTCTTATTCAGGAATCGCACCGTCCCTCTGTTGACATGGCTCGCATGGAAAAACTTTGGGTGGGCAAGGCGGTGGGATCTGCAGCGCTCGGGCGCAAGGCAGGTGTTCTCATTCTATTTCATAAGCGTCTCTCGGTAGAAATTCTTGCTGTGGATGGCGATACGGAGGGCCGCTATGTCTCGGCTCACGTCCACATCAACAGCAAGGAATTCTTCATCTCTAACGTTTACGCTCCTAATGTTTTTGACCAGCCCTTTTATTCGATGTTATCCGCACAAACCCTGGCTCTCCCACACGTCCCCCATTTGATGGGGGGCGACTTTAATGCTGTCATGGACCCGGTTCTCGATAGATCGCGGTCCCCCTCAGAGGCGCAGCCTCGTACGGGCGGTTCCCCCACTCCCCTAGCAACGCTCACCGACTCTCTATCACTAACGGACGTATGGCGTCATTTCCACCCGACTGACCGGGATTATACTTTTTACTCCCACCCCCACAAAACTTTCACGAGAATTGACTATCTGTTCTGCTCTGACTCTCTCCTCTCACTAACACAGGACGCAGTAATCCACGACATGGCGATATCGGATCACTCCCCTCTCTCCTTATCTATTGACTTTACTGGTTCCCCTGTTGTCCCCCTGATATGGCGGTTCCCCTCCTTCCTGGCCAATAATGCAGACTTTAATTCGTATTTGGAACGGGCATGGCAGGAATACTCTGACTCTAGCGCGGATCATTCCTCCTCCCCCCATTTATTTTGGGAAGAGGGCAAGGCCTTCCTGAGAGGCCGTATTATCTCCTATGCGGCGAGCGATCGTCTCCGCGAGGCGCAACGCAATCTACTCCTAGCGGACACCCCATCGACCAAGGAAACTTGGGTCCTGGCTAAGAAGAATTTTGACGAATGGGCCGATAAAGTCGAACGTATCCACACGGCACATTTTGCAGCATCCTTGCACAAGTTCGGCAATAAGGCTGGCAAACTGTTGGCGAAAATGTGCAAGGGTCGACCATCACCCACACATATTGGGTCCCTGCGGGATTCCTCGGGCATAGTCGATTCCACCCCCCAAGGCGTACAGCGTATCATGAGAGACTTCTACTCTTCGCTATATGGTCCGGAAGACGTAGACGTAGCGTCGGGCGATGTGTTTTTATTGGGCACGGGACTTCCTCGCATCAGTCCTGCACAGCTGGACATGTTAAATGCCCCGATATCGGCGGAAGAAGTCACGCACACGATTAAACATCTCACGGCGA
Source organism: Pelophylax lessonae (assembly GCF_965119305.1). Taxonomy (NCBI): domain Eukaryota; kingdom Metazoa; phylum Chordata; class Amphibia; order Anura; family Ranidae; genus Pelophylax; species Pelophylax lessonae. Next base: position 323,698,923 of record NC_138770.1, on the reverse strand, counting down.
GTAAATCACCTGGTCCAGACGGCCTCACAGGGGAATTTTACAAATCGATCACAGTGAGTCTGGTTCCTACTTTGGTGGCGGTGTACGCTAACATTTGGGATGGCAGGCCTTACTCACCAACGGGTAATCAAGCCATAATCAAGCTAATTGCGAAAAAGGGTAAAGACCCACTAGAGCCGGGACCCTACCGCCCTATCTCATTGCTCAATCTCGACGTGAAAATCCTGTCCAAAATTGTTGCCTCTCGTTTGGCAGTTATCATGCCCCATTTGATCCATCCAGCGCAGTCCGGCTTCACGAAAGGACGATCGGCCATGGCGAACATCCGAAAAGTGTTATTGGTGCTGGAACAAGCGCGGTTGCACCCAACCCAAGACCTGGCTATAGTAACTTTAGATGCCGAAAAGGCATTTGACAATGTCAATTTTGTCTGGCTGCGTAAAGTCTTGGATACTATGGGATTTCAGGGTCCGTTCGTCCGACTGATCACTTCCATGTACGCTTCCCCGACGGCTAGACTCTGCGTAGGAGGTTCTATGACTGAGGACTTTAGACTATTTAAAGGTACACGCCAAGGCTGCCCACTGTCTCCATTACTGTTTAACTTGGCCGTGGAACCCCTATCCAGATATTTCTCCGGCCCTGCCCCCCTACATGGGGTCCGACTGGGTCACTTAGACCTGAGGATCTCTCTATTTGCAGATGACATCCTCCTTTTCACGTCATGCCCTTCTGCCGACGTTAGCACGATTGTATCCACGTTTGACACCTTCAAGAAATGCTCGGGCCTCAAAATTAATTACTCGAAGAGCGAGATTCTCCCCTTGGGGTTAGGCGCAACCCGGGGGTGGGAATCGGACTCTCCCTTTAAAATAGCGACACATTCTATTACCTACCTTGGCATAAAGATTGGAAGGACCCCCGCATCTATTTATGCCCTCAATTATCCACCGCTGTTTGCCAAAATTAAAGGGGAACTGGAAAACTGGAGGGAGCTGCCGCTGTCTCTCTTGGGGAGATGCCACCTGATCAAAATGGTCAGTTTTGCCCGCATTTTGTATTTCCTTCAAACTCTCCCATTATTGATTAAACATAAAGATGTACAGGACCTTTCCAGGGCATTCTCCAGGTTTCTTTGGCGCGAAAAGAGGCCTCGCATCTCCTCAAAAAAACTGTGCCTCCCCAGGCGAGCCGCGGGTATAATTTTTCCTGATTTACGTTTGTATAACTTGTCATGCTTATTGAGATTGGCATTGGACTGGATATCTCGGACTTCGCAATTCTCGAACTTCGAGTTGGAATCCCAGATGTCTGGTCCTTTTACGTTAACCTCACTCCTCCATGCCAAATGGGTTCAACTCCCACCCACACTACGTCATAACCTGCTCCTGAGGGACATGGTTATTGTGTGGAGGGAAGTGAGGAAACTTTTAAAACTGCCCCTATACTTCTCCAAACATCTCCCAATTCGGGGGAACCCTGCTTTTCCCCCCGGCTTGGAACATGCGGTTATAAAGGATGGGAGTCAAAGGGACTGGTCAACTTCATCCAACTCTGCAACCCACAAACTGGACTCTTGCTGTCCTGCGCTGAAATCTCGGAGACACACGATTTGCCACCATCAGATTCTTTCTACTTGACACAATGCCAACACTTTATCCGTGGCACGCTAACTAAACCCGACAGCAGGTTCAAACTCTCTCTCATTGACACCCTACTGGACTCTGGCAAGTATACCATCTCGGATATCTACAAACCACTCATTCAACTCTGCCCACCTGCCTCCTTTACTTCCTCAGCATCGAACTGGCTTAAAGACTTCCCGGGTGAGGACACGTTACCCAAGATAATTAGCGGTCTTCGGACCACCCTCAACCTCACCCCTAACTCTACGTGGAAGGAAACACAACTTAAAATATTCCATAGGGCGCATATCCCCTTCTTATCGGACAAGTCGATTCCAGATGCCCACAAATGTACTCTTTGCCGTGCTGAGCGACCCTCCCTCTTCCACAACTTTTGGGACTGTGCACCAATCTCAGCATTCTGGGACCGGGTATTAGCATTCATAACAACAGTAACCACATTATCCGCACCAAAAGACCCTCTTCTATTGCTCTTCGGATACTGGGACAAGCGTCTACAGAAGTGGTCCAGCACCTCAGCCGAACCACCTCGCTTTTAGATCCTGACCACATTGCTCATCGCCAGACGTTTGATTTTGAAACAATGGATAGCAACCTCCCCCCCTCACATATCCACGCTTCGGTCAGAGCTAACCACACTTCACTCCATTGACCGCCTCAACACGGACTTTTTGGCCCCATCTGCGGCCGACGCCTTTAACGCCAAATTGAATATCTTCTCTAACTACATCTCTAATGCTATGGACTCCCCCCCTGATCCCTTCACCTTTCAGATTCATGAACTTCCCACAGATGCAACCCCTTCTTAACCCTCCCCTGCCAAAGTCTAGGACATGGATCTTGGGCCCCTCCCTGAACCTGGTTTCCCTCTTCCTGCTCGCTATCAGTGGGCAGGCAGCCCCTAATTCCCCCTATGAGCTGTTGTTTATTTCTCTGTCTTGTATCTGCATATCCCTGTCATATGTTATGTTAAACTTGAAAATTTTAAATAAAAAAAAAAAAATATACAATGTTTGGGTGTACATGTATGACAGAAATGTCAGAATTGGCCTGGGGGTAAGATAGTTACTGTCTGTATTTCCTTTCAGGAACTTTTCTGCACACTAACCTTTTGTGCAGTGACAGTACCACTAAGCATTCTGTACTCTACCAAAGACAAAAAAGTTTCTCCAGATGTTGAGCTTCTTTATTTGAATAACATTTTTTTTTAAGTCTTCTATTTAACATATTATATTAAATGACAAATCATTCAAGGTTGTCCATATTTTGTTATAGTAAAATAATAAAATAGCTTTGCTGTTTTACTGTTAATAATAAAAAGGCTATTTTCACCTTCTCACTCCTATATAGAGATCTCATTGAAGGATCTGTCAATACAGTTACTTTAGATATTATTAAAAAAAGGAGGAAATCAAAAGCACTTGTGTAATAAATGTTAATGGTCTGACTCTGATTACTGCACACATGATATATTTAATGCTGAATATGTAGTCTGTAAATAATTTAGCACTGTCCGCATATGAAATCCCTTCTGTTTTATTTTTAGCTGCTTTTTGATAGTAACAATAATTATGTTTTTGTCATTGATCATTCAGTTAAGGGACATGTTAAAGTTTATTGTCTGCAGCTTGGCGAAAAGGTCTATAATTACACTGCCAGCAGTAAGAATCCATTGTGAAATTTGGAAACATTCCTAGAATCTGTTATGTTGAATAACATATCTGTTTTTACTACCTTTTACTTTTAAAATATAAGATGGTCATTAAGAGACAGCAGATTGGAAGACAAGAGTGTTTTTTACAGAGCCATGTTTTATTATGACCTGATAGATATCAGTAAATTACATACAAAAAAAGCGTTTTTTGAGAGTTCAAAAGTTTTAACTTTATATATTATTTGATGAAAATTGTGAGTAGAATTTGATAAGAAAACATATGTATTATACTGTATTCGTAATGTGGAAAACATAATGTCAGAAAAGTAACCCTAGCAGAGTTACAAAAAGGAAAAAGTACAGTAAGTCACATAAGGAAATTATTTTGCACATAAATCTGTGTCTGAGATTTTAAATAACTCTAAATAACATGGTATTTGCAGGGACATGTTAGTTTTTGGACCACTGCAGAGAGACCATGGATTTCACAAGGAAAACAAGGGTCCCACTCTGCAGATGATGGCAAAACATAGATGTTGCTACTCAGGCTGTAGTTGCTTTAGAAAAATATAAGCTAAAAGACATTGAACATCTTTTGTTTTGATACACCTAGGATATGATTAGTTGATTTAAACCAAAGGTTTAGATGGACTTTATCCTTTTTGCTACTGCCAATCCAATCCTTGATCAGCTCAAGGTAAGAGGTGACATTGGGGGTCACCTGTCATCTGTACTATGCATTCATATAAATGGTTTATCAGGACTCTTGTGATAGCAATGAGGTTAAGTTAAATTATATGAAACATAAAATGCAGTGCTTAAAAGTATACATAAATCGTAGATGTAAATGTCCATTATGATACAGTAACAGAGTTCAGGTATCAAAGTGTTCAAACTTCCACCATTCGGCTGTGTGTACATATAACTCTTCAATAGGTGAGCAGCCTACACCTCCACCAGATAAATGTGCCTCTTACCAGAAGCTGTGGATCACCATGACAAGGGTGATCAATCAAGCCTTAGGGAACAATACTTGGAACTCCACGATGACATGCAGTAAGCAGCAGTATGCAATCCACTGGAAAAAGGATGACTTTCTCTCAATAACCAATAACCGATCATTCCAAAGCAAGTTTCAGAAAAATGGAAAGGAAGCTCATGGTGAAGTATGTATAAATAAGATGTTTTTTTCAAGATTTAATTGCACTCACCAAAAAGAAGAAGATAAATAGCCAAGGAATAAAAACTTTTGAGCAAGACACCGGAGCCGCTGCACAAGCGGTGGACCTCTTCCGGCGTGTGATGTCTATCGCAGGGTAGCTCCGCCTACATGTTTCGTAGCAAAACTACATCATCAGGGGGCGTATCCTGCTAAAGTCCAGACGTCACTTATACTGCTAGCGGCGGAAGAGGAGGATCATTCCTTGGCGCCTAATCATTTAAAATAGACAGCGGAACAGGAAGCCACTCTATGGACCGCAATGGAACGCAAACATTAAAACAGACCAATTGCTATTAATAAAGAACAAGGTATTGCTATTATAAAGCAAAAGGTATACAATATAATGGCATTATTAAAAGTCCAGAGAAACAAAGCACAAACCCAAATTCCGAACCAATAATGATAAACCATCAAGAATCGGAACTGATAATGGTATGTGAACTGGACTTAATGAAATTAGCCATTGCTAAAACAAGCTAAAAGTACCAAATGAAAAATCCATTTGTAACACTAAATATCACAAATAGGTCCATAATGACAGACCTAAACGTACTCAAGTAAAAAAATATACTTTGTACATATAAAACATGAGATAGGGGACAGAACTCATCTACTCATTAATAAACATTATAAACTGAATGTTAATAAATTAACAAAATAATAACGATTAAAAACTCTGCGTAAGAACAGTCACACGCCCAAGAGGTCCAGTACAAAAATTCACATATCAGCAAATAAATAAACAAAATGAAATGAAATAAAATGTAATTGAAATTAAAAATAAAAAATAAATAAAAATAAAAATAAAGATAAAAATAAAAATAAATATACATATAAATAAAAATAAAGAATAAAATAAAAAATAATAAAAATAAAAAGTAATAACAGAAATTAACTATTATTGATAAATGAATTAACATCCAGATCAATGTGCAGACCCAAAGGTCTGAAACATTTCATCTGGTAAATCCCTTTGGCCTCCAGCTGTGAAATCCTGCGACATAAATGACTCCCTCTCCAATTAAACTTGAACTGGTCGATAACCATGAAGTTAAATTATAGAAAAAGTTTAACAACAAAAATTTAAATATTATAAATAAAAATATTTTAGAAGCCCCTGCCCTCACATACAGGCATAAAAAGAAGCAATTATGTTCTTAAGGTGCACACACACATATGAAAAAGACCAATGCATCAAACATACCAAACATTGTGCCAGAAACTTTCACAGGTTGGAATCACTTTACTTTACCCAGTAAAATGTAGCAGTTGAATCTCAGTTGAATCTCGCATGCTAAAGAAACAAAAAAATGACCAAATTGTATGCCAAAGATTGAACTAATATATGAGAGAACCAATCCTGAAAATGTTGACGTGTTGATAAAAAAGTATTTTTGGCTCATTTAATAAGGAACTGCAAGGAGTAATGGTTAGTTACATGCAGTAACTCATTATAAGAAGTTTGGCATAGTAGGTGGTTCCCATTGGTGCAATTACTGTTTTTAAACATTTTTTTTAAAATATGTAGACCAGCCTTAATAAAGTGTATAACTTGCTGGTTTGATCTATTTCTTGTAGCACAATGTCCTGAAAATGAAATGCGGCAAGAATCATCTGGGGTCATCCTTAGCCCTGGATATCCTGAAAACTATCCTAATTCTCAGACATGTTCCTGGAGCATTAGGGTTGAAAATGGTTACATCATATCATTTTTTGTGGATACGTTTCAAAGCGAAAAACAGTTTGATGTACTTGAGGTATTTGATGGTAAGAAAAATTAGCAATTATAAATCACACACACACTGTTGGTAGGCTATAATTACAGCTGAATAGATATATTCAATAAAATGCATGTTTAGTATACAGAACACAATATAATTTGATGTCACATTTTGGTTCCTTGAAAAATGTTTACATCAAATAGATTGTAGATATAGATAAGCAGATATTTTGCTAAAGTGTTAATTGCATATATCAAGTATAATGTAATTTGTTTTTATATTGCAACAAATGTTATTATATTACTCACACATAAAATCTTATATCATTTTATATCAAGGCATGCAAATCATGACATAAATCACAACATGGCAGTCAATATTATTTTATACCATAGTAATAATATTGTAAATTTCCAGCACATATTCAATAAATGAAATGTACTTTTCTTTAGAAAAGCCTGGGAGAGCAGAAAGTGATTTTCCTATTGCATTCTTTTTTAAAGGGCCATCTGGACAAAGTCCACCTATTGTGGCTTTAAGTGGCAATTTAACAGGGCAACAAAATTTTACAAGCAAAAGCAACACTGTTTTTCTTCGCTGGTCAACAGATCATGCTACAAATAAAAGAGGTTTCAAAATTCGATATTCAGGTTTGTACCCATTTGCAAAGTATTTTATCATCAGTGGACTGTCATATTTCAATTTTATTTTTAACTGGTTTTGTATATGTACTGTCTTTTTATTTCCTTAGCCTTTAACCATACATCCTATTTCCAGGTTTCTTGTGACTTTAAATAATTTGTTTGGACCAAACTGGTTCAAATGAATTATATGCTTCAACGACTGATGTGCCCACTGGGAATGCTGTATACACTATATGTAGCATCAGCTACAGTACATACAATATACAGTGCTGTGTTCTGGCAGGGGTAAAGAGACTTTCCTTTGCATTCCCAGAACAAAAACTGAGTTGGGTTGGGGCCATGACATCATTCACCTACCTCTACACCTCAGCCATTCAGAGGAACCCTTGTATTCATTGATGACATACTACTGTATGCCTCCTGTGAATGGCTAAACAGTGTTCAGCCTGACTTGATTTTGTTCGAGAAGCAGGGTGGAAAGTCTTCATCCTGCTCCTAGAGCACAGTGCTGCTTATTGCATGTAATTGATGCTACATACAGTTCATACAGTGCTCCCGGCAGGTGAATCTGTAAGTGAAACCAAAAGTTTGTTATTACCAGCTTGGTGCACTATTTAAAATCTCAAGAAACCTAGATTTAGGCTTTAATGTGTATTTAAAATGCACCTGTTTCTAGACAATGAACAGTACATTTTTTACATATTCTTAACATGCATTTAGTAAGAGTAAGAGGAGCCAATGGTTTGGGTCAAGGTTTGGACTGAATATTAGCTTTTGAAGGTATGGACAAATGCCCAAACTTTTACTTTTTGTCAGGAGCCAAGCATCATATATTAAAGCAGTATTTCTATCTTTTTTATATATGACAGCTTCCCCCTGTCAATGGTTCCTATAGAAGCAACAGGTACTGGAACCCCATGTGTCATTAGCTACTGCTGCCATCACTGGCACAATACATTACATGGTTGGGAATCCCTGACCACATGAGCAAATTCACAGTCCATATTTGAGCAATAACATTGACCATGACTATGGCCATATTTGGTCTATGAAGTCACTACTATCCATGCCTTTACCCTTACATAGCTGATGTCAGCTTAGAAAGCTATCAGTCAGTAAACAGTACTATTGGGATTGGACACGTGTGTTGGGTACATTGGATTATTTACTACAGCATGTTGTGACAGGTGACGGCCATGTGATTTACAATGGATTTACTGTAAAGAATTTTTGGGATTTTTGTATTTTTAATAAAGGAATTGTGAAATATTTGGGTGTCTTTATTTCTAAATTAGATTATTTTTGTTAATGAGTAGGGATACTATGTACCCTTTACTCATTTGCATGGGAGGGTTATATCTGGAGCCCCCTTTATTTTTAAAGGGGGCTTCCTCACTCTGAGAAGACTCCCACCTGCAGACCCCCAAAATGACCAGGCCAGTGTTATGGGGAAGAGGCCATTTAGATAGATTTGGCTCTTATTTAATTCAACAGGGGTTGGATTCAGCATCTAAACTTCTTTGAAATTTTACCAAACCCTGCTTAAAACAAACCAAGGTCAGTTCAGCTCATTCCTATTCAAGATATTTAAAACAACTCATTCCTGACCTATCTAGCTGATTATAGCTGATATATGTAAAAATGTAAAATAACACATCCTAACAAAATCCTCAAAGATCACAAGAAACACTCTGCAGTGAGGCTTTATTCAGTTTCTAACAGTTTAAAAACACTTGCTATGTGTTTACCGTAGAGATCTGACAAGCTGTCAAAATTCTGGCAAAATAGAAAAGAATAGAAATTTGTAGATGATTTTCTTTATAATATCTATAGCTATAGAGGGGACTGAGGGCTTCTTTTAAAATCCTTTTACTGCTTGTGCTTATGTAAATGCTTTATGGTCCAAAGTCTGGGCATGGATTTACTTTAGTCAGACTTTTTTTTTTTAAAAGAAGAGATAGGTCAACAACCCTGTAAGAGATTTGCTGATGTCTGTGCCTCTTTTCACTAGTACTAAAAGCGAAGAAAAATCCACAATTTCCAGATGTTATGGGAGCAGAATTAGTAAAGATGCTTGTTCCTCTCACCTTCTATTTTGTCTGAGACAAGAACGAAAGTAAATCCGTCAATGAGAAATATGCTAAATAAAAACCTGACATGGATTTTAAGCCTTTCTTATTCTAGCCAAAACTAAAAAAAAGTTGTTTTTTTTGTCCCAAATAAATAGTTTTGGAGTTTCTTTTTTTTGTGCATGCTAATAACTACTGCTATGCTGTTATCAATTGTTTTAAAAATCAAGAAATAATATTTCCTACATAATAATTTATATGAACACTTACGGCTTTGGCTTTACTTATCCTAATATGGTTGAAGCTCTTTATAAAAATAAGGAAAGGATTTGGGTGCTATGGGGAGCAATTTAAAATAACCAGACTGCAGCATAGAAAGATGCTGATGTGAACATTTGATTTTGAAGCAATGCAAAAAAAAAAACCCCAGGAATTTGAGTATGTTAAGCCTTTTGGCTACTCTTTGTCCACAGCAACAGGAAGTATTGTGAATTATTTATAAGTGATGGTTTTATCTATTTATTTTTCCATCTACATATTTTGTTTCACAGCTGCCTACTGTAGTTTGCACACTGTTATAACTAATGGGGGGATTTTGAACAAGACGGACATTGAGCTTGGTTCAAAAGTTTACTACTACTGTAAAGCTGGATATCAAATGATGGGGGACAGTAATACAACCTGCATACGAAGAGGAAATGGAATGTATGAGTGGGCTTCACCAGCACCAATTTGTAAAGGTATGTTAAGTGTAGAGATTAATTATTGTTTAGCGGTCAGTCATTTAAGACATTCAAAAAAAGCTGTTATCTCTTATTTCTCTTAATCTGACTTAAGCCACTCTACTTTTTTACTCCATACAAACCTGTATTTTGTTCCCTCTGTACCAGTAATGGTCAATTTTTTTTTAATATAGCAGCCCTCAAGTGCGGCTCCTGACATCTCCAAAGAGCTACATATAACATTTAATCTATGCAATGCTACATAAAACTACCAGAGACTATGGATACACAACAATACATGGTCAGAAATTGCAGGAATGCTATAGGGGATAGTCAGAGACTCTAGGCATGTTACAGGAATTGGCCAGAAACTAAGGAAATGCTGCAAGATACAGTCAGAAGCAGGGGGCACTGTACATAAAACTGCTAGTGGTCACTGCCACTATAATCCCCTTACAATCATATGCTCCCACATATACGCTCCCTACATCCCTCACTATAACATACTGCCCATGTGCTACACGTTGATCACCAGAGCTCTATACAGTGTAAAGTATGTACCTAATTTACTAAATTTAGAAGAAGAGAAAATTATTTTATAATCAGTTTGTAGAAGATGAGTTGTTTTTTTTTTTTAACTGAGTACACCTGTCTTGTATACATTCTATGTAACCAGAATATTATGTGCACTGTTTGAAAGTTTTATATATGTATATAATTTACATTAAAAAAAAAAATCAAGATTCAGGGAAAAAGTATTGCATTTCTTCTCTCAGCTGTACTCCTTCCACACAGTAATGAAGTAATGGATTCCTTCACCAGCAACATTTTAGAAATGTATGGCTGTCAGCCCATGGCCTATGGGCCTAGTTTGTGACCTATGGATTGCTGTAAATTCACACACAACCCAGAAAATATGATTTTGTATACATGTTTTCCACAATCCAGTCTTAACTTTTTTGGTTGTAGTCAGAGATCACATAGAATATAAGCTAGCTGATGCATTGCCTTTTAAACTGAGCTGATATTGATTCCAATAATGAGATGCTTGGAGAGTTCCACTGGGATTATGCCATACCAGTGGATGTGGCTTGTAGGCAGTAATAATATTAACTCAGAGGAAAAGAAAGCTATACCAGTAAAAAGATTGAGATTATACAAAAAGTTAGCTACTGACAGGTTTTCAGAAGGCAACGAGCAGGGTAATGCTATGTAATTAAAAAAAAAACAAAAACAAACTAACTCTAGTTAGGCCCACGAACGAATGAAGTACCTTTAGCCTAAAACAATCCAGTAGTTTAGCATCCACACTGCATTTTGTCATTGCGTAGATGCTGTGCTGCTGTGAGCCTGTAATTTATGTAGAGAGTAAGTCACAATCTCTAGATTTTTTTTTATTGTTGACTACACACTGTGGCTAGAAGAAATGTTCTGACTTTAATACATTCAATGACAAAAATGTAACTATATACAGCTACTAATGTGTGTAAGTTGTTAAACACAAGTTTAAATGTGTATAAGTGAATAAGAAATAAGTGCAGGGGTTGCTTAAAAGCTTCATGAAATGTCGGTTTATCCATCAAGAAGGGGACAGTTTAAACACCAAAAAATCTTAATGCTATTCATCAGTTGCGCCCCTTGGAATGAGATTGAAATCAGATATTGCATTCCGTTTACTCTTTCATTGCCCATCTAAAAATTTTAGGTTGAGAAGTCTCTCCTAAAAGTGTGAAATGTGATCATAAACATTTTTGCATTCTTAATGACTGTGTGAAATGTGTACTTGCAAAGCTAATGCAATATGTTTAGGTGCTTTGGCTGTTGTGTGTGCATTTTTATTTTGTAGAGTTATGTTTAAAAAATAGTGCTATGTTTATGCTGGTTTAATGTTCCTGCCAACTTTTCTGAAGGTATCCATTTGATGCTGTTCTATATGCTTCAATATTTTGTTAAAGGATAACTACCCCCCCCTCCCCATCCCACAGGTTTCTCTTTACATGAAAGATTAACCACTTGCGGACTGTGCTATAGCCAAATGACTGCTACATTTGGCCTCCCTTGATTGTGTCTGCCGCTCGACCGCTGTGGGGTGAAGGTGGCGCACTCTGTGTGTGATTGCAGTGTCTTCTGGACACTGCTAATCACAGATTGAGGTTAAGAGAAAATAAGCTACTCTTTACTACGTGCTAAGCTGTGGCCATTCAGTGCTGTGCCCACCAGTGCTGCTAATTAGTGCCCACCAGTGCTGCCAATCAGTGCCCATTAGTGCTAACAATCAGCACCCATTGATGCCTCCTCATCAGTGTCACTTATCAGTACTGCCTACCAGTGTTTATCAGTGCTGTCTATTGGTGACTATCAATGCCACCTGTTAGGGTCACCTATCGGTGCCACCTATCAGTGTCCATCAGTGTTGCCTCATCAGTGCCCATCAGTGCAGCCTATCAGTGCCCATAAATGCCCATCAGTGCTGCCCTGTCAGTGCCCATCAGTGTCCATCAGTGCCCATCAATGCCCATCAGCACCACCTTTTCATTGCCCACCAGTGTCCATCAGTGCAGCCTATCAGTGCCCATCAGTGCAGTCTCATCAGCACACATCAGTGAAGGATAAACAAAAATTTGCAAAATATTTGAACAAACTATGAAAATGTTTTTTTTTTTCCTTCAACATTTTTGGTCTTTATTTTTTAATTTAGCATTTAGTGATTAAATATCACCAAAAGGAAGCTGTATTTGTATGGAAAAAATTATAAAAGTTTTATTTGGGTACAGTGACTACCCAATTGTCATACAAAGTGCGACAGCACTAAAAGCTGAAAATTGGCCTGGGCAGGAAGGGGGTAAAAGTGTCCAGTAGGCAAGTGGTTAAGGTCTTTTTCACACTAATTTAGGTAAAGAACTATATAACTGTCCCCATGAGCTCAAACCTAGAAAGTAACCTAAGTGTTTTTCTAGTATTATGCAGTGTTATATGTAAAATTATGAATTCATTATAATATTATTTTATTTCTGTAAAACAGGTAAGCTTTAATGTTAGCAAAATTAGAGCAATCATATTTATTTATTCAAATATATTCAGTTAAGACAAGACAAGATGCTATATTGATTTCAGAAGTTATATAAGATTTCCTTAATTAAGATCATAATTGAAAAAAGGGTTAATTAAACTAATTTTCAATGAGTAACTCCTAATACTTTATAATCAGTAGGCCATTTAAAGCCTACACTGAGCTCTAGGACCCGTGTCAACAGGTCAAGACTTGTGTGGATGGCATCAGTTTAACATCAATTTGAAACACTACTGAGATCATTCATATTTCATTGATAGAGGCATTTGAGCTATAGTTGACCTCCTTCTTACCTGAATTAGACTGTTTTGCATTTTCATAGACTTGTGTGGAAATGCAAATCCACTTGAAGTGAACAAAAACTTAATACAGGATCTTTCATTGTAAAGCAGTACAAATGCAGTCTAAAGTTGTAATGGATACTGTGTGGAAATTCTTACATTACTTTGGTTTATTTTCATTTACTTTTCTATTTTTCTGTTTCTTCTTCCTTTCTTTTCTATTTACTTGACCCCCCTTCATGCCAAATACAAACCAGAACAATGGCAAAGTGACACTAAGAATCACACATAAAAAGGTGTTGATGAGAATAGGGCAAATATGGAGGGAAAAAAAACCCCAAACAAACAGCATAAATCCCTATGCACTACAAGTTAAAATCAGAATTTTTTGCTAGAAAAATACTTAGAACATCCAAACATTATATATATATATATATATAGAAATAAGCAGGATGGGTCCTCTTTAATGTGAGATCTGGTGGTCAAAAAAACCTCATATCTCACATTTACCCTTAAAAACCCCCCCAAAAAATAATTTTCTTTTCAGCTAGAAAAAAAATGGGCCCTTTAAGGCCAATGGTAGGAAGAGACGTATGACAACGCTCCAGTCCTCCAAGACCATAGAGTATAGTGGGGGCATATTGCCCTCACTTGTATTCCTGCACAGCACCTGAGAGGACCCGATCCTTTTCCCCACTACTGACGGCTCCGGTAAGCTGGGAAAATGACCAGGGGGGGAACCTCTCCCGCCATCCATGAAAGTGATCCCGTGGCAAATCCGCCACTGGGATCACTTTTATGTGAAAGAGGACCGCCCACCCTGTAAGAAAATACTGGGGTTATGGCAGCTATATTCTGCCATAATCCCGGTATTTAACTTCAAAGTACCAACGTAAAACTGTGGCGGGCGGTCCGAAAGTAGTTAATGGTGCATCCTGTATAACAAAGGAGTTTATGAGCAATAATATAGTTAGAATTAGCCCTGCATTGATACAGATTCCAATATGCTGTACTGGAATTTTGTCAGTGATGATAGACTGTTTTACAATGGCATTTTATTTTTTTGCTAATTTTCTGATAATGAAAAAAACAAAAAAAAGATTTTGTAAATGGTTGTAAATGATGATTCTTAAAAATGATTTTTGCAGCCCTATATTTCTGATCTGCTTATTTTCCTAAGTATTTCCAAAGTATTGTTGAAAGAAATTCTTTGTAAAGCTGCTCTGCCTCTAAAATTGTCACATATATTGCTAAACGTATAAAACATGGATGTCATTTTTTATTACATTTCCTGTCTATAACTGACTTTATGCATTAAGATAATAGGAATTAAAGAAAAGCCATAGACATAATTACCAAGAAAACATGGTTGAGATAGATGCATTATACAGGCTACATATTTCCGCATTCTCTTGAGGCTAAATGCGTCCATAGATGTGGGTAAATAAATGTGGCAACATGAAGGCAGTTTGATTCAACTATTATAATATAATATCATAAAAGTACTTATTAGCTATAATAATTCTAGTTATCAAACAGTAAAAGATATTGCCACATTTTCCACATGTATCAAATTATACATTTGTAAATAAATTTAAATAGGTATATGCTTGATTTGTATAACTCTTTAAATGCCTATGTTTTCTTTTTCTTTCTTTTTTGAATTTTCATTTGTATATATAAAAGTATAATATGAACAAAGACAGCAATTTTCCAAATTGCTCGTTATCTCTCACAAAAATATACACAGTAATAGTGTCTCAACAGTACATTGTGCACAAGAAATCTTTAATTGGTTAAGATTATCTCTGAGCCAGGTGACATTATTCCCAGTCTGTCAATTATCTCAAATGTACTTAGAATGAAGTACTTGAAGCTTCACACTAATTGAAGGGGTCGTTGGAAGAATTTTCAACATATGACTTTCAAACCACCTCTGAATTAATTAAATCTGCCTTCATATAATTCAGCCAGTACTCAGCTCTGTTTGTGGCTTTATAGCAAATACTATTGTAAAATTAAGTTAATTTGTATACGGTGCGTCAAAGAAAATAAACAAAAAAAAAAAACTTTAACATTTCATATACATTAAGAAATATTATTATTGCAATGTAAATGCAGGTTATTTATAAAGAGGAATAAACACCAATGCTGCTAAAAAGTGCAATATTTTAGAAAAACCTACCATATTTCAGTTTAATGAAATAGGATCATTAAATGTAAAACCTGTTTGATTTTATAGGTGACTTGGCTTAGAAAATGTAATTTCTAGAGCTGAGCATTGCGTAGAGGGCAAATTCACATCAAACCTAACACTGGACAAATTGCAGCACACACTTTAGCCAACATTTTTTATTTTGTTTTGTATAGAATGAGAAAGGATTACAGCATCTGTTTAGTTTTTTTTTGCCATCTGTGTCCCTACTGGAGATGTCCCCTCCCTTACTGTCAGGACAGGAAATTAATATGTCTTTTCAACATGGATATGGATAAAAATAAATAACTTTTCCATGAGTGAGGAACAGCTAGAATGTTTGACAGTGTTCTTATGGCTTGTCCATTCATTACAGTGACAACTTTATTACCACTATTATTGTTTATCCAAATGGTTGCACAGACAGAAATAAATATTAATAATCTAACATACATTTTACATTTTCTGCACTGTATCCAAAAATCCAAAAATCCTACAAAATAGAATTAAGCTTCAACAAATGTATTTTGAGTTACATTGCAGGTACAGTCTGGTAAGCTGGCTCATTTTCTTTCTTTTGAACCCAGCCAGTGAGCTCTCTGCAGCATAGTTCACAACTTATTTCCTGCCTCATTGTCCCAGTTCTCCTTCTTCGGTCGGCCTTTTTCCCCCATTATATAAACTATACTTTACTACAAGTAAAGTGTGATGCCTTATAATTACAAAAGGAGAGCTATGTGGATCTAGGCAAATCAAGTCAAAATAATCTATATACATATTCTGTGCCAGGGACTCAAAAAATACTGAAATTATTGGATCAGTATGACACTGCTTAGGCAGTCTACACACTTCCTCAGCACAGTCTTAATTTAAAATGATCACCTTGTAAAACAACCGATCCAATTTAAAACTGAAATGAAAGGCAACATTTGTGTATAGATTAAAAAAAAATATATATAAATACCTTTTTTCCCTTTTTTTATATATGATCACAATCCCTCTGTTCCCTCTGTTCCCAACCGCATGATAGCTGGGGGAGGAGAAGCAACAGCACACTGATCTTCCCAGTGAAAGTCTGTGCATCGGGGGAGTCATGTTTGGACACGTCTGATCATTGGAGCAGAGCAGCCTAAGTTACCAGCACAGAAAGAAAACTGACCACGATGAACTCTCCTCCCTAGTGTGGTCAGTTTTTAACAGGAAAGCAAAGGGACTGGTAGGAAAACCAGGGATTTCGAACAAAGAAAGCAAAACAGGAGAACAGGATACTTTTTTTTTATACAAGTACATTGTACAGCCTGCACATATCAAGAATTTGAAATGCTGGGGTAACAAACACTTAACTCTCCAGTAAATTAAAAAACTGTAATATCTGTGTGTCAGATATTAGCAGATGTTTCAACGGTGGTGAATTTACCATAAGCACTTTGTCTCAGGTGGCACTTCAGAGAAAAATAAGATGTAAAGCAGCGGCACAGTCTGTTTGCACAGATATTGCTTTTTTACTGTCAGTACAAGAAATAACCTCTGTGGCAGTGTGAGACCCTGCCACTATGTAAACTGACAAAAAAGATTACACTGGATTCTCAAAGCTGCAATTTGGGAAACATTGGCAGGTTGATTGTGAATGGAGAAAGCCATGTTCTATGTTTTCTCCAGATTTGATAGTTCTGAAAATGGGCCTGAGAGCTTAAAGATTCCAAAGAGTATTGGGCGGGACAGACCCTTCATACTGGTGTCCAGGGTTTGGGAATTGCTGGCAGCCTGTTTGGCTGAACAGGTGTGCAGGGCAATATAAGCTTGAAGAGAGTTGCTGCAGTAGAAGGTAGAGTTGAAGTTGTTGCAGTTGCTGCAGCCAGAAAGGAGGTGTGCTCCTGTTGGGAGACCAAGGCAATATCCTCAAGACAGCACTTCATGTGGGAGAGGTTCAAGGCCATTGGACAAGGATTCTGTGAGTCTCAGAGGAGTAGGAGTGCCTAGGGTTTCAGGAGAACCTCTACCTAGAGGCTAAGAGTGGACCTGTTCAGCAAGATACAGCAATTAAAACTGACTGAGCTTAAGAGCCAGGTGGTTTGGCATTTTTTGGTCATGTGACGGCAGAAGGGGCGGTGACACCGGTGATGTAACTGGGGTGTCCCCGCCCCCTTCCTGTCATGGTTCAGGCGGCTCATTAGCCAGGGGTGTGTGAAGAGGTGGGAGTGTCTTTTTTTTTCTATTTTTTGGGTGCGGTGGGTGACGTGATTTATGATGGATTTACATCGGGGGACACTTTATTTTTATTTTTATTTTTTAATAAAGGACTTTTCATCCTGAGTTCATATCTCAGCAGTGCCTCCAAAAAAAAAAAAAAAAATAAAGGACTTGTTGAAAACACGCTTTTGTGTTTATTTTGTATACTTTTTGGTGAATGGGTAGGGATACGATGTACCCGATATCCATTCCCATAGGGGGGCAGGATCTGGGGGCCCCCTTGTTAAAGGGGGCTTCCAGATTCCCATATGCCCCCCACCCGCAGACCCCAACAACCACAGCCATGGGGTTGACTGGAAGAGGCCCTTGTCCCAATCAACATGGGGACAAGGTGCTTTGGGGGGCACCCCAAAGCACCCTCCCCATGTTAAAGGCAAGTGGCCTGGTACAGTTCAGGAGGGGGGGCGCTTGCTTGCCCCCCCCCCATTCTGGCCAGCCAGGCTGCTTGCTCAGATAAGGGCCTGGTATGGACTGGGGGGGACCCTTTAATTTTTTTTATCTGTATTGCCAGGAGCCAACAATACATTACAGCCATGAGCAAGTTTAAATTACATTTCTTCCTTTAGAAATGTCAGTATTGCTGCAGCAGGCTACATACATTGTACAAATGCACCACTTAAGGGGACCCCCCAGGCACGATATTTAAAGGAATTTTTCATTTTTATTGTTTCACTTTAAGCATTACTAAAATCACTGCTCCTGTAAAAAACTATTGTTTAAAAAAAAATGTTTGCATTGATACATGTCCCCCAGGGCAGTACCCGGGTCTCTATACACTTCTTATGACAATAACTTTTCCCTGTTTGAGATGTTCTGGTGCTAACAGAAAAGGGGGGTGTTCGACCCATCACTACTGAGTTGTATGTAAGCAGTGCAAACTGAAACATACTGCTTTTGGATATACTGTAGTACTGAACTGTTATACTAATCTGCTAGTTAACATGACATGA
This sequence comes from Pelophylax lessonae, assembly GCF_965119305.1. NCBI lineage: Eukaryota > Metazoa > Chordata > Amphibia > Anura > Ranidae > Pelophylax > Pelophylax lessonae. The sequence goes on along the minus strand of NC_138770.1, from coordinate 323,680,500 downwards.
TTTTTTTTACTTTCTCAATAACATACATCTTTTATAATGTACTACTGACTCAAGTATTATGAATTTTTATGCCTTAGACACAGGCAGTCTATGTGGTATTTTGATGTACTGTAGTATTTTATCTTTATTAAAAAATGCTATCACAGAAGAAAAAAATAGATTAGTCGGCCACTATTTGACAGCAGAGCAGCTAAAATCACTTCTGACTTCATGTGTGACAAGGATATTAGTAATATCACACAAAAGCCAGGTTTCTTTCCTGTGCTGTGCTTTGCTTACCTGCCATCCTTCACTTTGACATATAGATAGAGCTTTAGAAACACTATATTCTTCAGGGTGATCTGCTTGTATGCCATTTGTAGCTCTCCCAATGGCAGTACTCTGAAAAAAATGTACACATAATTATTGTATAAAATGTTACTAGATGCTCTATTGAAGTTATTATGAGGGTAAAGTGTTTGTTACCCCAACACTTCATATTCCTGATATGTGGCTGCTGTACCATGTACTTGCATGAGAAAGTATAATTCTCTCTTTGTATTGCTTCCTTTATGTGAAAACACTGGTGTTCCTGTTATTCCCCTTGCTTTCCTAATAAAAACTCACCACACTAAACAGGAGGGCACACCATGGTCATATATCTAGCTATGCTGGGAATGTGCTTAGCCTGCTCTCCTCCAATGATCAGACTTGTCCTGACATGCCCCCACTCCCCAGCCATTCACTGGGAAGCTCAGCGTACTATTGCTTTTCCTCCCCCAGCTCGTATGTAGATCAGAACAGAGGAATGTGATCACTAAAAAAGGGAAAAATTGTATTTATAATGTTTATATCTATGCAAAAATGTTTAATCTTTCATTTCTATTTAAAACTGAATGGGTTGATTTACAAGGTGATCATTTACAATCACTTTAACTTCTAAAAATGAATGTTACCTGGTTTCCATGCTCCTACATTGGCTTTTATACTTTTTTCTTCACCAAAATGGAACAAGTATGTAAATCGGGAGTTCTGACTTTACACCGATTTTGCCTGCTGCATGCTTGTTCTAAAGCCAGAACAGCCTTCTGAAGCCAGAGACATCCAAGTGACAAGCTTTTTAAGAAGCAGGTCAGCGGTAGCAGTCATCATGTTTCTCCTGGTACAGATGTACTTGGAGTCTTAAATGGTCTTATACATAGTCAACATAATAGATCATAAACATGAAATGGCAATTCAGCAAAAATGACCTTTAAATCTAATTACAGAGAAATTGAAAAGGTCTCAATGCTGATGATTTTTCTCAGCATACATATTGTGGTCTCAAAGTGTTATGCAGCTAATAATATTTAAATTTATGTATATTTTTCATAAACATAATGCATAAAACACTCAGCATTTATTTATATTTTCAGCTATATCCTGTGGAATTGCCCAGCCACCTGGAAATGGCTCAGTGTCTGGAAATGAGTTTACTTTGGGAAGCAAAGTGATATATGAATGTAATGAAGGCTACAGATTACAATCTAGTCAACAATCAACAGCAGTATGTCAAGAAGATGGATCATGGAGTAATGCAGGCAAACCACCTGTTTGTCAGCGTAAGTGTATCAGAATGTTTCTTATTTTTTTTAATACATAATCAAATTGCTTGTCATGTATTCAGGATTCAGTTGAAGAGATTCTATAAAGCTTGTCAAATGTAAAAGGTCTCAGTTCTTTTGAAAAGACATACATATACTGATATTTGTGTTGTTTTAGTAGCATTTCCATTACCAAATACTGTATATAGCTGATGCTGAAAGTATTTGCATCAAAATGATACAAGCTAGTTCTTAAATCATTTTTTTTTCCAAGTCATTACTATCAAATAAATTATGTTTTTCCTCTTGCTGTTATGCTGTTTTTTCTTGTTAAGTCATTCAGAATTTTTAGAATGAGGTCAGCAATTTCAATGCCTGTACTTCCATCATGACAGGTTTCCCCTTCACTTACAGTCCTATGTATTAAAGTATAGGAGAGCAATGGAAAATTGGATGTAGATTTCCAATCCTAAAAAGAAACATTACTCGCTTCCTCCATTTTGGTATTGGTCATCGATACAATGGGTATTATCAGGCCCAGACTGGCCATAGGGCAGACCGGGTTTTTGCCTAGTGGGCCTGGAGTCACCTGCTTCGTGGCCAGTTGATGATCAGGCCGCAGAGTTGGAGGTAAGCGGCGACCGTGGCCTGGACAGGGTTAACACAGGCCATGGCCACCGTTTACCAAGTGCTGTGCAGCCATGCCTGTGTCTCCTGCAGCAGGACTACAGACGAGGTTGATGGCTGCAGGACTGAGCTGTGTATCTCCCTCACACACAGCTTAGCCTTAGAGCCACTGCAATTCTCCCCTCCTCTCCTCTCTCTGCAGGGACGTGAGAGGGGAGACAGAGCTTGTCTGCTCCTCCTCCTCCCACCCTCTGCTCCTGGGTCTGCCCCGCCCACACTCCCCAGGTATGTGTGGGCGGGAAGTTTAAACCCAGAAGAGAAAAGCTGCAGACAGCTTGGGCCAGAGACTCCTGGGATGAGTAAGCTCACCCTCTCTCCTGCCTCTTCATTTTAAAAACAAATTTAAGGAGGGCTCTGTGGATTCTGAAGCAAGGGCTTTGGTTAGCAGAGACCCCCTTATATCAGAGTTTCTCTTTACACCAGAGTCCAAAGCATCCCCCCTTTAACCAGGGATCCAAGAACACCCCTTACATGAGAGTTCCCCTTAAATCAGGGTTCCCCTTTACATTAGAGTTCACAGAGGGGGGCTCTTAGCGGACTCTGATTTTAAGGGGGCTTTGTGCAGACTCTGATGTAAAGGGGGCTGTGTGGACTCTGATGTAAGGGGGGCTCTGTGTGAACTATGATGTAAGGGGGACTGTGTGGACTCTGATGTAAGGGGGACTGTGCAGACTTTGATGTAAGGGAGCAGAGGCAAACGGAGCTAGAGATATGCACAGTAAGCAGAGAATAAAGGGGGGCATGATCGCTAGGGGCACTGTAATCATTACAGTGCCCTTTTACAATGCAGTCCCCTTTTATATAACAGTGTCCCCTGTATATTACAGTGTGGAGGACCAACTCCGAATATCCTGTCACCAGCCGCCCCCGCGAATCCGCCCCCCCCCCCCCCCCTGGTCCCTGGAAAAATTGGCTGCTCAGTCTAAAATCCCCAATTTTTGTCCCAGTCTGGGCCTGGGTATTATTATTCAAATCCATACGAAAACTATTTTTTTAGGTATTGGCAGAATGCATTACCAGTAGAAAGTTCTTTGCTGATTTTCTGCTGAAATGGCAGCACAAGCTGATAGAAAACCAATGTGGTAATTTAGCAGGATCTGTGATAGTGATGACAACAACCTATAAGGGGCACTGTTGCCTAGTGTTGTGTGTGAAATACTGTTTTTGCCAATATGGAAGACTATTTTAATTGGTCTGGTAGGTGTTGTAAATGTATTCCTTGCTACTTTCTCATAAGTTCTTTTCATGTTATTTTCTCATATCCATCAAATTTTTTAGATATGTGATGAGACATTACCTTATATTTTGGTGAGCAGACTATGTGCGGTAGTGTAATATGGTACCCCCCATCTATCAAAATGCTTATTTACAAAAGACAAGGTGCTCATAGACATAGGACAACTATGTTTGGCTGATAATGCAACTATTTGAAGATCCTGTAATCCTGAAAACCTATATTGAAAGACGTGCAAGGCTACCTTTGCTACCTTTTATGTCTCCATTTGAAAATGCTTGCTGTCATACTGATCCAATGTTTTCACATTATGGTAAATGAGAAGGCAGATGAGGAGCTCTGGCTCTTAATTGCTACATGCTTATTCCTGGTATGTGTATTGAAGTTATTCAGTATTTTTTGGAGCTCAGCAATTTGTATTACTGTATTTCCATTATGACAAGTTTCCTCTTCTAGTACAGCCCTATACTATACATTTAAGTAAAGGAATGCCGTGGGAAATACTGTATATATAAATGAAAAAAGACCAAACATTTTTGAAAAAAAACTATATTTTCTATTTTCTGTTATAAATAGTGTTGAGCGAACATGGACTGTATTATTCGTGTTCGTACCAAATAATTGGATTTTTGTTACCCGAACACGGACCCGAAAACTTTACTGTATGTTCGGGTTTAAAATCCGTGTTCGGTCATTTTATTTCCTGTTTTGTATGTAATGGCGCGCTTTTAATGGCGGGCTTTCAACAGCCAATCCACAAGCGTTTAACTGGTGTGCCTTATGCCATCCCACCCATGCCTACTAATGTATTAGTAGCTGTGATTGGCCATCTGAAGCATGTGACCATGTCTTTATAAGTTCGAGAGCCCCAGCGCGCCGCGTCATTCTGCTGTAGTTTAGGGACAGAGAACACATCATACGTGCTGGCTGCTGATTAGGGACAGACAGTGATTCTGTGAAAAATTGTGTCCGAAAAGAATGCAGGGACAGGTCGGAGTGCAGGCAGGGAAAGTTATTAGAGCATTTTAGGGCCAGGCTGGAGATTAAGCAGGGTCAGTCTACATCGATTTTGCTGTGTGGGGGTTGGTGCAGTGAACGATCTTATTGAGCATATTAGGGCCAGGCTGGAGATTAGGCAGGGACAGTCTACATTGATTTTGCTGTGTGGGGGGTGGTGCAGTGAACGATCTTATTGAGCATATTAGGGCCAGGCTGGAGATTAGGCAGGGACAGTCTACATCGATTTTGCTGTGTGGGGGGTGGTGCAGTGAACGATCTTATTGAGCATATTAGGGCCAGGCTGGAGATTAGGCAGGGACAGTCTACATTGATTTTGCTGTGTGGGGGGTGGTGCAGTGAACAATCTTTTTGCCCTCACTTGAGCCCACTGAGGAGGAGGGAGAAAAAAAAATCTATTTTTATCAGTCAGTTGTGTGCAGCGTTCATCTATTTTACTACAAGTTAAAAGGGATTTTTTTTCCCCTTCATAGCCTGTTTGCTGCAGTGCTGACTGTGACATAAGACATTGCTATTGAGTGATTTTCAATTTTATACACTTTTTTCTATTCCACTATTCAATATACACCCTTTTGGGTTAAAAAAAATTAAATTGTGGCATAGTCTGTACTAATCTATTTAAAAATTACAAACAACGACAACAAAGGGGAATTTTCTTTTTTTTCCCCTTCATAGCCTGCTGCAGAGCTGACTGTGACATAAGACACTGCTGTGTTCACATGTGCTATTGAAAAATCACCAATTTTATATCATATTTTCTATTCCGCTATTCAATCTACACCCTTTGGGGTAAAAAGAATTACATTGCGGCATAGTCTGTATCGGTACGTGTGAGATACACCTTTCCAATTTTTGGGGCGCATCTTCCACCGCCGAGGATTGCAGGGTGTTTCAGTTTGCCTCCTGCCTGTTCCGAACTCCTCCTACTCCTCATCCTGCCTTTAGGGTACAAAAAATAGTAATCGGGGCCTAGCCTGGGTCTGTACGTGTGAGATACACCGTTTTATAAATTTTTTTCTATTCCGCTATTCAATCTACACCCTTTGGGGTAAAAAGAATTAAATTGCGGCATACGTGTGAGATACACCTTCCAAATTTTTGGGGAGCATCTTCCACCGCCGAGGAATGCAGGGTGCTTCAGTTTGCCTCCTGTTCTGAACTCCTCCTACTCCTCATCCTGCCTTTAGGGTACAAAAAATAGTAATCGGGGCCAAGTCTGGGTCTGTACGTGTGAGATAGATACACCTTTTGATATCATATTTTCTATTCCGCTATTCAATCTACACCCTTTGGGGTAAAAAGAATTAAATTGCGGCATAGTCTGTATTGGTACGTGTGAGATACACCTTCCAATCTTTTGGGGCGCATCTTCCACCGCAGAGGATTGCAGGGTGCTTCAGTTTGCCTCCTGCCTGTTCCGAACTCCTCCTACTCCTCATCCTGCCTTTAGGGTACAAAAAATTGTAATCGGGGCCTAGTCTGTGTTTGTACGTGTGAGATACACCGTTTTATAAAATTTTTTCTATTCCACTATTCAATCTACACCCTTGGGGTAAAAAGAATTAAATTGAGGCATAGTCTGTATCGGTACGTGTGAGATACACCTTTACAATTTGTTTGGCGCATCTCCTTCCACCGCCAAGGATTGCAGGGCGCTTCAGTTTGCCTCCTGTTCCAAACTCCTCCTACTCCTCTTCCTCATCCTCATCCTGCCTTTAGGGTACAAAAAATTGTAATCGGGGCCTAGTCTGTGTTTGTACGTGTGAGATACACCGTTTTATAATTTTTTTTCTATTCCGCTATTCAATATACACCCTTTTGGAGTGTAAAAAATTAAATTATGGCATAGTCTGTATCGGTACGTGTGAGATACACCTTTTAAATTCGTTTGGCGCATCTCCTTCCACCGCCGAGGATTGCAGGGCGCTTCAGTTTGCCTCCTGTTCCGAACTCCTCCTACTCCTCGTCCTCATCCTCATCCTCCCTTTAGGGTACAAAAAATTGTAATCGGGGCCTAGACTGTGTTTGTACGTGTGAGATACACCGTTTTATAATTTTTTTTTCTATTCCGCTATTCAATATACACCCTTTTGGAGTGTAAAAAATTTAATTACGGCATAGTCTGTATCGGTATGTGTGAGATACACCTTTTAAATTTGTTTGGCGCATCTCTTTCCACCGCCAAGGATTGCAGGGCGCTTTAGTTTGCCTCCTGTTCCGAACTCCTCCTACTCCTCTTCCTCATCCTCCCTTTAGGGTACAAAAAATTGTAATCGGGGCCTAGTCTGTGTTTGTACGTGTGAGATACACCGTTTTATATCCTTTTTTCTATTCCGCTATTCAATATACACCCTTTTGGGGTGAAAAAAATTAAATTGCGGCATACTTTGCATATTTGACTGTGAGATACACCCGTTGTATTTGTATACTGTTTTTCTATTCCGCTATTTAATAAACACCCTTTTGGTGTAAAAAAAATTTAATTGCGGCATAGTTTGCATATTTGACTGTGAAATACCCCCGTGCGATGCTGTTATTGTTTTGTTCCGCTATTCAATAAACAACTTTCTAGGGCAAGATCATAAATTACAGAAATATGAGGAGACCGTCAAATAGGGGCCGTGGCCTGGGTCGTGGTGCTGCTGGTAGAGCTCCTGTTGCAAGGAGAGGACGTGGTCGATCTGTGCCAGCTACACGCACAAGTGAAACACCTTCCTCAAGTGTGAGTAGGCGACAGAACATGCAGCAGTATTTGGTAGGGCATCATGCGCCTCTAGAAGTGATGAGGCCAGAACAAGTAGAGGCGATAGTAGATTGGTTTGCTGCTGACAGTGCCTCCAGTTCCTTCACATTGTCTCCCACCCAGTCTACTGCAGAGTTGGCACCTGCAGCCGATGTCCAACCGTCTTTCACCTCACCCCCCCTTGCAAATCAGGCAAGCAGTCTGAGCCCCAAGTCATGCAGCAGTCTCTTCTTTTTTTTGATGACTCTGTCAGCAGGGTTTCCCAGGGCCATCCACCTAGCCCTGCCCCAGAAGTGGAAGAGATTGAGTGCAGCGATGCCCAACCACTTATTTCTCAAGATGAGTACATGGAAGGACCATCGCAGCACGTCTCCGAGGATGATGAAACGCAGGTGCCAAGAGCTGCAGCACTCAGAATTGTGGAGACCGACAAGGAGGGCAGGGGTGAAGACTGGGTGGAAGATGATGTGGAGGACAATGAGGTCCTCGACCCCACATGGAATGAAGGTCATGCAGGTGACCTGAGTAGTTTGGGGGAAGAGGCGGTGGTCGCACAGAGCCACCAGCACAGCAGAAGAGGGAGCAGGGTGCAGAAGCAAAGCGGCCGTGCCCTAGACACTACGCCTGCTACTGCCCAAAGCAGCAAGGGACCGAGTGCACCAAAGCCAGCTCAAAGGAGTTCTCTAGCGTGGAAGTTCTTCAGAAAATGTGCTGATGACAGGACACAAGTGGTTTGCACCCTGTGCAATCAGAGCCTGAAGCGAGGCATAAACCTTCTCAACCTGAGCACAACCTGCATGATCAGGCATCTAAGTGCAAAGCACGAGCTGCAGTGGAGTAGACACCTTCAAAACCAAGAAACGTCTCTGGCTCCTCCTGCTTCCTCTTCTGCTGCAGTCTCGGCCTCTTCATCCACCTCTGTAGTGATACCGGCACCTGCCACCCCACAAACAGACGATCTGTCAGCAACACCACCACCTGGGTCACCAACCATCTCCACAATGTCCTGTGGAAGCGTTCAGATTTCCATCTCCCAAACACTTCAGAGGAAGAGGAAGTACCCCCCTACCCACCCGCGATCCCTGGCCCTGAATGCCAGCATTTCAAAATTCTTGGCCTTTAAAATGCTGTCATTCCGTCTGGTAGAGACGCACAGTTTTAAAAGCCTTATGTCGGTGGCTGTCTCACAGTACGTCGTGCCAAGCCGCCACTACTTTTCCAGGCAAGCCATCCCTTCCCTGCACAACCAAGTGGGGGAAAAAATCAGGTGTGCACTGCGCAACGCCATCTGTGCCAAGGTCCACCTAACTACCGATACGTGGACCAGTAAGCACGGTCAGGGGCGTTATATCTCCCTAATGGCACACTGGGTAAATGCAGTGGCGGATGGGCCTGAGGCAGATAGCAATTTGGCGCATGTCCTTCCACCACCGAGGATTGCAGGGCGCTTCAGTTTTCCTCCTGTTCCTAACTCCTCCTACTCCGCTTCTTCATCCTCTACCGCCTCCTCATCCGGTCAGCGTAACACCTTCACCACTAACTTCAGCACAGCCAGGGGTAAACGACAGCAGGCAGTTTTAAAACTTGCCTGTTTGGGGGAAAAACCACACACCGCGCAGGAGTGTGGAGGAGCATGGAACAGCAGACAAATGAGTGGTTGCTGCCAGCGAGCCTCAAGCCCGGCCTGGTGGTGTGCGATTACGGGCGAAATCTCATAGCAGCTCTGGGCCTATCCGGTTTGACGCACATCCCTTGCCTGGCGCATGTGCTGAATTTGGTGGTGCAGAGGTTCCTTAAAAATTACCCCGATATGTCAGAGCTGCTGCAGAAAGTGCGGGCCGTCTGTGCGCACTTTCGAAGTTCTCACCCTGCTGCTGCTCGCCTGTCAGCGCTGCAGCGTAACTTCGGCCTTCCCGCTCACCGCCTCATATGTGACGTGCCCACAAGGTGGAACTCCACCTTGCACATGCTGGAAAGACTGTGCGAGCAGCAGCAGGCCATAGTGGAGTTTCAGCTGCAGCACGCACACGTGAGTCGCTCTGCGGAAGAGCACCACTTCACCACCAATAACTGGGCCTCCATGCGAGACCTGTGTGCCTTGTTGCGCTGTTTTGAGTACTCCACCAACATGGCCAGTGCTGATGACGCCGTTGTCAGCTTAACTATCCCACTTCTATGCCTCCTTCAAAAAACGATTCGGGCGATGATGGAAGAGGATATGGGACAGGATGAGGAGGAGGAGGATGAAGAGGTAACATTTCCAAGGCTTTCAGGGCAGTCATTCTTAGGTGGCTCAGAGGGTGGGTTCCTGCACCCACAAACGCCAGGGACACAATTGTCCAGCAGGGGCACAGATCTGGAGGATGAGGAGGAGGAGGAGATGGAGGAGGAGATGGAACCATGTTCACAGCAGGGTGGCACCCAGGCCAGCTCATGGCCATCACTGGTGCATGGCTGGGGGGATACAGAGGACACAGACGATACACCTCCCACAGAGGACAGCCTTTCGTTGCCTCTGGGCAGCCTGGCACACATGAGCGATTACATGCTGCAGTGTCTCCACAACAACTGCCGAGTTGCCCACATTCTAACTTGTGCTGATTACTGGGTGGCCACGCTGCTGGATCCCCATTACAAGGACAACGTACCATCCTTAATTCACTCACTGGAGTGCGATCGCAAGATGCGCGAATACAAGCACACGCTGGTAGACGCGATGCATGCGATGCAGACGCGATGCATGGCATTCCCACCTGACAGCGGGGTCACAGTGGAAGCACAAGGCCAAGGCAGAGGAGGAGGAGGAAGAGGTCGCCAATGCAACCAGGGCACCGCCAGCACCTCAGAAGGCAGGGTTAGCATGGCCGAAATGTGGAAAAGCTTTGTCAGCACTCCACAACAAACAGCAGCACCAGCAGCTCATATGGAACGTCTTAGCAGGAGGCAGCATTTCACCAACATGGTGGAGCAGTATGTGTGCACACGCCTACATGTAGTGAATGACGGGTCTGCCCCCTTCAACTTCTGGGTCTCCAAATTGGACACATGGCCTGAGCTTGCCCTTTACGCCTTGGAGGTGCTGGCGTGCCCTGCAGCCAGTGTATTATCTGAACGTGTATTTAGCACGGCTGGGGGCGTTATTTCAGACAAGCGCAGCCGCCTGTCCAGAGACAATGTGGACAAGCTCACATTCATTAAAATGAACCAGGCATGGATCCCACACGACTTTTCCGTTCCTTGTGCAGAATAGAGATGGATACCGACCTTACCCAGCCATTGTTATATTTTTGATCTTTTTCACTCTTTTGGGGTGTACCCTCATTTAAAATGACTGAAAAAAAGCAGTGTTGGCTACCTCGTCCTCCTCCACCGCCACCTTCACCTACACCGCCACATCCACCGCCACCTCAACCTCCCTCCTACTCCATATGGGCCTCGTCCTTCACAGATGAAGAAAATTGTTTTATTTTTCTGTTTTTTTTTTTGTTGTTTTAAGTTATTTCCCTATCCGCCTTTGTTTGCAGAGCACTTGCCATGCTCTTAACTACATTTTGCTGCCATTTGAAGCACTCTAGCCCTTTCCATTGGTGTTTTAGAGCCATTTTAGTGCCTGAAAGTTCGGGTCCCCATTGACTTCAATGGGGTTCGGTGTCCGGGTAAAGTTCGGAAAAAGTCCGGGACACGGACCCGGACTTTTTTTTCAAGTTCGGCCGAACCCGCCGAACACGGACATCCAGGTGTCCGCTCAACTCTAGTTATAAAACCTATAAAAAAAATGAAAAAAAAAACGAATTTCTTCCAAAATATAGACCAAAATGTATTCTGCTACACATCATTGGTATAAAAATCCCAATAAGTATATATTAATTGGTTTGTGTGACAATTATAGCATCTACAAATGATGGTATATATACTGGAATTTACGCATCTATAGATGATACTGTAACGGTGGTGATCAGCAACTTTTTAGTGGGACTGTGATAGGGTGGTGAGCAATCTATGCAGATGACACTGGCTGGGAAGGGGTTAACATCTAGGTGCAATCAAGGGGTTAACTGTATTTCTAACAAATGAATTGTCTGCTAATTTCACAGTTTTTCTCCCTGCTTTTAAGGGAGAAGAAACAGCCAGGTCGCTGTTCCTATGTGCACAGAGTTCTCTGTATTTGTAAACACAGACCTCTATGTGTGATTGAACACAGCTGATCAGCAGGTTTAAGCTGAAATCATTGGCTGAAATATGCTGCCAAACTCGTGCTGTGTCCAATCACGGCAAGGGTCTGCAGGGGAATGCGCGTACGTGCCCCAAACCCAGGAGAAGGCCAGTCACATACTTGTATGTGACTTTGCCTGTACCTACCTCCCACTCACAGTATATTTACTGTGGGTGATCGGCAGGTGGTTAAAAGAACATCACATTAGCGTGACTTTTATGTAGCATAGCTGAAATCTGAAGTTCAAAATGAACACTTTATTTCCCTTTCAATGCTACACTGCAACACACACAGCAGGAAAAAAAAGTGTTTTGGGTAGATTGTTAGCATATCATTAGGATAAAATTAAGTTGGATTGACCAGAGCACAGATTAGCATGACAGTGACTTTTTTTAAAGGTTGTTTAAAGGTGTTCACTCACATGAGCAATTGATGCTTGTGCGGTTAATGTAAATGTCCTCCAGATGATGCTAGGTCATCCTTGGAACTGATATGCACATACTAATTATTTCGTTTTTTTTTTTATTTGCACTTTTTTCATGGGGGGGTCTAGATCTGGTCAGTGGATATCAGATCCAGCCACCCCCCATGAAGCTGCATAGAAATAGATTGCTTCTAAAAGTAATCTGTCGCTGGCTTCAATAGGCAAGCAATAGATTACTATAGCAGCAATCTATTGCTGCAGGGAGAGGAGGGACAGAGCTGAACCAGCTCTGTCCTAAACTGGCAGGAAACTGTGATGTTTCTCATGACATCAAATCCTTCCCAATGTAAGCAAAATGCAGAAGCATTGCATTCACAGTGGTCTGCTACAAGTGCCCCTATGAAGTGCCATGATGATCAATGATGAGAAGCCTGGGAAATGATTGTTTCAGCTCCTGTGCTTAGTGCTGGGTCCCAGTTGTGACAGACAGCTAAAGCAGCCAGGATTAGCAGAAACCACTGAGACCAGACACTATTTAAAATAGCTATGTGGTGGCTCGGAGATCTATAGCTGTTATTCCCGTGCCATTTTAAAACAGTACCAGGGACTGAAGCAGTAGTTCTATGCTTATATCAAATGTTGCGCTATACGTAGTGAACCATTTAGTGACTCAATGTGATCCAATAATCAATAGACATCAAATATATAGTGATCATAAATAAATAAATATATTGTTGTAAACGCATGTAAAATAAAAAATATATATATTATAAACGCATGTAAAAAAAAAATCCAGGAGTGCAAAAATTTCTGAATGAGCTAGTGGATTTCAGCACTATTCAGTTTTTTTCCTGTGCATACGTGTGCTGGGGATCGGAAGGAGCTATTTCCTGTGAAGGATCCATTTCTGAGAGGATTAGACAGACTCCACTAAGTGCTTTCTGACTATAGCTTAAATGCTAAAATGCTTTAATGCTAAGTCACACTTCATAAGGAGAGCACCCACTCACAAGGGGGTGCACAGTTTGCTGTGAGAAGTTGTCACTGAGTCACCTTGGAGCACTCATCACTTTATGTGGCTCTATTATCTGCACATATTCAGCACTATTGGCACCTTTTGAAGAGGCTGCATTTGTACCTGCACTGGCTCAACATGATTAATTTTGCACAAATGGACTTTTGCACACGTGTATTAATTATTAATTTGTGAACTTTATCACATATTTGGCACCATTGGCACTTTAGAAGAATTATTTTAAGTGGTTGTTATTACTCTAGCTCATTCAGCAACTTTTGCACTACTGGATTTTTTTACATGCGTTTATAACAATATATTTATTTTTTTACATATGTTTACAATAATATATTTATTTATTTATTTATTTATGTATTTATGATCACTATATATTTGATGTCTATTGATTATTGGACCACATTAAGTTACTAATTGGTTCGCTACTTATTGCGCAGCATCTTTTGATATAATTGTTTACACTGTGTGAGATAGTGGAGTACCTGTGGCAATTCATTATTACCTTGTAGGATTTACTGATTGCATTTAAGGTAGTTCTATGCTGTTAGCATGCCAACAACCAGGGACATTTTTAAAGAGCTGTAAATCTGACATTCAACTAACCTTCAACTCTAGGTTCCAAGTGTTTTAAATTACAGTAAATTAATGAATGAATGTTTGGTGTCACATTTGCTGTTTTATAAAGATGCCCCTAATAATGTCATATTGTGGTCTCTAAATTTGGATAATAAAGCTTGCATGTACTTGTCTCCTTACATTATATAGAAATACTGAAAAAAGAATATTGACAACTATAATGTTCATTCAAAGGTGCTGCTGTTCCTAAATGAGTTGTAAAGGCAGAAGGCTTTTTTTTTTTTTTATCTTAATGCATTATATGCATTAAGATAAAAAAACATCTTCTGTGTGCAGCAGCCTCCCTAATACTTACCTGAGCCCGTCTTTATCCAGCGATGTTGCAGGAGTGTCTCAGCTGCCCAGGACTCCCCTCCTCATTGGCTAAGACAGCAGTGCGGCGCCATTGGCTCCCACTGCTGTCAATCTAAGTCAGTCAGCCTAACAGAAGAGAAAGGGGGTGGGCGGGGCCAGGCCGGCTCTTTGCCTGAATGGATACATAGAGCTGTGACTTGGCTGGGGTGCCCCCATAGCAAGCTGCTTGCTGTGGGGGCATTCAACAGGAGGAAGGGGCCAGGAGTACAGAAGAGGGACCCGAGAAAAGGAGGATCCAGGCCACTCTGCAAAACCTACTGCAGTAAGTATAACATGTTTGTTATTTAAAAAAAAAAAAAGACTTTAAAATCACTTTAAATTACAGACATTTCAATAGTTTAATGTAGGAATTTAACACAGCACCTTAGAACATATTCACAAAATAAACTAAAATTGCAAAAATAAAAATTGTATTGATATTACATTTTTTATGTTTAAAATGTTTTCTTATCGATGAGGTAAGTATGGTGTACATCACAGGCTCAACATGCGGTATATGTTTAAAAATAATATTTTCTTCAACATTGTGTCTCTATTTAAACTCCAAGATGGGAAATGTGTTTCACATGCTCCCATGCTTCATCAAGACTGTGGTGAAATAGACAATATACAGTATATATTCTTTAACCACTTTACCACCGGAGGATTTTGCTGTCTTACGTCCAGGCCACTTTTTGCGATTCGGCACTGTGTGAATTTAACTGACAATTACGCGGTCATGCAACGCCGTACCCAAACAAAATTTACGTCCTTTTTTTCCCCACAAACAGAGCTTTCTTTTGGTGGTATTTGATCACCTATACAGTTTTTTTCTTTGCAATATTAATAAAAAAATTCGAAAATTTTGAAAAAATAACAATATTTTTCTACTTTGACAGTTAAAAAATATCCAATATATTCAATTTTTGTCATATATTTAGGCCAAAATGTATTTAGCTACATGTCTTTGACAAAAAAATTGTCAATGAGCGTATTTTTAACCGCTTTAAGACCGGAAGATTTTACCCCCTTCCTGACCAGGCCATATTTTGCGATTCGGCACTGCGTTACTTTAACGGACAATTGCGTGGTCGTGCGATGCTGTACCCAAATTATTTATGTCCTTTTTTTCCCCACAAATAGAGCTTTCTTTTGGTGGTATTTGACCCCCCACGTGTGCGATTTTTACTTTTTGCGCTATATACAAAAAAAGAGTGACAATTTTGAAAAAATAACAATATTTTTCAAATTTTTTTATATGAAATTCCCCCCCAAAAAATGTAAAAATCTAAATTTTTTTACTTTTTTTGCCAATTTGTTTTCTGCTACATATTTTTGGTAAAAAAAATCGCAATAAGTGTATTTTGATTGGTTTGTGCAAAAGTTATCGCAGCTACTAACTATGGGAAATTTATGTCATTTTTATTGTTTTTTTTTTTAACTAGTAATGGCGGTGATCTGTGTTTTTTTTTGCGGGACTGCGACATTGCAGCGGACAGATTGGACCCTTGACTGACATTTTTGACACTTTTGGGGGTACCAGCGACATTACTACAGTAATCAGTGCTATAAATATGCACTGTTACTGTAAAAATGACACTGGCAGGGAAGGGGTTAATTTTTATTGGTGATCAAGGGATTAATGTATACCTGGTGCTTACTGACGTGTGTGGGGGGAGGGGACTGTGTGACACAGGGACAGATTGCAGGTTCAGCTGTGCTGAATCCTGCAATCTGACCCTGCCTGTCACTTAGGAGATCCGCCCGTTTTGTTTACACAAGCAGGCGGATCTCCTCACTTGATCCCCGATGATCGGGGAAGAGCGGCGGTGATCACCGCCGCTCCTCCCCTGGCCCGACTCCCGCTGTAACTGTAACTCGCCACCCAGAATGGGAGGAGTCCAGCGACGTAGGTCTACGTCGCTGGACGGAGTCAAACCACTTTGCCGCAGTAGCACCAATGTGAGCGGTCGGCAAGTGGTTAATGTAAAGGTAACATATTCCAAAGTAGCAACAGTAAAGAGTTTGCTAAAACTAAGTAAAAAGTATGTGGTTTGTTTTCTTCTGAATTGAAATTCGAACTAGTTTTCGTAATTTGAAAATTCGGATGTAATGAATCGAAATTTCAGATGAAATTGAAATTTGAATAGCTTTTGAATTGAATTAGAATAATTTTCAAATCTAATTTGAATTTCCTATGATAATAAAATATAATAGAAAATAAAGTAATAGAGTAAAAAAGAGTACAATAGAATAGAAAAGAATAGAATAGAAACAAATTGTACAGAAAATATAAGAAGTGAATAAAACAGGAAAATAAAAGAATAAAATATAATAAAATAGAACAGAAAATAAAATAAAATATTAGAATATAATAGAATAAAATAGAAAGACTATACCCATTTTCTGAAATTTTAATTTCAAATAGATTAAAAATGTAACTTGAATAGAATAGAAAATATAAAAGAATAGAATAGAATAGAATAAAAAAGAATTGAAAGAATATACTGTAACAAGATAACCCTTTTTCCAAAATTTTAATTTCGAATAGAATAAATTAAACTTTGATTAGAATAGAAAAAAAAGAATATAATAGAAAAGAAAAGAATAGAATAGAAAATAAAAGAATAAAATAGAAAAAAAACAATAGAATAGAAAAAAAAACAATAACATAGAATAGAATAGAAAGAATATAATCATCTTTCAAAATTCGACATTCGAATAGAATAAATTTGATTGAAATGCAGTTCAAATGGAATTCAAATGGAATTAGAAAAAAATTGAATGGATTTAAATTTAAATAAACAAAACAAATTCCAAAAACGAATTAAATTATTTTAGTTAAACTAATTTATGTAAATAATGAATTAAAACAAAAGAAATAAAAATGTTTTTGTTCTGCACATATACATTTACATAAGTAAAGACAAAAAATAGTTCATATTGCTTTAAAACTTGGAAAATTGAGAAAGTATATTTGCCCCAACAGAAACCCAGCTAGAACTCATTTACATTTCGGAGAACTACTTTGCATATGTTTAACCCCTTCTCTCCTGCCCTATTGTAAAATGATGACCAGCGGGAGCCCTGTTATTCTGGGAGAACCTTATATAACATCCCCTTAGGATCACACGCGCCTTTTGGACCAAGCTGCAGAGCGATCTTTCACCCGCCTACTGCCGGAACCAAAGTGATTGCTGTAATCAATTACAGCAGATCACATTACAATTGTACACAAAGTATGTCTTTGATTCATGCTATCTATTGTGTACTATTGTGTTGATCACTGTAATTGATCACAGTGATTATCAATCAATCAATGATTGACAATCATAGTCCATCTGTACCATGTGATTAGGCTGGCCGTATATAGTGCAAATTTCTTTCCAGCAACTGTAGATTGCTGGACAGAAATTTTCAAAATTCTCTCATCAACACAGACAGTGTAAACAGGGTAATCAGCAATCGTCTTATCCTGACAGGGGGCAGGGAAAGCCATTCCCACCAGGAAAAGACAGTGATTATTGCTGGTGACTATAGAAGCCACTAGTGATAATTGCAAGAGAATCAGGCAGGGTTGTATAACCAAGTTAATTGATCAATTAACTTGGTACATTCAGCCTGGCCATTAACAATTCGAATCAGCAGGAACTTGCCAAGATTCAAACCGTGTATGGCTGGCCTTTGCTGTGGCCAATCAGCTAGTTACAACAATACACACTACTGAATGAATCTACAGTATTTCATTGAGGAAACATGGTTGTTTATAACAGTGATATTTACTGTTATAAGCAATCATAGTGTGTAAAAAAAAAAAAAGATCATGATCACCTCCCTAGAGTATTACATTGTTACTATGGTAACTCTTCATTGCTCTGGTCACAATATGTAAAAAAAAAAAGAGAAAAACATTTGGAAAAAAAAGAAATAAAAAAAAAGAAACAAATATTACAATTATTATTTATTTTTATTTTTTCACATACTGTCACCAGTCAGTGTCCCTTATCACCACCACACCAGTTATATGATGACATTGTACTGCACTGATGACAGTAAGTAAAAAATGTAAAAAAAAATAAAAAAAACAAAACAAAACATTTTTTCTTAATATTCTAAACAATTGTAAAAAATAAAAATACAGCTTTGAAAAACTTTTTATGCCTCTTACTAAATACCTGGGACTGTCTACTTTCGAAAAAAGGGGTCATTTGGGGGGTATTTGTACTGTCATGGTGTTTTGGGGCCTCAAGAATTTAGATAAGTTGTCAGTACAACAGAATTGATTGATTTTCAAATATCTACAGGTATATACCATAGTTTGTGGACTCTATAACTTTCCTACAGAATAATTAATATACACTGATTTGGGTTATTTTCATTAAGAAATGTAGCAGTATACATTTGACCTAATTTTTGTTTATTTGCAAAATAATGATTATTTATTTGCAAAATGTTATAACAGAAACAAAGAAAATGTGTATTTTTTATTTGATTTTATGCCACCAAAACAAAGCTATACTTATGTGAAAGAATTATAAAAATGTCATATGAGTATAGTGTTGCATGACTGCTCAATTGTCATTCAAAGTGTGACAGCGCTGAACGCTGAAAATTGGCCTGGGCAGGAAGGGAGTAAAACTGTCCAATATTAAGGTGGTTAAACACTAGAAGTGAATGGCATGTATATATATATATATATATATATATATATATATATATATATATATATATATATATATATATATATATATATGTATATCCCATAGATTCCCACTTCAGATAAACTAGAATGTGCAGGGGGTAGAAAGAAAGCCCAAGGGAGGATGAAATTAAAATGAATAGGGTGTCTCCAAGAAAAAGGAAATACAGATTTTGTAGCATTAGGTGAGGACCCCTCTACCCATACATCCCAGGATACTTACCTCATCAATAGGAAAATGTAAAAACTGTCTTATGTCATAATAATACATTTTGTATTTTTGCAGTTTAGTTTATTGTAAATATGTTCCAAGGTGCCTGTATTTAAAGGCCCTGAAACTATTGAAATGTCCTTGACACCATGATATGAATACAAAAGAGTGGTTTACAAAAATGTAAATAATAATTATTCATGTATTTTTTATACTTACCCACTTTACAAAGCCATGGAGGATACTGTGGTCTAATAATATTAACAGCAAAAATAATATTAATACTCATTATCATTATTATCATTTTATCAAAGTTGCATTTTCAGCTATATATTTATAACATGATGAATAAAGGTTACCATTATTTTTCAGCATGAAATATTTGGTGTTGAAATGAAGCCGTAAGATATTTTTGTAATAGGAAGTAAACTTTAAAAATATAAATCTTTTAGTAAGGCAGAAGAAGTTATTACCAATTCCGTTTTTTAATATCAAGAGCCATTGATCAAACTTACTAACGTGTATGTTCTTATTGAACTTGCAATACTGTAAAATTTGAAATGCCTTTAAAAGAGATATTTATCATTGCTATTTTCTGAAGCTTCAGTGATCAGAGCTTTACTGAAAGCAAAGACAATTACATGGCCTTGACAGTTTAATTTAGTTTTCACTTTTAAAGGGAGGGCTGAATGGGGAATTTGAACATTTATATTGATTAAAGGCCTTATATTATGATGGTATCTTGGGAACTACTAATTAATATATCCAGGTTCTGTGTCTGGTTTACACAAACATCACACTGAATAGCCTTGATGTTGTGGCCACCATAATGTGTTTTAGTGATTTTAACACTTTCTTTCTTTCACATTATTAACTAGATTTTTTTCTACTGTGGTATCTCTGTAAAGTATTTGTACTTAGTGATGACTAAAAAAAATAAAGCCCAATTAAGATTTTCTCCAGGTGGTATAGAACCCCTCTCTAGATACATAAGTTCTCCCCCAGGCCTCCCCAAGTGTTGGACATGTGAAGTGGAATCTGGCTCCCTTTTACACATTTGGTGGTTGTGTCCATCCAGCAATATTGGTCAGATGTCTACAGTCTCATTTCCAAAATGACCAGCTACAACCTAGATGTTTCTCCAGCCCAATTTTTACTACACCATACATCTATTTCTAAATCTGCTTACTTCAAATCAGTAGCTATGCATCTTGTCAACGCAGCTAGGATGTGCATCCCACTTTTCTGGGGTAAAAAGTCTCCACTGAAACTAACAGACTGATTTGGATGGATTCAAATCATTGCTGGGATGGAAGAGCTTATCCATATAGCTGGGGATACCCCCTCCAAATTCACGAAAACTTGGGCATATTGGTGGCAATTCCAGAATTCTGTGGAATACTCCTGTCGTTTGACAAATTCCCCTTGATTATGGACATCTTGTTGGTTAGCTTTAAGGCTAAGACCCACCTATATTCTCCACCCTGAGGAAGATGGGGGCCCCCATAGTGACCTTCTTTCTCCCCTCACTCTAGGTCAGGGTTTTTTCCTCAATTTCTGCTACCCCTTTTATCCCTCTCCTTCCCCCAATTATTCCCTTGTGCCTTTCTTTCTCACATCCACTTGCACCCCCTCCCCCCACATTGTTTTTCATTCCTCCTTCTTTTTTTCCCTCTTCCAGCACCTATTGCCACTATCTGGCTTAGCTGTACTTAGTTCCTGGTGCACTCTTCCTACAAAGCAAACTACAATAATGGGTATATGTGATAGGAGCTCCCTTCCCTAAACTTTTGTCAATCAGTGGCACTTAGTGCAAATACACTTAAAAGCCCATTTATGTGAGAAATTGGAGACCCGCACTGGGAGTATGTAATATTGAAAGAGCATAAAGATACAGGGGATGTCATTTTCTGAGGTACAGACTGCTGGCAATAATCCAGAATCCACATTTTTGTCTCAACTAAGTTCCCCAGAACGTAACCCCCTGCTGCGCTGAACGTCCCTTCGGACAGGACACTGGACGGGGGGCAAGCCAACAGTTCCATTGCAAATTGTGTAAGCTCTGGCCAGAGGTCAAGCCTGCCCACCCAATAGTCCAGGTGTTCATCACTCCTCAGAGCGTCCACATCGGCCGTTAACCCGATGTAGTCAGACATCTCTCGGACACCATTTTTTACGCTCCAACATTTGAGCCACAGAAGCATGCCTTTTTCCAGAACAACGTGATGATGGCATCATGGAAGGTGGAGTGGAGGATAACTGTGAGGAGACAGGAGAAGGAGAAGAGGCTGGACGGTGAGAGCCTGGAGTGTGGCTTTGTGGGTTCTGACGGTGTTGCTCCCACTGGGCTCGGTGATGAGATTTCAGGTGCCTTCTTAAGGCGGTTGTCCCTAGGTGAGTGTTGGGCTTACCGTGACTTATGCGTTGACTGCAAAGGCTGCAGATGGCAACACTGTTGTCAGCAACGGACACATTAAAAAAGCCCACACAGCGGAGCCATGTGACGGCATTCTGGGAGCGCCAGATGTGACTGTACATGGTTGATGGCTCGCTCCTGATTCATTTGCAGTCTGCTTTGTACCTCTTGTGCAATGCAAGTTCTGCCTGCCTCTCCTCCCTATCTGCCGGTCCGCCAGTCCGCCAGTTCTACAAATAATTGGCCAGTAACTGTTGTCACTGTGTGTAGCACAGTTAACACAGCAAAAGAGGCCAAATTTTTGCAGGACTAAAATACAATCTTAGAAAAGTATACTGTTAAATAACACCTCACTTCAATCTGTGGTATTGGGGGGCCACAGGTTTATCACACCAGTTCTACAAATAATTGGCCAGTAACTGTTGCCACTGTGTGTATGTTGTTTCGTTTCACATTTTCTATTTTGTTTTTTATTATTTTTTCTTTTTCATTCCATTCACTCCCCCCATTAGAAAACCCAAAAAAAACATTATCAAAGATGACCACTAGATGGTGCTCTCTCATTATGAATATTTCTTGTATTGGTTATATTATGTTGATTGTAGTAACATTCGTAAGCATATTATGATATACCTTACTTGTTAAAGATACATACAATATGTTTTATGGGGCATAACATTATTTTGTTATATGTTTAATCTTGGTTTTATTTGTCTCCATCTCCCATAACAGGAGCCTCGGCTGGATCCGTTTCTGTGGGCGGGGCCAACTCTCACTGGCGGACATGTGACCCCATAGTCTGAGGGCGTCATATGACGTCCAATCAGTGTCACGGTCATTATACGGGGATACTGTGCATGCACGATTATTCGCGCCTGCGCGGCCTATGGTGGTCAGAGCAGTCTAACATCACGCGCCCGATCGGAGCGCGGTGACGTTCGACCGGTAGGTGGACACTTAAATAGTGCTCGCCGCCGACAATGGCGGTGGACGTAATTATTCCTCACCTTCCACCTGGACATACCAAACTTGGGACCCCAGAGGGTAAGATAAACTTGGACGACAGGATACTTTACTGCCATGCCATTTTGCGGCCCTATATATGGACTTGTAAGGCTAAGGCTATGCTTACACTCATATGTTTTTTTAGGTTGTCTATTCCCTGCGTTCCCCCTGGCTTAGGGAAGCAGGTTTGAGCTTAAACCAAATCGTCTTCTGAATCCCTACCATCAAGTGGGGTACAACTATTATTATCATCATTATACTACCTACACTGTGCTCTGGCACAATCCCTCGTCCTCGGGCCCTTGTCCAGTTTGGAATTTGTTGTTGGATTGGTTTTATTTACCTCATCAGTGGTTGGCTCCTTTGGGCTGTTTGGGGTATGTTTTGTGTCTATTCATAGACATATACAAATATGACCTTTTGTAACACCATGGTGCTTTCTCGCTGGGTGATCGGTGGCTCTTTTCTACCCATTTAGGTAACCATTTAATCCCCTCATCCTTGCTTTTCTCCCAATTTTCTTCTTACTTTCTGTTTCCATCCTTTCTCTTGCCATCCCCGTTTTCCCTTCCCCCCCCCCTCTTTTTCTCATCCCTTTGGGATGGGGGTGATAATTTCTTTAAATCGCACATTAGATGATTAAATATGCATACCCTCTATAACCAATCTTTATATAGTGTCTCCCATGTCCGCCAGTGAGAGGCACATGATGGCTGGGTCCACTGATCTGTGATCTACCTTGGCTCTGAATACTGGGTAAGATGGCTCCTCCCATATCTGTTTTGTACTATCTATGCCATATCTTTGTTATATGGCCATTAATTATTATATCGTTGTCACTAGATGCAAGTATTAATGTGTATAACATCCTCCTGAAGAAGTGGGTATACCACAAAACATGTCGAGGTTGCGCATTTTTGAAGTTTGAAAATCCCACAGGATTGTAAAACTCATACTGTATATGTTAAACACTATTCAGAGTACATGTTAACACTGATCATATCCACATCATTGTCATGTGATTTTAATATCTTGGTTTTTTTTTTTTAAATACAAATTGTAGATTTTATTAGTGTCTATTGTTGAGTACGGTACCCTGAAAGTCCCACATACACTTCCCTCCCATCATCTTCCCCCCTTTGTTGTTTTCTTTCCCCCATTGACCACTTGGGAGGTTGGTCTTGGATATCCCTGAACCCCAAATTTCATATCAATTTGGGATGCTGGTACTATAGATCTTTTAAATACCACAGGCGTCCATATTTATCACAGCAAAAGAGGCCACATTTTTGCAGGACTAAAATACAATCTTAGACAATTATACTGTTAAATAACACCCCACTTCAATATGTGGTATTGGGGGGCCACTGGTTTATCACACCATTTGTTCAAAAAATTGGCCAGTGAGCTTGGCACTGTGTGTACCAGACTTAACACAGCAAAAGAGGCAATATTGTTGCAGGACACAAATACACTTGTAAAAGTTTACTCAGATAACACCCCACTTCAATATGTTGTATTGGGGGGGCCACTGGTCTATCACACCAGTTGTTCAAAAAATTGACCAGTGAGTTTGGCACTGTGTGTACCAGACTTAACTCAGCAAAAGAGGCAATATTGTTGCAGGACACAAATACACTTGTAAAAGTTTACTCAGATAACACCCCACTTCAATATGTGGTATTGGGGGGCCACTGGTCTATCACACCAGTTGTTCAAAAAATTGGCCAGTGAGTTTGGCATTGTGTGTACCAGACTCAACACAGCAAAAGAGGCAATATTGTTGCAGGATACAAATACACTTGTAAAAGTTTACTCAGATAACACCCCACTTCAATATGTGGTATTGGGGGCCATTGGTCTATCACACCAGTTCAAAAAATTGGCCAGTGAGTTTGGCACTGTGTGTACCAGACTTAACTCAGCAAAAGAGGCAATATTGTTGCAGGACACAAATATACTTGTAAAAGTTTACTCAGATAACACCCCACTTCAATATGTGGTATTGGGGGGCCATTGGCCTATCACACCAGTTCAAAAAAATTGCCAGTGAGTTTGGCACTGTGTGTACCAGACTTAACACAGCAAAAGAGGCAATATTGTTGCGATCGCCGCTGCTCTTCCCCGATCGTCGGGGAATCGAGTTTGGAGATCCGCCCGCTTGTGTAAACAAAGCGGGCGGATCTCCTAAGTGACAGACAGTGACAGATTGCAGGGTTCAGCATAGCTGAACATGCGATCTGTCCCTGTGTCACTCAGTCACCTCCCCCCACACATGTCAGTAAGCACCAGGCATACATTAACCCCTCCCTCTCCAATAAAATTAACCCCTTCCCTGCCAGTGTAATTTTTACAGTAACAGTGCATTTTTATAGCACTGATTACTGTAGTAATGTCACTGGTACCCCCAAAGGTGTCAAAAATGTCAGTCAAGGGTCCGATCTGTTCGCCGCAATGTCACAGCCCCGCAAAAAAAATCGCAGATCGCCGCCATTACTCGTTAAAAAAAAAACACCAAAAATGACAGAAATCTTTCCCTTAGTTAGTAAACGCAATAACTTTTGCGCAAACCAATCAAAATACGCTTATTGTGATGTTTTTTTACCAAACATAGGTAGCAAAAACAAATTGGCCAAAAATGTAAAAAAATTTTGATTTTTACATTTTTTTTTGGGGGGGGGGGGGAATTTCATATAAAAAATGTGAAAAATATTGTTATTTTTTCAAAATTTACGCACTTTTTTGTTTATAGCGCAAAAAGTAAAAATCGCACAGGTGATCAAATACCACCAAAAGAAAGCTATGTTTGTGGGAAAAAAAAGGACGTAAATTTCGTTTGGATATGGCATCGCACGACCGCGCAATTGTCAGTTAATTTTGCACAGTGCCGAATCGCAAAAAGTGGCCTGGACGTAAGACAGCAAAATCCTCCGGTGGTAAAGTGGTTAAAAAAAAATCAGAGCGGTGAAGGTCATATTGGTATTGAAAAGTGGAGAAAAGGAGTTCTTGTGAAAAAGAATTCAGAGTCACTAGACCCAGTTCTACACATCTAGTAACATTACCCGTAGAGGTTAACGCAGGAAGGAACCTCGGGTCACCCAGATAAATAGTAAATAGAGGGGGAGATGACAATAATCCAAATTTGGAACCTGACCATAAAAGGCCAGGGAGATAAAAGTGCATAATTGAGAGACACTTTCAAATATAAGCCATAGAATCTGAAAGGATGGGGCATGCCATTGTGCCATCTGAACCAGCCTGGCAGCTAAGTAGCATTTCCACAGCTTGGATAAGCTGAAGCCACCCTGTGACTAAAACCTAAACATAAGCTGTCTACCCAAATGTGACCTTTTGTCTTTCCAAATAAATCTAACTATTAACCTCCGATTGTATTGCCTCGATTGCCAACCAGGAGACATAAAGACAGTAAAGAAAAATAATAATTTAGGAAGAATGGACATCTTAGATAGGTTCACCTCTAAACCAAATAAGTCATAAAAGGTTTTAAGAGTAGATATCAGATTAGGCAAGGACACTGTGGGGTTAGTCAGAAATAGTAGGACATCGTCTGCATACATGCAGGAGTTCCAGTCTGTAAAAAAAAAAAAAAAATGAAAAGTCTGTACTGTAGCTGCTGACTTTTAATATAAGGACACTTACCTGTCCAGGAATGTCACGATGTAGGCACCCCTAGTCAATTCATTAATTGGCTTTGGGTGCAGGTGATAGCATCTGTAGTAAGGCAAACAGGAAGTGCTTGTTTCCTACTGCACATGTGCAAGTCGCACTGTACTTTCTGAATGGTCCCACTGTCTTCTGAGACAACTGTGTGTCCTAGAAGGCAGTGGGGGCAAGGAGGAGGGGCCCGAAATTATGTAGATCATCGTGCGGCGATCTTACCAAGAAGGGGGAGCGGGTACCTGTCAAAACCAGGTACCCCCTACCCCCCCAAAAAGTACCAAAGGGGCAGTGGAGGGGGGTGCCAACAAGTGGAGCTTCCCCTTTTGGGTGGAGCTCTGCTTTCATTTAAAATGTTGGTCTTCTTTGATATAGCCAGTAAAATTCACGTTTAGTGTGATAGAGCACACCAATGGCTCAATCGCCAAGGTGAATAATAACAGGGAAAGGGGACAACCCTGCCTTGTTTTACGTCCCATCGCAAAGTAATTTAAATTGCAGCACGGTAGCTTTATTCTGGTGCATACAGGGCATAAAAACGGTGCAAAAATTTGCCTTTGAAGCCAAATTTGGATAAAATAGCTTCCATGTAGGACCAAACACACTGTCAAAAGCCTTGTGTATATCCAGACTCAGCAGCATAACCTGACTGGAAAAGAGATGAGTGTCTTAAATAACATTACAGGCCAACAGAATGTTATCCATTATCTGTCTAGAAGAAAAAAAGCCTGCTTGGTCAGGGGAGAATAGTGTAGTGATAACTTAAGCTAGATGGTTTGCCAACATGCGACCAAATATCTTCAAATCATTATTGATAACTGAGATAGGATGGTAATTTTGAGGGCATGTATGGTCCTTATTAGGTTTTCATAAGATAGACATGTTTGCCTAGAGCATATCATCAGGAAAATGGTGACCTTTAAATACATAGGTGAATATTTAAGAAAGACAATGACAAGTTTACCAGCAAACTTTTTATAATATAGGACAGAAAATCCATCCGAACCCGGGGCTTTAAACATTTTCAAGGATGCTATTATGTTTGAGATCTCTTCCTCTGCACACAGATCGTTCAGGGATCAAAACTGTGCATCCGTTATTTTCAGAAGAGGAAGACTCTCCAAAAAGGTTGGAAAGGCAGAATAAGGCAGGGCTGATGGGGAAGACAGCAATGTTTTGTAAAAGTCAGAAAAAATCTGGAAAACCTCCTGGGGATGTGTTACCAACTGTCCTGCAGAATTTCTGAGTTTGTAGACATGAGGTGGTTGGAGGGATTGGTGGTGTTTCTTCATGAACATAGACAAAGCCGAATAACTATAGAGAAGAAAACACACTTTTGACCACTGTAACAATTTTTCAATCTCTTCTGAGCGCTACCCTCTTACTGTTAATTTGGTGTAGGGTATCTGGAGAGTGAGATTGACTATGGAGGTTATAAAGTCTATCCATTTCTTTTGTAAGGGAGTGAATCTGGGCAGCCTATAGTGAAGGGGGAGAAATATCCTCTACATTGTTAGTCTGGAAATAGTCAAGTAGGCATTCAGACAACTAATTGCGAATATTGTATCCACATCCATAAGGAGAGAGTCATTTAGGTGCCATGATGCGGCCCCCAGGGAGAAGCCCATGCAGGAGGTGCAAAATTAGACTTTGTGATGGTCAGACCAAGGGCAAACGTAGATGTGAGCCATAGAGAAATTAGCAAGAAGGATCCGAGAGCAAAAGATTTAATCTAGATGAGAGTAACTATGGCGGGGTGGGGAATAATATGTATACTCTCAGGCTCCAACGTTATGGGACCTCTAAGAGTCTATAAGCTAAAAATACTCTAGTAAGTGCTGAAGTATCTTAGGTAAGGCATTAGCACTACTTACTATTCAGCTCCTGTCCAGTATAGAATGTGCCACCAGGTTAAAATCACCTCCAACCACCAGATGTGGAGAAATACATCGAAATTAGTCATTTATTACTACTCTGGACCTGTTCATGTAACCAGTTTTCAGTCTATGCACATGCAATTTTATCCACTCGAATTTAAATTATTTAAAAACTAAACCTGTTCTTTTCATCTTTCATAAACGTTTTATTATTGATATATTCGAAAACATTTTTGGGATTGGTTTTACTTGCTGTATCAAATGTTTCTCATATTCTATTTTAACCCTGGTTGTTTCCTTGCATTTATTTTTGCATTCCCGGTGAATCTGGAATGCCAAGAATTTCTCCTGTTTTGTACTTTTTATAGGCCTGTTTTATCTATGTATTTTTATGTATTTATGTATTTTTTTTTTTTTTTTTACACTAACATTTAGAAACATAGGTTTTATTTTAATTGTGTGCTTGATATCCAATGAAATACAAGGATGAATGCATTCATCTTTAAACACCCCCAATTGCCTTGTGTGTTCTTTGTTGCAAATATGTGGTCCCATTTAGTGTCGTGCAGTAAACATTACAGCCTGATAAAGTTAGCTTTTTAGAAATGTAGAGCTTTTGTCATATCAACATGCTTCTCTTTCCTGTAAGCTATGGCAAATGTGATTACACCATGATCGCTATTACCCAAGGTGTCTCAAACTTGTACATATGTAATAAGACCTGCTCTGTTTGCAATAAATAGAGCCAACAGGGCATTTTCTGTTGTTGGGGCTTTCACCATCTATTTCATGAAATTATCCTGCATAATTTTAAGAAATGACGAACCTTCAATGACCCCGCAGTTACATTTTCCCTATCAATATCAGGATAATTAACTGCTTGCCTACTGCCCTATAGCAGCTTTATTGCTACAGGACAGCCCCACTGTACAGAATCAGGTACATAATCCTGCACTTCCAGGTATTGGGAACGAGTGCAGGTTGCCAGCAGTTTGCTCAAGCTGTGATTCTTCACAGCAGGAGCTGTTCAGCGAGTCCCGCAGGTCTGATGTCTGCTGGCACCCGCTGATCATTCGGTACATAGGCAGAACGGTGACCTGCCTATGTAAACAAGACAGATTGCTGTTCTGTCAGTACAGAAGGCATGGATTCTGTGTTCCTGAAAAGCAGGGACATCTATCCATACCTTCCACTTGTAAAACCATCTCCCCCACTACACGGAATCATTAGTTAGGCACACAGTTAGCCCGTTGATCACCCCTGATGTTAACCCTGTCCCAGCCAGTGTCATCAGTACAGTGTTATGCCTATTTGTAGCACTGATAACTGTATTAGCATCACTGGTTCCCAAAAAAGTGTCATATGTGTCAGTTATTGTCCAATTTGTCCACCATAATATTTCAGTACTGCTATAAATCACTGATTGCTGCCATTACTAGTAAAAATAAATACATAAATAAATAACTAAAGAAAATTTCCATAAATATATCCTATAGTTTGTAGACACTATAACTTTTGCGCAAACTAAACAATATGCACTTATTGGGATTTTTTTATACCAAAGATATGTAACAGAATACATATTAGCCTAAACTGATGAAGAAATTAAATTTTTTAAACTTTTTTATTTGAGGTGTTTTAGAGCAGAAAGGCAAAATGTTGTTTTTCTTTTTTCAAAACTGACGGGGTTTTTTGCTTATTGCGCAAAAAATAAGAAACACAGAGGCAATCAAATATCACAAGAAGAAAGCTCTATTTGTGGGAGAAAAATTACATAAATTTAATTTGGGTACAGTGTTGCACATGTGCGCAATTGTCAGTTAAACAAATGTAGTGCCATATAGCAAAAAAAATGGTCTGGTCATGAAGGGGGTAAATCTTCCAGAGCTTAAGAGGTTAAAATCAACCAAAATAATGACATTACCCTGTTTCACAGCCATTTTAGTCTGTGAAAGGAGCTGAGACTTCTCCTCATCCCTTATGTTATGGGGCCTATAACATACTCTCACAAGTATTTTACTACTTTCTCCATCCATAATAACTCTGCACCAGCAACAGTTCTTGTTAGTGATATTATCTCCTAAACAAACTTTCAGATTGCTCTTCACATACAAGCATACCCCTCTATCTCTTCTGTCAACTCCATTTGAAATAGAGTGTTCCCCTAAAAAAATTAGCAGCGTGAGTTGTCCAACTAGGTTTCTGATATTCCAATGAAGTAAAAATGCTCCTTGAATAACTGAAGTTCTCATTCATCCATTTTGTCTGCTAGACTTCTTGCATGTGTGAACATACTATGTAATTTTGTATTAGCGTTCAGTATTCCATTATTACTCATTTTTGAGCTATTGCTTGATGCCACTAGTCTTTTTTTTGTCATTAAATTTTTATTGGAAGAAACAAAAGTACAAAGACACCGCTGGTGCAAATATAAGAAAATACAGGGATATCCAAGGTCACATTGAATTAGAAGAGCAAAATTATGACCACACTGCATACCGACAAGTCACTAATATGGCATTGACAGGAAATCAGATATACACATAAAAAAAACAATTAAACATAAAAGTCCAAGTATAGGCACATATACAGTAGCTACTAATACCTATTTATCCATGTGGATCAAGGTTCCTAAAACGGGTCAATGGCCCCTACCTGAACATTCCATAGGGTGAGTGTGCGTTCATTGAAATATTGCAGGATAACTAACGCTATAGCTTCTGAGTGGGTGGGAGCAGATTCGGATTTCCATTGTCTGGCAATCATGAGCCTGGGTGCACGTAACATTTGTGTGTTTATTGTGCAGAACGGGGTGGGAACATTGTCTATATCCAAATTCAGGATGGCCAGAGCTGGATTAGGTGATATGATAACTCCCCTCACTTCTGAGATCAATTGAAACATTTTTTCTCCAAAAGCTAGCTACATATTTATAGACCAACTGATGTGTAAAAGGTTTTCTGTTTGGCCTCAACCCGGTCAACATAGAGGAGACTGAGAAGGGGACATCTGGGCTAGACAACAAGGCAAGCGGTACCAACGGAGGGTTAATTTCTGCACCATTTCCCAATGTTGAACACAGTGGGTTCATTTAATAAAGGCAAATCCACTGTGCACTACAAGTGCACTGCACGTGCACTACAAGTGCACTGCAAGTGCACTTGGAAGTGCAGTCACTGTGAGGGGAAGCTCTGTGATTTCTATCATCAAATCACATGCAAGCAACAATGCTGTTTTTTTATTTTTTTATTTTCCTTGCATATCCCCCTCAGATGTACAGCAACTGCACTTCAAAGGGCACTTGCAGTGTACTTGTAGTGCACAGTGGACTTGCTTTTAGCACATAAATCCCAATGTGTGATGCCATAAATTACTTTAAAGGCTTTGTACCACTGCAAGGGAGAGTAGGAGGTGTAATGATCCCCTTTAAAAGGGGCTTGTATTTAGTAAAGGATCATTTTTCTTGTAAGACATTGAGATGCCTCTTCATTTAGGCAGGAAGGAGAAGTAAAAGTGCATTACAGGAGCTGATAAATGCAGGTCAGGGGAGGGGAGGTTTGGAACAGGTGTTTGATTCTAAGAAAAATAATGATCCTTAAATGTCAGCCCAAATTCCTCCCTCAAGTCCTCCATGCTCTTAAGTGAACCATTATGTACTAAACCATATAGGGCAGGGTTTCCCAACCAGGGTTCCTCCTGAGGTTGCTAGGAGTTCCTTGAGCAATGGGCAAATTCTGCCTCTCAGATAAGTTTCAAATTACATCATTGTTCCTTTTAGCTATATGTAAGGGGGTAATTCTTCCCAATGATGACCAGAGTAAGGAGCATTTCTCCCACTGACTGTCACACTAATGTGTCATGAGTTGTATATTTTTAATTGTTTAGCAGGGGTTCCCCGAGACCAGAAATTTCAAGGGTTCCTCTGTGTTGAAAAAGGCTGATCTAGGGTGTCAATTCAAAAAGGCTTGTGTTGGAAGATGCATTTAGAGCCCTCCCTGCTGAAAGGCATTCTTGAATTTAAAGTGTAATGGGGTACCAATGGGGTACCAAGGATTAGCTATAAATAATGTGTGGAGGCCTGGAGCTGGAGGTTAAGGCTTGTTCTATTTGAGTCCATGGTATAAGAGAGGGAGGTTGGAACCACTGCCTAATTTGGTTTAAATGAATGGCTAGATGGTAAACCTTAAATATTCACATATCCTATGCCACCAGCCCATCTGTGTTTGAGAATTACTGAATGTAAGCATCTGGCTCTTTTCTTTTGCCAAATAAATTGACAGAGCATGTTCTAAAAAATACAAATTTGTTTGGACGTCAGCAGGATCGGAAGTGTTCTCAAAAGATAAAGGATCTGGGGGAGAATAAGCATGTTAAAGGATGCCAGGTGCCCAATATTGGATAGCTCAAATTTGGCCACATGGGAATGCTCCTGAGAGATCATAGTGCCTAAGGCCTCTACATTAATTGATGCAAATTGGGATGTTTTAGAAGGCAAAGTGATGCCTAGGCAAGGAATGTCCTGGGAGCTCCAGGAGTAAGGGAAAGTAATTTGTAAAAAGCCCCTAACTGCCAAAAAGGACTGAAAAAGAGTGATAGGTGTCCTGGGAGCCGCACATCAAGTCAAAGCCTGCTCATGAGTGAGCTCCGGTGGGCACAGTAAAACACGTTGGGGGTGTGGCCTGGTGGGGTCCAGTCCTAGGACACCTATCACTTTCCACCATTGCCTGGATCATAGACAAGCTCCCTTCCCAGCCAGCACTCACAGCAGTGGGCACAGGACTTAATTCCCATACAGCCTGAGCAGCCTGAGCATTCCCATACAGCCCTTCACAGTTCACATCTTTGAACTGTGAAGGGACACCAAGGTCTAGGAAAAGTGACTTGGAAAAATATATTTTATAATAGGAGACATCACTAAATTCAGAAAGTAGCTGGTGGGCATGTGGTAAGGAAGTGGACGGTTCCATGAATAAAAGGATGACATCATCAAAATGATTGATCTTGTGGAAAGCCTGGCCTACCTGCAAACCAGTGATCTGAGGGTGTGAGCGAATTGCTTATCCCAGGGTTTCGATGAGAAAGGGGAGCCCCTTGTTGAGTTCCATTAGTGATTTTGAACATTCTAGATAGCAAATTAGATGTGTAAACCTGGGCAGGAGGGCAGGTGTTTAGAGCAAGAATGTCTGAAAGTGTAGGCCCGTTATATTCAAATTTCACCAGAACACAGGACATGTATACCCAGTGGATCCTGTTGAATGGGTTTGACGGGTTTCAGCATAGTGCAGGAGATTAATTATCCTCCTGGTGGCATCTGATGCTTTCTTTCCTTTAGTGAAACCAGTCTAGTTGACTTTGATTATGTCAGGCAGTATGTTAAACAGACACCCAGCTAACACCTTTGCATATATCTTAACGTCTTAATGTTATGAAAAAAAAATTGGCCTGAAATTTGCAGGTGTTGTGGGATCCTTTCCAGGCTTTGGAATGGTTACATTGTATGCCTTCATCATCCTTGGGGGGAAGGCAGCTTTAGTCATGGCTGTTGTAAATACCTGTTGAAGGTGTGGTGATAGAATAGATTTAAATAGTTTGTAGTAATCGTTCCTAAAGCCATCCGGGCCAGGGGCTTTTCCATTAGGCAAAGAGTCTATAACATTAGCAATCTCTGATGGGGTAAAGGGGGTGTTTTAGTTTGAGAGGTGCTCTGTCGAAAGTTCTGGAAGCTGCAGTCGAGCCAAGTAACCATCAACACCATATGAAGAGGGCTGCGGAGTCTGGGTATCATTTTTAAGATTGTATAACGTGCTGTAATATTCTACAAATGTGTTGGCTATATCAGGATTGATGATTTTAAGATGCGAATGTGGATGGATAATATGCAATATTTTAGTTTTAGCCTTTTGAGTATTTAATCTATTAGCCAACACTTTTCCTGCATGATTGCCACAACCATAATGTTGGATTCTAAAGGCGTGGGCTGATTTATAAAACTGCTCAAAAATCAGCCCCCCTAGTTCTAGTCTAAGTTTAAGAAGAACCGGGGAGTGGGAAGGGTCTGGGTACAGTTTGTAGGTTGACTTCAGGGTATGGATTTTATGGAGAAGCGAATCAAGCTTATGATCAAATAGTTTTTTGGCTCAAGCACATGTTTGAATGAATATGCCTCTCATATACACCTTATGGACATTCCATATAAGAAAGGCATCATTAGTAAGAGGGGGTGTTAGTGTCGGAGTAGTCATGTAGAGGCAGAGTGAGCATTTCAGCTTTGAAAGGAGTCTGAATGACTTTAGAGTTACATCACCAAATACGAAACAGGCTGACAGGAGTCCTTTTTCTCCACATATGGGTATATAGTAGTGATTTTATCCAACAGACCCCCGGAACTCATTTTTTACAAAAGATTTATAGATGATTTGATTATGATCTGGGAGGGAGATATTATCTCTTTTAATATTTTTAAAGCCAGGGTGAATTTTAATAGGAACATTGTACTATCATGGACTGAAAGTAAAGAAAGAATACAATTCCTAGATCTAGAGATTTTCACAAAAGAAGGTCAAATACACACAAGGAACTTCTTTAAGCCTACCGACCGCAACTCCTACCTGCCTACCGATAGCTGCCACCACAGGAATTGGCTTTTTAATATTCCAAGTGGACAGCTTATCCGGATCAGGAGGAATTGCTCAAATGAGGAGGATTACACGACACAGTCCAAAATATTAGTAGATAGATTTCACGCTAAAGGGTATGATATGAAAAAAGTGAATTTTGATTTAAGACAAGTATCGTCATTAGACAGAACAGAGCTTTTGAAGGATAAAATGGCCCCACCTAAGGAGGGTAATAGTAACAATTTCAAATTGGTGTTTGATTTCAACGTCCAACACAGACAGGTTGAGCGTATCATCACCAAACACTGGGATATTTTAAAACAAGACGGAATCCTAGGACCTTACCTCCCGGAGAAACCTGGCTTCATTTATAGAAGAGCACCCATCTTGAAGGACAGGTTGGCACCGGGGGTAATAAACCCTCCTAACCCAAGAAAAATACAGTCTTCCAGTTCTTGTCAGGTTTTCACTCATGTGGCAAGTGTAGAGCTTGCCGGCTGGTGAGAAACAATGTCAAAAAAAGGAAGTCATTCATAAGCAAAAGTACAGGCAAGCAATACCAGATCAAAGACTTGAAAACATGTACCACCGTTGGAGTTGTCTATATGATGGAATGTGGGTGTGGACTCCAATATGTGGGCCACACCTCCAGACCCCTAAATGTGAGAATAGGGGAACACATCACCAATATCAAGAAGGGGGAAGTCTCACATAATGTATCAAAACATTTCAGGGAAATCCATGACAAGAAACCCCATTCCCTGAAATTGTGGGGGATAGAACATGTCCAACCTCATTGGAGAGGAGGAAATTACATCCGTCAGCTGAGCAGGAGGGAATCCTTTTGGGTCTACGAGGCCAAAGTTTTGGCACCCAGAGGCCTAAATAAGGATTTTGACCTTAACTGCTTCATTAGCAATAAATGACATTCCATCATGTATTTTAGACATCTGAGGCTCTTTGTTTTATTTATTAATGAATTTTAGGATATATTTTAATATATTGCTCATGTAATTTTATGCACATTTTATGAGTATTTAAAATTTTATGATTTTAGCGTGATCTATATATTTTTAGATTGTTTTTATATATTACATATATTTTATTGTTTGGCATTATTATATCATATTTTAAATTATATATAGCACTAGAGAGATGTGGGCGATGAAACGCGATCTCCGAGTTGATTAATATATGTGCATTGCACTACTAATTGAATAAAACTGCCCCAGTAGCATTATTAACCGGTGACACTGAAGAGTATGTGCCTACATCTTCGGTTCCGGTGTCCAGCGTAGAGCTAGGAACAATGGGAGGAGCAGAAGTCCATCAACCAATCCACCTCTAGGCATACTTATTTAAAGAGAGGCTTGGCACGCACAAGCCACCCCTACCGAGGAAGACGTTGGAGCCATACGCTCGTCGTAACGCGTATAGGGGGCGGAGCTTGCGTGACCGACGCCGAACATCTCTCTAGTGACACACGCTATCATTGCCATAACAGCAGGCACGGCGAAGTGCCCTGTCCATGTGAGTAAACTTTCATTTACCTCAATAAAGCCTGTTTGTTGAAACGGAGAGCACTATATTTTTCCTTTATATATTTGCATCGCATGTCCCGTGTCCTGAGACCTCCGGAGGTGAGAGGCTGGAGTGTCAGTCTAGGAGTCAGATATCCTCAGTATATGCCTTTGCTGGCCCGTCTGGGTCCTATTTGGAGGTGAGAGGCCAATCTATCAGGTGGAGGGATTTCACAGATTGGTGTTTACTTTTCACAAGATTGCATTTCTGATTTGGACACTTGGACACTAATGCACAATTTATTGGATTTTGAGCACAATCACAGTTCTTATGGACTCTAGATATTGATTACATTATTATCATTTGAGTTTATTTGTGCATGTCTGGCGCAGCACGTTTTTGTATTTATATGATTTATTGTGGGATGTGAACATGATTGGTGTATGCTGCTGGCTATATATGTTTTACATATTTTTATGCACAGTGATATTCAAGCACTTTTTCAGTATATAGTTCACGCACAGTGTTTCTATTTAGTTTGAGTGGTATATCACATATTTGGTTTTGCGCTGATAGTTTTTTGTTATACATATAGTAGTGTAGCCAGACCACGTGATATATGGAGGATGAGGAGGTCTATTGGAGAAGACATTTGTCTACAACAAACATGGGTATGCGCGTGTAGATATGATGTCTGGGAGAGAAGATGTAGTCCCTCTCGGCTGCATGGTTACATCCCCAAACATCAAACAGATCTTCTACAAAGAGTAGGGAGTGAAGTTTAGGAGCCGATTTTCTGTGGGGACTCAGGAAGAGAAATGTCCATAGCTGGATTCACTATGGGGTTTAAGTCTCCACATATCAGGAGAAGACCCCATTTAACAGCTGTTATCTTGTGGAAGAGCTTGCCATCTAGTTTGAGCCCTGTTCCCCTGACTCTTCCATCCCCTCTAAATCTTGTTCCCCAGTAGACCCTCATATTTCTTTCCATATGACACATTCTTTTTTGATCCCTCCACACCAGATCCTAGTTTAAAAGCTACTCCAGCCTTCTAACCAGTTTTAATCCCAACAGAGCTCCATCCTCCCCAATTAAATACAGTTTGTTCCTACAGTAAAGCCAGTAACAGACAAAAAAGTCAGCCCAGTTCTACAGGAACCCATGGCCCTCCTTCTTACATGTGTTTCTCAGTCACCTGTTGCCTCCCTGAAGTCTAATCAGGGACTTCCTGATGATACCATATTGGTGAAATGCATTGAGGTCAGGTTGCTGCTTTCATATCCAGGTGTTGGCGATGTCACGGCTGGTTTGAGGTGGAACCCACGCCAAGTACCAGGGGAGAACGGCGGGAAAGTTTGTAGTAAACACATGCTGATTGCGACGCTGTCGGTCTGGGCACAGTCTAATTTAGATGCAATAGACTGGCTGTATTTTAACTGTTGATTTTAATAAACATGCTGCACTATATACCTATCATTGTTTTTTGGGGATTTGTGATTCCATACTGAAAGAGGAGAAAACACTGGAAGCAGTATCAATGCCACTGCGGACATAAGTTATAAGGCTGTTTAGGTCTTTATGGCCACAAAGATCTGGTGATTGTCTCTTTAAACCACATTTAGTGGAGAACTTTGTTTGGAGAGCTGGGAAGTCTTACACAGTCATTCACAAGACACGGTGAATGGGACATATTGATTTGCTTTTTTACTTTCTTTGCCTTTTTTGCTTTTTGGTGCATGGTGGACATTTTTTAAATTAATTATGGACACATACATGAGCACAACTGTATATATATATATATATATATATATATATATATATATATATATATATATATATAGTAAAACCTTGGATTGCGAGCATAATTCGTTCTGGAAACATGCTTGTAATCCAAAGCACTCTTATATCAAAGCGAATTTCCCCATAAGAAATAATGGAAACTCAGATGATTCGTTCCACAAGTCCTTCGTTTTATAGTCTATATACAAAGATTATAGCAATGTGATAGGTTGTGTAACCATAAAATGTCCATCCACAATATGATTAGAAGCAAAATCTAGCAGAGCTACAGAATATAAGAGAGATGAGAGGAGCCTCTAAGTGTAGCAATATGGTTACATTTAACCACTTGTCGTCACGTTGACTGTACTGCGGCAAAGTGGTTAGTTATCGTCTGGTGACATAGACCTACGTCACCAGACATTCCCCTCTCTCCGTGGCGTGCGCGCGTCGCCGCCGGAGGCTCGCTCCCACTGTATTCAGTTACAGCGGGAGTCGGGCCAGGGGAGGAGCGGCGGTGAATCGAGTGTGGAGATCCGCCCGCTTGTGTAAACACAAGCGGGCGGATCTCCTGAGTGACAGACAGGGTCAGATTGCAGGGTTCAGCATAGCTGAACCTGCGATCTGTCCCTGTGTCACTCAGTCACCTCCCCCCACGCACGTCAGTAAGCACCAGGCATACATTAACCCCTTGACCACCAAGAAAAATGAACCCCTTCCCTTCCCTGCCATTGTCATTTTTACAGTAACAGTGCATATGTATAGCACTGATTACTGTAGTTATGTCACTGGTACCCCCAAAAGTGTCAAAAATGTCAGTCAAGGGTCCGATCTGTCCGCCGCAATGTCGCAGTCCCGCAAAAAAAATCGCAGATCGACGCCATTACTCGTTAAAAAAACCCCACCAAAAATGACATAAATCTTTCCCTTAGTTAGTAAACGCAATAACTTTTGCGCAAACCAATCGCTTATTGCGATTTTTTTTACCAAAAATATGTAGCAGAAAACAAATTGGCCTAAAATGATAAAAAAATTTTGATTTTTACATTTTGGGGGGGGGGGGGGGATTTCATATAAAAAAATGTGAAAAATATTGTTATTTTTTCAAAATTGTCGCTCTTTTTTTGTTTATAGCGCAAAAAGTAAAAATCATACAGGTGATCAAATACCACCAAGAGACAGCTCTGTTTGTGGGAAAAAAAGAACATAAATTTAGTTTTGGGTATGGCGTTGCATGACCGCGCAATTGTCAGTTTAAATCGCACAGTGCCGAATCGCAAAAAGTGGCCTGGACGTAAGACAGCAAAATCCTCCGGTGGTAAAGTGGTTAATGAAGGTTCAACATTTAGCAACTCACATGGTTGATGATTAAAATAGGCACACCTAAGTATGCAGGCATCCGGGGTAAAGCTGTCCACATAGACCATCTTCTGAACCACCGGCTCTCACCACTGTCAAACTGCAGTAGAGTGATCTGAAAGTGAGGGTTTGAATCGCTCGTGGAGTGCAGCGGGGAAGGGATGATGAAGATGGCTGTGCAGAGGATGGCCTATGTGGACAGCTTTACCCCAGATTCCTGCATACTTAGATGTGCCTGTTTTAATCTTCAACCATGTGAGTTGCTAAATATTGAACCTTCATTAAATGTAACCATATTGCTACACTTTAGAGGCTCCTCTCTTCTTTTTTATACATGATTCTACTTGTATATCATCGCTTGTATATCAAGTCAAAATGTATTTTAAAAATTTGCTTGTCTTTTAAAGCGCTCTCAAACCAAGTTACTCTCAAACCCAGGTTTTACTGTATATATATATATATATATATATATACAGTATCTCACAAAAGTGAGTACACCTTTCACATTTTTGTAAATATTTCATTATATCTTTTCATGTGACAACACTGAAGAAATTACACTTTGCTACAATGTAAAGTAGTGAGTGTACAGCTTGTATAACAGTGTAAATTTGCTGTTGATGATTAACAGAGGCACATCGGACTTCCGGTTCCGGCACCCGATGAACAGTGATAGCGGCGGCTCCGGTACACATCGTCTTACTACACCTGCTATACGGCCTCCCCGGACGGCGAAACAGCTCCAAACTGCCTTCCCTGTGCTCTCCGGTCTCCCTCTGTATGGATCGATTTGTCATCCATGGGACCCCCCCGCCCGAAGACTCGAACACAGAGGCTGTCACACTCACAGGCAGTGCAGCCAATATGGCCGCCGCTCCTCATAGCCACGCTGCGGGACTGCAGACACCAGCTCTCCCAGGCAAATTCTCACCTGCAACACCGCAGGAAGAAGAACAATATGCCCGCATTGCTCATGCTGTGGCTGCCTTACTCTCCCCCACGATCACCTCAGCTGTGGACACTGCAGTCGCAGCAGGCATTACTCAGCTCCGCAAGGAGTAAGGGGAGCATTTTAAAAGAATCTCAGAGTTGGAACATCGCCTTTCAGATGTGGAAGATG
Organism: Pelophylax lessonae; assembly: GCF_965119305.1. NCBI lineage: Eukaryota > Metazoa > Chordata > Amphibia > Anura > Ranidae > Pelophylax > Pelophylax lessonae. The sequence continues at coordinate 323,640,335 of NC_138770.1, read as the reverse complement.
AAATCCAAGCCAATATGGCAAATGACCAGAGACACTCCCAGACTCAACAATTTATTCTGGAAAAATTGGGCGATTTAGAAAACCGATCACGCCGGAACAATCTTCGATTCATTGGAGTCCCTGAATCGTATCATAATGCAGCTCTGGATGAAGTGTGCTCCATCAGGATCCCCCAAGCCCTGGGCATCACCACCCCATGTACGGTGGAACGAGCGCACCGCCTGGGCCCTCCTTCTAATGAACGGCGTACACCGAGACCGGTCATAGCCCGCTTTCTGAATTACGCTGATAGGGTTGCTATTCTAAAATCCTTCCGCAACGCTAAATCGCTACAATTGGATGGCCACAAGATTCTTCTGTTTGCGGACTATTCTCAGGAAGTCGCAAGGCGATGGAAAGCTTTCCAGCCTACTTGTGCCGCACTGTTTCAAAAAGGGATCAAGTTTACACTGGCGTATCCAGCAATTCTGCGATTTACTACGGCGGCAGGCGAAACAAAATCTTTTTCACACCCCGAAGAAGCAGCAAATTATAGGCAAGCTTATATGCAAATCCCTATGGAGACCCAGGCGTCTTCACCTACACGATCCCCTGGGATCAGAAGCCTCAACAGCCCTAGGAAAGAATCACCTAAAAGAGCTTGCTACTCCCATAAATCTGGGAAATAATATCCAGAACTGAACCGCTACTGACTCCTCCTCCCGAATAGCCTGGGGGTCAGTGTTGCCCCCCTACATATCTACCCACACGCTGGATCCAATTCTTTGGGTGAACGATCTGTCCATCACTAGGCCTCTCCCCCCCCCCCCCTGATTGAGTTGATAGCATTAACATGTTTGAGTCTATGCATACCATTGATCTGCTGATACTGAAGCTCCTTCTTCCTACAATAGACTAGGTGAATGTTGCTGGTATAGGTCTAATGTCATGTCTTTGTTATCTTTTGCAGACCTACACGGCCTTGCCGGAGTGATGTTCACCGGTCACCCCTGGTGGGTGCGCTGGCGATCTCAGTGTTCGGGTTCAAAACATATCCGAACAGCCACTGTGCACTTCCATCCTGTGCGGGGAAGTGCCATGTTACTCCCTGATGTTTTGGTTCGCCGTCCCAGGAGTGCCAACAGCAACTTCTCCGGTAACGCCGTCTAGGTCGGAGGGTGCTCGTCGGGAAAAAAGTGAAGTCCAGGATGTTGCTGGTATGTGTTATTTCTGTTTTTTTTAGTTTTTTTTTTTGATTGTAGTGTTAGATCCCCCACTCCCTCTTCCTGGGAATACCGTCCCTTTATTCAAAAATGCCATGTCCCCTCTCATGATGCTTCAGAGCTTTAGGCCCTTTTACCACGGGATGTTCTCGCCCCTTCTTTTTTCATTATCTGTAGAATCCACATTATTTTTCATTCCCCTCTCTGACCCACCATAACATGAAAATAATCTCTTGGAACGTTAAGGGTCTGAGATCCCCAAATAAGAGAATGGCCGTTCTCCGTCACTTAAGGGGAGGGGAGTACCCATCGTGGTGACCTATAGATCTGTTCATTTAACTGTACAAAAGGAGAAGGTAGTGTGAGCACCCTATACAACACGGATGTCGGTGGCGGGAAGGATCATCACAATATATGTACATAAAATTTGCATACTTGTGGACTTTGCTTTTAACCATTTTAGGACTGCTCACGTTGCTGCTACTGCAGCCATGGGTCTAGCGACGTAGACCTACGTCGCTGGATTCCCTGCTGTCTCGGCGGCAGCTCCTGCTGTGTTTAGACACGGCGGGAGTCGGGCCAGGGGAGGAGAGATGGCGATCACTTCCCTGATCGTCGGTGAAAGACTGAGAAAATACACCCGCTTGTGTAAACAAAGCGGGCGGATCTTCTCTGTGATAGGTAGGGAAAGATCACAAGATTCAGCATTACCAAAAATATGTAGCAGAAAACAAATTGGCCTAAAATGTTAAAAAATTTTGATTTGTAAATTTTTTTTGGGGAATGTTATATATCAGAATGTGAAAAGTGTTGTTTTTTTTTTTTTCAAAATTGTCCCTCTTTTTTTCAAAAATTAAAAATCGAACAGGTGATCAAATACTACCAAAAGAAAGCTCTATTTGTGGGGGGGAAAAAAGGACATACATTTCATTTGGGTACAGTGTCGCACGACCGTGCAATTGTCCGCTAAAATAACGCAGTGCTGAATGGCAAAATATGGCCTGGTCAGGAAGGGGGTAAAATCTTCCTGTCTTAAAGTGGTTAAATATTCGCTCATTGAGAATTTTTTTGTCAAAGACATGTAGCTAAATACATTTTGGCCTAAATATATGACAAAAATTTTATATATTTGATATGTTTTAACTGTCAAAGTAGAAAATGTCATTTTTTTGCAAAATTTTTCCTTTTTTTTATTAATATCACAAAAAATAAAAAGTGCAGAGGTGATCAAATACCACCAAAAGAAAGCTCTGTTTGTGGTTAAAAAAAGCACGTAAATTTCATTTGGGTACAGCACTGCATGACCGCGCAATTGTCAGTTAAATTTGCGCAGTACCAAGTTGAAAAAAGTGGCCTGGTCCTTAAGCAGGAAAATCCTTCGGTCTTAAAGTGGTTAAAGAAGCATCTGATTATTTCACAAGTATTAATAATTCACATATTATTTATAGTATAGCACACATTTGTCACAACTGAGGTTTTAGCAGCTGTTGTTTTATATTAATTTTTGATTGTTTTATATGATATTATTTAGCGCAGCACTAAGGTTTGTATTTAACTCTGAATTGCTTTGGTTTGTGCCAGGCTTCTTTTAGTGTTATCTCCATTGTTCTAAAATTGCCCCAAAATTATTTAAAAAGGATGACAACAACTGATAAAAGATATTAAAAATATACAATCCTAGGGGAATAAGCAGATTGTTTTTTTTTTTTTTTTATGAATGGTGCCTGTAGCAAATGCCATATATCACTTCCAGTGCACATTTTATTATGTAAGATAATACTTTGCATCTAAAAAAAAAATGATTTTTTTTACAGATATTTTAACTGCTTGATCTTTAGTTGATACTGTTAAAAAAGCAGAACATTTTAGTTGACATGCCTAAATTCCAATGGTATTTTAGAAATGAAAAAAGGAATTCAGTTTTTTTTTTTTTTTTAATCAAGATTCCTCTTCGCCTGTATTTCATTTAGATGTGTTAGATATAATTTAAATATCACCTGGTGTATCAAAGATATCCTTTGAGGATTTTGCATCTGAATGAATGAGATAATGGATTGTGAATTTTATTTGTATTTAGGCATAACATTGTTGTTGCAAGGGAAGGAATAGCAACATGGGTTGATACCTACAACAAATAACTCTCAGACATTTTAACTGGGGCCTTAAGAATAATGTGTTTCATTACTGGTGCCTTTTGTGTAAAGCTCTTTCAAATGCTGATGTCCTGGCTAATGTCTTGGCATCTGTTTACTTCAACATTTTCCTCCAGCTGTTGGATTAATAGAATGTTTGCCACAACATGAGAACTAAGTATTTACATAAAAGGGCACTGTTTTCAGGAATGTATGCATGTAGTTATAATTTTACCTCAATTAGGCTCTGAAAATTGCTAAAAAAAGTATGTCTGGCTGTCAGTAATACCTTTTTTTTAAAAAAGAAAAAGAGAAATATAAGCAAACTACAAAATGCAAAGGATCTGCATTAAATCCAGTATTGCATACATGAAGTGGTGGGGTAGTTTTTGAATGTTCACTTACTTTTCCCTGATGGTTAGTGGAAGCCATCAGTACAGTAGGGTACAGTAGGGGAACAAGCACCTTCTCTCCGCTCCAGCGCAATAAGGTACACTGAGGAATATTTCTGAAGCAAAAATCAAATAATTACCAATGTTTGAAAATGTTTATTAATGTCTTTACAAGCGCATTGCATCTTTACTAATGTGAGAAATGTTCATTTTTATAGAAAATTTGGTGATACCTTGAAAAAGGCTAAAAATTTCCTATAGCCGAAACGCATCGGAACCGTCTGTTTTCACTCACATCCCTTACGGATGTCTTCACAGTTGAAACAATGGAATCACCTGTTCTATTCAAGTAATATGTGAACCTAGCGGCCACACCGCAATTTTTTTTTTATAAGTTCAACAACACTGTTTGATTTTGTATTATCTATGTAAAATATACTTCTTTTTAAACCAATCATTTGCCTACACAATCCCATCTTCTTTTGGTTTGAGGAACCAAGACATTCCTGCTCTATCATTTAGGGATGATGGCAACCACCCACACTTTTAAGTAGACAACCCGCAATCCCGGAGGATTTGGCTGCTCAAAGACCAGGCCCTATCTTGCGATTCAGGACTGCGTGACTGTAACGGACAATTGCACGGTCATGCGACACTGTACCCAACTGAAATTGATGTCCTTTTTTCCCACAAACAGAGCTTTCTTTTAGTGGTATTTGATCACCTGTGCTATTTTTACTTTTTGTGCCATAAACAAAAAAAGAGCAACAATTTTGAAAAAATAACAATATTTTTCACATTTTTTTATATGAAATTCTCAAAAAAATGTAAAAATCAAAATTTTTTAACATTTTAGGCCAATTTGTTTTCTGCTACATATTTTTGGTAGAAAAATTACAATAAGAGTATTTTGATTGGTTTGCGCAAAAGTTATTGCGTTTACTAACTATGGGAAAGATTTATGTCATTTTTATTGTTATGGCGGCAATCTGCGATTTTTTTGCGGGACTGTGACATTGCAGCGGACAGATCGGACCCATAACTGACATTTTTGACACTTTTGGGGGTACCAGTGACATTACTACAGTAATCAGTGCTATAAATATGCACTGTTACTGTAAAAATGATACTGGCAGGGAAGGGGTTAACTTTTTTGGTGATGAAGGGGTTAAGTGTGTCCCTAGGGGCGTGATTTTAACTGTCAGGTGGTGTGGCTTGTTAGATCATCACAGAGACATACGATCCTACATAGCAGGATTGCATAGCCTCAGTGATGATCTAAGGGAGAATGACAGATGGCTGTGTTTACATTAGCCGTCTGTCTTTCTCCCTCTCCTGCAGGAGATTGCGAGTGGCCGGCGGACATCGGAGATGCCGGTCACACGCACAGGGATGTCAGGGATTGAGCAGGGGCGCGCGCTCGCCCCCTAGAGGCTCATGGGCAAGTGATGTACCGATTTGTCACTTTGCCTAGGAGAGGCTGACTGCCGCAGTATATAGTCGTGTGGCAGTCGGCAAGTGGTTAAGGACCCTCGGGTCTGAGCCATCTGGTCCAGGTGACTTATTTATGTTAAGTTTTTCAAGTCTAATTCTGATTCTGTCTTCTGTTTACCATGAGGGTGCTTCCTGTGATGTGTTATTAACATTAATATTACAATCTAGGTTACTATATCTCCCCCGTTTCTTTTGTGAAGACTGAGAAGAATTTATACAGAACCTTTGCCTTCTCTCTGTCCTTTATAGCCAGATTCTCTTCATTATCCTTTATTGGATCAATATGTTCTGGCCTCACTTTCTTACTATTTATATACTTAAAGAATTTCTTTGTTTTATTTTTACTCTCGTCTGCTATGTGCCTTTCATGTTCTATCTCAGCCAACTTGATTGCGTTCTTACATTTCTTATTGCATTCTTTGTAGTGTTGAAATGCTGACAATAACTCATCGGCTTGTATTTTTTGAAGGCCTTTTCTTTTGTTTTTATATGCATTTTTACATTGGAGTTTAGCCATCGGGGTTTCTTTTAGCTCTTTTAAACGTGTTCCCTGTTGGAATGAACTGGCCAATACCTTTATTTAGTAATTTATTAAAACACTCCCATTTTTCCGCCATGAACTTTGTTCCTAGGATTCTATCCCATTTAAAATCATCTAGCAAAGAGCGCAGTTTAGAAAAGTTGGCTCTTTTGAAATTCAGTGTCCTTGTATTACCTTTGTGTTTCATATTTCTGTGATTTAAACTGAAACTATATGACCTGTGATCACTGTTTCCTAAGTTGCCCCGTATTTCTACAACCGCAATCAGGTCATTATTTTTCATAATCAGTAGGTCTAATAAAACATTGTTTCTCATTGGTGCATTCACCATCTGACCCTTGAGATTGTCCTGCAAAACATTTAGGAAATGGCGAGCCTTAGACAAATGCGTGGTTCCTTTTACCCAGTCTATATCTGGATATATAAAATCCCCCATTATAATGACATTTCCCATCCTCACCACCATTCCAAGCAGTTATAGGAGGTTCGCCTCCCCCTCCTCCCTCTGGTTGGAGAGCATAAAGTATACGCCCAATATTACTTTCCCCTTAGTTACCTCCCTTTGAAGCTCTACCCATAAGGATTCCACCTCCTCCCTAGCTCCATTAGTGATATTGTCCCTCATATTCACTTGCACATCATTCTTGATATACAGGCACTCCCCCTTTTTTACCCTCCCTATCTCTGTGATAAAGGGAATACCCCTAAATGGTTGCCAGCCAATCATGAGAGCTATCAAACCAAGTTTCAGAAATTCTCACAAAATCGAAATCCTCCTCATACATTAGTAGCTCCTGTTCTCCCATCTTGTTAGCCAGACTTCTAGCATTGGCATACAAACCTCATAATTTTGTCCAGTGGCATACTATATCCTTGTGAGATATTATGAGGTTGCACTTTGGAATTGTCAGCTTACCTACCTTGGGTTTTGAATCTCTGGTCACCCTACAGCTAATGCCTCCAATATTGCCTGCTGAACCTTGCTCCCCACTGGTTAACTCTACATCTGGACCCTCCCCCATCACCTAGTTTAAAAGCCCCTCTAACTTTTTGGCCATCTTCTCTCTCAGTAGGGCTGCACCCTCCCCATTTGGGTGCAGTCCATCCCTGCTAAAGAGATGGAAGCTGACTGAGAAGTTGTCCCAGTTCTTCAGGAACCCAAACCCCTCCTTTCTACACCAGCTCCTCAGCCACTTCCCTAATCTGCCACTGCCTCTCTGGTGTGGCTCGAGGTATCAGTAGTATTTATGAGGATATGACCTTGGAGGTCCTACTCAGCAATTTGGCACCTAAGTCCCTGAAATTGTTTTTCAGGACTCCTGTCTTCCTCTTACTTTGTCATTGGTACCCACATGTACCATTACAGCTGGGTCCTCTCCAGCCCCACCCAATAGTCTCTCCACCAGATCCGTGATGTGCCAAACCTGAACACCCAGTAAAAAAATATACAGTTTGGCACTTACCGTCTTTGTGACAGATTGCCCTCTCTGTCCTTCTGATAACTGAGTCCTCTACCACCAGAATCTGTCTTTTAGATGTACCTTTTAGCAGCAATGCTAAATATTTACCTTAGAATAGGCATATTTGAGACCATGCTGGTCTGCTGCTAATTTGGTCCTCAACACACATAATTATATTGCTTATATGAAAGTCATAAAAAAACATACAAAAATGGGAGTACCACTTATCTAAGTGCACGTGCAAAAAAAAGGTTAAGAATAGGGTTGAACAAACCCGGACTGAATTGTTCGGGATCGTACCGGACTTTTGGGTGCTCGGTACCCGGACACGGACCCGAACAATTTACTGTATATTCGGGATACAGTCCGTTGTTCGGTAATTTTATTTCATGTTTTGGCGCAGTTTTAATGTTTTAGTGTGGTTTTAATAGCGCGGTTTCAACAGCTGCAGGGCAGCCAATCAACAAGCGTTTAACTAGTGTGCCCTTAGAAGCCATCACAGCCATGCCTACTAAAGGCATGACTGTGATTGGCCAGTGCAGCATGTGATCCAGCCTCTATATTAAGCGCTGCGCAAACTGTTGGCGCTATATAAATCCTGTATAATAATAAAAAAAAAAAATATAAGCTGGAGTCATGTATCGCCGCACGTCACTCTGCTCTAACTACTGTAGGGAAAGGTTCCTGATGCTGTTGAGGGAGAGATAGGAGATTATTGTAGGGGCAGGCTGGAGATTGCTTTCAGGGAAAGAATAGGAAGAATCTTCTTTAATCAGACAGCGATCTACATCGATTTTATTGTGTGGAGGTGCAGTGTACAATCTTTTTGCCCTGACCTGAGCCCAGTGAGGAGGGGGAGAAAAAAAAACTTTTATCAGTCTGTTAGGTGGGCGGCTTGCGGCATGTAGCAGCCATTTAATGCAAGCTCAGTGCATACAGTATGTGTCTGCTTAATATGGATTTTAAAAAAAAAACTGTTTTTCCTTCATATTTTATAGTGACATACAGTGATTAGACACTGCTGTTCTAATCTGCTATTCAAAAATCAACAATTTAAGGGAAAAATAAAAAATGTTCATTCATACGTTACTGTGAGATACACCCTTTGGATACTGTTGTTCTATTCCATTTTTCAATAAAAACCCATTGGGGGGGGGGATTGCAGCCTAGTCTGCATATTTTACTGTAAGATACACCCGTTGGATACTGTTGTTCTATTCTGCTTTTCAATATAAACCCATTTTGGGGGGGAAAAAATTGCGGCCTAGTCTGCATATTTTACTGTGAGATACACCCATTGGATACTGTTGTTCTATTCCACTTTTCAATAAAAACCAATTTAGGGGGAAAAAAATTGCGGTCTAGTCTGCATATTTTACTGTGAGATACACCCGTTGGATACTGTTGTTCTATTCCGCTTTTCAATATAAACCCATTTAGGGGGTAAAATAATTGCAGCCTAGTCTGCATATTTTACTGTGAGATACACCATTGGATACTGTTGTTCTATTCCACTTTTCAATAAAAACCAATTTAGGGGGGAAAAAATTGCGGTCTAGTCTGCATATTTTACTGTGAGATACACCCGTTGGATACTGTTGTTCTATTCCGCTTTTCAATATAAACCCATTTAGGGGGGGGGGAAAATTGCAGCCTAGTCTGCATATTTTACTGTGAGATACACCCATTGGATATTGTTGTTCTATTTTGCTATTCAATAAACACCCATTTAGGGGAGAAATATTAAATTGCGGCCTAGTCTGTATCTGTACGTCTGAGATACACCCTTTGGATACTGTTGTTCTATTCTGCTATTCAATAAACACCCATTTAGGGGAAAGAAAGATATTAAATTGCGGCCTAGTCTGTGTCTGTATGTGTGAGATACACCCTTTGAATACTGCTGTTCTATTCTGCTATTCAATAAACACACATTTAGGGGAAAGAAAGATATTAAATTGCGGCCTAGTCTGTGTCTGTATCTGTGAGATACACCCTTTGGATACTGTTGTTCTATTCTGCTATTCAATAAACACCCATTTAGGGGAAAGAAAGATATTAAATTGCGGCCTAGTCTGTATCTGTACGTGTGAGATACACCCTTTGGATACTATTGTTCTATTCTGCTATTCAATAAACACCCATTTAGGGGAAAGAAAGATATTAAATTGCGGCCTAGTCTGTATCTGTACGTGTGAGATACACCCTTTGGATACTGTTGTACTATTCTGCTATTCAATAAACACACATTTAGGGGAAAGAAAGATATTAAATTATGGCCTAGTCTGTGTCTGTACGTGTGAGATACACCCTTTGGATACTGTTGTTCTATTCTGCTATTTAATAAACACCCATTTAGGGGAAAATTAATAATTTTGCAGCGTTTGCTGATTATGTTACTGTGAGATACACCCTTTAAATTTGTTTGGCGCATCTCCTTCCACCACCGTGGATTGCAGGGCGCTTCAGTTTGACTCCTGTTGCTAACTCCTCCTACTCCGCTTCGTCATCCTCATCCACTACCGCCTCCGCATCTGGAGCAGTGATCATTTCCAAGGCTTTCAGGGCAGTCATTCACAAGTGGCTCTGAGGGTGGGTTCCTGCACCCACAAACGCCAGGTACACAATTGTCCAGCAAGGGCACAGTTCTGGAGGATGACGAGGTGGAGGATGAGGAGGAGGAACCATGTTCACAGCAGGGTGGCACTCAGATAACTGATAACAACAGATACTACACTTGATCTTAGCCAAAAGGTTGAGAAGCGATGCTGGTGGCATTCCCACCTGACAGCGATGGCACAGTGGAAGCACAAGGCGAAGGCAGAGGAGGAGGTCACCAATGCAGCCAGGGCACCGCCAGCACCTCAGAAGGCAGGGTTAGCATGTATGAAATGTGGAGAAGCTTTGTCGGCACGCCACGACAACCAGGACCACCAGCTGTTTTTTTTTTAAGCCCGTGGTGTGTGAACACACTCAGACTATCACCCGGTGAGTGCATAAAAATGTGCACACCAAAAATGTGAAACACAAAAAGTGAACAGGGTGTACACATGGTCCCTAACCCTGATCCCCCAGGACGCAAGGCTCCTGACAGGGACTGGGGTACTTACACTGGCTAACCTGGCAGCCCCATTCTTTAGGAGGTCTGCTGAAACAGACCACCCCAAGTACTAGGTGGGGCTCTCCTGAAGAGAGACCCCATGAGAGAGGGCGAACCAAGCCAGAAGGCCATATACACCCCCTCCCAAGATTTTCAGGGACAGGCCCAAGGATCTACATCCTACTAATCACGCTGTGCAAAATAAATGTACTGCCACAATAAAAAACACAAAACCTGAGACAAACAACACATAATAGTGGGGAAAGGGATAGTGAAGAAGAAGTGCAAGGTTAGTGCCACATTGCAATACTATGGCAGGCCCTTCGGCCAGGATTAAAAAATTCCTCTGGTCCTGACTCCTGACCAAAAGGCCCGGCCCTAGAGGCAGGTGTGAAAAACCTGTGTAGGAAGTGCAGTGTCCTTGGTGCCATACTCATAGTGTTGCCATCCACTGTGAATTATGGCACCCCTAGACTGGCACTCCAGGGGCACATACACCACAGGCTTTTCAGAATCCAGGTCCCTGGCAAGACCAGTGCAGCCCCGTCCCTACCAGAAGGCCTCAGAACTTAGACAGCTTTGGGAGATCCCGGCACACAACCAGGGACACATACCTTTTCCAAGGCCAGACTCAACCCAGAAGGGGGAAAAAAGCCCCCGCCGCCATCACCGTTCCTTACCATATACCATATACAGTTCCTTACCATTCCTTATGTACTATACACGTACTGAATGATGGGTCTGCCCCGTTCAACTTCCGGGTCTCCAAATTGGGCACATGGCCTGAGCTTGCCCTTTACACATTGGAGGTGCTGGCCTGCCCTGCAGCCAGTGTATTACCTGAACGTGTATTTAGCACGCCTGGGGGAGTTTTCACAGACAAGTGCAGCCGCCTGTCCAGAGCCAATGTGGACAAGCTCACATTCATTAAAATGAACCAGGCATGGATCCCACAGGACTTGTCCGTACCTTGTGCAGAATAGACATGTATACCGCCCTTACCCAGCCATTGTTGTATTTTTGATCTTTCTCACTCTTTTGGGGTGTACCCTAAATTAAAAAGAAATTTAAAATTAAAAACAAAAAGCAGTGTTGGCTACCTCGTCCTCCTCCACCGCCGCTTCCACCTACACCGCCACATCCACCGCCACCTCAACCTTCTACTCCATATGGGCCTTATCCTCCTAGATCAAGATGATTATTTTTTATTTCTATGTTTTTTATGTTATTTTAAGTTATTTCCCTATCCACATTTGTTTGCAGAGCACTTGTCATGCTCTTAAGAAGATTTTGCTGCCATTTGCAGCCCTCTAGCCCCTTCCATGTTTTTTTTAGAGCCATTTTAGTGCTCAAAAGTTCGGGTTACCATTGACTTCAATAGGGTTCGGGATCGGGGTAAAGTTTGGGTTAAGTTCGGGTCACGAACCTGGACTTTTTTTTCAAGTTCGGCCGAACCTGCCGAACCTGGACATCCAGGTGTTCGCTCAACTCTAGTTAAGAAGGATTCAAATAAAAAAAATCATTAAACAATAGCTGCTGCTATAAAATCAGTCCATCATTACAAATCATATGCTTTGAAACCAATATCAATTAAAGCATTAGCAGGGCTTCGCCAATGAAAACAAAATTGCATGTTTGACAGTTCTGTTAATGATAGTTCATATATGTTCCAATGTTGTGAGTAAATATAGAATTATGAACATTTAGATGTGTGTGTGGTCCTTGGAATCATCCTGTAAGATTCTGTGACCATAAACACCATCACCAGACCTCGTGGGTCCCCCTCACTACATTTATTGCACTCACCCGATCTCCAATTAAAAATGCCTTATGTCATTAAACATTCCGTCCTCGATAGATCACACTCTAACCAAAAGCCTTCTCCCAGCGCTGCTCGTCTCACACAAAGACAGGTGCATAGATTTACTCAAAGGAGAAGCAATTAGATAACAGATAAATGTAATTCTCAATGGTTATACCAATTAAGCCATGGTTTCCAAGTTTTTTCAAAGGCTGATAGTGTACTGGAGTGCATAGCCAGTGTTCTTTCATAAGAATCATGCAGGTGTGTGGTGTGCACAGCTTCTGATGGGTTAGGGGATAGGTTTTTTTTCCAGTGGCGAGTGATGGTTGGTTAGTCATACTGATAGCAATAGGTTAGCTATAACTTTACAGTATTGGAAAGGGAAAGAGTCAATACCTATGTTCAGGATAGCAAGAATTGGACTAGGGGTGTTAATATACATGGTATTTCGGATTTAAAACAAAAAAATTTCCTTCAGAAGCTGCGGTTATTCAAAAATGTACATAGAATGTGAAATAAATTACCCGAGTGGCAACAATCTGTCCAACATAGTAAAGAGCTATCGGAGTCAATTTTGGCTAACTTATGTGGTGTGAGATACCATCTGACCTTGATTATTAATGCAACTTCCCAATAATTAGCACAGTGGGTGACATTGTAGCTAGATTGTATTGCTCCTTACCATTGGTGATCAGAGAAAGTATCTCTGAAGTCTTCTTCCCATTTAATCATGGGGTTGTGTTTGTCAAATGTGGTTTTGTTGTGTAATAGGTTATATAGAAGAGATATAGGCTTACTGAGTTTTGTTGAAAATGGTTAAACATTTCTATAGACACACTCTTAAACCTTGTGGACAACCTCCCCAGAAGATTTGAAGCTGTTATAGCATTAAAATGCATGTTATGGCATTACAATGCACAGGCATGTAAAGGCCGGCATCCTAATACTTTTAACAATATAGTATATATGGGGTTTGAAACTCTTCTAAATCTTTGCCACATTAAAAAATCTATAACACCCTAATTTGATCTTTTAGTGCTAGGGTGTCCAGCTGATGACCAGAGGCCCACAGTGAGGTACCAGTTACATAGTACACCAAATTCAGAATGGAAGAAAGGTGCTGAAATGTCCCCCCCCTAAGTTCCAGCACCTGGCATTGTGTGTTAAACAGACTGATCTCCTGCCCAACAGGGATAGTATAGTTCCAAGCCAGCCTGATGTCATTGTGGTGAGGGAAAGCAGCATTGGAGTGCATTGGATTTTAAAGTGAAATGAAATGAAAGACTGGTATACTCTTTCTACTTTTGAACACCAATGAAGAGCAAAGTGACAGGTTGTTTTGAGAGTGCACATTCCCACCCATACTTTTTCTCCCACCTGCTGCTCCAGTGACCTTTTTTCCCTCATGAGCTCTGAATTTAACCCCTTTAAGCTCAGGTCAGCATTGTAGTTTATACAGCTTACACATTTTCAGGTGTAGGGCCCAAGCATTGGATACAAGTTCACAGGTTTCACCCTTACTTAGAAATACCAGGTACTGCTAAGTGTTCTACACATGAACAAAACAATAAGGATGTGTTGGGTTCCTTATCAAGAGAAACTATCACTTTACCCTGGTTGTGTAAAGTGACAGATTCTCTTTAACCGATGTAAGTTTTATAGAGTATTGAATAAGACATTGTATGCAATAAACTAGAAAATATACATTTGTGTATCAACAATCAGCAGAGTACCCAGCTGCTGCATCGGCATGCACCACCATTTTAGATCTCCAGACAAAAGAATCAGACAGAGCTAAGTAACAAGACAGTAAATGCTGGATCAAATATGCACCTTCAGAAAAAAAGAGAGGAATATTATTTGAAGGATGCACTGATAAAATACTATAGAACCTGGATCTCTAGGTTCATACAGACAGCAAGCAAATGTGTGGAGCCCTGATAAACATGAAAAGATGGTGCAGACAGCCCTGTAAAAGAAAATGTAAAGGTTTTTTTTTTTTTTTGATATGCAAAGATTTATGCAAAGCCAGCAAAAATATTGATAGATGAATAGTAGGCCCAGAACAATCAGATGGACTTATAATTATTGCAACTGTCCTGCAATGCAATTTTAAAAGGCAGTGACTGTACTTGTATGAAAAAAATATATCAAAATTAATTTCACACAATCAATAAAAAGAAGAAAAATTAAAAAACAACTGGCTGGTATTTGTAGTATATAAAGGATACAATGTGTTGAAGAAATACCCATATCAGACCATACCCCAGTGGAACATACTCATGGAATATTGTGTACCACATGCAAGAACTCCCCAACGAGGTATAAGTTAACACCCCATGCGTTTATAAGTAGACACTTTTTTCTCTTCTTCTTTGGGTCTACAAAATATACATGAATGCGGTTGAACGATTACAATTATATATCAAAAATGGATATTCTTGTAATACAACATAATGTTCTTACAAAAATGGTAACAGATCAACTTAACCAGCCATAGTAGTACATAAAAAAACATTTGTTGGTGTGGAGTCATCACAGATCTCCCCACCATCTGCCAGGGCACCAATCAGGCAGGTTTAAATGGGAGGGACCAATGTGTTACCAATGAGGTAGATAAATAGCAGAATAAGATGAGTGGAGCCCTGAAATTAGCTGCCGATTGTAGTAGTGTCACCACTTACTGTTAAAAAGTGAAGGAAAGGGGGAATCAGCGCTCAATTTCTAAAATGGTGAGCGCTGATTCCCCCTTTCCTTCAATCAGGCAGGTTTGCAACCACAGAGACCAAGAAAGCCCAAGCTGAAAAGCATCCAGGACAGTGGACTAATATATATCAATATCATAAACAATAATATGGACCAAAAGTAGAGAGGAGAAAAAAAAGGCGGAGGTCTGCCCCTATTATGTGTAATAACAACTAACTTATCCTAGCGGTAGCATTCCAATAAAGCCATATATTATATATATATATATATATATATATATATATATATATATATATATAATATGACAAGTTTCCACTTTGGAGTAGATCAAAAGATGCACAGTTTGTGTATCTTAAGAGGTTTAAGTATAAGGTAAAGTAACAACAACCACCTCAAACTATTGAAGCAACAACAACTAATAAAGAGTGACAGATGTATAGTCTGTGTTCACAATAAATAATCAAATATCAAATAAACAAGGGAACCAACACTGCAAAGGAGAAGTAGATGTATCACTCCATTAACCAAATAGATCCAACATGTTACATCAAGCCGCACCCACCAAATCTTATTTTCCCAGTGTCATAATTGACAGACTTTGCACCAACCATGCAGTAAATACAAGGGAATAGTTTACTCCCTCCACATATAAAAGGAAAAAAGAGGCCCCGCCCATCAGATTGGTGGACCCTAAATATGTCAATTGGGAACTATGGAAAATTATATATATAGAATTTCCGCGCTAATGTGACCTTGTGATTAATGAAACTTATGAAAAAAGCAGCTGGAACAAAATCAACTAACAGTGATTCAAACGTAAATTGTAACTCAAAAGTGCAGCGCTAAAATTGAATGAATACAATTATAAATCAATTCAAATGCTCATAAAGAAAGAGAAAAAAAAGGGGGGGTAGTGTCCAAATCAATGAATACAGTCCCGCAAAAGTGAGTGGAAACAAAAAATCTGCATGCAAGATATTCCAAGGAAGGGATTCTTTCCAGTTGACACCAAGGGGAAGTGTTGAAAGGGGACACCTCTGTGATCAGGTATAATGAGCAGCTTACCAAAATTCCGTGGCTGCTCAAATGAATGAGTCAGCCTCTCCTAGCTTATAACCAAACCAGTATGGTCAGATGTTAGATCCAGGCATTTCAGAATTCCGTAGCTATTTCCCAAGTAGGAGGGGCCACCTCTCCAGATAATTGGTAAGATCAAATATAATTGGGGGATGTCAGGCTCAGTACTCCTCAAATAATTCCGTCAACCATAAATGAATATGTGGAAAAAAATAGAAGCCCATAGCGTGATCCCGTAACAAATAATAGGCAGTATTTATTAAAAAATTACTCACACATTACAGACGATAACAGGCATGTAGAATAAGCTGATCATGGGGCAAGAGCGCGGCGTCCCTTTTTTTCTCTTTCTTTATGAGCATTTGAATTGATTTATAATTGTATTCATTCAATTTTAGCGCTGCACTTTTGAGTTACAATTGAAAACTATGTATCCCCAGTTATCTCCTCTGTGCAAGACGCCTGGGCATCAAGATGGCTTTCACTGCAACATCTGATATTATTTGCCTGCCTAGCCTTTAGATTGTCACAAATAGGGTTAAGCAAAATCCTTTGGTTCATCTATTTGTCTTTCTGGGCTGTTTGAGCCTAAAGTAATCCTTGATATGTGTTCATAATTTCCTATTTAGTGAATACAATTCCTACTACAATCATAAGCTGCAAATTGGGTTGCACAAAAAAAAAGGAAAAATAAAAATACTCAACAACCATTATTAATAAAGTGGCACCAGGTACTGCAGCATTTAGCATTAACTTGGGAAAAGGGGTGGGGAGTGCACCAGCAAAACAATGCTAACTGTGCATGCACAAAAAATGTTTATTTATTAACCACTTGACCTCCTGAAGGTTTTGCCCCCTTCACTACCAGGGCAATTTTTGCTATCTAGCATTGTGCTTCTTTAACTGGCAATTGCGTAGTCATGCAACACTGTAAGCAAATTCACTTTACAGTATATCATTTTTTTGCACAAATAGAGCTTTATTCTGTTGATATCATAAAACTGTTTTTTTTACTTGTTGCTATATATATGTGCAACAAGACCAAAAATGTTGAAAAAAAAAACAAATATTTTCTACTTTCTGTTAAAAAACATATTCAATAAATCAAATGTCTTCATAAATTTAGGTCAAAACGTTTTCTGCTACATGTCTTTGGTAAGAAAAAAAACAAAAAAAAAAACAAAAAGTGTATATTAATTGGTTTGTGTGAAACTTATATTAATTGGTTTGAGTGAAAGTTATATAGCGTCTGCAAACTATGCGATATACTGTATATTTAAAAATTGATCAGTCTTGATGTACCGATGGACCTATCTTATTTCTCAAAGCCCTTAAAATGCCAGGGCAATACAAATGCCCCCCAAATTACCCTTTTTGGAAAGTAGACTGTATGAGGTACTGTATTTAGTAAGAGGCATGGCAAGTTTTTTTAAGTAGTTTATTTAAGTAGTTTTTTGTCAAAGTTTTTTAGGAAATGAGGAAATTAAATAATTTTTTTTCCATATACTTTCAGATTTTTTTTTTTACATACTGTCACCAGTGCAGTACCGAATCATCATATGACTAGTGTGGCGGTAATCAGGGATACTGACTGGTGACAGTATTTAAAAAAAAAATGTTTAAACATTTTTTCCATTCAATAGATTTTTATTTATTTATTTAAAAATACAGAAGTACAGACAAAAAGTAAGCAAATAAAAAACAGACCAGTACAGTAAAACCTTGGTTTGAGAGTAACCTGGTTTAAGAGCGCTTTTCAAGATCATGCACATTTTTAAAATACATTTTGACTTGATTTACAAGCGATGTCTTGATATACAAGTAGCCTCATGTCACAGCTAAGTATGAAAGAGAAGAGAGGCGCCTCTAAGTGTAGCAATATAGTTAAATTAATCAAGGTTCAACATTTAGCAACTCACATGGTTGATGTTTGGAACAGGCGCATCTAAGTATGCAGGCATCTGGGGTAAAGCTGTCCACATAGACCGCCCTCCGCACCACCATAGACGTTATCCCTTCCATGCTGCTCCTCACTTTCAGATTGCTTTACTGCAGGGTGGTCTTCCCGCTCAGGATTACAGACTGACAGCCGGCGGGGCAGAAGATGCTCTATGTGAACAGCTTTACCCCGGATGTCTGCATACTTAGATGTGCCTCTTTTATTCATCAGCCATGTGAGTTGCTAAATGTTGTACCTTCATTGAATGGAACCATATTGCTACACTTAGAGGCGCCTCTCGTCTCTTTTATACACTGTAGCTCCTGCTGGATTTTGCTTCTAATCCATGGAGGCACCATTTGTAGATTGACATTTTATGGTTACACAACCTATCACATTGCCATAATCTTTTTATATGGACTACAAACTGAAAGGCTTATTAATAAAGGGTTGTGGAACAAAACATCTGAGTTTCCATGATTTCTTATGGGGAAATTCGCCTTGATATAACAGTGCTTTGGATTACAAGCATGTTTCTGGAGTAAATTATGCTCGCAGTCCAAGGTTTTACTGTATATCAAAAAAAGTAGAGGCACATCATAAAAATCACCCTATGGGACCTGGGCAACGGAAGTATTCAAAGAAGCTCAAAGGTAGGGTAACTCCCTGGCAGGTCAACAGATGGACTACTGTATGTGTAACCAAATATCCTTGGTATAAGAGTATGTAGAGAGAGTTAAGTGAGTGAGGGAGGGTAGGAAGGGTTATCAACAGGAAGGATAGGTAGCTCAGTAGCATAAAACCAACATATAGTTACCATAATCCCGTGTTCCCTCCAAAATGACTACCATCATATATGAGGGGACCACCCTCTTCTTTTTTAGGTGGACTATGATATAAAATGAGCATTTCCAAGGTAAAGAGATAGAAGAGGCGAAGAAGAGAATAAGAAGAGGGGGGGGGGGAGAAGGGTGAGAAAAATGCCCCAGCTCCCCAGGAGCATAAAACAGGAAGTGAAGCCTATAGCTAGATATTGTATCCATGATGACCAAACATGCTCATATCATTGTTTTTAAATTTCTTTTAACATTTTCTTTTATTACAATTTTTTTACATACTTTCATCAGAGTAGCTCAGTGTCCCCATAGAGATTATCACTGTAACAGCAATGTCTTGAACTTTTATGAATGGGTTTCATTCATAACAGCTGTGATTATTAGTGATTGACTACAGCTAATTGCATGGTACAGGTTGCTGTGATTGACCCAGGTACCATGTGATAGCTGTCACAGCATCATAATACTAAGCATCGCTGTTATGAATGAAACACATTTGTAACATTTGTGTTTACATTGGGATCATGTGATAGACTTGGCTTGGTACCGAGAGCTGCAATCCGCTATGCCAGTGGACATTGCAGTTACAGGAGTGGCACACTGTGTGCTCCAGGGGGTGCACGAGTGCGCATGTGTGGGTGACCTACAGGTACTTTGCCTGGCCTGCAGCTGCCTCCCGACTGCAGTAAAACTACTGCAGGCGGGCCCAAAATGTTTTAAAAATGTTTTAATTAATTTCAAAATATTTGTTTACATGTATATATAAGTGTGTGTGTGTGTGTGTGAAGTCTGTTCTGTGAAAAAAAAAAAACCTTCATCAATGCTCCTAGCACTTTAATTCTTTCTCTTTAAAAATGTCCTTGCATCATTCATTGTAAATCCCTAGTAATTTTCAGCAAGCTGAGAATTGTGTCAGATGAAGGGGACGATGCAACCCCTTTGTAAATGCACATCAGATGTTGTTAGAATGCAGAATAATGTAATTTCAACTTGCCTGCAAGTTCAGTTTGTCGGTCATCATCCGTGCAAGGTGTAGAAACCATGGCCTCTGTGGAGTAGAGCATAAGGAAATACAAGACCAAATACCATGTCAAGTTATGGTGAAGGCTTTGTTACTCTCCAAGCCATCTTCCAAAGAAGACACAGCTTCTATACCTTGCATTTATGTTGCCTAACAAATCTGAAATAACACACAGTACCCCAGCATGCATTGTGGTGCCAATTAATCTGAATGTCACTATACATTAAAGCAAAGGACCTGCTGTGTAACACAGCGCAATGTATGTTAACACTCTCATGTACTGTACACTGAGTTGCCAAAAAATAGTCAGGTCCTGTTTTAGGTGCATTGCCAGTCCATTCAAAATAAATTGACTGCTTTAATGCAACCCATGTTAACATGCGGTAGCTCAACACAGCGCAAGGTGTAAAGGAGGCCTTAGAGTGTATGTCTACTTTAAATCAACCCCCTTTTTTGCATTCTAAATTGAAGTGATGATGTATAAATACTTTATGCTGTAATATAGCATTGTTCTTGTGTTTATAGAATATATGCTCAAAACTGACAATAATTAAAACTTTTAGGTACAGCATCAGACCATTTTGATCACTGTCATAAAAATACTTTTTAATTGTCTCATTCAAGCACCTTTTTTTAATTTCTCAAAACTGAAAATGTTACTTATTTTGTATTCTTACAGTCAATAAATACATTTTAAAATGAAGTAAAATAGTATAGCCCTGTTTCCATATAAAATTTTCACATTATACCACTGTCTGCCTATGAATTTGTTTGTGTCATAAAACATTTTGAGCAAAATATTAATGTTCATATATACTGTGCTTTTGCTGCAGCTATTACGTGCCCAAATCTGGACTCCCAGCTCTTGGAACATGTCATCTGGCGGCTGGTTTCAGGTTCATTAAATGAATATGGATCTCAAGTCTTGCTGAGTTGCAGTCCTGGTTATTATCTTAGTGGATTGAGACTCCTACAATGTAGAGCTAATGCAACGTGGAGTGGAGGCAATAGCAAACCAAGCTGTATGGGTATGAATCGAATGCTTATAAATTCAAGTCCTTAATTTAAATGTATTCTATCCACTGTATTATCATTATTAAAGACTGTAATATTTCCAAATGAATAAGGTACCCTAAGATATTCTTAGCTCGAAAGTGCTGCCCCCTGGGCTTCTTATATTATATAAGTTCAGGTATTAAAACTGTAGCAATTATGTGTCTTTTTAAGCTCTCTACACACTTTTACACATGTTCATTAAAATGTTTGTATCCTTATCAAAAGATATTCATCTTGAACTGTGCTTTCAAGAGTGCTTTTGTAATTAATAAAAGGGAAATGAACATGAAAATATTATAATCATTATATACTATGGTATATAAATATGCCATACATTACTTTTTCTGATGTTACACCAGATTTTGTGAATGGAATAAACATTACTGTCTGCCAGATGATAATAATGCATTGTGAATTTAAAGAATTTAGGAGAATTAAACCATGACCTTATGAGCTCTGTGTAGATATTAAAATGTAAACAATAGATTTGCAATTTTTTTTGAGGATTCTTTCAGTTAACTATGACTATTCTGTAAATATTTAAGGTGAATAATTAGCTAAATATAATAATAAGTACTTCATGTGATATTTTTTTTAAGCCGTGGACAGTGGCCACTTGTGATGTTAAATTAGCTTAAAGAGCAACGCTGAATGTTTTGCTTCATTCAGCTTAAAATATGTGTATATGCAATGAAAGAAAAATAAATATATAAACAAATAAGTTAGGTATTACATTTGTCTATTGTATGTCTAGTTTTCTTCAAAAGAACAAAAATTCTGTGAGACATATTTTAAAGGAAACTCTGCTTGCTTTTGGACACTATATTTTATTTTTTATGTCCATAATTAGATATTTCATATTTTTCTTATTTCTTCAAAACCCCTATTTTACAATTAAACATTTATTAACTATGCATTGCACTTCAGTGTATACTGAATTGTTCAATAGGAAAGCCAAGCACCAGCCATGCAACTCGTGATCAAGACAGCATCATCTCTAATCTGTCAAGAGAAAAGAGGTGTTTCCCCCACCTCTAAGTCATTCAGCTGGCTTATTCCCCTTTTGCCGAACACCCGCCGCAGATATACGGCAGCAAGGTGGCTCGGCTGTGCGAATCTGCGTACCCATACATCGCTCTCTGGCAACGATTGTGGGGGTACGTGCACGGCGATTTGTGAGAGGGAAAGCTGATCTGGGGCCAGCTGCCACAATTGCCGCTGGGCACCCGCAAACACTCCCCGGAGAGACAGATTGGCGGTCTGCCGATATAAACACGGCAGACCATTGTTCTGTCAGGAATAAACACAGGGCTCCTGTGTTCCTCCTATTTAGGAACACAGGTCCCTGTGTTGATTCCATAAGCTCACCCTCCTCACAGTTAGGAAACTTCTCCTAGGCATACATTTAACCCTTTGATCCCCTTTAGTGCTAACCCCTTCCCTGCCAGTGTCATTAGTACAGTAACAGTGCAAATTTTTAACACTGATTATTGTAGTAATGTCACTGGTCCCCCCAAAACTGCCAAAAATGTCAGTTAGGTGTGTGATCTGTCTGCCGCAAGGTTGCAGTCACGCTAAAAATTGCTGATCACTGCCATTACCAGTAAAAAAAAATTTCAATAAAATCTACATAAATCTTTCCCCTAGTTTGTAGATAACTTTTGCTCAAACCGTTTAATATACACTTATTGGGATTTTTCTTTACCAAAAATATGTGTCAGAATGCAAATTGGCCTAAAATTATGAAAAAATTTAATTTTTTTTATTGGGAATGTTATATAGCAAAAAGTAAAAAATATTGTTTTTTTTTTTTTTTCAAAATTGTCGCACTTTTTTGTTTATAGAGCAAAAAATAAAAATCGCAGAGATGATCAAATACCACCAAAAGTAGGCTATATTTGTGGGAAAAAAAGGACATCAATTTTATTTGAGTAGAGTGTCGCACGACTGCGCAATTGTCAGTTAAATTAACGCAGAGCCGAATCGCAAAAAATGGCCTGCTCATTAAGGGAGTTAAACCTTACAGTCCTTAGGTGGTTAAACTGTGTGTTTCTAATCTCAGATGCCACATTTCAGGTCTTTATAGCACATCAGTAAACCATCTGAAATCCTGGATCAGCAGATCGAAAATTATCACCTACTTTCTGGAAGTGTTAAATAGGTGACATTTTTATGTGGAGTAAAAACTTTGCATTATAAATCGTGAATATAATACATTAAAGTGATATATTCAAACATTATATTTAACCCTTTTATATACATTTTATTTATATAATAATGTATTCTATTGACCTCAAAGTTTTGTCTGGAATACTGTTTATAAAGCTGGTTTTGGTTGCTGGTTGTCATACATTTTTTTTTCCATATATATCTACAGTTATCTCGTGTGGGGATTTACCTATTCCACCAAATGGTAATAGGATTGGAACTCTGAATGTTTATGGTGCAACAACAATATTTACGTGTAATTCTGGATACACACTTGTTGGGTCCCATGTAAGAGAGTGCTTGGCTAATGGTTTGTGGAGCGGTACTGAAACTCAATGCCTAGGTAAATAAAGTCTTCCTTTTTTTTAAATTTAATACATCAAAATAACATTATTAGTGTATGTAACTAAACAGTATGGCAAAGTAATAATTTTTTTAGCTGTCACTATTTTATAATGAAAGGAGACAGAATTTGAAAATGATTCCTGTAAGGCAAGTTGGCTGGTGAGTCAAGCCATCAATATCAATACATTAAAGTGATCCAAAAGTCTAATTGTTTTTTGTTTAAAAATAACAAACATGTTATACCCACTTGCTCTGTGCAGTGGTTTTTCACACAGCAGCCCAGCTCCTCCTCTTCTCTTGTTCCTTGCCAGTGCTCCTGGTCCTTTCCTCCTGCCAAGTGCCCCCACAGCAAGCAGTTTGCTGTAGGGGCACTTGAGCTGCTGCTCTCTGTCCATTCAGACATGGAGCCATGGCTTAGCCCCACCCCCTCTCTCTCCTTATTGGCTCACTGACCTTGATTGACAGCATCCGGGAGCCAATGGTCCCCGCTGCTCTGTCTCAGCCAATCAGGAGGGATAGTCCTGGACAGCCGAGTCTCTCATGCAACATCGCTCAGGTAAGTGTTAGTGGGGCTGCTGCACACAGAAGGTATTTAATCTTAATGCTTAGAACCATCTTAAATAGGAACATTATTTATTGTTTTAAATTTATATTTTCATCTTTTTTTTATCACTTAAGAAGAATAAGAATGGATACTGGATATTCCATCTAGGATACAAAAGGAAACATTTTTGTAGCTAGGCCATATTGTTGTTGTTTGTGCTGATATTCTGCCTTGTGATAAGAAGAATCTGATAGCTATGGACAGCAAGGCCCTTTTTATTTCAATCACTTTCTGTTGTAGGTTAATTGTCAAAAGAAAAGAAAGCAACTGATAAAAAATATTTGGCATTATATGTAAAGCAATACAAAGTATATCTCTGGGCAAAAATCATAATTAGACATACAAAACTAGAAATGTATTCAGACACAAATAAGTAGACCCTTACTAATAACAAATCAATATATAATAAATAATACTGGCATGTATAAAAGCTCAATTTATGGCATTATTCAAGAGCTTTGTGGATGTATTTGGCAACAGCTTCCCTACCTTAGAAGCGGAGATATTTCAAACAACTGACAAGCAAGGAAGGAAAGGAAAGTTCACTACAGTATGTAAAGCTAGGGAGAGGGGAGTAAGGTAAACCTGTTGCATCACTCTGCATGGGCAAAACACAAATTCTTTTCAAGGATTAAACTGTTGCTATAAAAAAGGAAAAAATAAAAGATAATGTTTATACCTTGACGCAGTTTACTTATTTATTAATTGTATTTCCAAATTGCTGGGGCTTTAAATTAAATCTTTATTTAAATCAGTCCTGCTCACTGCATTACATTCTTCACAAACAGCTGAACTCAGTCAGAAACCACACAGGTGTCAGTTTCTATGGGAGATACTTTTGTGAAGCTTATTCCAAACAACATAGAAAGGCTCTTGCAAGTGTTTACTGTTCTGGTACATCAAAACACTATAATTTAGCTGCCTGGATTTCTTTTGAAGCATGACAAGAAGTGCACTTTAAACAATAAGTCATGAAAAGCATATAAGAAAGTACTCCTTTATATAAACAGTAACAAAAAAGTACAGTAACTAAAAAATTTAGCATTACATTGTGAGTAAAATAAGGTCTGATTTTACTTGACCATTTGATTTTTTTAATGCTATATTTATGTGTTTATGTCAACCAGGAAGTCACATACAGACATGGGTAAAAATACTGAAAACAGAAGGCTTTACTTATTCTGCAGTACATACATTTTGTTAAATACTTATAATAAAAAATGGAATATATACTTGCAATTTCACAAAAAAATTAAGTATGTATTTGTTCCAGTAGCCACTGAATACCAACATGCCAATATAATGAGCTACTATTCCTAATGATGTGTCTTTTTTCCAGCAATACTACCTGCAGTCTGGAAACAAGATGCATCTTCAGTAAAAGTCAACCCATCATATTGCCATTTTTCATAGATGGAAAAAACAAAAAAACGTAGAAATCATAACTTTATGCATTTTTGCTCTGTTTTTTTTTTTTTCTTTTTTATTAGCCAGTTATAGAATTATTTTTAAAAAAGTTTCTCTTTTCTTTTTGTTGGTGGGTTTAGTTCTGCTGAACAAAATAACGGGGTGGGCAACTACATGGCAGATGAGATTTAATGTAGAAAAATGTAAAGTAATGCACTTGGGGGCCAGAAACCAGAAAGCAAGCTACTCACTAGGGGGGAACCTCTGGGTGAGTCTAGGATGGAAAAGGACTTGGGGGTACTGGTAGACAACAAACTTGGCAGTGGCATGCAATGCCAAGCCGCCGCAAGCAAAGCCAACAGATTACTGGGATGTATAAAAAAGGGGATTCACTCCAGAAATAAAGAGATTATTCTCCCACTCTACAAGACTCTGGTCCGGCCACATCTGGAGTATGCTGTCCAGTTCTGGGCACCGGTCCTCAGGAAGGATGTGCTGGAATTGGAGAAAGTCCAGAGAAGGGCAACAAAAATAATTAGGGGAATGGAGGACATCAGCTATGAGGAAAGACTACAAGCACTGAACCTTTTCTCTCTGGAGAAAAGACGATTGAGGGGGAATATGATATCAATGTACAAATACTGTACTGGTGACCCGAGCATAAGGAACAAACTATTCAAAGAAAGGAGATACAATAAGACACGTGGCCACTCACTAAAACTAGAGGAAAGGCGGTTTAACCTTAAAGTGCGTAAGGGGTTCTTCACTGTAAGAGCAGTAAGGATGTGGAATTCTCTTCCACAAGCAGTCGTATCAGCAGGGAGCATCGATAGTTTCAAAAAACTATTAGATGGACACCTTAAAGACCACAACATACAGGGGTATACAATGTACGGTTAAAAGCAAACACACACATGCATCATAGGTTGAACTGGATGGACTGATGTCTTTTTTCAACCTTACTAACTATGTAACTATGTAACTATGCTTTCAATCAGCACTTACTGGCTGTAGTCCCACCTATGAGCTAGAACAAAAAAAAAAAAAGAAAGATATCGCAGAGGTGGCCAAAATCTCTTAAAACTATATAACAAATTTAGCTATTAGCCTATTGTTTTGGAGTTACCACATAACATTTTACTCCTGGGAATGTATATGACTGTTCAACCTAGGGCTATTCTTTTACAGTGGCACAGTGTCTCTAGCTTCAGTAGGTTGTGTCCTGGTCCTCCCTACAGATCCTCATGATCCTGGCCTTGGCAGCAGTAAGGTCAGTGGAGGGTTTCCCTACATTTTCTCCTCCCTCTCTCTACCCAGTGTCTGATGTGTTGTGTTTCTCCCCTCTGGAGAGGGAACAATGTGGAAGTGAGAAGGCCATGCTTACTATCCATGTCAGGGGAAATTTCTGCTGTATCTACCTTTATGGAGCCTTGGAAAAAGCCTTTGGCTGCAGCCTGCATAATAGGCATTACCACATTTGAAAGCACTCCTTTAGCAAACTCACTTCCCAGGGTCCCTCTGGGAATCCTTCCTTTTAGGGATCTTTTTTGAGCATTGCCTGTCAACTGCCAATGTGTAAGCAATGACTGTGGGCACATTGCAGCAATGCATAACCCCTGGCTTCAGCTGCAGCCTAGGCCAGAAGCTTTGGTGACCATCTTTACTAAGGGCACATAGTCCTATTGCCTCAGGAACAGGAAACTGGGAGGCAATTGGCAGTTTTTCCCTTGCAAGTGCACATGCTGAAAATGGCGCAAGCAAAGGAGGCCAAGCAGCCTGAAAGGTACTAATGGCAATTTCTGTAAACCAAATACAGATTTGATAATGATTTGGGACAACATGAATGCCGGTCACAAATGTCAATAGAGAACACGGTAACTAGCTGTCACCGTGTTCTCCTCCTCACACACTGATCCTGTGTGAAGAGGAGATTGTGGTAACAGCTAGTTACCAATTACAGTGCACCCTAAACACACTGATTGCCCCCCCCAATAAAGAGCACCTGTCACTAGCCCATCAAAGTACCTGTCACTAGCCCATCAAAGTACCTGTCACTAGCCCATCAAAGTACCCGAGTACCTGTCACCAGCCCATCAGGTACTCTGATGATAGGTACTCAGGTACTCTGATGGGCTGGTGACAGGTACTCGGGTACTCTGATGGGTAGGTGACAGGTACTCGGGTACTCTGATGGGTAGGTGACAGGTACTCGGGTACTCTGATGGGATACAGAGAGGTACTCGGGTACTCTGATGGATAGGTGACAGGTATTCGGGTACTCTGATGACGGGTACTCGAGTACTCTGATGACGGGTATTCGGATACTCTGATGACGAGTACTTGGGTACTCTGATGAAGGGTACTCGGGTACTCTGATGACAGGTACTCGGGTACTCTGATGACAGGTACTCGGGTACTTTGAGTACCTGTCACCGGAGTACCCGAGTACCCGTCATCAGAGTACCTGAGTACCTGTCACCTACCCAACAGAGTACCTGAGTACCTGTCACCTACCCATCAGAGTACCCGAGTACCTTCCACCTGCTCATCAGAGTACCTGACACCTGAAGTACCTGAGTACTTGCCACCTGCTCATCAGTACCCATCACTACTCATCAGTACCTATCACCTATCAGTATCGGTACTTATCATCCGTACCCATCAGTACAGTATCAGTATCACCTATCAGTATCAGTACTACTCATCAGTACCCATCACCTGCCTGTCACCTGCCCATCAGAGTACCCGAGTACCTGTCACCTGCCTATCGGAGTACTCGAGTACCTGTCACCTGCCCAGCAAAGTACCCGAGTACCTGTCACCCTTCATACAGCCACCATGTCCAAAAAGGTTTATATACGTCCTCCGTTTAAACCTAAATACCGGTGTTATGGAAGCAGATAGCTGCCATAACCCTGGTATTTTTTTAAACGGTGGACGGTTGGCTTTCTGATAAGGGTGGTCCCAGCGGCGGATTCGCCGCGGGATCACCCTTCCGGGATGGCGGAAGAGGTGCCCCCCCCTCCCGCCGCGTTCCGGTACTTCTCCCCGCTTACCGGACCCGCCGGCAGCGGGTAAAATGATCTGGTCCCGGATCCTCACAGACAGGATGTCGAGTGAGGGCAAGCTTGCACTCACTTGACTCTATGGTCTTGGAGGACCGGAGCTACGGCAAATGTCGTTGCCTAGCAACCGGTTAAAAGGTCCCTTTTTTTTTTCATTTTATTTTATTTTATTTTTTTTTTTCTATCTTTTAGTGTACTTGTGAGATCTGAGGATTTTTTGACCCCAGATCTCACAAAAAAGAGGTCCTTTCGTGCCTTTTTCTATTACAAGGAATGTTTACATTCCTTGTAATAGAAATAAAAATGATCATTTTTTTGTTTTTTTTTAAAACGGTGTAAAAATAAAAAATAATAAATAAAATAAATAGTAAAAAAAAAACAAAAACATTAAAGCGCCCTGTCCCCGTGAGCTTGCGCGCAGAAGCGAACGCATACGGAAACCCCGCCCACATATGTAAATGGTGTTCAAACCACACATGTGAGGTATCGCTGCGATCGTTAGAGCAAGAGCAATAATTTGAGCCCTAGACCTCCTCTGTAACTCTAAGATGGCAACCTGTAGACATTTTTAAAGTGTCGCCTATGGGGATTTCTAAGTACCAAAGTTTGTCGCCATTCCATGAGCGTGCGCAATTTTGAAGCATGACATGTTGGGTATCTATTTACTCGGCGTAACATTATCTTTCACATTATGGAAAAAATTGGGCTAAATTTACTGTTTTCTTATTTTTTAATTCAAAAAAGTGAATTTTTTCCAAAAAAATTGCGTTTGGAAGACTGCTGCGCAAATACGGTGTGATAAAAAATATTGCAATAATCTCCATTTTATTCTCTAGGGTCTCTGCTAAAAAAAAATATATAATGTTTGGGGGTTCTAAGTAGTTTTCTAGCAAAAACAACTGATTTTAGCTTGTAAACACCAAATGTCAAAAATAGGCCTAGGCAAGTGGCTAGGATGCATGATGGTGCTCCTTGGATGTTGGGCCCCTCTATATGGCTAGGCTGTGAAAAAGTTTCACACATGTGGTATTGCCATACTCAGGAGGAGTGGCAGAATGTATTTTGGGGTGTCATTTTTGCTGTGTACATACTATGTGTTAGGAATATCCTATAAATTGACAACTTTGTGTAAAAAAAAAAAAGTTTTTATTTTTTTCCCACATTTTCC
Organism: Pelophylax lessonae; assembly: GCF_965119305.1. NCBI lineage: Eukaryota > Metazoa > Chordata > Amphibia > Anura > Ranidae > Pelophylax > Pelophylax lessonae. The sequence goes on along the minus strand of NC_138770.1, from coordinate 323,610,778 downwards.
AAAAACTTGTGGAAAAAAAATGACATGTTCAAACGACCCATAATGCCTCATAGAATATATGTTGGAGTGTTTGCTTTACAAAATGGGGTCATTTTGTGGACTTTTCCATTGTATTGGTGCTCTAGGGCCTTCAAAAGTGTGATAGGTAGTAAGAAAGTTTTATGTGTATTTATGCTCCTAGAACGCCTGAAGGTGCTTCTTGGATGTGGAATCTCTTTTTGTGGCCAGGCTGTGTAAAAGTCTCACACATGTGGTATCACCATAATCAGGAGGAGTAGTAGAATGTATTGTGGGGTGTCATTTTTGCTGTGCACATTCTATGTGTTAGAAATAGCTTATAAATTGACAACTTTGTGGGAAAAAAAAGGAAAAAAAAATTTTCTTCATTTTCCCAAGAATTGTGGGAAAAAATTATAACTCCAAAAAACTCACCATGCCTCTTACTAAATACCTTGGATTGTCTACTTTACAAAAAGGGGTCATTTGGGGGTATTTGTACTGTCCTGACATTTCAGGGCCTCAAGAAAGGAGATAGGCAGTCAGTACATCTGGTGTGATCAATTTTCAGTAATTGGTACCATAGCTTCTAGACTCAATAACTTTCACACAGACTAAATAATATACACTAATTTGGGTTAATTTTACCAGAGATATGTAGCAGTATAAATTTTGGCCCAAATGTATGAAGAAAAATTAATTTTTTGCAAAATTTTATAATAGAAACTAAAAAAAAGTGTTTTTTTTCAAAATTTTATATCGTGAAAAAAAACCCAGTTGTGATCAAATACCACCAAAAGAAAGCTCTATTTGTGTGAAAAAAATGATAAAAATTTTGTTTGGTTACAGTGTAGCATGACCGAGCAATTGTCATTCAAAGTGTGAGGGTGCTGAAAGCTGAAAATTGGTCTGGGCAGGAAGGGGGTCTAACTGCTCTGTATGGAAGCGGTTAATGATGCTTAAGGTGAAACAATAAAAATGAAAAAATCATTTAAATATTGTGCCTGGGGGGTCCCCTTAATGTGCCTGTAAAGTGGCACATTTGTGTGATGTATGTAGCCTGCTGCAGCAATACTGACATTTCTAAAGGAAAAAATTTCATTTAAACTTGCTTGCAGCTTTAATGTATTGTCGGCTCATTGCCCAGCAATACAGATAAAAAACATGCAAACAACTAGGCCCTTTGGGTCTAGTACGGATTTTAAGGGGAATCCCATGCCAAAATTGAAAACAAATGTGCCCCCCAAAATCCATACCAGACCCTTATCTGAGCAAGCAGCCTGGCTAGACAGGATAAGGGGGGGAAGCAAGCGCCCCCCCCTGAACCATACCAGGCCACTTGCCCTCAACATGTTGGTGGGGACAAGGGCCTCTTCCTTAACAACCCTGTGGTTGTCAGGGTCTGCTGGTGGGGGGCTTATCGGAATCTGGAAGCCCCCTTTAACAAGGGGGCTCCCAGATCCGGCCCCCCCATGTGAATGGATATCAGGTACATCATACCCCTACCCATTCACCAAAAAGTGTACCAAAAAATAAAGTCAAAAGCCAGTTTTTGACAAGTCCTTTATTAAAAAAAATAAATAAAAAAATAGTGTCCCCCGATATAAATCCATCGTCAATCATGTTGCTTGTCGCCGCATCTGAAAAATAGAAAAAATCCATTGTCAATCATCTGAATCCATCGTCAATCATGTTGCTTGTCGCCGCATCTGAAAAATAGAAAAAAAAAAGAAGTGCCTGCCTCCCACGTAATGAGCTGTTTGAGTTTGACAGATCTTTTATAGGAATCTGACGCCATGAGTGCCCCATAGTGCACTGCTCAGGTGGGTGGTGTTCAGCCCCTTTCCTATAAAAGAGCTGTCGTAGCTCCAGCAACTCATTATGCCGGTGGCATCTGAAGAGGTGGGGGCATTTTTTTTTCTGTTTTTTGGGTGCTGCGGGTGACATGATTGATGATGGCTTTACATCGGGGGACACTATTTTTAATTTTTTTTTTCAAAAACTGGCTTTTGTCTTTATTTTTTTGCACACTTTTTTGGTGAATGGAAAAGGTACGATGTACTTGATATCCATTCACATGGGGGGGGCAGATCTGGGGGCCCCCTTGTTAAAAGGACCTTACAGATTCTGATAAGCCCCCCCCGCAGACCCCCACAACCACAGCCTAGGGTTGTCGGGAAGAGGCCCTTGTCCCCATCAACAAGGGGACAAGGTACTTTGGGGGGCACCCCAAAGCACCTCCCCATATTGAAGGCAAGTGGCCTGGTATGGTTCAGGAGTGGGGGCGCTCACTCATCCCCCCCTTATCCTGTCCTGCCAGGCTGCTTGCTTGGATAAGGGTATGGTATGGATTTTGGGGCTACCCTTAAAATCCGTAAACAGACCCGAAGGGCCTGGTATGGACTGAAGGGGGACCCCATGCCTTTTTTACCTGTATTGCCGGGAGCCGACAATACATTACATTACAGCAGCGAGCAAGTTTAAATGTCATAAGAATCAGCCCTACACTACACTGCACTGCTTGATATATATCCTGCAATAACTGATAAATATATATATATATATATATATATATATATATATATATATATATATATATATATACCACACTGCCTGATCCATTACTAGATACAATTCACAATCCACGAACTACCTGCCTAATCTCACTCCTATCTCGCCTAACACATTATACACGGCTGCCGTATAAGCAGCAGCTTGCCTTTGGCCAATCATGGACATTGTGTTGTGATTGGTCAAAGCATACAGGTCATGTGCATGCTTTGGCCAATCATCAGACAATCAGTAATCTATTCACTGCACCAGCGCAGTGCATTATGGGGCGCTCATCGGCGAGTGAACACATAACCGCCCGTTGTTCGAGTCAAACTTACATTTGACTTGAACTCGAAGCTCATCCCTATATGTGTGTAGTGTTTTTGCTGCTCAGTTACACATAATGCATGTATTTGTACATCACAAATTCATGTTCCTGGCCATCAAACCTACTTTGCACAGAATATCCATATCAAAATGGTTGCTGGAGGAAATTCTCTTTGCATTTTCAGGGCCAACTGCCTGCTTCTTCAGGAAACATACAAAATGTAAATAGTTCCTTGCATTAATTCATATCTAATTCATATCCATAAAGTTTATGTGAATTTTTCCCAATACACTTACTTAGAGCAGCAATGATAATGTTACAATATTATCATTAAAAACTTTGGGTAGAATTTAGGATGGTGACTGCGTCCACGCCCACCAAAGATGATCCAATGATCCCTTACTCCCATGATCCCATGATCCCTTACTTAAATTTTCGTTTCCTGGATCCTTCTCATGTCACCCAATTTCAGGGACTCAAGCGGCACTCTACTGGACAGATTGTGGGAGACCTTCCACCATGCCACTGAATGGGCTTATCTGGGCTGGAATGTAGATCTTCTGGGTCAAAGTTGCTTCTGCCAGAAAATCACTGCTGTCTTAACGAACTGCAAAGGAGGTGAATTTCCACTTCCAACCACTTCTCCTGAAGCTCTGTCCTCTAATTCCTCTACCAATACTCTGAGGGCCACCGCAATAGAACTGAGTGATATAGCCAGCCTACATGCCACTCCCGCCACAGTATAAATTATTTTTAAATCTGTATCTATCCTGCGATCCATGGGGTCTTTAAAAGAAATGGAATCCTCGAGCCTTTGCAATGAGGCATCCACCTTAGGATTATGTCCTATAGTTCAGCATCCTTGTAGCTGAAAAGATATAACCTCGAGAGTCTATTGTGAACATTTTGTCTTTTTTTGGCTCTTGCCCATTCATCTTCCACAATCTACTTAATCTTAAAAATGAGAAGGAAGGAAGAAATTGATTTCTTCAAGTCTGGATAGTGTCTGCACTGTTTCTTAGTAGAAGAGGACTCCTCCTGCCACTTCATAGCTTCATTAACTGCCTCCACCAAGGAGGGAATTAAAGTGAAGTCAAAGGTATGAAGTTCTGGTTCAACTCTCCCTCGTAATCTGAGTTCGAAGGCATTGACACTCCAGGCTTCGAATCTTCTGATGCAGATGATGTGGGCCAAGCTGATTTTCTTGAAATGCTTCTCCTATTCTCCCTGACTGCAGCTTTAATGTAAGATTTTACCTGTCGTGCATCTGCCGCATTGTCCTGGGCAGCTTATTTTAAGCAAGATGCGCATATTCATTTTCCTGGCAGTGCTTGAGCTGAAAAGGCCCAACAGTCTTTTTCATCCGACTGGGCTGGTGACAAGGCCCTATAAAAGGAAGAGGACCTTCACCTGTGCTTGCACCCCGACTTGTGCCTTTTGGAGGCTTTTTGCAATGCCAATACCTCTCCTGCTCGGATGAGAGCGACTACAGTGAGGTAAAGGTGAGGGCGACTGGGAATGCCGTTCTGATGGAAGTTTACCCCATTGCAGACAAATTTGCAGATCTGAATTGTCATGCATTGCCCCTTTTTTCTCTTCTGAACTTGGGGGGGGGGGGTTACTTTAACCTATTTGAGGGCATTTATTCCACACAAGGCTCTTCTCTCTGAAAACAGACAGATGTATGTTCTCTTTTAATAAAATAATAATAATAAAAAATACATATATATAATAAAAGACAATATCTTTCCATATGATTCTTATGTGCTACAGGCAGGCAAATGCAGAAATAGGAGACCTGAAACAGTACACATAGTTGCCAGGGTCCCCATCTGATATAGGCTACACACAGCTAGCAGTATGCTGCAAACCGGATTCACCCAGGCAGAGCAGCAAAAAGACAGGCTGAAATGGCATGTACTGAATGCCAGAGGAACGTGGCAGCAGCAGAGACACCAGGGAGGAAAGGAGCATGAAAAAAAGCCGCCCCATTGAATTTCAGTGACTGGCCAATCAGTCACAGGCATCCCGGCAGGTTCGTAAGCAACCCGGCGAGCTGGTTGGCAATAGCGTTTCCTCCACCAATCTCAAGGAGAAACGTCACCCGCCTGACTATCAGCCTCAGTCACAGCCTCATTACGGTACAATACAGTACAAAATAGTTACATTACAGTAAATGTACACCTATACTCAGCAATTTCAGGCATTTTCTGCCTTTTTTTTTTTTTACTTACCAACATGTACTATGCAATATAAATAGAAATATGAATGTTCATGTCTTATATAGCCTAATATATACAGCAAATGAGATACTAAGAAGGCATTGCATGGTTACCTGGACATCTTTCTTTTAAATGTGGAGTCTTCCTCAGAACTGTATTTAAACCTGCCCATTGCCATTTGGACTCTGGAGGAGTTCAGCTGGATTTTATTTACCAGAACTCCTAAATGTGATTCCATCACTTCACCTTAAATATCTTGGGAATGTCTTGGATATCAACCAGTCAAGGAGTTTCTTCCATTGAAAAAGCTTTGAAAACTATGACTTCAGATTAATTTACTGCATGCTCACAAGTGGTTATCCATTCACCACTGTATGTTAATTTTGGGTAGTAACACCACACCAGAATGTTGCACTCCAAGCTAACTTCTGCTGATTGCCAGGAAGTTGTTTCTTACTCTGTACTGGAAAATGATAACAGTGACTGGCAGCCTACACAGCTGGGGAGGAATCTTCAGATCCTTCAGAGTCCCTGGAGCTTGGTGGATTCCTTGCTTCCAGTCAATGTCCTGGAACTCTGAGCAATCAAGTGGCCTCTTTTCTGGACACACCTCCTAGAAGGTCACCCTCTACAAGTACAGTCAGACAATGTCATGGTGGTAGTAAAAATAAACCATCAGTAGGGGACCAAGAGCATAGCGACAGCACTGGAGGCATCTCACATTCTAAGTTGATCCTAAGTTGAACAGCGAGTCACCTGCAGGCCCTTCTGCAGGGGTTGGAAATGGGAAAGCCATCGCATGGTACATGGCTCTCATTTTTCTGCTAGTGGCATCTACCATTTTTAGAAGACCATTTGTCTCAAGGGTCTGATTACCACCTTGATTTACAGCTGCTGGCTACCGTCTTTTATAGTTTGGCTGTTGAAAGCCAAGTGCTGAAGAACATTTTTTTTTTTTATGTTGTCATCCCCATTATGCTTAGGGCTCATAAGGCAATGTCTCATAATATTTATTAGCATACTTGAAAGACATATTTTTCATGATATATATTCCTACGGACATGGCTTCATTCGTTCACAACTTACTATTTCCCTGCTATTTTCCAAGGTGAGGTAGAACAGAGGTTTGCCCTAAGCTCAATTAAAGGTCAGGCATCAGAGTTGGTGGTCATGTTTCAGCATCCTCTAGTATTGCACATCATGCCATTCAAGCCACCATAGTCACTTGGAACACTGGCTTGGTATTGTTGGTGTTGAAAAATGACATTTTGGTGATATTATAGAGATCCTGGAGACACTGCTAGCAGAAAAGTCCATTCCTTTTATAATTTTTAAGCACATAGAGTCTCCAAACTTGTGGTCCTGTTAAAACAACTTACTGTGCTGAGAGTGCTCTCCTTGTGTGCTCCCAACATAGTAGCCGGTGGGTAAAATGCATATTTGTGATCATGAGTTTTCTGATCATCTGACCGATGTTACAGCCAATCACAGCAGTCACAAGACCCTATTTGGCCACCTCCTGGCTTTTAGACCTCTTAAAGGGCCGGAAGGCTGTCGGGGAGAAGTGAAAGTGAAAACTGATCTTTTTTTCACAATGTGGGGTTTTTGGCTACAAGCAGGGGCTGTCCCTTACCTGTATTTTTGTTTTTTTGTTGTACCTAGCATCCTACACTTGCAGGTAGCATTATGGCCAGTAGACAATCCTTTAAAGCAAAGCTTTTGACCTGCAGAGAAAAGAGTTTTATACTGGGTGCAAAAAATCCTATTATTGAACCATGTCTTTAAATGTATATAGAACATTTAATTTAGAATCTTTTGTATATTATTTCAGACTTTGATTTTGGTCCCTTTTGTTAGCCAACATTTTGGTTCATAAACAATTAGAGGTGAAAAAATATAAAATCACTTTATAGATTTTGATCAATGATCCTACAACACGTTAAATGCAGCAACTTCAGTATAATGATAGGGGCAACAAAACATATGTATGAAAACACCTGGTGTCAGCTGCCTCTTTCTGCATAATATTTATATCATAACAGACCCCTGATGTCTTCCCTTTGAGCTTGGAAAGAAACAGAAGAAACAACAGAGCCATTGATCTACTCAACCCTAACCCCTAGCACTAAACTTCAGTTTTACTCTGCAGGAGATTAGTAAACATTAGAGTAATTTTCACTGATCTCTCTGCTCTCCATCCTAAGAAAAAACGGCTAGTAATGAGACCAGCAAAAGAGCAAAAGCCTTGTCACCAGCAATGTAAACAAAGCCTTAACATCAGGGGAGAGATGTAAGCTTTATTAATGGATGTGATTAGCAGCTTGTTAGCCTAAGCATAAGTGTGCTCATGAAGATTTGCATTGGACAAAAAAGGGGATGTTAGACCCATTCTGTTACTGAGAGCTGGGTTGATGTTTAGACACTTTGGAGTTTATTTACTAAAGGCAAATCCACTGTGCACTTCAAGTTGTAGTGCACTACACTTGGAAGTGCAGTTGCGGTAGATCTGAGGGGGACATGCAAGGAAAATAGAAAACAGCATTTTTGCTTGCACGTGATTGGGTGATAGAAATCAGCAGAGCTTCCCCTCATTTCAGATATTTCCCTCAGATCTACAGCGAATGCTTTTCCAAGTGCACTTGCAGTGCAATTGCAGTGCACAGTGATTTGTCTTTGGTAAATAAACCCCAATCTTGTACCTTGTTTAAAAAGAAAAGAGGAGCTAAGACTATACAATGAAGGCTATTAGTATAATGTCTATCAGACTGCATATTTATTTCTTTGGATTGATTTTAGCTTTAAATGTCACTGTATGTTAATCGTACAATATACTGCATGTCGTCTACTTTACAAATATGTTGTACTTTTTTCTTAACAGCTGGCCATTGCGGTTCTCCTGATCCTATTGTAAATGGGCATATCAGTGGGGATGGATTCAGTTATCGAGACACAATAGTCTATCAGTGTAATCCTGGATTTCGTCTGGTGGGCACATCTGTCCGTATATGCCTTCAAGATCACAAGTGGTCAGGGCAAACTCCAGTCTGTGTTTGTGAGTACAACATTTACAACATTACATTAAAGGGACTCTGACCTTGCTCAAAACATTAATATGGAGCCCCTGTGAAGCCCTTTTGGATCCCAGGACAAGACTATACATGGTGCCTTGGCTTCTACCAAAGGCATGATTAAAACAACTTTATTGCCTCCCAAAAACCCAAAGCAGCTCTCTCTGCAGTAGAAAACGTTAAATATTCTACTGTCTAGTTTAAACACCTTTGTCTTCTAGGGCTGCAATCTTTGTCAACATTTTAAGAATTCAACAATTAATGCCTGCATCTCCCACAGCACACTGAGGTTCCTTTCTATGACCCTATGTCATTACAGGATTCATAAATGACATAGGAGCTGGTGGGAGAAACTGTAGCACATGGTGGAGGACATAGGCATTCAGTACTCCCAAACGTGTCAAAAGCTGAAGACTTTGCCAGATGTTGCGGAGTTGGAAAACAGAGGTGTTTGGGTATTGGTAGATGTCAAACCTTTTGTGCCGATTGAAGTTCTGGAATGTTAGAGTTGTATGACAAGGCTAGGGCATAGTGAATGAAAAAAACCGAATGAAAAAACTAAGCCTTGTTTGGCCAGCTTTACAGTTACTTAGCATTTAGCTTGGATGCACTTAACATGAAAAAAATATATTGTTATAGGTTCATTTAAACATTATATTTGTTTGGATATACTGAACAATTAACAAATTACCAATCAGAGAATAGCTCAAGGCAACTCAGGTATTGTGGTGCAAGAACTCTCCAAAGGACATGCATTTTTACCTCACTATTGAACTTAGGTAACCTTCAAAAGAAACAACTTTATTTATAGTTGTGTGCTTTATATTTTTTTCACTTAATCTTTGACTGTATCATACTGCAGGATTTTGCTTTTATCTTGAGCTGTTTGAAAGAGAATTCAATTGGTATTTGTGTGTATCATTTTGCTGTTCTACAGCATTTTATACTTCAACTTTTTTTTTAAGATTTAAGATTCAAGCAATCGATATAATTTCAGAAGAGAGTAAAGTTCACTGAATCTGATTGAATAAGATTGCATATATACATCTGTATGAGCTACGAAGGAAATGTGGAAGCAGTTGCCTGATTGCACTATTTTCTGGGGTAGCCAAGGAGAAAAAAAGATGCATGATTTAACATAAGAATTTAGTGAAAGATAGAGGAGTTAACCGTGTCAGCAGAGTTTTATTTTGCTCCACTGTCAAATCACTTATTCAAATTGCTGTACATAACATCAATTAATGTAGAAATCACACATTAATTAGTGTAAAAACATTATTATGCACTTGAAGGCTAAACAACAGAATCTTATGTGTTACATCTATTACACCCAAAGGGATAGGCAGCACCTAAACTAAGTGAATTAGACCTGAGCTAATTTTCATTTGGGTCATACAGCAATCACAAACTTTAATTAATTGGGAGCTCTTGGGATTAATCGGTTCAATGGTTGAATATAAAATCACCCCAGCATATGGGTAATCCACACATTGGTACAGTGCAGTCGTTATACAGTTACATAAAAATAATAGTTTGCACACACAGAGAAGGAATCTGTCTCCTGTAGGACTATTTTCAAATGCTCCATTTGCTCTGCACTAGTTTGAAACTTTGCTAAACCTGGAATTTTGGAGCAAGTTGTATTAAGGCAAATCATATGCAAATACAAATTAATCACTTAAAATTCAGCATTTATGAATAAATGTCGAACCGAAGTAGCAAAAAAAAAGTGGTAGTTCATGTGAAGTAAATTTGGCTCTCTGTTTTATTAAAAACTTCCAGCCAGCTTCTGGCACTAGAAAAATGTCTGATGCTTTAGGTCTGAAGTGTAGTACTGACATCTATAACTGTGGCATAGTGCTTTGACTTTTAATTGCGTATGTGGTAAGGACCTACTTACAATGAGTATACATTCTTGATGTCTCTACCCTCTATCTCTTTGCCCTAGTCCCAGTAAATAATAAAATGATATAGATTTTTAATGTTAAAGAAGTACGAAGTACTTTTGCAACACTTTTCCTGAGGCAATTGACAGGGAAATGGTAGTCAAAAATTACTGCCTGAGATTAATTGGCTTGATTTACTAAAGTTGTCAGATACCTACGTCCTCTAAAAAAAACTGAGTATTTCATGTGAGCATAGCTTCACTGGCCTAAATAAACATTTTCATCCTCACTTCAACCACTTTGTGTTTGGTTTCCAGAATTTTCGCTGTAACAATAATTGCTAGTAGTAGTAGTAAAAACTTTGAGGGAATTCACTATAAACAAGGGGCAGACCTACAGTATGTTCTTTAGATATTATTTGGGCTTATGAGGTTGTTGGGGAATTGTTTCCAGTTATTAACATAGGGATGCCATTCAATGATATACAGCTTTAGCTTATTTACCTTTTCTGGAGAAATGTTAGCCCTTATAAGTGATCTGCTGCTTAGAATGGAGCTAGGTGTTAGGGGAGGTATTACGATATATCCTTAGAGAACTGAATAGATATATTTGATAACTCTTACCCCATCCAATTAAAAACTAACCACCTTCTCTCCAGTAGAATTTAACCACTTAAGCCCCGGAGGATTTGGCTGCTAAAAGACCAGGGGTTTTTTTGCGATTTTTTACTGCGTGACTTTAACGGACAATTGCGCGGTCGTGCGACGCTGTACCTAAACGAATTTGACGTCCTTTTTTTCCCACAAACAGAGCTTTCTTTTGGTGGTATTTGATCACCTGTGCAATTTTTTGATCATGCGCTATAAACAAAAAAAGAGCGTAAATTTTGCAAAAATAACAATATTTTTCACATTTTTTTATATGAAATTCCCCCAAAAAAAAATGTAAAAATCAAAATTTTTTAACATTTTCTGCCAATTTGTTTTATGCTACATATGTTTGGTAAAAAAAATCGCAAAAAGCGTATTTTGATTGGTTTGCGCAAAAGTTATCGCGTTTACTAACAAAGGGAAAGATTTTTGTCATTTTTGGTGTTTTTTTTTTTAACGTGTAATGGCGGCGATCTGCGATTTTTTTTTTCGGTACTGCGACATTGCGGCGGACAGATCGGACCCTTGACTGACATTTTTGACACTTTTGGGGGTACCAGTGACATTACTGCAGTAATCAGTGCTATACATATGCACTGTTACTGCAAAAATGACACTGGCAGGGAAGGGGTTAACTTTATTGGACAGGGAGGGGTTAAGTGTGTCCTAGGGGCGTGTTTCTAACTGTGCAGGGACATTGCTATTGGTGTAAAAGCAAAGATCCACGGTTCTACATAGTAGAACGGTCAGATCTTCACTTTTACACAGGGAGAACTGACAGGCAGCTTGTTTACACAAGCCGCTCTGTCTTTCTCCCTTCACAGGAGCGATCGCAGTGTGACTGGCGGACATCGAGTCCGCCGGTCACACGCACTGACTTGTCTGTGAACGAGCCGCGGCGGGCGCGCGCCCGCCCGCAATTGGCTCGCAAGTCAGTGACAGGCGAGTGACGTACCGATACGTCACTCTGCCGGGCGGGGGCTGACCGCCGCAGTATATAGTCGTGCGGCGGTCGGCAACCGGTTAATAGACCAAAGACTGTGAGGTTGATTTACTAAAGACAAATAGGTTATTCGCTTTACAAGGGAATATTCTCTTAGTCTACTGAATGTGGTGAAAATTCACTTTGCAAAAAATACCTAGTCACGTGCAAGAAAAAAAAAAGCTTACTTGTGCATGATTGACTGATGGAAGATAACAGAGCTATACCTAATTAATTAAGTTATATGAAAATTATCTTGCAAAGTGAATAGCCTTAAAAGCGGTTTGAACCCAAAAAAAAAAAAAAAAAACAAGCTGTTCCTGTGTCCCCCTATGTGAACTGACAATGGTAATCATGGCTGCTGATCCATGGTACCTGTACTAAGTTTACAGGCCCCTGTTATCCCACAGTTTATAACTCCCCCCTCCCTCCCTGCCTGTTTGCTCATTCTGTGTAGTGAGAGACGATCTCCTCCCCTCTCCTCCTGGCGCTTTTTCCGCTGCAATACATAACCCCAATACTTGTATCTTCTCTGTTTTATGACGATCTAAAGTACAGTGTGTCCATTTTTTAAAATCATAATCCTAAATACCTCCTTTCACAGCTCCGCTTTACGGTCCGTGACCTCCCTCTGTTGGCTGGTTGACATCAAAGGGGAATCCCAGCCCCTCCCACTGCTCTCCTTAGATCGGGGAAGGAGAGCAGAGGGGGATTACATAACTATAGAGCGGGGGTGTGAGAAAAGGTATTAAGGATTATAATTTTAAAAAAAACAGACACACCATACTTTAGATCTTCATAAAACAGAGAGGATTCAAGTAATGGTGTTATGTGACTTAACAACCACTTTAAGCAAAGTAAATATGAGTATGTCAACCACTGTAAATCAATATGCAGTATTTTTCTTTAAGTGAGTGGGTGAAAAACAGTTTAACTCTTTCTTGGAAACCTGGAATTTCTTTTTTTTTTTTAAATATGACAATTGTTAACAGCTTTTGTCCTACAAGCTTATTTTTTGCAAAAAAAACTGTATCAGTCGATAGCCCTCTGTTTACTCTGTCAACATAAGAATCTAGCATAATTTATGAGCAGCTTCACATTTTCTATTATTTGGTTGACTACAATGAAATTAAAATGCAAAAACATAAATCAGCTTATATGTAATTTATTTATGCACGTCAAACACCATTATTCACTGGTATGTTATAAAATTATAATCAATCATAATGTCTTAAAAAGGTCATATGACTGCACTGATACTCAAGATTTGAGCAGAGGTTGTCACACCTAAACCTTTCTTTTTTAGCTACAAGGATCTGCAGTCAGATTTCACAAAAAGGACAGGACATAAACTGACAGTGTACAATTTCACTGAGTGTCAAAGTATGAATACTTAATGAATGGCTATATTCTATAAGAATGCAAGCGTTCTTTTTTCTTGTTACAGCTATAACTTGTGGTCATCCTGGAAATCCTGCCCATGGAATTACCAATGGAAGTGAATTTAATTTAAACGATGTTGTTAACTTCACATGTAATCTAGGTTATGTGCTTCAGGGTTCGTCTCAAGCACAATGTCGCAGCAATGGTATGTGGAGCGTCCCTCTTCCATATTGCCGAGGTAAGATGTTCTCAGTATAAATCTTCCTAAAGAGTCACTCCAACAGAAATTGATATTATAGTTAATGATAGATACAAATATAGATTCACATTAATATTCACTTACAAAAATGTTGCAATATAGGACACTCTCTAAGTTTATGTTTTATTGCACAGAGTCCACCTCATGCTAAAGCCAGGTACTGGAATATCCACTTGGTGTTCATGTAGGTTAGTTGATACATTTCATTTATGCAAAGTGCAGGATGAGCTGGACATGCAATAGCTAGCGTAAGTGGAGGCTATAAGTAAAATCCACACAGCCAAAATAGCAGGCAGAAAATAAAACAATAGGTCTAACAGGGTCAAAAGGATAACCAAAGCCACACAACACTAAAACCGCCAAAGATAGTGTGCAACAACATTGGTATACACCCTCTACAAGCACTTAGCACATAGTCCATTCTGAACTTATTGCACCAAAGCCATCATTGTATTAATTCCACTTTTGCTCAGGGAGTAAACCAAACATCCTCCACACTTGTATTATAACTTGCAAACTAGTGTCATTCCAACCAGAAGCACCGGGATACTAATAATTAAGCACTTCCTACAAACCAACATACCTGTACATCGGCTTGAAGAAGTGGTTGTACTGGGTTGATGCCTACAGCTAGAGACATCACCCAGTAATGTTTTTTAGAGCAGAGTGGTCAGCTTTCTGATGATAACAATACGGCTCAGCAGCCACTCGGCCGTTATCATAAGGAGTGAGAGGGGATGTACCCCCATCCCACCGGTAGACCCGAGCAACCAGCCGACACATCCCCCGGCTGGTCAGAGTCCTGAATGAACTTGGATTTAGCTTTGATCGGCTCTTCAATGAAGTAACCCGGAAGCGACATGACAACGTCACTTACAGTTTACTCGGCTGCTAATGGTGCCGATTTTTTAAAAATGACAGCATTAAAAAATGCAAATGTTGGTGTTTTGAATACTTTTAAGTGCAAATGGAGGGATTTGAGGTCTTTTAGACCCCAGATCCCTCCACAAAGAGTACCTATCACTGCCTATTACTATCACAAGGGATGTTTACATTCCTTGTGGCAGCAATAAAAGTGATTGCGCTTGCGCACCAACGAAAACACATATTTAGGTGGCACTTGCAAATGTAAACGGTGTTCAAATCACAGATGTTAGGTATCGCTGGATCTTGAGAGCGAGACCAATAATTCTAGCAATAGACCTCCTGTGTAACTCTAAACTGGTAACCGTTAAAAATGTTTAACGCGTCACCTATGGAGATTTTAAAGCACCGTTGCTTGTCGCCAATCCATGAGTGTGCACAATTTTAAACTGTAACATGTTAGGTATCTATTTAATTGGTGTTGACATCATCTTCCACACTATACAAAAAAATTGGGCTAACTTAACTTATTTATTTTTTTTACTGTTTAGTTAAATTTTTTTTTAATTTTAAATTCAAAATAAATTTAGAATTAAAATTCATTAAAAATTGAATTATGTGAAGTGTATTTTTTCCAAAAAAATTGTGTTTAAAAGACTGCTGCGCAAATACTGTGTGACATAAAATACTGCAACGACCGCCATTTTATTCTCCAGATTCTTTGCTAAATTTATATATATATATATATATATATATATATATATAATGTTTTGGGGTTCTAAGTCATTTTCTAGCAAACAATACTGATTTTAATTTGTAAACAGCATGTGCCATAAATAGGCCTGGTCCTTAAGTGGTTAGGGCAGCAGGTGGGTTCCTCACAGATACAATTCATCCTTCAGCAAAGGTGTAATTGATGAGGGTATAAGACATCATCTCCTGCATTCCCACTGGAATTATTAAAGACCATGTTTCTCTTAAAACAGTGGCCAGTGTGGTCACAATACAAATGTGCTGTAATGTGACTAATTGCTTTGCTGGGTAACTGGATAACAAAAATGTACTTTGATCAACCATTTACTTAATATGATTAGAAGAAATCTCCTGTCCTGTAAAGGAACCTGGGTCCTAATAGTTTTAAAGCTAAATGTAGGTATGTAAAAATGTAAAAGCATTGGAGATGGTTTATGTACTTGGCTAAACTCTAGTTTAATAAACTGTGTATTTCATCTATTCCAAAGTCTTACAAGAAGTTTGGTGTATTATCAGTTCTCATGTTGCTTTATAACTTTCCAAAAATGAGATAATAGTGTCTGGTTTATCGTTTTGTATCTTCCAATATTATATATTTCAAAAGGCAAAACCTTTCTTACCCTGCCCTATCTAGCTTTAATCTATCTTCATTTGTGTAGAGTACATCCCCTTTCACTATAAAGGAAAACCAAGGATCCTCTTCCAATTTTCAGATTATTGTCAGCCCTCCATAGCTCCATGAGGAGAATTGAGTTAGTCACTAATGGAAATGCATATATTTCATGTCACAGGATCATTGATAAGAAGCCTATTTTCTAGAAATTTGGTTCAAATGTTGCTTGGTAGAGAGAAAGTTTCAGAAGATGAGTATCAGCAATCTATTTGTGGTTGCGTGTGAGCTTTTATCTTCTTGATTTTAAGATGTGTTTTATTTGCTTATATTGAATTGTTAGGTTTCATCTATATGGAAATGTTAGAAAGGATATGTCTGAAGTGCTTACTATTTCAAATAGTTTTTCAGATATCTGGGTCATTGAGAAAAGGTTTCCCCTTTAAGCTTTAGTACACATTTATTTATGCTTGCATCAAGATCTATGCATTCGGTTATGAACTATTTAAAATTAGTGGTATTTAAAGAGAGGTCTCCTTAATACGTTTGTGGAGATCTGGACCTGTACACGCTGTTGAAGTCATCTATTTAAAGTCCCGTATAAATGTAAGGTACTTTAGAAATGATTAGCATAAAATGGGCATGGAACAGATACTTACACAGAACAACAACTCTCCTCCCTTTTAAAAACCTTTTAAACTTTTTAACCACTTCAGCCCCAGAAGGTTTATCCCCTTTATTGACCAGGCCATTTTTGTGATTCAGCACTGCGCTACCTTAATGGAAAATTGCAAGGTCGTGCGAAACTGTACCCAGATATAATTGATGCCCTTTTTCCCCCCACAAATGGAGCTTTCTTTTGGTGGTATTTGATCACTTTCAATTCAATTTTTAGATTTTGCGCTATAAACAAAAAAAGAGTGACAATTTTGAAAAAAAAAAAAAAACGCCATATTTTTTACTTTCTGCTATAAAACATTCCCAATAAAAAAAATGTTAAAAATTACATTTTTTATCAGTTTAGGCCAATTTGTATTCTGCTACATATTTTTGGTGAAAAAAATCCCTAAAAGCGTATTTTAATTGGTTTGCGCAAAAGTTATAGCGTTTACAAACAACGGGATAGATTTCCGGGCTTTTTATTTATTTATTTTTTTATTAGTAATGGCGGCGATCAGCGATTTTTAGTAGGACTGCGACATTGCGGCGGACAGATCGGACCCCTAATTGACATTTTTGACACTTTTTTTGGGACCAGTGACATTAATACAGTAAAAAAAAAAAAAATGCTTGTGAGACAACACAAATTATAACATTAATATAACATTAACAAATTATAACATTTACAGTATACTAGCTATATGAGCAGAAGAACACGACTAGTACGCACATGCATGGTCATTCATTACACATTAGAAATCACATAGACACAGTCCACATGGATGGTTCTCTCTGTTCATTATGAATATGTGTATGCTTGTATATTTTGTATTTTAGGGACAATGTTCTACCTTGCTTGATCTCCATTAAATATGTTCATCTATTTTACTTAGTTCCATTACAACATGCCCATGCTTATGATAATTAACTTGTACAGACAGATTTTTAATTATTAACCATGTTTTCTTCACTTTCATAAGGACATGTGTAATAATACTAGTTACAAGTAGGGATGTGCTCTGTGTTCGACTCAAACATCTGCTGTTTGTGTGTTCCCTGAACACACAAGCAAATGGGGTGCTCGGTGGGAAGTTTGCCCATCGATGAGCACCCCATAATGCACTGCACTGTTGCAGTGCATTGATTGCTGATGATTGGCCAAAGCATGCACCTGACCTGTGTGCTTTGGCCAATCACAGCACAATGTACTGTGAAAGCCATTAATGGTCAATTATGGCTCAGGGGCTAAGCCCACGCCCCACACTATATAAGGCTGCTGCTTACACAGCAGCTGTGTATAGTATGTGACAATAGAGGTTAGGCAGGTAGTTAGTGGATAGTCAGTTCAGTCAGTTTAGTGCAGTCAGTCTAGTGTACAGGCATACTACACTTTTAAAATGTATTGCTATGTTTTAGTCCTGGGTCCCCTCTCAGTGCTCTCCAAGTTTTGTGTCCCTGTCACTTATGGTTCATGAGCAGTGCTATGTCAAACTGACCAATATTTCCCATAGATGCCAATGTTAAAGACAGGGAGCAGTGCCATGTCAAGCTGACCAAGATTTCCCATAAACCCCAATGGGCACTGAAAGCTAAAAATTGTTCTGGGCAGGAAGGGGGTGAAAGTGCCCTGTATTTAAATGGTTAAGGGGAACCCTATGATAGAATTTTTTTTAAAACGGTGTGCCCCCCCCCCCGAAATCTATACCAGGCCCTTTAGGTTTGGTATCGATTTTAAGAGGAACTCCACACCAAAAATTTTACAAAGAAAGGGCGTAGGTTACCCCCCAAAATCCATACCAGACCCTTACCTGAGCAAACAGCCTGGCAGGCTAGGAAAGGGGTGAGGATAAGTGAATGCCCTCCCTCTCCTGAACCATACCAGGCCACTTTCTCTCAACATGGGGGGGGTGCCCCCCAAAGTACCTTGTCCCCATGTTGGTGGGGACAAGGACCTCTTGCTGACAACCCTGGGCTGTGGTTTTGGGGGTCTGCAGTTGGTGGGCTTATCGGAGTCTGGAAGCACCCTTTAACAAGGGGGCCCCCAGATCCCGGCCCCTCCCCGTGTGAACTGGTATCCAGTATATCATACACATACGCATTCACCAAAAAAGTGTAAAAACCACAGGAAACATCAATCATGATGCCCGCTGACCCGAAAAATAGAAAATAATAAAAAAAAAACGCTTCTCCTCTTAAGACGCTACAAACCACCATCTGCCCGGCTACGTCACCCCGTGGCACCGCCCCTTATGATGTCACATGATGCCACGTAACATCAGAAGTGGGCGGTGATGTAGTCGGGTGGCCCTGCCCTTTGCCTATAAAGGAAGAAGTGGTTGTACCGGGGTGAACTGTCAAAGCTAAAGCTAAAGATCGGGCATATGGTGGGTAGCCTCTTTTTAATTTTTTTTCTATTTTTCGGGTCCGGAGGGCATTTTTTAAAGCGGAGTTCCGGGCACAAAAAAGATTTTTTTTTTTTGTGCCCCTCCGCTAGGTATGCCTCACCTGAAAAGGAATTGGATAGTTATTTTTTTTTTGTTTACTCACCTTTTTATTGAAGATCGTAAATACTCACCTATGACAGCTTCCTCCTCCAGCGCCGAGGCTCACCCCGTCACTTCCTGCCTCGCGATGATTCCTGGGAGCTAAACGTCATAGCTCCCAGGAATCAATGCGCCGCACCGGCCCCGCTCGTCATTTCCGGGGCGACGCCGCATTCCCCTGCTAAACAGCTTCTGGGCATGCCCAGAAGCTGTTTAGGAATGCGGCGCCGCACCGGAAGTGACGAGAGGGGCCGGTGCAGTGCATTCTGGGACACGAAGATGCGGAAGAAGACAGAGAAGAGGACCGCGCCGGCTTCAGCTGCCCACAACCGAGATGGAAACGCTGTGGAAGAAAATTTCTAAGTAAGTATTTCTTCTTACAGGTAAGTGCGAACCGGGACAGATCAGAGGCTAGCCCTTGTGGAATGTGCTAGCCCTGACTGTCCCGGGGGTATGTTCAGAAAAAAATCGTTTCTCTGCCCGGAACTCCGCTTTAAGGATGGATTTACATTAAGGGACACTATTTTTTTTCTTTTTAATAAAGGACTTGTCAAAAACTGTTTCCTGTTTTTACTTTTTTACAATTTTTTGGTGAATGGGTACGGGTACAATTTACCCAATACCCATTCACATGGGGGGGGCCGGGATCTGGGGGCCCCCTTGTTAAACCTGCCAGGACTGCATGCTCAGATAAGGGTCTGGTATGGATTTTGGGGGGACCTCATGCTGTTTTTTTGTTTTTTAATTTTGGCATGGGGTCCCCCTTAAAATCCATGCCAGACCCAAAGGGCCTGGTATGGACTGGGGGGGGCCTACACCATTTTTTTTATCTGTATTGCCGGGAGCCGACCATACATTACAGCCATGAGAAAGTTTAAATGACATTTTTTCCTTTAGAAAGGTCAGTTTTGCTGCAGCAGGCTCCATGTGCCACTTTACAGGCATATTAAGGGGACCCCCCAGGCACGATATTGAAAGGAACTTTTCATTTTTATTGTTTCACTTTAAGCATCATTAAAATTTCTGCTCCTTTTAAAACTATAGGTATATTTTGCAATAATACATGTCCCCCAGGGCAGTACCCGGGTCACCATACACTTTTTATGGCAATAACTTGCATATGAGCCTTATAAAGGAGGACTTTTGATTTTTCATGTTCATGTCCAATAGACTTTAATAGAGTTTGCATGTTCGTTAGAACTTTTTCCCTGTTCGAGATGTTCTGGTGCAAACCAAACAGGGGGGTGTTCAGCCCATCCCTAGTTACAAGAACTAATTACGTACATGTGCTAGATGCTAAAATAGTTCACTTTTATTGAATATCCTTAAGAATATCATTTTAGATTGTGTGATTTTATACCGATGGATCTACAACAATTGTGATTGATGTTAGTCACCTGCCTCTATGCCAGTATGCTGAAATTTTCCTCATGTACGAAGGAGGTTGTAGCTACTTTTAAGCACTCTGGGCAATTGATGTTGATTTGGCTACCTCTAGGATCTGACATACTAAAATGTACAGCACAGTGAGGTTAAGTGATCCAGGGCCAGGTTTAATAAAATGGTAAAAGTGAGCTAAAATTAACCTGTGTTTATTTCAAAAAGGTTATTCTTTAAGTTATTAGATATTTGAAGAGAGTGTAGATTCACTTCCATTTTATTAATTCTGACATACAACCTGCTTGTTTTACTGTTCTTCACCATACTTTAGTAAATCAGACCCTGCAATGTATGTGGGTTCTGTATGTCATTTTACTCTACAGAATAGGTAAAAATGTTTAATAGAGAAGCTGTTGCAGCACAATTTTGAGAATGTTCATGTGAGTTAGAAAGGAAGAAGCCAAGAAAAACACAGCTGTGCAAAGCAGCAAAGTGAGAATGATTTAGAAGGATCAAACACACACTTTTAAGGCACTCAACACATGTATATTAACACCAAAGATTTTTTGTTATAATGTAATTAATAAAATGAAAACTGAGATAAAATAATTCTTTAGACAAAATTGCATTTGAATGTCAAACTCATCCAAACAGCTTGTCTCATCCCCTATATGCTGTATATTATCACATATTCAGTATTAGATCTGTGATACAGGGTAGCATGAACATATTGTTACCCGAACAATATGAGAGTTACTTCATCTCAGACAATATTTGGGTTAATAATGAGAGTTCTATGACTGTGAATGAAAACTTTAACACAGCAATTATTTATTTGTATATAGGTTGAAAAGCCTACTTAATTTACAACAATCCAACTATTGTACATACTACAAAATGTAAAATATTCCTAGTTTAACTGAACAAATACAATGCATAGAGTATAGACTCATATACACACACACTATGACCGACACAAATAGAATATGCAATGTACCCTTACTCCTTCATAATTACCCTTGGTGCGTCCTCTTGCTTTCCCATGCCAAACAGGAAGTCACTCTCTCTCACCGAATCTAATATAGACCCATCTCCCATAGCCTTGTATGGGGCAATTCTCATTGGTTCAGCTATCATGCCCTATCCCTTCCTCTGGGCGTATCTCGTTCAGGATAGGACCATTTCCCCCTCCCATAGTTACGCCTCTTTCTAACCACTCCTTTCTGTTGGTGGGGGGGGGGGGGATTATTCATAACTGCGGATTAGCTCTGAAATTGCTACTTAAGATATGCAATATTTATCTTTGAGGCCTGTGGCCCACCCCTCACCAGATGGCTTATCCTCATTGCATATCTTAATGAGAGTCTTTTGATATGGAGGGATACCAATCAGGGCGGGCATGTCAGTCTATTCATCCTAGCTCATTGGCCCCAGAATGTATAGTTCCCAGAGATGTAATCGCAGGGTGACACCATGAGGCACATCCACTGGCTCCCTCCCGGCTACTCGACAGCTCAAATTCAAACAGACTAGATAAAAAGGTATTCACTTTATGTGTTTACATGTAAACAGCCAGCTGGCCTTTTAAAGGAACGTGTTACCCTGGGTTCATTGATTACTAAAACCGGTCCGTCTGGCTCACGCAAATTATATATCTACAATAAATTCCAAGTATGAGTTTGCCATCAAAAATGTGTACATTTACTTTCATTAATATATATTTACAATTACTGATGGAGTTTTATACATAAACCCCTCATCATCACAACACGGTAAGGGAGATTACGCCTAAACTCCATATGGCAACAATATCTTTTAGTGAGTTTCCTGTATATTGAGGTGTGTAGCTTTTCAACTATACCAAATGCAGACTCTTTGGATATAGCACAAACAACATACAACCAATACAATATCTACACTTCCTTCTATCTATGACATCCAGAATTCCATCCCAGGTACCCCATCTGAACCTTACTGAAAATGTGGAAATAAGAAAGGAACACAAAATCATCACTTTGTCAAATCACAAACTTTCTGAACCAGAAATAACAGTCCTCTCCAATGCCCTAACATTCTGCCCAACCACCCAATTTGACAATATACAGTAATTCTCAGATATGGAGGATTTCTTTAGGAGAATAGGGCTCAAAGAATAGTTTTATAGAAATAAAAGCAATCCTATGATAATAAAATGTGACAAAAAGAAAAAGAGTAGCAACTTCACATCTCCAAAAGGATGTAACCCCAAATTGGATGCCTATATTTACAGCTTCAGACTATGAGTTACATCCCTGATATGTTACTTTATACAATTTTAAACCACTGGAGCAAAAAGCTAAACTCAATTCAGGCAATAATCAGGCTGTAATCATAAAACCAGAAAAGAAGGGGGAGCAATTGTTGTGAGGGATACAAATAAATACATACAAGAAGGCCTGAAGCAACTGACAAATGCTACTTACAACAATTAGATTATGATCTGACCCAGGATTTTACTCAACAATTTAAAGGTCTCATGAAAAAACAACCAACCCACCTACATTAGGAACATATTAGTGCAATTCCAGATATTTAAGAAATTGTGGGCTCTACAAGATCCACAAGCCAGGAAAAACAGGCAGAACCATCATAAAAGTATTAACACACTTACTGAATGAATCTCAGGCCTTGTAGAAAAAATTATTAAAATAAATTCACCTGCACTTTAGGTATCAGAAAGTACACTTGATAGAAGCAGCTATCACAATTTGTTGGTAAGGCTCGATTAAAATCTATGCATGTTGCTTTTAAACATTTCATCAGTGCTTTTTGCTGTGCTTTCTGTGTTTTTTTTAACAGCATTTATACCACAATTTTACTGCGAATTGCGCTTTGCCTTTTTTTTTTACATTCACTGTATATATCCAGTTGCTAAGAAGTGGGCTGGGAAGCTGGCCGTCGCATCCTTAACATCCAATAAGTCATCAGCTGTCAGCGGGTGCGCACTGACAGTTAAATGTAAAAAAAAAGAATTGCCGGCAAAAAGAATTTGTGAAAAAAAAATGTAATGGAGTCCTCCCCCAGGTCAATGCCAGGCCCTTCAGGTCTAGTATGGATTTGGAGGGGACACCCCACTCCAAATTTTTTTAAATAAAAATAGCGTGGGGTCCCCTCCAAAACCCATACCAGACCCTTATCCGAGCATGCAGCCTGGCAGGTCAGGAAAGGGAGGGAACGAGCGACCTCCCCCTGCACCATACCAGGCCACATTCCCTCAAAGCACCCCAAAACACATGTTGATGGGGACAAGGACCTCCTCCCGACAACCCTGGGACTGTGGTTGTCGGGGTCTGCGGGTGGAGGCTTATTGGAATCCGGAAGCCCCCTTTAACAAGGGGCCCCAAGAAACCGCCCCCCTTGTGAATGAGTATAGGGTACATCCTACCATTACCTATTCACCAAAAAAGTAGTGTAGTGTGACAAAAGACAATTGACAGTTTTTGACAACTCCTTTATTAAAAATGTCTTCTCCCTCGCCGCTCTTCTTCTTTCTCCGGTCTTCTTCTTCCCCGCTTCTTCCCTCGCTCTTCTTCCTTCTTCGGTCTTCTTCTTCACCCACTTCTTTCTCTGGTGTTCTACTTCACCCACCGCCGCTCTCGGCGCCAACCCGCTGAAAATAAAAAAAACCCTCCTCAGACGCTGCGCCCCGCCGGTCTGTTTACACCGATACCACACATTTCATATGTAATTATGGGGCATGGCCATCAGATTGCATCATTCAGAGACCCTACCCCCTTGTGACATCACCGACCCATCATGCCCCGGATGGTGACATTCACAAGGGTGCAGGGTATATGAATGATGTCATCTGCAGCGTCTAAAACTTTTTCTCTGGCAGTGGCGCCAGAGAAGAAGAACACCGGAGAAAGAAGAAGACCTGAGGAAGAAGCGGAGGAAAGAGAACACCGGAAAAAAAGAAGACTGGATAAAGAAGCGGGGGGAAGAAGAAGACGGAAGAAGAAGAAGAGCAGGGGAAGAAGACATTTTTAATAAAGGACTTGTCAAAAATTGTCGATTGTATTTTGTCACACTACACTACTTTTTTGGTGAATAGGTAGGGGTACGATGTACCCCATACTCATTCACATGGAGGGGGGCTCTGGGGCCCCTTTCCGGATTCCGATAAGCCCCCCCACCCGCAGACCCTGACAACCACAACCCAGAGATGTCGGAAAGAGGCTCTTGTCCCCATCAACATGGGGACAAAGTGCTTTGGGGTGGGGTGCCCCAAAGCACCACACCCCCCATGTTGAGGGCATGTGGCCTGGTATGGTTAAGGAGGGGGGGCGCTCACTCGTTCCCACCCTTTCCTGACCTGCCGGCTTCATGCTTGAATAAGGGTCTGGTATGGATTCTGGGGGGGGGGCGCACCGTTTTTTTTTTTGGCAAATGTTTCCAACCATCAAAATGGCCACGGTCCTCATGCGTAATGATGTCACACATCCAAGTTCCACCCAATGCGTTTCATCATCACGAGGCGTCATCTTTTGTAGAAAAAGTGTTAAAACCATTAGTCACAAATACTGCTAGTTTCTTGCCAGATACAACTGATTTTCTAAACGAGATCAACAATATACAGCAATTGCCACCAAACACACTTCTAGTGACTATGGATGTAGAATCTCTGTACAGTACAGACTGAGATTGCTGCATGTCACAGATTTTTACCATCCTCACCAAACCTCAGATACATCACTGAGAATGTAGCACAACTCACTGAATTCATTCTAACTCACAATGACTTCACTTTCAATAATGCAATCTATTTCCAGGGTACTGGTACTACTATGGGGGTTAAAATGGCATACTAATATGCAAACCTCTTTGTGGCTGACCTGGGGGACAAATTCATTACCAGCATGCAACAAAAACCATATAGATACTATCCCTATCTTGATGATATTTTCATCATATTGATAGAAGCAGAAGTAAATCTAAAAACATTTTACCCAACACATTTCACCCATCAATCAAACTAAAATTAGACTATTCAAGCACACGTCCACTTCCTGTACACCCCAGTATACATTAGGGATAACAAGCCACACACCTCAATAAACAGGAAATCCACTGATAGATGCAACTCCACAGTTTGCATCATGGCTACAATCACCTCAAGCAGACCTACATTTGTCAAAATCCAACTAAAATTTAGGTAATACATTAATAATGGATGTAAGTTTTTTGGGGGGCTCATTTTCTTGGAAATGACAACCATATCCCTGCAGGCTTATAGACTAATATCACTATAAACAGGGACTGTATTAAAAAAAAACACTAGATCACAAACCTGGCGTGCTAGGTTGGAAGATCTGTGAAGGGAAAAACAAGCCATTTCACACAATTTTTTTCAAATAAATATTTTTAAAAAACAAAATAGCCAACAGATTAGCATGAGCAAATCAATTTAAATGCCAGTGTTGTGTATTTGAAGAAAACATGTAGTAGGTGCATATAGATGCTGACTCATGTTTCAGGAAATGCTAGCTGTTTGGCTTCCAAATCCTTAAATTGCCTCTGAGATACTTGAAAAAAAAGTATGCAGATCAATAAGTTCTGACTTCACTTTGACTTTCTAAGCTATATACTTATTTTTTGGCCAGTGGCTCAGACATCCAAGACAGACAGCCAAGCAACTAATATTCTTAGCAGGAGGTCAGCGATGCTAGCCTCTGTACATCTCGCTACAGATTTCCTTTAGAATAAGCTTCTCTCTAATTATGTTGATGCAGAAAAATCTTTCAGATGTAGAAAGCCCTGTACATGCATCAACTGTGAAAAGAAAAAAAATGAAAAATGGGATATTTTGAGAAGCAAGAATATCTATTCCCACCTATGGGAAATGTTCTGACTCGGACATCATTTATGTTTCACGTTTTAGAGATATTCAGGGCTTTATCTTCAAAACAGATATATAATCCACTTTAATTGAAGGCTATTGAAAAGCAGAGATTGATTTCTTTGAAGATTTTCTTTTTCAGAAAAGTACCACACAGATAAATGGTGTCACTGTGATAGACAGAGACATGGCTAAAAATATCCCACAGAAACATGGCAGCTTTTTTATTATAATACTGCTTTACATTTCACACTATACCTGCTCTAGGATTTATGAATTCACCGGTACACAGCAGCTCAATACTCTTGCACTGCTGGCTTCTTCTGTAAAAGAAGTGTATATAAGCCTGTTAAATGAATATTTGTTATTATGTGTAAAAACTGATACTATTTAATAATGTTGTAAAGACTCACAAACAGTTGTGTGCATTAACCTATAGCAATCTGAAATCAGATTTTATGAGTCTAGTTAACCAACAAGAGTAGACTATATGATATATAACTATTATTATTTTTACCAAGCCATTTGATAAAATATAATATACGATGAGCAATCTAAAATATACTGTATGATAATGTGTGTTTATGTTAACTTGCATTTACTTCATTAATACTAACAGAATGTCTTATCTCATCCATACATTTATTTCAAGCTTTTCTCCACACATTGAACATGTGAGCTCAGAAATGTAAGCACAAGTAGAAAATCTAAATTTTACTGTAGCCAATTACAACTCATTCCTAACACGTGTCCCCACCCTTGCATCATCTTACTTTCTCCCAGTAATACTTAATCACTTGCCGACCGCCCGTTGCAGATATACTGCGGCAGGCTAGCCCGGCTGCGCGAATCACCGTACCTGTACGTCACTTCTCCGGAAGCTGATCTGCAGGGCTGGCTGCCGCAATTGCCGCCGGGCACCCGAGATCACTCCCCGGGAAGACAGAACTGCAGTCTGCTATTGTAAACACGGCAGACCGTTGTTCTGTCAGCAATTAACACAAGGCTCCTGTGTTCCTCCTATTTAGGAACATAGGTCCCTGTGTAATTCCATAAGCCCACCCCCTCACCGTTAGAAAACACCTCCTAGGCATACATTTAACCCTTTTATCACCCTGGTGTTAACCCCTTCCCTGCCAGTGTCATTAGTACAGTAACAGTACATATTTTTGGCACTGATTACTGTAGTAATGTCACTGCTCCCCCCAAAACTGTCAAAAAATGTCAGTTAGGTGCCCGATCTGTCCGCCACAATCCCGCTAAAAATCGCTGATCACCGCCATTATTAGTTAAAAAAAATTTTGTATAAAAATGACATAAATATTTCCCCTAGTTTGTAGACGCAATAACTTTTGCACAAACCAATCAATATACATTTATTGGTATTTTGTTTACCAAAAATATGTGTCAGAATACAAATTGGCCTAAAATGATGAAAAGATTTGATTTAAAAAATGTTTTAGTTGAGAATGTTATATAGCAGAAAGTAAAAAACAGTCGCTCTTTTTTTCTTTATAGTGCAAAAAAATAGAAATTGCAGAGGTGATCAAAGACCACCAAAAGAAATTGCTATTTGTGGGAAAAGGACATCAATTTTAATTCGGTACAGCATCGCACGACCGCACAATTGTCAGTTAAAGTAACGCAGTGCAGAATCATAAAAAAATGGCCTGGTCATTAAGGGGGTAAAACCTTCTGGTCCTTAAGTGGTTACCCTAACCCCTAAAGTTAACCCTTTAGACTTAACCCCACACAACAATGAAACTCACCTAACTCTGAAAAAGTGCTCATCCTGACCCTACTATTTAACTCCCTAACACCTGGCAGGCTGGCACTGGCAGCAAATATTTTATTCAAATCGGGATTTCTTCTGCAAATAGGCTGGCATCAGAGTCAGACAATTACCAAAACCAATCTCATTAGACACAAGATCAAAAAATTAGGAAAAATAAGGTTTTCTTTTGTAAATAGGCCTGGCAGTGGCATCAGATCAGACAATTAACAAAAAACAATCTCATCAGACACATGACATGACCAATTCAAATAAGGATTTCTTCTGCAAATAAACTGGCACTGGCAGCAACAATTTTATTCAAATCAGGATTTCTTCTACAACTAGACTAGTACTATGCCTGCCACCAGTGACAGCCAGGCCAGCCTATTTGCAAAAGAAATCCTGATTTGAATTAAATTGTTGATGCCAGTGCCAGCCTGCCAGGCTATTTGCAGAAGAAATCCTGATTTCTTTGAATAAAATTGTTGTTGCCAGCCCATCCTATCTGCAAAAGAAATCCCTAAGTAGAAGTCACTCCTCTCTCGTGTCCTCCATTTACTTTGGGTGTGCTGTGCGAGTGTGCGGTGTGGCTGCAGAGTGTTTCCCCTGCACTCTTATAAAACCACAAGGCGGGCCCCTCTGCAGAGTCACTTGACCCCTTTTTCCACCCCCCTGAGCTTCACACATTACTTGGATTGGCTGGTTTGAATAGAAACACTGGGAAGGGGGTGGAGCGAGCGAGCTAGAGAGGACCCACTTCTGCTTGATATTGACGTGAAAGAAGCGGGAACATTTGACTGTTTACTTGTCCGGCTCCGCGGCCAATCAGCCTTCTGCTCAGGGCCATGGAGGGGGGACTCACACCCCCCCTGAGCAGAAGGATGATTGGCGGTGGAGCCAGCTGCAGTGAGGGAAGTCAAGTCCACAGTCAAGTAAGTGTTCCCCACGCTTCTTCACGCGTCACATCACGATATCAGGCAGAAGGGGGTCCCTCTGCTCTGCTCCACCCTATTCGTTACCAGTACCACCCCCTGAGGCCTGGCTGTGCAGCATTGTTCGGCCGCGCCGCGGAGCTGGGCTCAGCATCAGCCCACTGCCCGGCTGACAGTGCCGTATCTCAGTGACAGAATATATATACAGTGCCTTGCGAAAGTATTCTGCCCCCTTGAACTTTGCAACCTTTTGCCACATTTCAGGCTTCAAACATAAAGATATAAAACTGTAATTTATTGTGAAGAATCAACAGCAAGTGGGACACAATCATGAAGTGGAACAAAATTTATTGGATATTTCAAACTTTGTTAACAAATAAAAAACTGAAAAATTGGGCGTGTAAAATTATTCAGCCCCTTTACTTTCAGTGCAGCAAACTCTCTCGAGAAGTTCAGTGAGGATCTCTGAATGATCCAATGTTGACCTAAATGACTAATGATGATAAATAGAATCCACGTGTGTGTAATCACGTCTCCGTATAAATGCACCTGCACTGTGATAGTCTCAGAGGTCCGTTTAACCACTTAAGCCCCGGAAGATTTTACCCCCTTCCTGACCAGGGGGTATTTTGCGATTCGGCACTGCGTGACTTTAACGGACAATTGCGTGGTCGTGCGATGCTGTACCTAAACAAATTTGGTGTCTTTTTTTTCCCACAAACAGAGCTTTCTTTTGGTGGTATTTGATCACCTGTGCGATTTTTTGATCACGCGCTATAAACAAAAAAAGAGCGTCAATTTTGTAAAAATAGCAATATTTTTCACATTTTTTTATATGAAATTCCCCCCCAAAAAAATGTAAAAATCAAAATTTTTTAACATTTTTGGCCAATTTGTTTTATGCTACCTATGTTTGGTAAAAAAATCGCAAAAAGCGTATTTTGATTGGTTTGCGCAAAAGTTATCGCGTTTACTATCAAAGGGAAAGATTTTTGTCATTTTTGTTGTTTTTTTTTAATGCGTAATGGCGGCGATCTGCGATTTTTTTGCAGTACTGCGACATTGCGGCGGACAGATCGGACCCTTGACTGACATTTTTGACACTTTTGGGGTTACCAGTGACATTTCTACAGTAATCAGTGCTATACATATGCACTGTTACTGTAAAAATACACTGGTAGTGAAGGGGTTAACTTTATTAGAGAGGGAGGGGCTGTGTGTGTCCCTAGGGGTGTACTTTCTACTGTGATTGGCTGTGGCTTCAGATGTATGAAGAGTGATCGACGGTTCTACATAGTAGAACCGTATGATCAGCCTTCATACACCGGGGAGAATGACAGGTGGCTTGTTTACACAAGCCGCCTGACTTTCTCCCTCTCCCCCGCCGATCGCCGAGTGACCGGCGGACATCGGGTCCACTGGTCACACGCGCGGTGGGGCCCGTGACCACGCGGGAGCGGGAGCGCGCCTCCGGGGGCGCGCGCTCGCTCCCTAGACCCTCACAAGCTAGTGACGTAGCCCTACGTCACTTTGCCTGTGAGGGGCTGACTGCCGACGTAGATCGGCGTTAGGCAGTCGGCAAGTGGTTAAAGCGCAGAGAGCATCATGAAGAACAAGGAACACACCAGGCAGGTCCGAGATACTGTTGTGGAGAAGTTTAAAGCTGGATTTGGATACAAAAAGATTTCCCAAGCTTTAAACATCCCAAGGAGCACTGTGCAAGCGATAATATTGAAATGGAAGGAGTATCAGACCACTGCAAATCTACGAAGACCTGGCCGTCCCTCTAAACTTTCAGCTCATACAAGGAGAAGACTGATCAGAGATGCAGCCAAGAGGCCCATGATCACTCTGGATGAACTGCAGAGATCTACAGCTGAGGTGGGAGACTCTGTCCATACGACAATAATCAGTCGTATACTGCACAAATCTGGCCTTTATGGAAGAGTGGCAAGAAGAATGCCATTTCTTAAAGATATCCATAAAAAGTGTTGTTTAAAGTTTGCCACAAGCCACCTGGGAGACACACCAAACATGTGGAAGAAGGTGCTCTGGTCAGGTGAAACCAAAATCAAACTTTTTGACAACAATGCAAAACGTTATGTTTGGCGTAAAAGCAACACAGCTCATCACCCTGAACACACCATCCCCACTGTCAAACATGGTGGTGGCGGCATCATGGTTTGGGCCTGCTTTTCTTCAGCTGGGACAGGGAAGATGGTTAAAATTGATGGGAAGATGGATGGAGCCAAATACAGGACCATTCTGGAAGAAAACCTGATGGAGTCTGCAAAAGACCTGAGACTGGGACGGAGATTTGTCTTCCAACAAGACAATGATCCAAAACAAAAAGCAAAATCTACAATGGAATGGTTCACAAATAAACATACCCAGGTGTTAGAATGGCCAAGTCAAAGTCCAGACCTGAATCCAATCAAGAATCTGTGAAAAAAACTGAAAACTGCTGTTCACAAACGCTCTCCATCCAACTTCACTGAGCTCGAGCTGTTTTGCAAGGAGGAATGGGCAAAAATTTCAGTCTCTCGATGTGCAAAACTGATAGAGACATAACCCAAGCGACTTACAGCTGTAATCGCTGCAAAAGGTGGCGCTTCAAAGTATTAACTTAAGGGGGCTGAATAATTTTGCACGCCCAATTTTTCAGTTTTTTATTTGTTAAACAAGTTTGAAATATTCAATAAATTTCGTTCCACTTCATGATTGTGTCCCACTTGTTGATTCTTCACAAAAAATTACAGTTTTATACCTTTATGTTTGAAGCCTGAAATGTGGCAAAAGGTTGCAAAGTTCAAGGGGGCCGAATACTTTCGCATGGCACTGTATATCCATATACACACCCAAAAAAGTTTCCTGCATTTAAAGTGTATATATGATTTTTTTTTTTAACACCACACTTACCCAGCCAGTACACCGCAATTACAAACACACAAATATATATATATATATATATATATATATATTCACATATATATTTAGTGATAGTGTGTGTGTGTTTGTAATTGTAGTACTTTTAATACTGGCTTGGTAAGTGCAGTGTTAAAAAATCCTATATATATATTTTGGGGCGGAATCTCAAGTTTTCTACCCCCCCACTATAGACTTTAATAGGGATAGTTACCACGTGTTTTCAGGCGCTCCCATTTAATTAAATCGGACCAAAGACACACAAGTCTGCTCTTGTACTACAAGTCACTTGTAAAAATGCACAAAAGCTTCTAAAATCACCTACTTACATGCATACCTACTGCGTTTTATTAATTTCACAAATTGTTTATCTGAAACTTTTTTTTTTTTTAACTCCTCCTTACACTTTAAGGCTCATTCACGCACAGCCAGGCATAGTTCAATGTAGTCTCAATGCAAGGGCATATAAAAACAATAGTTTCCTATAGTTTTTCCAGTTAGTTACAGCACAGTATACAGGAGTCATAGTGTGTGTGTGTCACCTGGCATAATCACTTACCTTGCAGGGCAGGCCTTGGGTGGTGTCTGCGGTGCGGCTGCAGAGACACTGTTCCAGCTTCCCGACATCAAGCAGAAGGAGTCCCCTCTAGCTCCACCCCTTCACAGTCACCTGACCCCTTCGTTTCCAATTCCACCCCTCCTGAGCTACAGAGAAGGCTGGATGGCTGCGGGGACGGCCGCAGTAAGCGGCGCTGGGCTCAGCATCAGCCCGGCTGCCAGTGCCTTAGGAGTGGGGACAGGGACATACCCGGTCAGAAGAATATGGGGCCCTCTCCGCGGAAGAGGCCAGCGGCAAGCGAGGAAGGCCTGCCCAAGCAGCTGCCTCGGGACTCGGAGGGACACACACAAAGTGACATGCGCTTCAGCCCACTGGGCATATACCCGGTCTGCCCTATGGCCAGTCTGGGCCTGTTCACCCCCTTCCTGCCTAGGCCAATTTTCAGCTTTCAGCACTGTCACACATGACAATTGCGCAGTCATGCAATGCTGTACCTAAATTAAATTATCTTTTTTTTCACACAAATAGAGCTTTATCTTTGTGCTATTTAATCACTGCTGGGTTTTTTATTTTTTACCAAAAAAAATGATAATTTTGAAAAATAAAAAAGTTTTTTTTAGTTTCTATCAGTAAATTTTGTATATAAGTAATTTTTCTCCTTCGCTGATGTGCACAGATTAGGCGGCACTGATGGGTACTGATAGGCTGCACTAATGGGCACTGATGAGGTGGCACTTATGGGCACTAAAGATGCGGCTCTGAAGGCACTGATTAGGTGGCACTGATGAGGAGCCAATAATATGCTGCACTGATGGGCACTGATAGGTGGCACTGATATGCAGCTATAATGAGTACTGATTGGCGGCATGTATGGGCACTGATAGGTGGCACTATTGGGCACTGATAGGCAGCACTGGTTGGCTAGACTGATGAGCACGGAAGGGCAACACTGATGGGCAGCACTGATGAGCAGGCACTGACTGACATCACTAATGGGCACTGATTGGGGGCACTGATGGGCACTGATTGGGGTCACTGATGGGCATTAATTGGTGTCACTGATGTGCACTGATTGATGTCACTGATGGGCACTACTGGGGCTTTACTATAATCAGGGCACTGATGATCAGTGCCCTGATTATCTGTCCTGGTCACCACTTTGAGAAAGAGCTGCTGATTGGCTCTCCTCGCCACTCACTCTGACAGTGTGAGGCGAGGAGTGCCGATAAACGGCACTTCCGCATTTACATGTGACAGACTGTGATTGGGCACAGGCAATCATATGGGTAAAGAGCCGCATCTTTGGCTCTTTACCAAGATTGGGGTCACGCCGTGTTTGTGGGCGTGTGAAAGTGGCTGTTCTGGGGCGCCGTCATGTGATCTTTGACTGTAACCAGTTGCGGCTGGTCCTTAAGGGGCACAGGTGCGCCGCTCCCCCAAAGTTCCCAAAGTTAGTTTGCATAATCATAGAACAATTTATTTTTAAATAACTGACAATATGTCTAACATTTATTACCATGTTAAAGTTAAAAAATGTTAGTCATATTATCATTTATTTAAAAATCAATCGTTCTATGTGTTTGCACTCACTGCACAGTACGGTGCGCTGGACTAATGGGTATCTATGAGGTCCGTTTTTTTTTTACAAGCATGTGATTAGAGCCTTAAGGCTCTAATTGGCTTGTTTAAGGTTTTTTTGCGTCACTTCTAGTTTCCGGCTTCTCGTCTGGGAAAGAAGAAGGGGTTAACATGGAAGGCTCCGGGTATCAGTGGAGCCGTGACCACTGTAGAACTCCGTTTGTGGGTAAGTCTTAGGGCGTTATCTATTGTGTGTGGACCTGGAGGGGTTTGTTTGCGTCCCCCAAAATTTTTTAGCACCAGCCTTCACGACTGTAATGCTAACTATTATTCAGCTCTTTTCTCAAAAACCTAAACAGTTTCAACTGATAGCAATTACATGAATTATCAAGACAATGTTCATTTTGCCTTTTCTAATTTATGCCACATCCGCTGAATGTGGTCCAGATCTGTCAATTTATGTGCTGCTGTTTTTTGTCCTTAGATTTCTCCACAGTATCTTGGGGCCTCATTCACATGGGTGTACTGATCTGTACTCCCACGCAAAGGGCTGTCTACACCTGCATGCAGGGAGCTTGTTCAAATCAGTTACATGGCGATGGCTGCATGAACCTTCATAGATCTCCAAGCACATCCCAGTGTACACATCAGTGTTGGACAGATGTATGAAAAAGAATGCTGTCTGTTTGCATTCTGATCCTTGCATCGGGCCAACACAGGTGTACAGTTGGGAATGCACTTGGAGACCAATGCAAGTTTGTGCAGCCACCTGCCTATCATTGATTTGAACATGCTACCTACACATGACTGCACAGAACACCTGTGCAGATGAAGATGGCCCTTCATACATGTGGTTGGATTGGTACGCCCATGGGAGGATTTAATTAAGCTTATCCCTGGGATTTGTGGTATTAACCAAATTCTTTTGAAAACTCAAAGGTTGCCTGATATTCTGCTATATTTATAATCCTCTCATTACACTCTTTTCTGGCTATAGACACATTTTAAAATGAAACTTAATTTTAGTGATTTTTATTCTATGCTTAATTTCCCCCATCTCCACACCCACCACACGCACACGCACATACACACACACTTTTCCTATCCATTTACAAATGTTAAGGCCCATTGGAAAACTTTACAATTATCCCATGCACTGCTCATGCACTAATTTGTTTTACCTGATCCTCCACTTCTCTGCACTGCTAGACCAGTCTTTACAGTGTCTTTTCCCCTGTACTCCAACAGTATAAAGCCCTGAAATTATCAAGACCAATCCAGGGTCAGGTAAATAAAAGTGCTTTTCCTCTCTCCTAGACAAAATGAGCAGGCACAGCTCCAATGCAAGGGAGGATTTTAAAGCTTTACAGAGTTGGGCTTTATGTACTCATTTGTCTTCCCAGTTCCAGAGGTCTTCTAGCAAAAACATCCCTCTGGCTTCTCTACTTAGTGCACATATGAGGGCAGAGATGCAAAGAGAAGATTGCTCAAACAAGTAGTAAGACAAATATTCAACATAGAGGGCTTCAGACAAGGGGAGGTTAGCAATTCAGTACAGGACAATTTACTGCAAAGTGAATTTGCACTTTAACACAGCTGATGGAGCAGGTTCGCTTCTCTGTGATATTGGCCCTTGATCAGTACTGAGCCTCTTTTGCTGTATATTTGACATCTTACTTCTGATATCTTTTGAAACAGCACTACAGAATGGATAGTAAGGTGAATGTTAACATTGCTGTTGTATGTTTATGACAAGGGAAAATCACTGTAGGGAACCACACACAGTTTTTAAAATGTATGTTTGATACTAATAAAGCCATTTTTATTATTATCCTTAAAGTGTCTAAACCTAAAACTGTTTTTTACCTTAATCAAATCAAATGCAGTGAAGAGGAAGTGGGGGGTGGGCCTAAGTCCCACTATGTAAGTCTATGTAGCGTGGCTCCATAGACACACAGGTCGGGAGCGCACAGACCCCGCTTCTCCCCATAGCAAGCGGCTGGTTATGCTGTACGTAAGAAGAAGAGGAGGAGCCAAGATCACCACCAGGGACTCCAAAAGAGGAGGATCAGGGTCACTGTGTACAATAACATTGCACAGAGCAGGTAAGTATAACATTTTTGTTATTTTAATTTAAAAAATAAATTTTGATTAAGGGCCTAATTCACTATAAGTTTGGAGTAGAGCTGCTCACTTCTCCAGAAATAACTCCAGCCTAAACTCATTAGCATCATAATTAGGTAAGTCGCTGGAGTTAAACCTTCAACTAGGTGCTTTAGTGTATTCGGAGTTGGAGTTAACTAAGACTGAATTCGGGTTTGGAGTTAACCAAAATCCCTTTGTGTTTTTCATAAAAAGAAATTTGTCTATTCTGAATCACTATTACACAGCAATGTCATCTATTATGGTTTATTTTAATTTTAAGGTATAGTTATGTATCTTATGTGTTTTAACCTTTAGATTTACTAATAGCAGACTACACAGCTGTCTAATTAGCAATCTTCATTCTTTATTCATCTGAAACTTTCAGGCATATCTGATTGTATTCAGCACTTTGGTGTAGTGGGCTATGCTCATAGACAAAGATTGCTAGGTCATGAGTTCAAGGCCCAACCATGATAACACCCTGTGTGCTCACAGTTGTGTGTCATTATTTTTTTTTGGCAACATAGTAATACATTGGCTACATCACCTAAAATTGCATGTCAATGGCCATGTATATTCAAGAAACAGACATGCATATGTGCAGGGTGCAATTATGCATTTGCCAAGTTTCAGTATTTATTTACAGTTGTCTAAAATGTAAGGAGGTGATGGCACACTTGGGATTTGAACTCATGCTCTCAGTTTTTATAGACAGGAACAATTACCAGTAAACCATTGAGCAGAGCATGATTACCCATGGAATATTCATTCCCATGTTTCCTGCCCAGGCCAATTTTCAGCTTTTTATACTGTTGCGTTTTGAATGACAATTGCGCGGTCATGCAACCCTGTACCTAACACAAATTTATGACATTATTTTCACACAAATATTGCTTTCTTTTGGTGGTATTTGATCACTGCAATGTTTTTTTTTATTGGCAAAAAGAAGACCTAAATGTTTGACCCCTAAAAAAATGTGTTTTTGTTTATGTAATACAATTTGGTAAATCAATATGCTTTTGGTTGCATTGATGAGGCTGCAGCATTGATGGGCATTGATAGGTGGCACTGATGGGCAATGATTGGCACTGGTGGGCAGCACTGATAGATGGTAATGATGGGCAGCACTGATGAGGAGGGCACTAACAGGTTCCCTGAGCACTGATTGGCATCAATTGTGGCATGGGTGGGCATCCCTGGTGGCCATGGGTCAGCAATCCCTGGTGGCTCTAGTGGTATCCCCCAAGAATCTGCACTGGTAATCAATGCTCTGATTACAAGCACAGACTCCCCCCCCCACACACACACACACTTACTTTGCATATGAATGCCATTTCTTCACAGCTGAAAGTGGCACTCACCATGATTAGCCAGTTGATTGTGACCACTTGCTGGAATGTGTGCAAGCCAATTTGGTGTCATTTCTGGTCCAGGGCGAACGCCAATGTGCCATTTGCAATTTATTGTAAAGAGATTTTGCTTTATTTTAAAAATGGCGCACACAGACATCTAACATGTATTGGAAATGTTTTACCTAGGCCAGTGATGGTAACCCTTAACCCCCCCCCCCCAGATGTTCTTGCCCTACATTTCCCATAATGCTCATGTACTCTGCAGTGTAGGTGAGCATCATGGGAAATGTTACAAAACACCTGTGTTGCCAAGGTTCATCATCACTGATCTAGGCCAACTAAAAAGGTGAGTGAGCGCTGTAGCAATCTTTTATTTAGTAATCATTTTTAGTGATTTTTTATTAAATGTTTTGGTTACATTCATCCACAGAGGCTGAATGGAAATTTTGTATTATTCCTTAATTTATATATATTTTTAGCTAAATATATACATACACACTTTAATTATTTCTTATAATTTAGCCCCCCACCCACTCCCCCTCCCCCCCCACACACACACACTCCCCCCCCCCACACACACACACTCTTCCCCCCCCACCCACACACCCACACACACACACTCCTCCCCCACACACACACACTCCTCCCGCCCCACACACACACACTCCCCCCACACACACACACACACACTCCTCCCCCCCCCACACACACACACTCCTCCCCCCACACACATACACACTCCTCCCCCCCCCCCCCACACACACACACACACACACACCAAATGAGTGTTTGGCTAGCCATACTTGATCCAAGTATCTTACAAGTCAACACACATAACAAATGCTTTCAATAATCTCAGCATGAGCACAAAGTGGCTTTTTCATTTAGACTAAAGGGCCATACACACTTGTCTTTTTCATTTAGACAAATTGTAAGAAAATTGGATCATGTATGGCCAGCCTAATGGGCCACACACACTATAAGATTTTCTGAAGACTTTTTCCTTTAGATTTACCAAAACCAGATAATATGAGGTCAAACCTAAACACTTTCAATTTGTAAGCAATCTGGCAGGCCCATGCACTACATAGAAAAGGTAAATCTGAAGGAAAAAGTCTTCAGAAAATCTTATAGTGTGTATGGCCCTTTAGGCTGGCCATACATGTTCAATTTTTTTTGTACAATTTTCTGATAGATTTACCACAAACCACATAATGTGAGGTCAAGGTTAAACAACACTTTCACTTGTATCCAATTAGGCAGGCCTTTGTACTACATACTTGAAGGTAAATTTCAAGAAACTTGTAAGAAAATTGGATCATGTATGACCAGCCTTAACCTGGATACACACTATCCAACTTTTGTGGTTAGATTTCCTTCAGATTTACCTTTTCTATGTAGTGCAAGGGCCTGCCAGATTGCATACAAATTGAAAGTGTTTAGGTTTGACCTCATATTATATGGTTTTGGTAAGTCTAAAGGAAAAAGTCTTCAGAAAATCTTATAGTGTGTATGGCCCTTAAGTCTAAATGAAAAATCCACTTTGTGCTCATGCTGAGATTATTGAAAGCATTTCTTATGTGTGTTGACTTGATGTAGTATTTTTTATTTTTTTTTAAAAAAGGGCAATATAGCAAATGTGTGTATATAGTATACATATAGTATAAAGTATAAATTATATTTTGGGGATATACATATATATATATATATATATATATATATATATATATATATATATATATATATATACATATATATATATATTTATATATATATATATATATATATATATATATATATATATATATTTTTTTTTTTTTTTTTTTTTGAGGGGGGGGGGGTTGTTGAATTCTGAGTTCTGGGGTTCCACTGCATATGCTCAATCAATTTGCAAATTCTCAGATTTGCAAGCTCAGACACTGCTATTTTTCAGAGTGTAATGTGGCTCTATATAGGAAACAACACTAATATGGCTCCCCACTTAACCAACCAACAAATATATTAATTTCACACATATACAATGTTTTATTTTTTGGGAGAAGCCATATTAGTGTTGCTTGTCACATATAACAACAGACAGTTGTAGGCAGTTCAGGGATTTGAACACCCAAATACAGTGTTGCATGGCAGATGTGCTAACCACTTGGATATTTTGGTCAGTTTATTTAATCAAGCTCAAGCTCAAGCTCAAGCTCAATACATATTTGCAACATTTTGCAAAACACAATTTACACAAACATAATCACTTTGTTACATTTATTTCATAATATATGCCACTGATAGTTTCTTAGCCTATCAATTTATATTTAAAATACTTTTTTTATACTTACTTACTTATAAAATACTTACTTTATTTCACAGAAATAAATGTTTTAAACACCTATATATAATTTCCAGCATGCAGGATTATTTTTAAAAATTTGTTGATTTTATACAGTTTCACTAAACTGGGTTAATTATTTGGGAATTGTGGTCTCTGAGGTTTTTTTTTTTTGTTATCTTTATACCAAACATACATGCACTGGCACCTTAAAAATTAATATAGTTTGATTTGATTAGTCCATCAAAACATTTTAATAAATAAAAATGATTTGAGCTTGAATTGGGTCTAAATAGAATATATATATGAATATATATATAACAAATGTCATTAGCCTCAGGTAGTTAAGTGTTTGGCACAGCTGCCGTGCAACAGTGTATTTGGGTGTTCAAATCCCTGAACTACCTACAACTGTCTGTTGTTATATATGACAAGCAACACTAATAGGGCTTCTCCCCAAAAATGATACATTGTATATGTGTGAAATTAATATATTTTTGGGTTGGTTAGATATAGGAAGTAACAATCATATATATTGTTTTTTGCATATATATATATATATATATACATATGCAAAAACCCATATATTATTGTTACTTTCTATATCTAACCAACCCAAAAATATATTAATTTCACACATATACAATATTTCATTTTTGGGGAGAAGCCATATTAGTGTTGCTTTTCATATATATATATATATTTTGTGATTCATATATATATATATTTATATATAGATATATATATATATATATATATATATATATATATATATATAGACATACATAGATATGTGCAAAATAAAAAAAAAAGATATGTGCATTTCTCTCATTAGCGCCAGAATAGCGCTAGTTTACCGCGAATTTGCAGCGGTATTTGCCGCAATTTCACTATAACTCCCACTAATGTTTTCAATAACGTTATTTTCAGCCTAATTTTTGGTATGGAGCATGCGCACATGGGCTATCTGCCAGAAATTGACTCTGGAGCTATTTTTATTTTTAACACTTTTATTAATATCTTTTTTTCTACTTAACTTTTTCACAGTTTAAAAGCAGTTTAGCTCAAAATCATATAACACATCTTTCCCACACATTTTTTATTTTTTTCCTGCTATGTTTTGTGATTTTTCAAAAAATTTGTCCACCTTTTAGCTGGACTGTTTTTAAGTCCAGTCATGACGTTATTTGATCTTGGTGAATTTGACAATGCTCATAACATTTCTGATGGTGTTATAGTGAATTGCATTTCCACCTAAAAATAGTCAAAATGGAGGTAAAATAGAACAAAATCAGCGTTGGAGGTACAATGAATTAAGCCCTTAGTAACACTTTAACTCTACTTTTTGACATTTATTACAATAATATTTTTGAGTAAGCACCCACACATGTGTATACATATAGTAAGTACAGTATATAGGTCTCTCTAAGGTTATATTATGTCAAGAATACACTGGCGAAGTTTATGGGGTACTTTCTGCTAAACAGAAAAGAGAAAGCCCTGTGATTGCAGAATTGATTATGTGACTTTGACAGGTCCCATGACCATGCTTTCCTCCCAGCTTTTGTTTGAGTAAATAACTTGCATTCTATTTTACTGCACTTTGTCAGCATGTGGAAGAGCATGGCACATTTGTAAAATGCATTGCTGCACTTTATAATAGTGCAGTGTTTTTTTTATTTTTTAAGCAATATAAATCCATACCACTGTTTTTTTTTTTTTTTTGTTTTTATTTTGTTTTTTCAAATAGATTTTTATTGAGGATTTTAAATAATAAACAAATAAAACAAAATACAAAGTGCAAAAAAGTCACTCAAGCTGGCAATTACGAACAGTATTAGTACAAATTTCAGAAGTACATATTGAATAGGATATTGTATACATGAATGATAATGCAAATTCTTTTTTTTGTATACCAATAAAAAGTTTTCGCCATGGAAGTAATTACCAGGTCTTGACTAACCAGAATACATATACTGGTAAGGTGTTTAGGCACTTGTTTACCGGGGCAGACCTTAGGTGGAATTTCCTCATCCCCGGTTTTCCGTTAAGATAAACTGCTAATCACAGTTGTCCTCTCCTGGGCAGCGGGTTCGGTGATTACTCAGGTGTTGGTAGATTCTGGTGCTGGCAGTTATTTTATTGACAGTACGTTTGCTACTGCAAATTTCATACCCTTGCAACCTTGTGTTTCCCCACTAGTTATCGAGGTAATTGATGGCAGGCCCTTGCAACTGGCACAGGTTACCAACGAGATTGTTCCGGTTGATATGGCAATAGGGGCTGTTCACAGGGAGTCGACCTGTTTCCAGGTTATTTCGTCCCCACATGACTCCATTATCTTGGGGTACCCTTGGCTTCAGAAACACAATCTGACCTTTGATTGGCAGTAGGTCAAGATCCTCTATTGGCTCTCAAAGTGTGGCGCTCTTTGTATTCATGGGCCTGTAAGGGAACTTTGCACTAGGGGTGTTGAAAATGATCGGCGCATCGATGCATCACGATTCAGCCTTTAACGATTCAGCACCGATTCGGAATCCAGCTGAATCGTGATTAGGCATGACGTCATCCCAACTCCTCCCCCCACAGAAGGTAATTATGGAGCTGGTGGTATAATGTATTGGTGTTCTTCTGCATCCTGCTGCTGACAACATGTGCCCGTGGGCTGGGTGCACCCGGCACCGTTGCACCACAATTGGATGTTGTAGCCTCAGGAGGTGGGCACTGCAATATGTTTGCATGTTGCCCCTATCCACGCTCTCCCCCGCTCCAGATTTGTAGCTCTGCACACCTGTCACCTCCCCAATGGTCAGGCGCGGCACCGCTGTGACACACATCTTTTACATGGAAGAGCTGCAAGGAGGGGAAGAGGGGGATGGGTAGGAGCGCTCCAAAGGTTTACATGACCAGAGACCAGCCTGTCATCCTTAATGTAAGTAAAGGGTGAATGTATAGAAGGGGCATAATCCCCCACCTGCTGCAGTCTGTGTGTACTGAGTGCCAATCACATTGGGGGTTGCACTCCTTTTTTCTGTCTAGTTCCCCTCTGAGATTTACCTATAATCTTTCCTTTCTGGAAACATCCACTAATCTGCAAGCAGCATACTTCTTTCTGATTGCTGATTGGAATGTATTTTGTTTTTTGTTTTTTTTGTTTTTTATGCAGTGATGTGGACCTGCTGTCAATCAGTCTTTTGGCAGCAACTTGGATAAATGATTTTTTTTTTTTAAGTGATACTAAAGGGTATTATTCGTTTTTCTTTAAATTAAAAAAATATATAATACTTACCTCCTGACCATCTCTGTATCCTGTCTGCAGTCTCTAACCATCCCCTGTAGTATGTCTGCAGTCTCTGAACACCTCGTGTATCATGTCTGCAGTCTCTGACCATTTCCTGTATCATTTCAGCAGTTTCTGACCATCTCCTGTATCATATGCACAGCCTCTGACCATTTCCTGTATCATGTCTGCAGTCTATGACCATCTCTTGCACCATGTCTGCAGTCTCTGATCCTCTCTTTTATCATGTCTGCAGTATCTAAACACCTCTTGTATTATGTCTGCAGTCTCTGACCATCTCT
Source organism: Pelophylax lessonae (assembly GCF_965119305.1). NCBI lineage: Eukaryota > Metazoa > Chordata > Amphibia > Anura > Ranidae > Pelophylax > Pelophylax lessonae. The sequence goes on along the minus strand of NC_138770.1, from coordinate 323,567,595 downwards.
TGTATCATGTCTGCAGTCTCTGACCCTCTCTTGTATTGTTATGTTGAGCCTTGAAATAAAGGACATCTACGCCAATCAGGTTTGCATTTGTCTCTATATGTTTACTTCAGAGTATACGCCATATAGCGGACCTCATATCTTCCAACAGATATTTGACACATTACATTTGTTACAGAGTTTTTATAGGAAATTCTAACATGTGGCGGGCATAGACCCAAATTACAGATTACACAAGATTTCACAATACAGTCTTTGCTGATCATAATACATTCCTTGTGGTCTATCCTAATTACACATAGGGTCACCTCGACCCAACAATGGCGTCGAGGGAAAGGTTAGTCTGACAAGTAAAAAAGATTGAATATGTTAGGGGAAATAACATTTTACGGTAATAAGGGGCTTGTTTACATAAACATCTCTTTCCGGGAACTTTATCATTTTTGGCAGAACATTTCATATCATCTGGGCCAACTGAGACACAGCAATAAAGAACACCAACTAGAATTCAAAACTTTAGAAGAATATATTCTTTAGTATATTAAAAGGGAACTCTTTGACTATATAATGATATATAATGATATGCTCTTCATATATTTTCATATCTTGACAGTCCCTCCTGTGTTTAGAATTCTTTGGTATTCATTTAACTTGAATTTCAAACTTCTTCTGTGCCGTTACTTTTAACTCCAGGTATGCGGGCAACCATTTGATGAGCAGTTTTAGTACAATCATCACAAGTATTTGAAGTAATTTTTAAGCAGTATTTGCATAGCATTGATACACATTTGTGTATGAGGAGTATCAACACTATAATTCCAACAATATACAGTATAGAATACCATGCAATATACCTGCAAACCACCCACCAATACCAGTAAACCAGTTGCTAGGGTTTAGCCAGGAGAGCCAGCTCTCCCAAATACTGTCAATCCAAACGGTTTCGGTATGTTCTTTGCAAAAATCAAGTTTTAATCGCTGCGCCCTTTCTACATGTGAAATGATGACATCTGTAGCTTTTGTATCATTTCCTATGCAATTGCAGCATGCCGTTTCCCACTATGGTACACATTCCACCCTTACTAGCAGTAAAGTAATCCAACACCAGTCTGTGTTGCAAAACCTCCTTTTTAATCATCTTTAATTCGGTGGCCATTAATATGAAGTTCCTGTCATACAAAGCAGTAATATTATCTATCAGATCAGCTAAATCTATAATGAAACTGAAAGCCTTTTTAATACAACACCTATTTACCCAAGGTATGGAAAATAATGGATTTATTTCTTTATCATGGGATTCAATGTCTGTATCATCATCACCTTCTTCTTGGCCTGTGTCTTTGGTTGTATCAAGTGGGGGTATTTCAAGGTTAGTTTATTTTTCAGCGTCAGCTTCAGTCATCTGCTTGTCCAGGGACAATTTGCTCAGTAAGGTATCTTTTGAAGAAATGGGCAGGGATTTTATGCAGTTGTGTCTCTTTAAATTCATTGTCACTCATATACCATGTTGGCACTAATGTCACCAAAAATGAGCACTGTCTTCTATTTTGGCCAGATTAACAGATCTTCTAAAGGTTCATCAGGGAGAGCTGTTTTACTGATTCGGGAATACCCCAGATTTTAATGTTGTTGTGCATGGATCTATCCTCCAGGTCTGCCAGTTTGGACTTGATCCAGTGCATTTCTTATTTTTCATTTTGGAAGTCAACCATCTTGTAAAAGGCGAATGTGAGTTACCTCATCTTGTTTTCAATAACTGATACTTTGGGACACTTCGGCAACCTCAGATTTAAATTGGTGTGCTAATGACATAATATCAGCTTGGATAGTGTTGTAATGTGACACTAGCATATCTTTCAGGGTTGTGTTCATGACTGGTTGATTTGGTATGGGAAATTCCAAAATGGAGTCTCATAACTACCTTGTATCCTCCAAGGTGGCATCTGTACCAATCACCTTCTGTGCAATGTCTTCCCTCTGCAATTTAGGCTTCGCCTTGGCTGGGCTGGAAGAGGAAGATCCCGATCATGCCTCCTTACTAACGCTGCAGGCAAGCATCCCCTGGGATGGATGGCTGCATGCTGAGCCTTGGCCTGGCAAGCAGCCATGTGTGGACCTCAGAGAGTCACTGAATGCAAATTGCTCTCCAATTGGATGTCACCACCAACCTCCCTACCTCATCCAATCAGAGAATATTTTGGCACCAATACCAAGTGGCCGACCTCCTGTAGCCGAAATGCAGCAGAGCAGCTATTCAGCAAGTGACCTGGTGGCAAGTGGAGATCACTGGAGTAGTGGTGTCTTCTTCAGTGGTTTTTAGGTTCAAGGGGAATCAGACAGATATAGTGTATGCATAGTGTAAGCTGGGGAATAGGTAGCAGGTACAAAGATCCCTGGGATAAGCAGTCTTTAAGGCACAGATACCAAGTCCAGTGAGGTAGGGACAAAACAGTGCGGTGTTTATATGTGATATATATACAGTCTATATACAAGTGTTGTACAGTGTTTCGGAAAACAAACAGGAACAAAAATACGAAAACCTAGCCATGTCTCAGCAATAACTATACAAAATACAGGCCCTCACTGACTGGCTGAGCAAGCCCACAGCTTCTCTGCTTCCACATGCACAACTTGTTAGTTTTTACCAACCTTTTGCTCTCCCAGACAAAAGTTGTCTGATTTCCCAGGATGAGAGCACTGGCTGACTGTCTTAGATGAGTTTAGATGAGAACCAAGATCCGAACTGGATCGTGGATCAGAGATCCCTAAACGTGTATGAGAGGTGCCTGTGAGATGTATAAACCCCAATCAAGATTTTTCCTGGCTCTCTGTGGGGCGTTCTGCTACAATGGTTAAATTGGACAAACCTGGACCAATGTAACTATGTATAAATATCTATACCTGGATATGATCTTTTAAGGAGGGATTTTATTATCTTTTTTGTCACAGTACCGAAAAGTCTCGCTAGAGGTGACAAAGCCAGTAAATACAACCTGACCAAGACATTATTCTTCCCCATTTTGAGCAAAACCTATTCATTTTTCACTACAGTCACAGTGTTTGCACTCCCCTGAAATCTGTTTTTTATCCTAGGTTGCCACAGTGTGTGCCACATAGCCTCACTTCACTAAAATGTTAAAAACTGTGTTTGAAATGCTTTGCAGGTTTCTTCCTATTTGATTTGTTTCTTGCTGACCTTGTGCCATCTATGAGCGATACACATACATACATCTGCTCTCATGGGAAATTCATGCACTTGTTCAATGCACAAAATCAATACTAATATACTGAATTGTGTTTTCTGGAAGTCTCTATCTTATTTACCAAGCTTATATTTTCCTGTATGCAATCAATTTCCAATGATTTGTTGATTACACAGAAACAGTAAATAATAACACAAGCCGTATTAATGAGCCTATTAAATAATCCTCAGCAAATCATATTTGTATTATGCTAATGGACAGTAACCTTTAGGAATCATATTACTTATTAATTAAAAAGACTCCAACTAACTGATATCTGACTGAAAACCTATGAGCCAATGCCCTTTGCAACCCTATACTAAATGATCCAATTATGTTGTGTCATCGTAACTTTCAAACTATATATATGAAGTCTCCACAAATGGCACGCATGTTATACAGTGTATTTGATCTGTAGATTGTTACTGTCCTAATAATCATACAGATTATTAGAAATATATTGGAAACACATTTAAATTGTAATATACAAATTCTACATTCAGATTGTCATTTTCTTACAGATTCCAGACCAATGCACAACTGTCAGTTAAATCAAATAACAGACAAGATAAGCGTTATGTTTTATATGTAAAAAAGTAATGATTAGCTTTTAACTCATCTTACAGTAACTGAAAAATAAGTACAAGCAGTATTTATTTAACGTAGACACCTTACTTTTGTAAAAGTAAACCTGAAACTGTGAAAAGGACGAAGCAGAATTGACTTTAATGATCCGAACTCCATTTGATTCTAGCTAATGCAAAATTGGCTAGAGTATTCACAGAGACAGCATGTTTTCAGTATTTTTCAAAGCATGGGTCTTTGACTTCAAACTTGATGAACCTTATGCCATCTGGGAGCAATAAGACTGAAAACATGCACTCTCAGGGGAAATCCAAGTGCTTGTTCAATGCACAAAATCAATAACAATATTTGAATTGTACTCAAAAAAGTCTCCAACTCATCCAGTAGGTCCTAACATTCCTATGATTTGTTAGTTTATAAGTGCTCAACCCTCAGGCACCATATAAAATGATTTGGCCCTGAAAAATTGATAAGCAAGAGTGCTATTTTGAAAAAAAAAAAAAAAAAAAGATTTTTGTGATTGTAGAGATCCTAATTTTTCATTTTACAGCTGAAAGATGGACAGATGGACAGGTGCCCAGATAGACAAAATATCTTATTTACAATATGTTAGAAAATGTAATGGGTGTTATTGTACTGTAAAAGATGATAATTAAAAAATGGAAGACAAGTTGATTTTAATAAACTTAGGACATATAATTTTCATTTCTGACATTTGATTTTGCTCACTTGCTTGAAGTGGTTGTAAAGGCAGAAGGTTTTTTTTATCTTAATGCAATCTATGCATTACCATAAAAATCCTTCTATGTGCAGCAGCCCCCCTCAGCCCCCCAATACTTACCCGAGCCCATCTCAATCCCGCAATGCTGCAGGAGTCTCTTGCCTGTCTGGGACTCTCCCTCCTTGTTGCCATTCACTCCCTCTGCTGTCAATCAAAGTCAGTGAGCCAATGAGGAGAGAGGGGGTGGGGTTGTGCTCCATGTCTGAATGGACACAGGGAGCTGTGGCTCAACTCGGGTACCCCCATAGTAAGCTGCTTGCTGTGGGGGCATTCAACAGGAGGGAGGGGCCAAGAGAGCCGAAGAGGGACCCAAGAAGAGACGGATCCAGACCACTCTGTGCAAAACCACTGCACAGAACAGGTAAGTATGACATGTTTGTTATTTTTAACAAAAAAAAAGAGAATTTAGTATACTTTAAGAGACTTTCATATGCTTAACAGACATTTTTAATAATTCTATACAAGTTTATCTGTTTTTATTAGTTGTTATATTTCTGATACTAGGCTAGGAACACTATATTTTGAAAGGCATGCAGCTTAATGGTTTGCAGAATGTATTTATATATTATGATGTATGACTACCCACTGTATGACTACCTTCTGTAGTATTGTATGACTACCTTCTGTAGTATATTAAGCCATAACATGATATTAAAGGTATTTTTATTTAATAACAAGCATGCTACACTTACTTGCTCTGTGCACTGGTTTTGCACAGAGCAGCTCTGAATTTTCTCTTCTCCAGTCCCCCATCAGCATTCCTGGCTCCTCCTCTTCTTCGAGTGCCCCCCATAGAAAGTAACTTAATATGGGGCCCTCGTGTGTGCTCGCTCCATAGCCCCACTCCCTAAGCTCACCCCCCACCTCAGTCTCACTAGGTGTGAGTCGGACTGCTAGCCAATGATGGGGGCAGAGACCTGGAAGAGCAGCTGCTTTCATGCACGTCGCTGCATTGCGATCTGGCTTAGGTAAGTATTTGGCGGGCTGCAAGGGGAGCTGCATACTGAAGATTTTTTGCCTTCATGCATAGAATGCATGAAGGTTAAAAAAAAACCTTCAGACTTCCGGTTCCGGCGCCAGATGTGAAGGGGCAGGAAGTAGCGGCTCCGGGCACATCGCTGTAAAAAAACGGCTATTCCGCCCGATCGGCGGGTCCGCGGCACCCCCCGCAGCCACTACCAATTAGGGGAACACCCCATGGACAAGTTTCTGGTCCACGGACCTCCCGCAGCTCCTCCGCCCGACCTATCGGACTGTTCGTCTGCCGCCTCACAGACAGGCAAGATGGCGGAGGGCGCGACCTTGCATCCCAGCCAGCATCCACCCGGCCCTAGCTATGCCGCTGTTGTGGCCACCTCCACTGCCACTAGTGCGGTGTCCCCTGAGCACTATAATGGCATTGCTCAAGCTGTCGCAGCCCTGCTATCCCCAACGATCACAGCAGCTGTTGATAAAGCTATGGCTGCAGGCATTGCTCAGATCAGGAAGGATCTGAGTGAACATGCATTCCGCCTCACTGAGCTTGAGAGTAGAGTGACTGACATAGAGGAAGAAACACAGGCATCTTTCCATTCTGAGAAACAATTCAAACAGACCCAACAATATCTCTTAGAGAAAGTGGATGATCTTGAAAATCGTTCACGCAGGAATAACCTGCGTATAATAGGTCTCCCGGAATCCTTTGGTGCGGATTCCCTGATGGAACTGTGTTCTCAGCGTGTACCTCAGGCATTGGGACTCACAGCCCCCTGCGTTGCTGAAAGGGCTCACCGAGTGGGACCCCCCTCTAATGAAAGGCGCACTCCACGTCCAGTGATAGTGAAATACCTGAATTTTGCTGACAGGAATAATTTGATGAAATCCTATCGAAATTCCAAAGCTCTGCAAATTGACGGCCATAAATTACTGCTGTTCGCAGATTACTCACAGGAGGTCTCCCGCCGCCGTAAGGCCCTACAACCAATCTGCAACGCCCTCTATCAGCAGGGTATAAAGTTCACTCTGGCTTATCCTGCGACTTTGCGATTCACAGATCCGACAGGCCTCTCCAAGTCCTTCACTCACCCGGATGACGCCTGGGATTACCTTAATTCCCACCTGAGACTGCCGATGGATACCTCCGCACCACCTGCACAATCCTCTGCCAGGTACCAACATCCCAGAGATCAACGGAGCCCCCGCGGGGAGCCTGCTAAAAAACTGCGACTCACTGATCTTCCCGGGAAGTATAATCCTGTGTGACCTACGTTAAAGTTGATGATCCCCATCTCTGTTCCTCGGTTCGCTTTCAGTTTTATTTTGCTCCATCAACACACTAAGGAATGCCAGTGGGAGCCCCTGCAGCCACTGCTTAGCTCCATTTCCACCCGCCTGTAACATTCCTAGTGGTTTGAATACACCTCTAACTATCTACAGGTGGGGCCGAACATCCTAGTTGGCATGCCCATGTCTCATTCTCACCCCCTATCTTGCATTGATGGATTGGTTCGTATATATAGGCTCTTGATAGATTATGTGCACTGTTTTGCCTGACTGTTTTCTTTTACCCACCTCCTCACAGGGTGCTACCGCGGATAGTCTTCTCTTTTACAGCTGGTTGTGGTCACCCTGCTGTTGTTGGAGATGTCTGGGCTGGACCTCATCTACACTCTCATTTACCTGTGGATGGGGCTGCGGACTCGCCGCTTGGGCCAGATCGTCGACCTTCCCCGGTAGCGCTACTGTAGGCGATAGTCACATGTGGGAAGAAGCAAAGTTCAGGCTTCCACGGACACGTAAGTGTCTTTTCACTGCTCTGTACTGTTTGTTTTCTGTTGTACAAGCTCTGCCAATTTTCCATCCACCTATCCCTACTCGTTTACACCATCGCCCACTTTCCTTATATATCTTTCCAAATACAACGCTCTGCAGTTTTACTCACTCCACAGTACGAGATTTTAACTCTATAATATCCGCATCATTTTACTTGTTTAGCACTCACCTATGGTTAGGATAATTTCATGGAATGTCAAGGGCCTACGATCCCCCCACAAACGAATGGCGATCCTTCGCCACCTGAAACGACTTTGTGCAGAAATTGCAGTCCTTCAAGAGACTCATCTCTCTGAACAGGACTTTAAACGAATGCAGAAACTATGGGTAGGCCAAGTTTTGGGCTCTCCCGCAGTTAAGGGGAAGGCAGGTGTTCTTGTCCTCATCCACAAGTGCTTCACCGGTACTGTCCTTTCCTCTCACACTGATACGGAGGGTAGATTCATTGCTGTCACTTTGTCCTCTGGGTCGAAGGAATGGGTTCTGGCAACTACGTATGCCCCCAATTCCCCGTCAAAACAATACTTTCAAGACATTACCTCCCAATTGGCAAGTTCCCTTCATGTCCCTTTGATCCTTGCAGGTGATATGAACACAGTCATGGATGAACGGGAAGACAGGGCACGTCCGTCATCCTACCGCCCGTTAGATAGAACTCCCCACCCCAGTCACCTGGCTGCTTTTGCAGAACATATCCAACTTACGGATATATGGCGCCTCCTGCACCCTACGGGACGCGACTTCACTTTCTTCTCTAACCCACACAAATCCCTCTCCCGCATTGATTATTTTTTCTCTAATCCCCTCTCACAATCCTTGATCACGGATTCCACAATTCACGACATAGCAATTTCTGACCACGCCCCGGTCTCAATTGACTTCTTGGAAACATTCCCCAGGCCGCCCTCAAGCGGGTGGAGGTTCCCCTTCCTTCTTGGCACACGACGCACAACTGGCGGCGATAATTGAGAACACCTGGCAGGAATTTGCACACACTAATGCTTCCCACTCCTCCAATCCTGCTTTGTTTTGGGAAACGGGGAAGGCTGTGTTGAGGGGTCGTATTCTCTCTTACGCTGCCGGCCGCAAGCGGGTCATCAAAAAAGCATATGTTGATGCAAGTGCCCAGCTACGCCTCGCCCACTTGGCTCTATCTCAATCCAATACGCAATCTAACAGACAAAAGTGGCAGGAGGCGAAATTAGTTTTTGATACTTGGGCGGCGGCGCAGGAGAGGTTATACTCTTCGATCCAGGATCTCCAATACCACAAATATGGCAATAAACCAGGCAAACTGCTAGCCAAGTTATGCAAAGGTCGGTTCACTCCTACACACATTAGGGCGCTGAAATCAAGTGATGGCACACTGACTACCTCACCGACGGAAATAGCTGCTTCTCTTTCCAACTTCTTCTCAGACCTCTACAGCCTGGAGAACCATGACACCCAAGCCGCTGAAGCTTGGCTGGCTTCTGTAACCCTCCCCACAATTACGGAAGACCAACTTTCACTTCTAAATGCCCCAATTTCTTTAGAGGAAATCAAGTCTACCATAGCCAAATTGCCCCCTGGTAAAGCGCCCGGTCCCGACGGCTTCACCTCTGACTTTTACAAAGCGTCGGTCGACACCATAGCACCGTCCCTTCAATCACTGTATCAACATGTTCTGGAGGGCCATCCCTATTTCCCTACGGGCCTCCAGGCACATGTCAAATTGATACCTAAACCCGGTAAGGATCCAACCGAACCAGGATCCTATCGGCCCATCTCACTTCTAAACCTAGATGGTAAAATATTATCCAAAATCATAGCCAATAGGCTTGCCCCTATCATGCCCACCTTGATCCACCCTGCCCAAGCAGGCTTCACCTCTGGCAGGTCAGCAACGGCCAATATCAGAAAGGTTCTAGCAGCCCTGGAAGCGTCCCAAGCTCACCCCTTGTCCGACATGGCCATTATCTCTCTAGACGCTGAGAAGGCCTTTGATAGGGTGGACATTGATTGGCTCCATCTAGTCGTACAACGTTTCGGGTTCCGGGGTCCCTTTGTCCACCTTATCAAAGCCATGTACACGAACCCTTCCGCTTGCGTTGTGGCCAACGGTCATGTTTCTGCACCGTTCTCCCTACGCCGGGGAACCAGACAGGGGTGCCCACTGTCCCCACTTTTGTTCAACTTAGCTCTAGAACCCCTTGCCAGCTACATTCTTCACCATCCTGATCTTCATGGTATCCGTATAGGAGACTCTGAGTTACGCATAGCCCTATTTGCTGATGATATACTCATATTTACATCTGACCCTGTCGGGGACTCCAAATTAGTCCATGATATATTTAATGACTTCCGCCTCTGTTCTGGGCTAAAGATAAATTTTTCCAAAAGTGAACTCCTCCCTCTCCGCCATGCAACACATAATCCCTGGCCTTCTACACCTCTCTTCTCTATAGCTAAGTCCTCTATCACATACCTGGGCATCAAAATTGGCCGCACCCCCTCGTCTATATACCACCTGAATATCCCACCTACTGTTTCTAAAATAATATCTTCATTAGACACGTGGATGGGTCTCCCCCTCTCCCTCTTCGGCAGATGTCACCTGTATAAGATGGTGGGTTTCCCCAAACTGCTGTATCCTCTCCAGACGATTCCTCTTTTGGTGAGGCATGCGGATATGCAAAAGCTAACTAGAGCTGTATCTAACTTTATATGGCAAGGCAAAAGGCCCCGCATTGCCCTCCAGAAACTGTATCTGCCGAGAAGGGAGGGTGGGGTGGCACTCCCCAATGCTACAACCTCGCATGTGTGTTCAGAGTAGGGCTGGATTGGATTGGCAAAGCTTCCAGATATTCTAATCTCCTACTAGAATCCCATCAGTCCATGCCCTATGACCTGGCTGCCATATTACATTGCAAACACAGTGCCCTACCACCCACACTGAAGAACAGTGTCCTAATTAGAGACACCAACATAGCTTGGAGGGAAGTCCACCGCAAAACCCGATCCTCACCCACCATGTCTCATCATCTGCCTATTTGTGGACATCCTCTCTTCACACAGGCGCAGTGTTATTTACCTTTTCGAGACTGGCATACCCGGGGTCTTCACCGTTTCTCACAATTGTTTGATCCCGTCCAGGGTTCACCTTTACCCATCTCTGTGATTCGGGAGCGTTTTCACCTTCCGAAGGGCCACACTCTGGGAATCTTGCAAGCTATTAGCTTCGTAGTCAAAACTTGTCCCGACCCTTCACTGCGGTTTCAACCTACCCTGGTCGACCAATTTCTGGACCAAGGCCTTCACAAAATTTCAGACATATATAAAACTCTCCTGTCTTCCCCAGATATCAGCAAATCTTCTTTTCATAACTCCACCTGGGCTAAAGACTTCCCCAACCCTGACGCTCACTCACTTATTTTGTCGGGCTACTTGGCCACTCACAAAGCTATCACCAATGAATTTTGGAGGGAGCAACAGTTCAGGATTATGCACCGCAGCTATGTCCCATTCTCCAGAAGCTCCCATCCTACTCACTCGTCTGGCTGTCCGCTCTGCAAAGCCCCCAAACCTACTCTCGCCCACAGACTTTGGCCTATGTTGCTGCCAAAACGGGTCTGACACCCCTGAAAGACCCTTACGCACTTCTGTTTGGACACCTGGATTCTTCAATCATCAACCTACCAAAGAACCAAGGCTCCATCATCAAAACACATAAAACATGGCTCTTAACCTGCTATATGATAGCCAGAAGAACTATCCTGGCCAAATGGATACGAGACTTGCCTCCAACCCTACCCGAAGTGATCTCGGGCCTGCAACAACTACAAGCCAAAGAAGCCCTCGAGCTTGCAACTGCCTCGTCTCCCAATCTAGTCAAGTTCAATCGCAAGTGGAATTCTTTCCTGCGCACTTTGCCGCCTGCATGTACGTCATAGAGGACCAGTAGCTCCCACTTATGTCAAAGACCCTCTACAGCTTGAGTTACCGCTGCTTGAATACTCTAACATTCTGGTTACCATTTCTTTTACTGTTTATGCCTACACCGCCGCATTTGGCACAAGCCGATATATCAATCTTTTATTCAGCTGGTATCTCTATTACCTTGCGCTTCTCCAGACTGGGACTCCACATCCACATGAGCTGTCTCGAGAGGTCTAGGCAATAATTTGGGTCCTTCCTGCTAACCATTTGTCAGATTTTCTGTACCTGATATGCTGTGTTTTAAATTAATCCCGGTTAATGCGTTGACTTGATATCATGAGATGGTGTTCCTCTCTTTTCTCCTCTTCCTTTTTTTTTTTTTTTGCTCTTCTTTCCTTCCCTTCTTCCCCCCCCCCTTCCACCCCTCTTCTCCCAATCTGACTCTCCCCCCCCCCCTCCCTCCTTTACCTGCACTCTCTTGTCTTCCCCCCCTCCACCCCACTACTTCACCCCACTACTTCACTGCTAGATGCAATGCACATTCATGGTCACTTGCCTCCCATCAGGTCCACATATCGAGGCTACGGGCCCAAATCTGTGAGACCTGTTCGGGACGCCTACTTTGGGTTATTACTTGAGTGTTGTTTTACATGATACTGTTTGTTGTGTATTTTGCATTGCATTGTTTGTGCAAACTCTGTTCATTTCTTGAAAAACCTCAATAAAATATGTTTTAAAAAAAAAATAAAAAAAAAAAAAAACCTTCAGTCTTTAGAACCATTTTAATCTTATATACTGTATTGTGCTGTAGAAATTTAAAGTCCTTTTGTTCTTAGGGAAAGAAGCCCATGAATGCAATTGCATGAGAAATATTTCACTGACTGACATCAACCATCAGTGAATGGAATATTTCTGGTTTTATTACAAACATGGCTAGAGATATATAAATTCTTTAGTAATAGATCACCCATTAGTCAATACAGATAAGGACAGATGAGTATCTAGTATTTATCCGGTTAACAACATTCAGTCTTGATTAGCATATTTCTTAAACAAATTACTTTTGTTTCATCAAAGCAGTGTTTGCCGGTAGAGATGGGCAAACTGTTCAGGCTGAATTTTGGGGGTGCTCGGTGGGATTTTCAACCGCTGATCGCACAGTGAATAGCTGCTGGTTGTTTAGGAGTGGGCTGGGAAGCTAGCCACTGTGTCCTTAACAACGAATGAATCATTCGGTCAATTGTGGAGGGGGAGATTGAGGCCTAAAATAATCAAGGTAATATAGTGGCACCTTCCCCCATGTAGTCTACATGTGCAAAAAAGGAGGGGGTTACAGATCAACCAACTGGTGGAGCTGTACCAAGGGGGATTTGTGTGTGCCTCTTAAGATATCTGTGTATGCGTATAAATCATAAGCAGCAAAGAACAAATAATATTAAAAAATCACAAAATGTTATTTAAATATCATAATATACAAATTTTATAAAATCTACATTGTTTGATCAGAACAGATCATTTCATTGAACATATCCCATACAGGGTTAACAGTGATGCATAACCGTTGCTGGAACTACGTGTTTCGCTGTGGATGCTTCCTCAGGGTCCAGCAAAAGTGTGTATACATTAATATTGAATCAGAAACAAAGATCTAAGGATACATAATACATTAATTAGAATTATGAAAAAAAGTACATCAATACATCCAGATAGACAGAAAATAGTTTTAGTTCTGGTTTATAATTCAGAGATATATTCATTTAATCTATGTTACTTTATTTTCTCTAAGAATTCACATCTGAGATTTTTTATATACTTCTTTTCTAATCTGATGACAGATGAGATCTCATTATTATTTCACCGGAGTTACATATAGGTCTAGATAAACAATTTTAACCAGAGAGCCATATAGTCTGTAGGTATATTCAGGACCAATGGACAGGGGAGAGGAAAGGTGGGGAAAAGAAGGGAGGGGAGGTGGGGGAGGGGAAAGGAGAGGGGGGAAGGGGAAGGGAGAGGGGGGAGGGGAAGGGAGAGGGGGGAAAAGACAAGGAAAAGGACGTGGGGGAAAGGAAAATATGAAAGAGAAAATGGGAGGGGGTATAAAGAAATGTAAGATGAAGGAGGATGTGAGGAATGAATTACCAGACAGCCCAAAGGGGGGGCATATTGGAAGATTAGGTTGCCTCCGGAGTATTGGTCTAACCCGGGGGGAAACCTACCAAATATGCAGGATGGGAGGTAGAAAAGATGGAAAACAAAGGCGCCCATCTCAAACAAGATATAAATACTAAATATAAAAGATAATCTAAAAGACAGTTTGTTTCAAGCATTATATGGTAGTCTTACCCTTGTTTGGTGATCAAAGTAGAAAATGTGGAATATACACGTTTATTTTAAAATAAAAAATGGAGGACTCTGCCATAGATCCTTTAAATAAAGAAGGAAAGGAACATGTATATTATATCTGTAATATATTTAATATGGTGTAGTAATAGAGGAAACAAAGAGAAGGTGTATAGAGTGGAAGTGCAAGGTTATCATCTGGATGATGGAGCAAATCACCGCGGCTATTTATTATTTAGAGGTATGTTATATAACGATTTTTGGTCCAGGGTCACATATACTACATCATCTAGATGTCAAGGATTACAATAGGTGAAAGGAAATAGAAATGATCGGAAGTGACGTTCATTTCCGGTAGGCGGGAACATCCTCCCGCACGTCCACACGAGACGTTTTGGCGGGCGGATGTGGGGGGCGGGAGACATGGAGGAGGGGGAGGTTTGGCGCCATCTCTCCCGACTATAAAGTGAGAGTTGAACACAGACAGTCAGATAAGCCTACATCCTGGCTGAGTTGATGGCAATGTCCTAGAGAAATGAGCTTTGATTTCAACGGCTTGCAAACTGGTAAGCAACATTGTAGCTTCCCTAATGTATGGTGACTTGTAGATTTTTACTGATATATTCTTAGCTATATACTCATTGCTCCTTGATGCTTATCTTTACAGACCAGAGCTCAAAACCTGGGACAAACTTTTTTTGGAGTTGACCTGTTCTGATAGATCCTTCATACATACGCACTTATTTGCTTCATGTATACGTGCTATTTTAGCACTTATACCTTATACTTTTCTTCACTGACTGTTTATCAGTGCAATAGCACAATTAACACCTATCCCCTCCTTTCATATCTAACATCGGATGGTATATGTAAATATATGGGGTAAGTGTTGTAAATCTTATGCATCGACTCTCCACTTAAACACTTTATATTTATATCTAACACAGCTTGGGAGAGTCTCATTGATCATTTCTATTTCCTTTCACCTATTGTAATCCTTGACATCTAGATGATGTAGTATATGCGACCCTGGACCAAAAATTGTTATATAACATACCTCTAAATAATAAATAGCCGCGGCGATTTGCTCCATCATCCACATGATAACCTTGCACTTCCACTCTGTACACCTTCTCTTTGTTTCCTCTATTACTACACCATATTAAATATATTAGAGATATAATATACATGTTCCTTTCCTTCTTTATTTAAAGGATCTATGGCAGATTCCTCCATTTTTTATTTTAAAATAAACGTGTATATTCCACATTTTCTACTTTGATCACCAAACAAGGGTAAGACTACCATATGATGCTTGAAACAAACTGTCTTTTAGATTATCTTTTATATTTAGTATTTATATCTTGTTTGAGATGGGCGCCTTTGTTTTCCATCTTTTCTACCTTCCATCCTCCGTATTTGGTAGGTTTCCCCCTGGGTTAGACCAATACCCCGAAGGCAACCTAATCTTTCAATATGCCCCCCCTTTGGGCTGTCTGGTAATTCATTCCTCACATCCTCCTTCATCTTACCTTTCTTTATACCCCACGTCCTTTTCCTTGTCCTTTCCCCCTCTCCCTTCCCCTCCCCCCTCCTCCCCCTCCCCCTCCCCCCTCCTCCCCTCCCCCACCTCCCCTCCCTTCTTTTCCCCACCTTTCCTCTCCCCTGTCCATTGGTCCTGAATATATCTACAGACTATATGGCTCTCTGGTTAAAATTGTTTATCTAGACCTATATGTAACTCCGGAGAAATAATAATGAGATCTCATCTGTCATCAGATTAGAAAAGAAGTATATACAAAATCTCAGATGTGAATTCTTAGAGAAAATAAAGTAACATAGATTAAATGAATATATCTCTGAATTATAAACCAGAACTAAAACTATTTTCTGTCTATCTGGATGTATTGATGTACTTTTTTTCATAATTCTAATTAATATATTATGTATCCTTAGATCTTTGTAACTGATTCAATATTAATGTAAACACACTTTTGCTGGACCCTGAGGAAGCATCCACTGCGAAACGCATAGTTCCAGCAACGGTTATGCATCACTGTTAACCCTGTATGGGATATGTTCAATGAAATGATCTGTTCTGATCAAACAATGTAGATTTTATAAAATTTGTATATTATGATATTTAAATACAATTTTGTGATTTTTTTATATTATTTGTTCTTTGCTGCTTATGATATATACGCATACACAGGTATATTAAGAGGCACACTCAAATCCCCCTTGGTACAGCTCCACCAGTTGGTTGATCTGTAACCCCCTCCTTTTTTCGAATGAATCATTCGCTGTCAGCGGACTTCCCTCCACCCCTCTGGACCCAAAAAAAGCTCCGCCTTATGACGAAGGCTAACTGTTGACTGCCTGCTCCACCCACTGACAGTTCTTAAATAGGTAAGGTGTAAATCCACCTGGAGGTGGCACCGCCCCCTTGGGATCTCACTGAACGTTGCCTTCAGATGACGTTGCCAGGTGGCTCTGGCCCTTACCTGTTTAGGAGCTGTCGGATAGTGGAGCAGGCAGTTGGCGATTCTCTGTCGAAGTCCTATTGGAGGAAACGTGTCAGCAAGGAGGCGTGCCGTCACTACGTCACTCGCAGTCCGTGCTGCAGCCAGACGCGAGTACCTTAAGAATATCCTCTCTGCCAGAAGTTTATTTTTCAGCCTGTTTTCGTCCCATTTCATGTAAGTGCAAGTCTTTTTAAATCAAACTTTTCAAAGGGTAATGCACTATCAGCCTCCATTTATTTCACGTGTATATTGTGGATTGAACATCTGCACTGATTAAGTGGAAAAGCCATCCATCCCCATTTGGAGGAGAAGGGATCAGTGCCATTTCCTAAATAGTGGTTTTCAAGCTCACCTTTTATATTTATTTGGTAAGAGGCTAATATTGCTTTTGCACCGGTGGTTTATACACGGTTGGAGGTGAACATCACGTGAAATGTTTATGTTGTAACACAGGGAATACACTTCCTGCACTTGCCTATTTTCCGCCGGGTAAGGAGGAAATTCACCAGGTGGAGGGATATCACAGTAGTCTTTTGATTTTCTTGGATTTCCTTCACTTCACAATTTATAAACAATCCTGAATACTTTTGAAGAGACTTTACCTTTTTTGCATTTTGGACCATTGGACTATTTATTTTGGTTCATTTAGCCTTTGTGCTAAAGTCACTTGTACACATTTGATGTTATATATTCATTCATCACTTTGTTGGTTCTTTATATAACAATAATAGTTTGTCACATTGTTAAATGTACACTATATTTTGAATTAGCGCACCTATTTTTTATTCATTTCTTATTTTCACATTTTCTTTTAGCAGCTTTTCACTTATCAGCGCACCCTTTCTTTAACATATTAAATATTAGCAATTGTTCCTATTGGCAAATATTAGCATTTGTTCCTATTTAGGGATGGGCTGTGTGTTTGAGTCGACCGTAAGTTCGCTGAACACACGAACAAACGGGTCGCTCGGCAGGAAGTTTAATCGCCAATGAGCGCTCTTGCAGTGCTTTGATTGCGGATGATTGGCCAAAGCATGCTCCTAACCTTTATGCTGCACAATGTACTGTAAAAGCCATGATTGGCCGAAAGCAGAGTGCCTTTGGCCAATGATGGCTAAGTCCAAGCCCCACACTATTTAACTCTGCTGCTTATATGGCAGCCATGTATAGTGTGTGACAATAAAGATTAGGCAAGTAGTTAGTGGATAGTGTGTTCAGTCAGTTTAGTGCAGTCAGTGTAGTATACAGGCATACCCCACTTTTAGTACACCAGAGCATGTACTGTATGTAAAAAGAAAATGTACTTAAAGTGAAGCAATACCTTTTTTCACTTCTCAATGCATGTACTGCATTTCAATAGTCATTTACAGGCATAACTGATTATCTAGGCAAGCTGGCCGACTTCACAATGTTGTAATCCCAAAATAAAAACAGTGTGGGGGTCCCCCCAGAATCCATGCCAGACCCTTATCGGGGCATGCAGCATGGCAGGCCAGGAAAGGGGGGACCCCCCTCCTGAACCATTGTAGGTCACTTGCCTTCAACATGGGGAGGGTGCTTTGGGGTGCCAAGGGCTTCAGCCCGACAACCATGGGCGGTGGTTTTGGGGGTGGGGGCTTATCAGAATCTAGAAGCCCCCTTTAACAAGGGGGCCCCCAGATCCCCCCTCCCATGTGAATTGGTATCGGCTACATAGTACCCCTACCCATTTACCAAAAAATGTCAAAAAGTAAGAACCACAGGAAAGAGTTTTTGGCAAGCCCTTTGTTAAAAAATTTAAAATAAAAAAATAGTGTCCCTCGATGTAAGTCCATTGTCAATCCCGATGCCCGCCAGACCCGTAAAAATAGAAAAAATAAAAACCACTTTTGCCTCTTGGGAGGTGATCGCCATCAACCCGATCTGCGATTTGACAGTTCTCATATAGGCAAGGGGCTACGTCACACGATGGCACTGCCCCTTCTGACGGACATCGCGTGATGACAGAGGGGAAGGGTGCCACCGGGTGTTGTAGCCGGGTGGCCCCCTCCCCTTGCCTATATAAGATCTGTCAAAGCACAGATCGGGCAGACAGGGGGAGGCCTCCTAAGAGGCCAAAACATTTTTTTTTCTATTTTTCAGATCCGGTGGGCATCGTAAATGACAATGGATTTACATTGAGGGACACTATTTTTTTTTAATAAAGAACTGGTCAAAAGTGGTTTCCTGTGTTTCTTCCTTTTTTGACAATCTGGGGGCTCCCTTCCAGATTTCGATAAGCCCCCCACCTGCAGACCCAATCAACCATAGCCCAGGATTGTACAGAAGAGGCCCTTGTCCCCATCAACATGGGGACAAGGTGCTTTTGGGTGGGGGGCAGAGCCGCTCGCTCGATGACCTGCCAGGCTGCATGCTGGGATAAGGGTCAGGTATGCATTTTGGGGTGGACCCTACGCCATTTTTTATCAAAATCCACACCAGACCCAAAGGGACTGCGGGTAGGCTCCTCCGTTGTTTTTTTTTTTTTTATCTGTTTTCCTGGTAGGCGGCAATACATTACAGCCGTGAGTACGTTTAAATGACATTTTTTTCTTTAGAAATGTCAGTATTGCTGCAGCGAGCTCTATACATGTGCCACTTTACAGGCAGACTAAGGGGACCCCCCAGGCACGATATTCAAAGGAATCTTGCATTTTTATTGTTTCAGTTTAAGCATCATTAAAATCACTGCTCCTTTAAAAATTATTATTTTTTTAATAAAATTTACATTGATACCTGGGTCCCCATATCCCTTTTTTGGCAATAACTTGCATATAAGCCTTTAAAATTAGGACTTTTGATTTTTCATGTTCGTGTCCCATAGATTTTATTAGGGCTTGCATTTTCGCTAGAACTTTTTCCCTGTTCGAGATGTTCTGGTGCGAACCGAACGGGGAGGGGGATGTTCGTTCAGCCCATCCCTATTCCAATTATGTTAGGGAAAACAATAGATCAAACTATGCTAGAAGTCCGACTTTGCTTCCAGACAAGAGGACATATCTTCAATAGTTAGAGATGCTTTTCAGAACAATAGTTTGACCTTGTCATCTGTCTTAACTTATGTCAAGGGACAAGATGGAGACTGAATTCCACAAGTGTTATTTTCTAGTATCATTTCAAAATTATACTTCTATTACAATTGGTTTGATCCAAGCAACAAAAAATACATATGATATTTATTATAAAATATACTAAGCTTTAACCTATCCAGAGCACCATGTGGGACCAAAGCACATTTGTTATCTTTTACACAATAGAATTTTTTAGAATATTCAGCTGATTCTGCATGAGCACCATAAAAATAGCTATATCATCTATTATTACATTTTTATACAATGTCAGATTTGCCAATTGATACACTAATAGCGTAAAAGCACAAAATATATTTTGGGGAATATATTCCTGACATAGTTGAAGTTTTGAAGTTACTTTTGGCCTGCCATCCATATGTATATATCCTGAGGGCTTTGAATCTACTTAGATATAAGTTCCAAAGTCATCAGGACATACTTAAGCATCATTCTGACTTTTTCAAGAGACCAAGCTGAGAATGCCAGAACTCATTTTCTATGTAATTCTTGACAGCTGTCACTAGGAGAAAGCAATCTCCTGCGTTCCATCACCTGGATTTACAATTGTGTCCTCTGGGTAAATAGTAATCAGGGAATCCTGTGGCACAGATGTTCAAGCAAAGCAATTTAATTCTTTTATAGGATCTGTCTAAGTAACTTTTATTACTGTATATATTATTGTCACCATTAATGAAGTAAAACATATAGGGTCAGACTTAAAAATATATTTTTTATTTACAGCTGTCAATCATTCTGTCATTCATTTCAACACAAGTTACTAAAACCAGACACATAATGTCTGTATTCTTACAGCTGTCCTGATTCCTGAATCATGATAACGTTGCAGTATTTTAACAGAAGCATCAATAAAAATCAGCTATCCCACGCACAGAAACCTAAAGGGAACCTGTTACCAAAGAAAGATTGTTTGACTGTGCACAAATCACACATCTTATGATGTACCATATTTTCACTAAGTCTGTCTGTTTTCAGAATAGTGCCTTAATGTAATACTGATTTTAAGCCAGATGTTGCCACTTGAAAAATTATCTCCAATGGCTAGGCACAGGGTATTGGGAGAATTTCTAAAGATATTCAACTGTCTCCTGTTTTAGGCTTCCATTTTGCCTTCTATATTGTTTCCGTACATCCATAACAGCATAGAGAATAGTATTTTTTTTTTAAATTTGGGAATGATTAATAGTAAAGATGAAGGTTGAAGACATCAGTAGTAGAATCAATACCAATGAAGGCCAGAGTAACTTTTCCCCAACTAGAACTAATTTAGAAATAAAGGTAGATCAACAGAAGAACTTAGCTGAGGGTCTTCCAGAGTAATGTCAAATCCATTGTTGGTGAAACAGCTAAACTGAATGTATTTAATCAATTGTTGGTAGCAAGTGGTCAACATTGATCTTGATTATTGAACAACAAAAATCAACCAACCAGCCAGTAGTCAGAAAACAAAATAAGGAAGGAATGTGGAGTTGGAAAAGCTACACTGGAAAAGGCAAACATTGCCCCACAAGGAAAGCTCTAGATCAGAACTTCCAACATATTTTGCTGAGCAAGTTCCATTAGTGAGAGGTGTTGTAAAATATTTTATGTACAGTATATTTTAGTTTACTAAAACAACTTCAGGGTATATTACATAGAAATAATTAGTTTAAGTATCTCACTTTCTCTTTTTGTGCTCTAGTCATGTGATGTCAATTACTTACTCTGCACTGCACTATGAAATGTGTAGGCAGATCAAGCAGTTAGATGCTGTCATAGAAACAGTTAAAGCCTCCCTGCAAGACTATGAAAAAGAAGTTATGTTTGGTGGCTTGATGAGAAAAATGAGGAAGTGAAATGATTCCAAAAAGGCAGATTGTGGAACATGCACATTGCAAGTGGCAACACAGTAACTAGAAGATCACTTGCTACTGTGTTGTCATTATTGCTATGGAGTAGGGGGTCCATTCAAAAGACAGGATCAACCAGGTATTTATGACAAATACAACTATACATTATTAAAAGCTTCAGCAGACAGGTAGGGGATATAATTTTATATTATAAAGCACAAAGAAACATTTTCGGTTTATTGACACTTTAAATGTATATGTTTGTGTGGAAACACTTGCACCTTCAAGGAGTTGTAAAGGCAGAAGGTTTTTAATCGTATATGCATTATATGCATTAGGATAAGAAGCCTTCTGTGTGCAGCAGCCTCCCCAACACCCCCTAATGTTTACCTGAGCCCTCTCTCTATCCAGTGATGTCCACGAGTCCCTTGGCCATCCGGAACTCTCCCTCCTGATTGGCTGAGACACAGCAGTGGGGCCATTGACTCCTATGCCTGTCAATCAAAGTCAGTTAGCCAATCAGGGGAGGGGGGGCGAACATCAACTTTTGTGTCTGAATGGACACATAGAGCTGCAGCTCAGCTCAGGTGCCCCCATAGCAAGTTGTAAAAAAATAAAAAACATAGTAAGGATAGATTTAGACATGCATCTAAATCTTCATTGCCTCTGAAGTCCGATCCACATTGGAGCACATTGTGCTCCAGTGGCTACCGATAGGCGGTGAGGAAGCAATGCAATGCCTCCTCACCACTTGTTTTAACCTAATTTTACCAGCAAGTGCACCACATTTGCATGCA
Source organism: Pelophylax lessonae (assembly GCF_965119305.1). Lineage (NCBI taxonomy): Eukaryota > Metazoa > Chordata > Amphibia > Anura > Ranidae > Pelophylax > Pelophylax lessonae. The sequence goes on along the minus strand of NC_138770.1, from coordinate 323,545,660 downwards.
TTGCACGAGGTTGCGGGGCATTTGTGGCATTTCCCCATTGACATAAATGTGTAGTGTTCAATGGATGGCATTGCTTCAGGTTGGGTCAACTTTGCAGTGGGCGCAAAGCATCACAGCATCAGCACTCAGCAATAGACAGCCTATTGCAGCTTAAGAAAGGGCATTTGGCAGGTGGCAAAATTGTAGCTCAACTGCTCTTTTTTTTTACACCTGCCAAATACCCCTTCCTAAGCTGCAAAAGGCATTGGACAGGGTGCTGATGCCGTGATGCTTTGCGCCCACATCAAAGTTAACCCAACTTGCAGAGATGTCATCTGCCAAACACTACACATTTATGTCAACAGGGAAACATCACAAATGCCCAGCAACACTATGCAATGCATTTGTTGGTAAAATAGGGTTAAAACAGGCAGTGCATTTTATTCTACAGGTCGTGCGCTTTCAGAAAATATATGGTTTGGAGGGGGGGGGGGGGTATATGTTTTGCAAAATCCGAATGCTGTAAGTGAAAAATGAAAACCTCTATATTTTTAGAGGAATCTTGATATTTTAATTTTTGCGTACGTTTGATTTTAACCACTTTGCAAAAAGACGCAATTTAACCGGTTGCCGATCGCCGCACGACGATATATGTCGGCAGTCAGCCCCGGCCAGGCAAAGTGACGTATATATACGTCACTAGCCTGTCACATGCTTGGGAGCCAATAGCGGGCGAGCGCGCGCCCACGGAGGCGCGCTCCCGCCCCAGCTCGTTCCCCAGCAAGTCCGTGCGTGTGACCGGCGGACCCGATGTCCGCCGGTCACTCCCCGATCGTCAGTGCAGAGGGAGAAAGTCAGGCAGCTGATGTAAACAAGCCGCCTGTCATTCTCCCCTGTGTAGAAACAGTGATCATACGGTTCTACTATGTAGGACCGTTGATCATTGTTCCTACACTTCAAGCCACAGCCAAATACAGCAAGAATCACGCCCCTAGGGACACACACCACCCCTCCCTCTCAAATAAAGTAATATGTATAGCACTGATTACTGCAGTAATGTCACTGGTAACCCCAAAAGTGTCAAAAATCGCAGATCGCCGCCATTACGCGTTAAAAAAAAAACACCAAAAATGACAGAAATCTTTCCCTTAGTTAGTAAACGCAATAACTCTTGCGCAAACCAATCAAAATACGCTTTTTGTGATTTTTTTTTACCAAACATATGTAGCAGGAAACAAATTGGTCAAAAATGTTAAAAAATGTTGATTTTTACATTTTTTCTGGGGGAATTTCATATAAAAAAATGTGAAAAATATTGTTGTTTATAGCTCAAAAAGTAAAAATCGCACAGTTGATCAAATACCACCAAAAGAAAGCTCTGTTTGTGGGAAAAAAGGATGCCAAATTCATTTAGGTACAGCGTCGCACGACCGTGCAATTGTCCGTTAAAATCACGCAGTAAAAAATTGCAAAAAAATCCCTGGTCAGGAAGGGGGTAAAATCTTCCGGGGCTTAAGTGGTTAAAGTTTGTAAATATTTGTTTTTTATTAACTCAACACAGGTTAAGCTTTTATATTTAATAGGAATTTCGCAGGAATTTTGTAAAAACTTGCTGTGTTTGTATCTGCTAATAATAATTTTTAGTGTATTTTTGGTGACAACACTATTTGATAAACATTTGCACAAATACCACAGGGCCTTACAAATTAGTAGCACCTTTTTTTATTCTGCTGGTCATGTCCTCTCAGAAAATATATAGTTTTGGGGGTCTTTTACAAACTCTAAAAACTGTATGTGAAAAACGAAAACCTCCAGATTTTTTGAGCAATATGGATATTTACATTTTTGCGTACGTTTAATTTTCACCATTTCCCAAAAATTTGCAATTCAAAAGTTACAATATTTGTTAATTATTACTCAATACAGGTTAAGCTTTTTTATTTAGCAGGAATGTTGTAAAATTTGCAGTGTTTTTATGTGCTAATAATTATTTAGGTGTATTTTTAGCAAAAATATTGTTTTGATAAACATTTGCACAAATACAGTGGGGCCTTAAAAATCAGTTGCACCTTCCTTTTATTCTACTGTTAATGTGCTTTCCGAATTTATATGGTTTGGTGGGTCTTTTACAACTTCTGAAAGTTGTAAGGAAAAAATAAAAATGCGATAGGAAAATTGCAAAAATTATCTGGCCAGCTGAGTTTAAAAGTGAAAGGGAGGGCCTGGCAGCAAACGATTAAATAATATGCTTGGGGGATGCATAATGTAGTATTACGGAATTGTATAATCATTAAAGACAGTCACAGCGGCAGCATACACTGGCAAGGCATATTTGGTTGTGGAATTCAATTTTTACAATTAGTTTGGCCTGCATACAGCAGCAGTACCCAACTATGATTTATTTCAGGACAATAAAAACATTTTTTAGATAGCTTTATCAGGGACACATGTTTTTTTTCAAGCTCTCATTAAAATTTTTTAGGGGCCACAGTTGATGTAGCAGTGTAAAACTGACCATCATCAGGACCTTTTTAATGAGGGAAAATTAGTTGAAAAATAGTAGAGAAAAAGAGTGCAGGCAAATGTTTTACTACAAGAATTCAGAGACTGTAAATGATACAGTTAAGTAACGATGGCCAGAAACAGGGGAAATGTAATGAGCTTGGCTAGGCTCAAATAGACAAAGAACATATGTTTTGGTTTTATTACAAGAATTAAGATACTTCAGTTGATACAGCAAATTTGCCAGTAACAGGACAGTTTTAATTAGGGATAAAAGGCCAAAATACAATAGGGACCAAGGGTGCTACAGTAGTGTGATATTGCCCAGCAGCGGGACAATTTAATAGGCAAGGGTAGAACTGAATTTTCTTGAGACTAAGTGCAAAAGTCCTGGAAGTTGCACATATCTTCAAAACCCCGTGAGAAGGTATATGATAGCCTCAGTCTGGGCTTCAATCAGGCCACACCCACAATGCATTTCACTCCACCCACATAGGGGGCCCAGCTCCATGGGCTGAGTGAACTGCATTGGGGGTGCGACCTTGTTGAAGCCCAGGCTTAGGATGTCATACACCTTCTCATGGGGCCTTGCAGAGATGTGTAACTTCCAGGATATTTCCCCTTTCTATTCGATTACCATGCTGAGAAAAAAGGCAGCTCCAAGAACTGATTGTAAATAACAGTAGCATATGAGCACCCCAAACTTAAAATTGGCTCTGTTGGTATATATAAAAAATATTAAGAATACAGAAATCAAAACCACCATCCATTTAATAAAAGCCTTTTTTACAGCACAATATGCGCTGTAATAGCTGCATCCTTGGGCTGCACTAGCAGAGGAATGACAGCTCGGACTCTAGGAATGACATAATACATGTGGCTTCCAGGATCATCAAACAAAGGAGGGATCAGGGAACGAATTTTCACTGAGTTTCTCCTGCTTTAGCTGGATAAGCAGTTTCCTAGTACAGTGGTTCTCAACTCCGGTCCTCGGGACCCACCAACAGGCCAGGTTTGCAAGATAACTAAATTACATCACAGGTGATCTCATTTGCTGCTCAGTGATTGTGGTATTCTAGTCTGCATCCCCCAAGGTAATACTTAAAATCTGGCCTGTTAGTGGGTCCCGAGGACCGGAATTGAGAACCACTGTCCTAGTAGAACAAAAGCTCAAGAGCCACCATAAGTGCCTCCATCACTGCCGGCAGTAAGATCTCTTTGAAAGTAGTCAGACAGCTATAGAACCTCCTGATCACTTTTATGGGAAAGCCCTTTCCCATCTCTTAATGCCAGTTTCATGTTCTCTGCTGGTGTAAGCCTAATTTAATCACTTGTCTACCATGATATTTATAATACTTTATTTGAGGTACCTTGGTAGACAGGTGGTTTAAGTAGAAGTTCAGCTTAAAACTAACTAACTCTAAATCTACTGACAGTCTCATTCTAAGACTAACCTATCCAGCTCTGTAAAGAAAAAATTGTTATACATACCTTTTCTGAACGTGCGCCGGTCCAGTCCCGCGCTGGCTTCTGTGGGTGGGACTGTGCAGAAGAGGCAGCCTACAACAGAAGCCCCATAATAACTCTATGGGTGACGTCTCTTCCCAGGCATTTCCCAGCTATTGTCGGTTGTCTCCTGCACAAAGCATCTGCCGCTGGAGACCGAAACAACTCGGCTTCAGAAAAGGTATGTATAGCACTTTTTGCGTTAGACGGTCAGAGAGGTAAGTCTTAGAATGTCGCTGCGAGTAGATTTAGAAATAGTTAGTTTTAGGCTTAACTTCCACCAGTTCTATTAATACCTGGGACAGGCCATTGTCCAGGGAAGCATTTGTGTGAAATCAGAGTGGCTTCGAACAAACTTTTACATCTGAGCACAATGTTTCAGAATATGTCACAAATGTGTCAAAATACATCACAAAAAAAGATTTTTGTAATATTATGTCATAATTTATTTTACCACAAAAAGAGGCAAGTAAAGACTTTACTCATTATTCTGGTCTAGAATTGCTGAGTGCTGAATATAATTGATTTAGAAAGTATATTGTTAAAGACGTTTTTCCCAAGAGTTCATAACACTTATTTTTAATTTATCTTGTTGGCACTAGACATTATTTTTATTTACCTATGATCTAAAAGATATTGAAAACTCTTATCTCCTTTACAGTGGTAAACTGCACAGATCCTGGTTTTGTGGAAAATGCAATCCGTCATGGACAACAGAACTACCCTGAAAACTTCCGTTATGGAATCAGTGTGACCTATCATTGTAAAAAGGGTTACTATCTTTTAGGATCTTCTGTTCTTAACTGCAAGGCAAATGGCATGTGGGACAGATCACTTCCTAAGTGCATATGTAAGTTTTCTCTGTTCAGTTCTATTTATTACAAATCTAACAAAAGTATTGTTTTTGTACAGCCTTTAAAATGCCAGTGTAAATGTAATGGATGAAAATAAAATATTTGCTGCAGTCTACAGACTAAACCTGTCGTATATACAGTATGTAATAAACATAAGTCCCAGAGGTGACATGCACCTAATTTGACTTAACTCATAGTGTGTCTTCACTTTTCACAAATTTCCTGGATTAAAACCTTTCCATGTTTGCATCAACACTACAGTGATAAAAGCTGAATGTGCTTTTTTCACAGGACATCATTCCTAATTGTTGTTGACTGCAATTGTTTTTTTCACAAGTCTTTGTTTTTAAAAGCAGACCACTCATAAAAATTGAAGGGCCACCCCCCACAACCACCTCTTTGCATAGTCACCAATAAAATAAATTTAAAAATAAGGCTGCTGCTTAAGGAAAAAAATAAACAAGAAAAAACAATGTCACTTAAATCATGTTAAAACTTATATAGGATTTAGTGGTTGAGTTTACATATACTTTAGCAAATGATGCTTGAGCTCTTTAAATTACAGTTCTGGTACTCCAAAAATTATTTTAACCACTTCAGGCCTGGAAGGTTTTACCCCCTACCCAATCAGAGCACTTTTTGCAATTTGGTACTGTGCTGCTTTAACTGGTCATTACCCAGTCATAAAATGCTGTACCCAAACTAAATTTGCATCCTTTTATTCCCATAAATAGAGATTTCTTTTGGGGGTATTTAACCACCACTGGGATTTTTATTTTTTGTGATATAAATAAAGAAAAGTCCAAAAAAAAAATTACATTTTCTACATTATGTTATTAAAAAAATCCAATAAACTCAATTTCTGTCATAGGTTTAGGCCGAAATGTATTCAGCCACATGTATTGGGTAAAAAAAAAAAATCAATAAGCATATATTTATTAGTTTGCGCAAAAGTTATATATTGTCTATAAACTATGGTACATTTTCTTGAATTTACACAGCTTTTCGTTTATGACTTCAAATGATCAAAAAAACTATCAGCGCAAAAATGTGATAAATAATCTCTATGTGCTAAAACCTTAAATATATGTGAAATAAATCAACAGAGTGCACAGGTAAATCACATCCGGCTGCAAACAATATATGTGCTTACACCTTCAAAATCAAATACCAATAAAAAAACAAACAGTGTTGCGCCAGAAAAACAAGTGTGATATAAGTGAAATTCATAAATCACAAATAACAACTGTGAAGAGGATAAAAGTAAATAGACTTTCAAAATGTAAATGACTAAACCAAATCATATATAGTGCAATATATGTGAATAAATGTCCATCAAATAAATCCCAGAATCCAAACAGGTGACACCTCAGTGAATGTGTATTCCTTCACCATACAAAGTGGCCTCTCACCTTGTTTCTAGACCTGAGTAATGCAGGTCAATCCAAGCATTTTTCCCTCATGTATGACCATCTATGAATGGAAGTGGAATCCAGGATCAGCCTCCCTGTTTATAGTCTGATATCTCCCCTGTTTGAGGGAAAAAACGCTTGGATTGACCTGCATAAGGTGAGAGGCCACTTTGTATGGTGAAGGAATACACATTCACTGAGGTGTCACCTGTTTGGATTCTGGGATTTATTTGATGGACATTTATTCACATATATTGCACTATATATGATTTTGTCTAGTCATTTACATTTTGAAAGTCTATTTACTTTTATCCTCTTCACAGTTGTTATTTGTGATTTATGAATTTCACTTATATCACAGTTATTTTTCTGGCGCAACACTGTTTGTTTTTTATTGGTATTTCATTTATGACTGCCTATCTGATTTCTTGAGGTTCTAAAAGGGCAGGGCAGTACAAAACCCTCCAAAATTACCCCTTTTTGGAAAGTAGACACCCCAAGGAATTTGCTGAGAGGCATGTTGAGCCCATTAAATTTTTTTTGTCACAAGTGCTTGAAAATGACAAAAAACAACAACATTTTTTTACACCAAGTTATCACTGAAATTATATATTGCTTACACATGCCATGGGTATATGCGGAAATACACCCAAAAATATATTCTTCTGTATCTCCTGAGTATGGGGATACCACATGTGAGACTTTTTGAAAGCCTAGCAGTGTACAGGACCCCAAAAACCAACCACTGCCTTCAGAATGTCAAAGTGCCTAAATTGCTCATTTTACTTCCTCACTACTTATCACAGTTTCGGAGGACCTGAAATGTAAAGATGAAATAAAATCCCCCAAATGACCCAATTTTAAAAAGTAGACACCCCAAGCTATTTTGTGAGAGGCATGTTGAGTCCATGAAATATTTTATATTTTGCCACAAGTTTCGGGAAAAAGACAAATATGTATTTATTTTATTTTTTGTACAAATATTTGTCAAATTATATACTGCTCACACATGCCATGGGTATATGTGAAAAAACACCTCAAAATACATTCTGCTGCTTCTTCTGAGTATGGGGATACCATGTGTGAGACTTTTTGGCAGTCTAGCCATGTACAGGACCCTGAAAACCAATCACCGCCTTCAGGGTTTTAAGGGTGTAAATAAATTGTTGATTTCACTCCACCACGCTACCTATCACAGTTTCACGGGCCATGAAATGCCAAGATAGCACAACCCCCCCCCCCTACAAATGACCCCTTATTGAAAAGTGGACACTGTAAGCTATTTGCTCAGAGGCATGTTGAGTATGATCTCGCTTTTTGTCACAAAGTTTTAAAAATAAAAAAATATATATTTTCTTTTCTTTCTTAATTTTTCAAAACAAGTGAGAGCTGCAAAATACTCACCATGCCTCTTAGCAAATAGCTTGGGGTGTCTACTTTCCAAAAAGGGGTCATTTGGGAGTTTTTTGTGCTATCTTGGCATTTAGAATATAGAACATATAGAACATAATAGAATTATTGCCTTTGATCTGACGTTTATTGTGATACCTTACATGCATGGTGCAATTGCTATTTATATATGACACAAGACCGATGCTTGCATTCGCCTTTGGGTGCAAGCACAGGGGGACAGGAGTGCTTTAATTTTTATTTTTTTTATTTTGCTTTTTTATTTTATTCTCACATTGTCCCTTTCATTTTTATTTATTTTTTTAAATTGTTATTGTTATCACAGGGAATTGAAACAGCTATGATGGCAATAGGTAGTGACAGGTACTCTTTTTTGAAAAATGTGGGGTCTATTAGACTCTTGATCTCTCCTCTGCCCTTAAAGCATCTGACCACACCAAGATCGGTGTGATAAGATGATTTTCCAATATTCCAATGGCGCTGTTTATATCCGGCAAAGCTGAAGTCATGAAATGCTCGTAGTTTCCGGTTTCTTAGGCCAGGAGGGGGGGTGGGTTTGTCTCCTTCCACTGCTTGTAAAGCAGTCTAGCAGCTAATTAGCGGCTAGGATTGATTTTACATGAAAGCTGACCGACTGTTAAAAAAAACGATACCAAGATGATGTCTACCTACAGGCATCGTTCCAGTATAATCACTCAAAGTCCAGCAACATACCAGTACGTTGCTGGTCCTTGTTGGGCATATATTGCAATGTTCTGTTTTTCATGCAGCCTGTGGTCTATATGAAAAATGAGAACCTAACAGATTCCTCCATTCACATCAATCTATCGGTGGTATGCCTACCCTTAAAATACCACCCTACATTTACCCACTTCTAATGATGGGCATACATACACTGTTCTTTTTTTTTTTGTTCAGTCCATAGGCTGAACAAAACAGATTCTTTAATTCACATCGATTGATGTGGATGAAGAAATCTCTGCCAAGAAAAGTGAATAAAAATATATGCCGAAGCATAGGGGAGATCCGCCCTCTGTGTCCACCCCATCCCCTATGCTTCACCATATATGCTCTTTTTTTAACTGTGGTGGTGAAATCACCTCCTGCAGCGCTGGCGCCGCTGATTTTATGTATTGTGATAGCAAACCCTGTTGCTGTAAAAAAAAAAAAAAATCAGTGCTGCAGCTGAATGGTGTACCTGCAAAGCAAACAATGGTTAACAATAAAACATTACAGTATAGCATAAAATACAGTAAAATAGTAGGAACAATAAAATGACAACTATTTTTGGCTTTTTAATTTTTATTTATTTATTTAGTATTTTTTTTACACTTTCATTGTAATTATAAAAGCTCCAGGTTAGGGTCTCTCAAAATGTGAAAGCCATCAAACATCTTTCGAGACCCTGTGTGAAAGTATGCCCTAGACTGTGCCATGCTGTACCCTATACTAATACTCAATGGAAACAGTCCCTGATGCAGAGACCAGGTTCGCCAGGACAGGAGGGACAAAAATAGCTGGTGTCACACCTACTTCTGCACTTGCAACTGACACGGCATCTTTTTTGGGGTGCTCTTTGGGTAGGGGTACCCGGGAGGACATCTGGAAAATGTCTCTAATGCAGCCTGCTCACTGCATCTTGATTGGGAAAAGGGGCCACAGCACCTTCTGGATACAGAAGGGCTGATATGATCTATTCCTAGATTTTTAGGAAGGATCCATTTCTTCCTGACTCTTTGTATAATACATAAGTGTTTAAAAGAGCCAACTGGAATAATTATGCAGACACTTTTTGTACCAGCGTCTGGCCTTATTGACAACTATGTATGACCCCATCATCTGGTCATTGAAGTCCACCCCTATTATTTTACAGTTGTATTGGTGGACACAGAGGGGCTTCCGTTTTTCATTGCACCTTAAGCAGGCTCTCTCCCCCTGACTAAGTGGGGCATTTACAAGCCATTGGGGGAAGCCCTGGTGATTAGATTGCATAATGCCACATGCGACAATTCTTAAATTATGTGACTAAAGTGTCTAAAAAGTGGCACGCTTGTGTAGAAATTGTCCACATATAAATGGTACCCCTTTCCAAATAAGGGTGACACTAAGTCCCAAACAATCTTGCCGCTGCTTCCTATGTAGTCTGGGAATTTGGGGGGCTCCATGCTGCTATATTTTCCCTCGTAAACAAGTAAACGACATGTATAACCTGTTGCCCCTGTCACAGAGCTTATACATCTTGACCCCATATCTGGCACGCTTGCTGGGATTAAACTGCTTGAAACCAAGGCATCCAGAAAACGTAATTAGGACTTATATAGGGACTTATCAATGAAGACAACTTGTTGGGGGATAAACAAGGCTGCAAATTTTTGGTTGAAGTAGTTTACGAGGGGCCAAATTATCGGTCATATCCAGGGTCACCCCGAGGACGACAGAGTTCATCGTCGTTAAAGTGCATGAACCGCAATATTTGCTCATATCTAGCCCTGGCCATGGCAGCAGAGAATACGGGCATTTGACTTCAAATATGACCGCAACTCACTCTTTTTAGTCATGCTCATGTTAAGGAATAGGCTCAGAAAGGTCTTAAATTCAGGAACCGTTATAGGTCTCCAGCCAAATTGTCTGGCAAGGGTCAAATTTAACCACTTCTGGACCGGAAGATATTCCCCCTTAATAACCAGGCCATATTTTGCGATTTGGCACTGCAATGTAATTACCCACTTAAGCCCCGGAGGATTTGGCTGCTCAAAGACCAGGCCCTATTTTGCGATTCGGCACTGCATGATTTTAACGGACAATTGCGCGGTCATGCGACACTGTACCCAAATTAAATTGACATCCTTTTTTTCCCACAAACAGAGCTTTCTTTTGGTGGTATTTAATCACCTGTGCAATTTTTACTTTTTGCGCTATAAACAAAAAAAGAGCGTCAATTTTGAAAAAATAACAATATTTTTCACATTTTTTTTATATGAAATTCCCCCCCAAAAAATGTAAAAATCAAAATTTTTTAACATTTTGGGCCAATTTGATTTCTGCTACATATTTTTGGTAAAAAAAATCACAATGGGCCTATTTTGATTGGTTTGCGCAAAAGTTATTGCGTTTACTAAGGGAAAGATTTATGTCATTTTTATTGTTTTTTTTTAACTAGTAATGGCGGCGATCTGCGATTTTTTTTGCGGGACTTCAATATTGCGGCAGACAGATCAGACCCCTGACTAACATTTTTGACACTTTTGGGAGTACCAGTGACATTATTACAGTAATCAGTGCTATACATATGCACTGTTACTGTAAAAATGACACTGGCAGGGAAGGGGTTAACTTTATTAGAGATCAAGGGGTTAAGTGTGTGCCTAGGGGCGTGATTCTAACAGTAGAGGGGCGTGGCTTTTGATGTAACCACAGAGACATACGATCCTACATAGCAGGATCGTATGAGCCACCTGACCCGTGCATCGACTTCCCCGCTGCTGAGTGGGGGTGGGAGCGCACCGCCGGCAGCATGCGCTCACCCCCTAGCTGCCTGCTCGTGACTGATGAAGACCTACATCGATTTGCGCAGCAGAGCCACATTGCCGCAGTAAATAGGTGGCGGGTGGTCGGGAACCCTACGTTCTATACCAGGCCCTCATCGAAGCATGCAGCCTGAAAGGCCAGGAGAGGTATGCAGCCTGGCATGCGCCTACTCTTCCTGAGACATACAAGGCCACATGTCCTTAACACGGGAGGTAACTTGATGGGAGGACCACCAAGAAATACAATTTGTGTCCCCATGTTGATGAGCACAAGAGCCTCTTCCCTTAAACCCTGGCCTTATGGTTGTGGGGGTATGCAGGTGGGGAGGCTTATGAGAAACTGAAAGCCCCTCATCAATAAGGGGGATCCCAGTTCCCCTAGTAAATGAGTAACGGGTACATAGTACCCCTTGTCGCAAACAATTTTAAACAGTAGAAACAGGCACATAGTTTTTGATGATTCTTTTAATAATAATAAAAAAAAGACCAGCAATGTAAATCCACTATTGAGGTTAGGGTTAGGCTGTACACTATTAGTCATGTCACTCTGGTATTTCTGTGAACATACTTTTTATTTCTATCCCCTGTATTTACGAAGAGAGCCACCCAGGCTAGATGTCATACATGTCTATCTTTGTTTATGTCTTCTACATGAGGGGTGGGGAGATTATGAGTTCACAGCTCAGCTATCAGGAGGTGACAGGGGTATTGCATTTCTGGAAAGATCAACAGTTATTTTTTTGCCCTTGCTAAAAATGTTTTTTACGGGGAAAAAAAAGACAATGAACGCAGCCACCACATCTAATGACTAGTAAGTTGTAAAACAAATTACGTTTTTGTGATTGGGTTTAGTTATACTTTATTTCCTGAATTCCCCATCTGGCCCTGCCTCATCTGCTCTCTATAAGGCTATCTATGAGAAAGATTGATCAATATAAAGCTATTAGAGCTGGAAAGGCCAGAGAAAAGTTGCATTTCATATTGTAACTCCCTTGGCTTTTTGGCTTCCAGATTGCGCTACATTGTATCTGACCATGCATACAGGCACATATAGGTGCCCAGTATGCATGGCTGTCTGCAGTTTAGTTTGAAATATAGTGAGCACTGGTCCACTCTAAAAGTTACAAAACTTTTAAAATGCAGCTATTTTTGTGCAAATAATATATTCAGAATTTACAGGGTGTACATCCCATGATATTATTTATTTACAAACACTTCAATGCATGTGCCTTAGCTTTTTGAAAAATTGGGGTGTTATATTTTTCAGTGGAAATACATTATGTCTATTATTTTGTAAAGGTCACATACAAGAAACATAATGGTGTAGTGTACATAATGTATTTCTGCATTCATCAGTTGATATAGGAAACAGTACTGTGCATTTGTGACCTTAAAATATACTTTTAAATACAGTAAGTCATATTTCTGAAAACAAGTGTTGATGAGTTATAACAACATTTTGAGTAAAAATGAAAACAAGTTTCTGCTGCTGCAATAACTTGATTACAAGGTAAATCAAGGTAAAGAGCCTGGTAAACTGAAACAATTGCACCCATGTAGACAATTGTGGAGTCCCCAAAGGGAATGGAAGAAGTTAATGCGCTCCATGTAATTTCTTTAAAAGTGTACTGCAGTTAAGGTTTTGGTAACAGCAGAAATAAGGGGCAAGATGATTTACTGCAGCCTTGAACACAGCCCGAGAGGAAGCAAACAACTAAAATGAAAACATAAGTGATGAAATATCACAAGAGATTACGTGTAACAATGGAATTTTTGTATTATTTAGAAGGTGTGTAAGTAAGAAAAGGAATGAAATTAAGTTCTTTGTTTCCTGTTAAGCATGTTTCTTCTCAAATGATTCTGCATCACTGTTTGCTCCTAAAACAGTTTATAAGGGAATGTGGTCTGTGGAAATCAACAATGAAATTATTTTTACTTTCCCCTTGTGCTTTCTCTCAATCTACCTATAGTCATTAAAAGAAAATTATAAGAGATCCAGGGAATGTAAGTGTCCCTAGGAAAATTATTTACGGTAGTTCAAAAAGCCACCTCATTAGCAATTAGGAACTGTAATTGCTTTTTGTTAGTTTTGCCTTGGAATATAACAATAGAATGAGGAAAAGAACATTTTCTATTTTCAGTGAAGTGTCTACTTTCTCTGAAAAACATATTATTTATTTTTTTTTTTTTTTAATTTTATTTTATTTAGGATTGTGGTCTAGTTTGAACACTATTTGGTCATCAAATTAGCCCCTAAATATTTGATGAACACATGAACGTGCGCACACACATACACACAATCTTTGCCACAATTGTAAAACTTAAAGTGTAAATGACAGGGAAAAATTGGAAACACACTGAAAATAATAAGCATCTGAATACATTTACAATTATTGTAATGAAAAGCCAGGCTATTGGTTTTTTAGTCACCTCACAAGTGTGGACTCAACCAGCTTTGTAAAATTCCTTAAATCCTACTGTTTTTATGTAATATGTGCAATGATTATTGCTTCAACTTAATTCTTGTAGGGAAATATAGACAAAAAATACTGTTTTATCTCGAAAACACTATACATGGCATTTCAGTATCATACAAGGTGACAAAATTGTGAAAATTGCTACGGTCAATGCTGGTAGTCCTGCTAGTCCTGAAGTCACAATTAACTGGGTAGCACTAGCAATACAGCAATTATTTTTTATTGTTAGTAAATTTGGTTGAACTTTAAAGCTTTCTATTTATCCTACACAGCCTTTACTGTGGTGTCAGTGCTTGTTATATAAAAAGACCATTATTGGAGCTTAGGATATGAAAACTGTTAAGACACAAGAAGAAGTTCCCCAGCTGACCTCATTAAAATGCACCCTGCATCTTCCCTCCCCATTCCAGGAGATCAGTCCCACCAGCCTCTGCAAATGCACATTTTTCCAAAACAATCAATGATTACAGTTCTCACACAGCCATAGACCATTAATTTTCCAAAGTGTGCAGGAGCTGAGCGATCAGACAACAGCCTATGTGGAGCAGAGCTGTAGTATTGAAAACAGGAGACATATGGGCAACTACGTGGCAAATGAGATTTAATGTAGAGAAATGTAAGGTATTGCACTTGGGGGTAAAAAACATAAATGCAAATTATGCTGGGGGGGGTTAACCTCTGGGGGAATCCGGGATGGAGAAGGATTAGGGGGTTCTAGTAGAAGATAAACTAAGTAATAGAATGCAATGTCAAGCTGCAGCTGCCAAAGCCGGCAGAACATTAGCATGCATAAGTAAGGGCATATATTCCAGAGACAAAGCTATAATCCTACTACTTTATAAAACTCTGGTCCGACCAAACCTGGAGTATTCTGTCCAGTTTTGGTCGCCAATCCTCAGATAGGATGTGCTGGAACTGGAGAGAGTCCAAAGAAGGGCAACTAAACTAATCAGGGGATTGGAGGACCTGAATTACGAGGAGCGATTACAAGCACCTAATTTATTCTTCTTGGAGAGGAGACGCCTGAGAGGGGACATGATAGCAAATTACCAATACCTCAATGGCGATCCCAGCATAGTTAAAAAAAACTATTTTGTCTCAAGGAGTGCAATAGGACATGTGGCCACACAATCAGATTAGAGGAGAGATGGCTTAACTTTATGCTGCATAAGGGGTTCTTCACTGTAAGGGCGGAGAGAATTTGGAACTCTCTTCCACAATTGGTGGTAGCTGCGGGGAGTATGGCTACTTTTAAAAGACTTTTAAAGGACGTGCATCTCACAGATCACAACATTCAGGGTTATGAGAAATGATCAGGCCATTGACACACACACACACACCTGTACAGGTTGAACTGGATAGACTGATGTCTTTATTAGGGATGATCGAACTTTTGAAAAGTTCGGTTCGGCCAGAACATCCGAACTTCCCGAAAGTTCGGCCCGGATTTCAGAACCCCATTGAAATCAATGGGACCCGAACTTCGGTAATCAAAAAACAAATTTTTAAGCCCTAAAACCCAATAAATGCCCCTAAAAAGTGCCTATGGTTCTGGGTCATGCCCCATTAACTATTAATTACACAAAAAAAGTTCTTAAAAATTGTCATTTTTGATAAAAAAGCCAATTATTGAAAAAATTAAAAAAAAAATAAAAAGAGAGATTTTTTGATTTTGATTTTGGATTTAGTATCTGGGGGGTCTACAAGGTGTACCTGTGAAGTTTCAGCTCTGTAGGATGTCCAGAACCATAAAAAAGATCGTTTGTATTAGTGCAATTATAGATCTGGAGTATGGCTTCTCGCTTTTCACAGCACCTTGCCGGTTTAATAGCAGGCATTTTTTTGGGTTCTTTGCAGTCAGGAAAAACATCTGAACTTGTGTATAGTGGTACTGTGCACAAGTTCAGATGTTTTGCCTGCCTCCAAAAACCCCCAAAAAATGCCTGCAACAACACACCTGGGCGTTTTTTTTTTGACGCTAGCGTTTTTTTGGGCATTTTTTTGGGTTCTTTTGAGGCAGGCAAAACATCTGAACTTGTGTATAGTGGTGTATATACACACATACTTATATGTATATACACACCTAGCCATATATAGGTGTGATAGTAGCAGAAATATATTAGTGTAAATGATTTCATTAGCACAAGCATATATTTCTGCTACTATCACACCTATATATGTCTAGGTGTATATATACAGACATGGTTGTGTATATATACCCCCTATACACATGTTCAGATGTCATGTCTGACATCAAACATGTGCTCAAAAAAGCACTGGCAGTGGCAACCCCTGCAGCATAAAAAATGCTGGCTGGTGAGAAGCCATATTCCAGTTCCGAAGCAACTCAGAGAAATGATCATTTCTCTATAGCGGTCACCCTGCTTTTGTCACCCTTCCATAGCAGTCACAGTCAGTTAACCCTGCACTACACTACAGTCCCCTTACACTTAACACATTCCCTACAGAAACTGAATAAATTAAAGCTAACTAAAGTGTAAAAGAGCACTCTAACTACACTAGATATCCCTTTCCTCACACTAATAAATGCTAAATGACACTTTGTAACACTTTGTAACAGAAGTAAAAGAACAGCATTCCACTCTCTTCCATGTCCCGTATAAGAATGCTAGGAATTTGGGGGGGGCTATCTTATATACTGGGGGGCGTATTCACTAATGATTGGACTATGGACCCCCTAGTCACTCCAATCACATTCCTAGCATTCTCCTGCCCTCTCAATTGGCTTTTGCTAATGGTTCTGGTCCAATCACAGGCTTTTAAAGCCCATTTCCTGTCCCATTGCATTTTGGTCGGTTCTGGTTGCCGAATTCCGAACTTTTTGGGAAAAAAGTTCTAAATTCGGCCGAACCTCGAACACCCAATGTTCGGGCCGAACCAATGGTCTACCCAAACCGTTCGATCATCCCTAGTCTTTATTCAACCTCAACTACTATGTAACTATGTCCTGGCTTCTGTAAAGCCCACCATACACTATAAAATCTGATTGTACAATTTACTTTAGATCTACCATCAATTGTGTAGTGCAAGGGCCTGTCTGATTCAAAACAGAGTGATTGGATAGATGGTGTGTCCTCCTATTATATAGTTTTGGTAAATCTAAAGGAGATCTTACAGAGATTGTACAATCAGATTGTATAGTGTATGGCCACATTTATGCACCTAAAATTAACTAGCTGCACTTTCTGTGCCATTAATTGTAAATGGCACACCAAATACAGAAGCAAACGCACATTTTGGCACATGAAAAAAACAGCGACATCCGCAGCAAAACGCACAGTAAAAACGTGCAAACCCACAACACACTAACATTTTCCATGAGCTGCTTTGCCACATGTAGAGCAACCTAATGAAATCAATGGGCTGCTCTATACGTGTCACGAGAAAAAAGAGCCAGAAATGTGTGTGCTTCCACTAGGATAGGTGTGAATGGGGGCTGAAAAGGAAATAGGTTTGTTTACACAAGTATAATGAGGCTCCATTCACATCTGTGTGTTTCTGAATGCTTGGCAAACACCGCAGAAAATGCATGCTTTGTCATGCGCTTCAGAAATGCTCTGCAAATGCACAAAAAAGCACAGTAAAAATCATATTGACAATTATATATATGTCAGATTGTATCACGCTTGTTACCAATAAACGTATTATTGTGTAAAACAAAAAAAACGCACCACGCTCCAGCCTAAAATAAATTCTGCAGCTTCGTTGGGACAATTTTTTCACATAGGACAGCCAATGTAAGTGAATAGGCTGCCCTATGTGTGACAAGTGAAATGCTCCAAAACACCAAAAAAACGCATTCAGGAATGTGAGTTCCTGCTACTCAGGGATGTGAATAGGGCTTGACAGAGTGTCACCATTCACTCTCTCCTATGTACCTGTATAAAGCTCGCCATACAATATGCAATCTGATTGTAAAATCTCCTTTGGATCTACCATCAACTATGTAGAGCAAGGGCCTACCTGATTGGCTACAGAGTGAATGGATAGATACACTAGGTGGGTCCTGCTATACCATAGTGCTGGTAAATCCAAAGGAAACTGTACAGTTTGTACAATCAGATTGCATAATATATGGCCAACTATATACAGTACAAGTACATAGAAGGGAGTGGATGGAGACACTCAGTTGTGGAGCCCCAATTTTTTTTTTCATACATAGGGCAGCCCATTCGCTTAAATGGGTTACCCTACACAACAATCACCCCAAAGAAGATTCAGAACTTTTTCCTAGAGTGGAGTGTGTTGTGTTTTTTTACTGTGCTTTTTGGTGCATTTGCAACCCATTTCTGAAAAACGGCAAAACGTGCATTTTCTGTGCAGTTTACTATGAATTCTGAAACACACAGATTTTAATAGAGCCCCATTGTTCTTGTGTAAACAAACCAATTTCATTTCCAGAACCCATTTACACCTTGAGTAGTGGGAGCGCATGTTTTTTAGTTTGTTTTTCCAGTGACATGCATAGGGCAGCCCCTTGATTGCAGTGGGCTGCTCTACATGTGGCAAAGTAGTTCATGGGACTTTTTGGAGTGTTGCAGGTTGCACGTTTTTTACTGTACATTTTTCAGCATTTGTCGCTCATTTTTTCAATTGGCAAAATGTGTGTTTGCTTCTGTGTTTGGTGTACCATTAACAATTAATGGAACCAAAATTGCATAAGTTAATTTTAGGTGTATAAAGGCTATATACTATACAATCTTTGTACAATCTCCTTCAGATTTACTAAAACTATAATATAGGAGAACACATCCCATCACACTTTATCCAATCAGGAAGGCCCTTGCATTCCATAGTTGATGGTAGATCCAAAGGAGATTGTAAAATCAGATTGTATAGGGTATGGTGAGCTTTACAGAGCCCAGATCTAATACTACAGTTCTGATTCACATAGGATGTTATCTGATCGCTCAGCTTCTACACATTCTGCCCAATGAATGATCTATGGCTGTGTATTTGGTGAGAACTGAGATCACTGATTGCATTGGAAAAATGTACACCTGAGTAGATGAATGTGAGCAATCTCTAGAAAGGGGTAGGGCAATGGAGAGTGTGCGTTGATGAGGTCAGCTGGTCAACTCCTTTCTGTGCCTTAACAGTCTTCACATCCTAAGGTCCATGCAGGAAGTAATGGAGATGTACAACAAGCATTGACACTGAGATAATATCTGTGTAGGATAAATAGAAATCTTTTTTTATTTCTGCAAAAGAAGTCCATTAATGCTATATTGGTAGATATGGGAGCTGGAATTTGGAAAACAAAAAGGTGAACTTAGCCTACTTAGCATTTAAAGTTACATTGTACAAAGGCTGAGGCAAAGCAAAGGAAGCATGTAACTGTGCTGTCACTGCAAAATAAACAGAAACAATAGACATGAAATGTTAACTCTGTGTGGCCCCTGGCTTCGTATGTGAGTTTATAGAGAAGCAAAATTGCATTTACCAGTTGTTTTACATCATTAATGTCTAGAGGTCTGGTAGATGTCCAATTTAGGACAATCATTTTCCTGGCATGGAAGAAAAATCTTCTTGTGAGTCTTAAGGCCTATGTCACCAAATATACCTAGAATATATCATATTTATCTGCATATGGTGGGAATTGTACAATTATGCTAGATTAACCCAGTAACAACAACAATTTATTTTTAACTCCTTATCATTGGATAAGAAATAAATATACGTTATTAATTGTAAATTTAAAAAAAAAAAAGTCATTTCAAATGTATTATTTCAAGAAAGAATACCTCAAGTAAAATAGTATGTACTGTAATATTAATTTCTTATGTTGTTAGTCCATTAATCAGATTCTTTTACTGTTTACAGCTATATCATGTGGCCATCCTGGTGTTCCTGCTAATGCCATTCTAGGTGGGGATAAATTTATATATGGGTCGAAAGTCCACTACTCTTGCACTGGACCTCATATACTTATAGGAAATTCAACCAGAGTTTGTCAAGAAGACAGTCGATGGAGTGGAATACTTCCTCACTGCTCAGGTACATTCATAAAAAGAGAAATATCCTATATATAGAGCACATTTTCTGCCACATATAAGTTATGTTGCAAACACAGCCTTATGTTCAGGACCAATCTACCCTTTGCTCTGCTCTAAAAGTTGATAGTATTTTCCTGTAAAAGGTTTATTTGACAATATTTATTTGGTGTTACACTAAATAAGTCAAAGAAGATGTTTCTACCCTGTGCTTTTCCCTATCCAAAATAAATACCAGAAATTTAAGCTGTTCAGTCACCTGTGGGAATTATCTGAAAAATAAACCAAAACTTTTTCTCATTATTTAAAAAAAAAAAAAAAAAATACATATACACATTACTTTCCTACTCATTACATCAGTAATAGCTGTGGTTATACTATACTGCATGGTTCAAAGCAAAAGGATTATGCTGCCCTATTACATAAAACATAAGATTTAAACAACTCTTTTATATAAACTTAAAAATCCTTATGACTAATTTAGAGTTGTAAACCGTTTATGGCTAAATTATAATGGTAACTACACTGGTTAGGAGTGATATCTGAGAAGGACTTAATTTAAAATTTGATAAATGTTTAGAAACTTGAAAATTTGGATGAATACGATTTAATATTTAGGACTCCATTTTCTAAAGTGTTAAGCAAAGTTAAGAGAAATCATTTCTGTATCTGATTTGTGTTATGTGCTTGCACTTCAAAACTACTCAATATGTGCTTACTGCTTAGTGATGGTCCCCTAGGTAGTCCATTCACCTACCTACAGATACAGCACATAATGTGGTTCCTCACTTTATTCTAAAAAAGGAAAGGAAAGAGAAAACCAGGCAGTTAAAGAAGTTGGTTCATTTTTTTCTCACCTGAACTCTCAGACTCACAGTTAGAAGTTTCAGACACAGGAGAGTCAAGAGCCTCTACAGCCTCAAGAGTATTATTAAGTTCTGTGTTTTCAAGGATTCAAGTGGAGAGTGTGCAAAAAAGGACACTTCTCTCAGCTAATACAAATTGCCAAAGATAAACAAACACAAGAAGAAGATAAGCAGAAGAAGTAAGACTGCAGAGAGAAGTTGGTCACCAGGAAATACCCCCAGCGCAACAAAAAGACATCAAAGTACACTCTTTAATTACATACAATGTGGTGAATTTGTATGATGTAACTCTTACTGAGGATGAACATTCGCTTTAGTCCTGTGGTCTCTTTTTTTCGGTAAAGGATGAACAGGGAAACAAAACTGCTTCTTCTGATTTTGATAATCCTTTTGAAGTTCTGTTTTTTTTTTTTTTACCTTTGTGCTTTTGCAGGCAGATTTAAGTGTAGGTTCTTATGGGGTTAACAGCAGCGTCCTGCATAAGGGTGATACATATTTATATCTTCTCAATGGGAAATAAGTTCTGCTGTTGACTGCTTTCAAAGCATAGTGGAACAGGAACTGACAGAGCTAAATACTGGAGTCTCAAAAAGCTTTAATCTTACCAAACAGGAACATGATGCTTTACTAGCTTTGAAAACATCTTAGAATTTGGTGATCAGGAAGGCAGACAAGGGAAGAGCAGTAGTGGTGTTAAATAAGGATCAGTCTTGCTCAGAAGCACTGAGACAATTACGTGATCACTCTACCTATGTTCCTTCAAAATGTAATCCCACCTTGACAGTTTATTCTGCCTTGATTAATTTAATTGATAAAAGTAGAGCCTCTGGTGTCTAAAGTTCGAAAACAGCAGAGTATATGTTGGTACAGGACCTTGTCACCCCAGTTTTTCATCATCTGTCTAAGATTCACAAAAAGGGGCAACCCTTTAAAGGGGCTTCCTTTTGTGGCAGGTATCAACTCACTCCTCAAGTGATTCAGTGAGTAGGTTAATGCGCATCTTCAGCCATTCCTTTTGCAATTACTGGGCCATCTATAGGACATTAGCACAGTATTGTAACACATGTATAATTTGCGGTGGTCCTCCAACTTTTGCTGGGTGACATTAGACATCCGGGTGCTTTATTGATGCCTTGCATTACAAGCCATCAAACATCATCTAAACACATATAGTTTATATTGTGAACAGCTTAAAAAATATTTACTTTTAAGCATTGAGTTCCTCCCATCACATCATTTCTTTTTAATCAATGGTGAGTACTTCATACAGTGTTGTGGGGCATCGATGGGTGCCAAGTTCTCTCCCTACCTGGAAAACCTGTATATGGGATGGTGGAATAAACGTTTCCCATTTGAATTCTTTTTGCACAAATCTACATTGGTACAGTTAATTCATAGACGATAGTTTGATGTTGTGGGATGGGGATTACACCATTTTGGTTGATTTTATAAAACGAAATCTAAATGTAAATGATTTAAACTTGCATTTCACTAGTGATCAATACATTTTTTAGATTTGTTTTTTTTTTTTTGGATCTTACTTTGCAGGGCTGTGCAGGTACAGGTAATATAATCACCAAAACTTTTTGAAAGCCCCCCACAGCAGGAAATTTCATTCTGCATGCATCCAGCTGCCTTCCCTCCCACACCATCAAGTCAATACCAACAGGAGAGTTTGTGCGTGCTCACAGGAACTGCCCCCCCCCCCGATGAAACTTCGTATAGTGAGTGCAAAGTAATTAGAAATAGGCTTTTTCAGAGAGGTTTTTTTTTTTAAAACAACTCATTGATAAATTCCAGATTATAGCAACCTCTAAAAATTGGGATGTTTATTATGGTGATGTAACAAAAGAAACAAACTAAAAGATAGAGTTACTTTCATAACTACATTTTCTAAACAATATCACCACATAGAAAATATCATTAAAAAGAATCTTCCCATGTTATATTCAAACAAACAGCTATATTCAATACTAAGGCCCGGTTTCCACTGCTGCGGCTACAGAGTCATGCTACTTCTAGCGCGACTCTGTAGTGTTACTTGTTCGCGGCTTTCAGTGAGACTTGTCCCTCATTATAGAAGGAAGTCGCACTGAAGTCGGCCCAAAAGTAGTGCACAAACTACTTTTCAAGTTGCCTCAACTCAAGTTGCGGCAGTGAGAACGGGCCAAATGTATATATATATATATTAGGGATAGACCGATTATCGGCAAAGCCGATATATCGGGGGCAGATATGCTCTTTCCCTGATATATCGGCATTGGCCCCAGAACTGGCCGATATTTTTGTGACATCATTCTGCCTTCTTAGGCCGCCTCCCTCATCTTGGACAGCCTCGTCTGGAGTCGGGACTAGTCTCGCGGGAGTGTATCACAGCCATACACCCACCCACAGCAGCCCAATGCCAGCCAGCCACCCACATCCACAGGCCTTGTACCAGCCAGCCAGCCACAAGCACTATACCAGCGAGCCAGCCAGCCACCCACAGGCCCTGTACCAGCCTGCCAGCCACCCACAGGCCCTGTACCTGCCAGCCAAAGGCACTGTACCAGCCAGCCACCCACAGGCCCTGTACCAGCCAGCCACCCACAGCCCCTGTGCCAGCCACCCACCCACCAACCACAGGGTGCCAGACAGCCACCCACCCACCACAGGGTGCCAGCCAGCCAGGAACCCACCCACCACAGGGTACCAGCCAGCCAGCCACCCACATACAGGGTGCAAGACAGCCAGCCACCCACAGGACCTGTACCAGCCAGCCACAGGCCCTGTACCAGCCATCCGCCCACAGGCCCTGTACCAACCAGCCACCCACCTACCACACCTACCACAGGGTGCCAGCCAGCCATCCACCACAGGGTGCCAGCAAGCCAGACAGCCACCCACCACAGGATGCCAGCAAGCCAGCCAGCCACCCACCTCAGGGTGTCAGCCAGCCAACAAGCCACCCACCCTCCACAGGCACCCAGCCACCCACCCACCACAGGGTGCCAGCAAGCAATAAAGCATTAAATTAACATTTTCAGTACCAGATTTGTGTAAAAAATGGTTTTTATTTTTCAAAACTTTAAATGTACAAAATATCAGCCATATCGGCCGATACCGATACGTTGTGACCAAAATATCGGTATAGGTATCGGCCCTGAAAAAAACATATCGGTCTATCCCTAAAAAAAATATATATATATATATATATATACAATATCTCACAAAAGTGAGTACACCCCTCACATTTCTGTAAATATTCTATTATATCTTTTTATGTTACAACACTAAAGAAACTTTACTGTAAAGTAGTGAGTGTACAGCTTGTATAACAGTGTCGATTTGCTGCTCCCTCAAAATAACTCAACACATAGCCATTAATGTCTAAACCGCTGGCAAAAAAAAATGAGTACACCCCTAAATGACAAAGTCCAAATTGGGCCCAAAGTGTCAATATTTTGTGTGGCCACTAATATTATCCAGCACTGCCTTAACCCTCTTGGGCATCTAGTTCACCAGAGATTCACAGACATCACAGAGCTGGTGAATGTTAGAGACCTTGCGCTCCTCCACCTTCCATTTGAGGATGCCCCATAGATGCTCAATAGGGTTTAGGTCTGGAGACATGCTTGGCCATCGCCTTTACTCAGCTTCTTTAGCAAGGCAGTGGTCGTCTTGGAGGTGTGTTTGGGGTCGTTATCATGTTGGTATACTGCCCTGTGGCCCAGCCTCCAAAGGGAGGGGATCATGCTCTGCTTCAGTATGCCACAGTACATGTTGGCATTCATGGTTCCCTCAATGAACAGTAGCTCCCCAGTTCCGGCAGCACTCATGCAGCCCCAGACCATGACACTCCCACCACCATGCTTGACTGTAGGCAAGACACACTTGTCTTTGTACACCTGGTTGCCGCCACACATAGTTGACACCATCTGAACAAAATATGGTTTTCTTGGTCTCATCAGACAACAGGACATGGTTCCAGTAATCCATGTTCTTAGACTGCTTGTCTTCGGCAAACTGTTTGCGGGCTTTCTTGTGCATCATCCTTAGAAGAGGCTTCCTTCTGGGACGACAGCCATGCAGACCAATTTGATACAGTGTGCGGTGTATGGTCTGAGCACTGACAGGCTGACCCCCCACCCCTTCAACCTCTGTAGCAATGCTGGCAGCACTCATACGTCTATTTCCCAAAGACAACCTCTGGATATGATGCTGAGCACATGCACTCAACTTCTTTGGTTTACCATAGCTAGGCCTGTTCTGAGTGAAACCTGTCCTGTTAAACTGTATGGTCTTGGCCACCATGCTGCAGCTCAGTTTCAGGGTCTTTGGAATCTTCTCATAGCCTTCTTATAGTTTCAGGGTCGTGGCAATCTTGTTATAGCCTCATATATCTTCATATGACACTTGGACATTTTCACTTAGGGGTGTACTCACTTTTATTGCCAGCAGTTTAGACATTAATGGCTGTGTATTGAGTTATTTTGAAGGGACAGCAAATTTACACTGTTATACAAGCTGTACACTCACTACTTTACATTGTAGCAAAGTGTAATTTCTTCAGTGTTGTCACATGAAAAGATATAATAGAATATTTACACAATTTTGTATACAAATTCAGGATATGTTTATTGTAGCCTTCATGGGATTAACATTACGTAGTTACATAGTTACAAAGTTACATAGTAGGTAGAGTTAAATAAAGACAATCATCCATCCAGTTCAACCTGTGTAGGTGTGCATTTGTCAGTGTCGATAATCATTTCCCATATCCCTGTATGTTGTGTTCTTTGAGATGCACATCCAAGAGTCTTTTAAAAATATCAATACTCCCCACTGACACCGCCAATTGTGGAAGAGAGTTTCACATTGCTCTAACAGTTAAAAACCCCCTGTGCAGCTTAAGGTTAAACTCCACTGGGTAACATTCACCTGCCCAACCAGCTACACCATGTCTTTACACCATAAGGCCTTCATGGGATTAACATTACGTAGTTACATAGTTATAAAGTTACATAGTAGGTAATGTTAAAAACCCCCTGCGCAGCTTAAGGTTAAACTGCTTCTCTTCCAATCTCATTGTGTTGCCCCATATCCTCTTACACTAGCTGAGCCTGAATATTTTTTTTCCTATGCTGGGATCACCACCTGAGGTATTTGTAAATTGCTATCATGTCCTCTCAGGTGTTTCTTCTCCCCATGAGGATACATTTAGGGCTTGTAGTCTTTCCTCATAATTGAAGTCCTCCAATCCCCTTATTATTTCCGTTCCCATTCTTTGGACTCTCTCCAGCTCCATCACATCCCTTCTGAAGATTGGTAACCAGAACTTGACAGAATACTCCAGATATGACCTAACCAGAGTTTTATAAAGTGGCCGGATTATACAGTAGTTTTATCTCTGGAGTATATCCTCTTTTTTATGCGTACTCAATTCTTCTTTGTTAGATGCAGCTTTACATTGCATGCTATTGCTGAGTCTGTCTTCTATTAGGACCCTGTGACCTTTCTCCATCCTTGATTCCCCCGGAGGTTCTCCCCTTAGTAAGTATTTTGCGTTTATGTTTTTAGCCCCCAAGTGCATTACCTTACATTTCTCCACATTAAACCTCATTTGCCATGTAGTTTCCCACTCCATTATTTGTTGAGGTCTTTCTGTAAAAATTCTATATCCTGATGTGAAGTTATTGCCCTGCTTATTTCTGTGTTTTCCGCGAAAACTGGGATTAAGCTAATTATCCCATCCTCTATATCCTTTATGAAAAAATTAAACAGAATTGGTCCCAAGGAAGAGCCTTGGAGTACCCCACTTACCACTCCAGACTAGTCTGAGTACAGGTTTATATATCACTACCTTTTGGACGCGCCCCTGTAACCAGTTTTCTATCCAAGAACAAAACTTATGGTCCATGCCTGCAGACCTCAGCTTGTAGATAAAGCATTTAAAGGGAACTGTATTGAATGCTTTTACAAAATCCAGATACACCACATCCACAGGCCTCCCTCTATCTAGATGGCAGATCACCCCCTTGTAGAATGTTAACAGATTGGTCTGGCAGGAATTACCCTTCATAAACCAATGCTGATCAATACTAATGATACTGTTTTCTTCAGCAGATTCTTATTATCCTATCCAATAATTTACCCTTTTTTGAATATTAGTACCACGTTGGCTTTTCTCCAATCAGCTGGTACAATTCCCATTAGTATGCTGTCCACAAAGATTAGGAATAATGGTCTAGCTATATATCTTTGAGGACACTTGGGTGTAAGCCTTCTGGTCCTGGTGATTTATTTGTGTTGAGCTTATGTAGTCTTTTCTTGACTCCGGTCTCTGTTAGCCACAAGGATATGCCCTGTGATATGTTACTAACAATACTGTCATGGTAGGTATACCCCTCATTTTCCTCTGTAAAAGAAGTCTGAGGAAAAGAAGATATTTAGTACAGTTGCCTTCTCTGTATCATCTGCAACCATTCTCCCATCATTTTCTTTCTTTAATGTGGGCAATGTGCTCTGATCTCTTTTTTTTTTTTCACTCTCTTCTGCTAGCTGTTGTCACCTTCATTTGCCACTATTAACCAATACACAACAAGTCTAAACCATTTTCATATCTGAAGCAATTTTTTTCACAAGATATACCTTGTGTTTACTTTTTCAAAGACACAGTGGAAAACTTATATCAATCTACTCAAAGTGAGCCTTCACCCATGAAATCAACTTTCACTCATCTTTTTTCCTCCCCTCCTCCTCTTACACAATTGCAGATTGTAAAAAGCCTTTTCCTTTAATAGTGCCATTTATTATTTGTTTCCTAGGCAAGGGTGGTATGAGGTCAACCACCTTTTGGCTCCTGGGATGTCAATGTCAAACATCCTAGGATGCAGAGTTCCAGTGAAGGTTGAATAATTGTGCAATTTCAATCCTGTGCATGTGCAAACATGCCTTGGGCCCCTGCCAAGTATTTGGGAGGGACATGATAGAGACCTTTACTCATGTCTGTGCATATATAAAAAGGAATTTCAAGATGATAGTGTAGAACCTTGACTACAAGGAAGACAACACTGGACTCCATGGACTAGTAAATATGTTTTTGTTTTAATTATTCTGCAGGTACAATTTTTAGGGTAAAGTTACCCTTTAGTGACTTTATTTGTAATATCTATCATCATAATAAAAATTGTGAAACAAAAAAATAAAATACATTTTTAGCTGAATTGGGAATAGTTAGAAATTCTGATGAAGGGGTGGATTTACTAAAGGCAAATATGCTGTTTACTTTGCATGGAAAGTTTCACTTTGCATGAGAGTTTTCTCCAGAGCTTAGTGAATGTTGCAAAAGTTAACTTTTCAGATAATGCTCAATCATGTCAGGAAATGTCATGCCATGCCAACCATGGGAAAAAAAAAAACAAAAAACATTTTTGATAGAAGTCAGCAGAGTCTCACCTCATTCAATATGCTCTAGGGAAAATTCCTTTGCAAAAGGCAACTTTCCCTGCAAGGTGAACAGCCTGCTTGCCTTTAATAAATCAAACCCAATGGGGTTTACTCACAAAAGCAAAATCCACTGTGCACTGCAAGTGCACTTGGAAGTGCAGTCGCTGTCGATCTGAGGACAACATGCATGAAAAATAAAAAAAAGCATTTTTCCTTGCACGTGATTGGATAATAAAATCAGCAGAGCTTCCCCTTAT
This sequence comes from Pelophylax lessonae, assembly GCF_965119305.1. Classification (NCBI taxonomy): domain Eukaryota; kingdom Metazoa; phylum Chordata; class Amphibia; order Anura; family Ranidae; genus Pelophylax; species Pelophylax lessonae. The sequence goes on along the minus strand of NC_138770.1, from coordinate 323,517,428 downwards.
TTTGGAGCTTCCCCTCAGATTTACAGCGACTGCACTTCCAAGTGCACTTGTAATGCACAGTGGATTTGCCTTTGGTAAATAAACCCCAATGTCTTAATTTCTGCCTGCACCTTGCTGGCCAAAAGACAACTGTTCCTCCCATTTCTTGTATGACCATTACACGGATAGGAAGTGAGGGAAGACCTTCTAAAGGAAGTCACAGATAAAAGTAAATAAGAAAAATCCCTTAGTCTAGAGTTTTTCTTTATTAACCTATTTTACTGCAAACGTGAAAGTGCTGTTCTCATCTCCAGGTTTCAGAAGCGACTAGAGACCTAGGAAGAAATAATTACAGGGACCAACTGGCTACTTTTCCATTTTTATCTATTGTGTATAGCAGCTAAAATAGACAATATTAACCAAGGATAAACCTTCTTGTAGAAATGATACTGACATTTGTTGACACAATAATATATAAAAACTGCCAGGAACTGGCCCTAAAGTAGAGTGCACCATTTCCACTAGATCAATACAGAAAAACACTGTGGTGTGACTGCTGCAAGTTTTACTTCGAGTAAAAAAAGAAATAGCTGTGTTGTCTAAATAATTTGTGTGCTATTGCATTTGATGTGGAACAATCATTCAGAAAGTTACATCTTAAGGAATACTTCCATGACAGAATACCTATAGAGCCAAACAATCTCTCACAACAAGGGCACTGTATATTGAAAGAGAAATCTCAGTGGGCTCCAGGAGCCAATTCTAGACTGAACAAATGTTTCAACACATGTAGGGATACCTTAAAATCCTCTATACTGGATAAAATGAAAAGGGAAACAATGATAAAGTGGATTGTGTCCCTGTAAGGAATAAGATCACATTGACAAAGCAAGAAGATCTCTCAGTGAAGCATATTCTCGTCGAGAGAACTAACAATAGTAATGGGTTTATTTAAACACAGCACATAGAGCTGTCATTTCTGAGCCCTTCAAAATAGTAATAAAAACCATTTACACACAATGGGGAATGATACCATATTTTTAGATTTAGAGGTCAGTTTACTATAAAAGTAAAGGCTAATATCTGGTAATATATATAGATAAAGATAAATGCAGCTATTAATAAACCATTAGAAGTGTTTTTTAATCCAACCAGTGTAAGTAAGAATTTGACTTGATATTACCCTCTAGCAATCTTCTGGCTGGGAGTTAAGAAGATGCACTACATGCAAATATACTAACAAGCAACAAGAGGGGCCTCATCATTCTTCTGCTGTTCTTTCACTGTCCATTCAGTGAGCTGGGGTGGAGGGGATGCCTCCCTGTGATAATTCTACTGTCTAACTGTAACAGAAAAAGTTTTGTCATCCCATTTGGTTGTGCTTAATGGTAGATGGATATGAATACAAGTTATTTGTAAAAATGTTCCTATGCATTTTATATGTGTTTAATTTGTGATGATCATGTAAAAATCCAACATAACCAAGCTGGAACTTTCTTAGCCTGCTCCAGTGAGGTAAAGCAGTCTATAATCATAGTCTTAGCAAAGAAACTCTCATTGTTCATTATTTAAAGGGAAATGTGTAATTATTTCAAAGAGTGTGCGGCTCAATCAGAAAATACCTCAGCTTGCAAGTTCTATTTCAAGGTCCATCGGTAGCAAGCACCAGCTGCATAGGAGAAATGCCAAATGTTTCTAGGCTCTACCACACTGTTCTTTATTTTAGATGATTTCTCAGTTTCTTTACGTCATAGTTAAGAATTACCACTGCTACAGTAATTCATGACCGATTGGTTGCTTTGAACAAACAGTAAATGCAACGTGTTATACATTGATAATTATTTAGTAAATAATAGATTAGTAACAGCTATGCTGACTTGGTCAGACTGGCAGCAATTATTAAAATACACCTTAACGTAAAACAGAATTTCAGTAAAAAAAAAAAAAAAAACTAAAGTTTAATCCAGAGCAATCTCATGCATTACTTCTTTTCTCACACTAGATGTCCTCAGTCCTTCAGGGTGAATGATATCCAGCATCATTCAACCATCTTTCTCTAATTCCAAGCTGTCATGAACCCATCCCAATCTATGGCCATTAAGGAGAATGAGCATGTCTCTGTTCTTTTCCTACTGACATAATACTTGTAAGCATATCATACAGGGAAGGGCTTATGCAGCTTATACCTATTTAAATTCTCCTTATTCACACTCCTGCCATTGAAAAGAAAAAAAAAAAAAAAATATATATATATATACACACTGCTCAAAAACATTAAAGGAACACTTTTTAATCAGAGTATAGCATCAAGTCAAATAAACTCCTGGGAGATTGAGCTAGTCAGTTAAGTAGCAGCTAATCAGTTTCAGCTGCTTTGGTGTTAATTAATTTGACAGGTGCCCTAGTTGGGCACCAATGAGACAACACCCAAAACAGGAATAGGTTTACAGGTGGAGGCCACTGACTTTTTTTCCCTACTCATCTTTTCTGGCTGTTTTTCACTAGTTTTGCATTTTGGTCAGTGTCACTACTCGTAGCATAAGGCGATGCATGGAACCTATAGAGGTTGCACAGGCAGTCCAACTCTTCAGGATGGCACATCAATATGTGCCATTGCCAGAAGGTTTGCAAAGTCTCAAGAGCATGGAGGAGATTCTGAGAGACAGGCAGTTACACTAGGAGAGCTGGACAGGGTCATAGAAGGTCCTTAACCCATCAGCAGGACCGGTATCTGCTTCTTTATGCAAGGAGGAACAGGATGAGAACTGTCAGAGCCCTACAAAATGACCTCCAGCAGGCAACTGACCAAACAATTGGAAACAGACTTCATGAGGGTGGCCTGAGGGCTGGACATACCCTAGTGGGCCCTGTGCTCACTGTTCAGCACCATGGAGCTCAATTGGCATTTTCCATTGAACACCAAAATTGGCAGGTCCGCCACTGGCACCCTGCGCTTTTCACAGAGGAGAGCAGGTTTTCCCTGAGCAGCCTATTATTGGAGGATGAAGGAATTGATACCATTGAATGGCCCCCACGCTCCCCTGATCTAAATCCAATGGAACACCTCTGGGACATTATGTTTTGGTCCATCCGACCCTGCCAGTTTGCACGTCAGTCTGTTCAGGAGCTCAGTGATGCCCTGGTCCAGATCTGGGAGGAAATATCCCAGGACATCATCCGTTGTCTCATTAGGAGACTGCCCCGACGTTGTTAGGCATGCATACAAATACCTTGGGGGCCATACAAACTTCCAATTTGAGTTGTTGCAATGAAATTTCAGCAAAATGGACTAGCCTGATACATCATTTTTTTTCACTTTTATTTTTGGGGTCTCTTTGAATTTAGCCCTCTGTAGGTTGATCATTTTCCTTTCCATCAACTAATGTGGCATAGTTTCCTTCCTAATACATTACCCAGTCCATATCAGTACAGGCGGCCCGGGTTACAAACATCTGACTTACAAAGGACTCCTACTTACTACTTACAGAGGGAGGGAGACAACAGGAAGTGAGAGGACATCTACCCCTAGGAAGGGAAATTCAGTCCTGTAAGAAGACTTAAAGGGCCTGGTATGGAACCTGGGGGGGACCCCCACACTGTTTTTTTCCATTTTGGCGTGGAGTTTCCCCTCAAGATCCTCAGAGTGCAAGTGACTTCCATTCAAATCAGTGGGCTCCCATGGGGAATCATTGATTTTCACATAAAAAAAAAAAAAATGAATGACACGGCTTAACACTGTATAGGCAACGTTAAGCAGCCTTTAGCAGCATCAGATGTTTTTACAGCTGTAACGGCAGTCCTCAGAACGCACTGGCCCTAGTTTTTTTTTGCAGCTTGAAAACACCTATGCCACTTGCAGCTTCAAAATGTCTGTGTGTGCATAAGGCCAAAAAAGGGGCATTTTAAAGCTGCAAAAAAAAAAACGTCTGACGCTCCTAAAAGCAGCTGCAAAAATGCCCTGTGTGTATGAGGCCTTACATTTAAAAAGTCTGACATTTTTGTTGTGAAGGGATTCACATTTACTTTAACTTTGCTTTGAGTTTAAAACATTGCTGCATACTGCAGTTATCATTTCATTAACCCTCCTCTTGTGTTAGGATCAAAACCGACCCGTTTTCAGGTTTTGAATGTCTATAAGTATCACATAAATTTGTTTATTGCATCAAGATTTTTTTACTTTGTCAGGAACCTCTATTTAAACAATGTAATAGAAAAATAATCCTTTTCACTAAATTATAAAATACTGTGGTGAAAATTAAGACGTTCATGGTGTTAGGGTCAATTCTGACCCAGTTATAATATAGGATTTTAGGACACTAATAAGTGCCAAAACTGAAATCATAAACACTGTCTCTGCTTAGTAACAGTGACAGCCAATCCCCTCTCAACCCTGTGAGCTGTAGTTAGGGAGGGGCCTATCTCTTTTCCTGCTTGTCTGCTTCTCTAAATAAAGTGAAGAAACATAGGACAAATTCATTTCAGAGTTGCTGACTTTATTTTACCATTTTTTAAATTTGACAATGAGAGGTATGCTATCAAAAGAAAGGTCTAGGGGTCACACCAAAAATATTAAAAACAATCTTTTCAAGGATAAAGAAGCCTAACAAGGTAACCAAGAGGTAAGAAACAAATTTGATGATAAATAATTATTCAGAGGGTATTTTATGGCTGATTTAAAACACGGGTCAAAACTGACCCTAACATCATGGATAGTAACGGAATTCTAACATAAGAGGAGGGTTAAACCTTTGTAATTTAGAAAAAACTATGTTTTTACATGTATAATAACTGTAGATGACATGATATAAAAACAAATTGATATTGTTGTAGGAATTAACCCTGGAACCTGTGGTGATCCTGGCATTCCTGCTCACGGTTCTCAACTTGGAAATGAATTTAAAATAAAAAGCTTACTTCGTTTTTCTTGTGAAATGGGATACACATTGATGGGCTCCACGGAGAGAACATGTTTATTAAATGGCTCTTGGTCTGGTGTACAACCTACATGTGAAGGTAAGCTTTCAAATCCTAGTTTAGATTTGCTGACAGAGCACACCCACAGATAATGTACCCAAGTGTGAAATTTAATTTTGTTGAAGACAGATCTAGGAATGAAATATAAACATGTTACCGGCTTCATTTTCAGCTGCCAAATAATGTTTGAGAGAACTAGAAATAATATGGCCACTTGCTGAAAAAGCAGAAGTCTGCACAGCATGACCCGGCAGCAGTGACTGCAGCAAGTTACATGTATATATTTCTGAATTTCAAGGTGTGGAGGGTGATTCTTCACAAACTTCCTGGAAAAAATATTATTGTATTGTTGCAAGAAACTTTAACATCATCAACAGTTTTCTTTTGTATATTACATAAGGAGAAATTTAAAGAAAAAAATACACCTTCATTTGGAATGGTAACTGTGTTTAGTGCTAGAACTATATCTAATGTGTAAATATTGCAAATCCATACTAACAATAAAGTGCTATCATTGGAAAATCAGTCACGATCTGGTATAAAAATAGCTAAAAAATGCTTTTATATTTATTAACAATCTTGAAAATTGATGCTTTAAACTTTCATCATTTTTTTTTTAATTTTGTGAACTTTCCCACTGTGTTTAAAGGGAGACCAATCATTTTGTAAGTTTGGATTTGCATAGTCTGGTTTTCCTATTTTCCGATTATATGCATCATGTGTGCATGTACTTAAATTCTATTTACAGTATTTTTAGCGATATTATGAATGATTATAAACTGTAATTTGTACATTAGTTCTATTTATAATGCTAAGCTCTGGGTGATATACTGTAAGTTTTTTGGTTATTTTTATGGTAGCTGATTTAGCACTTTATTGTCAGTATGGATTTTTGATGTTTAATATTTAAACATTGGTAAATTTAAAGCACGAAGCACTGACACAGATTACATTTATCAAAGTGCTCTTGATATTCACACAACAGCTGTCAAGTTTATTTATTTATTTTTCAATAGATTTGTATTGGATTTTCATAAAAAATTACAAGTAGCAAGGTGTAGGTACAGAGTACAGTAGTAAGGTACATAAAAGGAATGGATAAATGATAGATTTGCATTATACAGTCATAGCTGACCATGAGAGACAACCAAGACTATGAACAAACATAACAGCATTAGGAGTTATTCCATGATATCCATGGTTTCCATATATAGTCAAACTTTTTCAGGCCGCAAAATGGCTAACATTTTTCGTATTCGTTTGTAGTTTTAATAGAAGCTACTACTTTGGATAGATTAGGAGCTGAGTCTTTCCTCCAGTGTCTGGTTATAACTGATTTAGAGGCCAGAAGTATGTGAGCAACTATTGAGCGGTAATTAAGTGGGATGTTTTCAATGCCTAAATTTAGGATGGTTAAGGTGGATAGTTCCATTTGTAGATAATGTTGTGGTTGGTTACCGCAAGCAGATTGTTGCTCCATTGCATGATAAATTAAGTGAAATCCGGGAACACTTAGATGTTTGAGATCTTCTCAGGGAGTTGGTCCACGTGCTTGAAGGCTTCCAGTATTTTTTCTTTAACTTGATTGAAGTGCACTCTAAGGAGAACATCACGAGGCACTCCGGGCGGGAGGTAGGAACTTTTCGGAATGAGATGAATGCGATAAATGGTGAGATCTGCAGATGAGAGATTTGGGATTGCGGCTAGGAAGACGACCCTAGCGAAGTGTGGCAGTTGTGCTGCGGTGTCTGATTCTGGGATCCCCCTTAATTTGAGATTGTTGCATCGGGATCTGTCTTCCAAATCTGCAAGTTTAAATTTGATCCACTGTAACTCGTCAGAGTGTGCTTCATGAGCATCTAGCATAGTGTTAAAAGAGATAGTATATTCAGACATTTGATCTTCCATTTGACTCCCTCTATCTCCCAATGCATGTACCTCAGCTTTACACTGATGTAGGCCTGATGGTAGTAGGGATGCCCTTAGCAACAATAACGTCTTTGAGAATCGTGTCTGAGATTGGTTGACCATTGGTGGGGAAGGAGGCTATAGGGTCACTAGTTGCAGTGTCCATGGAGTTAGAGTTATGTTGCTCGCTCACCCCAGGGGTCTCCTTATCCCCACTGTTAGGGGAGTCATATCTGGGTCTAGATTTGGCAGGACTTCTAGTGGATGGTGTAGATTGGCCTGAGACAGGTAGCATGGAATCTGATGAAAATGATTGTGCATTCTCTCCTATGGCAGCGCCGGTTACTAGAGCACCACCGGCATGCTGTGGAGTGTGGGTGCAGCCACCATCTTGGTATAGCCCTCTTGGCAGGAAAGGTAAGAACATTTGTATTTTCCGCGGCTGCGGCTTTTCTCTGTGTCTGCGGGACATGCCGGAGAGTGATCTGAGGCTTGAGGGAGGTAGAAGGTTAGGGGAATCATTCAGGAGTCTCCTCTAGGCACTGATTCCCCTGGTCCAAGAGCTGAACTCTCAGTTAATGCGGCCATTCACACTCGCGGTCGCCACGCCCCCTCCTGTCAAGTTTATTTTAACACTTTTAGCATTTTATTTTTAGTACTGGCTTCTCATTTATATTTGGTTTAATTTGAAAGTGTTCAGTTTCAAATGCCAGTTTATGCAAGTTGGCGGTTGGCTTTCAGGAGATAACAACCATTGCGGCTCAGCAGCCATTTACCTATTACCCCAGAGAGGGATGGGATGTCCCCCCCTCCCGCCGCCTTCCACCACTCTGCTCGGGGGTCCTGTCCCAACTAACCGGCACATCCGCCGGCTGGTTAGAGTCCCAAAAGAAGCTGTATTTGGCTTTGATCGGGCCTCCGATCATGTAACCCGGAAGCTTCCGGTTTACTCGGCTGCCAACGGTGCCAATTTAAAAAACTGTCAGTATTCAAAAATGCAAATTTTGGCATTTTGAATACTTTTAAGGGCATTGGAGGGGTCTCTTCAACCCCAGATCCCTCCATAAAGAGTACCTGTCACTGCCTATTACTGTCACAAGGAATTTTTACATTTCTTGTGACAGCAATAAAAGTGAACATATTTTTTTTAAACAGTGTTTAAAAATAAAAAAATATATATAAAATAAATAGGAAAAAAAATTAAAATTTTAAAGAGATATATCTAAAAATGCTGCTCAATTAATAGTGAACCAACCAGTGGTCAAATGCAAATGTAGATCAATAAATTAATAAATATTAAAAATTTAAAGTGGCCCCCTTCACCGTGAGCTTGAGCACCAAAGAAAATGCATACATTAGTCGTACCCCCAAATGTAAACGGTGTTCAAATTACACATGTGAGGTATCGCCGCGATCGTCAGAGCGAGAGCAATAATTCTAGAAAAATTCCACCCCTATAACTTCAAACTGGTAATTGGTAAACATTTTTAAAACTTCACCCATGGAGATTCTTAAGTACCGTAGTTTTTCGCCATTCCACAAGTGTACGAAATTGTAAACCGTAACATATTAGGTGTTTATTTACTTGGCGTGACTTATTCTTTCACAATACACAAAAAAATTGGGAAAATACTTCCCACTTCACATTAAACATGTCATCCAAAACTGCTTATATCCTGACCCTTAATTTTGGTTGATCTTAAGGAAACACCTTGGACAGACATACCTTTCCACTGATTTTCTCTGTGACCATTGGTCATATTTAAAGGGGCCTCGGTGTAATGCTTATATATTCTCTCCACTGTCACATTCTGAGTACTGTAAAATGCTGTAGTCTCTCTCTGTCAAGGTGCTCTGTAGATGCACAATATTTGAAGAAAATGTCACGGTTTCCTAGATCAGTGATGGCGAACCTTGGCACCCCAGATGTTTTGGAACTACATTTTCCATGATACTGAACTACACTGCAGTATACATGAGCATCATGGGAAATGTAGTTCCAAAACATCTTGAGTGCCAAGGTTCGCCATCACTGCCCTAGATACTCCTTGAATTTGTCAAAGGGCTTTCCCTTGAAAACACAACACTTTCTGGGGGATGTGGTGTGTCATAGATGAGACGGCAGCAGTTTGGGTCTTTTTACTATTCTTTGCTGTTACAACTGAAGAGTTATAGCTGGTATAGCTGCAAAGGGTGAGCCAACTCAATGTTGAACCCTACAAAATAATACTGGGATGCCATTAAATTTCATGTGCGTGTAAAGGCAGGCGTCCCAATACTTTTGGTAATATAGTGTATGTAGTATAAACTGCATTTGCAAGAATGCAAATAATGTGATTATTTTAAAACATTTATGTTGGATGTTATGTTCCATACCGTATGCTACAGTAATAAAACCATCATGATCTCTGCTGAGGCCATTGAGCCATACTATATTAAACTGGCAAGTCCACCTGGCTAGTACTAGAGATGTACCGAACGGTTCGCCGGCGAACGGTTCCCGGCGAACTTCGAACGTTCGCGTTCGCCGCTGCGGGCGAACATATGCGATGTTCGGTCCGCCTCCTATACATCATCATTGAGGCAAACTTTGACCCTGAACATCACAGTCAGCAGACACATTCCAAGCCAATCAGCATACCTCCCTCCCACACCCTCCACCTCCTATAAATAAGCAAGGGCAGCATCCATCTTAGATCATTTCTGTGTTACTGAGATCAGGGAAAGTGCTGGTGCTGCTGCTGCTGTTATAGCTGGGGACAGTTCCCGGTCTTGTTAGCCAGTGTTCTTGGTACACTCCTGCTGTAAGGACAGCACCCCAAAAAGCCCTTCCTAGGGCTGGTATTTGAGGTTTTTTTTTGGATATATATATATATATATATATATATATATATATATATATATATATATATATCTATTGTCCCCAAAAGCCCCTTTGAGGGCTGGTATTTGTGTAATTTTTTTTGTTCTGTGATATATATATATATATATATATATATATATATATATATATGTATATTGTCCCCAAAAGCCCCTTTGAGGGCTGGTATTTGAGTATTTTTTTAATATATATATATATATGTAGCATGTCCAGAACCAGAAAAAAAAGATCATATAGGTGTAAAAGGGGTTCCCACCATCCCTGCTCTACTGAAAAATTATCTTTTTTTTCTGGTTCTGGACATGCTACAGAGCTGAAACTTCACAGGTACACTTTTAGACCCCCTAGACACTAAATCACACAAAAAAAGTTCTTAAAAATTGTCATTTTTGATAGAGAGCCAATTATTGGAAAACTTTAAAAAAAAAAAAAAAAAAAAACTTAACAAAAAAAAATTTCTTTGGATTTATAGTTTGGGGGTCTTAAAGGTGTACCCGTGAAGTTTCAGCTCTGCAGCATGTCCAGAACCAGGAAAAAAAGATCATATAGGTGTAAAAGGGGTTCCCACCATCCCTGCTCTACTGAAAAATTATCTTTTTTTCTGGTTCTGGACATGCTACAGAGCTGAAACTTCACAAGTACACTTTTTAGACCCCCTAGACACTAAATCACACAAAAAAAGTTCTTAAAAATTGTCATTTTTGATAGAGAGCCAATTATTGGAAAACTTAAAAAAAAAAAAAACTTAAAAAAAAAAAAATTTTAATATTTAATATTTTATATTGTCTGGGGGGTCTAAAAAGTGTACCTGTGAAGTTTCAGCTCTGTAGCATGTCCAGAACCAGAAAAAAAATAGAATCAGGGTTAGGGCTAGGGTTAGGGTTAGGGCTAGGGTTAGGGTCAGGGCTAAGGTTAGGGTTATTTTTAGTGCTTAGGGTTAGAGTTAGAGGGGTAGGGGTAGGGCTACTAACTCTAACCCTAAGTATCTCACCGTAACCCTAACCCTAGCCCCTAACACTAAACCTAACCCTAACCCTCTAACCATAACCCTAACCCTCTAACCTTAACCATAACCCTCTAAGCCTAGCCATAAAAATAACTCTAAACCTAACCCTAACCCTAACCCTAACCCTAACCCTAACCCTAACCCTAACCCTAGCCCTAACCCTAACCCTAACCCTAACCCTAACCCTAGCCCTAACCCTAATTCGTAATTTTTTCTGGTTCTGGACATGCTACAGAGCTGAAACTTCACAGGTACACTTTTTAGACCCCCCAGATGCTAAATCCAAAGAAATGTTTTATTTTTATTTTTTTTTAATTTTTCCAATAATTGGCTCTCTATCAAAAAATTACAGTTTTTAAGAACTTTTTTTTGTGTGATCCCTCTCCGGCATGCCACAGTCCAGGTGTTTGTCCCCTTGAAATAACTTTTCCATTACTATTGTGGCCAGAAAGAGTCCCTGTGGGTTTTAAAATTCGCCTGCCTATTAAAGTCTATGGCGGTTTGCAATGTTCGCCGGTTCGCGAACATTCGCCGATGTTCGCGTTCACCGTTCGCGAACAGCGAATTTTATGTTCGCGACATCACTACTGGCTACTGGTATAAGCAAGAAAAAGTGATTACCTTTTCTGTATGTTCTTGGGAAGTAAACACTGACCAAAGCGGTCAACTGGGAGGCTGTATGTTTTCATATTAAAACTTATTTTAAAAGCCCTCTCACCAAAGCCATTTACAGCCCATTTCATCAGAAAGATCTTGGGTCTGAGTAAATACACAAACAAACAAATCAGATCTTTGAAGCAATGTGTCACCCAGTACCTGAAAAAATCATTAAATGTATGAAAATCCAATAATTATCAAAAACCTAAAACTAAAGATTAACAACAAACACTGAAATCAATGGGCTCTCCTTGATAGTTCCTCCAGGCTAACTATCCCCTAGATTGCAGCAAAATCTGTCATCCTTATTTTCTTTTCAGTCAAGTAAATGGGTTTACGATATGAGGACTCCTCTTCTCACACAATACAATATTTAGAGATATAGTGGTAGTAACACTAAAGGTCCAAAATAGTGTGAGAAAATTCCCTAGAACAGCACATGAGTATCTTCTTGTAAGACTATGGATTTTCATCATTCCCATTTCTAGTCAGGAGGCCAGAGTGGTCACTTTCTTAGGTTACCTCAAGCTAAAGCTTGCATGTAAGGTAAGTATTATTTTTACTTTTCGCTGGGGTTTTTTTTATGTAAACTGTCATATGGCTTTTTCATGCAATTGCAGACAACTAATTAATAAGCAGCCTCTGTATTTTGGTATAAGGTTCAATGTAAATCACATTGAAGCTTATTTAGTAAAATTGAAAATGCCTTTCCCTGCTGATACTAGACTTTACTGAGTGCATGCTTATAGTTCCAATGTCAGTACAGCTGAGACATCAGAACCTCTCTAGACTTTATATCAATTAGCTCCTATTTATTTAGTCTACATATATAAAGGCACAAGTAGTAGCAGGTGTGTTTCAGGCTGTTCTTGGATACATATCATATCTTTGACTAAGGAGAACCTTAAATTATTTGTGGTATTCCCTATTTTACACATCACTGATAGTTAAACATTTTTCTGATTTCCTAGGTAATGAGGGCAAGAGACTTAGATTGTGGGGAGGGACATTGCAATTTGTTGGAGAAACTCCCTATGAGTGGGTCTGACGCTTCCCTCTTCATTGTAGAGGGTCACAAAAAATAGATTCTTAAACACAATGGAAAAAAACAGTAGTTTATAACAGTCAGTCAAGCAACCATTTTATTAGTTTGTCTATGCTAGATTAAAACACAAAGCTTTGAATGGTTGCTAGCACTTCTTTATTTTTTTAGTATCAAATCAGCTTTAATGTGTCATTTGCATGAAGTTGTAAAGTTGCAAGGATATGAACCAAAGCCTGGATATTTGTTTGGAAACTGGGGCAAGCAACACATCAGCCATTACTAACAATTGGTTTAAAAATTATACATTAAGTCTTAAGCAAACTGTAAAATATTTTTTGTGCTATGATATTAACAGAAGTTGATGGAAATCATTTTCTTGCTTTTAATGCATGTGTCATTAGAGCTAGGGCATTTTTCACATTATGCCAAACTATTAAAACCATTCCTGGACATCCTAAATTAAAATAGTGTTTTAACCTAGAGACAAAAGGACAAAAATAGAAAAGTGTGCGTCACAGAATCAAATAGGTATACTTATGCACAGATTTGGTAGAATGTGTTCCAATTGTATAATATGTATTAAGATTATGTATTATTACTGACATATGACTCCGTCTAGTCTCCAAACTGTATGATTTTAAGGACAATAATATTTTGATTCAAAGCATAGATTAAAACTAATGCCAGGCACAATGTTGTATAATTTTCAACATAAATCTGAGTGGGATACAAAAAAAAGGATGATGGTAATTTTGAATGCAACATAAAATTACTAAACTATATTTGTATTTTTTTGCCTACAAAAGAAAAAAAAAGAAGGTTGGATACGATACATTAATTTGATTATAATATGAAAACTATTAAAACCATTCCTGGACATCCTAAATTAAAATAGTGTTTTAACCTAGAGATAAAAGGACAAAAATAGAAAAGTGTGTGTCACAGAATCAAATAGGTATACTTATGCACAGATTTGGTAGAATGTGTTCCAATTGTATAATATGTATTCAGATTATGTATTATTACTGACATATGACTCCGTCTAGTCTCCAAACTGTATGATTTTAAGGACAATAATATTTTTATTCAAAGCATAGATTAAAACTAATGCCAGGCACAATGTTGTATAATTTTCAACATAAATCTGAGTGGGATACAAAAAAGAATGATGATGGTAATTTTGAATGCAACATAAAATTACTAAACTATATTTGTATTTTTATTTGCCTACAAAAGAAAAAAAAAGAAGGTTGGATACGAGACATTAATTTATTATAATATGAAAGAAGTGCAACGCTAAGATTCCAATATAACTCTAATAGAGTTCACATACAATCATCTATAAGAAGTCCATGCAAGAGAACCCGTGAACTGGAAAAAGTTCTTGGCTGTAGATCATAAAGTGCTTCACAGTGCAAATCCTTCACCATATAGATGAGCCTGTCACCTCAATTAACCCCCCAAAATAACAGAAAGTTCAAGCAGGCTGAAAACACTAAATAGGAGGGATGGCTGTGAGGATCTTCCAGGTATACGGCTCATTTAATCTGATGTCAGACAGCTGAAGTGTCTCGGGGTGTCAGCATAAGCAGCAATGCCCAAAAACATAAAAGCCAAACATAGTGTGTATCCATAAAACAAACACCTTTATTAAAAGCCTCTTACTGTAAAAGTATATTAGGAGCTGCGCCAGACATATATAATACAATCCATCACAGTAATACAGTCCATGAACAGTCTATGAAGTAAACTGCAGGTAGATCAGCCAATCACCAGTGAATAGTGAGAGAGATGAATTACACCCTGTGCTGACACCTGTAGCCTCTTACCGGAAATTTTGACCCTCCTGTCACAGAGTGGTCAAACAGGCATAAGAACAGGCAGCGCTCGACATAAATGATGGTTCCTGATCACATTCCTCACATTCCTCAGCAGGGAAAGAAAACTTCCCAATTCACAATGTGCAATGCCTCCACAGGACCCCATAGAAGTGTCTCTCACATGCAGGCTCAGAAAAAAGACAGAGGAACAGCCAATCGTGAAGTATATTGAGGCACATGAAATGTATTAAAAGGTAATGCACTTACATTATAGGCATCATACATCAGCATCAAAAGATAAAACCACGGTGTATAGCGTGCTCAGCTCCGATACTTCCGCCTTACGCGTATCGTCAAACATCTATGACATCATCAGAGGTGTGATATAGCGGTGTGAGCACGCATTATATAAGTTGATGCCTGGAAGTGACACAACAGGAAGTGTTCACCTCTTGCGTTCCATGCCCTGCAATATCCTGATCGGGCGAAAGGAAGTGACGCAACCGGAAGCTGTCACTCCCTGCGCTCCATCAGTTGCATTGTCTAAACCCCCTTAGCCGTAACCCTGAGCGTGACTCGGGGGGGTTTTTTCATGCTAGGATTGGTATCCCAGAGTCACGCTCGGGGTAGATGTGCAGAGCCTGCAGCGGGGTTCCTTACCTTCTCCTGGCGATCCAGCGATGATCTCCCATTGCTGTGATCGCCGCTGAGATCCCCGCTGCTCGTCCGTCGCTCTGATGACTTCCTGGTTCCGTTCCCTGCAGCAGCAATGATGCATGGGAGCAGAACTGGGAGGGAAATTCAAAAGTTGCACCAACACAAACACATAAAAAGGAGGTGATACAGTGTAATCTGAGAGGATTACACTGTATCACCTTAGTATCAGACACAGTGCCCTTTCAGTGCCCCTTGCCATGTCATTTGTGACAAATAAAACCGTTTGAAAATGGCATCAAAAAAGCGCTGTCCTACAAATGCGCTTTTGGATCAGCTGAGCGACTGCGACAGCGGCAGTGACACGGAGCTGCTCGCAGAACAGAGCGACAGTGAGTCGTGGGGAGATTTGTCATCTGACTCTGACACCGACACTGATCCAGAAAGTGACAACGTTGATGATCCCACACCTGACCTAAGCGATGTGCGCACTTGGTGCTAAACAGCGATGCGGACCAGGCAGCGCCCCGAGATTCCGATTCACTGGATCCCCTGGGATGAAGGTTGATGTGGAGAGTGACAACCCTCTGGCGTACCTGAAATTATTTCTTACTGAGGAGGTAATTTTAAAAATCGTCACAGAAACCAACAGCTACCATGAGCAGCAATCCGCTAGATTCAGAAAATGGGAACCAGTCACTAAAGAGGACATCTGGCAGTTTCTGGGACTCATCATCCTTCAGGGGGTGGTGGGGAAACCGCTCCAGAAATGGTATTGGACCACCAATAAGATGCTGGCCACTCCATTTTTTGGCACAGTGATGTCCGAATATCGTTTTTCACTCATCATGAAGAATTTACACTTCGCCAACAACGAAGAGTTTGATGAGGCCATGCATCCTGCACCCAGGCTCAAAAAAAAACTGGGAGGTGTGCCAAATGATTGTCACTAACTTCCAGCGGACCTACGTGCCAGAAAGGGATGTCAGTGTGGACGAAAGTCTGATGGCCTACAAGGGACGCCTGAGCTGGATACAGTTTATTGCATCCAAAAGAGCGCGGTTTGGCATCAAATTTTATATGCTCTGTGAATCATCCACCGGATATATCTGGAATGCGGACATTTACACTGGTAAAGGTACCAAGTTCAATCCCAAGTACAGCGGCTATGGGATGGCCACATCCTCTGTCCTTTCACTGCTGGACCCATTGCTGAACCAGGGATATTGCGTGACAACGGACAATTTTTACACATCTCTGGAACTTTATGAGGTTTTGCTCCTAAACAAAACTGATGGGTATGGTACTGTTAGGCCAAACCGGCGTGACATGCCATCATTGTTTGGCAGGAAAAAACTAAAAAAAGGAGAGATGGTTGCCTTTCAAAAGGGTAAAATGATGGGAATGTGGTGGCGAGACAAAAAGGACGTGTGTCTCATGAGCACCGTACACAGCACCTCCACTGCCATGGTCCGCACAAAACACGGAACAGATGTGCTGAAGCCGCAAGTCATGATCGACTATAAACACACAATGGGAGGTGTCAACCGAGCCGATCAGGCAATGATAATTTACCCGGGGATGTGGAAGCAACAGAAGAAATATTACAAAAAGATTTTCAGGCATCTCCTTGAACAATGCCTTTGGAACGCCTAGATCCTTTATAAAGCAAACACTAACATACCTCTTGTTCATTCTGACTTTATCTGGAATGTGGCTGAGCAGATTTTTGTCAACCACCCGACGCCATCAGTATCTGCTAACAGACCCGGACAACGCACTGTTGACGTTGGCAATCCAGAACGCCTGACAGGTCGTAATTTTGTAGACTTCGTACCGCCAACCGCAAGAAAGTTAGCGCCTACCAGGGTGTGCTAACTTCCAAGAGAGATGGCAATTTAAAAAAAGTCAGAAAGAAACAATTTACTATTGTCCTGATTGCAACGTCGGACTTTGTCTAGTTCCATGCTTCAAACTGTTTCACACTCAGGATGTGTATTGAATTTTTTTGACAAATTTCATTATTTTTCATTGCATTATTGAATAAAATTATATTATTGATTAGATTATAATTCATGTGTTTGTGTTTCAAATTTATCACATCTGGGATGTCTACTAGAGTCTTGTTTTGGTCAGGTTTAAGTAAGTATTTACTAAGAATTGTAGGCCTACAATACATAACGCCAAATTTCCATGCAAAAAATTGTACCGCTTTTGGTACATAATTCCTGACATAATCATACCGCCAGGGAGGTTAACCAGGCGGGGAGGAAATGACAGGAAATGTTCTGCCCATATCTCCAAACTAATAAAACAAAAATAATATTGTTTGTTTTAATATTACACATATTATCAGCATTTTAAAGTTATTATGTACAACCTTTGGTTTCATTACCGAACGTTGGTTTTATCTATTTATCTTATATGCCTGTTAGTTCCGCTCTATGTTCATTTCCGGCGAGTTTGGAGATATGGGCAGAACATTTCCTGTCATTTCCTCCCCGTCTGGTTAAGACAATGCAACTGATGGAGCGCAGGGAGTGACAGCTTCCGGTTGCGTCACTTCCTTTCGCCCAATCAGAATATTGCAAGGTGTGGAACGCAAGAGGTGAACACTTCCTGTTGTGTCACTTCCGGGCGTCAACTTATATAATGCGTGCTCACACCGATATGCCACGCCTCTGATGATGTCATAGATGTTTGACGATACACGTAAGGTGGATGTATCGGAGCTGAGCACGCTACACACCGCGGTTTTATCTTTTGATGCTGATGTATGATGCCTATGATGTAAGTGCATTACCTTTTAATAAATTGCATGTGCCTTGATACACTTCACGATTGGCTGTTCCTCTGTCTTTTTCTTAGCCTGCATGTGAGAGAAACTTCTATGGGGTCCTGTGGAGGCATTGCACATTCCTCAGCAGGGAAATTGCACATTGTGAATTTCCCTGCTGAGGAATGTGAGGAATGTGATCAGGAACCATCATTTATGCCGAGCGCTGCCTGTTCTTATGCCTGTTTGACCACTCTGTGACAGGAGGGTTAAAATTTCTGGTAAGAGGCTACGGGTGTCAGCACAGGGTGTAATTCATCTCTCTCACTATTCACTGGTGATTGGCTGATTGGATCGGGTCCTTTCTTTCTACCTGCAGTTTACTTCATAGACTGTTCATGGACTGTATTACTGTGATGGTTTGTATTATATATGTCTGGTGCAGCTCCTAATATACATCTAATATTTTATATGGACTGTGATCTTCCTATTGAGCTAGCTGCCTTGTGTACATATACTTTATATTTTTAGTATTTTCTGTCTCAAGCGCAAATGTCATTATATTTTTTATTTGTATTCTTACTGTAAAAGCACTTGCTCAGTGTGAAACGAACAGCACAATTGCGGCTCCTGGGAGACAGCGGGTGACTCACGGCCCCTCCCTTCCCTCCGCATCCGTATTGTCCCAAGGGGAGGTACTTCGTCTGCAGATTTAGGAAGAGAAGATGTCACCCAGTAAATAAGAGAAAGGATGTCACATGACTGGCTGCTGATTCAAACTAGTAAACCTTAGCAAGGGGGACACACTGGCCACATAAGAACCCAGAAATGGAGGGAGAAAACTTCCTCATCAAGATCCAGATTGCTGAGAAATCATTGCTAATGTAAAAATTACTAATATAAAAATTAAATTAAAACCGCCTATGGGGAAATGTTATCCCTGATAGAACGCCACAAAGGCATTTCTATTTATTTATGGTTACAAACCAGTAAAATAGAAAGAATTACAATTCTTAAAACCACTAAACAAACTATAAAAAGGAGGAGTAAATGACTGACACCCGCTGTCTTACGGTTCACAAATTATCCACACATAATAATACAAACATACAATGTTAATAATGATAAATGAACGATCTAAGATAAAGCAATTCAGGTCAAAATCGACATTTAGGCCTCTTGGAATCCCCACCTTGGTCTCATAAATCCAGTGTGATTCACGCCGGCTAAGCTGCCTGATATAATTGCCTCCACGCCAATGTCTTTTGACCTTCTCGATACCCTAAAATTTTAAACCCCGTGGATGCCTGTTGTGACATATTCTAAAATGTTTTAAAACATAATAAGACTTAAGCCCTTTTTTGATGTTGTTCACATGCCCGCCACATGAGGTCCTAACTACGTACTGCAGCCCACAGCTGCACTCCAACATATACACTACTCCATTAGTGGAGCATGTGATCAGATCCGTGATCTTATAGGTCCTGTTGGTGGCAAAAGATGTAAAATCTTTCAGTTTTTTAACATTTGTTTTAGAATTCCTGCATGCCACACAATGGCCACAGGCATAAAAGTCTGAAAGAAAGGAAAATAACCTATTTTCTTTATGTACGGGAGGATCTATTACTCCAGGATCCAAACAGTCTCTTAGTGTAGGGGCCTTTTTATACACAAAAGATGGTCTATCTGGAAGAACCGGTCCCAAGGTTTTATCTTGTTTGGCCCAGTGTTTTTCAATGATTCTCTCCACTTTTTTATGTTGAATATTATAATCTAGGACTATTCTAAATTTGTTATCCACTACTCTGTCCTCTTTAATTGTATTGGATAGGAGGGTCTACCTACTGATTTTCTTAACCACAGATATATCCCTTTTTAAGATATATTGACCAATTCATCAGAATCTCAGACTGTGAGAGAAAATCTTCCTCGGATGTACAATTCCATCTTAAACGTACAAACTGTTCTCTGAGTAAGTTTCACAACCAAGAAAGGTGATGGCAACTACCCAGGGGAATGTACGCATTGCTGTCCATAGGCCTAAAGTAATTACAGGTCTTAAACCCCTCCACAATCTCTTCTGAATTGACACTCCACGTTAACACTATATTTTTGTTGTTATGATTCATTTTTTTTTCTCTTTCAAATGTTGTTATTGGATTTTTTAAACATACAGGGTAAAGAAAAACATTCAGGGTAAAATAAAACGTGCAGGCGTAGTACATAGGTATCTTCTCAGATAAGGTTAAAACAGAATAGTCACATCATCTACAACAATAACCATCAACAATAAGAAGTATAAGACCATGAACTATAATTATTGCAATCACATTTATGCCTGGTAACCGTGTTCAAAGACTTATAGTGCCATCTAGTGGAGCTGATCTAGAAGTTTCACACTCTTTGCTATTACTTCATAAGATAGGTAGCGTACCACTGTGCCCACGGATGCCACCCTTGCACCTCTATTTGATACCTGCCCACGGTAGGTGCCATGAGCAGTTCAAAGGTTTTATGTGTTTGGACTGTAGCTATCACCTCAGACACGGTAGGTGGACAAACATCTTTCCATTTCCTGGTAATACTAATCTTGGTAGCGAGCAAGATATTAATCACAAGTTTGCAAACTTTTGGTGGGATTAGTCCTATCGGGAGATGGAGCAAAGCCGTGCTAGGGGACGGGGTTAACTGGAGTTCTATAACAGCAGAGATCTATTCAAACACTTCCTTCCATAATGCTAGAATGGGTGGGCACACCCACAAAATATGTGCTAACGTGCCTTGCGCCCCACAGCCCCTCCAACATGTGGACGATGCTGCAGGCGCAAAGCGCGCAATCACCGTAGGGGTCAAGTACCACGGCAGGGTGACTTTAAGATAGAGTTCTCTTAGGGATGCACTCAGTGTAGCTTTGTGACTCAATATAATTGCTTTCGTCCACTGGGACGTGGAATATGTGGACCCTAGGTCCTGTTCCCACTTTAATAAGGGAGGGGTCTTGACGAAAACACCTTTTTCGTCCAGTGTGGAGTAGAAAAGTGATATGTCTTTAGCAGACTGTAGGGGTTGAGACAGATATCGCCACACACTGGCAGGAACTTTGATCCTTAGTTGCGGGTTGTGATGGATGCAAGAGACAATTTGGTTGTATCGGAGCCATTCGACACTGCTCAAGCGCCATTTAGCTGCTATCGTCTGGAAAGATTCAATGGAATCCGCGTGATAAAGGTCCTGGATACAAATAGGGGGAGATCGCCGCCAAGCTTGAAGGTCCATGTCAGGTACTATCTGAGTCAGGCCCGACACCGGAAATGGGATCTTTACTAATGGTGTGTTCTTCCATTTGGTGTGTGTAAGGTGCAGCCATGCCGTCACCGATGCCCGTATCGTTGGTGACACATTTTGTGGAAGGCGAGCCCCTCATCTCCTACTGCACACCCAAGTGAACAGATCGTAGTCCGGAGTTACTGCCTGTTCCATCAGGCCCCAGAGAGTGTCCGGGGTCAGCTGCAACCACGCACGCATTTGCGATAAAATTGTGGCTAGGTAGTAGTCCATCAGGTTCGGCATGGATGCACCCCCCACTGTTTTAGACTTCATTAGGATGCTCTTCGCACACCTAGCACGTTTGCCTTGCCACAAGTAGTTAGACACCATGCTTTGGAGGGAGTTTATAAATGATTTGGGAACCGGGATCGGCAATGATCTACACACGTACAAGATCTTGGGAAGGGTACACATCTTGAAGGCTGCTAGTCTCCCTGACCATGTAAGTTCAGATTTAGCGAGGGATTGGAGTTCTTTGGCCAGCTGAGATTTTAGTGGGACATAATTAGCCTGGAACAAGTTGCTGGTGGTGTTAGTAAGTTTAATTCCCAGATAAGTTATGCCCGAGTCAGACCACTTGTATGGGAATGAACGGGTGAGGAGATTTCTCGTAGTGCCATCGACCCCCAGATCCAGGATACATGATTTGGCATCGTTGACCTCATAAAGGGATATATTCCCGAAATCGGTTAAGATTTGTCTTATACGCGGTAGTGATGTGGCAGGGTTAGAGACCATGAGAATAACATCGTCTGCGAACAAACTAATGCGGTGTTCCAGGGAAGCTATGTCAATGCCTGTAATGTTAGGGTCAGTCCTTATTTTCTGAGCCAGGGGTTCTATTGCCATATTGAAGATGAGAGGGGACAGCGGGCAGCCCTGTCTCGTCCCATTCGTAATCACAAACGGAGACAAGAGAGTGCCGTCCACTAGCACCTGGGCTGAGGGGCCGGCATACAATGCCATGATCTCAGAGTGCATTCTGCCCACAATGCCAAAGCGCCTGAGGACCTCCCGTAGGTATCCCCAATGCACTCTATCAAACGCCTTCTCTGCGTCCAAAGAAAGGAGCAGAAAAGGCGTTCTGTCAGTGCGTGCCGCGTGGATGACATTAATAAGACGTCTAGTTGCGTCGGCCGATTGCCTGCCCTTAGTAAAGGCTGCCTGGTCTCTATGAATGAGTTGGGGTAAGTATTTTATGAGTCTAGTGGCCACCGTTTTAGCATATATTTTTACGTCTGTATTCAGCAACGAAATCGGTCGAAAGTTTTGCGGCGTGTCGGGTTCCTTACCCGGTTTGGGCAATGTGATTATTGTTGCCTTGAGCGTTTCAAGGGGAAACGAGGACGAAGATGCAGCCTCATTGAAAACTGAGCACAGGTGTGGTGCTAGTACTTCTTTTAGTTGATGGTAATATTCATTTATCATGCCATCGGGGCCAGGAGATTTCCCAGATGGCAATGAGGTAATGGCGGACAGTACCTCATCCACCGTAAAGGGCCGATTAAGTAATTCTGTCTGCGGTGGGCTCAGTGTGGGAAGCGCTATAGAGTCGAGAAAGTCGTTAATAAGCTCCGGAGTAGGGTAGGACGTTTGGTTCGCTTGAAGATTGTAGAGTGAGTCATAGTAACTACTGAATGCGTCGGCTATGTCTTTGGGGTCATGTACTTTGGTTCCCGTGGAGGGGTGTTTGATGGAGTGTATTTCATGTTGAACTCGTTGACCTTTCAGCTTGGCGGCGAGCATTCTACCTGCTTTGTTGTTAGTGGCATAAAATTTAGCTTTAGATTTTTGGAGGTTACGCTCATAAGAATCTAGAAGGTGCGATCTAAGTTCCTGCCTGAGTACCGTTAATTTCTGTTTAAAGGCTAAAGATGGGGCTGATTGGTTTTGGGCATCAACCGATGCAATCTCCCTCATCAAGTCATCAAAAGCTTTCGAACGCTGCTTATTCATTTTATTTTGCAATTGTATCAACACCCCTCTACTAAAAGCCTTATGGGCATTCCAAAGGACCGCAGACCCCGCATTACTCTGGAAAAACTCGGTTACTGATTGCTTAAGGAGGTCAGCATTTGCTGGGTGTTTGAGTACTTCAGCTCTCGCCCGCCAAGGAGCATGGATCGGACCAAGTTATCGGGGCTATCATGGAGTCTACGGACGGAAGGGAAAAACTATTTTATCAAGATGAACACCAAGGGGAAACCCAGTGGAACTTGATAACTCTAAACACATCCCCCTGTCGGAATATAGCAACCCTATACCGGAATTTCAGAAAGACAATTCCCGGATACGATTGATATACTTTGACTCCAATTTGGAAAAATCTCTATATTGGAGAATTTATTGAATTCTTGGTGTTCATCTGGATAAAATAGTTTTTCCCTTCCATCTCCAATCTCCTAATGGATGCCGTGCTTCGTTCCGTCCTCTCTCCTCCCAGTCAGCATTTCCCTATATATATTCTCTATATTGGAGAATTTATTGAACAGGTGCATGCACCTACAGGCAGCACTCATCCAATAGCAACTGATGCGGCTAAAGGTTCTCGCTGTCCCAAAGGGAGAAACATAATCACACTTGGAAAAAATATTGATAACCGGTGACTACCACCCTTAAAAAAGGCTCGACTGAGAGCCGAAACACGTTGGGTTAAACGCAGGAGAAATTCTCCAACACAGGAGAGAGTCTTTTCCTAAAAAATAGTCACTCAAATCAACACCTGTCACTAAATCTCTTACTATTGACACTTCTTTCACAGGGGTCTTTAACCCTTCACAATATATCTCTGTATGCTGTATATGGATCACATGTACGAAATATTAAATATTTGATTTATTTTATGACCTTGTATCGTTACTACTATCATCACTTGCCTCAAAAGTCCCCACCCAGAAATTGTTGGCCTGAGGTACCAACCCAGAAAAATCATTACCCCCTTCCTCTTCCTGGAACAGGAGGCTGTATACACCGTAGGGTAGTCTCTGTGAGAACAAGTGGGTGCGTGGGAGTCTAAGAAATGGGTTTCCTGAACGCATACTATCTCTGCATGATGTTTGACTGCTGTTCGCCAAAGTGAGCCTCGCTTGGCCGGGTGGTTCAGGCCGTTAGCGTTCAGTGACAGGACTTTAACTGTCATTGGAGACTTAAGAGCTGCGTGTGGTGTAGCTACTCACAGTTCTGAAGTGATCAAGCAACAATTGATGGTACCCACGGGTACTTGACATTACATGAAGATAACAGCTGCAGCGGAGTTCCTGAGGCCGCTGTGTACCGTGAGAAGTCCTGACGAGTTGGCAAGTGATGGCAATTGGTGGAAAACTTTCATCTTGGCAGATGGGGAGATGCCTGCATGAAGGGGAAAGACAAAACAAAAACAGCAAAAAGGAAAAAAGCAGAAAATAAACAAGACCAAACTGCTGGAGCAAGCAGAGAGATTGGAGATCAGTGGCAACGTAGCCGTCTCCCATGGGGGGTAAACAGTTATTAGCCAATCGGGCTGAGGGGGCTCCAGGCAGTCCGCTTATTGAACTGGCATCCAAAGTAAGGCAAAATACAGTAGGTTTAGTGGCTGGTAGCAAGCCGAGATAAGACATCAGGTGTTTTGCGTGTTGCCTTGCTGCACTGTGTGCTATTGCTGGGGGATGCGACTTGGGGATTTCTTAGCTCCAGCCGGAGGTGCAGTTTAAGGGATGATGCCCCAGGATTGTAGCAGTGAGAGGCCTCTCTCAAGAGATGTGATGCTGTACGAGGAGCCATTTCTCTCCACTACGATTTTAGAGGGATGTTTCCATTTGTAGGGGAGAGTATGGTTCCGAAGAGCCTTTGTAATCGTGGACAACTGCCGTCTCATATCTAAGGTGTGTTTGGATAAGTCCGCAAAAAGTTGGACATTGGCATATGGTTCAGGGAGGTGGCCCATCACCCTTGATTTGTGTAGGAGAGCTTCCTTGATGTGGTAAAAGTGTACACGCAGTAAGGTGTCCCGAGGAATATGTTGAGGCAGAAATGGAGGTTTTGGAACCCTGTGAATGCGATCTATAGTTAAATCCAAAGGGGAAGCTTCATGTAGGAGGGCGGTGAAAACTTCCAGGGCAAATTTGTGTAGCTCTGTCGGTGGTACTGATTCAGGAATGCCCCGGATCTTTAAATTGTTTCTCCTGGAGCGATCCTCAAGATCAGCTATTTAACCCACTGGCGTTCCGATAAATTTTCCTCATGGGCTTCTACTAACTCCTTTACTGTGGTCACCATGTCAGTCATAGATGTTTCTACATTATGCACTCTTTCTCCCAGGGAATGGACCTCCGCTGTAAATCTATTAGCCAAAGCCATGATATCAGATTGCAGGGATGTGTGGAAAGTGAACATCATGTCTTTTAGAGCAGTGTCCAGGATCGGTTTTCCCACAGTGGGGAAGTCTGCTATAGGAGATGCCCCTAACGTTACAGGGAGCAGAGAGGCGGCAGAGCAGCCTAGTAGTGAGGCCTGGGCCTGTGAGTCAAGCCTGAACTTAGATTTGGCCGGACTGGAGCAGGTCGGGTTGGAGGGTTCAGGAGTGCAGGGGGACACAGTACCTGGTTGCCGGAGATCACCGGACTGCTGTTCATCCGGTAAGTCGGAGTAGTGTACCCGCTGCCTCTCCGGAGCGGCAAGGCCCGAGCCGCCGGCGCCATCTTGTCGACCGCTCCGGGATAGCGGCGGGAAGAAAGCTGTCAGTTTCTGTGGCCCCTTCACGCTCTTTCATTTCCCCGTCATGGTGCTCGATGCAGGAGAGTTCCTGGATTGCAGCGGAGGGGGTGCTGAGGTCGGATGCCGATCGTAGCTGGTAGGATGTCGCTGGATGATGGACGCTGGAGCCGGAGCGAGGGATTACACGTCCATTACGGTCCCGCTCTGGCCACGCCCCCCGTTATGATTCATTTTTTCCATAAAAGATAAGAGACCTGCTCTGTCTCCATCCCATATAAGGATCAGATCATCTATCTAGCGTTTGTAGCAAATCAATTCAGAAGGGCGATCTTTAAAGGCTACTTCTTCCTCCCAGTGGCCATAAATAAATTGGCCACACTGGGAGCAAAACGGGCCCCCATCGCCAAACCTCTGGTCTTTAAATAGAAATTATTATCATACCAAAAATAATTTTTGGACGAACAGTAACACAGGCCACCTAAAAGAAATCTCCTCTGTTTCCTAGATAAACCAGATGACTCAAATGCCCACTTAACAGCTGTCTGGACTTCCTCATGTCCTATAATGGTATACAGGGATCCTATATCCACTGTAACCAAAATATAAGGAGTACATGGTAAATCATGTAATAGCTGAATAACGTGCTTAGTGTCCTTCAGATATGCTTTGGTCTGCACTACTAACGGTTGAAGAAATATATCTATATACTGACCCAGTCTAGAGG
This sequence comes from Pelophylax lessonae, assembly GCF_965119305.1. Taxonomy (NCBI): domain Eukaryota; kingdom Metazoa; phylum Chordata; class Amphibia; order Anura; family Ranidae; genus Pelophylax; species Pelophylax lessonae. The sequence continues at coordinate 323,490,985 of NC_138770.1, read as the reverse complement.
ATGCTGAATCAATGCCATTGAGTATTGGCCTTCCTGGGAGGTTTTCACTATGTTTATGAATTTTGGGTAAAAAGTATATAACTGGCGCACGGCAAAAAAGTGGATCCAAATAATTGGACTCCTTTGTGTTTAATATACCTTTATTTTTCCCAGATTCTATTAACCGGTGAGATTCCTCTTTATATTTCACAAGTTCCTGGGGAGTATTTGGCATGTATCATGGTCAGAGAGAAGACGATTCATCTCCGTCTTGTAATATTCCTTATTAAGGATAACCAACCCCTCCTTTATCCGCTGGTCTAATCACTATATCTTTGTGCTCCTCTAATTACAGTTTAATTGGAATCTTAGCGCTGCACTTCTTTCACATTGTTATACATTGGGGGTTTTAGCATTTTGACCTTTCAGTGTTCAGCTGCTATCTATTTAGGTTGATTATTGATTTTTTTCGCCGATACATATTTTATGAGTTTATCGTCTATTAATTAGATTATGTTTGTTTTCCCTTAAAAGGATAGCATTGTGCATTTTCATTGGTCAAATATTTGAGTTATTGCCGCAGTTTGTAATATGATTTTCTTAAATGTGGAGATTGGCTACTATCGTTTCTGTGTCAAACTGCTTAACACTGTTGAGAATATCCCCAGCAAGGGATGAAATGTTTTCAAAAAGAAGGCAAAAATTAACATAGTTGATTTACAAAAAAAATGGAGACTGAGCATTCAATTTGTGTCACGGTCAGGGGTCAGGTTTGGGGACCAGTAACTATACTGGTAGAAAGGTATTACATAAAACAGCGCAAGGGGGGCACATGCGCGGCTTCCGGACATGGAGGACACATCTTAGGTGAGCTCCGGGCACCGCTGACTCTCCGCCGCTCCGCTTAAGCTCCTATCCGCATTATTTTGATCTGGAGCAGGCTGCCAGTGTTCCTGATATCCCTGGCGTTCCCATGGGCAAGATCGGGCAGCAAAAACAAGGCTACTCCGCTCCTCAGGAGTCCCGGACCCAGGCCGCCATGGATCGCTTTCTTACTAGGCCGCAATCCCCGGCCTCAATTTCACAGGCGGACCCATTTTCCGCGATGGACCCCCTATTGGAAGCGGACAACGAGGCAGACCCTCCACCGCCACAGGTACTGGATCGATCTACCCCTAACCCCCCCCCCTACCTCTCAGCAGATCTTAACCCCTGACATTCTGGATGCCAAATTGCAAGTTCTTTTGGTGCAGATTACCTGCAACATAGCTGCTGAGGTGGGCAAGTTGGCAGTGGAATTAAAAGGGGAGATAGCGCATATAGGGGAACGCACAGACACCTTGGAGACCAAATTTGATGAACTGGTGGACTATGTGCATGTATTAGAGGAGGAACATTCCTACTTAAAGCATTCGGTCTCTAAACTGCAGCTGCACCAAGAAGATCTTGAGAATCGGGAGAGGCGTCAGAATCTGCGCTTCAGGGGCATCCCTGAAACTGTGGGGGATAACAACCTGCGCTCTTTTCTGTTGGGCCTCTTTAATCATTTGGCCCCCAACATTGTGGACATTGATTGGAGACTGGATAGGGCACACAGATCCCTGGGCCCCAAACCACCCTCTGGAGGAAGACCCCGTGATGTGATTGTCCGGTTCCACTATTATGATAGTAAGGAGGCCCTCAATTTGGCGACCCGCAATAAGACCCGGGTGGAGTATAAGGGAGCAAAAATTAAAATTTTTAATGACCTCTCCCCCCTCACTCTGAATAAATGGAGGGCCCTCCGCGTGGTGACACTACACCTGCAGAAACACAGGGTTCCTTATTACTGGGGTTTTCCGTTCCGCCTGGTGGTCACCAAAGATGGCATTCAACATGCTATGCGGGAAATGCACGAGGCAGAGTCTTTTATTAGAGGCCTAGGGCTTCCACCGCTTCCAGAAGAAGACCTGCTAGCCCAACAACACCCTCCAAGCCGTCCGCTTCCAGCTACTCCTGCTCGCATCTGGACCCCGGCCAAGACACCACAACGCAGGCCCTACGCCACTCCTCAGCGCCAGAAACCCTCCAGATTTCCACCCTGATGTCCATGTCGGTTCCACACAATGTTCTGTGTTTTCTGATCTCTCCGGTTTCCTAAGGACGGACTGATCGGAAGCTGGCTGCCATGCTGGTAACTTTCCTGGGCCGGTAAAGTTTTATCCCCCCATGGGGCATTTGTTTTCTCCGTTTTTGAAGCCTAATTGGTTTTTATTTTACTTTTGCTGGAGAGTTGACGGGTTGCCCACCCCTGTTGGAGTACTGTATCCTGGAGGCTCCCGTGTTGCCCGTATTGCCATGGGCCTTGCCCTGGGCTTCCTGAGATTTCATAATCCTTCAGGGTTCCTTCTGGAGATTTTGAATAGATACTGTTTTTCTATTCATTTTTTTTTTCCTTTTATACTTTTATATGTTTTTTTCTATTGTGTTGGACCTTTTTTGTCTTTGGTCCGACGTTTTTATGTCACACGCATGGAATGGTGCCTCTGTGTTCTATCTTTGGATGGAGTACAGACAGTATCAATGTGTTCTTCTGAGGTAGTTATGAAGGGTTCTGACACAGTGGGAGGTAGTTTTACACATGCATACGATATATGTTTGGGACTTGTTATGCCATGGCTTTAAGGTTTATGTCGTATAATGTTACTGTATGAGGGGTATGGCAGTAAGTTTAATACCCAGTTTGGGGATGGATCCGTTAGCCCATGGGAAAGGGAGGACCCCACTAAGATGGGATTGGAGAGAGCACGGCAATGATATGTTAAGGGCTGTCAATTTTCTGAGGGTTAATTATGAGACCTGAAATTTGGCCAAAGCTAGAGAGTGTACCCAACAAGTTAGGGGCGGAGATTTGGAGGGAGATCATGAAAACAAAGATATCATCCATGAGTTTGTGTTGAAGGCCACCTAGTTCTGGGCCTTGAATGTTGGGGTTTGAGCGAATGAGGAGGGCTCAATTGCCAGGGCGAAGGCAAGTGGGGAGATTGGGAACCCTTGCCTTGTGCCTCATTCTACAGGAAAGGCAGGAAAGGGATCAATCTTGAAATCAATTGTGAGAAATGTTTGCCAAACCCCCATCGTCGCAAGATGAAGTTCAAGTAGGCCAGGAGAGCATATCAAAGGCCTTGCGGATGTCTAAAGAGACAAAGTAAGATGGGATATGAAGTGTGCGAGCAGCGCAAGTCAGGAGAGTTACATGACGGACATTATCGCTAGCTTGGCAAAAGGGAATGAACTCTACTTGGTCTTTGTGTATTAACCACTTAAGAACCAGAAGGTTTTATCCCCTTAAAGACCAGGGCATTTTTTGCGATATGGCACTTTGTTACTTTAACTGACAATTGCGTGGTTGTGCAACGCTATACCCAAATATATGATCTCCTTTTTGTCCCACAAATAGAGCTTTCTTTTGGTGGTATTTGAACACAATCTTTTTTACATTCTCCTATAAAACATTCCCAATAAAAAAAAATTAAAAATCAATTTTTTTTCATCATTTTAGGCCAATATGTATTCTGATACATATTTTTGTTAAAAAAAAATCCCAATAAGTGTATATTGAAGGGTTTGCGCAAAGTTTATTGCGTCTATGAACTAGGGGAAAGACTTGTGTCATTTTAATTTTTTTTTACTGGTAATGGCAACGATCAGCGATTATTAGCTGTACTGCAACATTGCGGTGGACAGATCGGACACCTAACTAACATTTTTTACACTTTTGGGGGGACCTGTGATATTACTACAGATATTACTAAAAATAAGCACTGTTACTGTAATGGCAGGGAAGGAGTTAACACCAGGGGTGATCAAAGGGTTAAAGGTGTACCTAGGGGATGCTTTCTAACTGTGAGGGGGATGGGCTCACTGGATGAACACATCTGTGTTTATCACTCACAGAACAGCGGTCTGCCGTGTTTACATCGGCAGACTGCCATTCTGTCTCCACGGGGAGCAATCAAGGGTGCCCGACGGACATCACGGCTGCCGGACCCACTGATTGGCTCCCCCTCTAGCCAATTTCTGCCTGCACGTGCCCACACTAACTGCTACACAAAGCTACATACATGTACGTCGTTCAGCCTAACAGAACCGACCTGCCATCTTAAAAGAATGGCTGCTGGTCGGTACCCATATGGGTATTCTTGGACTTAGTGGGGGAAGCAGTGAACAGTCTCTGAAAATGTACAGCCAACATAATAAGATAAACAAGTATGTTAGATAGCGAAACCCGATAATGGTATGTTTCGGAAGGCCCAAGAAATGGTAAGGAGTCCCCAGCAACAAAGTGGACAAATGGGTCAACAGTAAAGAAGAAGGATGTAACAGGGGTATCCTGCAATAAATGAAAATGTCAACAACAAGTATAATATTAGTGTAGTGTGAACTTTCCTGCCTTGGCTGGGGTGTCAGGAAGCCATTAAACCAGCCAAGGCAGTAGGTAGACCAATAGGTCTGATCATTAGCAAGTAATGGCAAAAACAATCTAAAACGACAAGTAGAGCTGTAGCGAGCTATGAGGCGCAGGGCCTGAGCATGGGTCACACAGCGCTCACAATTGGACACTAATTCAGGCTACATACAGAAATGTGAATTATAACAAATGTGAAATGTGCATATAAACAAATGTGAAGAGACAAACATTGTAAGGTAAAGGGTGGGAAAAGGGGGGGGGCAGGTATGAGGGGGGGAGGGGAAAAGAGAGGGGAGAGTGGAGGGAAAAGGCGACATAGGGAAAGTTGGATGAATTCACAACTCGTGTGAGAGGCAAGGCTACACAGGTATATGCAAAGAAATGTTGTAGATATATCTGGGGTTTGAATGTATAGTTACATTTAGGTGAAGGCCCAATGAGGATACACTAGGAAAGCGATATAAGAAGTGTCACCAGTTTGTAAAGAGGTGGTCAGTGCATTGAATCTTCAGGAATAGGGATCGGTGAGATATAACATCCACGTTTATGGATGCTTGAGGATGCTTTCTGTTCAGGGGAGCCTTGCAGCTTCCTTGGAGATTGTGATGTGAATCGGTGGCAGGATCCCATGGCAATGGGGTCAGGAGATGCCAAATGTAGTTCTCTGAGTGTAGATGGTAGGTCTTCAGCCGACTTGCACTGATAAATTGACTCTTTATAGGAGAAGCGGATGGAGGATGGAAACCCCCATCGGTAAGTAATTTGGTGTTGTAGGATCTGGAGGTGATGTTTCATGGCTTTCCTTTTTGCTAGGGTTACCTGGGAGAGGTCATGAAAGATCTGGTACCGGTGGTCTTGGAACACCAGAGATTCTTTGTGGCGTGATGCAGTTAGTAGCTGTTCCTTGGTACGAAAGTAATATAGCTTCACAACAATGTCGGGGGGGGGGGGCATCTTCAGGATGCAGTGCTAGAGTGTGGTGGATCCTATCCATTTCCAAGCACTCTATAGGTATTGAGGGCACAAATTCCTGGAATAGCGCAGTGACGTTGGACTGCAGGTCCATGACTGACTCAGGATTGCTACGGATGTACAAATTAGAGCATCTGGCCCTATTCACAAAGTCCTCCAGACCAGACTGAAGGGAGAGGCTTTCCTCATGCAGGGCTTCTAATTCTTCAGAGTGGTTATGGGTAAGGATTTCAACTTCATCTGCTCGCTGTTCAAGTGCAGGGGTGTGGCAACCCAGGTCCTTGATCTCACGTGTCAGCCGCTCTGTTATGGTGTCAGATGTGTGTTTCAGGGCCTTGGTGAGAAGCTTCTCAAACTGCTTTAATAGGTCAGGTTGTGTATATTCTAGAATTGCAGGGCTAAAGAGGTTACCCCAAATTGGGTGTCTGACTCACCCTCCTGTGACATTCCCAGCCAGTATTGTTTGGTGGTGTGTGGCATCCTCGGAGTCCCTGGCTGTGAGGAAGTATCCAGCGCCATCTTGAAGAAGGCCTTGTGCTGCACATCCTTGATTGATTTTGCCTTCTGTTTGGAACCGACGTACACCATCGTGGCCGGTTCTCCCGGGTGTTCACGACTGTGTGTGAGGGTGGTTGTAACCCAGCAGCAGGGCTGGCAGTGTGGCTAATGGGCTATGTGATCATCAGAGGTACTGAGCGTTAGGCAGGCATGTCTTGCTGAGACAACTCCGCCCATGCTCACCAAATTCTTTTATATGTTTACGATCATTGAATTGACCATAAGCTTATTGAAGAAGGAGAAATTAGGTCCGTTTGGCATATGGACCTGGACCTGGAGGTTTTTACACTGTAGGGACCTAGCAGTGAAAGGGTTAAAGACAGTGCAAACATGCTTGCAATGCTCCTGCAGGTTATCAGAAAAAATATCATCCAGATATGCAATCACAAACTGATGAAGTGCTGAAAAAATTACAGGAACAATGCAAAACCCAAGGGTAAAACCAGGGTTGAAAATGCACATATCTGGTATGCAGAAAAGGTTATATGCCTATTTTTGTAACGACTTTAGCAGAAAGAAATCCTTCCAACATTTCAGTGATTAAGGGAGGGGGATAATGGTTTTTAACCACTTTACCACCGGAGGATTTTGCTGTCTTACGTCTGGGCCACTTTTTGTGATTCGGCACTGTGCAACTTTAACTGACAATTGCGGGGTCATGTGTAAAAGTATACTCAAATATATATCGTCCCTAGGAACATATACAAAAGTACAAGTAGCGCAGGTATAATTGAGGAGAAATGACGTAGCATATAAACCAGCCAAATCTTGATACAGTCCTTATACGTCCATGAATGCAAAATTTAGTTCAAAAAACTTCAATGCAAAAAATTCAATACAAAAATTCAAAACCAAAGGGTTAATTCCTCAGTAATAGTCCAATCCACCAAGTGAGAAACACCATCAAGTGTTGGGGTCACCACTGCTCTACACCTCCACCGATGTGATAATGGGGGGACTGGCAACTCACCAGATGCTGTGGCCCTCCTATTTGCATAGGACAGGCAAACAGGCAAACAGGTTGTGGTATCACAAATCCCACTCAGGAACGATTACTGCTGCTATTACTGGATTTCAACCACGGGTGATCACTTAACTCCCTTCTTCTCCCGGCATTAGCTCAGAACATAAGGAGAAAGAAGGAACCGCACTAGTGTGATATTGTTTCACCCATCGGATATTTATTCAGAAAAAACCCAATACACATGTACTCACAAACGCAATAAAACAATAAGCCTTCAGTATCAGTGCTACGGGTACCGTGGTATGCTGTGTCGATCCTGCTCACCCTCTCCACGCTGGTGTCTCGGATCTCCAAAGCTGCCGCTCGTGTCCCCCGTGCACTTCCGGTCGCCGTAAGGTTCATGCCCTCGTGGAGAGGGTGAGCAGGATTGACACAGCAATTTTTTGCATTGAAGTTTTTTGCACTAAATTTTGCATTCATGGACGTATAAGGACTGTATCAAGATTTGGCTGGTTTATATGCTACGTCATTTCTCCTCAATTATACCTGCGCTACTTGTACTTTTGTATATGTTCCTAGGGACGATATATATTTGAGTATACTTTTACTCACTTCTTTTTAAAGTAGCTGCGGTATTGTCTGATTGACTTGTTTTGAGGCTACTTGAGCGCAGGGGATATATTGTATCACCAGTAGAGGGCAGATTTGTGCTACATATATATATTTTTTCATCAATTGCGGGGTCATGCAACGCTGTACCCAAACAAAATTTACGTCTAGGGTTGAGCGAACACCTAGATGTCCGTGTTCGACGGGTTCGGCCGAACTTTAAAAAAAAGTCCGGGTCCGTGTCCCGGACTTTTACCGAACTTTTCCCGGACACCGAACCCCATTGAAGTCAATGGGGACCCGAACTTTAAGGCACTAAAATGGCTCTAAAACACCAAAGGAAAGGGCTAGAGTGCTGCAAATGGCAGCAAAACGTAATTAAGAGCATGGCAAGTGCTCTGCAAACAAATGTGGATAGGGAAATAACTTAAAACAACAAAAAAAAAACAGAAAAATAAAACAATGTTCTTCTTCATCTCTGAAGGACGAGGCCCATATGGAGTAGGAGGGAGGTTGAGGTGGTGGTGGATGTGGCGGTGACATAGGCGTGCGCACAGGGTGTGCTGGGTGTGCCTGGGCACACCCTAATCACCTAGGGCACATAGCATTGCCAGTGAGGAGATGGGAAAGATCTCCCTGGGACCTGCTCTGCTCTATTTCTCCTTGCCTACAGGTACATGGCCCCGATACATTACTCTCCCTGCTGGCAAACACATGCATGTGTATTTCAACTTTGGGGTGCACACCTTAATGCAATAGGCTGCGCACACCTATGGGCGGTGTAGGTGGAAGCGGCGGTGGAGGAGGACCAGGGCCGGATTAACAGCATCATGGGCTTGGTGCTGAGGATTTTGAAGGGCCTTAAGGGCCGTGCCTTGCCATGCACCCAGAGGAGGAAGGGTGCAGCCATGCATGCCTAATTCAACATGGGATGCTGTCTCTGAAGCCCATAAACACATCCATGCATCGCCAACTGTCCCTCCTTGTCCGGCCTTCACGCTGTGTGGGGAGGTTCTGAGGGTGCTGCCTGGGGAAGCGAGCATAGAAGCCAGACTTCTGTGTTTACAAGTGACAGAAGAGCGGTAACAGTGAATATGGCCAACCCGGGGCCTATATAAAAGGTAGGGGCCTGGAGCTGCAGCTCCAATAGCCCCTACATTAATCTGGCCCTGAGGAGGAGGACGAGGTAGCCAACACTGCTTCTTTTCAAAAATTTTAAATGAGGGTACACCCCAAAAGAGTGAGAAAGAGCAAAAATGGAACAATGGGTGGGTAAGGTCGGTATCCATTGCTATTCTGCATAAGGTACGGAAAAGTCCCGTGGGATCCATGCCTGGTTCATTTTAATGAACGTGAGCTTGTCCACATTGTCTCTGGACAGGCGGCTGCGCTTGTCTGTTATAACGCCCCCAGCCGTGCTAAATACCCGTTCAGATAATACACTGGCTGCAGGGCACGCCAGCACCTCCAAGGCGTAAAGGGCAAGCTCAAGCCATGTGCCCAATTTGGAGACCCAGAAGTTGAAGGGGGCAGACCCGTCATTCACTACATGTAGGCGTGTGCACACATACTGCTCCACCATGTTGGTAAAATGCTGCCTCCTGCTAAGACGTTCCATCTGAGCTGCTGGTGCTGCTGTTTGTTGTGGCGTGCTGACAAAGCTTTTCCACATTTCGGCCATGCTAACCCTGCCTTCTGAGGTGCTGGCGGTGCCCTGGTTGCGTTGGCGACCTCCTCCTCCTCCTCCTCTGCCTTGTGCTTCCACTGTGGCCCCGCTGTCAGATGGGAATGCCAGCAGCATGGCGTCTACCAGCGTGCGCTTGTACTCGCGCATCTTGCGATCGCGCTCCAGTGAGTGAATTAAGGACGGTACGTTGTCCTTGTAACGGGGATCCAGCAGCGTGGCCACCCAGTAATCAGCACAAGTTAGAATGTGGGCAACTCGGCGGTCGTTGTGGAGACACTGCAGCATGTAATCGCTCATGTGTGCCAGGCTGCCCAGAGGCGACGAAAGGCTGTCCTCTGTGGGAGGTGTATCGTGCGTGTCCTCTGTATCCCCCCAGCCACGCACCAGTGATGGCCATGAGCTGGCCTGGGTGCCACCCTGCTGTGAACATGGTTCCATCTCCTCCTCCAGCTCCTCCTCCTCCTCATCCTCCTCATCCTCCAGAACTGTGCCCCTGCTGGACAATTGCGTCCCTGGCGTTTGCGTGTGCAGGAACCCACCCTCGGAGCCCCTTGCGAATGACTGCCCTGAAAGCCTTGGAAATGTTACCTCTTCATCCTCCTCCTCCTCCTCATCCTGTGCCACATCCTCTTCCATCATCGCCCGAATTGTTTTTTCAAGGAGGCATAGAAGTGGGATAGTTAAGCTGAGAACGGCGTCATTGCCACTGGCCATGTTGGTGGAGTACTCAAAACAGCGCAACAAGGCACACAGGTCTCGCATGGAGGCCCAGTTATTGGTGGTGAAGTGGTGCTGTTCCGCAGAGCGACTCACGCGTGCGTGCTGCAGCTGAAACTCCACTATGGCCTGCTGCTGCTCGCACAGTCTTTCCAGCATGTGCAAGGTGGAGTTCCACCTTGTGGGCACGTCACATATGAGGCGGTGAGCGGGAAGGCCGAAGTTACGCTGCAGCGCTGCCAGGCGAGCAGCAGCAGGGTGAGAACGCCGAAAGTGCGCACAAACGGCCCGCACTTTCTGCAGCAGCTCTGACATATCGGGGTAGTTTTTAAGGAACCTCTGCACCACCAAATTCAGCACATGCGCCAGGCAAGGGATGTGCGTCAAACCGGCTAGGCCCAGAGCTGCTATGAGATTTCGCCCGTTATCACACACCACCAGGCCGGGCTTGAGGCTCGCTGGCAGCAACCACTCATTTGTCTGCTGTTCCATGCTCCTCCACAACTCCTGCGCGGTGTGTGGTTTGTCCCCCAAACAGGCAAGTTGTAAAACTGCCTGCTGTCGTTTACCCCTGGCCGTGCTGAAGTTGGTGGTGAAGGTGTTACGCTGTCCGGATGAGGAGGCGGTAGAGGATGAGGAAGCGGAGTAGGAGGAGTTACGAACAGGAGGCAAACTGAAGCGCCCTGCAATCCTCGGTGGTGGAAGGACATGCGCCAAATTGCTATCCGCCTCAGGCCCATCCGCCACTGCATTTACCCAGTGTGCCGTTAGGGAGATATAACGCCCCTGACCGTGCTTACTGGTCCACGTATCCGTAGTTAGGTGGACCTTGGCACAGATGGCGTTGCGCAGTGCACACCTGATATTTTCCCCCACTTGGTTGTGCAGGGAAGGGATGGCTTGCCTGGAAAAGTAGTGGCGGCTGGGCACGACGTACTGTGGGACAGCCACCGACATAAGGTTTTTAAAACTGTGCGTCTCCACCAGACGGAATGACAGCATTTCAAAGGCCAATAATTTTGAAATGCTGGCATTCAGGGCCAGGGATCGCGGGTGGGTAGGGGGGTACTTCCTCTTCCTCTCAAGTGTTTGGGAGATGGAAAGCTGAACGCTTCCACGGGACATTGTGGAGATGGTTGTTGGTGACCCAGGTGGTGGTGTTGCTGACAGATCGTCTGTTTGCGGGGTGGCAGGTGCCGTTATCACTACAGATGTGGCTGGAGCGGCCGAGACTGCAGCAGAAGAGGAAGCAGGATGAGCCAGAGACGTTTCTTGGTTTTGAAGGTGTGTACTCCACTGCAGCTCGTGCTTTGCACTTAGATGCCTGATCATGCAGGTTGTGCTCAGGTTGAGAAGGTTCATGCCTCGCTTCAAGCTCTGATTGCACAGGGTGCAAACCACTCGTGTCCTGTCATCAGCACATTTTCTAAAGAACTTCCACGCTAGAGAACTCCTTTGAGCTGACTTTGGTGCGCTCGTTCCCTTGCTGCGTTGGGCAGTAGCGGGCGTAGTGTCTAGGGCACGGCCGCTCCGCTTCTGCACCCTGCTCCCTCTTCTGCTGTGCTGGTGGCTCTGTGCGACCACCGCCTCTTCCTCCAAACTACTCAGGTCACCTGCATGACGTTCATTCCATGTGGGGTCGAGGACCTCATCGTCCTCCACATCATCTTCCACCCAGTCTTCACCCCTGCCCTCCTTGTCGGTCTCCACAATGCTGAACGCCGCAGCAGTTGGCACCTGCGTTTCGTCATCATCGGAGACGTGCTGCGATGATCCTTGCATGTACTCATCTTGAGAAATAAGTGGTTGGGCATCGCTGCACTCAATCTCTTCCACTTCTGGGGCAGGGCTAGGTGGATGGCCCTGGGAAACCCTGCTGACAGAGTCCTCAAAAAGAATAAGAGACTGCTGTATGGCTTGGGGCTCAGACTGCTGGCCTGATTTGCAAGGGGGTGAGGTGAAAGACGGTTGGACATTGGCTGCAGGTGCCAACTCTGACCTTTCTGCAGTAGACTGGGTGGGAGACAATGTGAAGGAACTGGAGGCACTGTCAGCAGCAAACCAATCTACTATCGCCTCAACTTGTTCTGGCCTCATCACTTCTAGGGGCGTTTGATGCCCTACCAAATACTGATGCAGGTTCTGTCGCCTACTCACACTTGAGGAAGGTGTTTCACTTGTGCGTGTAGCTGGCACAGATCGACCATGTCCTCTCCTTGCAACAGGAGCTCTACCAGCAGCACCACGACCCAGGCCACGGCCCTTATTTGACGGTCTCCTCATATTTCTGTAATTTAAGATCTTGCCCTAGAAAGGTTTTTATTGAATAGCGGAATAGAAAATATGATCCAAAAAAAGTGTATGTATATCACACGTACACAACCACACTAGGCCCCAATTACTATTGTTTGTACCCCTAAAAGGCTAGATGAGGAGTAGGGGGAGTATGGAACAGGCAGCACCCTCAAACCTTCAGAAGTATGAGATGAACCCCAACAACTTGGAAAGGTGGATCTCTCTCACACGTACCGACACAGACTATCCCGCAATTCAATTGATCCTCAAAGGTTTTTATTGAATAGCGGAATAGGAAATATGATCAAAAAAAGTGTATGTATCTCGCACGTACACAACCACACTAGGCCCCAATTACTATTGTTTGTACCCCTAAAAGGCTAGATGAGGAGTAGGGGGGGTATGGAACAGGCAGCACCCTCAAACCTTCAGAAGTATGAGATGAACCCCAACAACTTGGAAAGGTGGATCTCTCTCACACGTACCGACACAGACTATCCCGCAATTCAATTGATCCTCAAAGGTTTTTATTGAATAGCGGAATAGGAAATATGATCAAAAAAAGTGTATGTATCTCGCACGTACACAACCACACTAGGCCCCAATTACTATTGTTTGTACCCCTAAAAGGCTAGATGAGGAGTAGGGGGGGTATGGAACAGGCAGCACCCTCAAACCTTCAGAAGTATGAGATGAACCCCAACAACTTGGAAAGGTGGATCTCTCTCACACGTACCGACACAGACTATCCCGCAATTCAATTGATCCTCAAAGGTTTTTATTGAATAGCGGAATAGGAAATATGATCAAAAAAAGTGTATGTATCTCGCACGTACACAACCACACTAGGCCCCAATTACTATTGTTTGTACCCCTAAAAGGCTAGATGAGGAGAAGGGGGAGTATGGAACAGGCAGCACCCTCAAACCTTCAGAAGTATGAGATGAACCCCAACAACTTGGAAAGGTGGATCTCTCTCACACGTACCAACACAGACTATCCCCCAATTTAACTGATCCCCAAAGGTTTTTGATTAAATAGCGGAATAGAAAATATGATCCAAAAAAAGTGTATGTATATCACACGTACACAACCACACTAGGCCCCAATTACTATTGTTTGTACCCCTAAAAGGCTAGATGAGGAGTAGGGGGAGTATGGAACAGGCAGCACCCTCAAACCTTCAGAAGTATGAGATGAACCCCAACAACTTGGAAAGGTGGATCTCTCTCACACGTACCGACACAGACTATCCCGCAATTCAATTGATCCTCAAAGGTTTTTATTGAATAGCGGAATAGGAAATATGATCAAAAAAAGTGTATGTATCTCGCACGTACACAACCACACTAGGCCCCAATTACTATTGTTTGTACCCCTAAAAGGCTAGATGAGGAGTAGGGGGAGTATGGAACAGGCAGCACCCTCAAACCTTCAGAAGTATGAGATGAACCCCAACAACTTGGAAAGGTGGATCTCTCTCACACGTACCAACACAGACTAGCCCCCAATTTAACTGATCCCCAAAGGTTTTTGATTAAATAGCGGAATAGAAAATATGATCCCAAAAAAGTGTATGTATATCACACGTACACAACCACACTAGGCCCCAATTACTATTGTTTGTACCCCTAAAAGGCTAGGAGTAGGGGGAGTATGGAACAGGCAGCACCCTCAAACCTTCAGAAGTATGAGATGAACCCCAACAGCTTGGAAAGGTGGATCTCTCTCACACGTACCAACACAGACTATCCCCCAATTTAACTGATCCCCAGAGGTTTTTGATTAAATAGCGGAATAGAAAATATGATCCCAAAAAAGTGTATGTATATCACACGTACACAACCACACTAGGCCCCAATTACTATTGTTTGTACCCCTAAAAGGCTAGGAGTAGGGGGAGTATGGAACAGGCAGCACCCTCAAACCTTCAGAAGTATGAGATGAACCCCAACAACTTGGAAAGGTGGATCTCTCTCACACGTACCAACACAGACTATCCCCCAATTTAACTGATCCCCAAAGGTTTTTGATTAAATAGCGGAATAGAAAATATGATCCCAAAAAAGTGTATGTATATCACACGTACACAACCACACTAGGCCCCAATTACTATTGTTTGTACCCCTAAAAGGCTAGGAGTAGGGGGAGTATGGAACAGGCAGCACCCTCAAACCTTCAGAAGTATGAGATGAACCCCAACAACTTGGAAAGGTGGATCTCTCTCACACGTACCAACACAGACTATCCCCCAATTTAACTGATCCCCAAAGGTTTTTGATTAAATAGCGGAATAGAAAATATGATCCCAAAAAAGTGTATGTATATCACACGTACACAACCACACTAGGCCCCAATTACTATTGTTTGTACCCCTAAAAGGCTAGGAGTAGGGGGAGTATGGAACAGGCAGCACCCTCAAACCTTCAGAAGTATGAGATGAACCCCAACAACTTGGAAAGGTGGATCTCTCTCACACGTACCAACACAGACTATCCCCCAATTTAACTGATCCCCAAAGGTTTTTGATTAAATAGCGGAATAGAAAATATGATCCCAAAAAAGTGTATGTATATCACACGTACACAACCACACTAGGCCCCAATTACTATTGTTTGTACCCCTAAAAGGCTAGATGAGGAGTAGGGGGAGTATGGAACAGGCAGCACCCTCAAACCTTCAGAAGTATGAGATGAACCCCAACAACTTGGAAAGGTGGATCTCTCTCACACGTACCGACACAGACTATCCCGCAATTCAATTGATCCTCAAAGGTTTTTATTGAATAGCGGAATAGGAAATATGATCAAAAAAAGTGTATGTATCTCGCACGTACACAACCACACTAGGCCCCAATTACTATTGTTTGTACCCCTAAAAGGCTAGATGAGGAGTAGGGGGAGTATGGAACAGGCAGCACCCTCAAACCTTCAGAAGTATGAGATGAACCCCAACAACTTGGAAAGGTGGATCTCTCTCACACGTACCAACACAGACTATCCCCCAATTTAACTGATCCCCAAAGGTTTTTGATTAAATAGCGGAATAGAAAATATGATCCCAAAAAAGTGTATGTATATCACACGTACACAACCACACTAGGCCCCAATTACTATTGTTTGTACCCCTAAAAGGCTAGGAGTAGGGGGAGTATGGAACAGGCAGCACCCTCAAACCTTCAGAAGTATGAGATGAACCCCAACAACTTGGAAAGGTGGATCTCTCTCACACGTACCAACACAGACTATCCCCCAATTTAACTGATCCCCAGAGGTTTTTGATTAAATAGCGGAATAGAAAATATGATCCCAAAAAAGTGTATGTATATCACACGTACACAACCACACTAGGCCCCAATTACTATTGTTTGTACCCCTAAAAGGCTAGGAGTAGGGGGAGTATGGAACAGGCAGCACCCTCAAACCTTCAGAAGTATGAGATGAACCCCAACAACTTGGAAAGGTGGATCTCTCTCACACGTACCAACACAGACTATCCCCCAATTTAACTGATCCCCAAAGGTTTTTGATTAAATAGCGGAATAGAAAATATGATCCCAAAAAAGTGTATGTATATCACACGTACACAACCACACTAGGCCCCAATTACTATTGTTTGTACCCCTAAAAGGCTAGGAGTAGGGGGAGTATGGAACAGGCAGCACCCTCAAACCTTCAGAAGTATGAGATGAACCCCAACAACTTGGAAAGGTGGATCTCTCTCACACGTACCAACACAGACTATCCCCCAATTTAACTGATCCCCAAAGGTTTTTGATTAAATAGCGGAATAGAAAATATGATCCCAAAAAAGTGTATGTATATCACACGTACACAACCACACTAGGCCCCAATTACTATTGTTTGTACCCCTAAAAGGCTAGGAGTAGGGGGAGTATGGAACAGGCAGCACCCTCAAACCTTCAGAAGTATGAGATGAACCCCAACAACTTGGAAAGGTGGATCTCTCTCACACGTACCAACACAGACTATCCCCCAATTTAACTGATCCCCAAAGGTTTTTGATTAAATAGCGGAATAGAAAATATGATCCCAAAAAAGTGTATGTATATCACACGTACACAACCACACTAGGCCCCAATTACTATTGTTTGTACCCCTAAAAGGCTAGGAGTAGGGGGAGTATGGAACAGGCAGCACCCTCAAACCTTCAGAAGTATGAGATGAACCCCAACAACTTGGAAAGGTGGATCTCTCTCACACGTACCAACACAGACTATCCCCCAATTTAACTGATCCCCAGAGGTTTTTGATTAAATAGCGGAATAGAAAATATGATCCCAAAAAAGTGTATGTATATCACACGTACACAACCACACTAGGCCCCAATTACTATTGTTTGTACCCCTAAAAGGCTAGGAGTAGGGGGAGTATGGAACAGGCAGCACCCTCAAACCTTCAGAAGTATGAGATGAACCCCAACAACTTGGAAAGGTGGATCTCTCTCACACGTACCAACACAGACTATCCCCCAATTTAACTGATCCCCAAAGGTTTTTGATTAAATAGCGGAATAGAAAATATGATCCCAAAAAAGTGTATGTATATCACACGTACACAACCACACTAGGCCCCAATTACTATTGTTTGTACCCCTAAAAGGCTAGGAGTAGGGGGAGTATGGAACAGGCAGCACCCTCAAACCTTCAGAAGTATGAGATGAACCCCAACAACTTGGAAAGGTGGATCTCTCTCACACGTACCAACACAGACTATCCCCCAATTTAACTGATCCCCAAAGGTTTTTGATTAAATAGCGGAATAGAAAATATGATCCAAAAAAAGTGTATGTATATCACACGTACACAACCACACTAGGCCCCAATTACTATTGTTTGTACCCCTAAAAGGCTAGGAGTAGGGGGAGTATGGAACAGGCAGCACCCTCAAACCTTCAGAAGTATGAGATGAACCCCAACAACTTGGAAAGGTGGATCTCTCTCACACGTACCAACACAGACTATCCCCCAATTTAACTGATCCCCAAAGGTTTTTGATTAAATAGCGGAATAGAAAATATGATCCCAAAAAAGTGTATGTATATCACACGTACACAACCACACTAGGCCCCAATTACTATTGTTTGTACCCCTAAAAGGCTAGATGAGGAGTAGGGGGAGTATGGAACAGGCAGCACCCTCAAACCTTCAGAAGTATGAGATTGTGTTCACTGTACCCCACAAAGATTGAGTTCACTGCACCCCACAATGATTGTGTTCACTGCACCCCACAAAGATTGTGTTCACTGCACCTCACAAAGATTGTGTTCACTGTACCCCCCAAAGATTGTGTTCACTGCACCCCACAAAGATTCTGTTCACTGTACCCCACAAAGATTGTGTTCACTGCACCCCAAAAAGATTGTGTTCACTGCACCCCAAAAAGGATGTTGTTCACTGCACCCCAAAAAGGATGTTGTTCACTCCACCCCAAAAAGATTGTGTTCACTGCACCCCACAAAGATTGTGTTCACTGCACCCCAAAAAGATTGTGTTCACTGCACCCCAAAAATGATTTTGTTCACTGCACCCCAAAAAGGATTTTGTTCACTGCACCCCAAAAAGGATGTTGTTCACTCCACCCCAAAAAGATTGTGTTCACTGCACCCCAAAAAGATTGTGTTCACTGCACCCCACAAAGGATTTTGTTCACTGCACCCCAAAAAGATTGTGTTCACTGCACCCCAAAAAGGATGTTGTTCACTGCACCCCAAAAAGGATTTTGTTCACTGCACCCCAAAAAGATTGTGTTCACTGCACCCCACAAAGGATTTTGTTCACTGCACCCCACAAAGATTGTGTTCACTGCACACCAAAAAGGATTGTGTTCACTGCACCCCAAAAAGATTTTGTTCACTGCACCCCAAAAAGATTGTGTTCACTGCAGCCCAAAAAGATTGTGTTCACTGCAGCCCAAAAAGATTGTGTTCACTGCAGCCCAAAAAGATTGTGTTCACTGCAGCCCAAAAAGATTGTGTTCACTGCAGCTCACACACAGAAAAATGGATGTGGATCACTGACACCTGCCTATCTCCAATCCCACACCACACAGCAATATCGATTGTAGTTTGTAGAACACAGTTTCCCTAAAATTCAGCAGACTCTGTCCCTAACAGGATTGAGAAGAGATCGTAGATCAGGATTGAGTGCAGACCCCACCCCCCACACAGCAATATCGATTGTAGTTTGTAGAAGACACTGACCCTATAATTCAGCAGACTCTATCCCTAAAATGCCTACAACTCGCCCTGCCTAAACACTCCGACCTGTCCCTCAATTCTATCCGGACACAAATGGTTTTTTCCTGCCTATCTTTCCCTAATCAGCAGCCAGCACGTTGATGTGTGCTCTGTCCCGGAATCTAAGCAGCATAATGACGCCGCTGCGGCTGCCTCGAACTTATAAAGACTTGGTCACATGCTTCAGACGGCCAATCACAGCTACTGAGACATTTGCAGGCATGGCTGGGATGGCTTAAGGCACACCAGTTAAACGATTGTTGATTGGCTGTTGAAAGCCCGCCATGAAAAGAGCGCCAAAGCATGCAAAACCCGGAAATAAAACGACCGAACACGGATTTTTACCCGAACATACAGTAAAGTGTCCGTGTCCGTGTTCGGGTACAAAAAATCCAATTATTCGGTACGAACACGAATAATACAGTCCGTGTTCGCTCAAAACTATTTACGTCCTTTTTTTCCCACAAACAGAGCTTTCTTTTGGTGGGATTTGATCACTTTTGTGCTATAAACAAAAAAAGAGCGACAATTTTGAAAAAATAACAATATTTTTCACATTTTTTATATGAAATCCCCCCCCCCCCCAAAAAATGTAAAAATCAAATTTTTTTATCATTTTAGGCCAATTTGTTTTCTGCTACATATTTTTGGTAAAAAAAATCACAATAAGCGTATTTTGATTGGTTTGCGCAAAAGTTATTGCGTTTACTAACTAAGGGAAAGATTTCTGTCGTTTTTGGTGTTTTTTTTTTTAACGAGTAATGGCGGCGATCTGCGATTTTTTTTGCGGGACTGCGACATTGTGGCGGACAGATCGGACCCTTGACTGACATTTTTGACACTTTTGGGGTTACCAGTGACATTACTACAGTAATCAGTGCTATAAATATGCACTGTTACTGTAAAAATGACACTGGCAGGGTAGGGGTTAATTTTATTGGAGAGGGAGGGGTTAATGTATTCCTGGTGCTTACTGACATGTGTGGGGGGAGGTGACTATGTGACACAGGGACAGATCGCAGGTTCAGCTATGCTGAACCCTGCAATCTGACCCTGCCTGTCACTTAGGAGATCCGCCCGTTTTGTTTACACAAGCGGGCAGATCTCCAGACTCGATTCCCCGACGATCGGGGAAGAGCAGCGGCGATCGCCACTGCTCCTCCCCTGGCCCGACTCCCGCTGTGACTGAATACACGCGCGTGCACCGCCGAGAAGGGGGTGTGTCTGCCGACGTAGGTCTACATCGTCAGACCTACAAGAGCCACTTTGCCGCAGTAGAGCTCTAGTGAGCAGCGGCAAAGTGGTTAATAGTGGTTTTAGTCTAATCCCTGCAATCGATGCACAGGTGGAGTCCTTTTTTTTTTCATTAAAGAACAGGGTTCCCCCTGAACGTTACGTTGTGTGCCTAATAAGGCCCTTCTCTAAATTCTCATCAAGCCCTTCCCTGAGCACCTTTAAATTAGGTTCTGACAGAATGAAAGAATATGGGCTAGGGAGCCCATGCTACCACATTGTCTCCAACAGTTGGGGAGGTGCCAGGGTATATTTTGGAGAGCTTGTATGGGGTTAGGTACCACTAGCGAAGAGTTTTCTGGTAAGCTTCCCAGTGATTAGAGCATTGGAAAGCTTTGCAAGTTATTCTAAATATGCTATTTAGAAAAATCAAAATATTCTTCCCAGTCTGCTCAGAAATGGGCGGATCTGATGCAGAAAAATAATTTATCACTGATGGCTGCTGTGTGTCTGAGAGAGGCAGCATGAAGAGGACTTAAGCAGATTGTGACAGGATCAGTGTGTCTATTCTGGATCTGGATTTAACCGGGCTAGCAGTAAAAGGAGAGTTTGGTTCAGAGGACTCACCATTAGCCACTGGAGGATGGGAGAGCTCTGTTCTCTGTGTCAGACTGAGGCTGGATGGCTGAGAAGAATAGAGCCTAGGAGAAAGCTGCTGGCTCCATCTTGGCTGCAGCTCGGGTTCGGGGTGAAGAAGGTTGTGAGCTTCCATAGCGCATTAAAGTCCTTTTGGTGCTTTAACATAGTGCCTAATTGTGGCAGGAAAGTATAGGGTGCCAGATGGTTGGAATGTGCCCCTTGAAAAGTTGCTGTGTGGTCACTAGAGCTAGATAGTCAACGGAGCTCTGGTGTTATGCCATTTCTTTATCAGAATCCTGCAAGTACAGAATCTGATCAATAATGAAAACGTCACTACTATTCAGACTCAGTATCCAAAAGAAAGTAGGATTCTGCAACAAAGTTTGTTAAAATCCCTGAAACATACATTGATCACTCAGAGGAGATTTTGTTTTTGTTGTTTTCTCAGCAAACGTGGAATGACTGTTTAAAGTACTCCTCCATAAAGAAAAGCAAATATGCTGCACTGGTTCTCATTAAGACAGAGCTCTAACAAGAAAACATATTATTTAAGAACAATAATAACTTCCTGAGAGGTGCTGCTTTAAAATATAAGACTTTATTTTGATAGAAATAAAATTCATGTCTTCATTAGAAATTGTACCATACATAATGCTAATGAGATCCCTAGCTAGCCACCACTGTATCTGACTTGCTGAGCAAGACTATCATCATTTTTAAATTATTTCTAACCTTTAAAGGAAAGACACTGACATTTATTTTACATCTAATCAGAAAAAAATAATATAGACATAATATCTTATAGACGTAGATGAGAAAATCATTATCAGAATTCTATATGTTTTCAATACACTAGATACATGTTCATTAGTCTAGAGTATGTACAGTATATATTCATTTTTTTATATCATGTTTGCTTAAAAATCTTTGGTGATTTCATTCATGTTTACTTTTCACAAATAAGAAAGTTAAGCGTTTATTAGTAAGTCAGTAATTTCACTCTGATGCTTAAGTGCTCTGAGCATTATTATGTATGATATTAGACACCATTTTTACCAACTTTTTCAGCCTCTTTCTTACCTTGTTTTGTTATCGTTAACAATAATTCTTAGTTTGTTTTGTAGTGGTTGCATAGAGGCTAAATAGGGCAGAAGAGTTCACTTTGCAACAATACTGCACTATAACTATTATGCAGACACATTGCATCATGTAAGCATAGTAATGGAGCACATATGTTTTAAATATTGCATGCAACAGTCAGTTGTTACTATACATAAGCCACAATCCGCTAATTTTACCAGTATGCCATCCACCAATAGGCAATTGTGACAATAGGTGGGCAACAAACGGTAAGTGTGACTATATGCATACAACAAGCTGACAAATGTGACTATATGTAGACAAAAAATAGGCAATTGTGAAAATGTGTGGACATCAAATAGGCAATTATGACATTTTGCTGAAAATAAATGGGTATTTGTGACAATATTAGGACAACAAATGGGCAACCATGACACTGTAGACAACAAAAGGGGCAACCATGATAATTACAGAAAATCAATTGGCAACAGTCACAATATGCTGGCAACAATAAATACCTCTTAAATCCTTTTTTGTACTTATTGTATACCTGCTACTTAACTGACCTTTAAATATTTTTGGGTAACTATACACAGTTATAGTCCTCTGTCCACTATATGTACCTCAGTATTTATATTTCTAGTGGAGGAAAAATCAGATTATGCTAATCTAATATACATTCTTAAATAGACCTTGTCACTACTAATCATGCAAAAAGTGGAATAGAGAACTTACCTTTGCAGTGTAGGTATCCCTATTTTTGGCACAATTTGCTCTGCTGTTTTGTGGAACCTCTAACACTTTTAGGTGTCTCAATGGCTCATTTATGCTGCTTCACCCTGCTCTTACATCACCACAGCCCATCACTGCTGCTAAGAGATCCTTTTTGGACCCTGAACACAAGTTTACATCCTTTGTCAAAATGTTTGGAAGCACACATTTGAACTTTGCTTGTCTCAACAGTTAGTAAGTAGAGGGATCTGTGTGGGTAGACTTTTAAAAGCCATATATGATTACACTTTGTAAATTTTGCCCATGCTGAGCACCTGGATTGTTATACTGAGCCTTCTTCATATTATGAGCCTTTTGTGCTGGCTTAAATACATCTATGGTTTACTGATTTGGCACTTCTAGTACAACATATAGTATAACATTTGATATACATTATAAAATTTAGCAAAGAATGGTCCACTATTTACAACAACACCAAAAGCACAGGAGAATATGAGGGTCTGAATTGAAAGTGATGGCTATGTAGTAATGAGATGAATAACTATTGCCTATATCAGTGAAATATGGAGATGTTTTCAGACAATTATGAGACCAGACCTTGGTATCAGCTTGGTGTGAAAAGCAATGGCTGCTGTCAGCCTGTCAATACTTTACACAGGCTAAGTGTCAACCACTATTTGCATGAACCTGTCATTTTAGCTGCAAAAAATCAGGTGAATGCATTGTGAAGGAGGCCATAAATAATCTGCACTAGCAGTCAATTGCATCATGTTCAGCAGGCAGTACAGCCTGCTGAACGCAACTGTGGGGACACTTTTTGCTGTGCAGAAAGCATTGCAGTCACGACAATTGCCTTTGTAAGGAGGAGCGGTTGGTGGGCAGTAAAAACAAAGATCGATATGTGTTTACCACCCCCAAAAACAAGTGTAAATGTGGACTAAAAGTATCTCACTGTGCTTTTGTGATCGTTATTATGATGACCACACAGTACAGGACCTGTACTAATGTAATCATCACAAAGCTAATGATGATTACGACAAAAGCACAGCAAGATAGGTGCTGTAGCTGTTTATCATTCATGGCTGCAGAGTGTTTTGCACTTGTATAGTTATACTCTACAAGTGCAAACACTCTGCAGCCATGGATAATACTCTTGTGTGCTGTCTTACACTGGGTGTACCTGGGTAGGGGAACTTTGACCGGGAAATGTGCTTGTGTGCAATCTATTCTCTTCAAGTCAGCACTGCCTGCTATTGCTCCCACCTTCTGGATAAGGATTGCCTAACTGTGCAAAGTGTGCCTGGCCGCCACAATCCCACACACATTGCTAGCTACAGCCCCACCCTCTGCCATCAGGAGTTACTGAGGGAATGAGGCAGGCAGGCATCTCCCACATATCCCTCCACCATCTGGGAATGAATGCTTCAAAGATGCGGCATCAGCTACCTACAAGCCAAAACAGTTCCTACTTCCTGGGTCCCTCTGATGATATAATGGGGCCTAGGGAAATGTTAATTTTTACCGGACATTCTAGAAGCAGGTCATGCATTGCCTGCACATGTACCATGAAGCTGTCCGGGCCCCCTACAAACTGGCCGGTGGTCCCTCCTTATCAGCGACCCTGAAGACTGATGACATCTGTTATAGTGGAAGTCTCAAATCCAAGCACTTCAGAAGGTGATGGGCAGAGAATTTCCAGCTCATGGGAGATCAATCAAAGCACAAGCACACTGAGAGTTATGGTCACAGAGGCAGGTACTATGCATTTACTGTAACTCATTTACAACCACAAACAGTGGGTGTCACCATGTGTTTTAACAGAAACATGCACCAATCGTAGTATCTGCTGTAACAATTGAAAAAAAAAATGTCTGCCACACTGGACAGGAAGGTAACACAGCTTGAAATATGGTATGACTTCTTGTTTTTAAATAACTTTAATTAACAGTAAGAAAAAAAAAGATCTGTGAAGAAAAATATATAATTTCTGACTAAATATATAATTTCTGACTCAATATGCTAAAGGTTTAAGATTTCTATTAGCCTGCCAGATTTCTGCTAGTACGGTTTATTCAACCTGACTTGCTTAAGATGGTTTTCTTTTAGTGTGGAGGCTGTTCAATGTTGTCTTTTATAAAAGTTGTTGTCCCATGCTTAAGCAAAGATCTGATTTGAATATAAACATTTTGTGGCCAATTTGTAAACTTTGGAAAAACAAGAGTAGCACTGTACTCAGTATGTATTCCCATTCCCCTTACTTTTGATTTGGGGTTTATCAGACCTCATCATAATCATATAGTGGTGGAAAGGAATTATAGCAGCTCCATATTGAAATGAGTATTGTAGCAGCTACTGTTTTTTTGTTTTTGTTTTTTCCTGGACATCTTCTTATTTTAATGAATTTCTGCTTTAGGATCCTAAAATATTTTGTTCTGATGATCCCATTTTTTTTTCTTTTTTACCAAATGATTAAATAAGAATATTCACTTTAAATATAAATAGCATCTTTTGACAAACATGATACATAATAGATTACCAAAAATTCATGTTATAAAAAGAGTGAGTACATTTGAAAAACCAAATGGCCTGCAAACTTTTTCAATGAAAAATGTCTAGAATAAATGTATATTTTATTACTGTTTTGTTGTTTGATAAATGTAAACCTTTACATGCATCTGTGCTATAAAAAAATAAATGTGTCTGCTTTAATCCTACCTGTCATTTTTCTACAAGTATGCTGATTTAAACTTCATCTTTCTGACAGCGGTATCCTGTGGAAATCCTGGAACACCAGCCAATGGCATGATAATTTTCAGTGAT
Organism: Pelophylax lessonae; assembly: GCF_965119305.1. Classification (NCBI taxonomy): domain Eukaryota; kingdom Metazoa; phylum Chordata; class Amphibia; order Anura; family Ranidae; genus Pelophylax; species Pelophylax lessonae. Next base: position 323,465,992 of record NC_138770.1, on the reverse strand, counting down.
GGAATACTTTTCTCAAGCTCTGTCATCTATGCCTGTTGGGAAGGTTACAAGACATCAGGGTTAACCACTCGACATTGCACTGCCAACGGAACCTGGACTGGAAGTGCTCCAGATTGTTCAGGTCAATAGTCAACTCACTGTCAAAACTGATTAGAAAAGTGTCAAGTACTTTTTAACTAATACACTGAATGATTCTTCATTTTCTTTTGTATTTCTGTTTCTGTTCTTCTTATTCTCCAATCAGCATGCCCATACCAATATGTTTTTGTATAATAAGCTCTAATTTACACACTACATTCTAGTAGGATAATACATTTCACCCATACATGAAATATGAATGACAGTGGCAACACAGGCATAATGCAACGTATTAATGCATAACACTGATCTCTGATTATGTCTTTAGATAATAACTGTTTGTATTTTTTCCCTTCTAGTTATAACTTGTGAAGATCCAGGGCCCATTGCTAATGGTTTTCAGATAGGAAAAGATTTTACATTTAACAAGACACTGACTTACCAGTGTAACCCAGGTTACCTAAGAGATCCTTTCACCTCATCACCCATGATGTGTGGCAAAGATGGCACCTGGAACCAAACAAAACCAGCATGTAAAGGTATGTGAGACTTGATCTTTTATATCAGCTGTGTCAGTAACCTTTAATCTATTTATACATCGTACAGATGCGCTACTTACCAGGTACATTAAGGGGACCCCCAGGCCTGATATTTAAAGGGATTTTTCATTTTTATTGCTTCACTTTAGGCATCTTTAAAACCACTGCTTCTGTAAAAACGAACGTTTAAATTTTTTTTTTTTTGCATTGATACATGTTCCCGAGGGCAGTACCCGGGTCCCCATACATTTTTATTTAGCAATAACTTAAATATAAACCTTTAAAATTAGGACTTTTGATTTATCATGTTCGTGACCCATAGACTTTAATAGAGTTCACATGTTCGCTAGAACTTTTTCCCTGTTTGAGATGTTCTGGTGCCCATCACTATTTTAGAGTAAGAAAAAGGTTTTTTTTTTTTTTTGGGGAGCCCATGGTAATGGCAAGAAATATAGAGCTAAAGTATAAAAAACTTTATATATGTTACTATTTTGGGATAGTTTACTGTCGATAGTAAAACCTGTAAATCGGGAGATATCCATTAACATCTACTAACAGGCAGAGGTCCCATTTATCTCGAAAAAAGAGGTAAAATTCACATGGACATACTCAGTAGTTGCGATGATATGTGCGTTTTTACTAACACAGTTTAGCCATTACAATTTATTTTACCCTCAGGCATTAAGGGGTAAAGGGCAAGGTTAAAGGGGATACATTAAGGTAGGGCACACTTTTTCACTTTTGGGAGCTGCACAATTTTCATTTATACTTGGTGTTACAAATATTACCAATACCAATAATTAAAAGCCCAGAAAGTGTTGAGAACATATGAGTTATTTTTTTATTGGGTATGAAAGATTAGAATAAGTGTGACAAATTAATATTATCTTAATGCATTTTATCTTAATATGGGACTACATTGGTGGTTACATTGTGGTTTCATTGTGATTAAGATAACATTAAAATATGGCTTAACAACTGATAAACATTTTTATGCATTTTGATTTAAGGGATTGCCCACAAATAATGTTATACAAACTACATTTTTTAAAGAACGGCATTATTATTATTGCTAAATGATGGACACAGGATTGTAGCATATGGCTTTGATTGTTGCAGTATATAGTGAACAAACAATTGTATTAAATATTCCTGAACCATCAAAAAGTTAAAGGATAACCATACTCCACATAAAAAAGCCAGTGGGTGTTCTTTCAGTTTCTGGCTTTTGACTTTATATCCTTAGGCACTGCTAAAAGAGTTAGCACTATACTCTGCATATACAGTACTATACTATACATACTCTCCATTGGATAGGAGCTCTGCCAGCTACAATCTTCTCCAGAAGTTTGTTTCTCTTCTAATTATTGTGGTAATATTGAAAGATGTATAGTGTTGTCCTGTACAGCCTGGATAGTTTAATAGTTTAAAGAACATTGATTGCTTCACAGGTAATGGCCCTATGAAAGCTACCATTTGTATATGCTCTTTGGTGGGAGTACAGGTATTTTTTAAATACAATGCAGTCAGCAGTGTTTGATTTTTTTTGTTTTGCTTTATGGTTCTTGGTATATAATCCAATTTCATGAATGATCTTTCAGAGCAATGCAAGTATGTACAAACTGAATAGAGACGTTTTCAGTTATGGTATTTGTTGCCTATAACTGAAATGTCCAACACATTTGGTATATGAACTATATAAAATGTACGATATTTAAACTAATTTATTACTGTCACAAATTATTAAGTAAATGCGAAGTCTTGTTCTATAACATGACCAATGAAAAATTATTTCCTTATAACAAAAAATAAAAGTTTACTTCGTTACATTGTCTAATGTCTAATGTGAAAGTACATTACCACAGGTAATGTATGTGCCACATATCCTTATCTGAAATATTTCTGTGATACGTTTTAGCATGGTCCAGACATTGTCTTGTATATTGCTGGTATTCATGCAACAACAGCTGCTTAGGAAAATAACAAATACATAAGCTGGGGCTGGATGTACATAGAGATAAAAAACTTACAGGGGTTAATTTACAAAAATTGGAGACGGAGAGTACAAAATCCAGTGCAGCTGTGCATGACAGCCAATAAGCTTCTAACTTCAGCTTGTTCAATTTAAACAAAACCTGGAAGCTAATTGGTTTCTATGCAGAGCTGCACCAGAATTTGAACTCTCCAGTTTTACTACTAGAACTAGACGAGGATGCACTTCCATATGCTCCAAAAGGCCACATAACTAAAACTTAACCTTTCTTGTAAATCATAAAAGGTATGTAATTGTTCATAACAGGAATACATACCTATAGGATGAGGTCAATCCCATTATATATGAATCAACGTTTCATCTCGTTGTACGAGCCCGATATATCACCATATCCACAAAAAAGCTTCTCTTTTTATCAAGACTGCATTGACACAAGGCATATCTCACCCCACAAAAAAGAAAAATGGTGTGGAATGTGGCAGGACACAAATTAAATCATGTGAACCTAAATTAAATAAAAGTCAGAAGGTGCTCACAAAATCAAATCACCCAAACCTTACATGTTTCACTCTTCAAATAGAGCTTAGTCGGAGGAAAAACAAATCAAAGAAAAGTGAAGAAGATGAGTAGTCAAGAGTATCTGACTGTCACATGGTGAAAATAAAATGGTGTATAAATTTGCTTGTAGTCTTTCTATTTTTTAACCTGATCATCTAAAATGGCCCCCGCACATGTTTATTGCTGAGGGGAATGCTATCACCATCTCGTGGATGAAAATCAGAACTACAAGACAATCACCTATTATTGATTGCTCCTATCCCATATATCATTGTCCTGTATAATATATATATATATATATATATATATATATATATATATATATATATATATATATATATATACACACATACAATTCCTTTTGAGCAAAAAGGTATCAGAAGTAAATGTAGATTATTTTTCTTTCCTAGATACCAATATGAATTACATCACCTTTACCCTCGGCTTCTTTAGTAAGGCAGTGGTCGTCTTGGAGGTGTGTTTGGGGTTGTTATCATGTTGGAATACTGCCCTGCGGCCCAGTTTCTGAAGGGAGGGGGATCATGTTCTGCTTCAGTATGTCACAGTACATGTTGGCATTCATGGTTCCCTCAATGAACTGTAGCTACCCAGTGCTGGCAGCACTCATGCAGCCCCAGACCATGACATTCCACCACCATGCTTGACTGTAGATAAGACACACTTGTCTTTGTACTCCTCACCTGATTGCCGCCACACACACTTGACACTATTTGAACCAAATAAGTTTATCTTGGTCTCATCAGACCACAGGACATGGTTCCAGTAATCAATGTCCTTAGTCTGCTTGTCTTCCCCAAATTGTTTGGGGGCTTTCTTGTGCATTATCTTTAGAAGAGGCTTCCTTATGGGATGACAGCCATGCAGACCAATTTGATGCAGTGTGAAGCGTATGGACTGAGCACTGACAGGCTGACCGCCTACCCCCTTCAACTCCTGCAACAATGCTAGTAGCACTCATACATCTATTTCCTAAAGACAACCTCTGGATATGACGTTAAGCATGTGCACTCAACTTCTTTGGTCAGCCATGGCAAGGCCTGTTCTGAGAGGAACCTGTCCTGTTAAACGACTGTATGGTCTTGGCCACCGTGCTGCAGCTCAGTTTCAAGGTCTTGGCAAACAATTCTTTTTTCAGATCCTCAGAGAGTTCTTTGCTGTGAGGTGCCATGTTGAATTTCCAATGACCAGTGTGAGAGAGTGAGAGCGATAACACCAAATTTAGCACACCTGCTTCCCATTTGCACCTGAGACCTTGTAAAATGAATGAGTCATATGACACCAGGGAGGGAAAATGGCTAATTGGGCCCAATTTGGACATTTTCACTTAGGGGTGTACTCACTTTTGTTGCCAGTGGTTTCGACATTAATGGCTGTGTGTTGAGTTATTTTAAGGGGAACGGCAAATTTACACTGTTATAAAAGCTGTACACTCACTACTTTACATTGTAGCAAAGTGTAATTTCTTCAGAGTTGTCACATGAAAAGATATAATTATTTACAAAAATGTGTGGGGTGTACTCACTTTTGTGAGATACTGTATAATGGCATTGACCTCATCCTATAGGTATACCTGTTATGATCAATTACATACCTTTTATAATTAACAATAAAGGTTAAGTTTTAGTTAAGTGGCCTTTTGATGTGTTGGGAAGTGCACCCTCGTCTAGTTCCAGTTTACTTTCCAGTTTTAGTAAATCAACCCCACAATATCTGAATGTCCGCTCCTAGCTCAATTCTAGCCATTCAGTGTACTGATGAGTATTGTTAATGCTAGAAGGACAGAGTATAGAGTCTAAAGAGCCACAAGCCTCCATATTTTTATTGTCAGTAATAGATTCTGCATAATTGCCCTAATAGCAGTGATTTTAAAGGCTATGCTGAATTTGATGTTGAGTCTAATAAATTATTTCTAAAGCTGTTTTTTTTCTCAGGTCCTCATCATGTTGTATTGTATGCATGGTTGGTTAATAGTAGCATTTAATGACATATGAGTATGTAAAAATCACAAATACCAATCTACTGTACAGAATGGGAATTAATTAAGCATTTATATAAGTATATTAACAACAAAACATTTGACTATATCCTGCAGTGACCTTAAAATATATATTTTTTCAAACAGCCATATATTGTGGTCAGCCCCCTCATGTACCTTACGGAAAGCTTCAAGGGTCAGATTTCAGCTGGGGGTCCAGTGTCAGCTATACATGTGTTGAGGGTTATCAGCTGTCTACTCCTTCTGTTCTGTCTTGTGAAGGAAGAGGAACATGGAGAGGAGAAATTCCACAATGTCTCCGTAAGTTCAGAACTTAATGTATTTTTTTTTTTTATAATGAAATCAGTAGATAGCACATACTTTACTGCTTTAAACAGTTTCTTGATGAAGAAGATTTGCTTCTGCTTAGCAAGATCACCTAAGTAGAAGCATACCTTTAGAAGGTAAACCTATTTTAGTAAGAGAAACATATGTCATATTTTCTGCTACTTTTTTCATGGGAAAAAGTCAACTGTCATGTCAACTTGTATGTGTTGTTAATTTGCATATTTTTTCTCTCCTCTGGTAATTTCAGTGGTCTTGTAAATACACCTAGTATGGAGAATAATAGCTGTCCTTGCATTTAGTTCACTGCATGCAGGAAGTGATGCAATTACCTTCAATGGAAACACCTGATGATTTCACCAGTTTTTAAAGTACACTGCCATTTTTGGATGCCTTAGCTTTGTGTTTAGGGTCATTATCCTTTTGGAGAATCCATGACCTGTGATGCAGACAGAACTTTCTGGCATTGGGCAGTATGTTTTGCTCCAGAATTCCTTGAGAGGTGTTGAGAGTTCATTGGGCCCTGTACAGATTCACGGTACCCCATGCCAGATGCAGCACAGCAGTTTCAAGACATAACCGAGTCTCCTCCATGTTTCAGAGTAGGGACAATGTTTTTTTTTTTTTTTTTTTCTTAAAGCTTCATTTTTTGGTCTGTTAAATTGAAAATGGGAGCTTTTTGTCAAGACATATAAGCTTTGCCTCATCTGTCCAACTAACATTCATCCAAAAGCATTGGAGCTTGTTAATATGCATGTCATTTTTTTCCAATTTGGCTTTTTTCTTTTTTTCTTTTAATAATGGAGTCCTCCTGGGTCTTCTTTCTTTAGGCACACTGTTGCTCAAAAAGTGACAGGTGGTGAGATCATCAATAACTTAAATGTACTGTATCTTGACCTTAGAGTGCAATTTGTATCTTTTGGATGATTTTCTTGATGCTTTAGCTACCATTTGCACCATCTTTCTTTTGAGTTTCCTATTGAGTTTCCCCTAGCCATGTCTAGGGAGCTTGGCTACACTTCCTTGGCCCTTAAACTTCTTAATAATATTTGCAACCGCAGTTATAGGAATGTAAAGCTGCTTGAAGACGGTTTTATACTCTACCTTTGACATGCTGGTATATCATTTTCTTTCTGATTTCCTCAGGCAGCTCTCTTTGCTTTCTCTAATCCATATTCAATGTGGTGCACACAATGAATAAAAAGAGCAGAGTGATTGCATTTCCTCTTTTAAATACAGTAGGCTGACAAACCTAATATAAGACTGAAGATGTGTTTGATACTAATTAAAAAAAAAAAAAAAAAACAGTTAGTCTAAGATATCCCTATGATCCAATAATTCTAAGCTTTTCTAGGGGTACCACCAAATCTATGTGGGCCATTTTATAATATCTTTGTGCAATAATGTATTTCTTTTCACATTTTCTCTACTATGACACAACAAAGGCATCCAGGTATACTTGAGATAATGGCTTTTATTTTTTCACTTTTCAGGAGGAAAAAAAAACACTGTTTCACTGAGCTCTAAAGGTCCAAACACATTTTTCTACACCTATACTCTCTAGGAAAGTGCAGTTAAACAAATGAAAATCAAATGTGTTACCAAAGTAACACAAGGTAGTCTGATTCCCTGGTAGTCAAAGATAATAAAGATGAATTCTCTCATATTCTGGGCTGACAGGTTCTCAAGATATGTGTACTCCTTTGCTTTCCACCATGACTAATTTTCACTTATAAGACCTCAAATTGTGAATATTTACAGTTATTCAATAAACCAGTAACCTTTACTTCATTCATCATCATACACAATTCTGCTCAATCTACAAATGGATGAAGTGTTGATAAAATAATGAATATCTATCCATGGTTTCATAATGCAAGGTTAGTCCATCAATCACGATGTCTCCCATTAAAAGATTAAGTTTCTATATCTAACTTACTATGGACTGCTTGTAGCTGTGACTTCTTAAATCATCAGTCAACTGAGCATCACTTGATGCTTCTGAGGATAATGGCTTTGGTAACAGAAATAGCATGGGAATTTTTCCAAAAGCTTGAACTTATATTTTTTTATTGGCAAGAAACAATTACTTTTCCCATCCATTTATGACTAAGAGGACCGTCGCCAAATAACTCTGAAATGTTAAATGCAAGCATTTAATTAGTAAAGATTATAGTTGATGCACTTGAAATAAGTTCTTTAATTTTTTTGGACACAAAGAGCTTGAAGCACTAAACTGTTGCACATACATTTCAAGCAGTATTGTCACATTTTTCTATGTGGTAATACTACTTAATTCATCATGAAGGGAAACAAGTTCAGGCATTGTTAACTCCTACAAGTTTTCCATTGGAATATTTGGAATCAGATTAAGATATCTGATTCATGAAAAAATTTAACTTAATGAATAAGCAACAAGTAAAGTGAACCTATAGCTAACTGATGGACATTCAAGTATTTGCATGCTCTAAATCTCAAAAATAGTAAACAAGCTTTAAACCAACTATTCACTGAAGCCTGTAGCTAGAGGCACTGAGGAGTAATTCATCATCAAATTTCACAGGAAAGGAGCTGAGTCATCACTTAGAGATGGTTTCCATTTATTTTAGCTTGATTTTTACTGCAAATAGATAGTAAGCTTTGATTCATTTTAGGTATCTCCCTGTAATTAAAAATCTCTAGGCATTGCAAGCATGTTTGCATTGTCTTGATTTCTGATTTTTAAAGAATGATGTGCTTACCAGCATAAGATGCTCAACGAAGTGATCCATCTTCCAGATTTTCATGCATCAAATATTCAAATTTGCTGTAATTTAGTTGTGTTTGATTTTACTGTCTTTGGGTTTGCGTATATCAAGACCAATCACTAACATCTAATATAAGCTTTAATATGTTACAGTAATTTCAGAGGCTATATTCAGTGTTTTAAAATCAGCAGCTTTCACTAACGTAATATCGAGTGAATCTGCATGAAGGCCTGTGTTATAGTGTGATGTTGCTTTGTCCCTGTCTCCCAATTGTGCTCCTTCATTGTCACCCTGTACCATACTCCCTGGTAACTGATTCCTGCTGAGGCCCATTGCAAATGCATATTGTCACCATCAGAAAACCTGCACTAAGATATCATATGCAATTATGTAAGCATGCAAGCCAGTACAATAGAAATGACTACAAGTTGACTGCAGGAACTCAGCAGTGGTAAAATGCAAGAAATGATGAAAAAGATGAAAAAAAATAGTTTAAAAAACTATGTATTAAAAACAAAAAAAGAAATTCAGCACTTGTTTATGATGCAGTTAAGGTTAAAGTGATTCCAAAGGAAAGAATAAAAAAACATGTTATTCCTTACTTTGTGCAATGGTTTTGCACACAGCAGCCCTGAATTTCTTCTTTTTGAGTCCTGGCTCCTCTCTCCTACCGAATGCTGCCATATCAAGCCTCCTGCCTCTGGGGGCACTCAAGCAGGCTCGCTCCCAAGCCATGCTCTGTGTGTTCATTCCCACACAGAGCATGGCTCGGCCCCAATCCCTCTTCATTTGCTCACTGGTTATGATTGACAGCAGCAGGAACAAATGGCTCTCAGCAGTGTGAGCCAATGAGAAGAGAGAGGCCTGGGAGAGCCGCTGCCCTCATGCACATTGCTGGATGAAGATTTGGCTAAGGTTAATTTAAGGGGAGGCTGGAGGGAACTGCACCCATGAGGTGTTTAACCTTAACACATAGAATACATTAAGGTAAACAATGTTGAGCCTTTAGAACCACTTTAATACAAGCTTACATTTCCAGTTTAAAACAACAATACATTTTAGTTTCAAATCCTTTTTGACATACACAAATTGATCTTGCTTGCATATGCCTTATTTGATACAGTATTTGGTGAACTGTAATATTGCATTTTATGGTAAAACAGGAATACTTTATTTTATCAACAGAATATAGCATGATGCACAGTAAAACAAACATTTTGCTGATGGGCTTTGTATGTTGAATAATTTGCCTAAAATTATATTTTGGCCTTGACCTAATGGATGGTTAAGGAGGTTCCTGAATTGTGACATAAGGCTTATTTTCATTTATGGGTACACAGGACCTTAGACTTAACTGTTATTGTCTATAGACTCAAATTCAACTATATATGTAACTAATGTAAAGCATTTCTTTTTATAGCTGTATTTTGTGGTGATCCTGGAACTCCGGCTGAGGGACGTCTCAATGGCAAAAGTTTTACCTACAAATCAGAAGTTTCTTTTCAGTGCAGACCCCTTTTTATTTTAGTAGGGTCATCTAGAAGAATTTGCCTGTCCGATGGCACTTGGAGTGGTATTCAGCCAATTTGTATTGGTATGTCTAGTATTCATAACTTTATCTTATCTGCAAATGTTTGAAATTTAATTTGGAGGCAATTTAGAATTAAAAAACAAAGCTAAAAATAGATTAATTATACATAAGAAGGTTTTCCCAAAAGTATAACGTTCATTCCTTTTTTTTATAACTATTGTTATGTAAACAAATTTTCAGTAGCAGAACGTAACAGGAAATATACAAGGGGTCTTTAAAATGATTCTGCACTTTTATATATATAACTTAGTTTAAAAAAGTGTGGAAACTTTTAGAAGAATCCTTCTATATTTTTTATAAAAACTATTACAATTGCACACAATTGGCCTGTACCTATAGGCAGCCAGGGACAAAGAGGTAGTTTTCCCTGAATGGTTACTTGTGATATAATACACATCATTCAGTCTGGCTGTAAATCTGTATATCAAATTCTGCACTCAAAATCAGTGCAGTTTAGAACCAGCTACTCTAATACAATTTAAAGAGACACTGTCACTTTGCTCATGCAGGGAAAAATGAGCCTCTGCAATGGTTCTCATCCTCCCAATACTCAACTTACCAGCAATCACCTAGCTGTTCCTTCCTCCTTCTCCTCTGCTAACACTAAAATTACTCATATGGCCAATCCAGGGGAGTGGTGACATCACATCCCCAGTCATGTTACAGTTTTCAGGCTTAGCAGTTGGTTGACTGACCCAAGCATTGTCACACAAGAGAAGGTCACAAGCTTCCCCAAACCTAGAAGTAAAGGTGAATAGGTGCAGGAACTCACTCCCCCACATCCCTGAACCCCTAAATGCCCGAACACAATTTTGCAACTTTGCCATGTGTTAGTAAAACTGTACATATCACAACTACTTAGTGTATCCAGGTGGATTTTATAATGTTTTTTTCAGGAGAAATAGCTTTCATTTGGTGGTAAATGCTAATGGCTATCTCTGTTTTATTTATTTATTTATTTATTTATTTATTTTGAGGGGGTTGTGTACTTGTGTTATCAAAGAAAAGCTAGCCCAAAAAGTAACCTTTTTAAATTAAGCTGTATATGTCTTTCTATTACCATAATCTACCAACAAAGAACACCTCATGAGATGAGCACAGCTATCTCAGTAATACCATATACAGTACTGTACTGTGCAAAAAAAAAAAAAAAATATTCCTGCCCGAAATATACTGACCCTGACCTTGACCATTGACCCCTGATCTTGACCCAAACACTAACCCTGACACTGACCTAGATCAAACCTTGATCTAGATATTTTGTTTACACACAGCTGCCTTTTTATCTCTCACTGCAAGGAGAGAGAGATACTGTACAATGTACCTTTCCTCTCCATTCACATAAAGAGAAACACAGGGGCGGCCTTCACAATCAATGACCACTGTGATGCCAATCAGAGGCTATCACAGTGATCGGGTGACCCAGAACTAGTGAGACCCTGGATGCTGTGCGGCGCACTCCCAGCACAAAGACAGTATATGCAGCTCCATGGAAAAAAGCCTTGTCCAGTGAGGCTGTATATATGCGTACTGTCATCATAATGGGGTTATATTACAGCATTTATTCACACCAACCTAAAACAGAGTTAGGATTGGTGCTATGCACAGAGCTCAGGGTTCAGGTGGTGCTATTCACAGAGCTCAGGGTTCAGAATGAAGTGTTCAGCTCCTTCTCAGCTTTGAGCTCTGCACCCTCCTCCCCCACTAGCTGCATTTTCCACCCTTTAATGCTTTGCCACCTTCCATGTGCTTATCTTGTAAAAAGCACCTGGCTGCAGAAAACTTGCTTGGCTCTAAACTTTCCCCACAGTGCAAGAAATAGGGATTAAAGAGGCAGCACCCCGATCCCACTTATTACCACAATGTGCCAACCCCCTGCCCCTTTCTTGTCTGAGTGGTGGGGCAGGGAGGGTTTTATGGGAATTACCAAGAGAGGAGAGCTGTCATTGGCAAACACAGAAGCTGGGATTCTGTGTTTAAACGTGACAGTAGTTAGAGGTGGGCAACAGGCCAGTGGGAGGTTCCGGCTGAAAAAAAGTCAAGGAATCATTGTATCTTGTCCTAGGAAAACAAGCTGCATTATTTTTCTATTGGAATAAAAACAATTCCATGAAAGTTGGCTATGATTTCTAGAATTATTCTTTCCTATATGAAAACTACATTTTATTTTGCACCTTGTTGACATCTATCGTGTCCCCTATCTTGTTTTAATTCTGATAGAAAACTTTATACGGTAAAAGCAAATGTGCTAAAATGATTGATGGTTTCTATAGTAACCCTGCCTTATGCTCACATTTTCCATGCTTTTCAGATCCGGCTCATAATACTTGCAAAGACCCTGGTACGCCTCATTATGGCATGCAAAACAGTTCCAAGGCCTATGAGGTAATGAGAACATTTTATAAGCATTGTTTAATTGTTATCAAATTAGAATAATTCAATTAAAATATAATTTGAACAATTATTTTATGTCTTATTCAGTTTATTAATATTCAGTTCATGAACAATGTGTTAGTACACCTCGTATTACACCCCTTTTTCTAAAAAGCTGCAGCAAAGAAAAAAAAAAAAAAAAGATCAAGATGTTATATCTATTTACAGTATTTGTCATTTACAAGTAAATAAATTACCACAGTTTTACAAATACATTGTAAACTTTGCCCTTTAACTGGATGTTTCTCCAAGTCTTAATCTCTCAAGTGTATTTCATGAAGGTTAGGATTCCAAGAACACCCCATTCTGCAGAAATATTATAACAACAGATAAACTGTATCTTAAAACCCAAACTATTCAGTACACATCAGGATACAGAGGGCAGCTGCCATTTGCAAGAAAATTGGACAGTTGAGCACGTGGGTTTCCTCTGCCTGTGTCCAAATGACTGTACACATAGGCAGAAAGGTTTTGGGTATTTGAAGATTTTTGAAACCTGTTATAAATATGTGCAATTTGTATTGCTTTGAAACATCACTGTTTGTGCTATCACTTGTTTATGTAACTCAAGTTACCATTAATTCTTTGCTTGGACTAAGAAAAAAAAAAAAAATAGGCCTGATTTATGAAAGCTTGAGCAAAAGTAAAAACTGTTTTTGGTGATATGTTTAGCAAGGTTTCATCTTCCATTTTCTAATCTGTAGTGGTAAACAGTCAATCTGTTTGCTATGGATGACTGATTAAGTTTCCCTTTTTCCAGTTTGATAAATGAATCTTTGTGCCTGTTAAGAGTACTGCACTTCACTGCACATCTGTACCCATGACACACCTATGTCTCCACTGCAAACCTTCACACACCTTTTTGTGACACTTCATCCCTTTCCTACACTTGTTCCAATACTAAACCAGCTCCTCACACCTGTTCAAACACTGCAGCCGCTTCTCATACCTTTTCTGACACTGAACCCCATTCACACACTTGTTCTTTCACTGCACATCCTTCTCACAGTTGTTTCAAAACTGAACAATGAACCTCCTCCACCTCACACTTGTTCCAACGCTGAACCTTCTCTTCACTTTTGTTCCAAAACTGCACCTGCTTCTCATACCTGTTAAGAATACTGCACCACACTGCACATCTGTACCCTTGGCACACCTCTGTCTCCACTGCACACCTTGACACTCCTTTTTGTTACAATTCATCCCTTTCTCACACTTGTTCCAAAACTGAACCCGCTTCTCACAATTGTTCTGACACTGAACCCCCTCCTCGCACTTGTTCTTTTACTGCACATCCTTCTCATAGTTGTTCCAAAACTGAACACTCAACCTCCTCCACCTCACACATATTCCAACACTGCATTGCCTTGTCATGCTTGTCATGACACTGAACCCCTTCCTTACAGTTGTTCTGACACTGCACCCCATTATTACACCTGTTCCAACACTGCAACCCCTTCTTACACCTGACCCAACCATGAAACTCTCATTTACACCTGTTTTAATACTACAGCTCTTTCTCACACCTGTTCTTACACTAAACCTTCTTCTCACACCGGTTCTGAGTCCCACACACATCTTCCACAGTCACTCACTTGTGATGGCAGTAGTACATATCCCTGAGGGTGGTTGGAGGTGAGACCAAATGATCCAGAAGTGTCATCTGCATTTAACAGGCCTAGGCAAAGGAATTCTTCAGCCGGCTGCATGCCTTCTAGTAGTGTGGGGGTTAGAAGGTTGGTGCTGCAGTGGGGGCTGGGAATTTGTAAAAAAAAGAAAAAAATCATGCCTGCAACCTGGGGCACACTGAAAAAGATGAAGGTCACTTGCCCCAGCTGCTCTCAGCTAGCAACATTACTGGGGAGCATGGAGGGGTCACAATCTACATATCACATGGAAAAAATTGATGGGTAGACCAATGCCAACCTATGCTCTAACCATAGAAATTGTAGTTTTGTTTTCATTGTTCAAGCTTTTGCAGTTATTCTGACAATGTTTTGCATCATGGAATATATAGTTTATTTCTGAATGGATGTATTCTTCGCCTTTGCACTGCAAATTTTACAGATATCAGTGATTAGAATAAACTAGCATTTAACCTGCATATATAAAAATAATATATATGTATTTATATTTATACCTATTTTCTTCCAAATACAATGACTTGCTTATCTTTTCTCATCTTTTTCCTTCTTCAATACTTTCTTCTAAAGAGGAAAGGAATAGTGCTTGGACGTACATTTTGTCTTATGAAAAAAAAAATTGCATTTTCATTTATGTGCCTCATTATCATTTAAATAGCTATCTTCACTTACTTCATTTTAAGACTCCTGACATATTTCTGATATTTTTGTTTTTTTGAAGATTGGAAGTACTGTCTTCTTTAGATGTCGCAAAGGCTACCATATTCAAGGCTCTACTACACGTAATTGTCTAGCTAATTTAAGGTGGAGTGGAACTCAGCCAGAATGCATTCGTAAGTACCAATAGCCCTTGGATCAGTTTAAATTATCGCCTCTTTTATGAAATGCATTTCCTGTTCTGATAGCATTACCCAACTTAAAAAGAAACCTAAGAATGCAAAGACAGATATGTACTATATAGAAATAAAAGAGTGAATGAAAAAAAATCCACTTATCTCAGAATTCAGCAAAAAAAAAACAGCCAATTAAAAATTAATAGTTCCATATGTATGCAGAGATTATTTTAACTGTTCACTTCTGTTAATGTCAGTTTTAGAATATGTTGACAAATCATTAAAAATGAAAGGCTTTATGTTTTTATATATATTTTTTTTTTCATTTTTGAAAACTTTTATACAATATTTTTAATGACAGGTTTTGGGGGATTTACAAAGGGTTTAGCTGCCCATCAACCAATGTTCCCTTCAAACTTCCATTCAGATGAAAATCTTCTTAATTAATTATTTTTACTTCTCTGTCAAGGACAAGTCAGGGTTCCTATTGACGTTTTTTAGCAACAGCAAGCTGTAAAGTCTTTAATAACCAGAAGAACCATGTTGCAAAGAGGCTGTTTTTTAAGTTAATAGACTGCTTGCCTGTCTAGTCTTTCTCAGCATATTTTTTATGACCTTCTTGTTGTCCATACAAAGATATAAAACCCCCAAAGTATTTTTCCAATACTGAAATGGCACACCTATCTTCTACAGACATAGTAGAGGGACACAAAACGGGGAAAATGGGATTTTGAAGACTGAACATTATACCTTACCTTGTGGCTGTTTTAAACTAGCAGAGGACACTTTATCAACCAAGCTTTTATAAGATGAACTTTTTTACTTTTTCACTTTTTTAAAGAAAGGATAATGATATGCAATTGTGAGAAACAGCTTGTGATTCATGATGGATTTCTATATAAATGGTTCCTAGAATGTGATGTGATATTCATCAGTCTCACATGTTTAAAGATAGTTTTTATTATTTTCTCTTCAACAATTTATATACATACAAACTTAAATTGGAACTGAAACAAGTACTAAAACAAGAACAAACAAGAAAAGGAAAGAGGGGAAAGCATAGGGGGAGCATAAGTACTTTGCTTTTGCTATCGATAATGATATTAACTATGACCCTTTCAATGTGGTCAACCCTGAAGGACATTTATGTGTGTCAAATTCCTATAGGGCAGTGATGGCGAACAGTGATTTTGAGCCAGAGTGCCCAAACTTCATCACCAAACCAACGTATTTTTTTCAAAGTGCTAACACTGCAAATAAACTGCAGACATCCAGCCACCCAGGTGATGTTAGCACACTCCAAGAGGGATTGTAGTCAGTTCAGCACTCACCCAGCTCTGGCATCCAGTGTCGGTGTGCCTGGTAGCAGATTCTCCTTTTGTTGGTGCCTTTGATCACCCTCCTCACTCTCGATGGTGTCCCCTCAGCACCGTCCTCTTGCTCCTCAACTCCAGGGGCTTTTGTGGCTTGGGCTCTCTCCCTCCTGAACCAACTCAGCCTCATCTCACTCTTGTCTCCACACTTCTCTCACCCTTGCTCTCCACTCTCTGTCAGCCCTTTTTTTCCCTGGGCTCCAAGCTGTCCCTAATCTTTTTTACAGGGCATGCTGGGGCTGTAGTTTTTCTTTAATTGATTAAAAAAGAAGCCATTGTATTCTGGGACTACATGTCCCATGGTGCACTTGTCCTTGCCCCTCATTGGTCCCTGGCTTCAGCCGCTCTGTCCCTGTCCTGCGCTGCTTGACAGAAGAAGGGGAGTGAGTGGGGGAAATACACTGACAGCCCGCACTCGCTTCTTCTCTTGTCACAGCGCAGGCAGTGGTGGCGGCCCTCGCATGCCCACATAGAGGGCTCTGCATGCCAGCTGTGGCAGGTGTGCCATAGGTTCGCCATCACTGCTATAGGGAATATCAAATAAAGGAGAAAATCATTTCAAACCTCAACACACTAGTTAGAGAATCATACAGCAATACTGAGCACCTCTTTCTCCTTAGCAACAGTATCCTTCTGGGCACATTCATTGAGTGGTCCTGTAAGCTCTATGCAATCTAAATTGTGTAAGTCTCCTAGAAGTAGAAAGTAGGAGGTCATGTTGAAGAGCAGTTTTCCGTTGTGCATGACACTCCCACCACCATGCTTGACTGTAGGCAAGACACACTTGTCTTTGTACTCTCACCTGGTTGCCGCCACACACGCTTAACACCATCTGAACCAAATAAGTTTATCTTGGTCTCATCAGACCACAGGGTTCCAGTAATCCATGTCCTTAGTCTGCTTGTCTTCAGCAAACTGTTTGCGGGCTTTCTTGTGCTTCTTCTTTAGAAGAGGCCTCCTTCTGGGACAACAGCCATGCAGACCAATTTGATGCTGTGTGCGGCGTATGGTATAAGCACTGACAGGCTGACCCCCTACCCCTTCAACCTCTGCAGCAATGCTGGCAAGACAACCTCTGGATATGATGCTGAGCACGTGCACTCAACGTCTTTGGTCGCCAATGGTGAGACCTGTTCTAAGTGGAATCTGTTTTGTTATACCGCTGTATGGTCTTGGCCACCGTGCTGCAGCTCAGTTTTAGGGTCTTGGCAATCTTCTTATAGCCTAGGCCATCTTTATGTAGAGCAATGATTCTTTTTTTCAGATCCTCAAAGAGTTCTTTGCCATGAGGTGCCATGTTGAACTTTCAGTGACCAGTATAAGAGTGTGAGAGCGATAACACCAAATTTAACACACCTGCTCCCCATTGACACCTGAGACCTTATGACACTAATGAGTCACATGACACTGGGGAGGGAAAATGGCTAATTGGAGCTAATTTGGACATTTCCACTTAGGGGTGTACTCACTTTTGTTGCCAGCGGTTTAGACATTAATGGCTGTGTGTTGAGTTATTTTGAGGGGACAGCAAATTTACACTGTTATACAAGCTGTACACTCACTACTTTACATTGTAGCAAAGTGTAATTTATTTAGTGTTGTCACATGATAAGTAATATTTTCAAAAAGGTGAAGGGAGTACTCACTTTTGTGAGATACTGTATATACTGTATATTACCAATTCTCGAAGGGTATGCAAACTTTTGAGCACACATGTACATCAAGAGTCAGATCTAACACATTATTGAAATCATCAATCTGTGGGGACATCATATATATACAGTACCTAACCAGGACTGAATACAACAATTAAATACATTAGGTGAGTATAG
Organism: Pelophylax lessonae; assembly: GCF_965119305.1. Classification (NCBI taxonomy): domain Eukaryota; kingdom Metazoa; phylum Chordata; class Amphibia; order Anura; family Ranidae; genus Pelophylax; species Pelophylax lessonae. Next base: position 323,448,031 of record NC_138770.1, on the reverse strand, counting down.
AAGTGGTGCATACACGTTTGCAATAATACAAGAAATATTTTAAAGGAAGGCATATATGAATATACAGTATATATGCCTGGAGAATTTTTTTCAACCTGTTTGCATAGCGAGGGAAGGTTCTTGTGAATTAGGATGCTAACACTCCTGGAATAATAGATGTGGAAGGAATGGTATGTGAGTTTATATTGGGATTTATTCAGCTGACAAGAATTTTCTTTGGGTATGTCTCTGGCAAATATATTACCATAGGACTATACCTACTCAGAGTATAAAAAAGTGCCTTGCATTTGAGGGGTCATTGTCACTCACAAATGTTCAATGAAACTATAGCAATGCTTCTATGCCTTTCCATAATGATTGTAAAAAAAAGAAAAATCCTGATTACTGATTAACACTGTACTGTACTGATGACAGTATATAAAAAAAAATAGATTTTTTTTTTATTTTTATTTCTTAATACAGTACAGTGTTGCATGACCGTGCAATTGTCATTCAAAGTGCAATGGCAGTGAAAGCTGAAAATGGGCATGGGCAGGAAGTGGGTAAAAGTGCCCAGTATTGAATTGGTTAAAGGATAAGTTCACTTTAAAAAAAAAAATTGTAGTAAATGCACATTTATTTATTTATTTTTTGTTAAAAACTAAAATAAGTATTTATTATGTTTTTTAAGGATTTTAAGGAGCCTGCAGATCATTGCATCCTCAATCAGCAGATTGCAGGTGCAATGTCAGGCTTCTGCAGACACTCAGTACAACTGTCTGCCCATACCTCTCATTCAGGCAGACTGTTACTGAAGTGCAGCAAGAGTAATGAATTATAGCCCTTGTAGTTCATTGAGAACTACAAGCCATCTGCCGCGGTGGAGGTGGGACTTGTAGTTCATTCACAAATCTTTCTTTAAATTGTGACACCTGGTGCAGGAAGAGGATCCCCAACCACTGTCATGGGGGGGGGGGGGGATCAGGGAGTGGGTGAGAGGTGCACAGAGATCTGGGAATACTGAGAATTTCAATCCATCTATTTACAGTTCGCTCATCTCTCTCACACTAAAAACCCTGGGAGGATTACCCAGGGGTAAAAGACAGGATGGAACACTGCTCACCTGCAAACAAGCATGACAAAGATTTCTTGCAAAAGGTGTTGAGTAAACAGGTTTTGAAGGGTTACAGCAAGGAGAAGGAGGATATTTAAGTTTTGTTGCCAGTGCCTAGAGGTTTTTACACTATTGGAGATTCTGACTTGACTTTTGTTCCCACCTGTGGAGATTGGTATCACAATCTGGATGGAGACTGGCAATCTGTAGCAGCTTTTGAATGCAACAAAGTGTTAATTGCCAGACACAAGCTTGAATGGCAACAGCATCTGGTGAGCTTTATTCCTAAAGGAATTGGCACAGATTATTTCGGTGGTGGATTTATGGTGTATTGTTTGGATCTTTTTGATTCACCCTATTTTCCACATATTCGTACTTGAGTTTGCACTTTCTATACATAATATTTTATATGAACACTTTTTATATCATTTTTTGCTTTTAATTTATTTCTATTCCTCCTCAATGCCTGTCCAAAAAATGGGATATACTTATGGCATTTATTTTTATTTATTTTACTGTACTAATTACACTGGCTGGGAAGGAGTTAAGCATCTAGTGTGATCAAAGGCTTAACTGTGTGCCTATCCAATGTTTTTGTACACACAGCGTGATGCTTTCAGTAGAGGAAGAGATTGTTTCTAGTCTCTGCTTTGCAGAGACACAGGATCAGGTCTTCCCCTATGTCAAAAATGAGATATGCCTTGTTTACATGGGCATATATCCGTTGTCTATGTTTTACCAAAGATTGGGTGAGTGTCGGAGGACATTGAGTCCCTGGGACCCGCAGATAAGCTTCTGCTGTAAATGATTACAGCAGAAGCGGCCTTCCAGTGGTGCGTGTGTGCCCCCTGCAGGCAAAAATGCAATATCACGTATATATACAGTATCTCACAAAAGTGAGTACACCCCTCACATTTTTGTAAATATTTTATTATATCTTTTCATGTGACAACACTGAAGAAAGGACACTTTGCTACAATGTAAAGTAGTGAGTGTACAGCTTGTATAACAGTGTAATATTGCTGTCCCCTCAAAATAACTCAACACACAGCCATTAATGTCTAAACCGCTGGCAACAAAAGTGAGTATACCCCTAAGTGAAAATGTCCAAATTGGGCCCAATCAGCCATTTTTCCTCCCCAGTGTCATGTAACTCCTTAGTGTTATAAGGTTTCCGTTGTAAATGGGGAGCAGGTGTGTTACATTTTGGTGTTATCGCTTTCACTCTCTCATACTGGTCACTGGAATTTCAACATGGCACCTCATGGCAAAGAACTCTTTGAGGATCTGAAAAAAAGAATTGTTGCTCTACATAAAGATGGCCTAGGCTATAAGAAGATTGCCAAGACCCTAAAACTGAGCTGCAGCAGTTTAACAGGACAGGTTCCACTAAGAACAGGCCTCGCCATGGTTGACCAAAGCAGTTGAGTGCACATGCTCAGCGTCATATCCAGAGGCTGTCTTTAGGAAATAGACGTATGAGTGCTGCAAGCATTGCCCCAGAGGTTGAAGGGATGGGGGGTTAACCTGTCAGTGCAAGTAAAATGATTAAAAAAATGTAACATAGTAATGAACATGGAAATGCATCAGGTAGATTGGAATGTGGGAATCAGACTAAGGCTCCATGTACACGGGACGTTGTTAAAAATCCCTTTGAATGCTGGAATTTTTAGGACATTTGAAACGTCCGTTCGGTCGCGTTTGTACCCGAGTTTAGCTGGCGTTTAGCGGGCGTTTGTGTTTAGAACCGTTCCTAGAGGTCAAAAAAATGATTCCCCTTTAAAATGAAAAAACGCGAAAGCTAAACGCGGGTCATCGCGTTCGGTCGCATTCGGACGCGTTTTTGCGTTTGAAATGCCGGGAAACACACGTTCGAACGCAAATAATTGCGTTCTAAAAAAAGTCCCTGAACGCAACTGCCTGCAAATGACTGTAAACGACCTGGTGTACATGGACAGATAAGATAAAATGTAGATGGGTTCAGGGGCTTCTAAAAAAATTGCCCAACTGCTCCTAAACGGCCATTTCCAGCGTCCCGTGTACATGGAGCCTTAGGGATCCGTACTCACAAAAATGCAGGATGCTGTATGCTAAAATTGCACCGGCAGCTAACGGAGACGTCTGACCCAGGAGCTGTGGGTAAAGGTTCCAAAATGGGCCGGCAGTGCAAAACAGGGCAGATAGAAAAATGGGCAAACAGAACCATCCAACATAACCTGCCAGGATGGTGGCTGAAAAAAAAAGTGAAATAAGCTAGGCTGGGGAAGGGGCAGGTTGTAGTGCAGCTCCCATTGGCTAACTTTCCTCCTTCTCTTGGCAACTTCCTCTCTCCCCCTCCCTTTTGCGCCTAAACACAGCCACCAGGAAGCACCAGGGTCTAAAGAAGTCTGGGTCTGGCCTAATTATAATTTTGTGCCAGGTCTAACTTTAAACATACCATTTGGTTCAGCTTTTTTATATTTAAATCGCTTGCTCATCATCGATCAGCTTTCATTGACTCCAGCTTTGCTATCAACATCATTGAAGAAGGATCTACATCTCCAGCTTCCTTTATTCACTCTGGAAAGTTCTTTCTCTGTTGTAGCAGTAGACAATTATCTTCTGCCTTTAGTTGAGGACACTCTATGTACATCTCCCATTACCTTAACAATCGGGGTTGTACACCAGGAATTCATATGTCTTCTTGAGAGCTAATCCTCTCCTGCTAATCCTCCCATTCTGGGTTACACTTGGTTTAGGTTGTCTAGCCCACACATAGATAGGGTCTCCAATGAAATCCTCTCCTGGGCCCAAGCTTGTTTCTTAAACTGCCTGAAGGATTCTAAGCTCCTGGCCAAACTATCTACTATACCCTTGTTACACGGACTTGAGAGACATATTTTCAGAAAAGGCCACCTCAGTGATTCCTTCTCACCACTTGTACAACTGCCCCTGTGATCCTTAAGAACCTTAAGAATGGTTTCATGGTTTCCTGCCCACAGGGGCAAGATTTTTTTTCATGGAAAAAAAAAAGGACAAAACTTTACACCCTTGCATTATATATCATGGTATGAATAAGATCAAAATTTCTAAGTATATAACTGAAACCAGGGGGCATAAGTATTCACCAAACTTTATTTTCAGGGGGGCCTATAGCCTGATATGTTTTACATTATTTCCTAAGCCAGAATCTCTAAGGATCCCACCTAAGTACAGGCCATCATTCAATGTACCCAGCCTAAGTATCTGAAAGCTACCAAGCAAATTTTTTGGTTTTGCAAGCTTTTTTGTGTAAGCAACTGTTCTGACCCAACCTTAACCTCTCCCTTTCATCTTTTGTGAAGGGCAATGCTTTGGATGTTGGTGTTTGTGCAGTCCTCTCCCAGTACTCTCCCATCTCTAATCTGCTGTATCCATTTACCTACTTTTCCCCCAAATTCTCCAGTGTAGAATTCATTATGTCGTTGGAAATCCCAAGCCTTTAGCTTTGGACTTTTGGTGAGTGGCAACAATCAAGACCACAAAAGGTTTTTCTTTTAAATGATCTGAAGGTACCTTTTCTTCACTCCTTTTGATTCTACTATTACCTATCTCTCAGCCTCCAAGAAACTGAAAGAAAAATAAATGTCCTTTCCTACAGCTTCAAAATTCATTTTCACGATTCCTTTAGAGATCCACAACATTCTCCTTCCTCCTTAGCTGTTGGACACTTTTCCCCTGATCTCTCTGCTTCCATACCCAAGGCACAGACTGACACCCCAACCATAATACCTTTGGGGAAATGATTTATTCAGCTCCATCTCATGCTTAAGATTCTATCTGAAGTGCATGATGCCAACATTTCTATGATGACCTAAGTAGGTAATATTTTACCATGTTCAACTCTCTGAGACCTATGCCTCTAGGTTTCCAGTTCTCTATGTTCAAACTCTCTGATTTGTTTCTTGCCATACCTGCCCCTGAACATTTTTGCACTCATCTAGCTATGGATTTAATTGTGGATATTCCTCCCTCAAAAGGACACACTGTCATCTGGGTCACTATGGACTGCTTCATTAAAATGGCACATTTCATTCCACTTGCAAAACTCCCTCCTTTATGTTGCTGACATCCTTGTACATACGGAAAAGTCTCCTTAGCATAACCCAGAACATTGTCTCACACAAAGGTATACTGTTTGTTGGTACCCAGGTTTTGGAAAGCATTTTGTACCCTGATTAGCACCAGTTCATCCTTCTCTTTTGCTTACCACTCCCAAACTAATGGACAGACTGAGTGGATGAATAAGTCACTAGAGGCATACACTATATTACCAAAAGTATTAGGATGCCTGCCTTTACATGCACATGAACTTTTTTGTCATCCCAGTCTTAGTCCGTAGGGTTTAATATTGGATTGTCCCACCCTTTGCAGCTACAACAGCTTCAACTCTTCTGGAAAGGCAGTCCACAAGGTTTAGGAGTGTGTCTATGGGAATGTTTGACCATTCTTTCAGAAGCACATTTGTGAGGTCAGGCACTGATGTGGACGAGAAGGGCTGGCTCACAGACTCTGCGACCCCCTCAGTTAAAGGTCGGGGAACAGGTCCTGCTCTCTACAAGAAGTTTAACCCTCAAGCTCCCACTCAAATAAAGCTGCTTCCCAGGTTCATTAGTTTTTATACAGTTGTTCAATAGATGCTTCAGATTACAACTTCCTTCTGTCCTTTCTTTCTTTCTTTCTTTCTTTCTTTCTTTCTTTCTTTCTTTCTTTCTTTCTTTCTTTCTTTCTTTCTTTCTTTCTTTCTTTCTTTCTTTCTTTCTTTCTTTCTCTCTTTCTTTCTTTCTTTCTTTCTTTCTTTCTTTCTTTCTTTCTTTCTTTCTTTCTTTCTCTCTTGCCATTGAGGAATGTTCAGTAAGGAACCAGTGCATCCGACGTTCATGCTTGAGTGGTATGGTGGAGCTAAAAGTTCTCTATGTTCCACTGTGAGCTCAGGCATTGGATGCATCTAGTAATGATAATCTTTTTTTTTTTTTTTTCAAGCAAACGTTTATTGAGTGATGTGCACAACAATGTATAAAAAAAAAAAAATATGTTTGGAGTACAAACATATATGAAAATTGCATTACAACCAGAGAGAACATTTTCCAAAGCGAACAAATAAAAAAAGGAACGAAACCCCAAGGCAGGCAAATAGCGAGCAGGTACCAGAGACCATCCAGGGAAGTACATAGCAAAGGCAATACCAAAGTCATACAGCAAAACCATACAGTGCAGATGGGGAATGAACCATGGAAGAAAGAATGATCAGCAGGACCAACAATACGACATATTTTCAGGGGGTACATGTAGCTGAGGCCTCAAGCCACCTGTCCCATATCTTGTTAAAGCCTTTGGACATCCTCTTTTAATATAAATTACCTTTTTGTAGGGGAGAGTGGTATTGACATCGGCCAGCCAAGAAGCCAGGGTAGGCGGGGACGATTGTATCCATGTGCTTTCTAGCACTAAATAAGGTTTCACGTAGGAAGTGAAGCATGTGTTTATCAATGTCCTTATCTGGGAATATCCCCAAGAGGCATATCTTAGGGTCCAGGGATACCGGGGAGCCCATATGGTCATGGAGGAACTGAATCACCTGCATCCAAACCTTGGATGTGTGGGCAGTGCCATAGAAGATGTCTGAAAGTGCCCGAGGACAGGAAACACTTAGGGCAGCTGGAGAACCTGTGAGCCTATCAGAAATTTTCAGAGACACAAGGGTACAGGCCTCCAGAGCATCGCACCAGTTGTCCTCATCCAGTTCCCTGACATCCGCCACCCACGATGTTCTTACACCATATGCAAGGCTGGACACAGACTTGGAAAGCTGCATGTCATATAGCATAGATATAAGCTTATGATGGTCCCATCCCCTAAGCACATCCAGGATATCAACACAGCGCAGCACAGGGGGATGGTTGGCAAATTGTGCCCGGAATGCATGCCGCACCTGCAAATAATGGAAGTGCATTCAGGCCGGGAGCTGAAATTGAGGGTTGAGGGTAAACGTTTTAATGCTGCCATTGAGAAGCAGGTGAGAAAGCAGGTAAACACTCTTGGCCAACCAAATACCCGAGTCAGGGAGATGGAGAAGTTCAGACAAGTGTCAATTGTACCAAAGAGGAGTCATAGAATGAAACCCAGCATCTCCCGTCCTGGAGACCGCTAAGTCCCAGACCCTTCTGTGATGGAATAGGAGGCCACCACGATCAGAAGTCGCTGTGGAGCCACCTACCCTGCGCAAAAGATCACAGAAATGGTGCGGGAATTGTGTACTAGCCCGGCGACAAACCAGGGACAGATACCTGTGATTATCTTGTATATCAATATGAAAAAAGTGAGACAGTTGGGCTGCAAGGTAGTAAGCTGCAAAGTCAGGGACAGCCATGCCCCCTAGCTTCATGGGTTTTTGTGTATATCGCCATGCCAGTTTGGTTCTCCTCGTGCCCCACACAAATGTCTTTAACAGCCTATCCAGCACCACAAAGTATTTGTAGGGGATATAGGTAGGGGAGTGCCACAAAACATAGAGAATCTTAGGCAGAAGTATTATTTCGATCAAACCCACCCTGCCCATGACTCCCAACTGTTAACGCGCCCAAGACTGGGTTTTGGTCTTGACAAGGTCATATAAAGGCTCAACATTCAGTGGGATGTAGTCAGTCAGGGAATGAGACACGTGAACCCCAAGATGTTTAAAGGAGGCAACACGGGTCAGCGGAAGTGCAGCTTGATCGGCAGATGGCGAGAACACAGATCGGCAGATGGGAGAATCTGGGATTTGTCCCAGTTGACCGTAAGCCCGGAAAAATGTTCAAACTGTTGGCAGGGCCTTCAGCAGAGAGGGACCAGAGTCAGCTAAATACCGGATCATATCGTCAGCATAGAGGCCTATTCTTTCCTCAAAGTCCCCACAGCGCAGTCCGCGTATGTCAGAGTGAGAACGTATGGCTATCGCCAGGGGCTCTACCGCAAGGGCATAGAAGAGAGGGGAGATGGGGCAGCCTTGCCGTGTCCCCCAAGAGAGGAAGAACAGCCTGAACGTCCAGCCATTGGCCACCACTCTAGCCCAAGGCCGGTGGTATAGAATGGTGAGCCATTTAATAAAGTTTGGTCCAAAACCAAACCAGTTAAAAGCCTTGGCGGCGTCTAACGTCACTACTACCCTGGAGCCTACACAGTTGTCGGATGCCTGAATGTTCATGAATAAGTGTCTGGTGTTGAATGCAGTGTTCTTTGCAGGCATGAAGCCAGTTTGATCTGAGTGGATGATAGAGAGAATTACCTTGTTAAGGCGCAAAGCCAAAATCTTGGCTAAGATTTTGATGTCATTTTGGAGCAGAGAGATAGGTCTATGTGATTCTGGGAAGCGGGGGTCCTTCCCCGGTTTGGGGATCAGGACAATTAGAGCCTCCGGCAGGGCACGGTCCGCAAACGCAGCTTCGTATACACCTAGCAATCTGGTAGCCAAAGTATTAGAGAAATGTGAATAAAACTCCACAGGCAACCCGTCATAGCCCGGGCCTTGGCCTTTGCAAAGTGCAAAATAGCCGTAACCACATCTTTGACTGATAGAGGGGCTTCCAGCATTGCAACCTGTGATGGAGTCAACGTTGGAAACTCGAAAAATGAGAGGCATGGAATGACCAGCCTACCCACGGGAGCCCTGTAAAGGACCCTCTGCATGCGTCTCCACCAGAGCAATAATATCAGCTCATTGTTGCTTCAGGTAGGAGAAGACAACTTCCCGTTTAATTATGTCACACAGGCTGCGCACGTTCCAGGTGAGTAGTTTCAGCCGCGACATGGCAAAAGCAGGGTGACAGTATGTAGGCGGAGGGGATCTGGAGACTCCAGAGTGTAACGCTCCGGCATTTGTTTAGTGAAATGGATATGCAGCTGCAGAATTTCCACTCAGTAGTCGTGCAGAGATGTGTTGAATCACCATATCCAACTCTCCAGACTCATCATTGTGGCCCAGCCTGCCTCAGCATGCAAATATACAGGCACTCAGTTAAGATGTTCCTGGAGTGATAGGTTGTATACGATAGTATAGAGGTGATGTGCTGAAAGGACAGGCGTGAGTAGTGATAGCAATGATAGGCACTCAATAGTAATGTTCAGGAGTGTTAGCAGATGGTGATAGATAGTATGCAGATAGGTTAGCAATCATGTACAATTAACAGGTGGTAGGGGACAGCAGATGAAGTGTACAGGAATTGCTAACTCAGTGCAAGGATATAGATGGTAGTAGGCTCAAGAGCTAGCAATCTATGTAACAGTGCAGATGATAGAAATAGTAATGCATAGATAGCAACAGTCTTTAGTATACAAGAGTAGATAGTGCAAGTTGATAGGAAGGAATCCCCTGCGGGGTACTTATCACTAGTTGGTTTTAGAGAGATGAGGGGTCCGGTAATGAGGAGAAGGATCGGTAGCGAGATACAGGATCCGTAGCGAGATACAGGAAATAGCTGGAGGCTTCGGCAGCGTCAGACAAGGCTGTGTAACAAGCGGTTTGTACGAACACCTTGTGAGTGAAAACCGGCGATTGAAATAGCCGCTCAGAGCGGCGCCTAGTGATGACGTCACGAGATTTAATTGGGCTGGAAGGGTACCGAAGGTACCAGAATCTTACACAGAGCAGGCAGTACCCCCATCTGCAGAAGAATATAAAATATACATCAGTAAGGTACTGCAAAATCAAGCAGTAGTTCACTCGCCATGTACCCAGAGAGCATATATGTAGCACAAGACTCGGAAAAAACAACCCAAACCCCCCTCCCAGCCCAACACATACCCAAATAGGTGTGGGCATCAGTCCCAGTAACAAAGGAATATTCCCCTAGGTTTGGGATTTTTCAGGCACAAATTTATAAATGATTCAAAGATCAATGCAGAAAATTATAACATTTATTAAGGTGATAAATAAATTGATGTAGACATTAAAAAGAAAAACATTACAGGCAATGTGTGATCATCAAGAATACAACCATATCCGTGAGATGACTCTAACCAGTAACCAATATATTTCGGGAAATTAGTTCCCTTCTTCAGGGGTGGTTTCAAAACGGAGAAGTGTTCTAATAAACAAAAACAACAATATTATAATTATGCCATTGAACATAATAGAGGTATTCTATTAACATATACATCATTCATATACATATAATGTCTCGTAATCCACATATTATTAAAGAGTAGCTTGCATAGTTATTAATGTAGTTGGAAAACAAACACTTACATGGTTAGTCTTGTGATAAAACATGGAGCCTGTAGGGTGATTAAAAACAAGCTGGTCTGCCACACATGTGAGTCCACCGTCCTAGATATTTGTGTATCCCATGGGTCAAAAAATGACCAGTATAATGGATTGTATCATGGAAAGGATCTTATTGTAGGTCTCCTGTCTCCTAGCAGGTGTGGGAACCTGAAGTCCCAAAACAAAAGGTTGAGACACCAGGAAGTAGACAATATGGACCAACTAAGGGGAGAAATATAGCATATAGGGAATATGTTAGTTAGTTTAGGAGTCACTAAAGATCTCCAAAAGATTTGCAGGGCATCTGGGTCATCGTAGATGAAATCCAGTGTGTCCTGTCATAATATATAAAGAATAGCCAATTACCTGTATGGTCTTGGGCAGCGGGTAGCACATATGAGGATCGACCAGCGTGGTCAGAAAGATGTGAGGATTGCAAAGGAGGTGTGTGGATTTAAATATTACCTTGATTTGGTCCCATTGTCCACAGCTGGTGCTCCGCCTAACGGGGCTTCCTGGACAGCGGACGCCAGGAACAGCCCCGCCGCCGAGAATGCGCATGACATGCGTCATCGCGCCGGCGGAAACGGAAATGGCGTCCGCGTTCCACCGGCACGGGTCACGTAACCGGAAGTGGATAACCACATCCGGTTTGCGAGTGGCCGGGCCCGCCCATGTCTGCAGAGAACTGCAATGGGCAGGGCCGACCAGAGACAGCGAGCGCCAATACGGCGGTCTGTCTCACCCGTGCCAGGGTTACCATAGAGACCAGGAAGACAGAGAGAACGGGTATATTGAATAATAGATAAGGATTATAAAGCTATTATGGCATTGTGGTGATTACCTCGCCAAATACAACCCAAATGATGCTAAAAGGAAAAAGGGATAATTATTTTGAATGGGAATTATCATAGACTTGAAAATAAAATCTATGTAAAGATTAAGTGCGGTGGACATTTACATATAGGGGGACACAGCCTATGGTTAATTACTCCTTTACAAATCTGTGTAAACAAGATGGTATAATAGTAGACATAATCGACATTGAGTGTTAGAGGGGAGGTACATATATATGGAAAGATATGCATCATATAAAATACAGACAGATGTATAATGCATCTATTTTTACTTTTCCATTCCACCTGAAGTGAAACCCTCCAGAAATGGCTTGAATGACAGGGTTCCATTCAAACCTGGGGGTTCAGTGGCTTTTAGGGAATGTATCCACCTCAACTCCAGCTGGAGGAGACTTTTGTTCCAGTCTCCTCCCCTGGGGCTAGGGTGGACACGATCCAAAATTAGGAATTTAATCCTAGGGAATTTGCCTCCATGGACCAGACTCACGTGGCGTCCAAGAGGGAGTTCAGGGACTGGCTTGCGCATGCTAAGAATGTGACGGTAAGCGCGTCGCCAAAACTCCTGTTTTGTTTTTCCTATGTAGAAGCATGTACATAGGAGTATATAAATGACACCGATCGTGCGACAGTTTGCAAAGTGTCGCGCTTTAAAAATTTGACCATTCGGTAGACTGGGAAATTTTTGTGTCAACATAAAGCCACAATAGTGGCATGAACCACATATATAGGTACCCTTATATTTGCAACATGTCATATCACTACTGTTAAATTCGCTCCGGACAAGCTTGTCACGGAGGGCCGGAGCTCTTTTGTAGGTAAAACCTGGTGTGTTGGAAAGGTATTGTCCTAAAATAGGATCGGAAGTTAATAAGTGCCAGTGTTTGGTCACTATTTTTTTGATCTTATTATGTTGGTACATATAAGGGGTGATTATCCTGATGTTATTACTGTCATTGGTTTTCTTATCCTTGGAAGGATTAAGAAGTTCCCGTCTATCACTTAAGAGGGCCCTCTTGTATGCCTTTTTGAGAGACATATTTGAGTACCCTCTTCGTGTCAATCTTTCACGTAGATCGTTTGCAGCGAGTTGGAAAGTTTGCAGGTCACTGCAATTACGCCTTAAGCGAAGATATTGGCTTGTTGGTATCGATCGGATTAGTGGCTCAGGGTGGAAGCTAGAGCCATGGAGGATGGTATTCCCTGCCGTGGGCTTACGGTAAAGTCCACTGTGCAGGGTACCATCTTCTCCTCTAAAAATCTCAACGTCCAAAAACGTCACGCGGTTAGGGTCCAGATTCATTGTGAAGAGCAGGCTGAACTCGTTCCTGTTCATTCTTTCCAGGCAAGTATATAATAGTTCAAGGGGACCATCCCAGATGAGGAACACGTCATCTATATAACGGGTCCACATGAGAATGGGGTCCGTATATATCGACATGGCCTCATCATCTAGGAAGGATGTCTCCCACTCCCCCAGGTACAGATTGGCGTAGGATGGGGCACAACAAGTGCCCATCGCTACGCCCTGTACCTGGAGGTAGTGGGAGCCATTGAACATAAAGATATTATGTGTAAGAATAAACCGTAAGAGGCTAAGTATAAATTCACTGTAAGCATCATTCGGAACTTTCTGCGAAATAATATGTTGGATAGCGGCCATACCTTTTTCATGGGGTATGGAGCTATATAAAGCTTCAACGTCAATGGTGACAAGTGTTGCCATGGAAGAAATAGGAACGCCCTCAACCTTGCTCAAAAAATGAATCGTGTCCTTCGTGAAGGATGGTAAATCCTGTACGAAAGGTTGTAAATAATTATCCACCAAGCGACTGGCATTTTCAGATATAGACCCTCTCCCTGATATGATGGGTCTACCAGGGGGGTTAGTGGGGTTCTTATGGACTTTGGGAAGTCCATAGAACGTTGGTATTTTAGGGAATTTGGTACGAATAAAATCCCACGTATGCTTGGTAATGATGTTATTCAAATAGGCTTGGTCTGTTAAGAGGTAGAACTCCTGATAGAATTTAGCCACAATGGTGGGGGTGATGCGTCTGTACCAGTTGATGTTATTGAGGATCTGGGTACACATCTGAACATACTGTGTATCATCCATCAGTCCCAAAACATTGAACAAAAAGAACAAAGCAGGAATCCAGTTGCCAATGGGAAGCTGAGTGGCGCAGGCCGCAAAACCACAGAAAATTGAGCAGAGCACCCATAGGCAATGGCGGCATCAAAGATGCGGTAGGGTGGGGGCCAATAGTCTCCGGAGAGGGGTCCCAATGGTGGGACTCAACAGTAGATGAGCACAAGAAAAAACAGTGTCTAAGGTGAGCAGACCAGGCCTCCCGGCCAGTGAACATGTGAGGGAGATGGATATAAACGAAAGCTGTCACTTAGTCCGGCTTATGGGGGCCAGATAGAGACCAGGTAACGGCAACCAGCAATGTCCACAGGGGTGAAACAAGAACAGCAGGCTGCAGAAGTACAGGAGATATTGGCTCAGGAACCAGGGTCCATCAGGAGAAGAACAGAAGAGGAAGCCCAAGGATATAGCATGGTCCAGGTAGCCTAAGGCACAAGTCAGGAGGGAGAGCAGGCCAGGGCAATCGTTTTCAGTACTTACGGGAGACGATCCAGCAAGGCCACAGCAGAATCCGGGTCCTTAAACAAGTGGACCCTGTCCTCACCAACAACCCGCAACTGGCCTGGGTATAGCATATAGTATTTCAGGTTACGGATCTGGAGACGCCTCTTAACCTCCATGAATCGGCTGCGCTGTTTCTGCGCTTCAGCAGAAAAATCGGGGAAGGCCAAGATGTGGTGGTTGTCCAGAGGAATATTACCCTTCTCTCTCGCCAAATGGAGGACAGCGTCCCGGTCTCTGAAGTTCAAAAACTTGGCGATAAACACTCTGGGAGGTGCACCTGATGGGGGCTTTTTTTGCTGGCATGCAGTGGGCTTGCTCTACAATGAAGGTCTGAGAGGAGGAGATCTTCCAAAAACGTGGTGGGGATGGCGCCGTCTGCACTCTCAGGCAGGCCAATGAAGCGAAGATTGTTGCATCTAGCCCGATTTTCCAAGTCATTCTGTTGTGCAGGAGATACTGGCGGGAGGCCTGCTCCACCGCGTTCCTCACCGGGGGGATGTCATCTTCCACGCGGTTCAGGCGATCCTCCACCTCGGACATGCAGCCCCTAAGTTTCTGCAGATCTTGGCGACGGGGAGCTACCATCTTAAGACTGCAGGCCTCCCTCCTGGTGCTGGAATCTGTCCAATTTAGCCACGGCTTCAGAGGTTTTCCGGGGTGGCGACATAATGCCTGGGTGCACCGGAGCGTCAGCTACAAGGTGAGGGGTGATAAGTCTCGATGTGTCGGGTACAGGATGAGAATGTCGGATAGCGGCGGGGAGAGCTCCGCTTACTCGTGTCCACTCACATACAGCTTCAGGCCACACCCCCAATGATAATCTTTTTGATTGCAATGTAACAACAAATTGTGTTTTTTTTTGTTGTTGCTTCTGCTGAATAAACATTTGTCCAGTCTGTAGATTTTCCGCAGTTTATTTATCAATATTGCCTGAATTCCTAAAAATCATACATCTCAATAAATGTATGTGAATCTAAAACTAATGTATCAGCAATCCTCCTGGTCCAATCATTGCTAACATTTAGTACAGTATTAAAAATGCCTGTTTTAGAGCCTCTTAAGTTTTCCTTTTCCCTTCTTAGTGATACGTCAGCTAAGAAGCTTAAAATTATTATAAATATTGTGGAATTATGCAAACTTAAGTGAGAGGTAAATTGTTAGTGTTAGAAAATAATGTGCCTTTCTAGAGTTGTATGGTGAAAATGTTGTATTGTTTCTGTTTTTAGATCTGTTTTTCCTAAATACCAGTGATAGCAGCAAGAGACGTTTCCCCTTGAGCGCATTAATGAAATGCTATTCTCTGTTCTTTGACCTCCAAGTGTTCATTTTATGATTATTTGTTTTCCCTTTGGAATTAGGCTTGGCTTTCCAGTGTTTATTTTATGTCACTATAGTGACCCCCTGGACATTCCTTTTAGAGTATACATTTTATTGAAAATCTTTGCTTTTTTTTCCATTTTTCTCCCTATTGCCTTTGACTAAGACTTGTAAGTCTTTTACAGGTCTTTGTATTTTTATATTAAAGACATTCATTATTTGAATGTTTCATTGTAATGGTGGTTATAGATGAACTATGTATCTTTCTGCAAGGCCATTTAATGTTTTACACTTGCCCTGTGGATTTTATTTGTGTAAACGTCATGCTTTACTGAAAAAAGAAAAAAAAAAAAAAACACTTCTAGAGGAAATGCATCTTTTTATTAAAAAGACACAATTGTCCATTTTACAATGTAACCTAATAATATATCATCATACCTAAGAGCCGGTTCACACTGGGCCGACTTGTCAGGTGACTTAGTCGCCTGACAAGTCGCACTCCATTCAGTGCAATGGAACCGTTCTAATCAGAGCGACTCAAGTCGCTCCGACTAAGAAAAAGGTTCCTGCACTATTTTGGGGTGACTTCGGAGCAGCTTGCATTGACTTCTATTAAAGAAGTAATTTTCAAGCCATGCTGAAGTCCCGCTGCAGGGGGCGGCTTCAGAGTCGGGTGGCTTTGAAGTCGCCCCAGTGTGAACCGCTGTTATAGATTTTCCAATCTTCTGTTCATAGGAGAGAAACACTGCCAATTTCAACCTATAACTTTTTCTGATACATGCAGCATCATCATACCTTTCCTTTCCAATTCCCTTTTCATTTTTTAGATAATAAAGATTTAGAAGGTTTAACAAATTACCTGTTTATTCATGGCCTTGTTTAGAGAATGCTTCCTAAATTTCCAATAAATCAACAGAGATTATGTATTGCTAATTCAACTAATAATTGGTTAGAAACAAAGACATGTCAGATTTAGCCCCTTTGTGACATGGCTTTTTGTTTAGCAACAAAACTGCAAAAGGCCAGCATCTTGTGTGGCATGGCTTTGTTGATAAACAAAGTTATGATACTGATATGACGTGTATCAGCAAAGCCATGTGATTATTAGGTCAGCGCTGAAATGATGATCGATGGCTTTTGTTAACAAACAAAGCCATACAATCACTAAGCTTATCCCATGATTATTAAACATGGTTTATATAGCGCCAAAAATGTGTGCAGCGCTTTACAACATGAGGGCAGACAGTACAGTTACAATACAATTCAGTCCAGGAGAAATCAGAGGGCTTTGTTTATCAACAAAAACATTTGGTATCGGTACTATAGCAATCACCTTCCTTTGTTTATAAACAAAGTCATATGATTGTCTTTTTATAACTTAACTGATGAATATATGTGTTTCTTTATAAATAGGTTTAGGATTATTGTTGGGGTTAGATCTATCATTATGGCTAGCGCTACCATTCAGTTTATGGTCAGCATTAGGGTTAGAGTAAATATTTTGAGGCAAATGAACAGGTCTATAATATTTCAAAGAAGCTTTTCCAGTCTTCAGGAGTCATTTAAAGCCCCTTACATCCTTAAAAATTGCTGGGAAATATATTTTTTCACCCTTCAATTGACAAAAAAGAATTTAATTTAAATGGTAAAGTCTCAGAAAAATGTCTTAATTTTTTATGAAATTTTACAAAGTCAAAACTCCTATTTTCACATCCATAATAACATCACCTCAGTGTTGTAGATACCCATTATACCCCACAAATGTAGATAAACAATAGATAGAACTTTTTAATGCATTGCTTCTTTTGAGTGAAAATGATAGACTCCAGTTTACACATTCTACTAAAACTACAAAAATATGTTCAAGCATCCGAAAAGAAAAAACGTGGAACATGCAGGGAAAAAACGCACACGCTTAGTGTCAATCATAGTACTAACAAGCAGCAAAACTATATAATGATTTAAACTTTTACTTAACCCAGGACCTGCATTCACTATAACTGGTCTCCCACAGTACACAGAACATGGAAATGCAATTACATAGTTACATAGTTAGCGAGGTTGAAAAAAGACATCAGTCCATCCAGTTCAACCTATGATGTGTTTGTGTGTGTTTGATGTTAACCATACATTGTATACCCCTTCATGTTGGGGTCTTTAAGGTGCCCGTCTAATCGTTTTTTGAAACTATCGATGCTCCTCGCTGATACCACTGCTTGTGGAAGAGAATTCCACATCCCCACTGCTCTAATAGTAAAGAACCCCCTATGTATTTTAAGGTCAAACCATTTTTCCTCTAGTTTTAGTGAGTGGCCACGTGTCTTATTGTATTCCCTTTCTCTGAAAAGTTTGTTCCTTATGCTAGGGTCAACAGTAAAGTATTAGTACATTGATATCATATCCCCTCTCAAGCATTTCTTCTCCACAGAGAATAAGTTCAATTCATGTAGTCTTTCCTTTCTTAGCTGAGATCCTCCATTCCCCTAATTATTTTTGTTACCCTTCTCTGGACTCTCCCCAGTTCTAGCACATCCTTTCTGAGGACCGGTGCCCAGAACTGGACGGCATACTCCAGATGTGGGTAGACTAGAGTCTTGTAAAGTGGGAGAATAATCTCTTTATTTCTGGAGTGAATCCCCTTTTTTATACATGCCAGGATTTTGTTTGCTTTGCTTGCAGCAGCTTGGCATTGCATGCCACTGCCAAGCCTGTTGTCCACTAGTACCCCCAGATCCTTTTCCATCTTAGATTCACCCAGAGGTTCCCCCCTAGTGAGTAGCTTGCTTTCGTGTTTCTGATGCCCAAATGCATTACTTTACATTTTTCAACATTAAACCTCATCTGCCATGTAGTTGCCCATCCCATTATTTTTTTCAGGTCTGCTCGTAAGGTTTCCACATCCTGCATAGAAGATATTGGCATGCTTAGTTTAGTATCATCCGCAAATACCAAGATTGTGCTAGATATCCCCTTCCTCTAGATCATTTATGAATAAATTAAACAGGATTGGTCCCAGGACAGATCCTTGGGGGACCCCACTTTCCACACCTGCCCAATCCGAGTACTCCCCATTTATCAGCACCCTCTGGACTCACCCCTGGAGCCAGTTCTCTATCCAGGTACTCACCCTATGGTCCATACCTACGTACCTTAGTTTGTACAGTAAGCGTTTGTAGGGAACTGTGTCAAATGCCTTTGCAAAGTCCAGAAACACCACATCCACAGGCCTTCCTTTATCTAAATGGCAGCTCACTTCTTCATAGAAGGTTAATAGATTGGTCTAGCAAGAATGATTTTTCATGAATCCATGCTGATTACTACTAATAATACCGTTTTCATTACTAAAGTCTTGTATATAGTCCCTAACATCCCCTCCAAAATCTTGCAGACTACTGATGTTAGGCCTATTACTCGGGATATATCTCGGCCCTTTTTTAAATATTGGTACCGCGTTGGCTTTTTTCCAATCAGCTGGCACCATTCCCGTCTGTAGACTATCCGTAAAGATCAAGAATAACGGTCTAGCTATCACCTGGCTGAGTTCTTTAAGAACCCTCGGGTGCAAGCCATCCGGTCCTGGTGATTTATTTATGTTTAGTTTCTCTAGTTTAGTTCTAAGTCTATCTTCTGTTAACCATGGGGGTACTTCCTGAGGTGTATTATTTAATTGAGCATTACAAGCCGGGTTAGTGTAGCCCCCCAATTCATTTGTGAAGACTGAAGAGAAGAAATTATTTAGCACTTTCGCCTTTTCTCTGTCCTCTGTGACCAGATTCCCTTCATCATCTTTTATGGGGCAAATGTTTTCTGGTCTTGCTTTCTTACTATTTATATACTTAAAGAATAGCTTGTTTTTTTTTTTTTGTTTGTTTTTTTACTCTCTTCCGCTATATGTCTCTCATGTTCTATTTTAGCTACCTTGATTTTGCCTTTACATTTCTTACTTGCAAAAGTTTTTTTTATTTTCAAAGTAAGAACAAAATACAAACAAGATCAGGTATCAGAATCAAGGCATAGAGACCAAAAATTACACATCCAGCACCCCCTTGTGGCACAGCAGGGTAATACAAATTCAAGTGCAGTACAGAAAAAGAACTGGATATGAAAAAAGAAAAAAAAAAAGGAACAAAAAATAAAGGAACAAACCCAGGGAGCCTGTGATCAAGGTCAGCGTCCAAAGATTCCCCTACATCAAACAAAACAGGACATCAATCATGAGTGGAGTAACATCATTGCCCGCTGCGAACTGGCTAAAGAGGCGTCCCGAGAGACAGCAATAACAGAGTATTTCGGGCACCCAGGTGCTGGGCAACAGAGATACCTGAGAAGGCGACAAAAATAAGAAACCAAAAGAGATACAGAAAGGGAAAGCAAGAGAAGGCCTTTACATTTCTTATTGCACTCTTTGTAATGTTGGAATGCTGCCAATGACCCCTCAGCCTTGTATTTTTTTAAGGCGTTTTCTTTAGTATTAATATGCCTTTTTATGTTGGAGTTTAGCCACCCAGGGTTTAATTTTGCTCTTTTAAATGTATTTCCCTTTGGAATGCTCTGGCCAAACCCTTTGTTTAGTATGTGCTTGAAGCACTCCCATTTTTCCTCCGTGTTCTTTTTTCCCATGGTTCTATCCCATTTGATATTGTCTAGCAAAGAGCGCAGTTTTAGGAAGTTTTGAATTCCAGTGTCCTTATATTACCCTTGTGTTTCCTATTACTATGATTAATACTGAAACTAATTGACCTATGGTTGGTCACTGTTTCCTAAGTTGCCCCTATTTCTTTATCCATGATCAGGTCCGTATTGTTGGTAATCAGTAGGTCTAGTACCGCATTGTTTCTTGTCGTTGCATTTACCATCTTACCCATGAAATTGTCCTGCAAAACATTTAGGAACTGCCGAGCCTTGGATGAATGCCCAGTCTATATCTGGATAATTAAAGTCCCCCATTATAATTACATTTTCCATCCTTGCTGCCATTCCAAGGAGGTGAAAGGAGGTTTTCCTCCCCCTCCTCCCTCTGGTTTGGGGGCCTAAAGCATACTCCCAATATCACTTTCCCCATAGTGCCTTCCCTTTGAAGTTCTACCCATAGGGATTCTACCTCCTCCTTAGCTCCACTATTAATATTGTCCCTAGTATTTACCTTTACACTGTTCTTAATATACAGACATACCCCTCTCCCTTTTTTACCTTTTATATCGCTGCAATAAAGGGAATACCCCTGAATGGTCGCCAGCCAATCATGAGAGCTGTCAAACCAAGTCTCTGAAATCCCCACAAAATCTAAGTTCTCCGCATACATCAGCAGCTCCAGCTCTCCCATCTTGTGGGCCAGGCTTCTAGCATTGGTATACAAATCTCGTAGTTTTGTCCGGTTGCATACTATATCCTCGTTTGATGTTGTTTTTAGACTGCTCTTACGATTTTTCCCCATACCCACCTTGGGTTTAGGAACTCTGAACACCCTAACGCTAATGTCCCCATTTTTGCCCGCTGAACCTTGCTCCTGCTGGCTAATTCTACATCTGTACCCTCCCCCAACCCCTAGTTTAAAAGCCCCTCTAACTTGTTGGCCATCTTCTCACCCAGTACAGTTGCACCCTCCACATTTAGGGGCAATCCGTCCCTACTAAAGAGCCGGTAGCCGACTGAGAAGTCAGCCCAGTTCTCCAGGAACCCAAAACCCTCCTTACTACACCAGCTCCTCAGCCACTTGTTTACTTCCCTAATCTCCTGCTGCCTCTCTGGTGTGGCTCGGGGTACAGGTACAGGTGCAAATACTACCTTGGAGGTCCTACTCCTCAATTTAGCTCCTAAGTCCCTGAAAAAGTTTTTTAGGACTCTCCATCTCCCTCTGATTTTGTCATTGGTACCCACGTCTACCTTGACAGCTGGGTCTTCCCCAGCCCCACCCAATAATCTGTCCACCAGATCCGTGATGGGCTGAACCCGAGCGCCCGGTAAACAACAGACAGTTTGGCTCTTACAGTCTTTTTGACAGATCGCCCTCTCTGTCCTTCTAATAATTGAGTCTCCTACCACCAGAACCTGTCTTTCTTTTCCCTTGCTCCCACCCTCACTGGAGGAGTTTTTCCCCTGGCAGCTAGGGGCATTGCTCTGCTTCAGCAATGCTGGTACCTGACTGGTTTCCCCAACATCACGCAACAGGGCATATTTATTGGGATGCTCCAGCCCAAGACTGGCCTCCTTGCTGTGTTCCCTTACTTACAGAAGAAATGATCTTCTGCTGTATGGAGCTGTTCTTTTAGTGTGAGGAAAGGGATATGCAGTGTAGTTAGGATACTATATACCACTATAGTTAGATTCAATAATCTAGTTTTTGTAGGGATACTTTTAAGTGTCAGGGTTCCGTCTAGTGAGCACGTTGCACTGCTGATATATCTACAGCAGGTATACGTGCTTGCTAGTCAGCTATTGTGCAAAATACATTGCAGCGATACACACATCTGCTGTATTTAGTGACAACTTTGGGTCACATAGCAGTGTGCGTTTTGCAGGTGAATTTCACCGCGCAGAGTTGCCAAAGCCTCAGTGACAAGTTAACGCCGGTGCAAAAGGCTTTGCTACTCTGCGTCACACACATCTGCTGTATTTAGCGACAACTTTGGGTCGCATAGCAGTGTGCATTTTGCAGGTGAATTTCACCGCGCAGAGTTGCCAAAGCCTCAGTGACAAGTTAACGCTTGTGCAAAAGGCTTTGCTACTCTGCGTCACACACATCTGCTGTATTTAGCGAAAACTTTGGGTCACATAGCAGTGTTCGTTTTGCAGGTGAATTTCACCACGCAGAGTTGCCAAAGCCTCAGTGACAAGTTAACGCCTGTGCAAAAGGCTTTGCTACTCTGCGTCACACACTTCTGCTGTATTTAGCGACAACTTTGGGTCGCATAGCAATGTGCGTTTTGCAGGTGAATTTCACCGCGCAGAGTTGCCAAATCCTGAGTGACAACTATACATAAATTAAAATTGATCACAAAAAAAATGATTATTTTTCTTAGAATTTCAGTAGCGCAGGGATGGTGTTACCCTCCTTTCATAAAGTGCAAATAAATAAAGTGCATAAATTGCATAAATAATTAAAAACATCCAACTAAGCAAGAACAGAGTCCTTCAAAAGTCTTTGTTTATTTAGTGCCAGAGCAATAGATAGTGCCTTTAATGCAGGGTCATTGGTGTCAGTTATAGGAACCACCGTACAATGTCACCACCACCAGCCCTGGCACTACATAAACAAAGACTTTTGAAGGACTCTGTTCTTGCTTAGTTGGATGTTTTGGATTATTTATGCAATTTATGCACTTTATTTATTTGCACTTTATGAAAGGAGGGTAACACCATCCCTGCGCTACTGAAATTCTAAGAAAAATAATCCGTTTTTTTTGTGATGAATTTTAATTTATGTATAGTTGTCACTGAGGCTTTATAAACTGTGCGATGTGAAAATAACCTGCAAGAGGCACACTGCTATGCGACCCAGCAGATGTGTGTGACCCAGAGTAGTAAAGCCTTTTGCAGTGGACTTAAAGCCTCAGTGATAAGTTAACGCCAGTTCTTGTTGTAAGCGTTAAGTCCACTGCAAAAGGCGTCACACACATCTGCTTTATTAGGAGCAAAAGAAAGGCGCGGTTAAGCAAAAAAGTCATTTTTGAAGGTTTGGCATGCTATAATTCTGGTTCTGGACATGCTACAGAGCTGAAACTTCACAGGTATGCTTTTTAGACCCCCCCCCCCCCAGACACTAAATCCAAAGAAATCTCATTATTTATTTTTTCAATATTTTTTTCAATAATTGGCTCTCTATCAAAGACAACAATTTTTAAGAACTTTTTTTGCCTGACTCATAGTCCCTGGGGCATGACCCAGAACCCTAGGCACTTTTTAGGAGCATTTATTAGGTTTTAGGGCTTCAAAATGGTGTTTTTTGATTCCCGAAGTTTGGGTCCCATTGATTTCAATGGGGTTCGGGAATCCGAACAAAACTTTTGGGAAATTCAGGTGTTCTGGTCGAACTGAACTTTTCAAAAGTTTGATCATCCCTAGTGATGATAAGCAGGCAAAGTAGGTTAAACGCTGGCACTATTGTTGAGAGATGCCCTGACAGCTATGGTTGTAGATGGTTATTGGCTGTGCTATGATAGCTATTGACTGAGGACAGGAATTTATGCAGTGCTTAGAGACAATAAAAAAAATGTAATGGATGGATGGAAACAGCAGACCACAGCAAAATGAGAGCACTGGATTAAGATAGCAGGAGACTGGGGTTGATTAACTAAAGCTGGAGAGTGCAAACTCTGGTGCAGGTCTGCAGAGAAACCAATGATCCAAAAAGTAATAATAGGTGGCTATACAAAACAAATGCAATCAATACAAGTGCGGCACCTAAAAAAAAAAATAAACATGTGATATCCGAAATAAATGTTAAATACAAAAGTAAGTGATGAGTAAAAGTCCAAATGATGATATAGTGAAAGCAATCCAGAAAAAAAGTATCCGTGTGTAGAAAACTTCTGAGAGATTAAGAGTGTTAATAGTGCTTAGACTCTATTACATTATGCACTCACCAGCACAACATCAAACAAAATGCACAAGGTGTTATAGAAAAGTCCAGTGCAAGTGATCCTCCACCCAATTATGCACTCATCAGAAATTAAACATACAAGAGCTTGAATTTAATCTCTTTAGGTACTCTTCCAAGCTTCCTCTTGTTAACAGCATGTAGTCCTTATCACAGGAACCAATGAACTGCATGTAAAAAGCTCACCACTATTGCACTGATAGAGGCTTCACCTACAGCTGGCCTCTTCTCCTCCACTAGGACAGGGCTTTCAGCTGAGGAAATTCAAGATGTTCTACAGGTGATTGAGGTTGTTTGAGGGGGTGGGGAGCTGAGCAGAGAGCAGCATGTGGAGTGGAGGAAGCCATGGAAGTCTTCTGTGTCAGTAATGATTTTCCTGTTTTGTCAGAGCAATCTTCACTTTTCTCAGCTGTCCTGGAGAAAGGGCCAGCTGGAGGTGAAGCTTCTATCAATGCAGCAGTGGTGAACTTTTTACATGCAGTTTATTGGTTCCTGTGATGAGGACTCAATGCTGTTAACAAGAGGAAGCTGGGAGGAATACCTACTAAAGTGAAAAAATTTAAGCTCTTATATTTTTTTGGTGTAGGTTCACTTGCACTGGATTTTTCTATAACACCTGGTGGAGTTCCTATGATGTTGTTTTGATTTTTGCTCTTTATATTTCTGGTAAGTGCATAGTATATTAGTCTAAGCACTGAAGGAAGTTTTCTACACATTATCAGTGGTGGCCGCACCATTAAGGGCACATGGGCACTACCCCCCTAATCTACATGCAGGGTGCCGGGCACATAGTTTTCAATGTTTTTTTTTTTTTTTTTTTTAAGCACTTAATTAGAGCCCGAGGCTCTAATTGGCTTAAAAAAAAGGGCTGGCTTGGGGCACATAGCACTGCGCCTGGAGCCCTCCGAGTTGTGTGACATTAGCAAATTAATATTCTGTAATGTCTTCCTGCTTCTCCTCCCAGCCAATCAGGAAGGGGATCCTGAGTCCAGATTGGCCAGGGAGTCTTAGGACTCCCAGACAATTGGGTCTCAAGGCCCAATTCCTGTTCGACTGGGAGGAGAAGCAAGGCCTGTTCGGCCGGGAGGACTAGCAAATGCCCCGACTCTTCTCCTGGCAAGCTGGAGCAAGGAGCAGCAGGTGAAGGGGCAGAGGGGCAGCAACAGCCTCGTTAAGATTCCAGGAGCCCTACTCTGGATCCAGCACCACCTCGTTACCGGCCTCCTAAGGTACGGTTACTGATCGCCGCCTTCCCGTCTGTTTCCCGTGCAGCGGGGGGTCCATCAGTGCAAAGGCAGGGGTCAGGTTTGTTTGCCACCACCCCCCCCCCCCTTAAAATATTGAGCACTAGCTGCCACTGTTTTTTTTCTTGTTTGAATATATCTTTATTGAAAGATTGTTGGATACATAAATCTGCAACTATGCAGTTTGGCATGTAGAAACAAATGTGACACAATGCAAAAAAGCAAGTAAGGAACAAAAACAGACAGAACAGAAATGGAGTAGCCTCGTAACAGTATGAATAACACAGTATCATCAGAACAATGAGTTGGTGTTTTCTGTGGGGTTCCATGTTGACAAGTCTTTCCAGGTGTTATTGAATGATGTAATTGAACCAGATCTAATAGCCAAGTGTTTCTCATGTGAATATATGTTTTGGACTATGGATATTATTTCTGAAATGTTGGGGGCTAGGTCCCCTCTCTAGCAATTGTTAGTCTCGCCGTTAGCAGTATACCCGTTACCACTTTCCTACATGAAATCGGCAACTTTTTAATTCCCAGGTTCAGGACAGCTAGGTCTGGTATTGGTTCTATCAGAATGCCAGTGACACTGGAGAGGAGCCTAAATATGCTACCCCAGAAGCTCCAAATATTTTTGCATGACCAAAGCATATGAAGGAGATTGCCCACTTGACCACATCCTCTCCAGCATGCAGGGGAGCTATTTGGAGAGAAATGTGCCACTCGATATGGGGTCAAGTACCATCTAGAGATTCGTTTCTGGTTAAGTTCCCAATAGTTACAACAATGCAAGACCGCAAAGGAGTAATGCAGAGCTCCGACCCACTGTTTAGGTTCATAGGACTTTTGGAGATCTTTTTCTCAGACAAGAATGTTGGGACTTTTGGTGAATTTGGTTTTGTTTTGCAGTAAGTTATAAAAAAGGGAGATTCTCTTGGAAGTCTGGGATGGGTTTGTAAGGAACTGCCATATTTTAAGGGGAACATGGATCGGGGATGGATTTTACTAGGTGTTTGATGTTGCTTAGTCTAAAGAGGAATGTGGAAAGTAATATATTAGGTTGTTGTGTTCATAAAGGTCATTCACAAATTTCAGGTTATACGTGGACCAATTTGTCGGGACTAGATGGGGTAATAGTATATTAACTGTATCAAGGGGAATTGGTATGTCAGTGTAAGGCTCGTCATGGAACTTATGATTGTACATTAGTCTCCAAGCTTGTAAGGTTGCGGCAATTGAGGTGGGGAGGGACCATGTCGGTTGTGTAACCCAGGTGTCAGCAATTAATAGAAGGTCTAGATTGGGGGTTGGGGAAATGCACTTTTCAAGTTCGACCCATAATTTGTTTGGTGAGGGAGAAAACCAGTATTTTAACTGTTCAAGGCATGTTGCTGTTAGGTAGTCTTTGACATCCACCATACCTATGCCTCCCATTAGTTTATATTTGATCATTTGTGCATGTGAGCACTTTGCTTTTTTCCCTTGCCAAAGGAATTTTTTGATGAGAGATGAGAAGGAGGTTAGATAAATGTTTTCAATCGGGAGAGTGCGAAACAGGTACAAAGTTTGGGGGAGGATAAGCATTTTAAATGCGGCCAATTTGCCGTTCCAGGACAATTCGAATTGGACATGTTGTGCAACTCTTTTGTCAGTTTTGTTAGCAGGGGTGTATAATTGCTGTCCGCTAGGTTAGTGACTGAAGGCATAAGGTTAATTCCTAGATATGGGATGGTTGTATCTGTCCAAGAATACAGAAGCGATTGGATAAGCACATTTTTATGTTTTGTGGCGATTTCTAGGTTTAGGATAAGGGATTCCGAAAAATTTACTTTGTAGTACGAAATGTTGCTAAATTGTTGGAGGATTTGGTGAGCTGTGGTGAGTGATTCTAGGGAGTTGGTAAGCATGAGGATTACATCATCGGCGAAAAGGCTTATGACATGTGCACTATCGCGGAATTGAAATCCCGTAATTTTTGGGTGAGAGCGAATAGTTTCTGCCAATGGTTCAATCATAAGATAAAAAAGTAAAGAAGCCAGAGGGCAACCCTGTAAACCTGGCCTGAGGGGGACGAATAAAGAGCAGTTATCGCTGACAGAATTGATCCACTGAATCCGAATTTGCCCAAGACGTGGGACATATAGCCCCAATGTACCCTGTCGAACGCCTTCTCTGCATCAATGGAGAGAAGCAGAGAAGGCATTCGCGATCGGTTTGCATAGTCAACAATGTTGATCATGCGCCTCGTAGTGTCAGGCGCCTGACGGCCTACAATAAAACCTGTTTGATCAGCTTTAATTAGATGTGGCAAAATATGCATTAGGCAGGATGTCAAGGTTTTGATGTCAATTTTTATATCGCAGTTGAGAAGGGATATTGATCTAAAGTTTGTTATTATTGGAGTAGTATTAAAGTTTCAGTCTACTAATTCATTTGTCATGTTAGGCCTGTAGGTATTCCCTTAATTATTTTCTCAGTTTTGTAAGGGTGTCAGTATTAGTTGGGTTAGGGCATGATTTGTTAATAGATTCAGCACGGTGTAAGTCATCCAAGAGGGCATTGTATTTGGCATTAAGGGTGCATTTCGTATGCGCACATAGTTTGAGGATCACCCCCACCCCATATAGGCCTTGTGGGCATTCCAAATTGTAAAAGGCTTAACATCCGAGGGGGGGGGACATTATTGGCAAAATATTCAGTTATTTGTTCAGACAATAGTTTAAAGTTTTTGGGGCCTTGAATAACAGAATTATTACATCTCCACAGCCTTAAGGGAAAGCTGGTGTCCCTCTCGTCAATCACAGTCACCACTGCCACGTGGTTACACCACGTGATGTCTGTCAGAGACGCAGAGGAGACACGCTGTAGCAACCACT
Source organism: Pelophylax lessonae (assembly GCF_965119305.1). Classification (NCBI taxonomy): domain Eukaryota; kingdom Metazoa; phylum Chordata; class Amphibia; order Anura; family Ranidae; genus Pelophylax; species Pelophylax lessonae. Next base: position 323,420,133 of record NC_138770.1, on the reverse strand, counting down.
TATCAACTATTTATATGTCAATTCTAGAATACGAATGATGACGCTGGGAGAAAAAGAAGTAGTCTCTATCACTGTTGTGTAGACATCTCCATGTATCGTATACGTCTTTGGTATGAAAAAGGTGTTGTAAATTTGGTACTTGGATTTTGGGCTTGGAGGACATGTCCAGTTCAGGATCTAAAGTGATATTAAAATCTCCACAAAGCAAGAGGTTGCCATGTCTGTCGTTGGACAGTTTCTTGAATATTTTATAGAGAAAACTTAACTATTTGGTATTCGGAGAATAAATAGTAGCAATGGTATAAGGCTTGGAATTAAGATCGCATTTCAGTATAATAAAGCAGCCTACTGGGTCAATATCCGAAGAAGGAAGGGTAAAGTCTATGGTGTTTAGTACACCTCTTTTTTAACATGAAAATGTTGACAAGAAAATGTGAAGGAAGTCTCTATGGTGGCAGTGTGGTACAGCTCCCTGTTTGAAGTGGGTCTCCTGGATTGCGATAATGTCAGCTTGGGTCTTTTACACTTCTTTCCATAGGGAAAAGCGCTTGGTGGGGTGATTAAGTCCCCGGATGTTCATTGATAAAATTTTAAGCAACATATTTGTATAGAAAGTGAAGATATGGGGTTGTACTCACTAATGACGGTATGAGCAGAGCGGCATCTGAAGGTGTGGTCCAGGGTGGTGGTAGAATGATCTGGTGTGGCATAGAGTTCTGGAACTTGGTCCAAGAGTGTTGACGCGAAGGTGAAGTCCATGGAAGAGAGGCTGCGAAGAAAGTCTGAGAGTCTAGAACAGGAAGGTAAACAAACATATGAGGAACAGCGTAAAAAAGGTTCAGAAGAACAAGGAGTAGACTAGCTACCACAACAAGGGGGTCAATTGTGTAGGAGGATGGAATTGGCTCCTATAGCTGGGGATTATATGTTGATCATATGAGTGAACCGTATCGTTAGGGCCTGGCATTATCCAGGGAGTTGTTTCTTACGTGAGCACCTGTTGGAAACCACCTGCCACTCTCCTTCCATGGGAGAGAAGCCAGATGCATTGCGCACCACTGGTTGGTGGTCCGGAACGATACCCACAAACGCAGCAGTTGAATGCCCTCAGCCAATGTCGTGACAAGGGTTACGTTGCCGTCTCTTGTGATAAGGAGTGTTGCTGGGTACTTCCACTTATTGCAAATGGAGTGGTTTCTGAGAGCTTTGGTGATTGTGTCCAATTTTTTACGACGTTTTAATGTGTGGGCAGACAGATCTGGAAGCACTTGGAGACCAGCGGCCTGCTCCGGGAGATGTTCTCCCTTGCAAAAAGTGTCCAAGATTTTTTCTTTGGCTTGAAAAAAATGGATACACAGTAGAACATTGGGGGGTACTTGGGTGGGAAAAAATAAGGGTTTTGGGACCCTGTGAATCCTATCAATATTCCCGGTGTATTTTTAGATTGTTACGCCTGGACCTATCCTCCAGATCAGCTAATTTATTTTTAATCCAATCAAATTATTGTATTAAATTGTATTCATTAATTTAATTAATTAAATTATTAATACAATTCTCCAAGTAGTATTACAAATGATTACCATAGAATGTCAAATAACTGACAAACAAAAGTCGTTAAATAAAGGCTGGCGTACAATCTTAAATTCCCTTTAATATTAAATTGCTTATGCATTTCTTTTCTAATTGAAACATTAATCATATATTTATTGTCTGTGTTCTATTCCAGCTCATGCATGTAGGCAACCAGAGACCCCTATGCATGTTGATGTGAGGGCAATAGACTTACCAACTTTGGGATATACCTTAATATACACTTGCCAGCCGGGATATTTTTTGGCAGGTGGGTCAGAGCACAGAACATGTAAAGGTGATATGAAGTGGACAGGCAAACCACCAATTTGCAAAAGTAAGTATTTTTACTTTACTAAAAAATTGTTTTATTTTAATATGTGTGATTGTTTTATTAATATTATACAGATGAGTATGTTGTACAAGTTTGCTATAAAAGCCCACGTACAATGTTTTTAGTAAAAGTACCTGCTTTTCCGGCAACCCTATCAACTGTTTAAAAGCTAAGTCCACCTTTTGCAAAAATATACTACATTCAGCAACATTGGTCTTATGATCAATGTGCATTTACTCATTTTGCATTAAAGCCTTCAGAGCATCGCAGCTATGATCAGTGCACAGGCTCATGCAATATTTTTCCTCAGCCTCAAGTCCACAGAGAAGCACAGACCTGGCTAGGAGTGGGGCTGAACTGCAGGGTGGGGGGGGGGGGCGTGATCTCCAACATGCTCTGCACAGCCTTACTGCCATAGTGGCCGATGGGACATGCAGTCTTTGTAAAATATCTCAGACCTAGATGACAAAACTGTGCAAGTAGAACCATGCACGTATGTACTAAAATTAAAAAAGAACATATCCCTGAATGGAGACATGCCCCACAAATTAGGTAAGGGGGTAGTTTGGGTTTGGGGATGGTGTATGTGACCATACTTTATTTTACTTTATGTGCAAGTTGAGCATCAATTTATTGTGAATTATCTGTTTTTAAATAATATACATATGATGGTGCTTTTTTTTACAGGCAGAGGTCTCAGGGAACATAACACAACTGTTACAAAGACTCCAGGTTTGTTTAAATAGATTTTAATATGTTTTTAATTTAACTAGTATAAACACTACAAGGTATTTGAATTTAAGGCTATGTTACCTGCTAGCTAAAACTAAACTGTCATCTGGCAATTAGAAATTTGACAAAACTACTGGACAATCAATTAAATCTTTTCTCAGTGGAGCATTTTGCAAAATAAATTATCAACATAAAAATGTACTGTATTTGTTGAATAACAACTGAATGTTTGTAATATAAATCTACCTTGTTACTGTTGTGTGAAACACAGGGCAAGTTCGGGCGTGTGATAAAGAAAGTATATAAAAGATCAAATCCAAATACCATTAAAAAATGAAAAATATTGTAACTATTTGTTTAGAAAAAACTAGGGTACATTAAATGAGTATTTTACAAAGGGGCATTTAGCCATGAGTACACCTACATATTCATATGTATTTATTACATACTACTAATTTTATTTTTTTATTATATTAATCTTTTACAAAATAGCATAAAAAATTATGTTTTTTTCAAATCCAGATTTTTCATGTTTTATTATCCTTTTACTTTATTTGAAGGTCACATATCTTTTATCTAAAATAACATGTTGTCAGTAGATAAGCACTCTTTAATAAAACAAAATTATTATATCTTACTAATGGAATTGTTAAAACATCGATCAGTATGCACAAACATTTAAAACATTCAGAAACATATTAACAAAAACCTTTGTTTTTAGTCCCTTCAGATGTTTTTTCAATAAATTCTGTCTGGAAAGGATTTTATGAGTACCTTGGAAAGCAACATTTAGCAACTTTAACTGTTGACTGGTTCAATAACACAAGCAGCAAAGTTAATGGAACATTTTTAGATATTAATAACAGTGAACTAAAGTTATCAGGTATGATTGAATACATGTCTATGTTAATAATATGCTCTTTGTTTCCCCCCCCCCCCCCACCTTTTAAATATCTATGTAATGAAGTATATTTAATGTGTTTCACTATATATTTATATAAATATATATTAATATATATATATATATATATATATATATATATATATATATATATATATATATATATTTTTTTTTTTAATTTATTTATTTATTTATTTTTTATTCACCTCTAGTAGCCATGAATCAATGTTATGAAATGTGTCTACATTGTATATATCCATGGTTCTTTACATAAGCAGAATTACAGTGGTTTTAAGTCAAATATTTTTTTTTACCTTTATGCATTGTATGCATTCAGGTAAAGAACACTCCACTACCTGTCCTAGTCCACTTGCCATTAAACACTTAAGGCTCGGATACACTATAAGAAAATCAGGCGAACGTTTTTGTCCAAAGAATTTTCATACGATTTTCCTATAGTATTTAGGGAACTTTCTGCAGACAATTCAGAATATTCGTACGAAAATTCTCGAAGGAACAAACTCCAAAACGTTTCTCGTACAGGAAAAACGAAAGATTTTTGTTTAATGTGTACCGTTTTCGTACAATTTTTTGTACAAGAAAAATCAGAAAAGAAAGACTGCACATGATCAGAAACCATAAACAACAAAAAAAAAAAGCCTTTGTCGTACGAGAACTTTCGTAAGAATTTCCATTCATCTGTTCCGATTTGCTGTGAAACAACGTGTAAAATCGGACAATTGTTCGCCCAATTTTCTTATAGTATGTACCCCACTTTACTGTTTCTGGCTCCTCTCACCGATCCAGTGTTATCCCAGCTGCAGTACCGCTCTCCTACTTCCTGGTCTCACAGCAGACACAGGCAGCAGTAGGACTATTGGCTCCTGCTTCTGTCAGTCAAATTCCTGTGAGGAGGTAGCGGTGGCCTGACTTACCTGTGCTGTGTGTCTATGGACACACACAGCCTAACTCAGGAGTACTCCTACATGGGTGCCCCTGTAGCACAAGGCTTGCTGGGAAGGAACTAGGAGGAAGGAGATAAGGACAGCCTCAACAGGCGACTACAGAAGAGGAAGTAGGAGACTGCTCTGTGCAATATTATTGCACAGAGCAGATAAATATAACCTCTTTTTTATTTTAAAGAAAAAATCCTTTAGTATCACTTTAGGTTTGATGTTGTTTTTAGTGTTCCAAATGTTCAAAAAAATAATCATTTTCATTCTTCTTTAGGAGTTTATAAGAAAGAAGAAGCCCATTTGCTTTTGAAGGCTTTCCAGATTAAGGGTTCATCAGAAAGTTTAATAAAAAAGTTTCAAAATGACAACTGGGCAATGGATGGTTATGTAAGTGTATAAGTCTCTTGAAAATATTTTTAAGGTGTTCCAGTTTTAACTACTTGCTGACCACCCGCTGGCTTTTTACTGCAGTAGGGCGGCTCGGCTGCGTCCAGTCACGTAGTACTACTTGACTGGAGTGTATGTGGTTTTGGCGGCGCACATTTAGACACAGTGGGAGGTGAGCCGCGGGAGGAGAGGCAGCGATTGCCGCCTTCCTCCCACGATTGTCTGGGAAATGGAGAGAAGTCTCGCCAGCTTATGTAAACAAAGCAGGCGGATCTTCTCTCAGACAGGCAGGGACAGATCAGCAGTTTCAGCTAAGCTGAAACTGTGATCTGTCTGTGCCTGTCACGGAACCCCCCCCCCCCCCAACACACACAGTGAGTAAGCACATAGGCATACATTAAACCCCTTTGATCACCCCCAGTATTAACCCCTTCCCTGCCAGTATCATTTATACAGTAACAATGCATATTATTTAGCACTGATTGCTGCATTAGTGTCACTGGTCCCGAAAAAGTGTAAAAAATGTCAGTTAAGGGTCCGATCTGTCTGCCACAATGTTGCAGTCCCGCTAAAAATCGCAGATCGCCGTCATTAAAAAATAAATAAAAATTCAAATGACATAAATCTTTCCCCTAGTTTGTAAACTCAATATCTTTTGTGCAAACCAATCAAAATACGCTTTTTGTGATTTTTTTTTACCAAAATATGTAGCAGAATACAAATTGGCCTAAACTGATAAAAAAAAAATGTTTACATTTTTTTTATTGGGAATGTTTTATAGCAGAACGTAAAAAATATGGCATTTTTTTTTTAAATTGATGCTCTTTTTTTCTTTATAGCGCAAAATCTAAAAACCGCAGAAGTGATCAAATACCACCAAAAGAAAGCTCTACTTGTGGGGAAAAGAAGACATCAATTTTATTCGGGTACAGCGTAGCATGACCGCGCAATTTTCCGTTGAAATAACGCAGTGCTGAATCGCAAAAAATTGCCTGGTCATTAAGGGGGCAAATCCTTCTGAGGCTAAAGTGGTTAAGAGTAAAATATATGAGGCAAACAAACCTAGATATATTCTGGATACACTTCAAAGTTGGGAACCCACTGTGACATAGAATATGTAGTGTACTAATGTTCCAATAAGTTAGATATTGACTTTTTTCAGAGCACAAGAGTTTTCATTAGGGTACACTATAATTGATTAAGGGAAGGAAAACTATGTGTTTTGGACGTACTGCAAACTTTGGAACCCACTGTGAGACAGGACATGCGGTATATTGTTGTGGCGGTATTTAGATACTGACCTTTTTCAGGGAACAAGATTGTCCATGGCACTTGGTAAAAACTGTTATCCTGCTGTGAAAGAACTTTGTCAATATATCAGATATTAAAATATCCTATCTGTACGCTCATTGGGCTTTTTGTACTAAAAGAGCAACACATGTTTACCTAACAAAGTGAAGGAAAACCCAGTAACTTTTAGAATTTCCTTGTGCATAATTAAGCATTAAAAGAGGACAATGTTTTACTTAGTGAGCATTTACTTTGCTAAGTAAATATATTTTTTGTAAGCAAATCAACAGCTTTGTGTCATAAACCAGTGCCTATACTGCAAATAAGTATTTATTGCCTTTAATCTTTTTTATTTCCAAATATTTCTTTCTATTGTATTCAGTTCTATTTATTTATCATCAGTAGGACATACCTATCCTTAGGGAGAGATATAAATGTTCAGAACTATCAAAGAGCTACTGGCACAGAACATGCTTACTCTACTTCTGGGAATACTTTTGGCATGGCAGTGATTTTATAGTGTTAAGCATAGCCTTCCAGCTGGTTCTAAATTATACTGCACATTTAAATGCCCATCTCTCTCTTACTGTAAAATATTGATTCACTGTCCTCATCTATATAGCATTGTTACTTTAGCATGGAAAATATTATACTGTGTTCATTCAAAAATCAAATATACCAAAATAAATATTTAATATAAAAAAGTCCCAATAAAGTGCTTGTTCCAAATCAAACAACTTGAAGTAAAAAAATGAAATTAAAAAGTTGAAGACTTTGTCTTGGAAAAGAAGTGACACCCAAAACAACAAATAGTGCTCTTCTTCTTCACGCAGATAGTAACACTCCATGCTCATCAGAGACATAGGACTTCTTTTGCAAAGTCGCTTGTGGTACATTTATCACCCAATATACAGCATATACTCGATCTACCAATAGAATCCTAAGCCTCCAGTTGACTAGATGAGATTCTTTCTTGTAAAGAGCTCCAGTGCCTTTAAGGAATCCTGCATGTGCCTCATTCACAGGGGAGAAATATAAAGGAGTCTCTCATAGTATAGAATATTCGGTTTTTATTAACCACTTGCCGATCCCCCACCGCAGATATACTGCGGCAGGCTGGCTCGGCTGCGCATCCCCATTAGGCAGCGGGGAAGTCGATCCACAGGCACCCGTGATCACTCCTCATGGAGAGGGAATGACGGTCTGCTGTTGTAAACACAACAAACCGTTGTTCTCTCTGGAATGAACACACAGTGCCTGTGATCCTCCTATTTAGGATCACAGGTCTCTGTGCTGATTCCACAAGTCCCTCCCCATACAGTTAGAAAACACTTCCCTAGGCTCAACCCTTTGATCGCCCCTGGGTTAATCCCTTCCAAGCCAGTGTAAATATTACAGTAACAGTGCATATTTTTAGCACTGATTACTGTAGTAATGTCACTGGTCCTCCCAACAGAATACAAATTGGTCTAAAATTATGAAAACATTTGATTTTTACATTTTTTTTTTGGGGGGGGGGGGGGGGGTGTTATATAGCAGAATGTGAAAAATATTGTTTTTATTTTCAGAATTGTCACTATTTTTTTGTTTATAGCGCAAAAAATAAAAATCGCAGAGGTGATTAAATACCACCAAAAGAAAGCTCTATTTGTATGAAAAAAAAGGACATCCATTTTATTTGGGTACAGCATTGCATGACCGCACAATTGTCTGTTAAAGTAATGCAGTGACGAATTGCAAAAATGGCCTGGTCATTAAGGGGGCAAAACCTGCAGTGGTTAAGAAGCAATTAAAATTATACTTACATCAATAAGAAGTATTATAGGCATGGGAAAAAAACTCATAAATGCTGGTTTGAGTTTCCACCGGCGTTCCATTCACTTGAAGTGACGGGTCTCGGAAAGTCCTTCCAACGCGTTTCATCGGCAAAGTCTGACATCATCAGTGGTCATTTTATTCGCTTCATAACATTAACCGAATATGCTATAAATCTGCCAGGTTAAAGAAGGGCAGAAATCATTATTAAAACAGACAAATAGATTCAAATGAAATGTTGATATTGGTGATTAATAAATAGTAATTATTTTCTATAATGAATATTAATATAAGTTAGCATTGAATAAGAAGCCAGTTTCTCTATCATCCATTGAAAGATGCAGCTTTCTTACTTCTTATCCATTGGGTTATGCTGCCCCCTGCAGGAAAAAAACATAATTCTCCACGCCCATCGGGCTGTCCCCACAGGCATAACCCACACCCACTGCTCCAGCAAACCAGTTTGTTTGTGCCTAGAGAAGGAGTAGGACCTAGGTTTCCTGTTGGGACTCTGGTCTCAGATTTTTTATTCTTTTCAGAATGTTTTGTTGTATTTCTCTTTACTTACTTTGCTAGTTAGTGTTCAGGGGGATCCTCCTGCTGATCTACAAGCAATGCCGCCTGGTGTTTCACACTGGATAATCTAGATCCTTAGGGTTTCCCCAACCTGGCCTACGAGCGTGAGCAGGTTACAGTCCCGCACTAGGCCTCACCACGACGGTGCCCCTTTCTGGATGGGAATGAGCCTGTGAGTGGATGTCTCACTGGAAAGTCGCAGCGTACCCCTCGGCTGGCAGCACCCCCACTCCGGGTGGGAGGTGGTTCTGCCCAGAGTGGAGCCCATCCGGTCCATGGTATGGTGAGTAAATGTAGCCCCCCTTGCCCCTTGGTGGTCTTAGGGGGATGTGGGCCCTCTCCTGGGGATAATAGGACCTGATCTTCCAAAAAGATCCCCATGGTCTGTCAGGTACCTGGCCTTATGCCCTCCCCCACCCCCCGGGGGCACTATAGCTGGGGCACCTGGCGTCCTGGGGGGTGGCAATAGTACCTTTTTTCCTGCTGGGTCTGGTTGTAGATCCTTGAGGCCTTCATATTGGGGGTCCCTGACCGCATGGCATGTTATGGGCGCCGCCATCTTTAGTGTAAAATGTGTATATGTAAAATATTTTTCCCATTGACTTGTATTGGGTAGCCATTTTCCCTGTGCTTCCTATTGATATGCATTGGTAGCCATTTTTTGTGTATCCCTGTGGAGCTACACAGGCAGCGTGACCTTTCACATACCAGGCTAATGTCATATCCTGTGGCTCCCTCCTATTGCTGCACAGTCCAATTCAGGAGGTTTCCTCTGGAGGTGATAAAGTACTGGGGTCTTTGTGGGCATATCCCTGCACACACTGCTGTCGATATATATTTAAGGGGGACTCCGCAACCCGGGGTGATCTGCGGTGGGAACCGCAATCAGCATTTTTAAAGTGACAGTACTCCTTTTTTCTGTTGCATTGAATATGGAGTCCCAGGTAGTAAATTCACCCTCAGACCCACTTAGTGCGATGCCCGGACTGTCCGGATCACAGTCGCTGGCTGTGATTTCAGCAGCACTGGAAAGCCTGGCGACCAAGGTCAATTTTGTAATGAATAAAAAGGTTACTAGCCGCAAACAGCTGCTACCTTCTTCATCATTGGTGGGGTCCTCTGATTCAGAGGCTGATATGGTTACCACGGACACCCCCCTATCTGAGGGGTCACTGTCCTCGCAATCGGATGGTGAAGAGGACCTGTCCTCTTCAGCTGCAGCGTGGGAACACGCTTTGGTGGAAGCCCTGATTGTTTCAGTAAGGGAAAGTTTAAAAATGGCAGATGAATTCACGCCGACAGGGACACGGGTGTTCTTTGGCTCCCGCATGACCCAAAAATCGGGTAAGGTTTTCCCTTGTCCCAAGACCTTTATTAATAATGTTAATGACCAATGGCGGTGCATCAAGCATGTGCTAGTAGTGCCTAAGCACTTTAAACGCAATTATCCCTTTGCTGAGACGGTCTCTAACCATTGGACGGTACCGCCTAAGGTGGATCATCCCATTTCCAGGTTGAACAAATCTACTATAGTGCCTGTGGAAGATTCCCCCGTTTTTACAGATCCGGTGGAAAGGCGGGTGGAATCCCTTTCCTGCCATCTTCATTTGTTGGCAGGTACTATTCTAAAACTGTTTTTTGTGTCTATCTTAGTATCACAGACGGGTATGGAATGGATTAAGGTTCTGAAGGGGAACTCGGATCCTGACATAGTTCCCCCCGGAGCTGATGGAACTTATGGACCAGATGACTCAGGCCCTGGTGTTCCTGTGTGATGCATCCTTGGATGCGGCTTCCCTGGTGGCCAGAGTTTCAGCTGTGGGGATTGCCCTAAGATGCATGGTTGGCTGAAGAGTTGGTTGGCTGACCAGGCTTCCAAAAAAGCCCTGACAGATCTTAATTTTTGGGTGAGCGATTGTTTGGCGACTCACTGGATGAGTTGATCAAGGTTCTGACTGGTGGGAAGAGTACTGTTCTTCCTCAATCCTCCACAGGTAAAACAGCCCGTACTAAGTGGGGGCCTTCCTTTGCCACTCATAGGAAGTTTTTTCGTGCCTCCGGGTCACAAGAAAAAGGTAAGCCGTTCAGAGCTCCTGGAGGGACTAAGAATCACTGGGGAAACCCAAGACCAGTCAAGCCTGGTTCTGCGGACAAGTCCTCTGCAGCAAGAAGGGGCGCACTCACCTGCTTTTGGGGTGGGAGGACGTCTGCGCTTCTTTCAGGAAACCTGGACTTCCTTTATTCAAGACAAATGGGTTCAGAAACTGATTCATTCTGGGTACAAAATCAAATTTCGGTCCCGGCCGGTGGACAGGTTTTTTTCAGTCAAATCTTCGCCTGTCTCCGAATCATTTGAAAGATCTCCGGGAGGCTGAGCAGGATCTCCTGGCTCAAAGAGTGATTGTGCCGGTTCCTCAGCAGGAACGCTTTCACGGCTTCTATTCGAACCTGTTCACAGTGCCCAGAAAGGAGGGCAAGGTGCATCTAATTCTGAATCTCAAGGCTCTGAACCGATTTATGTGGGTGCAGAAGTTTTGAATGGAGTCCATTCGCTCTGTGGTAGCATCCTTGAATCAGGGGGCTTTTCTGGCCTCCATCAATATCAAAGATGCGTATTTGCACATACCCATCAGCGATTCCTCTGCTTTGTGGTGGCAGAGGAGCACTTTCAATTTGTGGTGTTACCCTTTGGTCTCGCCTCCACTCCCAGAGTTTTTACCAAGGTCCTGGCCCCGGTGCTGGCCTTGTTGCATCAGAGAGGAATTGCGATTTTGGGATATATGGACAATCTCCTGTTGCGAGCAGACTCTCATTCAGATCTGTTGGGCAACATCTCAATTACAGTTTAGACCCTTTAGGAATTCGGATGGACGATCAATTTCAAAACATCTGCTCTGACGCCATCCATACGGGTCACGTATCTGGGGCTGACTCTTGACTCTGCCCTGGCGAAGGTCTTTCTCCCATTGGAAAAGCTTCAGAAGCTGCAAAGGGTGATCATGTTGCTGATTGAAAGCGATCAGTCTTCCTTGCGGACTTGCATGAGGGCCCTGGGTCTGATGGTATCGACCTTCGGGGTGGTTCCGTTTGCTCAGTCTCACTTGAGGCCTCTGCAGAAAGAGATTCTTGCAAAATGGAACAGGGACACTCGGTCATTGGACCAGAAGATTTGTTTGAGCCATCTCACGAAGTCGGATCTATCCTGGTTGATCCAGTCACCAGCTTTGTGTCAGCGCAAGTCGTTCCTGCCGCTGTTCTGGAAGGTGGTCACCACAGACGCCATCCTGTCAGGCTGGGGTGGAGTGCTTGGGAAGCTCTGTGCACAGGGGACTTGGTCGACAGAAGAGTCTTCCTTGCAGATCAATATTCTGGAGCTCAGAGCGATCAAGCTATCAAGCTTTGACTGTTCCACTAGACAAGTCGGCTATGCGTGTCCCTGGTTCGGATACAATTGGACAATGCCATGGCCGTAGCTTACATCAATCATCAAGCGGGCACCAAGAGTGTTCTGGTGGACACAAAGGTGGCTGAGATTCTGGTTTGGGCGGAAGACAATGTTCCGGCCCTTTCCGCAGTCCACATTCCGGGTTTGGAGAATTGGCAAGCGGATTACCAGAGTTGTCAGGTGCTGGATCAAGGGGAATGGTCCCTTCATCCGGAGGTGTTTCACCTCCTGTGTGTCTGGTGGGGGACCCCGAAGGGGGATCTGTTTATGTCTTGCCTCAATGGAAAAGTTCAATGGTTGGGGCAAGGTCACGGGATCCTCTGGCCGACGCCACAGATGCTTTGGTGGCTCCTTGGAGCCAGTATCGGCTGATTTATGCCTTCCCTCCGCTTGTACTTCTGCCAAGGTTTCTTCGTCGGGTGGTGGTGGAAGGCATTCCCGTCACTCTGGTGGCACCAGACTGGCCTAGGCAGTCTTGGTACACCGAGCTGGTAAAAATGGTCATACATCCTCCATGGAGACTTATTCTGCAGGAAGCTCTGCTGTCTCAGGGACCGATCTTCCATCCTGTTTTACGGTCGCTGGCTTTAATGGCTTGGCTGTTGAAAGCAAGATGTTGAGGGATAGAGGCCTTTCTGACTGGGTGATTCCTACACTTTTGAAGACCAGGAAATCGACATCCAGGAATATATATCATCGTACGTGGAAATCGTACATTTCATGCTGTGAAATGCTGCAGCTGCACCCTTGCTTGTTTTCTATAGCTAGGGTTTTTGCCTTTTTGCAAAATGGGGTTGAGCAGCGGTTGGCTTTGGGCCCTATCAAGGGCCAAGTGTCGGCCATGGCTATTTATTTCCCACGTCTGTTGGCAACTAATAACTTGATTCTCACTTTTCTAAAGGGGTGCGTCATCTGGCTCCTCCGAGGAGATTCCGTTGCCTCCGTGGGATCTCAATCTTGTTTTGTCTGTTCTTCAAAAGCCTCCTTTTGAGAATATTATGGAGATTTTTCTGCTTTCGTTGTCACAGACGGTTGCCTTCCTGGTGGCTATTACTTCTGCTTGCAGAGTGTCTGAGTTGGTGCTGTCCTGTCGTTCACCTTATTTGGTGGTCCAGAGAGATAAAGTGGCACTTCGACCCAATCCGTCTTTCCTCCCTAAGGTGGTGTCAGATTTTCATCTCAATGAAGACATTGTGTTGCCTTCCTTATGTCTTAAGCTCAAGCATCCCAAGGAATTTGCTTTGCACTCTCTGAATGTGGTTCAGGCGATAAGTGTTTATCTGACGGTAGCTGAGTCTTTTAGAGAATCGGACTCTCTATTTGTTCTTACCGAAGGACCTCGAAAAGGTTTGGCTGCGTCTGCTGTGACCATATCCAGATGGATCAGGCAGACGGTTGTTCAGGCTTATTTACTAAAGGGTCAGTTCCTCCTTTCCCTGTGAAGGCTCCTTCTACTAGAGCACCGAGTGCCTCTTGGGGCTTTCGCCATCAGACTTCAGTAGTGCAAGTTTGTAAGCCAGCAACTTGGTCGTCGGTGCATACTTTTACAAAATTCTACAAGGTGGATTTGTTGGCATCTTCAAATGCTTCTTTTGGCTGCAAGGTTTTGCAGGCTGCTGTTTTATATGAGAATAGTTTATTTCTCTTTAGGGATTTTTTCACCTGGGTGAGCTCCTGTTGTTCTTGGTTGAGCTTCATGTTCCCAGTTGGCTGAGTTTAGCCTTTAGAGTTACATTACTCTCTGGTTGCGTTTTTCCCACCCCTCATGCCTACACTGCTTTGGGACGTCCCAGTGGATAAGAAGTAAGAAGGCTGCGTCTGTCAATGGATGATAGAGAAAACTGGATTTTTGTAAGAAATTACCATAAAATTTGTTTCTCTGAAGTCCATTGACAGACGCAGCACTCGCCCCTCTAATATGGGGATGGTTTTATGTATCTTCTTAACTGCTTACAACAAAACTGGTTTGCTGGAGCAGAGGGTGTGGGTTATGCCAGTGGGGACAGCCCAGTGGGCTTGGAGAATTCATTTTCATGCCTAAAACTACTCCTGAAGGGGGCAGCATAACCCAATGGATAAGAAAGCTGCGTCTGTCAATGGACTTCAGAGAAACATATTTTATGGTAAGTTCTTTTAGTTTTTTGTTGCTTCTGCTCATAGTAGTACATTTTAACTAGTGAGATGTCTCTTTAACAAAGCAGGCATTGCATATACATTGAGTGACATATTTAAAGGTAGCCTACAGTGCAGAATTGGCAATTCTTTCACATTTTGATAATCATTCAGTCCAATTTTTAGGTAGTTGTCCACAACTTAATAGGTACATGAATGAATGTTTCTTTAATACTGGCAGAGTGTACACAACTTATACAATGTTATTTTGATTGACTTCATCTATCAATGAGAGATCTAGTTCTTGATTGTATTTATTTAGTGGGCGGCACAGTGGTCTAGTGGTTAGCACTTTCACCTAGCAGCAAGAGGGTCGGTGGTTTGAATCCCAACCACGACACTACCTGCCTGGAGTTTGCATATTCTCCCTGTGCCTGCGTGGGTTTGCATATTCTCCCTGTGCCTGCGTGGGTACTCCAGTTTCCTCCCACACTCCAAAGACATGCTGGTAGGTTAATTGGATCCTGTATAACAAAAAAATGGCCCTACTATGCATATATGAATGTGAGTTAGAGACCTTAGATTGTACGCTCCATGAGGGCAGGGACTGATGTGAATGTGCAATGTATATGTAAAAGGCTGTGTAAATTGACAGCGCTATATAAGTACCTGAAATAAATAAAAAAATACATCTTCTGAGATTGTTTAGACCGGCTGTGATTGTAGGTACCAGCCTTGGGACCTGTTTCAAACAGTTCCCATTCTACTATGTGATCCAATCTTTACGTGTCAATCATATATTTTAGGTGTTGCATGTATAACTGATGTAACTGCATAACTGTAATGTTGTTCAGAGTGTGTGTTGTCTGTATTGCCATAGGTATTTTTAGATAACCAAAGTAATATAATGCAGGTAATAGAAATAATATTAATTGAATAACCTATTGTTTTTCATTATCTCAAAAAATAAAGGTATCTTCTGGAAAAGAAAAGAACATTTTTAACTATCAAGGTGATATACAATCCAAGGATTTTGGGAAGTTTATATTTCAAAGACAAGGTAGGTTCTTAACAAACTTTCTTGAAGTCTGAATAATAATGATACCAGTAGATTGTCCAAGCATATTTATTAATTTGAAGCTGAACTCCAGGCAAAAAAAAAAAACAATATTGCAATTAAATATTCTTTAAAAATTATGTTGTGCTGCATGCATATATACAGTATCTCACAAAAGTGAGTATACCCCTCTAATTGTTGCAATTGTTTTAATATATATTTTCATTTGAAAACACTGATGAAATTATACTTAGCTACAATGTAAATTAGTATGTGCATAGCTTGTATAACAGTGTAAATTTTCTGTCCCCTCCAAATAACTCAACACACAGCCAATAATGTCTAAACAGCTGGCAACAAAAGTGAGTACACCCCTAAGTGAACATGCCCAAATTGGGCCCAATTAGCCATTTTCCCTCCCCAATGGCATGTGACTCATTAGTGTTACAAGGTCTCAGGTGTGAATGGGGAGCAGGTGTGTTAAATGTGGTGCTATCGCTCTTACTCTCTCATACTGGTCACTGGAAGTTCAACATGGCACCTCATGGCAAAGAGGATCTGAAAAAAAAAAGTGTTGCTTTACATATAAAGGCCTAGGCTATAAGAAGATTGACAAGTCTCTGAAACTGAGCTGCAGCTTGTCGGCCAAGACCATACAGTGGTTTAACAGGACAGGTCCCACTTAGAGCAGGCCTTGCCAAGGTCGACCAAAGAGGTTGAGTGCATGTGCTCAGCGTCATATCCAGAAGTTGTCATTGGGAAATAGATGTATAAGTGCTGCCAGCATTGCTGCAGTGGTTGAAGGGGTAGGGGGGTCAGCCTGTCAGTGCCCAGACCATATGCTGCATACTGCATCACATTGGTCTGCATGACTGTCCTCCCAGAAGGAAGCCTCTTCTAAAGATGAAGCCCGCAAACAGTTTGCTGAAGACAAGCAGACTAAGGACATGGATTAATGGAACCATGTCCTGTGGTCTGATGAGACCAAGATTAACTTATTTGGTTCAGAGGGTGTCAAGCGTGTATGATGGCAACCGGGTGAGGAGTACAAAGACAAATGTGTCTTGCCTACAGTCAAGCATGGTGGTGGGAGTGTCATTGTCTGGGGCTGCGTGAGTGCTGCCGACCCTGGGGAGCTAGAGTTCATTGAGGGAACCATGAATGCCAACATGAACTGTGACATACTAAAGCACAGCATGATCCCCTCCCTTCTGAGACTGGGCTGCAGGGCAGTTTTCCAGCATATTAATGACCCCAAACACACCTCCAAGATGACCACTGCTTTGCTAAAGAAGTTGAGGGTAAAGGTGATGGACTGGCCAAGCATGTGTCCAGACCTAAACCCTTATGAGCATCTGTGGGGCATCCTCAAACGGAAGGTGGAGGAGCTCAAGGTCTCTAACATCCACCACCTCCGTGATGTCGTCATGGAGGAGTGTAGGAGAACTCCAGTGGCAACCTGTGAAGCGCTGGTAAACTCAATGCCATGTTGTCGCATGAAAAGATATATTAAAATATTTACAAAAATGTGAGGGGTGTACTCACTTTTGTGAGATACTGTACAGTTTAGACAAGAAACATGCTGACAGAAGGGGAGAGGAGAGTCTATTCTTGATCAGTGTGATGTTGATTTTTTCATTGTCAATCTACATGCTGGATCACGGAAGTGATCAAGGAATATTATTTAACTCCAGCACATAGACGGGTCATCCACCTCTCCTGTCTGACAAGGCTGTAGATTTGGAACTGGCTGGAAAAAACACAAATCATTTTGCAGGTACTACAGCTTACTATACTGTATATGTAATTCTACCATACATAAATGATTATCTGTCATTCAGCATTACATTTTATGCTTAAAACAGGAGGGGCTCACCCTATTGTCCTAATCTGTGTGTATTTGTTTTTTGTCTTATGTTAGTAGTGATCAAGCAATATCAAATACATGGAAGAAATGTCATAGACATTACAGATTTACACAATATTGCTAATTGCCAGTAGTGAATCTTGTCTTTGTTCTTGTCAAGTAAAATTACCACTTTTGTACAGACAGGATCAGATCCACTTCCACCCATAGTATTTGCATTTTTATATCATAAAATCTGTGGAACCAGTTTCACTGCTGTTTCCTAGATTGTTGGGATTATTGTAGTACGATTTAGAACAGTCTTCTTCCTAGCCACTTGTGCTGTAGGTAATGTAATGATAAAAAGATTCTAACGATGAGTAGCACTTTTTTAATTACACATTCATTGCATGTGTCTATGTGTTTTTATAGAGGAAAAGACTTAAAATGTAAATATACTTTCAACACCTGTGATTGTGATGTAAACAACAGTTGTACCTATTCAACAGTTTGTACCTATTCAATGTACATACAAAAAAAATCATTGACTTACTGAAAAATGCAAGTGTGTTACTGGAAAGGTCACTAAAAGGTTCACTGCAGAATTTTAAAGGAAATCTCTGGATTGCTGCTAAATGTGTCCTGTCATCTTCACCAGTATTATGAGAAATAGGCTAAAAATAACTTCTTCATTCATGCTAACAAAGTCACCAGTGCCTTAAAGAAAGGGAAAGAATAATGGAATGGGGTATATTGCATTCTTTGTTTAATTAGCTGTACACTATGACTAACACTTTAACTCTGGTGAGAAATCAAAACGCCTTTAATTATACATATAGTATATAGTAGTTATATTTTAAAGTTGAATAACATACGAAAGAAAATCACATTACCCAGATTTTTTTTTATCCATTTATTATGAGATATTGCTACTCTTTTTTAATGTTGACTAGTTATGTTATATATATATATACAGAATATACTGTGTGTATATATATATATATATATATATATATATATATATATATATATATATATATATATATATATATATATATATATACACAGTGTATACTGTATATATAATTAGGCAAACCGGAGAAAAGGGCAGCAAACAGGTGCTGTATAGCAAGTTTGGTTGACCATGGGTTTAGGTCTGGAGACATGCTTGGCCAGTCCATTAACCTTTACCCTCGGCTTCTTTAGCAAGGCAGTTGTCATCTTGGAGGTGTGTTTGGGGTCGTTAATATGCTGGAAAACTGCCCTGCAGCCCAGTCTCAGAAGGGAGGGGATCATGCTGTGCTTTAGTATGTCACAGTTCATGTTGGCATTCATGGTTCCCTCAATGAACTGTAGCTCCCCAGTGCTGGCAGCACTCATGCAGCCCCAGACCTTGACACTCCCACCACCATGCTTGACTGTAGGCAAGACACACTTGTCTTTGTGCTCCTTACCTGTTTGCCACAACACAGGCTTGACACCATCTGAACCAAATAAGTTTATGTTGGTCTTATCAGATCACAGGAAATGGTTCCAGTAATCCATGTCCTTAGTCTGCTTGTCTTTAGCAAACTGTTTGAGGCTTTAGAAAAGGCGAGGTCTATTCTGAGTGGAACCTGTCCTGTTAAACCGCTGTATGGTCTTGGCCACCGTGCTGCAGCTCAGTTTCAGGATCTTGGCAATCTTCCTATAGTCTAAGCCATCTTTATGTAGGGCAACAATTCTTTTTTTCAGATCCTTAGAGAGTTCTTTGCCATGAGATGCCATCTTGAACTTCCAGTGACCAGTATGAGAGAGTGAGAGCGATAACACCAAATTTAACACACCTGTTCCCCATTCACACCTGAGACCTTGTAACACTAACGAGTCACATGACACTGGGGAGGGAAAATGGCTAATTGGGCCCTTTTTGGACATTTTTACTTAGGGGTGTACTCACTTTTGTTGCCAGTGGTTTAGACATTAATGGCTGTGTGTTGAGTTATTTTGAGGGGACAGGAATTTTGCACTGTTATACAAGCTGTACACTCACTACTTTACATTGTAGCAAAGTGTCATTTCTTCAGTGTTGTCACATGAAAAGGTATAATAAAATATTTACAAAAATATGAGGGGTGTACTCACTTTTGTGAGATACTGTACATCACTATTCCACAAAAAGATGGTGGGGAATACTATCCTTGAGGCAAGAAGTTGTCATCCTAAAAGGGCCAAATCCCTTAAAGATAAATTTTTATTAAGTAATATGATCGCAATAGGAATACTATATGACTTGTTGAAAATACAAGGGTACTTATAAATATCAAAAATGTTCATTTTGTAAGCATATTCAATCAAGTACATCAGTAACTACTCTCCTGGTAACCACAATATATGTCAATCTTTTTTCCAATTGCAAGATCCAGGGGGAAGCATATCATCTTACTTTTACTTGCAGCAAATTTAATGTGGGTAAGATGCTACAGGATAGGAAATCTCACCATGCATATGATTATATATATAAGTACAGTAAAATTGCAGGCAAGGGCACTGGGGGGCAAACTAAGGTCAATTACAATAGGATTACAATATATCAGTCTGTTTGTGTGTTTTACTTTTTGAGTTTGCCGCCGGTTCCACCCCCCTGCGACACAACACTCGCAGGCAATGGAAGCCGAGGCACACAGCATCAGGTGGAAGATCCGGCTGCCGTACACTGCTGGAATAGATCGTGGGATCCTGGGGACAAGGTAAGTAACCTCTTCCAGGATACAGCAATTTCTCCCTGGCGATAATGGCACTGAAATTCCACCCCGAGCCACACTCGGGAATACCGCCAGGGAGGTTAACTTACCTTAAAGTGATTGTAAAGTCTCATTTTTTTTTTAAATAACAAACATGTTATACTTACTTGTTCTGTGGATTTGCACAGAGCAGCTCTAGATCCTCCTTTTCCCGGGTCCATCTTCGCTGTTCCTGCCCCCCCCCCTCCTCCTGTCGAGTGCCCGCACAGCAAGCAGCTTGCTATGGGTGCACCTGAGCCGAGCTGAAGCTCTGTGTGTCCATTCAGACACAGAGCTGCGGTTCAGCCCCGCCCACTCTATCTCCTAAATTAGCTAACTAACTTTGATTGACAGCAGTGGAAGCCAATGGCGCCACTGCTGTGTCTAAGCCAATTAGGAGGGCAAGTCACAGACGGCTAAGGGGCTCCTGGACAAGGGGCTATCTGCTGGATAGAGATGGGGCTCAGGTAAGTATCAGGGGGGCTGAGGAGGGCTGAGGGGGGCCGCTACACACAGAATGCTTTTTATCCTAATGCATAGAATGCATAAGGCTAAAAAACATGCAGAATTTACAACCCCTTTAACCGTGGTTGCCTCTGGAAGTATGACAAGGTTTAGCTTTTCTGAATGTCTCAGTAGGTGGCTTTGCTGTTAGTGATGAGTCCCCTCCCTTGCCTGGCTATTCCCAGCCCCCCTCCACCATTTTACCATTCAGGCCACTAATCTCCAAACCCCCTTTGTATTACATCCACCACCACCCTTCTACCACTACCTGGGTCTCAAAATATTTCTGTTATGGTGACTATTTTATATTCGGGAATGTATGCCTATTTCTGAGTTTGTATCATTTGATTTTATGTACATCACTGCTGTGTGTGTGTGTGTGTGCATCTTTGTGATACTACTGCCTCATTCTAAACCATAAAATCAATCAAAAGGCAGCGCTAACAGGTATATATAAATAAATAAATAAATCTGTGTATACTGTGATCGAAATATTGAGATACATACAAAATAAAGTGCATAATGTGATCAATAAATACAAAATTTATACATATTAAAGTGCATAAATGAAGTGCAATCATGTGTCCATTGTGCAACCATATGCAATAGTGCAAAAATGTTAAATTAAGGTGCAGTCCAAAAAATGGTTCCCTTCAGAGGAACTAAAGTGCTGAAAAAGTGCTCAGGTAATCCACATAGGTGCCCAGGTGCTCTCAGGAAGAACCCCCCCACCCCATGCTTGACCAATAACCACTCACAAAGGCCAGCATTATTCTAATGCACAGCCTCAGGGGCTATGTATGGAGTAAGAAGGGTATGAATAAGTAAATCAGCAGATGTATTTGGTGATGAACGTTCAAAATAGAAAATAAGTGCAGCTGGGCCCTCCTGAATGAGGAAGGGGGCTGTGAGGTAACATTTTAATTTTTGGATGTAAAACTGGAATTATCCTTTAAACATGTAACATACATAAAGGTATTATACAAAACGTAACTGATACAAAGAGAGAGGTAAAATAAGACATAAATAAAGTTACAAAGAAAAAAATGATTCACCAATATGTATTTGCAATAATAATTAATGATTGTTTTGTATTTTTTTTTTGCTGTTTCAGTTTCTCAAAACATCAATGACTCCTCTAATAACTATTATGGCACAAACAGCAGTTCTGTAGCAGCTGCAATCCTGGTACCTTTTTTTGCCCTCATACTATCGGGATTTGCCTTCTACCTTTATAAACACAGGTAAAGAAAACATTTATATTTATCTTTAAATATTATTATATTTGTTTAAATACAATTTTCACTATATCAAAGTTGTTACAACTGAATACAATTAACACTTTCTGGCATTTAATTATAAAGGCCCAATTGGGCTGGGTTTGTTAAACGAAGCAATTTCAGTGGTTCTATTTACAGTGCAGTTAACATAATTGGTTCACTGCTCTTGTAAGCATAGCAGTATGGCTGGTAACGTATTGGCAGATTTTTCTAAAGTAGTATTATAAATTGAAGAGCAATATTTTGTGTCAGTAAGGGCCAAAATTATAAACTATAAGCAACGAGTCAATAAAAGAGTGATGGAGAAACACACTATTGTACTTGTTTAATAATGTAAGTTGTGAAGTTGATTTGCTAAAGGCAAATAAACCTTTTACTGTGCAAGGGATTTTTCACTTGTGAATGAAGTGACGCTCCAGTTTGAGTATTCTTTTCAAATCAAATTTTTTAGCATATTCACTAAGCTAACTCACAACAGTATATTTGCCTTTAGTAAATCAACTCCTATGTGTTAACTCCACCGCGGTTATTCAATACAGATGTTGCTGTTTGATTTGCCTGATCTTTATTTGATTCACAGCTAACATGATACCACTTTTCACTTGTAAAGTAAAGTAACTTGGGGGCGTGGCTGAAATGTGAACGATTCACATTCCCTTCCTTCCGACGGTTCATGTCCTGTGCCTGCGGATGTCTCCATCTAAGCAGCGCAGCACCAGGTCCTCTCTGTTCCCCTCCAGCTCATCTCCTGTGGCGGCCATCTTCCTCACGAGGCTACAGAGTGCAGCTATGTATGTGAGCCCACAGACCTCTCCGCCGCACTCAGCTCCTGATGGCCTCACCAATGCTGATCTGCTGGCCCTGAGCATATGCAGCAAGGAAACCCTCATGCCACAGATTGATTTCTTATCCATGGATGTCAGCCTGATAATGCATGACATAGAGAAATTCTGATCCTGCCTTAGTGAGGCTGCAGACAGGATCTCCCAGGCTGAGGACACCATAAGAGCAAACTCCCGGGAGCTTCATGTGTTGCAAGTGCAGGTTGCAACTCCAGGTTAAGGCCATAGATATAGAAAATCACCTTTGGCATAATAATCCGAACATCCTGGCTCTACCTGGAAAATCAGAAGGTTCCCAGCCAGCTAAATTTGCAGAGTATTTTCTGACCATGCTCCTGGGGCCTGGAAAATATTCCACCTACAATTGTGGTGGAGCGAGCTCACTGTGTGCTGCCCACTCCACATATCCCTGGGGCCCCACCTTTGCCTTTTCCTCCTATGCCTCCTCAATCACTGGAACAGGGACATCGCTCTCGCCGACACAGAGGCTCTATGCTTGCTGCAGGTTAATCCATTTGACAGTTCTTTTATAGGGAAAGGCAGGGCCACCTGTCTACGTCACCTGCTGGCAACGCCCCTTCTGACATCACGGACCGGTGCAGGGAGGTGGTGCCACCAGGTGACATAGACAGGTGGCCCTGCCCTTTCCCTATAAAAGAGCTGTCAAACAGAGGAGCCTGCAGTAGGTATAGTGCCTCTGTGACGGCGAAAGTGCTATTTTTTTTCGGGTACGGTGGGTGGCGTGATTGACGACATAACTACATTGGGGGACACTGTTTTTTTATTTTTAAATAAAGGATTTGTCAAAAACTGTATTTTGATTTTTTGACACTTTTTTGTGAAAGGGTACAGGTATTATGTACCAAATACCATTCACATGGGAGGCAGGATCTTGGGGGCCCCCTTTCATATTCTGATTGGCCCCCTGCCCACAGACCCCAACAACCACAGCCCAGGGTTGTCGGGAAGAGGCAGAGCTCCTACCATGCCAAAACACCCACCCCCCATGTTGAGGGCATGTGCCCTGATATAGTTAAGGAAGGGGGGTGCCCGCTCATACCCCCCCTTTCTTGACTGGCCGGGCTGCATGCTCAGGTAAGGGTCTGTTATGGATTTTGGGCAGGACCTCGTGCTGTTTTTTTTTTGACCCGAAAGGCCTGGTATGGGCCGGAGGGGGACTCTACACTGTTTCTTAAACATTTTTCTGTTGCTGGGTGATGGCGGCATTCTTTTCTTTATATTCATCTGTCAGTGGGGAAGTCCTCTGACAGATCATGACTCATGGTTGTTAACCTCCCTGGCGGTATCCCTGAGCATGACTCAGGGTGGATTTTTTAGTCCAGGATCGGAATCCCCGAGTCACGCTTGGGGTAGATGTGCAGAGAACGCAGCGGTGTCTCTTACCTTCTCCTGGCAATCCAGCGATGATCTCACATTGCTGTAACCGCCAGCCGAGAGTCCCGCCGCTCGTCCATCGGTATGATGACTTCCTAGTTCCGTTCCCTGCAGCAGCAATGCTGCATGGGAGCGGAACTGGGAGGGAAATTCAAACGTTGCACAAAACACAAACACATAACACATTTTATATTATATATATATATATATATATATGTATATATGTGTATATAGGTATATATATATATATATATATATATATATATATATATATATATACCTATATACACACACATATATATATATATATATATATATATATATATATATATATATATATATATATATATATATATAAAATTATATTATTGATTCCATTATAATTCATGCGTTATATATTATATATTATATATAGATATCTATATATCTATATATAATATATAACTCTTGAATTATAATCTAATCAATATTATAATTTTATTATATATATTATATAATAAAATTATATTATTGATTAGATTATAATTCATGCGTTTGTGTTTCAAATTTATCAAATCTGGGATGTCTACTAGACTCTTGTTTTGGTCAGGTTAAAGTCAGTAATTACTAAGAATTGTAGGCCTATAATACATAACGCCAAATTTCCATGAAAAAAATTGTACCGCTTTTGGTACATAATTCCTGACATAATCATACCGCCAGGGAGGTTAAGGACGCAGTGGCTGGCTTCCTGGCCAGCTGCTTAACAATCAGCTATTTCTTTACACAAAATTTGAATCCGTCAATCGTTTTTCGACCAATCCGAATTCTAATCTTGCTGGAAAATGAATAAATAAAACAAATTTTAACGGATTTCAACTAAATTCGTTACTATTGGTTACTATTTCGTTCGGACATTCGGATACATCCGAATCTTCAAATAACCAAAAATCAGTCCAAATTTGTATTCAGACCGAAATTAATTGCACATGCCAAATATAATCATATCTTCATATTTCCTGAATACTCAATTAAAATCCAGCAACGCCGCTGTTCCTTCACTGAAGTTCACAAGCGCCTCAGAGAAAAGGACTGATCATTGATGGGGACATCGCTTCTTTGAAACAACCGAGTCGGCCTCTGACTGGCTGAACACCCGCAGACCCTCGTAAAGTAACACTCCTTCATGATCCAACTATCCATGCTGCTTCACCTGGCTTGGGCTGGTATTCTGCCATTAACACACCTGTGGGTCATTAGCTGGGGTTAACATTCTGCACCTAGCATTAAGTTGCTGTTCTGCACTGTTTTTGGATTGTATGCTTAGTTTACTGAAGTGAGCGCTTCTTACCACGGAGTCCGGTACCCCCTTGGTGATGTTTTCTTCAGATTTACATAGTTGCATAAATTGTGCCCTAGGGTGCTAGTTGCCTCGTTTCTAACCATTGGAACACTTAGCGATTCTCTCTGCCTCAGGGATGTTTTGGAACACTGCTTGACCCCCCACCTTCGGACACTGACTTTTCTGTGACAGTTTCTTGCTCTGTTTTGGGTACAGGCCCGGCTTCAGCAGTCACCTGTTTTTTTGGGGGGGGTTTTTGGAGTCAGTTTGAGTATGGGCATGGTAGGCGCAGTTGCACCTGAGTGTGATTTTATATGTGGTTTTGTTTTTGAGTCTATGAATGCTGGCTTACTCTCTTTTTGCTGCTCCTCAGGCTTTTCTCCCCCACTAAGCTGCTCCCTGCTGAAAACTGTTTGACACTATAAAAATCCTCTCATGAAATGTGCAGGGATTATACTTTAATTTTAAAAGTCACTCCCCTGCAGAGTGAAGGCAGTACATACTGACCCTTAAGGCAAATACGTAATAGTAATCCTAAATCTGTGACAACAGCGTTGCATTATTGTGGCTGTTCATATACATCCCCCTTTCCCAGATTCACTATTATACGCTATACTAGAGAAGGTTACGTTTAATTCTCCATTTAAACTGCAGATATCCAGTGATTTTAATGCTACTCTCTCTCTTGATTTAGACAAACCTTCACCGAGGCAACCTACATATGGCCTACTGGCATCCTAAGCACTGGCAGCAGATCTTGCTGAAGTGTGGAGATGGCAACATCCCAATATCAAAGCTTTCTCCTGTTTATCTTCTTCCCACTGAACTGCTTCCTGTATAAACTTGGTGTTTGCCAACTCTTCTCTGCTGGCAGCTGTCCAAGATGTCAAGTATCTTCCCATCAGCCTCTCAGACCATGCTCCACTGACTCTCACCCAGAGTCAGGTACGCACTGTATCCATGTGGTGCCTAGGCATTCCTATGGCTCTCTCTCTCATCCTGGTGTTTCCTCCCTTATTGGAATAATATTGCCTGCAGAATAAGGGTTCTACCACACCTACTATCACATGGGATGCCTTCAAAGGCTTGTGCACAGGGATACTACATTTCAGCCACAGCTGTGGTCCAGAAAGATCAGGCTTCTGATGCTAATGCCCTCCAGGGCCACGTTACTACCCGTACTCAGGAATATACTATTGACCCCTCCCACAAATATTTTGATGGCCTTATGGCAGCTAAGAGATATCTCAATTTACATATGATTGAGGTCATGAGACTGGATCTTATAACCCTTTATAAGCATAGGGATCATAATGGGAGTTTCCTTGCCCTTTTCGTGCAGCATGACACCCCACTCACCATTGTCCCCGAAATAAAAACAGAGGGGGGGTTGGCGATTACCTCTTTTTAGGACATACTTAGTCATCTCTACCCCTCTTCTTTGTCTCCAGACCACAACCTTTTTGATATGCACCCTCTTCTGGATTCTGTATCCTTGCGCTGGCTCTCCGATACAGAGAGAGATTTCTTAGTATGACCCATTGCTCAAGAGGAGGTTCTTTTGATCATCAATTCTTTCCCGAGTGGTAAGGCCCCAGACCCAGACAGCCTTCCGAATGGAATTTTACAAGACACATGCTGGCTCAGTGCACAGTTGGCTCCTCAGTTAGCTGTTTTTTTTACGGGTTGTCTGGCTAATAATATCCTCCCCTCCTCCATGAGTGCAGCTCATATCATTTTGATCCACAAAAGCCCAAAAGATCCATATTCCTGTGTCTCATATAGGCCAATAGCCTTATTTCAAAATACTAACTAAGTTTCTTACACGTAGACTAAATAGCATCCTTCCCACGGTCATAGACTCAGATCAAATGGGTTTTATGTTCGGTAAATCCACAGACATAAATATCTGTAGACACTTTACTAATATCCATGACTGCCACAACAACCAGGGCACATGGGTAGTAACATGCCTAGATATAGAAAAAGCTTTCAATACAGTTAAATGGGTTTATCTGTAGGAAGTCCTGAGACATATGAGATTTCTGCTCATCTTCATTTAATGGCTATGCACCTTGTACAAACACCCCACAGCATCTATTAATTCGTGAAGTTGCTTATCTGAACCCTTTTCACTGCATAGAGGCATGAGGCAAGGCTGCCTCTCTCCCTAGCTCTCTACGCCATCGCTATGGAACCGATAGCGGAGTCTCTCTGCAATTCCTAGGAGTTTAAAGGCCCTCATTTTTGCTGGCTGGCGGAAAGGGTGGCCCTGTACGCTGATGGTCTACTCCTTTTTTTTTTAATGATCGGGACTGACTGCTTTACAAAATCTTTGTCAGTCAGTCCCCTACAACCATTCATGCTCAGTTACCCTCACAGAGTTGGCAGCTCTCCAGAATAAATGGCTAGCAGATATCCCCGATCTTAATCCAACTTGTCTCCCTCAGAGACTGTCTTATCCAATTTAAAATAGTGCACCATGCCTACTATACGCCATACAGTGTGCATAAAATGGTCCCAAATGAGCCATCTGATTGTTGGGGATGCTCCCACCCCAGGGGTGACTTCCTACACATCTTCTGATTATGCCCTGTAATCACACAATACTGTGAATCAGTGATTTGTGTCATGCAAAGGGTCTCCGGATGGGACATTTCCCCTTCTCTATGGGTCTGCCTACTGAGTCTGGTTGAGGACCTGGCTCCTATGGTGGCGGAACAGATGTTGCTGGGGACTTTTTCTATTTTATGCCAGGAAGACAATAACCCTGGCATGGAAAATGCCTACTCCTCCAACAGTTTCTACCTGGATGAAGCTGGTAAACTTCATTACCCTTCTATAAGGATACTTACTATAAGAGATGTGCCTGAAGAAATTTAACAAAGTTTGGGGAAAATGGGTTAATGAAGACTCTACGGCACACGTGTCTGATGTTTCTCATTAAGAGTTCATTTTTTTGTCTGCTTTCTTAATCTAGTGGAGAGGTGGACAGGCCATGTCAGCCTTATGAGGATGTTTCTTTGTTCTGTTACTTTACATTGAAGTACAGGGGTGAGCCACCCACGCACATACTTTGAGTTGTATTGTGTATTATATGTTGTCCCCTGCGAGGGTGATGTTTATGTTTCTCAAAAACGAACAAAAATGACAGTAACTTATGATAACCAGTCAAAAATATTCTACTTAACACAACAGTAAATAAATAAGAAATTAGATGCAATGGAATAATGTGTTTTTACGCAGTTACTGAATTTTTAAACCTCTGCTAAATAATGTCCCTTTATATTAAAACACTATTTTAAAACTAACAGGATATGGGTTTTGCCATTACCGGCCTGCATCAGTAGAAGAATTTTTTACAATGCTCAAAATATTACTGCACTGTTTAAGGCCTGTGCTGCTACTAACCGATGACTGGTTAACTGTTATTCACCAGAAGACATTAACATTTCAAGAGTTAACAAATTTTAATACAAAATAACAAAATCTCCAAAACAATTAGACTGAGCTCTGATAGTATTTGCATATTGTCTGATTTATTACAATGAAAATGTTTATATAAAGCTTTATATACCTTGTATATTATTGAAACTGTATCCATGGTTATCTATTGTCTGCTGGTTCCTCTTTTAAAACATAATAATTCCTCAATAACTTTAATAAAAAATATACAGATATAAAGATAAATCTCATAAATAATACCCATCATTGGAAAAGGTTATGAAATCAACAATTAGTGGCTGATTACAACAATCACTACAACCACTATAATAATAAAAAATATTTTAATGGCAAATACATTGGAAAAATTTGCAGTTATATGGACATTAATTAGGAGCAAACTTTAATCTGATAAAAATGAAAAGAATTATTTTTTTTATAAAATGTATTTTGCTTTTAGAGTGAAGAAATATATGGTTTTAGTATTATACTGTATGCATGTATTTGCAATTAGTGTAAGATAATGCATTTAGCCTACCATACAGTATGGCAATAATTTTAAGAGAAAAAGTAACACATATAACACTTTCTTTTAAAATTTTAAATGTTAAAGTAGTCCTTGAAGCGTCTTATTAAATAAAGATACTTGGACACTGAAATAATCCAACACCTTTGTTAGTTGTAAGCCAGTTTGGCTAATAGAATGTTATTGTGTCTGTGTGAGAATTTCAAAGACATCTGTTTAAAACTACACACAAGATAACAGGCAGAGTGCATATATTTTTAGAGGACACAAAAGATACTACCAGTTGGAACAAAATAAAGTTACATTTTAAATTGTATATAAAGCCAAACCTTTTTTTTTTTTTTAAGTGTAAGAAAGGGGGAAAAACCCTCTCTGTTTTATTTTCAGCTGTTTATGTCCTGTTGGGGAGATTTCCTTAACCATTCTGTCCCAGAGACACAACAGAAAGTAAGAGGAAAACCAGTTTTAGCTGGAAAAAAATGTCCCCATTTTTCAATTATAATGGTCACCGGGACCAATAAGGAATGTGAATCTCCCCACTGGGAACTCAGACAGCAATAAAAATGATCAGGTTATAATTATAATATATCTATCTATCTAAAGACAACAGTTTTGGTTATGGGTACACTAAAAAAAAAAAAAAAAAGCATAAAACAATGGTTAGAAACGTTGTCAAATTTTATGAAGGTCTGCATACTAGATAGAAGTTTAAAATTAAATTCTCCAAAAATACAGGAAGGGCAAAAAAAAAGATCATTTTAGTGGAGCAGAGAAGAGATATTACCTACGTTTGCTTTCTAATAAATCATCACATATTATCCTTTAAATTTCTGTGCAGTTGATTTACTAAAGGTAGATAGGATGTGTACTTTGCAAGGGAATTCTCCCTTGGCTTAGTGAATGAGGTGCAGCGCTGTTGACTTTCATCATCCAATCATGTGCAAGCAAGCATAATTCTGTTTCTTTTCCTTGATCATGATTAGGCACTCTGTACAAAATTAATTTTTACTACATTCAAAAAACCATGAGAAAGTTGCCGTAGCAAAGTAAACCACTTATATGCCTTTAGTAAATATTCCCACATTGCATAAGTTTCATCCTTACTCTATCCAAAACTAAATAAAAACATTGAGCTTTATTTAGTCTTTTATATTTATTATACATAACTGAGCATATTTAACACAGTTGTCTGGGTCTTGTTTCATTTATTGGCTATAGATATTAATTTTTTGTTTTTGTTGTTTTTTTAGAGCAAGACCCAAAGTGCAATACAATGGATATGCTGGTCATGAAAATAGCAATGGACAAGCGTCATTTGAAAACCCAATGTATGATACAAACTTAAAACCCACAGAGGCAAAAGCTGTTAGATTTGACACAACACTAAACACAGTATGCACAGTGGTATAGCCTTTGGAGTCTATTAAGACTTATTCATAGCCATACCTCTGAAGGACAAACTGAAATTCCATTGGTGCCCTAAACCAATATCTCTACTACTTCTGGCTTTGCTGCTGCAAACTCTAACACCATATGTCAGCAAACGGTAGATACATCTTTGATGCTCATTGAATGAGTTGAGTCTTCTGAAGATCACATGAAGAATGTTCCTTTCTTTAAAAGAGGATTACAATGTCTGTCTTCAATCTGCTTGCCATGGAGGAATACTTCAGGAAGACAAATAAGTCATATCAGTTGTTATTTGGATGCCTTTCACTGCAATATCTTGGGCACTTGGATAAATCCTCAGCTACTTTGATGTGTGAGATCATCAGAATGCGTATATTTTTTAGTATCCCAACAAAAGTGAATGTCCTGGAGAAGACACACACTGGAAGGAGGGGACAACCTTCTGTATGGTTGCACATACATTAAATGCTTTACCATGAAATAAGTGACACTATGTGACGGTTAAAAGGAACCAGATTTATTAGACACTGTTTGTGCGCTGAGTGGTTTGTTAATCTTTCCATTCAGTTGGTGTTGCAAAATATTACTGCACAATTTTTTGCACTAGTATGTTTGAAATGAGTGAGTTTCATCCCATCAACAAAAACAGGGTTTATAATGACAATGTTCAGTTGTTTAAACTCATTTTCATTTGACACCCATTTTACTAGACACCAAGTTTCATTATTCCAGCATTCATTAAATTACATAATTTTTTAACACAAAAAAAAAAAATCAAAAAGGAAACTAGGCAACTTTGTTTCTGTGCAATTTAATGCAGGCTCTCATCTTCATAAACCACACCTGATATCATGTCCAAAAGCAGCAGTCAATTTTTGTACAATATATATTTTATGTCTTATTTTCTTATAAAAATAAATAAAGAAAAACAGGGTTGACATTAAACATTTGTATTATACAATTAAACAACAAGTGTTTGGAAAATTGTGAATAGTAGTTCATTTACACTTACACACAAGAGAAATATATATTTGGAAAGTTAATTTGCTATTTAATATATGCCTCCAAAAAAATGTTGTTGTTTTTTTGGTCACAGCGATGAACATTCCTTCTGTCACATGTTGGGTCGGAACTGGATCACAAAAGGATGTGGAAACTCCCAAAATACATGTTGCTTCCAAATTGTTAGGTGGAAACTCTGGCATGATTCCTCTCAAGTTTAAAATTGTATGAGGCAATATCATTAGTAGTACAGTAGTTTCTAACAAATTTAATTTAGAACAATTGGAAGTGTTCTGTAATTCCTGTGGGAATTGCGAGAGCAATGCATCTTGCTGGATTATTCTCTTGCCTGTATTTCTTGTATAGTATTCTTACCAAATGCAAGGGGACAAATTTAAAGTGAACCTGTGAGGATAGAAATATGGTAGCTGTCATTGTTCACCTATGATTGTCTTCTCTACCCCCAGATATAACTTTGGAAATATGCTATTATGGCATCTTTTATTTTTATTTGTTTAATAAGGAAATTTAATAAGGAATTTGTTTAATAAGGAAACAATTTTAACCCAAATGTATTGAATTAAAGTTCACTGCCTAGTGAATCAGTTACCTCCAACAAGCATGGAGACAGTGAAGTCTTAAAAGCATCATGTACCATTCTCCATATCCGTTCCATAAGGGAAGAGATTTTGGCAAATTGTTCTCTCCACAAAATTACCAATTTCAATGTCAGAAAAATGGTTCCAAAGCAGAAACTCATTAAGCTGGTTATGTAGAATTTTCTTTTTATTTAGAGTGTGTGTTTTTGTTTGAGAGAGGGTTGTATTTAGGGTGTTTTCGTTTATTTCACGTAATATGTTTTTTCCCCTTTTTTGTGTATTTGATTATCACGTATGCATTGTGATTTTGTATTTTTTTTACAGAGTCTTTTTCTGTGAAAAAAATGTAAAACAATTAAGCCATGAAGGAGCTTATTAAACTCAGGGACCCTTTAACCCCTTAAAACCTCAATAGATATCACCTTTCTTGTTGACTTCAATGCATTTTCCCCAAATGTTTGGTCAACATTTTTAGATTTATGATTTTTTTTTAGGGAAATAAAAACTTTCAATTCTGTTTATCCCCAATTAAAAAGGCCAGGATGACAGATCTGGAGCCTACACCTTTAAAAGGAGCTAGCAATGGCAGCTTCCATACATCTGTATTCACAGATTCAATTTAAAGCAGAGTATTGAATACAACAAGTTTACTTTGTTCTCAATATAATAAAAAAAATAGTGTATATTATTGCATATTGCATAGAAATTCCTCTGACATCTTCCTCCTCCTGTCAGTTACACAGACCCCTTTTATTGCAAAATGTTCAAACTATACTTTTTGCTGTATCTTCCAAATTTGTATTTTCTGTAAATTGTATGTAACATAGGTCTACCTAGATTTTCCATTTTTCTTGTTATGTTATAGTTTACATTCTGAACTACTCGAATTCTTATAGTTTACATACTGAACCACCTGAATGCTGCATTGCTAAACCACACACAAAAAATACTGCAGCTCAACCGCAGAATATATAAACCTAACATGGAGTCATAGCAAGATAAAGATTTGTTTTTCTTTTTTGATGAGAGACTCAATTTTATACGATAAATGTATGGCCAAAATGAAAGAATTGTCTAACATCTTTATTCCCAGCATGAATGCTTAAACTTGTAAAACATTTTGTGGGATGCCTTTTTTTCAGATGACACATGAACAACAAAATAATTTAGTGCATTCAGTAGTGATATAAGTGCCTTTTGGATAGCCTGGAAGATTTTTAAATACAGTTTTGCTAAATTAGCATTGTCAAAACGGGCTATTCCTGATGACTTCCAGTATACATATTTAGCTGGCATAGTTCCCTTTTGGACTCACTTGGACCCTGTTTAAAAAGTGCCTAAGAGGAAATTTTCTGTGTTGATTATTTTTCTTTAATTTTATAACTTGTACTACAAAATCTACATCTGAAACTTTGATTGATGGCTATAAGCAACACAGATGCTTTCCTTGTGGACAGTTTGGGGTTGATTTATTATTTAAGTAGAGCATGTTCAATTTTAATGGACATTTTCACTTAGTTTAGTGAATGTTGTGAAAATTCACTCTGTAAAAAATACTCAATCATGTACTGGTAAATTAAAAAAACAGGATTTTCATATACACATAAATTATTTTTGAAGTTAGCAGAGCTTCACATCATTTACTGAGCTAATGAACATTCACTCTGTAAGTGAGCAGCTTATACTCATTTAGTAAACCAACCTCTTTGAGAACCTGCAACTTTTATGTCTTATGAATCATCTAATATATATATATATATATATATATATATATATATATATATATATATATATACAGTATATATATAATATGTTGGAATAAAAAACATGTTAAATAATATGTTCAGCTTCTGTTTTCGTTCACTATATTTTGTGCAGGTGAAAGTAGTAATTTTATAATAAGCTTCTGGTTCAACAGGCAGATACTGATTAAAGACACCACTAATAAAATACACTGAGAAGAAAAGTATCAGGGAAAAAACACAAAAATATGTTGTTGTTTTTTTCTCATTCCAGTAGGAATAATAATTTATTTACTCTGCATGGACTGAAAAAGGCAAGCGGGGGCTATATGGAATAGAAGAAATATACAAAAACCTTCCTAGCCATGCTGTGATTGAAACTTTATATTAAGCTTTTGCTTCTAGTAAGGGAATTTTTCAGTCCATGCAGAATGAATAAATGTGTAATTTGGCTGAGAAGGGCAACTGCCAGCACAGCTTTGCCTTTAGTGCTTCCTGTGATGAGAAGCAGATGTTTAGGTAAAAAAAATATATAGATACCTAGTATATTTATTTGAAACTGAAGGAAAAATAGTTTACAGTACTTAAAAAGTGACAGGTATGCTTTAAGGTCCATTGAAACTAAAATGTTTGTATGACTATTTAAGAACAATGCCGTAAAAAGGATAACACATTTTAGTTTACTTATACCTACTGATGTGTCTTTTCCTGCTCATACTTTTCAATGAAGACCTTCACCTATGCCTAGACATGTATATGGTAGTTAGCATTCTTTGGGGGGAATGCATGTAAATTAAAATTATTGCTGTGCCAACAGAATTATGTCATTCTGACTCTCTTTGGTCAAACAGCTAGGGAAATAGCAGGAATTTTGCAATTGTTATTCACATCCTTAGAGTTTATTTAACTTTATCCAGTTTGCTTTAAATCTCTAGGTGCATGTTGTTTAGGATTAATTTAAAGGCTAAAAAAATAATAACAATAATAATAAATGCACATATTTTTGCAGAAAAAAAGTGCATTTATTATTTTTGGCAAATTAACCTGCAAAGCATGGCAAGTGCCATGCCAGGCTCCTGCAGACTCCAGCTCTAAGTCTGCACAGAGGTAAGAACTTTCAGTTACAGACCTGGAGGAGGTATCAGTGGACACTTGTGTTCCATTAGGAAATATGCCATGGTAGAAGATAGGATCTGTAGTTGACTCATTTGTCAATCTCTGTAGGAATGATGTGAGTGGAGCCCTACACAGCTGAATGCATTTTAAATCTGAAATTTGCTTGGTAGAAGAACCATTAGAGGCTATCGGGGGAAGGGGGGGTTGGCAATTTTGGGATTGGGTAAATCCGCTTGGCACCATGTTACATGTTACACCCTAAATATTCGTGTAAGGTGTAACATTGTCTTGAAAGTGGAGATAGCCTTTAAGTCTCATCCAGGGCCCTAAATATTAGATGCAAGTTTATTCAAATCAGTAGGAAACTTTCCAATGATTTGATGATTGATACTAATAAAACGTATCAGAAGAATCTGTGCTCCAAGGTCTCAAAACACTCTACAAGTAGTATCAGTGAAGCAATGCTTTCCCTGCAATGCATAAATCAAAATGTAACCAAGAATCCAGATCTTATTAACCCTTTAGTCATAGATTGTCAGACTGTAGTTCATCAACATCTAAATAGCAGTTCATTGCCTATTTTTTCTGTTTATAGCTAGACCTACACTGCCCACCATCCAGTCAACATCCTTAGGTTTAAACTGTCAATTGAACCTTGTCATGCAAATATCTAAATATAATTATGAATAAAGAATACACATAAATACATATGCTAAGAAAAGCTTAGAGGTTTTCTGGAATATGAATGCAAGACAAAGTACACCCAAAATATAAGTTGTAAAGTGAATGTATAAAATAGTTTATAGATGATAAAACATAATGGTTTCAGTAATTTGAAAACATAGAACACTCACCAGGATATAACTATTTTAGATTTATTGATTTGGGTTTTGGTAATTGTTTTAATTATTCAAAATGTGTACTTAAAGACAGCTGCCTAGAAACAAAGGTTATCTCAGGGAGATAATCTTATGTTTACACTTATGTAAGAGCTTTAAGCCTTGCCATCCAAATCCTAAAATTAGATGAAAAAATGTAATTCTAAATTTTTAAATATTTGAAAATTCTTGTTGGTGTCTTTGGTTCATATAGACAGTTCTGATACATATCTATATGTACTAGTGAAAAAGTAACACGCTAAATTAAGTGTTAGTTAGCATTCTCAATGAGGAACCAAATCATTACTTTTCTTTTTTATGTAAATTGTACTATATAAGTTAACAGCACTGAAGAAATGGCACTTTGCTACACTGTAGAAGTGAGTGTACAGCTTGTATAACAGTGTAAATTTTCTGTCCCCTCAAATTAACTTAACACAAAGCCATTAATGTCTAAACCGCTGGCAGCAAAAGTAAGTACACCCCTAAGTTAAAATGTCCAAATTGGGCCCAATTCGCCATTTTCCCTCCCCATGAATATTTTGTGTGGCCACCATTATTTTCCAGCACTGCCTTAACCCTCATGGGAATGGAGTTCACCAGAGCTTCACAGGTTGCCATTGGAGCCTTCTTCCACTCCTGCATAATGACATCATTGAGCTGGTGGATGTTAGAGACCTTGTGCTCCTCCACCTTCGGTTTGAGGATGCCCCACAGATGCTCAATAGGGTTTAGGTCTAGAGACATGCTTGGCCAGTCCATCACCTTTACACTCAACATCTTTAGCAAGTGGTCGTATTGGAGGTTTGTTTGGGGTCCTTATCATGTTGGAATATTGCCCTGTGGCCAAGTCTCCAAAGGGAGGGGATCATGCTCTGCTTCAGTATGTTACAGTACATGTTGGCATTCATGGTTCCCTCAATGAACTGTAGCTCCCCGGTGACAGCAGCACTCATTCAGCCCCAGACCATGACACTCCCACCACCATGCTTGACTGTAGGCAAGACACACTTGTCTTTGTACTCCTCACCTGGTGGCCGCCACACACGCTTGACACCACCTGAACAAAATAAGTTTATCCTGGTCTCATCAGACCACAGGACATGGTTCCAGTAATCCATGTCCCTAGTCTGCTGTCTTCATCAAACTGTTTGTGGGCTTTCTTGTGCACTATCTTTAGAAGAGAATTCTTTCTGGGATGACAGCCATGCAGACCAATTTGATGCAGTTTGCAGCGTATGTTCTGAGCCCTGACAGGCTGACCCCCCCACCCCTTCAACCTCTGCAACATGGCTGGTAGCACTCATATGTCTATTTCCCAAGACAACCTCTGGATATGAAGGTGGGCACATGCACTCAACTTCTTTGGTCGACCATGGTGAGGCCTGTTCTGAATGGAACCTGTCCTGTCAAACTGCTGTATGGTCATGGCCACCGTGCTGCAGCTCAGTTTTAGGGTCTTGGCAATCTTCCTATAGTTTAGGCCATATTCATGTAGAGCAACAATTTTTTTTTTCAGATCCTAAGAGAGTTATTTGCCATGAGGTGCCATGTTCAACTTCTTGTGACCAGTAGCAATAACACCAAATTTAACACAACTGCTCCCCATTCACACCTGAGACCTTGTAACACTAACGAGTCACATGGGGAGGGAAAATGGCTAATTGGGCCCAATTTGGACTTGTTCACTTAGGGGTTTACTCACTTTTATTGCCAGCGGTTTAGACATTAATGGCTGTGTGTTGAGTTATTTTGAGGGGACAGAAAATTTACACTGTTATACAAGCTGTACACTCACTACTTTACATTGTAGCAAAGTGTCATTTCTTCAGTGTTGTCACATGAAAGATATAATAAAATATTTACAAAAATGTGAGGGGTACTCATTTTTGTGAGATACTGTATCCTGAAAATTGTGCATATCCTAGATATTGAAAAGGGAGGTAGCATTTGTGGCAAAAATACAAAATGAAATACTCTGCAAAATGAAGAACATGTCTCATCATACACTGACATAGTATCTCTTTCTTCTGTTGAATTTTACATAAATTGAAGTTAGGGATCTTAACAGTAAAAATTCTTACTAATAGTGTATAGAAGTGTGTGTGTGTGTGTGGGGGGGGGGGGGAGAAAGAGGAGGAGAAAAAATACCCAGTCAGTCACAGCTCTACTCAAGTATTAAATTACATTTTTCCACAGTTCCCAGTCAGTGTCATAACATTTTACATTGTTATTAAACTCAGCTGTGGATTTTATCTTCTGAACCTTCTTAATATATTGTAAAGTTAAAATTTGCTTCCGTAAAAAGTGATTAGGCAGCACACATATGAGTATATAAAAAGCAAGTTTCCTTATATGTTTGGGCACAGATCATAACTTTTAACAGTGCCACTGGAGCTCCCCGAAATGCCTTTGGAAATGCTGATTTTCCAAAAATGCTTATCTGCAAAGATTTTGGTATACTCTATGCCCGAGAAGTAGAAGTGATTTGGAAGATCCTGGCAGGCTATCAGAAGGGTCATTGTAACAGCTCTTTACATTACCTACTGCCCAGAATTTTCTTTAGCTTATCACTTTTTCTCTAGGACAAGTTTACTTTTGAATTTTGAATTTGCCACATGATCATGGAAAGCAAACTGACCTTCAAGCATGTGTCCATTGGTTCTCCTGCTTGATGCCCTGATCAGCTGCTGCACACTCCACAGGAACCGGAACTTTGGGGTATGGGTTGCACAAGTTTATTCCTCCTGTCATATGGGCACAAATTGCCAGGCCTAAGCACTATTACACTGAGGTAGGTGGAGGCAATATCTGCCATATACAAATATCAAAGTTCTGAAAAGTTGGTATTTACATAGCAACATTTGATGCTGTGGAGGTAGATCAGGGATGTAATACAGGACAATTTATGCTACTATGCACCTGTGGTATCACTTTGCTTCCTGTGACATCGCTCCCCTACAGGAGTACTTTAAAAGCGCATTGAATAATTAGACTACAATTAGTCCAACATTTTTTTTTTTTTTTTTTCAAATATGATGGCTTGATCAGATTTATCAATTTCCTAAAAGTAAAGTATATATGAAGCATCTATAAGTTTGTGGATTTTAATAAATGTGGTATATTTAATCTTTGTACACTTCAAAGATTAGGATTATGTGAAACTTTGAAATAAAAAAAAAAAACTCTCCTTTACTTCACTCATCAGAAAACATTCTAAATATACTGGAATCTAAAAATATCTGCATATGTACAGTAAATTTAGTCGTTTTTTATTATTTTTGGTTAAGATACATATGTTATTATAGTGTACTAGCCAAACGCTAATTCAAATGTCAACTCATTCAAGTGTCAACTGTGACTCTCTTGCAAGTTATTAGTGACATATCTGGCATTAATACCTCTTGTCTAGAAAAAGAAAATTGCCATTGCTTGCTATAGTGTTAGCAACACCAGCATTGCCTGTGTATCTATACATCATATGTGAAGCCAGCATTTGTGTAAGGGATAATCATCAATGGATTTTTTGAAGAGTAAGGTACTTAGGGGAGAACCAAGTGTTCACAGTTGATTTACGTAGAAAAAATACAGAATTGTAAACCAAAAAAGAAGTACTGAATTTTCTTTATATTTCAACAATTTTAATTTGTTATAGTTTCCAAAACTAGTTAGATACTACTGTTATCCATCCACATAAGTCCAAATCATTAAAATCTCAGGCTGACATATATTGTCACAACTGAAGATCATGAAGACTTTTTATTCTTGGAAATGTGTTCATCTCTCTACTACTCATACATATAAAAACATAATGAAAAGCTTTGCCTTGCCATGCCTTTAACCTAACCATGCCTTTAAATGTGATCATTATACTAACTGATGTTTATACTGTCCATTTTATTGGAAAGGTAAAGTAGACCTAGTGACAGATATATTCTTCATTGTAAAAGCACACATGCTAAGTAAAGAGTAAGTGTAACACTTATGGATATTTATTCCCTCTTAGGGTCTATTTTAAATGTTTTCACTAAGATTTACCCAACTTTTACACTAAATTCATACAGTAAATCTTGGGTGAAAACGGTGACTCTTGATTTTTGTGTGAATCTTCAGTGAAAAAATTGATAAAAAGACCACTTAGTATCTCACGAAAGAATGTCTTTATCTTTCTATCTCCTTAGTCTTTGGTCAGGCACACTCACGGGTCAGGACCTATTTTCTGGACTTAGTTGTTCATCAAGAAATGAAAAAATCATGTGAATCCTGGTGCCTGCATGGTAGCTTTTATGTTTGTGTCTAGAACAGTTAACCTCCCTGCAGCTGTCTCTCACTCTCAGTGACTCCAAAACAGTTACAGTTTACATTCTGAGTGATAATTGAGAGAGGAAATTATTACCTCTTATCTGGAGCAGACTCAAACCCCACTCTCCCAGCATGCTTTTCTCAGGCAGGCCCTGGGAGACTGTGTCTAGAATTTCCCTTTTTTGATGATGAATAGAACAGTTTTTTTTTTTTCTTCAGTTTTTGAAAAATGATACTGCTGCTGCATATTGTGACATGTCAGGGATCCATTAATCTTGGAATGTGAAGTTACAAATAGCCAATTTTTCCCACAAGTTTATATACACATTAGCTATAATAATTTTCCAAACAGAAACCTGTCAAACTACTGTATTCTGCCGGCCCTTTTTTTAAGCAGAATTCTATTCTAACATACTTTTATGTACATGTTAAGTACTTCCTTTTACTATGTGTCAAGTCTTTTAAAGGATAAATTGTCACCTGTTTTCATTTGCATGCAGTTTCTTTTTCTAGAACTACTCCCAAATTGGAGATCAGTGATGAAGTGGTTAGTGCATATGATATTTCTTTTGTTGCTTTTTAATTTGTTATATTTGTTATAAAATGTGTACAGTATGTGCTCAAGTACAATTCCAACCTTAAATTGTACTTATTTATGTTATCAATGAGACATGTTTATTAATTTTCAATAATCCCTATCGATTTTACTAGTCTCAACATTATTTTGTAATGCCAGCTTTGGTTCATAGAGCTTACTTATATTCCTTATTATGATTAACTAAAAGTAAAACAATAGTTTACTTTAGGACGCTAACTTTACTAAAACATATTAAGTGACACATACTTCCAAATAAATTTTTTGTGTATTTTGAAATATTTTTATTTATATATTATGTACAAATGGAGATTGTAAATAACTGTTCATATAAATATTTTTATTCTTGTATTTTAAATAAAGAAATTAATTTGATATGAACAGTGAAACATGTCATTTCTTCACCTGTCTTTTAATAAAAAGATTGTTATTATGCTGAAAAAGTAAAAAAAAAAAAAAATTATAATAACAATGGAAGCACTAACATTTTATACAAAATAAATAAGTCCCAGTGAATCTTGGTGATAAAGCAACACTCCTAAACAAGTGATCAGGCCACCTGAGAGTGGCTGGTGCTTCCCAATAGTGAGTGACCAGGGTGTCACAGCTCAACAACAACCGTGCACCCCCTTGTGCTTTGCGACCTTTTGCCACATTTCAGGCTTCAAACATAAAGATATAAAACTGTAATTTTTTGTGAAGAATGAACAACAAGTGGGACACAATCATGAAGTGGAACGAAATTTATTGGATATTTCAAACTTTTTTTAACAAATAAAAAACTGAAAAATCGTGCGTGCAAAATTATTCAGCCCCCTTAAGTTAATACTTTGTAACACCACCTTTTGCTGCAATTACAGCTGTAAGTCGCTTGGGGTATGTCTCTATCAGTTTTGCACATCGAGAGACTGACATTTTTGCCCATTCCTCCTTGCAAAACAGCTCGAGCTCAGTGAGGTTGGATGGAGAGTGTTTGTGATCAGCAGTTTTCAGTTCTTTCCACAGATTCTCGATTGGATTCAGGTCTGGACTTTGACTTGGTCATTCTAACACCTGGATATGTTAATTTGTGAATCATTCCATTGTAGATGTTGCTTTATGTTTTGGATCATTGTCTTTTTGGAAGACAAATCTCTGTCCTAGTCTCAGGTCTTTTGCAGACTCCATCAGGTTTTCTTCCAGAATGGTTCTGTATTTGGTTCCATCCATCTTCCCATCAATTTTAACCTTCTTCCCTGTCCCTGCTGAAGAAAAGCAGGCCAAAACCATGATGCTACCACCACCATGTTTGACAGTGGGGATGGTGTGTTCAGGGTGATGAGCTGTGTTGCTTTTATGCCAAACATAAGGTTTTGCATTGTTGCCAAAAAGTTCGATTTTGGTTTCATCTGACCAGAGCACCTTCTTCCCCATGTTTGGTGTGTCTCCCAGGTGGCTCGTGGAAAACTTTGAACAACATTTTTTATGGATATCTTTAAGAAATGGCTTTCTTCTTGCCACTCTTCCATAAAGGCCAGATTTGTGCAGTATACGACTGATTGTTGTCCTATGGACAGAGTCTCCAACCTCAGCTGTAGATCTCTGCAGTTCATCCAGAGTGATCATGGGCCTCTTGGCTGCATCTCTGATCAGTCTTCTCCTTGTATGAGCTGAAAGTTTAGAGGGAAGGCCAGGTCTTCGTAGATTCTGGTCTGATACTCCTTCCATTTCAATATTATCGCTTGCACAGTGCTCCTTGGGATGTTTAAAGCTTGGGAAATCTTTTTGTATCCAAATCCGGCTTTAAACTTCTCCACAACAGTATCTCTGACCTGCCTGGTGTGTTCCTTGTTCTTCATGATGCTCTTTGCGCTTTAAACTGACCTTTGAGACTATCAGTGCAGGTGCATTTATACGGAGACTTGATTACACACAGGTGGATTCTATTTATCATCATTAGTCATTTAGGTCAACATTGGATCATTCAGAGATCCTCACTGAACTTCTGGAGAGAGTTTGCTGCACTAAAAGTAAAGGGGCTGAATAATTTTGCATGCCCAATATTTCAGTTTTTTATTTGTTAACAAAGTTTGAAATATCCAAAAAATTTTGTTCCACTTCAAGATTGTGTCCCGCTTGTTGTTGATTCTTCACAAAAAATTACAGTTTTATATCTTTATGTTTGAAGCCTGAAATGTGGCAAAAGGTTGCAAAGTTCAATGGGGCCAAATACTTTCGCAAGGCACTGTATATATACAATAAAGCGTATATGCAGGGGATCTCAGTCAGTGCCCATCTGGATCAATATGGCTCCTCCCAATCGACACCACATTGGTCGATAAACCTTATCTCGCAGTTTATATTAGACTTTTTTTTATATATTTTGCACATTGAATCATTTTGCACTTTTGGATTTATTTGGATTTATTGCTTGTCCGTTTATCACTTTATCCACATACGTTATATTTTTTTAAATAATTCTTTACCTTAATTTTTTATCATATTTTATTCATTGCTTGTTAGTCATATTTATTCATTTGCGCAGCACTATTTATTTATTTTGATTTATTACACTGGTATAAGAAGTGGAGTGCTTGCAGCATTCTAT
This sequence comes from Pelophylax lessonae, assembly GCF_965119305.1. Classification (NCBI taxonomy): domain Eukaryota; kingdom Metazoa; phylum Chordata; class Amphibia; order Anura; family Ranidae; genus Pelophylax; species Pelophylax lessonae. Next base: position 323,376,808 of record NC_138770.1, on the reverse strand, counting down.
CTATTTATTGTAGGGAGGTTGCTCGCGGGATTCTTTTGTCAATTCTACTAACATTTTATACATTTTATTCATTATGGTTTCAGAGGTTTTTTTTTTTGTGATTTTTGTTAAAGACAAATTCAAAGAAAACCTTTTCCTTTTGTAAAAACAAGTAGGCTGCCATTGCCTCTTCCTTCTGCAAATTTTAGCTACCAAGATTACTCTGGCATCAAAACTTTCTGGGCCACATCCCCAGAACAAATATTCAGAACAGAAGTTGTATCTACATCCTGACCTAATTAGCCATTTACTTGGTTGAAATCATAGGCGTGCACACAGGGTGTGCCAGGTGTGCCCGGGCACACCCTAATCACCCCATGTGCATTAGCATTATTGCTCTGTGTGCCAATAGGAAGATGGGAAAGATCTCCCGCTTACCAACTTTGCCATAAGAGAAGTGTTTACATACTTCTCTTTCACTGTGCCGGCATGGAGAGCTATGTGCCGAGGTCATATATATATGTAGACACACACTCACGTGTGTTTAAACTTTAGGGTGCACACCCTAATGCAACAGCCTGCGCACACCTATGGTTGAAATAGCTGCTCATAAAGTATTGGATGTTAAGAATCAGCAAGGAAGCCAAATTACCAATATACTAAAAAGGGGATCTGCGGTGATGGTCTTCATATCTCTTTCTTAACAGATCCCCAAGATAACATAATTGATTTACAGAACTGGATATCCTGTACTTTTATTTTAAACATACTGGATATTCACCTCTGAAACAGAATCATTTTACAAATTACTTTTTTGAAAAAAGCTTACTGTATGAAAAAGAATGAGGTTGGGGTAAACAGTGATGTGTTGTCTAGAACTACCTGCTATATTTCTAGTGCTAGGTTTAAAATCAAATGCACATGAATGGTTGCCATGGGTTGGCTCTTTCACCCTTGCTTTATTTGACACATTTTGGTTAGCTGAATTTGCCTCATCTTTCTTTTTCATCACATGCTGCTGACATGATGTGAATTAGGGTAAAATAATATTTTGTAGAGAGATATATTTTTTATGACAATTTGTAATTTTTTTTATCATATATGAAAAATGTAAGTTTGAATTACTGAATTTTTATTCTATAACAATGGTTTTGGTGTGGCTTCTAAAAAGTAACCATACTCTTTTTAAAGAAAGATATATTCAATGATATTGTACCATACCACATGCAATTCCACCTTCATATAAATACAAATTACATTTTAATTAAATATTTAATTTAACTTTTCTATGTCAGAATTTCACATTCTTTCAGTGGGCCTTACTTCTCTGTAATAAAAGCAATGAGATTATATATTGCAATAGAGAGTCAAGTCCGCAAGCCATGATAAAACAAATACTAAAATAAACATAAACTATATAGATAGCAAGCCCATTGCTGATATTGTTGTTATACATGTAAGCATGGCTGACTGAACTTGGCAATACGCATGGTAATATGATTATTTGGAAACAAACTCTTAAAGATACTTTTGTTTCCTTACAGTCCCTTTTCGCTATTCAGTATGTAAGGATATTTTTCCATAACTGCCTTTGAAGCAGTTTAGTTCCTTCTACAGTATTCAGGTCTGCTATCAACAAAGATAAATATAATTTAGATCTAGCAACTACAACCCTATCAAGTTCAAGCACCTATACTACAACTCTTCTACAGCTACTATGCTTTAATATATAGTGTATATAGTGAAAGTGTTTGTGCAGAGCATGCTCTAAGGTAATACAAACCCTCTGCCTTTAGAACCACTATAAAATGAAGTTTGTAAAATGGAAGTAGTTACGATAAGTATAAATTTTATCAAAAAATGAAAACAAAATCTAGAAACTATTCTAAAAACCAGGAAATATCATTCGTCAATGTGTAATCTGTTATTGAAAAATTTTTGTTCAAAATATTTACAGTAATATTTAATACTGAAACACAGACACCTATTGGCTTCTTACTGTTTTATACAGTACATGCTGAAGCCAGATTAACAACAGGTGCACACACCTCTCATGCCGACTAGGAAGGCTCCAAATAACTGTGGGTGCTCACCTCGGCTCATCACAGCCAAACTTGAAAAAATGGCCTCACTCCAACAGCTATAATGATTCTTCTTTATTAAACCAATGGACAGTCAATACAGGATACAAAAATGTAGACGCGTTTCACACATAAAGTCGTGCTTTTTCTCCACCTACACACATATACAGCAAAGGTCTATTTAAGGTGTGTACCGATCGATACCACACCCCAAACAGATCAGTGCCAAATCACCATCACATGAGGCCACAATATAATAAAAAATTCTGTGCATAAAAATAATTGCTACACATGAAGAAAACAAAAAGACATGATTGCTCAAAAAATGTCAGGATAAAAACATATGTTGAAAAAGGATCTAGTAAGTGTAAATATTTAACATCAAAGGTGTGATTTAGAAAATACAACAATATATACACCAAAATGTTACAAGAATGAGATAGCATGTAAACAAACCAGAGCAAAAAACTCATGAAATCTGCAACAAACAGACCGATTGTCCAATAGATCAGATATAAAATCACCAATCGATCAACCGGACAAAAAAACCTGCATATGGACAGTGACCCTCTGGGAGTAAATCAGACTAGAGAAACAGGGGAAAATACATAATCACCAGCTAAACCCAGATCACTAATATCCCCAAAGGCAAATACATAATAAATAGAATTAAATTAAATATGTATGTGAGAATAAACTGCCAAAAAAAAAAAACACACATATCTAACAAGCACCTCTGACAGATTAAAAGTATCCACAGAGCTAAGGGCAAAAATCGCTGCACATAGCCTATAAATTTAGCTGTCAAACCGATGTAGCATGTTATAGCAACAATTGAACAGCAGACATGGCTGGGTGTGATCAAGTAAAAAAAAAAAATTGTATACCGATCCACACACACCTTAAATAGACCTTTGCTTTGTATGTGTGTAGGTGATAAACAAGCACAACTTTACGTGTGAAATGGGTCTACCTTTTTGTATCCTGTATTGACTGTCCGTTGGTTTAATAAAGAAGCATCATTATATCTGTTGGAGTGCGACCATTTTCGTTGGTATTTTCATGCTGAAGCCAGGAAAAGGAATGAGAAGACAGCAAGAGTGTGTGTGGTAGGGACATTCTTTTAAAGCTCTTTTGGGGCAAGGGCAGATATAGATTGTTCAATTTTCTGGCTGAGAAATACCACCTTAAAAAATGCTGTGTTAATCAAACCCAACCGATTTCAACCAAAAAACCTGTTTCAATGTTAAAATATGTGTACCCCTGTTACTGCTGCCCTCATATATAATACAATTGACAAATAAAAATGAAACGAAAAAACAATCAGATTTAGGCTACGTTCACATCTTGGCGTTGCTATTTACAGGAGTTTTTTAGGCGTTTTTATGGGCGTTTTTTCAGGCGTTTTACGGGCGTTTTTACAGGCATTTTTGTGCAGGCGTTTTTAGGTTGACTAGTAACCAATGGAAAAAAAATAAAAACGCCTGTAATCTGCCCAAAAAGAAGCTTATGTACTTTTTTGAGCGTTGGGCGTTTTGCTTAAAATGTCAAAATGCTCAGATGTGAACAAGGGCCATTGAAACTAATAGGATTTGTCTTGTTGAGCATTTTTTGAGCTGATCCTAGAGCAGAAAAACTCCCCAAAAATGCCCCAAAACGCCTACATGTGAACTTAGCCTTAAAGCTGTGCTGTAACTAAACCTCACATTCAAAAATAAACATGCAATTAATGTGCGTTATAAAACACCAGATGTTTTTACATGTGACCTCAACATCCCCAATAGAGTAAATATCCCTAATGTCCATAGTTCAATGTCATGTATTAAATAATCCTCCACATACCCACTCTTTGTTCCCTAGATGGCCATAAAAAGTTAAAAATGGGAAAGAATAGTGTAAAATTACATAAAAAATACCCTTATTATTAGACTCCACCACAAATACTGCTCACAACACAATCATAAAATTATTTAGATTCATCAAATATAGCGATCCATGCAACCAGTAACACCCTCTGCCAAAATTGCTAACACGGGTATGCTAGCTGAAAGGATCAGCGTCTCATTAGGGCTGCTACTCCATCATATCATCTAATAAAATATTAAAGTGAGTGCATTGCCTGCAGGGAGTGGCAATTTACAGATTCAAGAGGTGGTGTGTGGAGGATTATTTAATACATGAGGAATTTATGATGTGGAACTTTGGACATTAAGGATATTTATTGAGGATGTTGATAAACACCTGGTGTTTTATAACGCACAATAATTGCATGTTTATTTTTGAATGGGGGTTAAAGTTAAAGCGCTACCTGAAAATTGGGTCCTTTTTTATTTGGCTGGGAAATATACTTGTAGAAAGAGTACACACAACCTTGAAAAACATTCCTTTCCCTTTCTGTACCTATACGTTTCCTTCTTATCTCCTTATTTCTTTTCTGTTTTTCTCAAGCATTCTGAAAGGATCATTCCCCTTTCTAGTCATTAGATAAAATGCTTAAAGATGAGCTCCAGGAGTTCAGCCACTTTGTAAAAACTGCAGGCATACTATGAGTTAAGCTCAATGAAGTGCATGCCTTGTGGACTTATCTCTATTATTTATGTCTGACAGTTTTGTTCGTCTCCAGGAAAATAGCTTTCGGAGCTCCAATGCTGGCTGCTCTGGTCTCAGCATTCAAGTGTAGAGTCAATGCAGCTGCTTTGCCCATCCCTCACCCTGCCTAATCGCAGAAGCCTTTGTGTTGTGTGAACCCATTCACAAAATACAAAGTCTTCTGTGAATGGACAGCAGAGGAGAGGGGCAAGCATAGCTGCTCTGTGTGCTTCTCTCAGACCCTCAAGGGAATCCTCCAGAATAGCAATAAAACTGTCAGATGTAAATAATAGAGATAAGTCCAAGAGGTGGCATAAACTTTGTTAAACTTAACTTATAGTTTGTCTGCAAATTTATGCAAAGTAGCTGAATTCCTGGAATTCAGCTTTATTAATGTTTGCTGCTAAAACTCTAAACTTTCATTGCTATTAAACACTCTTTAGCTTCATTGATTGTTTTGCAGTACACGCACAAACTAAATATCATATGATTTACTAAAGGACCCATGGCATATTTTAGTAAAGAGAACCTGTCTTCACTTAAGAGGACACATCCACTTGCCTGGGCTTTTCAAAACACAGGCTCTGCTACAATGATTGGATATGTAAAGCAAATGTATGTTTCATATTTGTGACAGTAAAAATGATTCCATTAGAAAACCGCCCACCTACTGTTAATTCTCTTGAACTTATTTCATCTGAACACTTTTTTTTTAACATAAAGAAAAAAAAAGTACACGCTTAGCCAAGCAAGCACATACTTTTACACAGAGTTGTATAAAGTACTCGAAACCCATACTTGAGTAAAAGTACAAGTGCTCGATCAAAAAGTGACTTGAGTAGAAGTGGAAGTGCTCGATCAAAAAGTGACTTGAGTAGAAGTACTAAAATAGTCAACATTTTTTGTACTTAAGTATTGCAAGTAGTTTTTTTAAAAATTTTGCTACTCAAGTACTGAAAGTAAAAGTACCAGTAGTTTTGCAAAAAAAATTGCTACTCAAGTACTGAAAGTAAAAGTACAAGTACTGTGCTATGTAGTTATTAACCACTTGCCTACAGTGCACTTTCACCCCCTTCTTGCCCAGACTGATTTTCAGCTTTCAGCGCTCTCACACTTTGAATGACAATTACTCAGTCATGCAACACTGTACCCATAAAAAAATTGTGTCCTTTTTTCACACAAATAGAGCTTTCTTTTGATGGTATTTAATCACTACTGGGTTTTTTATTTTTTGTGCTATAAATAAAAAAAGACTGAAAATACTGTGAAAAAACACATTTTTCTTTGTTTCTGTCATAAAATTTAGCAAATGAGTAATTTTTCTTCACAAATTTTGGCCAAAATTTATACTGCTACTTATCTTTGGTAAAAATAACCCAAATAAGTGTATATTATTTGGTCTTTGTGAAAGTTATAGAGTCCACAAGCTATGGTGCTATTCATTGAAAATTGATCACACTTGATCACACCTGATGTACTGAAGGCCTATCTAATTTCTTGAGACACTAAAAAGTCAGGAAAGTACAAATACCCCCCAAATGACCCCCTTTTGGAAAGTAGACATTCCAAGGTATTTAATAAGGGGCATGGTGAGTTTTTTGAAGTTGTAATTTTTTCCCACAACTCTTTGCAAAATGAAGATTTTTTTTATTTTTTATTTTTTTTACAAATTGACGTATTAACAGGTTATTTCTCTCACACAGCATATGTATACTTGCAACTACACCCCAAAACACATTCTACTACTCCTCCTGAGTATGGCGATACCACATGTGTGAGACTTTTTCACAGCCTGGCTGCATACAGAGGCCTAACATCCAAGTAGCACCGTCAGGCATTCTAGGAGCACAAATTACACATATCATTTCCTGACAACCTATAGCACTTTTGAAGGCCCTGGAGCACCAGGACAATGAAAACCCCCATAAAATGACCCCATTTTGGAACGAAAACAGCCCAACGTATAATTTTTGAGGCATAATGAGTCTTTTGAACTTGTCATTTTTTTCCACAAGTTTTTGGAAACTGTGGAAAGAAAATGAAAACACATTTTTTTTACACAAAGCTGTCCATTTATGCAATATTTCTAACACATAGCATGTACATAGCAAAAATTGCACCCCAAAATACATTCTGCTATTCCTCCTGAGTATGGCAATACCACATGTGTAACACTTTTACACAGCCTAGCCACATACAGAGGCCTAACATCCAAGTAGCCCTTTTCACAAAGTTGTCCATTTATCCACTTTAAGACTGGGCCTATTTTTGACACTTGGTGTTTACAAGCTAAAATCATTTTTTTTGCTAGAAAACTACTTAGAACCCCCAAACATTATATATCTTTTTTTAGCAGAGACCCTAGAGAATAAAATGGAGATCATTGCAATATTTTTTATCACACCATATTTGCGCAGTAGTCTTCCAAATTCAATTTTTTGAACTAAAAAATAAGAAAACAGTAAATTTAGCCCAATTTTTTCCATAATGTGAAAGATAATGTTACGCCGAGTAATTAGATACCCAACATGTCATGCTTCAAAATTGCGCATGCTCACAGAATGGCGCCAAACATTGGTACTTAAAAATCCCCATAGGCAACAATTTAAAAATGTTTGCAGGTTACCAGCTTAGAGTTACAGAGGAGGTCTAGGGCTCAAATTATTGCTCTCGCTCTAACGATCGCGGAGATACCTCACATGTATGGTTTGAACACCGTTTACATATGTGAGCGTGACTTGCGTATGCGTTTGCTTCTGCGCGCGAGCTAACGGGGACAGAGCGCTTTAATTTTTTTTTTTTCCTATTTATTTTATTTATTTTTTTATTTTTACACAGTTTAAAAAAAAATGTTTTGATCATTTTTATTCCTATTACAAGGAATGTAAACATCCCTTGTAATAGAAATAGGCATGACAGGTCCTCTTTATTGTGAGATCTGGGGTCAAAAAGACCTCACACCTCACAACTACACTAAAAAAGAAAAAAAAAATTGTTGAAAAAGGAAAGAAAAAAAAACGGCCCTTTAAACCGGTTGCTAGGCAACGACTTTTGACGTAGCTCCGGTCCTCCAAGACCATAGAGTCGAGTGAGGGCCATCTTGCCCTCACTCGACTTCCTGTCTCTGAGGATACGGGACCGGATAGTTTTCCCCACTGCCGGCGGGTCCGGTAAGCTGGGAAAACGTCTGGGACGCGGCGGGAGGGGGGGGGCACCTCTTCCCCTGCACCGTAAGGGTAATTTCGTGGCGAATCCGCCACTGGGACCACCCTTATCGGAAAGCCGACCACCCGCCATTTAAAAAAAATACTGGGGTTATGGCTTTTAATGGCCAACGCATATAGTCGTTAGGCGGTCGGTAAGTGGTTGCATGTATATGGCAAACAGGTAACGATGACTGATGGGGTGACAGGTGATGATGACTGATGGGGTGACAGGTGACGATGACTGATAGGGTGACAGGTGACAATGACTGATGGGGTGACAGGTGACGATGAATGATGAGGTGACAGATGACGATGATTGATGAGGTGACAAGTGACGATGATTGATGGGGTGACAGATGACAATCACTGACTGGGTGACAAGTGACGATGATTGATGGGGTGACAAGTGACGATCACTGATGTGGTGACAAGTGACGATGATTGATAGGGTGACAGATGACGATGACTGATGGGGTGACAGGTGACGATGACTGATGGGGTGATAGGTGACGGTGATTGATGGGGTGACAGGTGATGGGCGATGGTCACCGATGGGTGACAGGTGACGGGCGATGGTGCACGGCGGTACTGATGGCAGTCTCTGGTGACCGGTGAACTTTAGGCTACGTTCACATGTGAGCGTAGCGATCATGGGCAGAATCACTGCGATTCTGCCCGCGATCCAGAAATCATTGCAAATCGCGGGACGCCTGTGCGTTGCCCGTGATTTGCAATAGCACCCCAAACGCTGTGCGATGTTGCAGCGATTTCCACCTGCCGAATCGCGGTAACATCGCGCAAACAACGCATGACGCCCCAAAGAAACTCTTGTACCTTTTTTGGGCGTCATGCGTTGTTTGCACGATGTTACCGCGATTCGGCAGGCGGAAATGGCGGCAACATCGCACAGCGTTTGGGGTGCTATTGCAAATCACGGGCAACGCACAGGCGTCCCGCGATTTGCAATGATTTCTGGATCGCGGGCAGAATCGCTGTGATTTTGCCTGCGATCGCTACGCTCACATGTGAACGTTATGGGTGTCAATTTCTAGGCACTGATGAGGTGACTGTTGGGTGACAGGTGCAATTGGGGGGGGCTGAGGACTGTGTGGGGACATTTATTTTTGTGCTTTTACTTTTACAGGTACACAGAGCAGTAACTCACTGTTTCTAGCTCTGCTCTCCTCACACTGGAAACTGTGTGAGGGGAGAAGAGCTAGTAACAGTGAGTTACTGCTCTGTGTTTACATGTTGTGATCGGCTGTGAATGGATTCACAGCCGATCACATAGTAAACAGTCACTGTCAGTGACTGTTTACTACTGCCGATGACAGCTGTGTTCCTAGGGAACACAGCGCCACCGACATGACCGTGCTGCGCGCTCCCGATCGCGCATGCGCGGTCATCTTGTGGGCTCCTCCATTGTGATCGGCTGTGTCATTGGAACACAGCCGATCACGTGGGAAACAGCCATGCCCATTGGCTGTTTCCCCCCTGCCAGTGACGGGGGGGGTGTCCTGGGAACACGCCGACACCGGCAGTGCAGGGCGGCGCGCACACGATCGCGCGCCTGCCCTGCTGAAAGTGCCGCCATATTACGGCGGCCCAGAACAATGGTCGCACAGCTCCGCCGTAATATGACGGCGGGCGGGCGGCATCTGGTTAAAGAAAGAAGTCAAAAGTTTGAACATCATATTGTTTTTGATTATTTCAAATGCAGCTTTTATTTAAACATACAGTAGCATTTATTTTCGTATGCGCTGATAATACACATGTTTTGAGCTTCATGAAACCTGCCATCTACTGTTCTGGCAGTTGTCATTTTTATAATAGTAACGAGTAACTATGCAGCACAAAAAAAAATTTCAGAGTAGAAGTATTGAAATCATCGAAAAAATGTAGTGAAGTAAAAGTGGAAGTAGGAGAAAAAAATTCTACTCTAGGAAAGTACAGATACCACCTTTCGGTACTTAAGTACAGTAGTGAAGTAGTTCTGCTTAGTTACTATACATCTCTGCTTTTACAGAAGAATACAAATCTCTTTTAGACCCCTTTCACACTTGCGAGACCTAAAAGTTGTGAATTTTTATCGCAATTTTTTACCGCTATTTTGACTGGACTTGAAGCAATGCCCGTGTAATCGTGAGGTCTATAAACCTCAAAACACTTCAAAGTCAACCCAAAGTAGTGCAAGGACTACTTTAAAGTCCTTGCAACTTGAAGTTGCACAGATATGAATGGAAATCATGGAGTAGGACTTGTCATGTGACTTTGCAGTCCCAAGTGACAGGACAAGTCGCACAAGTGTGAAAGGGGCCTTACAAATATTGTACTCCAGCATTTCACACTAATCAATTCAGCCCCGGAAGTTTTACCCTTTATGACCAGGCCATTTTTTGTAATACGACACTGCGTTACTTTAACTGACAATTGTGCAGTCGTGCAACACTGTACCCCAAATAAAATTGATGTCCTTTATTTCCCAAAAACTTTCTTTTGGTGGTATTTGATTACCTATGCAGTATTTTATTTTTTGCACTATAAACAAAAAAAGCAGCAATTTAAAAAATATTACTTTTTGCTATAAAACATATGCAATAAAAAAATGTAAAAAAATCTATTTTCTTCATCAATTTAGGTTAATATGTATTCTGTTACATATTTTTGGTAAAAAAAATCCAAATTAGCACATTTTGATTGGTTTGCTCCAAAGCTATTGTGTCTATCAAAAATGGGATAGATTTATGAAATTTTTATTTTCTAAATTTTTTTTACTAGTAATGGGGGCGATAAGCGATTTTTATCAGAACTGCAATATTGTGACAGACAAATCTGACACTAAGTGACACTTTTTGAGGACTAGTGACACAAAGTATAGTGATCAGTACTAAAAAAAATCACTGTACTAATGACATTGGCAGAGAAGGGGTTAACATCAGCGGCAATCAAAGGGTTAAATGTGTTCTCTGGGAGTGCTTACTAACTGTGTAGGGGATGCTTTACTGGGGGAAGACAGAGATCCGTGTGCTTAGCAGGAACACAAGATCTATAGCTTCTCCTCTCACAGAATGGTGGTCTGCCTTATGGGCCATACACACTATCAGATTATCTGAAGACTTTTGTCTGTAGACTTACCAAAACCATATAATATGAGGTCAAACCTAAACACTTTCAATTTGTATGCAATCCGGCAGGCCTTTGCACTACATAGACAAGGTAAATCTGAAGGAAAAAATCTTCAGATAATCTGATAGTGTGTATGGCCCTTAATTTACATAAGCAGACCGCCATTCTGCCTTTCTCACATATGATCACCGGGTGCCAGCCACACTGATTGGCTCCCGCTGTGTCCAATCACAGCGGGAGCCAATCCAATAACAGCATGAGTGGGTAGCCAGCGGCGCGCACTCGGTAACCCCAGATCCAGTGCACAAAATGATGTACGGGTACGACATTTCATGCAGGAGGGCCACCCTGCCACAGTATATCTGTGTGGGGCAGTCCATAGGCGGTTAAAGATAAAAAAGAAAGCCATCCTCTGCTGTAAAAGCTTTCATGCATCTGTTTAATGCACAGACAAATCCACCTTAACCTTCTCCTTCTAATACGACAAGCATAATTGTAAATGTATTATTCAAATGCCATTGCAGTTCATGAATGTACTGTATGTCTCATTTGGCTGAAACAAAAAAGTAAAGGAAACCTAATAACTAGTAGATGTGTAGGTAAGCCATTGCTGACCCTTGTTTCTGGAAATGCTATTTTCCTGGCTCTTGTTCTGATACTTTGGTTTCAATACTTTCTAAGTCACTATCCTATAAAAAGTATATATACAGTATTCTGACTTTCTCTGATTTCAATTTGTTGCATGCTTGTTCCTGGTCTCTTATGTATTAAAGCCAGACATAGCCAGGCCAGGAATAGGACTATCCATGTTTCTCTCACAACTAGTGAACTTGAATCAAGCACCCCATACCCCTCATTCTGCATATTGATACCATTCTTTGATTTGAAGGTATTTATAAAGCCGACCATAGACAGTTTGAATTTCGGCCTGTTCAGCAGGAACCAGCAGACATTCAAACCATGTATGAGGAGGCTGAATGTACCCAAGTTGATCAATCAACTGGAGTAGAACTTGCCTGTCAGATTTTACTTGCGATTGTGACTCCACGGGAGGGATTTCCTCATCAACACTAATTGTGTTGATAGGGGAATTGAGCGATTTTCTTTCTTGCAACCAGTGGTTGCAGGAAAGAACATCATTCTGTCTATACAGACAAGCATATAATCATTGAATTCTGGGTTTTTCTGCATCCATACAGATTGTAATTAAGTCAGACAAGTGCACTTTAAGGAACCTATTGCCATTACATACAGACTTATTTAGGGATATGTTATTTTTTTTTTTTAAAGAAATTTTATTGAAAATTTTCACAGTACAAATTAAGAATAAACCATGGCTTCCAAATGGCATAATACAGCAAGATATGAAAAGAAACATACAAACAATAGAACCACCATCAGGATAGCCTGAGAATAGCATGAACAAAGTGGGGGGAGGGGGAGAGGAAACAGGCGAAGAGTAGGAGATACATCATTCCTGACCTAAAATAAACTGTATCTGGGCAGAAGGATGAAGGGGGGTAGGTCGCTTTATGTGACAGAGGATAGAGGTGGGTCCGACCTCTGAAGCTGGGATAGATATCCGGTGTGATAGACCGGGTGGTCATGCAGATCCAATCGTTCCTGAGGCAACATCACAGAGTGGGTGAACACATTCCATCGGATCATAAAAGAAGCAAGGGCTTTCCGGTTTCCAGGTTCCACATTTAGTCTCTCATACAAAAGAGCAATGCTTGCTTAAGTTGAGACATTTTAGGGCTCAGAGGGGAGATCCAATTGTTCATCAATAGGCATAGCAGGATCCAGTCCTTGTGAAGAGGTTTGACTTCTGGGGGTCTGGATAGAATCTGGGAGTCCCAATATCCGAATAGCAAGAGGAAGGGGTCCTTAGGAATTGATAGCTGAGTAATTCCATAGATAAAGGTGAGAACTTGATCCCAATAGGAGGAGATAGCAGCACATTGCCAAAAGCGGTGAGCTAGTGTAGGCCATGGGAGTTTGCATTGGGGGGCAAACTGCTCCTTGTGAGTTGTTAGGATCAGTGGTAAATGGAAAGTAGGCACGGTGAAATATGCGCATTTGCGTCTCCCTCCAAATTTCATTGGTGGTTAAGCGGAGGGTGGTGTTAAGGCCCGCCCTTAGTCTTGGCAGTAGGTCCGGGTGGGGGAAAAACTTGCCCCAATTTGCAACCGAGGATTCATCCGGGGGGGGGGTGTAGATTTTAGTAGAAGTGGTTTATACATGGCCGAAATGGTATTCATACTGTCAGCAAGAAATGTATCCAGTCCTCTTTTTATCTCTGCAGGATTCACAAATAAAGTGCACACATTGCCCGTAGCTGAAAAAGTGATACGGTGGCAGAAAATAGGTGTTGGCAATAGACGAGAAGGACAGAGGGGTGCCCGTATTCACATCGCATATGTCAGCGAATTTCGTAAGGCCACGTTGCGTCCATGTAGTGAAATGGCCTGAGTCGAGGCCGGGTTGGAATACGGGGAATAGCGTTGGGATTGGGAGAGCCAGTCAATACAGATACGTTACAGGCATGCTAGATTGTACAATCTTATATTCGGAAGACCTATGCCCCCCTCTCTTCTGGGAGAGACACAGCATTTGAAGGGAGATTCTGTAACGTTTACCCCTCCAGAGAAATCTGGAAATGGAGGTATTCAGTAATTTAACATCTGCATGTTTCAACAATAAAGGGAGAGTTTGCATTGGATATAACAGTTTGGCAAAACTAACCATCTTTACAAGATGGCATCTCCCAAGGAGAGAGAGAGGCAGATTCACCCAGCTGCCCAATTCCTGAACTATCTTAGAGATCAAGGGGGGATAGTTTAGGGAGTAAAGAGAGGAAGGAGATTTGCCTATTTTTATGCCAAGGTATGTGATGTGTGACTTAGCCATTTGAAAGATGGAGGAGGTGAGCCATGGACGAGAGGAGGTAGCCGAGAGTGGAAGTATTTTGCTTTTTTGAAAATTGATGCGTAGCCCGGAACACTTTTTGAAGTCCTCAAATATGGATTGTATAAGGGGCATATCGGAGGAGGGGTTGGAGGTGAAAATAAAGACGTCGTCGGTGAAGAGAGCCGTGCAAAGGTCATGGGTACCAACCTTGACTCTGTGTAGGGGTGCATGATCGGCTAAGTGGCGAGACAGGGGTTCCAACACTAGGTTAAATAATAAGGGCGACAATGGACACCCCTGTCTGGTCCCTTTATGTGAGCAGAACTCCCCCGTGAGGAGGCCCGCCACCACCAGTCTGGCCGAGGGAGACTTATACATAGCGTTAATGAAATGGGAGAAGGCCCCAGAAAAACCCATTTCGGCCAGAACCATGGACAACCAAGGAAAGCCAACATTGTCGAAGGCCTTTTCGGCGTCCAGGGGGATGATGGCGAGGTCCCCCCCAGGGCGGAGCGCGCCTGTTCTAGTACGAGAAGGACTTTGCGAATGTTGAGCATGGCCGTTCTGCCTTTTACAAAACCTGATTGGGCAGGGTGAATGAGGGAGGTCATGAGTTTCACTAGCCAGGTGGCTACTAGTTTCGATAACAGCTTCACGTCCAAATTGAGGAGCAAAATTTGGCGGTAAGCCCCGGGGTCGAGGGAGTCTTTCCCTTTTTTTGCTAAGAGCTTAATCAGGGCCTGATTTCCAGTTGGGAGATATTCTCCTCCCTCCCAGATATGGGTATAGACCTGAAGGAGTGTGGGAAGGAGTTCCTCTTGGAAGGATTTATAAAATTCCCCGGTGAAACCATCAGGGCCAGGGGCTTTGTTAGAGGTCAGGTGACTAATAGTGGAGAGTAGCTCATCCGTCATAATGGGGGCATTTAACTCTACAAGTTGGGAAGCGGTTAATCTGGGCAGCGTGTTATTTTTTAGAAAAGTGTGGGCTATAGGCATGTCCATGGGGTCTTTAGCATAGAGGGTGTAGTAATACTCCAGCATTACTTTGCTAATCTGTTGTGGGGAGTGTTCTGTCTTTCCCTGAGAGTTTCCTAAGGCAGTAATGTGAGTGGGGCGGTAAGGGGGTTTGCACAGGCGAGATAAAAGTTTACCGGCCTTATTACCGAATTTGTGTAAATTGGCTGCAAAGCGGTTGTATTTAATTAGTTCTAAAGTAGTGGCCCATGAATCAAAGGCACGTTTGACTTCCTGTCATTCCATTTTAGAGGAGGGGGTGGCCTGAGCTAGAAGCAATCTCTGAGCCTCAGTCAAACGCTTACTAGCCGTTCAAAAGCGACACTGCCTTACCTGCTTCCCAGAATAAGTGTGGGTTGTCAGTTGAGGGGGAATTGGCCACGGTGTATTCCTGCCAAGCCATGGCTAGGAAGACATGAAAATCATTATTATTGTCAAGGAAAGCAGGGAATCTCCAAATGTTCGGGGCAGTATGAGAGTCGGGGAGGTCCATGGAGACAGACAGTGAGGCATGGTCTGAAACCGCGATGTCGTATGGTGGGAGAAGTCAGAAAGCGGACTAGGTCGTCAGAGCAGAAAAGGTAATCTATTCTCGTGAATACATTGTGGGGCGGAGAGAAGAAGGTAAATTCTCTGTCCACCGGGTGGTGTAGTCTCCAAATGTCAGTAAGATGCAATGAATCAATGGCAGTGGCCAGAGGATATTGGACAGTGTCCGTGTAATGGGAGGTGGGAGGGCGTGAAGAGGAACGATCATCAACTGAGTGCATAACAGTATTGAAATCTCCACCTATAAGGTGGGGAAGCTGAGGGAGCAGAAGGAGATGGGATCATAAAATGTTTTAGTGGGGGAGTTAGGGGCATATACATTGGTCAGTAGTAGCTCTTTGGAGCCCAGACGGATATGCACAGAACAGACCCTGCCTTGAGCATCAGTGGAGGTAGATATTACCTGTTAGGATAGGTTCTTTCGGAAAAGTATTAAAACCCCTGCTTTGCGGCCTATGGCAGGTGAGCTCAGGACCTCTCCCACCCAGAGCTTCCGAAGGCGGTGGAAGTCTGAGGAGGAGAGGTGCGTCTCTTGTAAAAGGGCTATGTCAGTTCTCAGCCTGCGGAGATGACGCAGAACTTTCATGCGCTTGAGAGGGGATCTAAGTCCCTTCACATTCCATGAGACTATTTGCATAGGCGGGTGTGGTGAGAAGGGGAGTAAGGAAAAGATGTGGAAGAGCTAAAGTGTCTGAGGAACACGTCATGCAGATATGTGTCGCCAGAGGGTGAGCAAGGAAGAGGGAGAATGTACCTCTGAGGAGTGCTGTCTTATAGCAGTATGGGGAGTGATAGGGAGAGGAGGTGGGAGGGAGGATAAGGGAAAGGGGAGCAATTAAACTCAACAAAACAAGTACAAAAGAACTTCTCTTTTTTCCGCATGGGGTCGCAGTCAATAAAGGCCCCCCGCTCACAACGGCCTACGCAGGCGTGCACAGGGTCGCCCCAGATGTATCAGTGGACATTTCAGCCAAGGACAAGGGGAGAGACCATGCGCCCTGGGCAGGAAGCAGCGAGCAGCAGAGCCCCTGACCCCGGGGAGAAAAGGAAATAGTACAGGTGCAGAGAACCGATATACAACATAAACGCACACCAGGTAGATCTATATAAAAAAGCATAAACAGATACTGGAACAGAGAAAAAAACTTCTCAGTAAGGTCTGGTAGGCAAAGCCTACGGGAGCAGGGCTCCCAACAAAAGAGCGCTAAGCCCAGCATTAGGAACAAGGCAGGCGCCCTAAAAAAGCATTAGGAGAGATCATGAAATCATACCACATACTGGAGGTGATGCATGAAAGGAGGTACAGTTCAGCGGAGTCTGTTGCGATGAGATGGACCGAAGAGGCGTTGGTGTTTTGGTGATTCCTTCTGGGGATTCCGTTGATCCAGGGATCTTGAGAAAGCTGGTGTTCTGGAGGTTGAGGTGGAGTGGGGAGCGTCAGGATGTAGGGAGCAGACATATGCTTCTGCCTCAGAGGGATCCTGAAATGATAACTGTTCACCTGTGGTGGATTTTAAGCGGAGGATGGCAGGATAGGCCAGAGTGAATTTGATCTGCAACTGAAATAGCTGCGAGCAGATCTGCTGAAAAGCTTTCCGTTTCTTGGAGACAGCAATGGAGTAGTCAGCAAATAGTAGGACTTTAACCCCGTCAATCTGGAGAGACTTGGTCTGTCTGTATTTCTGCAGGATCAGATTCTTGTCAGCATAATTTAAAAATTTTGCAATGATGGGCCTGGGGGTTGTGCGGTCACTAGAATGAGCCCCTATGCGATGAGCCTTCTCAACCACGCGTATAGGTATGCCAAGGGCCTCTGGGACTCGGCGGGCACAGAAGTCAGTGAGCTCTGTAGCAGGAAGTGACTCAGAGACCCCCACGAACCGAAGATTACTGTGCCTAGTGCGATTTTCCAGGTCCTCCAGCTTTTGTGAAAGAAAGGCATTTGTTTTGTCCTGCAATTGTTCTTTTGCCTGTAAATGATACAGTTTGTCTTCCAGGCTCGATATGCGTTGCTCTGCTTCATTGAGCCTAGTGGCATGTTCATCCAAATCCCTCCTGATCAGTAGCATTCCTGCCTGAACAGCTTTCTCAACTGTGCTCTGTATAGTGGGGGAGAGCAGGGTGGCGACCGCCTGAGCGATCCGCTCGGTGAAGCCGGGATCCAGAGATGGAGGGCGGGGGGGAGGAGGAGGGAGCTCCTACCTCCATTGCAGGCTCCGAGGCCTCTGCTGCGGGCTTCAGAGAAGGCCCGGGTGGAGCGGGGGATGTCTCCGGGGTCAGCCGTGGGCTGGGTTTTTCTAGGGAGCGATCCATGATGCTGGCGGGAGATCGAGCAGTCCGCCTGTGTGTCGTTGGTGAGGTATGTGCGGGCGTGTAGCAGGTTTCTCGGCCGGGTGCAGGAGCTAGAGCGGAGTGCGACTACTCCATGCGGCGCCAGAACCCTAAGTGGGATATGTTTTAAAAGAATAGGACAAGGAAGGATTGGATCTGGGGGTCGGATAGCCCAAGTTGTACAGAATTTTGAAAGTGTCATATCGGTAGTGGCGAGTAATTTTTCAATTTCGCATTGGTGATTGAGTGTGGAGATTGTATCTAAGACAGATGGAGACTGATTTGAGTTCAAAAGTTGAGTGATTGTTAATTTTGCAGCTAAAAATAAATGTACAATTATTACTGTAACTTTTGAGGGTAATTTGTGTATTCCTAGGTGGACAAGTGCTAGTGAAGGGTCTGGAGATATCAGTGAGCCAGACATATCATAAGCTACCTGAAAGATTATTTTCCAAAAGGATCATATAGATTTACATTGCCATAGGATGTGGTAAAGGGAACTGGTTTCTCCACAATTGCACCAGCAGAGGGCTGTCTTAGAAGGGTAGAATTTGGTTAGTTTATATGGCATGAGATACCAATTATGGATTGATTTGGGGTATAGCTCCCAATGTTTTGCACAATGGGAGGAGGAATATGTAGAAGAAAAGGCTTTTCGCCAGGTCATGTCAGTGAATGTTGAACCAAGACTATGTTCCCATTTGGTGATAGTAGTAGTCTTAGTAAAGCAATCATTGTTATTGTATAATGTGTAAAATAATGAGGTGCCTCTATGAGAGCCAGGTGAATCCTGGAGAAATAGGTGGAGTGGGATAGGTAAGTCTAGATATGAAGGGAGTGGATGTTTTGATAGAAATTAGCAGAGTTGCAGATAGGTAAAGAAGGCAGATGGAGGCAGGTGGTATTGGGATTGTGTATTCTCAAATGTGCAAAGGGCCCTACTATCATAAAGGTTGGAGAGTACTTTAATGCATTGGGTTTCCCATAGTAATAAGTTGATATTTGGGATAAAGTAATTCAGGGTTGTTAAGGGTACTGGTAAGCATTGTGTAGGTATTATCTGGGAGGACAATAGGTTGAACTCTGATGATATCTGGAAGGTGGCAGAGATAGTTAATACTTTGGAGGGGGGGTAGGAAGCTCTGTGTTGGGCAGTAATAAGTGCAGATTTAGGGTCTCTGTGTGGTATAGATGTAGTTTCTACATGTGCCCAATTTTGTATTAGGGGGGAGTTCCACCAGTGATTTAGTTGGTCCAGTATACAGGCTTTATAATATTATGGGACATTTGGTAGGCCTATACCTCCGTTGGCTTTATGCCTTATCATGATAGTAGATGAACATCTGGGAGTTTTAGGGTCCCAGATAAACTGGCAGAAAAGCTGTTGGGTTTTCAAAACAAAGGAGCGAGGGAGAGGTATAATGAGGGAAGGGGAACAGATAGAGTACTTTAGGAAAAAGTATCATTTTTAAGGTTGCTATTCTGCCTGCTTGGGGTCTTGGGTACGGAGGTTTTTCAACATTTGGGGAAGGGGCTCTAAAATGAGTTGATAGTTACTTTGGTAAACTTGTGAAGGGTGCGCTGTTAGTTGTATGCCAAGGAATGTAAGGGATTTATCGTTCCATGTAGATGGGAATTTTTTAGATAGGGAGCAAAGTAATGACACAGGGGTGATAATACTAAGAATCCGGGACTTAGCATTCATTTTTTAATACGACACTTCACTAAAGTGTTTGAGGACATTTTGGGAGATAGTGGAGAGCTGTTCAGATGTAAGTTTAGGGAGATCAATCTTTTTTAGGAATCCATCAATAATATCTGGAGTAGGTTGATGAATAGTTTGATCGAGACTGGTGATACTCTCCAAAGGCATTGGCTATGTTTTTGGGGTTGAAAAGCTTACACTGTGTAAGAGGGTGGGTGAGAGAGGCCACTTTATTTTTAATTTGTCTGGTCTTAACTTTTTTGGCCAGCCAAGTCCCTGCTTTGTTATCTAACCCATATGTGTCAGCTTTTAAGTATTTTACATGGGACTCATATTTATTAAGGAGTAGGGATCGCAGGGTTTGCCTATCTACTAGGATAGATTGAGTAAGGCGGGGTCCTGGATGTATTTTGTTGGTTTGTTCTTTAGGTGCTAAAGATTAGAGCAAATTATAGATCATCCTTTTTTGCTTGATCTAAGAAGCTAATTTAATCAATATACCATGCATATACTCCTTATAGTTGTTCCATAAGGTGAACTGGTTAATTCCAGGACAATCATTTGTAGCAAAAAAAAAAAAAAAAAAGGTCTTCTTGTACGATCTGTTGGTACAATCTCTTATCTGCCATGAGTGAGGTGTTTAGTCTCCAGATGGGACGAGGTAAATTGGTTGGACCAAGATATTGTACCAATATCTGATTGCAGGACATTCTGTAGTGATCTTTTATCTGTCAGAAAAAGGTCAATACGAGCGTAAGAAGAATGCGGTGTAGATAAGAAAGTAAAGTCCTTTTCTGAGCCGTGAAAGCTATGCCAAACATCATATAGCTCATACTTGTGAAGCAAGGAAAGGATATTCTGAGTAGGCTGTCTTTTAGTAGATATGGTGTCCATAGAGGGATCAATCACTGTGTTGAAGTCTCTGCCAATAATAAGTGTGCCTTGTTTCACTTCCATAACTTTGGCGAATAGAGGAGCAAGGAACTTCCATTGTTGCTTGTTCGGTGCGTACAGATTAACTAATGTAAAGAGAGTGTTGTTGATTTTGCATAAAAGTATAATATATCATCCATGGTGGTCAGTGATGGAGTGCATGTGCTGAACAGAGATAGAATCCCTGATTGCAATAAAGACTCCACATGCTTTTTTGGGTCCGTTAGACATAATAAGATGAGGAAATCAGCGAGGTTTCAAAGCGAGGGCATTTAGATGCAGCAAAATGGGTTTCTTGGGAGAACAACACATCTGCTTTAACAGCTTGTGCTTGTCTCAAGAGTGAGGATCGTTTAAAGGGGCTATTACGTTTTTTTTTTTTTTCAATGGCATTTTAGAGATGAGGTAGGTGCTGAGATGGGTAGGAGGATATACATATCATATATGCGATAGCTAGCATAGAGGAGACAATACCTGCAATAAGTAGGCCCCTTGGGTCTTTGAAGAGCAGGGGCAGTAGAGAGTGGGGAGCAGTGGGATGCAGAGATGGTATCATCAGATAGAGCTAGATGGTTCAGAGCTTGGTTATAACTTCTTGTAGATGGTGATTCCTGTAGATTATGGATGTTTTCAGACAAGCGGTAATTTAGAAGAGAATTCAAACTTGATAAAAGCAAAAAAAGAAAGTAAAGTAACACACACATAGTAATAAACACCTGTATGAAAAGACAGGTATGATGGGCAGCGGATAGCAGCTGGGTGAGTGGGGGGGGGGTAACTAAGGGTAGGTGAACGTGTAAATGTAAGGTTCTGGCACTCTCAGTGCCTCCTATCACATTTATTCCGGGTGATTTCCATCTACCTAGACAGAAGAAACACATATAGGTGTGTTTCCCTTTAAGGCTGAAGCTGTCATCACCCAGCGCCGGACTAGATGGCTATTTAGGGCGTCGGTTCTCACTCACATGTGTTCGTTCAAACACCAGTACCTGGATACTAATCTTGCTTGAAGCTTCCATGCTTGCAAGCTCTCCTCGCTGACGAACCTCGCTGCGCTGATCCCTGCATCCTGCTACTGGATCATCCGCATCTCCTGAGCGATCCTTCGGCTATCGCTATTAGTGCTAAGTACCCCACAGGGGAAATCTCTATAGACTTGTACTAGGCTTACACTATTTAGCTCTGCATAGCAAGGACTGTCTTTTACATCTGCATAACTAGATTGCTAGCTCTTGAGGCTACTGCTACTATTTCCTGCACTGGGTTGGTCTCTCCTGTATGCACCTGCTACTCTGTCATCTGTTATCATACATGATCGCTAACCCTTCCTGCATCCATCTGCACTGTCTCACCTCAAGTGTCTGTCACCTACCACTTCCACTCAAACCTATCCCTAAGACCTTTATCATTGTCTTACCACATGTATATAAAGTCACACTAGGAACCAGCTTAATTACTGTGTGTATTTACTGGCTGAAATAAGACCTTCCATACATGATGAGTCATTGAGGTTGGGATTGGTATCTCAGCATATCTCTTACATGGCTACTGACGTGGAACTACTTCTGCAGCTGAAAATCCACACCTTATAAGAAACGCAAGGAGCGTTACAGAAGACAGAAGAAACACATATAGGTGTGTTTCCCTTTAAGGCTGAAGCTGTCATCACCCAGCGCCGGACTAGATGGCTATTTAGGGCGTCGGTTCTCACTCACATGTGTTCGTTCAAACACCAGTACCTGGATACTAATCTTGCTTGAAGCTTCCATGCTTGCAAGCTCTCCTCGCTGACGAACCTCGCTGCGCTGATCCCTGCATCCTGCTACTGGATCATCCGCATCTCCTGAGCGATCCTTCGGCTATCGCTATTAGTGCTAAGTACCCCACAGGGGAAATCTCTATAGACTTGTACTAGGCTTACACTATTTAGCTCTGCATAGCAAGGACTGTCTTTTACATCTGCATAACTAGATTGCTAGCTCTTGAGGCTACTGCTACTATTTCCTGCACTGGGTTGGTCTCTCCTGTATGCACCTGCTACTCTGTCATCTGTTATCATACATGATCGCTAACCCTTCCTGCATCCATCTGCACTGTCTCACCTCAAGTGTCTGTCACCTACCACTTCCACTCAAACCTATCCCTAAGACCTTTATCATTGTCTTACCACATGTATATAAAGTCACACTAGGAACCAGCTTAATTACTGTGTGTATTTACTGGCTGAAATAAGACCTTCCATACATGATGAGTCATTGAGGTTGGGATTGGTATCTCAGCATATCTCTTACATGGCTACTGACGTGGAACTACTTCTGCAGCTGAAAATCCACACCTTATAAGAAACGCAAGGAGCGTTACAGATTGAACGAACACATGTGAGTGAGAACCGACGCCCTAAATAGCCATCTAGTCCGGCGCTGGGTGATGACAGCTTCAGCCTTAAAGGGAAACACACCTATATGTGTTTCTTCTGTCTACATGTGGTAAGACAATGATAAAAGTCTTAGGGATAGGTTTGAGTGGAAGTGGTAGGTGACAGACACTTGAGGTGAGACAGTGCAGATGGATGCAGGAAGGGTTAGCGAACATGTATGATAACAGATGACAGAGTAGCAGGTGCATACAGGAGAGACCAACCCAGTGCAGGAAATAGTAGCAGTAGCCTCAAGAGCTAGCAATCTAGTTATGCAGATGTAAAAGACAGTCCTTGCTATGCAGAGCTAAATAGTGTAAGCCTAGTACAAGTCTATAGAGATTTCCCCTGTGGGGTACTTAGCACTAATAGCGATAGCCGAAGGATCGCTCAGGAGATGCGGATGATCCAGTAGCAGGATGCAGGGATCAGCGCAGCGAGGTTCGTCAGCGAGGAGAGCTTGCAAGCATGGAAGCTTCAAGCAAGATTAGTATCCAGGTACTGGTGTTTGAACGAACACATGTGAGTGAGAACCGACGCCCTAAATAGCCATCTAGTCCGGCGCTGGGTGATGACAGCTTCAGCCTTAAAGGGAAACACACCTATATGTGTTTCTTCTGTCTAGGTAGATGGAAATCACCCGGAATAAATGTGATAGGAGGCACTGAGAGTGCCAGAACCTTACAGTAAAGCACTAATGAACAGGGGACTAGAGCATCCAGTGCCTCTTTCAGAGCTGTAATGGGATGACAAGGAAAGGCTTGAATGTGGGTGCGGGAAGGGAACAGTGCTCATGTACAATCCTTGTTCAATCTTCCCGGAGGTGATCCACAGGTTGGATATCCATAGGAATTAGTTGCCATTGCTTAAGTTGATGGATTCCCTTTTCCTACACTTTAAATTGGTTCCGTTTTCCCATTCCATGTGACCAGAAATTTAGTTGGGAAGCCCCATTTGTAAGGGATGCTATTATTGCGCAGAGCTTTGTTAGGTGCCATTTGCTGGGAGATGTCGGTATATAGAGATATACAGTAACAGCTAATTCATCTGGTACTACAGAATTCTGTTTGGCAGCCACCATGATTCTTTCTTTAGTGTGGAAGTAATGGATCCTTGCCAAGGTATCCCTAGGAGTGGTTTTAGGGAGGTATTTAGGCTTGGGAATCCGTTGTGCTCTATCTATGCACAGCTCTATGTCAACTGGGAACTTTCATGAGTCGCTGTAGAAAATGTGTAAGATCAGCGGGTGGGATTGATTCTGGTATACCCCAGAACTTGATATTATTCCACCGTGAGTGGTCTTCGATATCAGCAGTTTTGTTTTGCAAGTGTTTAATTTCTGCTTTCTGATCAGCATAGGCATCCACTAGATCGTTGTGTGCAGAATAGAGGTCTGCCATTTTGGACTCTAAATGGTTAATCCTATCAGCATGAGTTTGCACAATGTCATTTAGAGAGTTGAGCATGTCAGAGAAGTCAGCAAAAATAGATCTACTCAGAGGTATCAGCATATATTTTGTGGCATGTTCATTGAGTGGTTGATCTATGGCTAGGAAAACTTCCATAGGGGTTTCAGCCTGTGTGCTCTGTGATAGGCCCGAGGAGAGGTTATAAATCTGATTAGAAGATACAAGCTCCTCTTCCCTGCACTGTTTAGCCTTCGCAGGGCTTCTGGAGGGTGTGGCAGGAGTAGATCACTCACCGGGATATTGTAAGGAGCTATTTCTGTTTCCCACTGGTGCCTGCAAGCCGATGGATGAGCGGGCCACACCACTGGTGTTGCAGCCGGCGCCATCTTGTTTCCCTCTCTGAGCAGCCACTGGGTAGAAGTCAGTGAGGCGCTCCCATCTCCGGTGGGATGTTGCTGAACTCTTGAGACAGCAGGAGCTCTGGATCAAGTAGCCATCATCCACGCTGGCCGGACACCCCCCCCCCCCGTTTTATGTTTTTTATTTACTTGATATCTATGTCTAGTTTTACTGGAACTGAAAGCAATGAAAAAACATAAGTTGTGCAGAATTTTAGGTAGTTGTGAAGATCAACATGTGTTGTTCAATGGCTGAATATGTGAAAACTGAACTGTTTATAGTTCTCAGAGGTCATGTCAATGAAAAAATGTGGAAACCATAAGGAATAAATGCAGAGAATATTAGCATAAAATAACAAGCCACAAGCAAAAATAAATGTGCTTCATGACTTGGTATAGTTTGATAATAATACAAAAAAGTCCCTAAGGGCATTCTTTGACTTTATTCTTTTATGAGAGGATAAATATCACAGTGCTGAAGGGATTATCCAACAATTTAAAATCCTGTCCATGGCTGTTTCTAGAGAATATACACATGAATGTTAGACATACTTCATCTCTTACGACGCCCTAGATTTATCATCATGGCTACAGGGGAAATCAATTTCTTTTCTATCCCATGCTTTTTAAATTCCTTTAGTATGAAAGATACTTCTACGTTTTATTCTTTCCCTTGAACACACTGGTGACCTGCAAATGAAAGAATCTTCAAAAACCAAAAGTTAAGATAATTATTTGAAAGTAGTGCCATGCTTTTTTTTTTTTTTTTTTACTTTTTCTTATGTGCCAACATGCCTTGCATCTGTTGTAAAAACTAAAATGTGAAATATATAAATAATAACAGAGTAATAGGACCCAAGCTGGTGCATTTCAACTGACTGTCAACCAAGGGGCTTGGTAAACATGTGTTTACTAGCCCCCTCCCTGTTGTACAGTGGACAGAGGCAGCCATCGCTACCGATGGCCCCTATCAGCTGATCATAGTAAACTGAGAGTTTAGCGTGTCAGACTGTCAGTTTATGAATGGATAAGGAGTCATTATACAGACTCCTTATTCATTAATTTAAAGTGCTGCAGAGAAAGGGACTTCCTTAAGTCCCATTCTCTGTCTAAAAAAAAGAGATATGGGGGTCTGTTTGGACCTGTGATATCTCACCAAAGACCCCCCAAAATAAATAAATAAAAAAATATATATAATTGTAGAAAAATGTAAAAAGTAAAAAATATAAAATAAAACATGGAGCGGACTCTGTCAAGCAGATCAATGAGGATCTTTCTGCTGATCCCCGCTGAGCAGACAGATGACAGGTCCACGTCCACTCCACTGATGCAGAGCGGACATGGACACAGCCCGCTGTTCTCTATGGAACGGCCAGATGGAAACGGACCACCTGTCTATTTTCATCTGATACCATCTGATACCATCTGATCCGCTCTGCTAGATGGATGGGAAATGGGATCCCCATCCATCTGTTTTTAGTGGATCGGATCGGATGCAGGTGGGTATAAACAGACACATTTCCATTGACATCAGCCTCTCCATAGAAAACAGTGGGCGCTCTGATTGGGCCCACCTGAAAAATGGATAGGCAGACCCGATTGGTCTGCTTGTTTAAAAGGGGCCTAAGGCCTTGTTCACACTGGGCATACACAGCATAGCTTTACAGGGATGCACAGGTGTTCTGTGCATCTTTGTGCTTACAGTCCCATTGATGTAATTTGGGATGTAGCAACTGCACGAACAGAGCCATTGCTCCCAATTTGACATCCATGTAGGTTCATGTGCATGCCCCTGAGCTCACACTGTTTGCGTTTGGGGTCGTGCACCCACACGGATGTCAGATTGCGAACAGCAGCTATGCATGTGCAGCCCTTGCATCCCAATTTACATAAATGGGACTGCCTGTATGGGGATGTACAGAACACCTGTGCATCCCTGTGCATGTAAACATGGCCCTCCATGGGTGTACACTTTAGTATGCCACAAGTGAACGATGCTTTAGTAGTAATTTAGCAGGAATGTTGTAAGTTATATTGTGTTTATGTGCACAAATAGTGATTTTAGTGTATTTTTAGTGAAAATAGCAATATGATGAACATTTGCGCAATTATTGCGGGGCCCAAAAAATCTGTAGCACGTTTTTTATTCTATAGGTCATGTGCTTTCAGAAAATGTCTGGTTTGAGTGGTCTTTTCAAATTCTTAAAAGCTGTAAATGAAAAATGGTACCTCCGGAGTAAATTGTTTTTATTTACAGTTTTTCGTACCTTCAGTTTTCACCATTTCACAAAAAGGTGCAATTTGAAATGTACAAATATTTGTTATTTATTAACTCAATCTAGGTTTAACTTTTATATTTAGTAGGCATTTAGCAGCAATTTTGTACATTTTGCCATGTATGAATCCAACCAATTAATGAATTTAGTGTATTTTTAGTGAAAATATTGGTTTGATAAACATCTGCGCAAATATTACAGGGCCTTAAAAATTGGCAGCACCTTCTTTTTATTCTACTGGCCATGTGCTTTCAGAAAATATATGGTTTGGGGGTCTTTTACAAACTGGAAAGCTGTAAGTGAAAAAGAAAAACCTCTAGATTTTTAGAGAAATTTTTGCGTACATCTAATTTTCACTATTTCTCAAAAAGATGCAATTTCAAATTTACAAATATTTGTTGTTTATTAACTCAATACAGGTTTAGCTTTTATATTTAGAAGAAACTTAGCAGGAATTTTGTAAAATGTGCTGTGCTTGTATCTGCTAATAATGATTTAATGCATTTTTAAAGAAAATATTGTTTTGGAAAACATTTGCGCAAAACCTCCAGATTTTTAGAGAGATTCGGTTATTTACAGTTTTGTGTACAGTTTTCATAATTTTGCAAAAAGGTGCAATTAAAAATTTACAAATATTTGTTATTTATTAACTCAATACAGGTTAAGATTTTATATTTAATAGGAATTTAGCAGGTATTTTGTAAAATTTGCTGTGTTTGTATCTGCTAATAATGATTTTAGTGTATTTTCAGGGAAAATATTGCTTTGGTAAACACTTACGCAAATATTGTGGGGCCTTAAAAATCAGTAGCACCTTCCTTTCATTTTACTAGTCCTATGCTTTCAGAAAATATATGGTATGGGTGGTCTTTAACAAACTCTGAAAGCTTTAAGGGAACAATGAAAACCTCTAGATTTTTTAGAGAAATTTGGTTATTTCCATTTTTGCATGTTTGATTGTTTGCTTGTTGCCCCACTCAGCAGCTCGGGTCTCCTCCTGTCCTCCCCTGCAAACAGTGAGCTCCATGCTGTGAAAGGCCAGCCGTATAACATCAGCAGCGATGAGGGGAGGACCCAGTACGCTCCAAGCCATATGTTGAAACTGGAACTTCCCATCTGAACAGGGAAGGCGCCGAGCACGCACAGCGCGACCCGGGAGGGTGTAAGGCACAGAGGAGACGCCGGACCCACATAGCAGCGCAAAAGAACAGGCTCTTCAGATACTAAGAGCCAGAAGGCTGTTAAGAGTGTGAACCCCGTCTGAACCCACCTCATGGAGAAAGGAGGAGGGAAAGACAGCACAGTTGGCTGCAGGCAAAGCAAATCGGGGGCCAGGTAAGTGCCTCTTCTGAGGTGAGTTCAGAAGACAGCAGAAGAGGAGAAAGGCTGTCTGCTAGCCCCCCCCCCCAACCCCATTTTCAAATAAGGTGGGATACCATAAGGTGAGTGGGTGTGTATGCTGCTGCTACAGTGTGAAGCACACAGCCTAACTTTGCAGCTCCCAAGTCGGGACAGCAACTTGCGAAGGGGTGAGTTTTGCTGCTATCCTCTGTGGTAAAGGAGGAAAACAACAGTGGTGAGTACTTCCCTTTGCCTTGGGAGCTTAGAAGCAGTATCCCTTATAGCAGCCAGGGGGTTTCTTGGGCTTGTCAGAGTACTCCATCCCTTAATGAGTGTACTACTATCCTTTCCCTTAGGCCTGGGAACAAGTAACCCAGAAGCTTCAGCTAGACCAATCTCCACAGCTTCCTTTTAAATCAGGAGATGCTGTGGTTATTGCAACATTAAGTTGCCAGTCTCTCACTATAAACCCTACTGCACATCAATAAGGGTAACTCTAGTGAGGGGGTGATACCTGTTAGACAAAGAGTCTCTTACAGGCTATTTCTGCCACTGAAAAAATTAGATATTCCTAAAGGGTTAATCAATTGGAATGTAAGGTGTTTTTCAGGAACCTGGAGATTACATGAGTAATACCACAGGTTTGTCCCTGGTCAGCAATGCACACCAGATAATCTGAATATATTAGGCCAGCTGCTATGATTCTGGCATGTATCTCCAAGATGGTTCATTTAGAGTTCTTCTTGCTCTTAAAAGCCTGCATTCTAAATTATCTCCACATATGGTGAAGAGACACAGTAAAAGGTACCCTTGGGGAATTTTTCTTATGGAGTTGCTTGCTATGTTTAACATGCTATGTGTAACAACTTAACAAGCTTCAATTCATTGTTTCCTCCTTACACTGTTGTTAGATCGGTTGGTGTGTAAGAGTTAATTGGGACCCCTAGTGGTTTGGGCTACTGCCCACCCCTTGATTAACTAGAATCATTGTTTTCTGCAACTCTTACTGATGGTTTTTTGGGTGCAAAACCTCTATACAAGAGCAACATATATTAACCTGTATTTAATGTTTGCTTGTTAAGCCTCCAAGCTAAAATTGAGTCCACCTCTTCCTGAGGCTGACTTAATTGATCTCCAGGTCTATGCTTGTTAAGACCTTAGATGCTGGGAGACTTGGATTCCCACCTGTGTGTGGGCTAACAACACCTACTCATACAAAGGTAGGGTAACAGCTACTACTTCTGTGGTGTATGCACCCACATTAGACTTCCATTATTTGAAACTACCCTGGTTCTCCTCGGGTGGAGGAAGGTTTAGTATCTAGAGTCCAAGCTATGCCTATATAAAGCTTGCCCTCTGCTGGCTATTTTTTAGTTGAATTCACCATGAATCTGACTTTATGTCTGGTCTGGCTGCATCTCAGAAATACACAATGTGGAAGTTTATTTGTGTCTTTTATGGTTGTTTTACTGCTCTTCATAAATACGCGACACTAAGTTGTCTGTCTTTTCTGGGTTGACTGTGCCTTGTTAAGCATCAGAAATTTATTTTTTTAATATATACGTATTGCCATTTTTTTTTTTTTCATTCTGTCTTTTTTTGTTTATATAATAAAAATAAAAAACACAGTAGTGCTCAAATACCACCAAAAGATTTGGTATTTGCAAGAAAAACATTATATAAATTTAATTTGCGTACAGTGTTGCATGACCACTCAACTGCCAGTGCACAGTGCTGAATAGTAAAAAATGCCCTGTCATGAAGGGGGTAAAAACTTTTGGAGGTCAAAAGGTTAAAAAAGAAAAGAACATAGACCCTTCCAAGAGTATGCTATATACAGTATTTTGGTAGACCTTTCTTTAATAGCTTTTTTTCCCTTTTTTCCTCAGTCCTCCTTTTCCCTCCTCTCTATTTTCCCTTTTTTGTTAATGCAGTAAAAATAAAGAGTTACAAGCAAAAGAAGAGGAGATACAACGAACATGGTAAACAAAATAACGTTCGGTCCTGTGGTACCATCCTCATGATTCCCCTATATTTAACCACTTCTGGACTGCAAGGATTTGCCCCCTAATGACCAGGCCATTTCTTTGCGATTCGGCACTGCGTTACTTTAACAGACAATTGCGCAATTAGTTGAGGCTGTACCCAAAAAAAATTGATGTCCTTTTTTTTCTACAAACAGAGCTTTCCTTTGGTGGTATTTGATCACCTGTGCCATTTTTATTTTTTTTACGCTATGAACAAAAAAAGAAGAGCGACAATTCTGAAAAAAAAAAAAAAAAAACAGTATTTTTCACATTCTGCTATATAACATGCTCCCCATAAAAATGTAAAAATCAAATGTTTTAGGCCAATTTGTATTCTTCTACATATTTTTGGTTTTTGTAAAAGATATCATGTCTACAAACAAGGGGAAAGATTTATGTCATTTTTATTTATTAATTTATTTTTTAGTAGTAATGGAGGCGATCTGCAAATTTTAGGGGGACTGCAACATTGCAGTAGACCCCTAACTGACATATTTTACACTTTTGGGGGACCAGTGACATTACTACAGTAATCAGTGCTAAAAAGATTCAGCTCCAGAAAATGTATGCCCTACGGCATTGCAATACTTTAACTGATGATTGCGCGGTTGTGCGACACTATACCCAAATAACCCAAATAACATTTTTGTCCTTTTTTTTTCCCCCGCAAATAGAGCTTTCTTTTGGTGGTAATTGATCAGCTCAGCTTTTTACTTACTGCTATAAAACATATCTAATAAAATAATGTAAACAATCAAATTTCTTCATCAATTTAGGTCCATATGTATTCTGCAACATACTTTTGGTAAAAAAAAAAATCCCAATAAGAATTTAAGCATATATTGATTGGTTTGTGCAAATGTTATAGTGCCTACAAACTATGGGATATATTCATGGGATTTTTATTTATTTATTTATTTATTTTACTAGTAATGGTAGCAATAAGCAATTTATAGCAGGACAGCGATATTGCGGCAGAAAAATCGGACACTAACTGACACTTTTGGTGCTTTTTTTGGGAACCAGTGACACTAATGCAGTGATCAGTGCTAAATAATATATGCACTATTACTGTACTAATGACACTGGCTGGGAAGGAGTTAACATCAGGGCTGATTAACCACTTGCCTACAGTGCACTTTCACCCCCTTCCTGCCCAGACCGATTTTCAGCTTTCAGCGCTCTCACACTTTGACTGAGAATTACTCAGTCATGCAACACTGTACCCATACAAAAATTGTGTCCTTTTTTTCACACAAATAGAGCTTTCTTGGTATTTGATCAATACTGGGTTTTTTATTTTTTGTGCTATAAATAAAAAAAGACTGAAAATATTGTGAAAAAACGCATTTTTCTTTGTTTCTGTCATAAAATTTTGCAAATTAGTAATTTTTCTTCACAAATTTTGGCCAAAATTTATACTGCTACTTATCTTTGGTAAAAATAACCCAAGTAAGTGTATATTATTTGGTCTTTGTCCAAGTTATAGAGTCCACAAGCTATGGTGCGAATCATTGAAAATTGATCACACTTGATCACACCTGATGTACTGAATCTCATTTCTTGAGACACTAAAAAGTCAGGAAAGTACAAATACCCCCCAAATGACCCCTTTTTGGAAAGTAGACATTCCAAGGTATTTAATAAGGGGCATGGTGAGTTTTTTGAAGTTGTAATTTTTTCCCACAATGCTTTGCAAAATGAAGATTTTTTTTTTTTTTTTTTTTTTACAAATTGCCGTATTAACAGGTTATTTCTCTCACACAGCACATGTATACTTGCAACTACACCCCGAAACACATTCTACTACTCCTCCTGAGTATGGAGATACCACATGTGTGAGACTTTTTCACAGCCTGACAACATACAGAGGCCTAACATCCAAGTAGCCCCGTCCGGCATTCTAGGAGCACAAATTACACATATAATTTCCTGACAACCTATCGCACTTTTGAAGGCCCTGGAGCACCAGGACAATGGAAACCCCCATAAAATTACCCCATTTTGGAAAGCAAACAGCCCAACGTATAATTTTTGAGGCATAATGAGTCTTTTGAATATGTCATTTTTTTCCACAAGTTTTTGGAAAATGTGGAAAGAAAATGAAAACACATTTTTTTTACACAAAGCTGTCCATTTATGCAATATTTCTAACACATAGCATGTACATAGCAAAAATTGCACCCCAAAATACATTCTGCTATTCCTCCTGAGTATGGCGATACCACATGTGTAACACTTTTTCACAGCCTGGCCACATACATAGGCCTAACATCCAAGTAGCGCTTTACACAAAGTTGTCCATTTATCCACTTTAAGACTGGGCCTATTTTTGACACTTGGTGTTTACAAGCTAAAATCATTTTTTTTTGCTAGAAAACTACTTAGAACCCCCAAACATTATATATATTTTTTTTTTAGCAGAGACCCTAGAGAATAAAATGGAGATCGTTGCAATATTTTTTATCACACCATATTTGCGCAGCAGTCTTCCAAATGCGATTTTTTTGAAAAAAAATTCACTTTTTTTAACTAAAACATAAGAAAACAGTAAATTTAGCACAATTGTTTTCCATAATATGAAAGATAATGTTACGCCGAGTAATTAGATACCCAACATGTCATGCTTCAAAATTGTGCATGCTCACAGAATGGCGCCAAACATTGGTACTTAAAAATCCCCATAGGCAACATTTTAAAAATTTCTGCAGGTTACTAGCTTAGAGTTACAGAGGAGGTCTATGGCTCAAATTATTTCTCTCGCTCTAACGATCGTGGCGATACCTCACATGTATGGTTTGAACACCGTTTACATATGTGGGCGGGACTTGCGTATGCGTTTGCTTCTGCGCGCGAGCTAACGGAGGCAGGGCGCTTTAATTTTTTTTTTTTTTTTCCTATTTATTTTATTTATTATTTTTTTATTTTTACACAGTTTAAAAAAAAAATGTTTTGATCATTTTTATTCCTATTACAAGGAATGTAAACATCCCTTGTAATAGAAATAGGCATGACAGGTCCTCTTTATTGTGAGATCTGGGGTCAAAAAGACCTCACACCTCACAACTACACTAAAAAAGAAAAAAAAAAAAAAATTGTTGAAAGAGGAAAAAAAAAAAGCAAAAAAAAAAAGCGGCCCTTTAAACCGGTTGCTAGGCAACGTCTTTTGACGTAGCTCCGGTCCTCCAAGACCATAGAGTTGAGTGAGGGCCATCTTGCCCTCACTCGACTTCCTGTCTCTGAGGATCCGGGACCGGATAGTTTTCCCCGCTGCCGGCGGGTCCGGTAAGCTGGGAAAACGTCTGGGACGCGGCAGGAGGGGGGGGGGCACCTCTTCCCCTGCACCGTAAGGGTAATTCTGCGGCGAATCCGCCACTGGGACCACCCTTATCTGAAAGCCGACCGCCCGCCGTTTCAAAAAATACCGGGGTTATGGGGGCTATCTGCTGCCATAACTCCAGTATTTAGCTTTTAATGGCCGACGCATATAGTCGTTAGGCGGTCAGTAAGTGATTGCATGTATATGACAAACAGGTGACGATGACTGATGGGGTGACAGGTGACGATGACTGATGGGGTGACAGGTGACAATGACTGATGGGGTGACAGGTGACGATGACTGATGGGGTGACAGGTGATGATGATCGATGAGGTGACAGGCGACGATGATTGATGAGGTGACAAGTGACGATGATTGATGGGGTGACAGATGACAATCACTGACGGGGTGACATGTGACGATGATTGATGGGGTGACAAGTGACGATCACTGATGGGGTGTCAAGTGACGATGATTGATAGGGTGACAGATGACGGTGACTGATGGGGTGACAGGTGACGATGTTTGATGGGGTGACAGGTGACGGTGATTGATGGGGTGACAGGTGACGGGCGATAGTCACTGATGGGTGACAGGTGACGGGCGATGGTGCACGGCGGTACTGATGGCAGTCTCTGGTGACCGGTGAACTTTAGGCTATGTTCACATGTGAGCGTAGCGATCATGGGCAGAATCACTGCGATTCTGCCCGTGATCCAGAAATCATTGCAAATGGCGGGACGCCTGTGCGTTGCCCGTGATTTGCAATAGCACCCCAAACGCTGTGCGATGTTGCAGCGATTTCCGCCTGCCGAATCGAGGTAACATCACGCAAACAACGCATGACGCCCCAAAGAAACTCTTGTACCTTTTTTGGGCGTCATGCGATGTTTGCGCGGTGTTACCGCGATTCGGCAGGCGGAAATGGCGGCAACATCGCACAGCATTTGGGGTGCTATTGCAAATCACGGGCAACGCACAGGCGTCCCGCAATTTGCAATGATTTCCGGATCGCGGGCAGAATCGCGGTTATTCTGCCTGCGATCGCTACTCTCACATGTGAACGTAGCCTTATGGGTGTCAATTTCTGGGCACTGATGAGGTGACTGTTGGGTGACAGGGGACATTGGGGGGGGCTGAGGACTGTGTGTGGGGGACCTTTATTTGTGTGCTTTTTACTTTTTACAGGGGTACAGAGCAGTAACTCAATGTTTCTAGCTCTTCTCCCCTCACACTGGAAGCTGTATGAGGAGAGAAGAGCTAGTAACACTGAGTTACTGCTCTTTGTTTACATTTTGTGATCGGCTGTGAATAGATTCACAGCCGATCACATAGTAAACAGTCACTGTCAGTGACTGCTTACTACCGCCGGTGACAGCTGTGTTCCTACGGAACACAGTGCCACCGACATGACCGCGCTGCGCGCTCCCGATCGCGCATGCGCGGTCATCTCCCGGGCGCCTCCATTGTGATCGGCTGTGTCATTGGAACACAGCCGATCACGTGGGAAACAGCCATGCCTATTGGCTGTTTCCCCCCTGCCGGTGACCGGCTGTGTCCCGGGGACACGCCGACACCGGCAGTGCACGGCGGCGCGCCCGCGATCGCGCGCCTGCCGTGCATTTACTGGGTCACGTCATATGACGTCTGCCCAGGATAATAGCCGCACCGTCCCGCCGTCATATGACGGCGGGCGGGCGGTAAGTGGTTAAAGAGTTAACTGTGTGCCTAGCCTATCTTTAGTGTAGTGTGGGAGGTGCTTTTCCTAGTGGAAGGCATGAATCGGTGTGCCTGCTTTGCAGGAACACAGGATCCATGCCTTTTGTACTGAGAGAATGCAATCTGCCTTGTTTATGGAGGCAGACTACCATTCTGCATGTGTAACAAACGATCAGCGTTGCCGGCAGACATCGAGTCCATGGGACCTGCTGATCGGCTCCTGCTGTGTAGAATCCCAGCAGGAGTGAGCCGCTGGTGGCGCACACTTGCACCCACTACCTAGGAGTACAGGATCAAGTAAAACTGCTATAGAGCAGTTGGCAAGTAGTTAAATTACTGTACCACTGTATTATCTTGTGATCAATACTTATTTTTGTCTTGTAATGTTAAAATGGATCAGTGATTGGGATTTTATGTTTATATTATTTACATCATTGTATGATATAGTAATGCTGATGAATAAATTTAAATGTCTAAATAGTACTACAGTAAAGTAAAAGAAAAATAACTAGAAAAGCTGGAATAATGCTAAAATGCCAGTATCCTCAGCTGCAATCAGATATGCAGTGGATCATTCAGTGATAAATATGGTACTTCAGTGATATCCTCTAGAGATCGCATTATACAACTTAAAATTTTCCACCATTCACATCTCACTCCTGCTGGCCTTTTTAAGATTGGATTATCTCAGTCGGCCGAGTGTTTTAGGGGTTTCGGTCAGGATGCTGACTTTCTCCACTGCTTCTGGACGTGTCCTTTAGTCCAGGAGTTCTGGAGAGACATAAACTCCTTCATTTCATCTGCACTGGGACTGCCAAACATTGTGAACCCTAAAAACTGTCTGCTGGGTATCTTTGAGGATCTGGCCATCCCTTCTAGTGCTAAGAGACTGCTCCGTATTCTTTACTTTTATGCAAAGAAGTCCCTACTATTATCATGGAAGGGATCAATATCTTTAACAAGATCTCTGTGGTTTAAAATTGGTCAATGACTCACTTCCGCTGTATAAGCTTACCTTTGAGAATAGGAAAAGAAATAAAACATTTTATAAAATACGGGATCGGTGGATTGCCAGTCCTCTGACCCTTACTCCTGAATTGCCACGAGTATAAAAATGTGTTTATACATCACTACCTATATGACACACTTTGACAAATGGCATACTTGCTTATGGTGAAACTGTAGACAAAGTTGTGTACATTCTATGTAATCACTGACTGTAAACTGCACATAGGATAACCTTGCAGGGGAGAGAAGTGGAGAGAGAAATTGTTTATTGATGGGGTTATTTTTTTTTTTTTGAGTGTTGTTGTTTGTTTGTACATTGCACACTGCATTGTGCTAGTGTTGTGTAATCTGTTTTATAAAATGAATAAACATATCTTTAAAAAAAAAAAAAGATATGCAGTGGATCATATAGTACACCAACCGCAGATAGTTTGATTCCATTTGCAGAAATGCTAAGGAACATTTTAAAATAAAACTTTTCAGAGTAGACTGGATACAGAAAGAATGATTCTACAAGAGCAGCATTAACATTTTATACCTAATATATACATAA
The DNA here is from genome assembly GCF_965119305.1 of Pelophylax lessonae. Taxonomy (NCBI): domain Eukaryota; kingdom Metazoa; phylum Chordata; class Amphibia; order Anura; family Ranidae; genus Pelophylax; species Pelophylax lessonae. The sequence goes on along the minus strand of NC_138770.1, from coordinate 323,339,917 downwards.
TGTGATGTGTTGCATACTGTATGGTAACCACTAACGTTAAATCATCCATTCCTAATTGGCATTTCAATTGTCCTTAATCTAAATTAGATAATTAAACATATCCTGGACTATTAACTATTGTGTATATTAGGTGTTCAGCTAATTGGACATTTTCTAAACTATTCAGTTAAATTTGAATAATTTATCCACTATTATCACTCTCTACTACTGTAGAATGAGAGAATAGAAAAAATAAAAAATACGTCCTTCTGACTTTCGTTATGAAGATGGGGATTTCAGCATGTTTGCGTTCTGAATTCCCTCATTGCCATAAAAAATTTAAAAATACTTTGGAATGTCATCTTGTATACAAGGGCATTAATAATTTGTTTTAAAATCTGCTCATAAAGCATTTTTGATAGAGATGGATATGAAATGCAGTGTGTGAACTTTGAGCAGTGTGTGAACCTTGTGGAAGAGCGTATTCTCAAACTGACCTTTTCCTGATCTCAGATTAACCTCAAAATGCCCATGTACACTAACCATATGTAGGTGGCAGATATACTTTTGCATAGTGTGCTAGGCACTAATATGATACAGCACTAATAAAATTATCTAAAATGTATGTAAACTCTGACAATGAACTACTATTTGCTACATGTTTGGTTTGTTAAACATACCATTAATAATGTCTTGTTTATCCATTCAGTAGTTAGCTTCCTGTGCTCTCTGCCTCTGATTACTCTTACCAGCTAACATTGTTCACAGTTCTCTCTATAAACTGCAAAATCCTTCCCCTCATGTTATTGAGTTTAAAAGAGGGGCTTGTATTTAGTAGTCCTTACACATTTCCTGTCCTAGGGGCTGGCAATGTTGCTACTTCATAGACAGTGAGTGGGCATTATTACTCTAGGACAGGATGTGTGATACTGGCAGGACCACACACTGAAAAGAATCCTAGAAAAAAAGAAAATTTTACTTACAGCCACAACATCTGAGCACTGGTAAGCTGCGCTATTTTATTTTCCCTTACACTTATATATGCTTTATCCTTTGCTATTTTTTTTTTTGTTATTATTTTTTTATTAGGAGTTTTAAAAAACAAAGAAATAAGACAAAGAGGAAGTGTTCGTGAGTACAAAACATGGATAACAATAGATGGGAGAAAAGTACAACAATAAAGTGCCAGAGAATATATTGTATATCTTAGCTTCCTCACATCTCATTCAACTCTTACCTCAGAAAGGTTAGAGAGGGGAAAAGCAAAAGGGGGGGGGGGGGGAGAGGTGAAAAAGGCAAGTGGAAGGGGGAAAGGAAATGGGGGGGGGTGAAAAGATGTATGGGAGAAGGGAAGAAAAAAAAAAAAGAGGAAGGGAAAGGAAACAGGTGGCCCAGAATAAAAGAAAGGAGTGGCTACTAAGTAGAACCAGAGATAACACTTCTTAGGTAAACCACATAACATGTCAATTTTATCAAGAACAACAGGTAAACTAATTAGTGATGGACGAACATCGGCCGTGGCGGTTCGCAAACGTTATCCGCAAACTTTCTCAAATGTTCGCGAACCGCAAGTTCGCGGCGGGCCCCATTGACTTTAATGGCAGGCAAATTTTTAAAACCTTCAGGTCATATTTGCAGCCACAAAATATTAACTAGCTGTGTGCAAATAGTCCCACAACATGGACACTGTCATAACAAAAGTATTGCTATTGTAAAAGTTGCCATAACAATTTTTTTTTTCAGCAAACAAAAATATATATATATTTTTTTCTAAATCAGCCAGAACTGACAGCAGCCGGTAAATACATATAGGGTCCATTCACACGTCTGTAAAGTGGGTCCGCATCCATTCCACAATTTGGCGTAACGTTTACAGACCCATTGATTTTCAATTCCAGTCTGAAAAATTAGGCATTCACAGGATAAAGAAGTAAGTGTCGCCCATTCCAGGCCCCAAAAATTAGCCCACATGCATTTACCTGACAGCAAAGAACGTTGTATTCTGTGGCTAAAGGTACATTAGGCATTCACAGGATACAGAAGTAAGTGTCGCCCGGTCATTACAGGCCCCAAAAATTAGCCCACATGCGTTCACCTGACAGAAAAGAACGTTGTATTCTATGGCTGAAGGTACATTAGGCATTCACAGGATAAATAAGTAAGTGTTGCCCATTCCAGGCCCCAAAAATTAGCCCACATGCATTTACCTGACAGCAAAGAACGTTGTATTCTGTGGCTGGAGGTACATTAGGCATTGACAGGATAAATAAGCAAGTGTCGCTGATTACAACCCCCAAAAATTAGCCCACATGCATTTACCTGACAGCTAAGAACGTTGTATTCTGTGGCTGAAGGTACATTAGGCATTCACAGGATACAGAAGTAAGTGTCGCCCGGCCATTACAGGCCCCAAAAATTAGCCCACATGCGTTCACCTGACAGCAAAGAACATTGTATTCTGTGGCTAAAGGTACATTAGGCATTCACAGTATAAATAAGTAAGTGTCGCCCATTCCAGGCCCCAAAAATTAGCCCACATGCGTTCACCTGACAGCAAAGAACGTTGTACTCTGTGGCTGGAGGTACATTAGGCATTGACAGGATAAATAATTGTCGGCCATGAAAGGCCCCAAAAATTAGGCATTCAATGGACATAAAATGCCTTTTATGCCGCTGTATTTACCGAAGACAAGGACCATGAATTGTTATGGGTGGAAGGCGGTCTGGCGGATATTTGTGGCCTGTCAAGAGGAATTGTAATCAAACATGGTATACTGGTCACATGTGTTGAATTCCTCTGAGATCCATGCCTCATTAATTTTTATAAATGTGAGGTAGTCTACACAGTCATGAGCTACGCGAGTGCGCTTATCGGTAACCATTCCCCCTGCTGCGCTGAACGTCCTTTTGGGACACTGGACGGGGGTCAAGCCAACAGTTCCATTGCAAATTGTGCAAGCTCTGACCAGCGATCAAGCCTGCCCACCCAGTAGTCCAGAGGTTCATCACTCCTCAGAGCATCCACATCGGCCGTTAACCCGATGTAGTCGGACACCTGTTAGTCTAGGCATTCCCTGATGCTGGAGTACAGCTGTTGATGGGTCGGCTGAAAGAATGCTCTCATCTTCTAAACGCCCTCTTCTTGCAGGCGCTGTTGGATTGGTACCCGCAACTGTTTCTCTGTGAGTTGAAATTTCTCTGCCAGCGCACACAAAAGCAGAATGCAGCATTTCTCGAAGCAAGGTCTGGAAGTGCTGCATTCTGACTGCCCTGTGTGAGGGTGGTAACATTTCCACCATTTTTTGTTTGTACCGGGGGTCTAAGTACGTTGCCACCCAGTACTGATCCTTGCCCTTTATGCTTTTTATACGGGGGTCCCCCTTAAAACACTGGAGCATGAAGGCCCCCATTTGCACTAAACTGGAAGCGGTGTAGTGGCCTGGCTCCTGCTCATAATCCAAGATAATGTCGTCCTCGTTCTCCTCCCCCCCCCATCCACGGACAACACCAGGGATCCCAGAAAGGTTTAAAGCATGCTCTTTTTGCTCCTCCTCATCCGCCCCGGCAGCATCCTCCTCTGACTCCTCTTCAGACTCCTGTTGTTGACTTGTCTCAGATGGAGTAGCACCCTCTGGGAATCCATCCAACATTGCGACTTCCTCATCTTCCTGCTCCTGCTCCTCGATGGCTTGATCAATGACACGACACAATGCATGCTCCAGAAAGAAGGCGTAAGGTACGATGTCACTGATGGCGCTCTGGCCACGACTGAACAGTTTGGTGATCTCATCAAATGGCCGCAGAAGTCTGCATGCATCGTGCATGAGCAGCCACTGGCGCGGTGAAAAAAACCTAAGCTCCCCAGAACCTGTCCTGCCGGAGAGTTCGTACAGGTAGTCGTTAACTGCCCGTTTCTGCTGGAGCATCCTATCAAGCATATGCAACGTTGAGTTCCATCGCGTCTGGCAGTCACTAATAAGACGCCTAAAGGGCAGGTTGCGTCACCGCTGAATGTCAGCAAGGTGAGCCATGGCTGTGTAAGATCTTCTGAAATGGTCCGAGATTTCCCTGGCCTGCCGCAAGACGTCCTGGACCCCAGGGTATTTGGCAAGGAATCGCTGCACGACCAACTTCAGGACGTGTGCCTTGCATGGCATGAGTGTAATTTTGCGCTGTTTCAGCGCACTCAGCAGATTGGCACCATTGTCGCACACCACTTTACTAACTGTCAAATTGAGCGGTGTCAGCCACTGATCTGCCTGTGAACGCAAAGCTGAAAGGAGTGCAGGACCAATGTGGCTCTTGACTTCCAGGCACAACAGATGCAGCACAGCATGGCAACGTCTCACCTGGCATGTGGAATAGGTTCTGGGGATCTTGGGCGGCGCAGCGGAAGAGGAGGAGTCAGCCGAGGAGGAAAGGGAGGATGGAGTAGGAGTAGGAGAAGGAGAAGAAGAGGCAAGCCTGCATGCAATCAGTGGAGGTAAAACCAAATCTACACGGGTGTCACGGTTACATGCTTGACAGCCGTCAGAAGGTTCACCCAGTGGGCAGTAAAAGTTATATACCTTCCCTGCACGTGTTTGCTAGACCACTTGTCTGTGGTCAGATGTATCTTGGCACCGACACTGTGCAAGAGATACATTAACTTGCCGCTGAACATGGCCATATAGCTCTGGAATGCCCTTCTGCGAGAAATATTTCCTTCCTGGGACCTTCCATTGTGGTGTTCCAATGGCCATAAATTTCCAAAAGGCCTCCGAGTCCACCAGTTGATATGGCAGTAGTTGGCGGGCTATCAGTTCCGACAAGCCAGCAGTCAACCGTTGGGCAAGAGGGTTATCCGGCGTCATCGTTTTTTTACGCTCCAACCAGTGGCGTCGGCAGGGGGGGCTGACCAGGGCTATAGCCCCGAGTGTTCCCCTGTAAAGCCCCGGGTCTTGTATTGCTACTTTAGAATGATCAGCCCCGAGTCCCAAGACCTGGAGCTGGCTAGAAACTCAGGCTACATACCTCAGCACTGTGCAAAAATCTATCCAGTGATTGGTGGGAAGCCAGGCAGCTGCAAGGAGAGAAAGTAGAGCTGTCAAATTGTAGCTCTGATGTCGGGGATGGGCGGAACTGATATGCGGACCCGCCCCCTTTGTCAGACAGCCCGTGCACAGACAAACAGCGGACGTTACATTGCTGGGGAGGAAGGTGGCAGGGGGTGGGACTGATTGTAACTGCTGTATGTGGACACTCAACAGTGTATAAGTCAGGTTTATTATACACGCTGTGGGTACACATACAGTAGTTACAATCAGTCCCACCCCCTGCCACCTTCCTCCCCAGCCAGCAGGGATGGGAGGAGAGGTGGGCAGTGAAGAGACACCTTGGACGGTGTCTTAATATGTAGAGAGGGGGAGGGTGCATTGGGAGCTTCCACAGTTCTCTGCCTCAATGACACAGGAGTGATTCTCCCTCATTCAGGGCACTAACGATCCTCACTCTGCCTTATCTCTCTCTCTCTTATCTGTGTAGTTATAATGTGTGTCCTGCAGCCTGTGCTGAGTGCACACCAAGAAATGCTCTCCTAGCTGATCTCCCAGGATTTGCAGTAATGATCACAGAGAACCGATCTTTTAGGAGCAGCAGACAGTGACAAAAGCAGCTGAAAGATCTTCTCTGTGATCACTGCAAAGCCTAAGATAGGGCGGAGACATCCTGAACATCTCCATGCTCCCCTCTAGTTATTGGATGCTGGGTCTGTCTGGTCCTAATATCAAATTACATCATCAGTTTGCCCCACCCCCCCCCCCAGCTCCCAGAGGAGGACAGAACTTTCCCTAGTACACACTAGTGCTCCTCCTCCAATCTGTGACACTACAGCCATGCTGCTTAAGGTAAGGATGACACTAATGTAAGTGTCAGTGTAGGAGGGGTCAGTGGGGGGGTGTCAGTGTATGGGGTGTCTGTGTAGGAGGGGTCAGTGGGGGGGTGTCAGTGTATGGGGTGTCTGTGTAGGAGGGGTCAGTGGGGGGGTGTCAGTGTAGGGGTGTCTGTGTAGGAGGGGTCAGTGGGAGGGGTGTCAGTGTATGGGGTGTCTGTGTAGGAGGGGTCAGTGGGGGGGGGTGTCAGTGTATGGGGTGTCTGTGTAGGAGGGGTCAGTGGGGGGGGTGTCAGTGTAGGGGTGTCTGTGTAGGGGGTGTCAGTGTAGGAGGGGTCAGTGGGGGGGTGTCAGTGTAGGGGGTGTCAGTGTAGGTGTCAGTGTAGGGGTGTCAGTGTAGGTGTCAGTGTAGCAGGGTCAGTGTAGGTGTCTATGTTGGTGTCAGTGTAGGGGACTCAGTGTAGGTGTCAATGTGGGGGGGGGGTGTCAGTGTAGCGGTGTCAGTTTTGGTGTCAGTGTATGGGGTGTCTGTGTAGGGGGTGTCAGTGTAGCGGGGTCAGTGTAGGGGTGTCAGTGTTGGTGTCAGTGTAGGGGTGTCAGTGTAGGGGTGTCAGTGTAGGGGTCAGTGTTGATGTCAGTGTTGGTGTCAGTGTAGGGGTGTCAGTGTAGGGGTGTCAGTGTAGGTGTCAGTGTTGGTGTCAGTGTAGGGGTGTCAGTTTTGGTGTCAGTGTAGCAGGATCAGTGTAAGTGTCAGTGTAGGGGTGTCAGTGTTGGTGTCAGTGTAGGGGACTCAGTGTTGGTGTCAATGTGGTGGGGGTCAGTGTAGGTGTCAGTGTCGGGGGGGGGGCAGTGTAGGTGTCAATTTCCTCTCCTCCTGACTCCCTGTTCTCCTCTCCTCTCCTCCTGACCCCCTGTTCTCCTCTCCTGACCCCCTGTTCTCCTCTCCTCCTGACCCCCTGTTTTCCTCTCCTCTCCTCCTGACCCCCTGTTTTCCTCTCCTCTCCTCCTGACCCCCTGTTTTCCTCTCCTCCTGACCCCCTGTTCTCCTCTCCTCCTGACCCCCTGTTCTCCTCTCCTCCTGAACCCCTGTTCTCCTCTCCTACTGAACCCCTGTTCTCCTCTCCTCTCCTCCTGACCCCCTGTTCTCTCCTCCTGACCCACTGTTCTCCTCTCCTCCTGACCCCATGTTCTCCTCTCCTCCTGACCCCCTGTTCTCCTCTCCTCTTCTCACCCCCTGTTCTACTCTCCTCTTCTCACCCCCTGTTCTACTCTCCTCTCCTCTCCTCTCCTCTCCTCTCCTCTCCTCTGTTCTCTCCTCTCCTCCTGACCCTCTGTTCTCCTCTCCTCTGTTCTCTCCTCTCCTCTGTTCTCCTCTCCTCTCCTCCTGACCCCCTGTTCTCCTCTCCTCCCGACCCCCTGTTTTCCTCTCCTCTCCTCCTGACCCCTTGTTCTCCTCTCCTCCTGACCCCCTGTTCTCCTCTCCTCTTCTCCTGACCCCCTGTTCTCCTCTCCTCTTCTCCTGACCCCCTGTTCTCCTCTCCTCTTCTCCTGACCCCCTGTTCTCCTCTCCTCCTGACCCCCTGTTCTCCTCTACTCCTGACCCCCTGTTCTCCTCTCCTCCTCACCCCCTGTTCTCCTCTCCTCCTCACCCCCTGTTCTCCTCTCCTCTTCTCACCCCCTGTTCTACTCTCCTCTCCTCTATTCTCTCCTCTTTTCCTGACCCTCTGTTCTCCTCTCCTCTGTTCTCTCCTCTACTCTGTTCTCCTCTCCTCCTGACCCCCTGTTCTCATCTCCTTTCCTGACTCCCTGTTCTCCTCTCCTCTCCGGACCCCCTGTTCTCCTCTCCTCTGTTCTCCTCTCCTCTCCTCTTGACCCCCTGTTCTCCTCTCCTCCTGACCCCCTGCTCTCCTCTGTTCTCTCCTCTCCTCTCGACCCTCTGTTCTCTCCTCTCCTCCTGACCCCCTGTTCTCCTCTTCTCTCCTCCTGACCCCCTATTCTCTCCTCCTCTCCTCCTGACCCCTGTTCTCTCCTCCTCTCCTCCTGACCCCCTGTTCTCCTCTCCTCTCTTCCTGACCCCCTGTTCTCCTCTCCTCTCTTCCTGACCCCCTGTTCTCCTCTCCTCTCTTCCTGACCCCCTGTTCTCCTCTCCTCCTGACCCCCTGTTCTCCTCTCCTCCTGACCCCCTGTTCTCCTCTCCTCCTGACCCCCTGTTCTCCTCTCCTCTCCTCCTGACCCCCTGTTCTCCTCTCCTCCTGGCCCCCTGTTCTCCTCTCCCCCTGGTCCCCTGTTCTCCTCTCCCCCTGACCCCCTCGTCTCCTCTCCTGGCCTCCTGACCCCCTGTTCTCCTCTCCTCCTGACCCCCTGTTCTCCTCTTCTCTCCTCCTTACCCCCTGTTCACCTCTTCTCTCCTCCTGACCCCCTGTTCTCCTCTTCTCTCCTCTCCTATCCTGACCCCCTGTTCTCTCCTACTCTCCTCCTGACCCCTGTTCTCTCCTCCTCTCCTCCTGACCCCCTGTTCTCCTCTCCTCCTGACCCCCTGTTCTTCTCTCCTCTCTTCCTGACCCCCTGTTCTCCTCTCCTCTCCTCCTGACCCCCTGTTCTCCTCTCCTCCTGACCCCCTGTTCTCCTCTCCTCTCCTCCTGACCCCCTGTTCTCCTCTCCTCTCCTCCTGACCCCCTGTTCTCCTCTCCTCCTGGCCCCCTGTTCTCCTCTCCCCCTGGCCCCCTGTTCTCCTCTCCCCCTGACCCCCTCTTCTCCTCTCCCGGCCTCCTGACCCCCTGTTCTCCTCTCCTCCTGACCCCCTGTTCTCCTCTTCTCTCCTCCTTACCCCCTGTTCACCTCTTCTCTCCTCCTGACCCCCTGTTCTCCTCTTCTCTCCTCTCCTATCCTGACCCCTTGTACTCCGCTCTATAGCACCCCATGTCTGACCCTTGACTGAGGGGGGGCATTGGGTGGAGTATGGGCAGTACTTTTTAAATATGGAAGGAGCTTGGGCGGGACTTTAAAATGTGGGAGGGCTTATCAAATTTACCTTTGGGCTGAAGCCCCTGGTCTTTTTCCCACCTAGCAACGCCCCTGGCTCCAACATTTGGGCCACGGAAGCCTGCCTTTTTCCAGAACAACGTGAGGACAGCATGATGGAAGGTGGAGTGGAGGACAATTGTGAGGAGAGAGGAGAAGGAGAAGAGGCTGGACGGTGAGAGCCTGGAGTGTGGCTTTGTGGGTTCTGACGGCGTTGCTCCCACTGGGCTCGGTGATGGGAGTCCAGGTGCCTTCTTAAGGTGGTCGTCCCTAGGGGAGTTTTGGGCTTACCGCAATGTATGCGTTGACTGCAAAGGCTGCAGATGGCAACACTATTGTCAGCAGCAGACACATTGAAAAAAAGCCCACACTGCGGAGCCACGTGCCAGCGTCCTGGGAGTGCCAGATGTGACTGTACATGGTTGATGGCTTGCTCCTGATACATTAGCAGTCTGCTTTGTCCCTCCTGTGCAATGTAAGTTCCGCTTGCTTCTCCTCCCTATCTGCTGGTTCATCTCTCCCTCTGAACTCCCCTCCTTATTTCTTTGTTTTAAAAAACAAAGAAATAAGACAAAGAGGAAGTGTTCGTGAGTACAAAACATGGATAACAATAGATGGGAGAAAAGTACAACAATAAAGTGCCAGAGAATATATTGTATATCTTAGCTTCCTCACATCTCATTCAACTCTTACCTCAGAAAGGTTAGAGAGGGGAAAAGCAAAAGGGGGGGGGGGAGAGGTGAAAAAGGCAAGTGGAAGGGGGAAAGGAAATGGGGGGGGTGAAAAGATGTATGGGAGAAGGGAAGAAAAAAAAAAAAGAGGAAGGGAAAGGAAACAGGTGGCCCAGAATAAAAGAAAGGAGTGGCTACTAAGTAGAACCAGAGATAACACTTCTTAGGTAAACCACATAACATGTCAATTTTATCAAGAACAACAGGTAAACTAATTAGTGATGGACGAACATCGGCCGTGGCGGTTCGCAAACGTTATCCGCAAACTTTCTCAAATGTTCGCGAACCGCAAGTTCGCGGCGGGCCCCATTGACTTTAATGGCAGGCAAATTTTTAAAACCTTCAGGTCATATTTGCAGCCACAAAATATTAACTAGCTGTGTGCAAATAGTCCCACAACATGGACACTGTCATAACAAAAGTATTGCTATTGTAAAAGTTGCCATAACAATTTTTTTTTTCAGCAAACAAAAATATATATATATTTTTTTCTAAATCAGCCAGAACTGACAGCAGCCGGTAAATACATATAGGGTCCATTCACACGTCTGTAAAGTGGGTCCGCATCCATTCCACAATTTGGCGTAACGTTTACAGACCCATTGATTTTCAATTCCAGTCTGAAAAATTAGGCATTCACAGGATAAAGAAGTAAGTGTCGCCCATTCCAGGCCCCAAAAATTAGCCCACATGCATTTACCTGACAGCAAAGAACGTTGTATTCTGTGGCTAAAGGTACATTAGGCATTCACAGGATACAGAAGTAAGTGTCGCCCGGTCATTACAGGCCCCAAAAATTAGCCCACATGCGTTCACCTGACAGAAAAGAACGTTGTATTCTATGGCTGAAGGTACATTAGGCATTCACAGGATAAATAAGTAAGTGTTGCCCATTCCAGGCCCCAAAAATTAGCCCACATGCATTTACCTGACAGCAAAGAACGTTGTATTCTGTGGCTGGAGGTACATTAGGCATTGACAGGAGGATAAATAAGCAAGTGTCGCTCATTACAACCCCCAAAAATTAGCCCACATGCATTTACCTGACAGCTAAGAACGTTGTATTCTGTGGCTGAAGGTACATTAGGCATTCACAGGATACAGAAGTAAGTGTCGCCCGGCCATTACAGGCCCCAAAAATTAGCCCACATGCGTTCACCTGACAGCAAAGAACATTGTATTCTGTGGCTAAAGGTACATTAGGCATTCACAGTATAAATAAGTAAGTGTCGCCCATTCCAGGCCCCAAAAATTAGCCCACATGCGTTCACCTGACAGCAAAGAACGTTATACTCTGTGGCTGGAGGTACATTAGGCATTGACAGGATAAATAATTGTCGGCCATGAAAGGCCCCAAAAATTAGGCATTCAATGGACATAAAATGCCTTTTATGCCGCTGTATTTACCGAAGACAAGGACCATGAATTGTTATGGGTGGAAGGCGGTCTGGCGGATATTTGTGGCCTGTCATGAGGAATTGTAATCAAACATGGTATACTGGTCACATGTGTTGAATTCCTCTGAGATCCATGCCTCATTAATTTTTATAAATGTGAGGTAGTCTACACAGTCATGAGCTACGCGAGTGCGCTTATCGGTAACCATTCCCCCTGCTGCGCTGAACGTCCTTTTGGGACACTGGACGGGGGTCAAGCCAACAGTTCCATTGCAAATTGTGCAAGCTCTGACCAGCGATCAAGCCTGCCCACCCAGTAGTCCAGAGGTTCATCACTCCTCAGAGCATCCACATCGGCCGTTAACCCGATGTAGTCGGACACCTGTTAGTCTAGGCATTCCCTGATGCTGGATCCGGAGTACAGCTGTTGATGGGTCGGCTGAAAGAATGCTCTCATCTTCTAAACGCCCTCTTCTTGCAGGCGCTGTTGGATTGGTACCCGCAACTGTTTCTCTGTGAGTTGAAATTTCTCTGCCAGCGCACACAAAAGCAGAATGCAGCATTTCTCGAAGCAAGGTCTGGAAGTGCTGCATTCTGACTGCCCTGTGTGAGGGTGGTAACATTTCCACCATTTTTTGTTTGTACCGGGGGTCTAAGTACGTTGCCACCCAGTACTGATCCTTGCCCTTTATGCTTTTTATACGGGGGTCCCCCTTAAAACACTGGAGCATGAAGGCCCCCATTTGCACTAAACTGGAAGCGGTGTAGTGGCCTGGCTCCTGCTCATAATCCAAGATAATGTCGTCCTCGTTCTCCTCCCCCCCCCATCCACGGACAACACCAGGGATCCCAGAAAGGTTTAAAGCATGCTCTTTTTGCTCCTCCTCATCCGCCCCGGCAGCATCCTCCTCTGACTCCTCTTCAGACTCCTGTTGTTGACTTGTCTCAGATGGAGTAGCACCCTCTGGGAATCCATCCAACATTGCGACTTCCTCATCTTCCTGCTCCTGCTCCTCGATGGCTTGATCAATGACACGACACAATGCATGCTCCAGAAAGAAGGCGTAAGGTACGATGTCACTGATGGCGCTCTGGCCACGACTGAACAGTTTGGTGATCTCATCAAATGGCCGCAGAAGTCTGCATGCATCGTGCATGAGCAGCCACTGGCGCGGTGAAAAAAACCTAAGCTCCCCAGAACCTGTCCTGCCGGAGAGTTCGTACAGGTAGTCGTTAACTGCCCGTTTCTGCTGGAGCATCCTATCAAGCATATGCAACGTTGAGTTCCATCGCGTCTGGCAGTCACTAATAAGACGCCTAAAGGGCAGGTTGCGTCACCGCTGAATGTCAGCAAGGTGAGCCATGGCTGTGTAAGATCTTCTGAAATGGTCCGAGATTTCCCTGGCCTGCCGCAAGACGTCCTGGACCCCAGGGTATTTGGCAAGGAATCGCTGCACGACCAACTTCAGGACGTGTGCCTTGCATGGCATGAGTGTAATTTTGCGCTGTTTCAGCGCACTCAGCAGATTGGCACCATTGTCGCACACCACTTTACTAACTGTCAAATTGAGCGGTGTCAGCCACTGATCTGCCTGTGAACGCAAAGCTGAAAGGAGTGCAGGACCAATGTGGCTCTTGACTTCCAGGCACAACAGATGCAGCACAGCATGGCAACGTCTCACCTGGCATGTGGAATAGGTTCTGGGGATCTTGGGCGGCGCAGCGGAAGAGGAGGAGTCAGCCGAGGAGGAAAGGGAGGATGGAGTAGGAGTAGGAGAAGGAGAAGAAGAGGCAAGCCTGCATGCAATCAGTGGAGGTAAAACCAAATCTACACGGGTGTCACGGTTACATGCTTGACAGCCGTCAGAAGGTTCACCCAGTGGGCAGTAAAAGTTATATACCTTCCCTGCACGTGTTTGCTAGACCACTTGTCTGTGGTCAGATGTATCTTGGCACCGACACTGTGCAAGAGATACATTAACTTGCCGCTGAACATGGCCATATAGCTCTGGAATGCCCTTCTGCGAGAAATATTTCCTTCCTGGGACCTTCCATTGTGGTGTTCCAATGGCCACAAATTTCCAAAAGGCCTCCGAGTCCACCAGTTGATATGGCAGTAGTTGGCGGGCTATCAGTTCCGACAAGCCAGCAGTCAACCGTTGGGCAAGAGGGTTATCCGGCGTCATCGTTTTTTTACGCTCCAACCAGTGGCGTCGGCAGGGGGGGCTGACCAGGGCTATAGCCCCGAGTGTTCCCCTGTAAAGCCCCGGGTCTTGTATTGCTACTTTAGAATGATCAGCCCTGAGTCCCAAGACCTGGAGCTGGCTAGAAACTCAGGCTACATACCTCAGCACTGTGCAAAAATCTATCCAGTGATTGGTGGGAAGCCAGGCAGCTGCAAGGAGAGAGAGTAGAGCTGTCAAATTGTAGCTCTGATGTCGGGGATGGGCGGAACTGATATGCGGACCCGCCCCCTTTGTCAGACAGCCCGTGCACAGACAAACAGCGGACGTTACATTGCTGGGGAGGAAGGTGGCAGGGGGTGGGACTGATTGTAACTGCTGTATGTGGACACTCAACAGTGTATAAGTCAGGTTTATTATACACGCTGTGGGTACACATACAGTAGTTACAATCAGTCCCACCCCCTGCCACCTTCCTCCCCAGCCAGCAGGGATGGGAGGAGAGGTGGGCAGTGAAGAGACACCTTGGACGGTGTCTTAATATGTAGAGAGGGGGAGGGTGCATTGGGAGCTTCCACAGTTCTCTGCCTCAATGACACAGGAGTGATTCTCCCTCATTCAGGGCACTAACGATCCTCACTCTGCCTTATCTCTCTCTCTCTTATCTGTGTAGTTATAATGTGTGTCCTGCAGCCTGTGCTGAGTGCACACCAAGAAATGCTCTCCTAGCTGATCTCCCAGGATTTGCAGTAATGATCACAGAGAACCGATCTTTTAGGAGCAGCAGACAGTGACAAAAGCAGCTGAAAGATCTTCTCTGTGATCACTGCAAAGCCTAAGATAGGGCGGAGACATCCTGAACATCTCCATGCTCCCCTCTAGTTATTGGATGCTGGGTCTGTCTGGTCCTAATATCAAATTACATCATCAGTTTGCCCCACCCCCCCCCCCCCAGCTCCCAGAGGAGGACAGAACTTTCCCTAGTACACACTAGTGCTCCTCCTCCAATCTGTGACACTACAGCCATGCTGCTTAAGGTAAGGATGACACTAATGTAAGTGTCAGTGTAGGAGGGGTCAGTGGGGGGGTGTCAGTGTATGGGGTGTCTGTGTAGGAGGGGTCAGTGGGGGGGTGTCAGTGTATGGGGTGTCTGTGTAGGAGGGGTCAGTGGGGGGGTGTCAGTGTAGGGGTGTCTGTGTAGGAGGGGTCAGTGGGAGGGGTGTCAGTGTATGGGGTGTCTGTGTAGGAGGGGTCAGTGGGGGGGGGGTGTCAGTGTATGGGGTGTCTGTGTAGGAGGGGTCAGTGGGGGGGGGTGTCAGTGTAGGGGTGTCTGTGTAGGGGGTGTCAGTGTAGGAGGGGTCAGTGGGGGGGGTGTCAGTGTAGGGGGTGTCAGTGTAGGTGTCAGTGCAGGGGTGTCAGTGTAGGTGTCAGCGTAGCAGGGTCAGTGTAGGTGTCTATGTTGGTGTCAGTGTAGGGGACTCAGTGTAGGTGTCAATGTGGGGGGGGGGTGTCAGTGTAGCGGTGTCAGTTTTGGTGTCAGTGTATGGGGTGTCTGTGTAGGGGGTGTCAGTGTAGCGGGGTCAGTGTAGGGGTGTCAGTGTTGGTGTCAGTGTAGGGGTGTCAGTGTAGGGGTGTCAGTGTAGGGGTCAGTGTTGATGTCAGTGTTGGTGTCAGTGTAGGGGTGTCAGTGTAGGGGTGTCAGTGTAGGTGTCAGTGTTGGTGTCAGTGTAGGGGTGTCAGTTTTGGTGTCAGTGTAGCGGGATCAGTGTAAGTGTCAGTGTAGGGGTGTCAGTGTTGGTGTCAGTGTAGGGGACTCAGTGTTGGTGTCAATGTGGTGGGGGTCAGTGTAGGTGTCAGTGTCGGGGGGGGCAGTGTAGGTGTCAATTTCCTCTCCTCCTGACTCCCTGTTCTCTTCTCCTCTCCTCCTGACCCCCTGTTCTCCTCTCCTGACCCCCTGTTCTCCTCTCCTCCTGACCCCCTGTTTTCCTCTCCTCTCCTCCTGACCCCCTGTTTTCCTCTCCTCTCCTCCTGACCCCCTGTTTTCCTCTCCTCCTGACCCCCTGTTCTCCTCTCCTCCTGACCCCCTGTTCTCCTCTCCTCCTGAACCCCTGTTCTCCTCTCCTACTGAACCCCTGTTCTCCTCTCCTCTCCTCCTGACCCCCTGTTCTCTCCTCCTGACCCACTGTTCTCCTCTCCTCCTGACCCCATGTTCTCCTCTCCTCCTGACCCCCTGTTCTCCTCTCCTCTTCTCACCCCCTGTTCTACTCTCCTCTTCTCACCCCCTGTTCTACTCTCCTCTTCTCACCCCCTGTTCTACTCTCCTCTCCTCTCCTCTCCTCTCCTCTCCTCTCCTCTCCTCTCCTCTGTTCTCTCCTCTCCTCCTGACCCTCTGTTCTCCTCTCCTCTGTTCTCTCCTCTCCTCTGTTCTCCTCTCCTCTCCTCCTGACCCCCTGTTCTCCTCTCCTCCCGACCCCCTGTTTTCCTCTCCTCTCCTCCTGACCCCTTGTTCTCCTCTCCTCCTGACCCCCTGTTCTCCTCTCCTCCTGACCCCCTGTTCTCCTCTCCTCTTCTCCTGACCCCCTGTTCTCCTCTCCTCTTCTCCTGACCCCCTGTTCTCCTCTCCTCCTGACCCCCTGTTCTCCTCTACTCCTGACCCCCTGTTCTCCTCTCCTCCTCACCCCCTGTTCTCCTCTCCTCCTCACCCCCTGTTCTCCTCTCCTCTTCTCACCCCCTGTTCTACTCTCCTCTCCTCTATTCTCTCCTCTCCTCCTGACCCTCTGTTCTCCTCTCCTCTGTTCTCTCCTCTACTCTGTTCTCCTCTCCTCCTGACCCCCTGTTCTCATCTCCTTTCCTGACTCCCTGTTCTCCTCTCCTCTCCGGACCCCCTGTTCTCCTCTCCTCTGTTCTCCTCTCCTCTCCTCTTGACCCCCTGTTCTCCTCTCCTCCTGACCCCCTGCTCTCCTCTGTTCTCTCCTCTCCTCCTGACCCCCTGTTCTCCTCTTCTCTCCTCCTGACCCCCTATTCTCTCCTCCTCTCCTCCTGACCCCTGTTCTCTCCTCCTCTCCTCCTGACCCCCTGTTCTCCTCTCCTCCTGACCCCCTGTTCTCCTCTCCTCTCTTCCTGACCCCCTGTTCTCCTCTCCTCTCTTCCTGACCCCCTGTTCTCCTCTCCTCCTGACCCCCTGTTCTCCTCTCCTCCTGACCCCCTGTTCTCCTCTCCTCCTGACCCCCTGTTCTCCTCTCCTCTCCTCCTGACCCCCTGTTCTCCTCTCCTCCTGGCCCCCTGTTCTCCTCTCCCCCTGGCCCCCTGTTCTCCTCTCCCCCTGACCCCCTCGTCTCCTCTCCTGGCCTCCTGACCCCCTGTTCTCCTCTCCTCCTGACCCCCTGTTCTCCTCTTCTCTCCTCCTTACCCCCTGTTCACCTCTTCTCTCCTCCTGACCCCCTGTTCTCCTCTTCTCTCCTCTCCTATCCTGACCCCCTGTTCTCTCCTACTCTCCTCCTGACCCCTGTTCTCTCCTCCTCTCCTCCTGACCCCCTGTTCTCCTCTCCTCCTGACCCCCTGTTCTTCTCTCCTCTCTTCCTGACCCCCTGTTCTCCTCTCCTCTCCTCCTGACCCCCTGTTCTCCTCTCCTCCTGACCCCCTGTTCTCCTCTCCTCTCCTCCTGACCCCCTGTTCTCCTCTCCTCTCCTCCTGACCCCCTGTTCTCCTCTCCTCCTGGCCCCCTGTTCTCCTCTCCCCCTGGCCCCCTGTTCTCCTCTCCCCCTGACCCCCTCTTCTCCTCTCCTGGCCTCCTGACCCCCTGTTCTCCTCTCCTCCTGACCCCCTGTTCTCCTCTTCTCTCCTCCTTACCCCCTGTTCACCTCTTCTCTCCTCCTGACCCCCTGTTCTCCTCTTCTCTCCTCTCCTATCCTGACCCCTTGTACTCCGCTCTATAGCACCCCATGTCTGACCCTTGACTGAGGGGGGGCATTGGGTGGAGTATGGGCAGTACTTTTTAAATATGGAAGGAGCTTGGGCGGGACTTTAAAATGTGGGAGGGCTTATCAAATTTACCTTTGGGCTGAAGCCCCTGGTCTTTTTCCCACCTAGCAACGCCCCTGGCTCCAACATTTGGGCCACGGAAGCCTGCCTTTTTCCAGAACAACGTGAGGACAGCATGATGGAAGGTGGAGTGGAGGACAATTGTGAGGAGAGAGGAGAAGGAGAAGAGGCTGGACGGTGAGAGCCTGGAGTGTGGCTTTGTGGGTTCTGATGGCGTTGCTCCCACTGGGCTCGGTGATGGGAGTCCAGGTGCCTTCTTAAGGTGGTCGTCCCTAGGGGAGTTTTGGGCTTACCGCAATGTATGCGTTGACTGCAAAGGCTGCAGATGGCAACACTATTGTCAGCAGCAGACACATTGAAAAAAAGCCCACACTGCGGAGCCACGTGCCAGCGTCCTGGGAGTGCCAGATGTGACTGTACATGGTTGATGGCTTGCTCCTGATACATTAGCAGTCTGCTTTGTCCCTCCTGTGCAATGTAAGTTCCGCTTGCTTCTCCTCCCTATCTGCTGGTTCATCTCTCCCTCTGAACTCCCCTCCTCTTCCTCTCTTGTGGGCGCCCATGTGACGTCCATAGACACGTCATCATCGACGTCACCTTCCCCACCACTAAAATTTGAGATCTCGGAGTAGGCAGCAACAGCGGGGACCAACCTCCTTTGTCTGATCTGGGTACTGTCGTCAGACTGCTGGGTGGCGGCTGTTGCTACCTCCTCTTCCTGATCCGATGCCAGGAATGGCTGCGCATCGCAAATGTCTTGTGATGGATCGGAAAATAATTCCAGTGACTCAAGCTGAGGGTATATGGTGGTGGTAATGCTGGTGGTGGTGTCCCCGCACACAGCAGAGAGTGAAGAGGGTGCAGATAGAGAGGATGAAGAGGGTGCAGAAGAGGAAGGCTGAGTGAGCCACTCAACCAAGTCTGGTGCGTCCTTTGAAGTAATCGAATGCACCTTCTGAAACTTCACACTTTGGCTCTGGCCAACTGCTCCTGCCCTACCCCTACCACTACTGTGTAAGGGCCTGCCTCTGCCTCTGCCTGTCATGTTTTAAATTACCCTGTGACAAAAGTCTCTATAGAAGCGCATTATATGTGGAAGAAGGTATATAACACCCTGCTTTAATCTGTGGTTTTGGGGGGCACTTGTTTATCACACCAGTTCTACAAACAAATTGGCCAGTAACTGTTGTCACTGTGTGTAGCACAGTTAACGCAGCAAAAGAGGCAACATTTTTGCAGGACACAAATACACTGTTATGAAAGTATACTGTTAGATAACACCCCGCTTCAATCTGTGGTATTGGGGGGCCACTGGTCTAGCACACCAGTTATACAAAACACTGGCCAGTAATTTTGGCACTGTGTGTAGCAGAGTTAATGCAGCAAAAGTGGCAATATTTTTGCAGGACACAAATACACTTATAAAAGTATACTGTTAGATAGCACCCCACTTCAATCTGTGGTATTGGGGGACCACTGGTTTATCACACCAGTTATACAAAAAATTGGCCAGTAAGTTTGGCACTGTGTGTAGCAGAGTTAATGCAGCAAAAGAGGCAATATTTTTGCAGGACACAAATACACTGTTATAAAAGTATACTGTTAGATAACACCCCACTTCAATCTGTGGTATGGGGGGCCACTGGTCTATCACACCAGTTATACAAAAAATTGGCCAGTAAGTTTGGCACTGTGTGTAGCACAGTTAACGCAGCAAAAGAGGCAACATTTTTGCAGTACCCAAATACACTGTTATAAAAGTATATTGTTAGATAACACCCCGCTTCAATCTCTCGTTTAGGGGGGCCACTGGTCAATCACACCAGTTATAATATTTTTTAAAAGTGCTTTTGCCACTCTTTGTAGTTGTAGTATCGCTGCAGAAACGCTCACCACACCAGTCACAATGCTGCACAGTCCACAATACAAATCCACTATATTATGCTGTCTATATTAGAAAGTATATTATAAGTGTATTACACCCCTATATAGTGCACACCAAAGAATAGTACACCAAAGACCTATAACAGAGCGCTCTGTGCCACTGACAATCTGTCCCTGCTCCCCACAGCAAACCTCTCCCTACACTGACAAAAGAGACAATATAGATATAGTACACCTATACCAAATACCAGTCCTTAAAAGGACTTTTGTGGATCTATAACAGAGCGATCTGTGTCACCGACAATCTGTCCCTGCTGCACACAGCAATCCTCTCCCTACACTGACAAAAAGCAGAATGTAAAATGGCAGCCAGCTCAGGTCTCTTTATAAGGTATGATAATGTCCATGTGCTAAAATGTCTCAATTGGCTGTCCTGTTCCACCTGATGGATGTGTCATGGTTCAAAGTTCTCCCCAATGTAAACTATTATGGCCGCCGCAAACAACGCCATATGTTCTCAAGATCGGCGAATTGCGAACGAGCAAAGTTCACCGCAAACCGACCACCGGGCGAAACATTTTTCACAGCTAACAATTTTTACGTTTTACATTGATAATTAAGGGTGGCTGCAACCTCTGTGAAAGCTGAAACTGTAGATGTATTCCAAAGTTTAGTGATGCACAGTTTTGCAGCTACTAACAGGTGGATAATTACTATTCTAAGTTTAATTGGAAAGGTGTCAACGCCTACATGAAGGATAGCCAAAGGGAGGTCGGGAGGGCAACTTTTACCAACTAGTTCAGAGATCATAGCAAAAACCCTGTTCCAGTAGGATCTAAGGGATTTACATAACCTCTATCCAAGATCAAGGTGCTCAAATCTTTTTCCCATTTAAGCATGGTGTTTGTCTTCGAGAATTGTCGCCTTGTAAAAGGTTGTAAAACAATGAGATACCTATCAAATTGTGACTGGAATCAGCAAAAAGTTGGAAAGTTGGCGAAGGGATTTCAATTATTAGCGGTAAAGAGCATTTACTAATGAAATAGCTGGGACGCATATAATGGAAGAAATCTGAGGGACAATATATATGAAAAGGAGCGGGAGTGGAGCCTCTAAAGAGGTCCGAAAGAGATACTAGACCTTTGTTATGCCAGCGGAGTAGAGGGAGATGTGGAGCAAAATGGGATAGTGCGTCAATGGGTATTAGAATTTTGTTGCAGACTTGTCTCTGAAGTGCAGACCAGATCTGTAAGGAAGCATTGGTGGTTGGGAAGAGAGATGATATACAGGGCAGTCCCAAGCTAACCGCAATTAACATGGAACTGAGGTCAAACTGCGGGAATTGAGAGAATTCCATTGCTGTTCATGCCTTGTTGGGAGAGTGAGACCACCAATAACGTAGTTGATCTAAAATGCATGCTCTGTAATAGTGAGTAACATTAGGGACTCCCATGCCTCCATTATGCCTATGTCTCATGATAAGGAGAAGGGAGCGTCTAGTTGGTTTATTATTCCAGATGAACTAGTTAAAAAGCTTTTGAACATTTTTAAGGAAGGTAATGGGCAGAGGGATGGTGAGAGTTCAGAAAAGGTAAAGTTTTGGGAGAATAATCATTTTTAAAGTTGCTATTCTGCCTGCTTTAGAGAGTTCTTGGGTCTTAGGTTGGGAAAGGAGCTGTAGGAGAATAGATAGGAAGGGCTTAAAATTGACTTCACATACTGTATTCATGATACCTTAGATGGAAGTTGGGTTCCTAAGAAAGGAATAGAGTCCTGGGCTCAGATAAAGGGAAATTTACTAAGCAGTTGTAGTGTGAAGCATTGGCGGAGTATACCTAATACTTGGGATTTAGTCACATTTAATTTATAAAACGGGGCTTCACTAAATTGAGATAAAATCTGCTGTATCATTGGAATAGGCATTAATGGGTTAGACACTATAAGCTTTACGTCCTCCCCAAATAGGCTAATCTTATTTTTGCGACGAGCCATAGTGATGCCTGTGATATGGGGGATGTGCCTTTATGTGTTCAGCTAAAGGTTCCATGAGGAGGGTGAAAATGATTGGGGAAAGTGGGCATCCCTGTACCATTGGTAATATGGATGGAGCTGGACATGATGCCCAAGGTAAGAACCACAGCTGAGGGGGACAAGTAAAGAGATAGTATAGTAGATTGTAGCAAACCATTAATTCTAAATTTTCTAAGAACTTCTCTAAGGAAACCCCAATGGACCCTGTCAAACGCTTTCTCCGCATCCAGGGATAGAAGCAGAGAAAGCGTTTGTGTGCAGTCAGCTTGCGTGATAAGGTTTATTAAGCGACATGTACCATCAGGCGCTTGTCTACCTGGGACTAATCCCACCTGATCTGGGTGAATTATTGAGGGTAAGATGCTTTTTAAATGAAGGGCCAATAGTTTTGCAAGCAGTTTTACATTGATATTGAGTAGGGATATCTACATCATAACTATGGCTGGGTCTTTGTTGGGTTTAGGGATTGTCACTATAACTGCTCTTAACATTTAAGATGGTAGGGAACCAGAAAAGGTCGCAAGGTTGAAAACTGATAGAAGGGGTGGGGCTACACATTTAGACATTTTCTTGTAAAATTTGTTGGAGAACCAATCTACTCCCGGGGACTTATGGCAGGGAAGCAGCCTAAAAGGGAATAGCTCTTGGGTCCTGAAGGGTTGGGATATGGAAGTTAATTGTTTGTTTGTCAGAGCAGGTAAGTTAACTGACTGTAGGAAGTTATGCCCCATACACACGTGCAGATTATCTGCAGACTTTTGTCTGCAGACTTACCAAAACCATATAATATGAGGTCAAACCTAAACACTTTCAATTTGTATGCAATCCGGCAGGCCCTTGCACTACATAGAAAAGGTAAGTCTGCAGACAAAAGTCTGCAGATAATCTGCACGTGTGTATGGGGCATTAGCGATGGAGGAGGGTGTAGGCTATTGGGTATTAGGATCTGACTGTAAGACATATAGAGATCAATATAATACACTAAAGGCGCTAGCTATATCGCGAGGGGTAGAAAGCATAGATTCTGACACAGGGTGGGTAATAGAAGACATTCTTTGCCTAATTTATCTTGCTTTAACTTTGTTAGCTAGTCACACCTCCACTCTATTGCCAAGGCCATAGGTGTTAACTTTGAGGGGATTTAGGTGATTTTCATATTTGTAGAGTAGCACATTACGCAATTTTTGCCTGGCTTCAGAGAGAGCTTGCCTATTTTGAGAGTTAGGGCTAGATTTATTTAGCTGCTTGTAGTCCGCTATAGAGCAGGGTAGGCTATCTACTTGCCGCATCCTCTGTTTCTTAACAAGAGAAGCTAGTTTATTTAAAACACCTCGCATAAAGGCTTTATATGTAGACCACAAAGTAAAGCAATTGCTTTCAGGGATATCATTAGATTTAAAGAATAGATGGTGCTCACGCACAATTCATTGGTATTACCTCTGGTATTTCAAGAGGGATGCATTAAGTCTCCATATAGGAGGAGGGGAATTGCCCAATGTATCATCAAATATAAATGACACAGGTGCATAGTCCGACCAAGAGATAATACCAATATCAGAGTGCAATACACTCTGCAGGGATCTTTTATCGGTTAGAAAGAAATCAATTCTAGAGTGTGTTGCACGAGGAACAGATAAGAACGTAAAGTCCTTTTCAGAACCATGTAGACATTGGCAGATATCATAAAGATCAAATTTTTTGCAAAAAAGAAGAGACGGACGAGTCAGGTCTTCTCTTGTCTGAGGAGGAATCCAAGGATAGATCAAAGGGGGAGTTGAAGTCCCCTCCTATTACCAGAGTGCCCTGTCACGCTTCCATAACTTGAGGTAGAAGCGAGACCAAAAATCTCTTTTGGCACCTGTTTGGAGCGTGACGTTCACGTTTAAGCTCACAGATGAGGATAATTAATCAATGCCACAGAGTCTTTAATGGCAATGAGTGTCCCGAAGGCTTTTTTAGGGGAGTTAACCATGTAAACATGAGGATAGTGCTTTAAGTGGAATCAATGGCATTTAGAGGATGTGAAATGTGTCTCTTGGCCATAAAGAATATCTCCCTGGAGGGAGTGAGATTCCTTCATGAAAGCGACATGTTTGAATGCGCTATTGAGCCCCTTGACGTTTAAGGATATAAATTTCAAAGGCATCGTCTATTACAAGTCCTTGCTGGAATAGTAGGAGTAAAAGCATTGGAGTGCGTTGAGGGAGGGAAGGCAGATTTGATGTGAGTGCTTGTCGACAAAGATGCCTGTGTATCAAGGAAAAGGGACCTCTGGCAGTGGTCAGTAGCTATGAAGTAAGCAAGAAGTTGACTTGCTGTTGCCATGAAAAAAGTGCAGGGATAGGGGCGTTGTGACTGTTGATCCACAACCACACCTCCACCTAAAAGCAGGGAGTTAAAGGAGAGGGCCACAAATAAGACAGGAGACTGGGGAAAAACAAAACAAAAGGAGAACTAAAAAAGGACCTACAAAAAAGGCAGATAACATGAGCAGCATAGGCTGCTGTCTCAGATTGGGGGTGAGGGTGCTGGGAAAAAGCCCCAGATAGAAAACAGTCAGAAACCTAGTACATAGGTATCCGAATAAAGAAAAACAAAACTGGTAACTGGTAACAACAAAGAAGAGAAGGATCAGTAGAAAGTAAGGAAGCAGTGGTTGAGTGAAACTCGAGGCATCAAAGTCTCATGTCCAGTCCGTATCCAGGCGTGCTCGGGGTTGTGAATGAGCAGGCTGGTCTTCTTGAGGGAGCAGTTTCCATTGTTTGAAAAACTGTGGGTTCTTCTCCACACTGTAGATAGGGATTTTTTTGCCATTCCAGGTCACTAGCAGTTTCATAGGAAACCCCTATTGGTATGGAATTTTGTTTTTCAGCAGGATCTTGGTCAAGGGGGTGAGCTTTTTTCTATTAAGGGCCGTTTGTTGGGATATGTCAACATAGAGAGTTACCCGGGGAACTTGTCAGGAAGAATGGGGTTCTGTTTAGCTGCTGCCATAACACGATCCTTAATGTGGAAAAAGTGGATACAGAGTATCTCTAGAGGCAATATCCGCTAGGAACACAGGATTAGGAATCCTATGACCTCTATCGATGCATAATTCCAAATCGCTGAGAGAGGGTATGAGCGATTTCATGAGGCATTGGATGAAACCGGTGAGGTCGGCTGGAAGAACAGATTCAGGGATACCTCTGAACTTAATGTTGTTTCGCCTCGAGCGATCTTAGCTTGTAACCACTGTATTTCATCATCCTGATCTGTGTAGGCATCCACATATCATTATGCGCTGTGTGGAGATCTGCCATTTTGTTTTCAATATGCTGGACTTTCTCATCATGGATCTGTACAATGTCGTTAATATTAGCCAACATCTCAGATAAATCATTAAATAAAGAATTTTCTAGAGAGAGCAGCATATTCTTCATAGTATGCTCAGAGATAGGGTTGTCAGCAGTGGGGAATGTTTCTATGGGCATGCTGTGTTGTGTTCCCCTGTGAGCCTCCCACTATATTGGTGTGCAACTGCATGTCTGTTTGTGTATCCTCCTCTCTCCTCTACCTGCATTTAGCTGGACTGTGAGTGGTGGGTGTAGATGGGGAAGAGAACTCCTCTGCGTCCCGAGGAGGATTGACATAAGCACCAGAGTGTGAGTGGGCAGCTTCTCTATGTGAGCCACCGGTGCCATCTTGCCTGTCCCAATGGCTGGCCACCGGATAGAAATCTGTAAGCCGCTGGGGTGGCTTAGAAGACTTGTGGTGCTTTGACATGTCACCCAGGAGTAAGAGAGACCTTGGTAGCTGTTACTGATTTAGGAACTACTTCCTTGTGGTTGCTGGGATTTCCACTGTGTCCTGTGCTGTTTTTTTAAGTGTCCCTTGTAATACTGGCAGTTTTCTGAAATAAGAAGTTCTCCCCCCCCCCCATGCCCCTGCAGTCATAATCTTCCGATGCTGTTGGGGTATATACAGTATATACACGATTGGCTTCACCTATTACAAGCACTTGTCAAGATTGTCAAACATTCCTGCTCTTTCTGCACCCCTCCCATTCCATTCTTGAAAGCTGCACTATTGCTTCTATCAATGAAAGGTGTTCTATGAATGAAGGATGGGCAGATGAATGAAATGTCCAACATCTCCATTCACAGAAAGCTTTTAGAGCTTCTATAAATAGAAAATTTGGGGGCGGAAATGGCGAGCATAGTCGGCACTTTGATGAGTGCTTGTGACAGGTCCAGCCGATCATATTAAACTCCACACCACAACCCTCAAAGATTAAAGCTGTGGGGCATGGGTAAGGGCAGAGGACTTAGGATTTCAACCATCCTTTAGCACCAGGGATTTTAAAAACAAAATCAAATACTTAACTACACTTAGGCTTCAAAGTGATATTAAAGGTAGAGTTAAAAAAATGTGGTTTTGCACAGAGCACCCCTGATCCTCCTTTTCTCGGGTCCCCTGCCAGTGTTCTTGACTTCTCCTTCTCTCCAAGTGCCCCCCATAGCAAGCCACTCTTATACAGCTTGCTGGATCATGATTGAACGTGGGTAAGTATAAAGCTTTCCAAACCTATAGCCTTTAGAACTACTTTAAAAACTTTCTTTAGACTTTCCACGTGTAATAAAAAAAGATTTATTCTTGTGTAGAGAGCTACAGTATGTCTTAATACCCTAGATAGGTTATCCTGCTAATGTATGTACAGTATTTAAATACTGTCTGTGGATTTGTTTACTTAACACAAACACAAGGCATGACAAAATTCCCACTGCAACTTCATAAACAGTGGAAACTTGAAGGAAAATCTTTCAGGCTTTTTAATCTGTTTTATATTGAATTTAATTTCCTTTTTGTCTCTCTTCATCTATTATTTCACTTTATCTGTATGTGTAGATTGCAAAGCTACATGGTCTCCCAGTGTGTTCAGCAAAGCATTTGGCTTATTAGAGCATATCTGGACATTTATTCAGAGTAATTGGTATTGTACCACAGCTGCGATTCAGTGCATTCAAATACCAGGAGGGATTTGACATCTCACTAACAATTCAAAGCACTTGTACAGAAGAAAACTTACAAGCACTCTCGTTGTGGTAGAAATACTGTATATATGTTTTGTGAAATACTTCGCAGTTGATAATATTATGACTGCCTTTAAGGACAATGGTTGCAACAATATTTTCACATGTTTAGCTGCTACAGAAATCACGGTTCAAACTGTGAACAATAAAATAAAATACTTTCTTTAAAGTTTAACTAAATTCAATATTATTTTTTTTTCTCTTTTAACTTAAAATCCTTGTTGATTTCACAATATATCTTTCTTAAAGCATAAATATAATGGCTTTAATGTATCAAGATATGGTAACACAGTGGCATATGAAGTGTTAACATGGCAATAGTAATACCACTTAATTAATCAAAAAGTAAAAAGTTACACATTACTTACTATACATATAAAGTTTTTTGTTGCATTATATATTGTACACTTAATATTTTTAAATGTTTGAAATGAAAAAAGATGAGCAATGGTGTTTATATATAAATTACATTCATTGAAAATATGTGTTCCGTATGTTTATTTAAAAATCTTTGAGCCAAAAAAAAAAAAAATATTTACCAGCCAAAAAATTATGTTTACCAGTAAGGCTTAGAGAAGCAGTGTGGAGAGGAAAAGGTTCAAGGAGGACATGCAGGTAAAGAGTGAGCCCCAGAGACATGAACCTTGACGGCAGCCTTTCAGCAAAGGACATGAGCTCGCTGGGAGAGGGAGTGGGGTGATTGTCAAGACCCTGATATTGCAGTCCACATTCCACTCTGCCCTCTGCAGATCCACAGTTACCTTCAGGGAGAGGTACCAAGAAGTCTAAGGGGGAAAGCTGTCAGATAAAGTGCAACCTACTTCTCTCTCACCCTCAGCCTGCCATGGTCAGTGTGGCTTACATCTGATCCACCTTTAGCCATTTCTCAGGAGTGGTCCTTGGAGGACAAACTGTATCAGATGG
Organism: Pelophylax lessonae; assembly: GCF_965119305.1. Classification (NCBI taxonomy): domain Eukaryota; kingdom Metazoa; phylum Chordata; class Amphibia; order Anura; family Ranidae; genus Pelophylax; species Pelophylax lessonae. The sequence goes on along the minus strand of NC_138770.1, from coordinate 323,312,785 downwards.
ACATTCATTGGATGTCAGGTAGATGATTGGCCTTAGGTTATCTATTTTGTGCCTTACTTTGCTTAAAGCTGTTTGGAGACACTGCTGCCTATGGTGGAGCTTTCTAAAGGAGACCATTCCACCCGTGAATTGCTTACTAATTTGGGACACTTTATGCATGAAGGTAAAAAACCTTCTGTGTTCTGCCTCCCCTACAGCCCTCCCTAATACTCACCTAAACCCACTCTCAACACAAGAGCTTCTACTGTCCCAGGACTTCCCCTCCTCATTGGCTGAGACAGCAATGGGAGCTAATGGATGCATAGAGCAGGGCTCTGAAATGGGCACACACCAGTGCCCCCATAGCAAGCGGCTTGCTATTAGGGGTACTGGTCAAGGGGGAGGTGTCAGGAGCACCAGTGGGGGGGGGGGCAAAACCACTGCACAGAGCAGGTAAATATAACATGTTTGTTATTTTTTTATTAAAACAATCCAAACCTGTAATACCATTTTTCTGGTGAGCCTGGTGTGCCTGGTGTGGCCCCCAGCATTTAGCCTCAGCCCTCCTGCTACATATTGGGGATATTTGTTGCATCAATTGTTTTATTGCCCGCAGTGTCGTTCCCCACTTCATAGTACATTTAACGTCTTTCCGTAGCAGTAAACCTAATGAATGCCAGCCATACTCACCTCATTGTACCATTACATATTTCTACAGGAAACAGTAGGAGAACCCAACATTTCTAGTAACTCTTTTGGAGTCATTTCTACAATTACATTGCATTTCTTATTACATTTATTTATTATAAAAATAATATATATTTTTTTGTAAACCATTAGAATGCTGTTGCTGTAACAAAACAGGATCAACACTGTGATTAGTGAAGATAATACCTAACATTAACTATTAATTTCAAGCCCAAAAATTGATTAAAAATTTGAAAATGTGCATGCATTATAACTAATTATTCTCCACATTTGCATATAAAAGCAAAATAATGAAATTGTAGGAGAAAATTAAAAAAAAAACATTTTGTCCAAAGGTTTTTTTGTGTTATAATGACTTTACAGGCATTATGTTTAAGTGAATTGTGTGAACTGATTATTTAAAAAAAAAAAACAGATTGCTGCATGAAATGTATATTTGTCGTATTATTTTATTTTTAATCAGTGTCCTTTATTAGCAAATTATCTTAATTTCTGCTATATATCAATAAAAACTACAGTGATATTACAGCTGATCACTGAGCCTTGGCAGAACCTTGATCTCTAAGGAGCCAAAGTCTTAAGTGTTATCCAGCCAGCATAGCCTGTGAATGCTGGGAGGTTATAAAGATATACAGAGGATAGAAATCTGTCTTAAGCAGTATGTTTGAGGGACCCCGTATCTCCTTACCCTCCTTCTCATGTCTGCAATCCCAACTGATACATTATTAAAGTTTATCTACAAACTGACCCATCTTTGCAAACCAGACCTGCTGCAAAATGCCCTTTAACAATGAGGAGGAGGTGGATGATGAGGTGGCAGACCATCTGTGGGTGCCACCAATTAGAGAGAAGGAAAGTCCTGAGGTAGAGGTAGAACAGGTGCCAGGACATTTTGTCTGGGGGCAGTGGCAGCTTGTAGAGGACAAGTAGGAGCAGCCATCATAAGCCATCTGGTGATACTGCTCCACATCTGCAGGCCACTGCTATTCCCAGGGCCTTTGTTAATGAATCTGCTGTGGAAGTGCCCCTAAATCCCCCCATGGGCAGCATATTAATGTCAGTTTGCAAAACTACCAGTTTTGCAGCTTCTCCTATTCCAGCTCATGGAATCACTCCCTTGCATTGGTTTTTGGGCTGTGCTACTCCACAGTAGCAGGTACTCAGCAGCCATTATTTCACCAAGAAGGCAAGTATGACCACAAACGTGATCCAATAAATAAGGCCAGGCATTTATACAATGATGTTCCCATCTGTAGTAAAAAAAAAAAAGACTCCTTTTACGTTAATTTTTTTATTATTTCTTTGAGGAACAAAAGAAGTAATACAAAAGGAACAAACCAATGTACACGTCATCAAAAGTACATCATTGCATACAAATAGTGCCAGAATTAACAGGGCAGAAAGAATTACCACTCCAAGGGACTGTTATAAAATACATCTGATGTTATCAAGAGAGATCCGCTGTGTACACATTAGACTGGCATGCTTAACAGTATTGCCCAATAGAGGGAAAAAATAAACCAACTCCATAGAGAAGAGGAAGAGAAAGTCAAGAGGTAAAGTAAGAAAAAGAGGAAGAGCAGTAAAAGAACGAGAAAGACCTAGAGCTCCCAGTGGACAGTAGTGCCATAATGAAGGAGACAAGGATATCTTGACATAATTTGCCCAGGGCTCCCACATTTGTTCAAAGATGTCCTATTTAGCATTAATAATACTAGCCACTCATGCAGCATTATCCAGGATATCTTATGTTTCATACAAACAAAGAATTCCCCTAGATGGCGGGGCTTTAAGGGCAACCAGACATCCAAAAAATAAAGCAGGTGTATATAAATGCTATAAGTATATTAATGAACATAGTAAAAAGCATTAAACAATGCAGAAAGTACATCCATCAATGAATGTTATCATTTAAAAACATATATACGGCTGACATGTTACATCACGTGTCGTGAAGGAAAAGAATGATGAAAGTCAGCTAACAGAGTCTGTGGACAGACGCACTCTTTTGTCCATCACAAAACCTCCAGCAGAACTGAACGTCCGTTCGAAAAGCACGCTGGAAGATGGACAGGCCAGTAGCTCTATTGCATATTGAGCAAGTTCTGACCAGTGGTCCATCCTCAAGACCCAGTAAGCCAGTGGATATGCAGCTGAAAAGGTCTCCAAGTCTGCTCTTGCGCCTAAATAATCATGCACCATATGATGAAGATGCTGGCGATGGTTGCTTAAGGAAGGAAGGCAGGATGAGCTCTGCAACTTGTAACGTGGACCAAGAAGGGTTGCCAACCAGTAATTATCCCTCTCCTTGATAGCACAAATCCTTGGGTCCTTTCACAGGCTTTGCAGAATCAGGGAGCCCATGCAACGTAAGTTGGAGTAGGCATGAGCTTCTGTATCCCCTGGGTCACTAAGGATGACATTGTCAGCAGGGGCAACCTCTCCCCAACCACGAACAACTCCTGGGGTTTATGGGGAATCAAAACCATCCCTTGAAGACTGCTGTATGCTATCCTCTTCCTCTACATCCATGCTGCCGAAATGCTCCTCCTCTTCCTCCTGTGTGTTTTGTTGCCCTGCAGGAATGATATCTGCATAAAGGGGGCCTTTTGAGGAAAGGAAGTCCTCCTCTTCCTGCCGCTGTTCTGCCTCAAGTGCCCTGTGCATGATTCCATGCAGCGTGTGCTCCAGCAGGTAGACTAGCGGGATAGTGCCACTGATGCATGCATCGTCCCGGCTCACCATCCTTGTGGCCTCCTCAAATGGTGACAGGACGATGCATGAATCCTTAATCAAAAGCCACTGGCTTGGCGAAAAAAAGCCAAGCTCCCCTGACCCTTGTACCAAACTCACACAGGTACTCATAAATGGCCTTCTGCTGCGTGTGCAGCCGCTGCAGCATTGCCAACGTTGAGTTCCACCTGGTGGGCATGTCACAAATGTGGCAGTTGGTGGGCAGGTTTAATTCCCCTTGAATGACAGATAAGCGAGCACTGGCATTGAACGAATGGCGGAAATGGTCACAGACTTTTCTGGCCTGCCTCAGAAGATCTTGGGAAGCCTGGGTATCTGGTCAAGAAACGCTGCACCACCAGATTCAGAACATGTGCCAAGCATGGAACATGTGTCAAGAGTCCCTGTCGGAGAGCGGAGAGAAGGTTGGTGCCATTGTCGCATACAGCCATTTCTGGCTCAAGCTGTTGTGGCGTCAACCATCTCTGAGCCTGCCTCTGCAGAGCTGACAGAATCTCTGCACCGGTGTGACTACTATCCCCTAGACCAGTGGTCCTCAACTCCGGTCCTCAGGGCCCACTAACAGGCCAGACTTTAAGTATTACCTTGGGGAGATGCAGACTAGAGTACTGCAATCACTGAGCAGCAAATTATATCACCTGGGATGTATTTCAGTTATCTTGCAAACCTGGCCTGTTAGTGGGCCCTGAGGACCAGGGTTGAGGACCACTGACCTAGACAGACCAACTGAAGCACAGCATGGCATTTTTTAGCCTGACTGCTTGCGTAGCACCTTGAACGCTTAGGGAGCACTGCTGCTGCAGAGGAGAATTGAGCAGAAGAGGACATGGAGGAGGAGGAGGTGGTGGAGTAGCCAGATGTGGCAGAACCAGCACCAGCTTTTTGGAGGCGTGGTGGCAATACAAGATGCAAAACCGAACCCTGTCCTGCATCCTTCCCAGCTGCCAGCAGAGTTACCCAGTGCGCTGTGAAAGAAATGTAACGTCCCTGTCCATGTCTGCTTGACCAAGAGTCAGCAGTAATGTGCACCTTCCTGCTGACCGCTTTGTCCAACGAGGCCAAAACACTACCTTCCACATGACAGTAGAGAGCCGGAATGGCCTTACGCAAAAAGAAATGCCTTTTTGGGACCTGCCACTGTGGTGCAGCACATTCCAAAAATTCACGAAAGGGAGCCGAGTCTACCAGCTGAAAAGGCAGCAACTGTAATGCTAGCAATTTGGCCAAGCTAGCATTAAGACGCTGAGCATGTGGATGGCTGGGACAGTATTTCTTTCTATGGTTCAAATACTGGGGTAGTGAAATTTGCCTGCTGCTCAAATCAAGTGGTGGTGTACTGCTAGCAGATTGGGTGCAAGTGTCTGTGCCACTTATTGCTATACCATCATCCCTCTTAATGCTGGTATTTGAGAAGGCATGAGGTATAGTAGGGTTGGAGATCGCAGATGAGGAGCAAGGTGATGCATGCTTGTTTTGGTCTGGTGCCTCTTTCAGGTGCTGTTGCCAACGGACTGCATGGCAGGTCGTCATATGCCTTGTCAAGCATGTGGTGCCCAAGCGGCTGGTGTTCTGGCCATGCTTGATCCGCTTTAGACAGATGTTGCTAACAGCACCGCTGCGGTCTACTGCACAGATGCTGAAAAAAGCCCACACTAATGAACTTTTTGGAGTCTGCGGGATTTTGCAGCACCTTGCACCTGTGGAGCTGTGTGCTGTGACATAATAGGTTGGCTACTGCTATGGCAGCCCCTGGAGCTCATCCTGCCTCGTTGTTGTTGTGTGTCCTCCTCATCCTCCCCCTCCTCATCCTCTATCTTGTCAGGCACCCAAGTACAGTCAGTGACCTCATCATCCTCTCCCTCCTCGTCACTGGAGGAAACTTGGCAATATGCTTCAGCTGTGGCAACATGACTGCTGGTTTCTTGTCCATCATTGTCACCCTCTCTCTCTAGGCTCATGTTATTCCCTTCATAAACCTGGGAACCAACATCACAGCTTTCAAATTGCTGCGCATCCTCCAGGAGCATGTCACTGACACTATGATCGAATAGTTTAGTTGACTCCTCCGTGCATGATGGTGGGGCAACTGAAGGAGTAGCTGTGGAGAAAGACCCTGTGGAACGGGCCACTTTGATGCTGTGGTGGAAGGCAAACTACTGGGAGTGTGGGTGTCAGAGGAAGAGGAGGATGAGGATGGCTTATTATTCCACTCCACCAACTCTTCCACATTTTGTGGATGAATAGCCTCGGGCAGCACCGGAAATAAAGGACGGGCTTGCCCCGCCTGCAGAGGATGCACTATGTCGACTGTGACCACCACTTTTCACAATGGACACAGAGGCTGCTTGCCCTCTTTTCATGGCCTATGAGCATTGGCCACTCCTTGTTGGCCTTTCAGACATGATGTTAATACAGATCAATGTAGGGTATACGCAACTGACCAATAGATACTCAGTGACCTGATATGATGTAATTGATAGCCCTATAGATGAACTGTGGTGGTTATAGATGTACGCAAGTGACCGATTAGCAATACTCTCACTGATATCTGATGTAATCTATAATCCTATAGGTGGATAATCTGTGATCCCTATAGAAAGTTCCACAACTGAGCAATGGTTACTGTGGCTGATATCTGAAGTGATCTATATTCCTAGAGGTATTTGATCCCTATAGAAAGCTCCACAACTGAGCAAAGGTTACTGTGGCTGATATCTGAAGTGATTTATATTCCTAGAGGTCTGTGATCCATATAGAAAGTTCCACAACTGAGCAATAGTTAATGTGGCTGATATCTGAAGTGATCTCTATTCCTATAGGTCTGTGATCCCTAAAGAAAGTTCCACAACTGAGCAAAGGTTACTGTGGCTGATATCTGAAGTGATCTCTATTCCTAGAGGTCTGTGTTCCCTATAGAAAGTTCCACAACTGAGCAAAGGTTACTGTGGCTGATATCTGAAGTGATCTCTATTCCTAGAGGTCTGTGATCCCTATTGAAAGTTCCACAACTGAGCAATGGTTACTGTGGCTGATATCTGAAGTGATCTCTATTCCTAGAGGTCTGTGATCCCTATTGAAAGTCCCACAACTGAGCAATGGTTACTGTGACTGATATCTGAAGTGATCTCTATTCCTAGAGGTCTGTGATCTCTATAGAAAGTTCCACAACTGAGCAAAGGTTACTGTGGCTGATATCTTAAGTGACATCTATTCCTAGAGGTCTGTGATCCCTATAGAAAGTTCCACAACTGAGCAAAGGTTACTGTGGCTGATATCTGAAGTGATCTCTATTCCTAGAGGTCTGTGATCCCTATAGAAAGTTCCACTACTGAACAAAGATAACTGTGGATGATATCTGAAGTGATCTCTATTAGGGATGATCAAACGGTTTGAGTCGACCATCGGTTCGACCCGAATATTGACTGTTCGAAATTTGGCCGAATTTCGAACCTTTAGCTGAAAAAGTTCGGAATTCGGCAACCAAAACCGACCAAAATGCAATGGGACAGGAACTGGGCTTTAAAAGCCCGTGATTGGACCAGAACCATCAGTAAAAGCCAATTGAGGGGGCAGGAGAATGCTAGGAATGTGATTGGAGTGACTAGGGGGCCCAGAGGCCAATCATTAGTGAATACGCCCCCAGTATATAAGATAGCCCCGCCAAATCTCTAGCATTGTAATACAGGGACGTGGAAGAGAGTGGAAGCAGTTCTGTTACTTCTCCTTCAAAGTGTCATTTAGCAATTATTAGTGTGAGGAAAGGGATATCTAGTGTAGTTAGGGTACTATTTTCCACTATAGTTAGATTTAATAATCTAGTTTCTGTAGGGAAAGTGTTAAGTGCCAGGCTGACCGTAGTGTAGTGTAGTGTAGGGTTAACTGACTCTGACTGCTATGGCAGGGTGACAAAACCCTTCCATGTCAGGGTGACCGCTATAGAGAAAAGATTGTTTCTCTTAGAACACTTACAGAACAGGATGGTGGCTTCACCCCTGTCACCCTGCTTTTTGTTGCAGGCGTTTATAGGGCTTTTTTGAGGACATGTTTGGAGTCAGGCATGACATCAGAACTTCTGTGTAGGGGTATATATACACACACACATGTATGTATATATACACATACACATATATAGGCGTGAAAGTAGCAGAAACCTATGCTTGCGCTAATGAAATAATTAACAGGCATATGGCTTCTCTGCTATAACACCTATATATGTGTATGTGTATAAATACATATAAGTGTGTGTGCATACTTGAGGTCATACCCTGAGGTCAGGGTGCATGCTTTAGCCAATCACATAACATGCAGCATGTGTGGCGCGCGTGCAGTGCATTATGGGAAACTCGAATTTCCCGCAAAGAAGCACATTTGTTCGTCATTTGATGAATGATTGAATTATTGAAAAAATTGAATGTTCGAGTCGAACTTACCTTCGACTCAAACTCAAAGCTCATCCCTAATATTAAGTGTCAACGACATCAACTCATTCACTTGAAGTCCCATTACCCTACCAAAGTCCCGTAGCATCCGCATCAAATTGGGGAGAGAGGTGAGGGGGAAGTGATAAACAGAGGATGTCGTCCGCGAATTCCCTTGCTTCACAAGTAAAACCTTGAACATCCAGAGTATCTCTAATAGCTATCGCCAGTGTCTATATCACAATAGTGAAGAGCAAGGGGGGCAGAGGGCTCCCCTGATGGGTACCACGGGAGCTCTCTATAGGATCAGAATGGAAACCTTCCAGCCTATCTTTTGCCTGTGGGGACAAATATAGAGTTCCCATAACACAAAGAAATCACAGGCCAAAGCCCCAAATCTTCAACACCTCAAACATGTAAGACAACAAAACCAAATCAAAAGCCTTATGTTGGTCCAAACATAGCAAAAGTCCCTCCTGAGGGATACCCCCCACTCAGGCCATCTGCATAATGGAGATCAAATCAATAGCCCTTCGAATCTGATCTGAAGCCCATCTGATCCCTAAGCACATAATAAGGAATAAAGGATGATAAACGATTTGCAACCACTTTAGTGAACAATTTGAAGTCATTGTCGATGCAAGATATAGGTCAGTAATTTCACACCTTTCCAGCATCTTTCTGTGGTTTTGGTATAACTAAGATATATGCCAAATGGGGGGGGGGGGGGTGTCCAGGGGGGCTCCAGCCCGTAGGGTATTAAAATAACGTACCAAATGCAGGACCAGTAAATCTTGGATTTTGTGGTAGAATAGGGCTGGAAACCCAATAGGTCCAGGCTCTGAATCCACTTTGGTAGTTTTGATTGCTAATTTAATTTCCTGTGCTGTAAAGGGGGCTTCCATAATTGATCTATGGTCGGGGGAGATTTTAGGAAGGTGGAGCCTCTCCGAGTAAGCCGAGCTGGACCGAGGTTCCTCTCCTGCCGAGGCCTTGTAGAATGAGGAGTAATTTTTGTGGAAAGATTAAAGAACTTTACAAGAGTTTTCAGAATAAGAACCATCCAGACAATGCAATTTTGGAATCGCTCTACTATGCGGTTTTGGGTTCAGCTTATGGGCCAGTAGTGAGCCAATTTTGTCTTTATGCATATAGAATTGCATCGAGGCCCAGCAAGCACTCTTTTCGGCTCGGGATGTTAACTCTAGATTAAGCTCTAGCATTGTCTGGTCAATTTGTGCCTTATTGAGTTGTGAGGATTTTTAGATTATTTTCCCTCGAACCGTCGCTTTGTAAGCGGCCCACACTGCTATCGGCAATACATCGTCCATTAAGTTATTCTGAAAATATTGTCTCAAACTCATTTGAATATCCTCACACCAACATTCATCAGACAGTAAAGATTCATTGACCAGTCATTGAGGCATCCGGGGGGGGGAGATTGATGAAAGGATTACAGATACCAAAGAATGGTTGGACCAGGCGACTGCTCTTTTAGAGGCTTTGCCAGTACTGGGAATAAGGGCACAGGAAACACAAATATGATCACTATGAGAATAGGTTGCATGTGGTGTCGAGAAGAAGATGTAATTGTGTACAGAGGGATTAACTTCACAAAATGGGTCTCTTGTAAGAGCAGAATATCCACACTCTGTGAGTAGTAGTGGTGAAAGGCCTTACGGCGTTTAACGGGGGGAGTTCAAGCCCTGTGTGTTGTGTGATATGACCCTACAAGGGGTTGTAAGACCCATTATGTCACTCATAACTCCCAGGTGGCAGTCCCATCACTAGTTGCATCACTTACCCCATCACCAAGCAAACACTGCCTACCAACATTCAATCCATCCTGATGCGAGGGAAACCAGGTCCACCGAAGCCTAGGTTTCAGAAGTAAAAGAGAAAGAGCATTATTAATAAAATCATTTAGGAAAAACAAAACAGAGTATAGAAACACAAACCATACCCTAGGGATTTGAAGCAGCCCCCAGATTAGGGTGAAAATTTGGTGCACCACGATCCTGCAGGGTGCAGTAGTCGGGCCACAAGCCTGCAAATACAGGATCCCATCTCGAAGGAGGGTGTACGGCAACCCAGCAAGCCATGAGAAAATGTAAACATCAGAAAATTTCAGGAACAAATGGCAAAAACATGTTGAAAACAGACAGTATCAAAAACATCTGCTCACTTTGCCAGTGAACAAATGATTAATTCGAGACCAGAGAGGGCAAAACCCGCCCGAGCCAAAACTAGCTTGAGAGAGGATGCTCCCACAGGTCCCCATAAAAAAAAAGGGGGGGGAGAACAACCATTACATATAGAAATGCTAACATGAGAAATAATAAAACAAATAAAAGTGAATTGTCATGTTAGCAATAATACGTCCCAAGAGGCTTAATATGCAGAGCCCATACGGGACACACAGTACCAGCGGCAAAAGTGAGAATAAACAACAGCCGTGGAGAAATATTATCCCCTTCCCTTGATGGGTTGGGGTTTTGCCCGTGATAGGTTATTCCCTTCCCTTGATGGGAAGCCTACGCAAGGACTTCAGGGGGGTCTAGGGGTAGCAGGACGGCTACCCAAAATTGGATGCCACAATGGGAAGATGGGATGAGCCAGACCTGCATCCTGGTTAGAACCCCCGCGACAGGGAGACTTGGGTGGAGAGCCATACCTGGAGATCAGACCCAGTCACAGCAACAAATCTTCACCTTCCTTAAATGTAGAGAAGGAATACTGATGATAAGCAAGGTTGAATGACAGATAAAAACGAAAAAGCCCATCTGTATTTGAGGGATTTGCGCATCAGAACCTACAATAAAGGTTTTAGTGATCTACGCTTCTGGGCCATAAAAGGGGAGATATCCCCAAACACTTGAACCGTGTGTCCCAGGATAGAAAGGGACAGCAGCTCCCTAGATTTTCTCATGACCAGTTCCTTGGTTTTATAATAGTGGGGCTTAACGATGATATCACGTGGAGGCCTGTCAGGTCACAGAGGTTGGAGAGCCCAATGAGCCCTATCCAGATGGTGGTCAGGCAGGTCCGGCAAAAGTTCTGACATAAAAGTGTGGACTGTAGTGTTGCCTTATGAGGAGTTTATGTGTAGCTTCCATTAGCAACTGTAAATAAATGTGTGTGTGTGTGTGTGTGTGTGTATATATATATATATATATATATATATATATATATATACTTATGAGAAATTGGGGTTTTACTAATAGTTTGATATAAGTTAAATGTACCCATTTGTGGGCTTTAGTATAAAAAAAATAATTGATTTACCAAGTCCTTCTGAAGTGCAGGAATGTTAGGTTGGGCTAAACATGTGTGTGTGTCTCTCTAAAGAAAAAATCTGCTATTTACCCATTGTAAATTTGCATGCGAGAAAGGACAACAATTAATTAAGTTCCTTTTCACAGACTTTACGGGGGACCGAGGTAATAATTAACAACAGGCCATTTCACTTCCTTTGTTATCTCTGCCTCCACTTCGAAGACACTCTTTAGTTATGCAATGAAGGTGGCTGTCTGTTCAGGAATGGACAATTTGCTCAGGAGATGACTTGGCATAAATAACCCCCCCCCCCCTAGAGGAGGTGCTCCAGGGGGTGGGTTAGGCTAAATGTAGGGGATGGGGAAATTGTCCTATCCTGCATGAGATATGGCCGGAGGGAGGAGAGGGGTAAGATAGCCCCACCAATCAGTATGGCCTTAGGCAAGTCTATGAGAGTTAGGTTTATATTAGTTAAGTCTTGGAAGAGAGAGGGCTCTGAATCACCAGACTAGAAGGGAGCTCTCGTGGGCATGGTAACTATGGAATATACCTTTTGCACTTATATCTAAATGCTTTTCCTATGTGTTGTCTATGTGTTGTCTGTCTTGCTGTTTGTATAGTGATGTTTTGAATATTATACTTTGTATTCGTTCATTTAACCTATGATTATTTTCCCTTTTCTGTACTATAGATATATTGCTGTGTATTAGTTTAGACCTCCTTGATATTTACCAATACACTTCTGTTGTTGAGTTAACGTTTTCACTCATGGTTATTAAGCCAAATCATATCTGAGATATAATAAATCTCAAAATGTAACTTATGGGTAACAGTAGTTTCCACATCTGTCACAGACTCAGGTAGCCCGCGAATGTGAAAATTATATCTGTTCTCCAAATCATCTATTTTGACCAGAGCTTGCTCAAGCTGCTGTTGCAGCATCTCAATACAAGCGGTATTCTGATTTGTACGAGCTACAATGGTCTCCAGCTTCTGTTCAAAAGACTCAATCCTGGCCCAAAACCCCTGCAAGTCAGCCTTGATGGTTATGGTGATCTGTTGCACTGCCCTGGTTAGGCCTTGTTCCAGGAGGTCTGAACATTTTGAAAAGAGGGTTTGGTGGTCTCCATCCTCAAAGGGGAGGGGGCTATCCATAGGTCCAGAAGCATTGGAGCAGCCGGAGACTGAAAGGGCTGTGAGAACAATAGATCCTCTAGGGTCCTTTCTATCAGAGACGCAGTGGAGGCTGGTGACTGATGCTGTAGGGGGGGATTTACTCCCTGCTGTCTGCGGTCCATGGTGTTGTGGAGGCATGCCCGCCAGCTTCAGGCTTCCCGAGGCTCTGGCATTGCATAGCTTTGCTGAGGCCGCAGCCATTTTGTTGGAGACTGCAGAGGAGCGTGTGTTAGGTGGGCCTTGGGAGCAGTCGTGCCTATCACTGCCACTTGTCATCAAAGGTAGCTAGAGGGTCTCCCAGGTCAGGGCCCCCAAACCGCCTGGTCATGTGTCTGCAGAGCCACCACGAGAGACTTCAGATGGGCAGCCAAGTGCGCAGCTCCCGATTCATGCGGCCATCATGGAAGCTGAGCACATGCGCCTCAAAAAAAAAGCTCCTTTAATTAGCAGATCTTTTTATGGATATCTGTCTCACATTTGAATTCTTGTAAACTCAGTGAGAACTATTTTCTTATGCCTGGAAATAAGTTTGCATAAGCTATGGAAAGTTAAGAAGGACCTGTATGTTGTTGGCACCAACAACGGACCTGGGTATTATAACTATGCCTGCAAAGAAGTCTGCACTGACACTGGAAAGTTTTTCTACGTTTTAGCAGAATCATCTTTGGACATGGATTTAGACACGGATTTTCAACTTTGCAAATCTACTGAGAGATACAAGAGGCTCTATTCAGAGAACCAAAGTAGTTGTGATGATATTTACAGTTTTACTAACACATTTCAAGGTTCAAAGTTGTGCTTAGGCATTTAGATTTGTTTTACCCTTAGGTGCAAAAAGGTTAAACAGAGCTGATAGGGATGTATGGGGAAAAACTGCCTTTTGTTTATCCAGTTTGGCTTAGTCAAGAAGTTTAGGTACTTTTCCTCATCTACTTAATTTTTTTTTCACAAATGTATTTGATATACTAAACTTTAACTTTTATTGCAGAAAACACATTTGCCTTGTTTGTGTCTTCATACTTTGGACTGTTCTACCTGGATACTTTAAGCTACCACCCTGCTGCTGGTTAATTGTTTTGAAGCGTCTCTAGGACAGTATGCTTTTATTTTTAGAGTAATAAAACCCTAGTCTTTTACATGCAGGAGAAACTGCCCATAAATTACAATAGCTGCAACTCACAGCATCACCGTCTCCTTCAAGAAGTCTCCACAGCTTACCCCCAGCCAGCATACAGAGTCTGTAGGATTGAAAGAAGAATGTATCTGCTTCACCTTCTGAATCCCAACCTGCTCTTCCTCTCAACCTTTATAATGCCTTGCTGCATACCTGCACCCAGCAGCATTTAACTGACAAAGAAAGCAAGCCAGGTACAGTGCAATGACTGCTTGATTTTTAGGAGATAGTATGTATTTATGTATGTATGTGAGTGTATGTGACTGTGAGTGTATGTATGTTTGTAAGTGTGAATTTGTGTTTGTTTGTGTATGCATGTATATGTATTATGAGGAATTAGCTGGGAAGCAGGGCTGCGTGTGTGTGTGATCCCTTGATGAGTTCACAAAACTTTAATCAGGCACAGCAAACCACAGTTCTAAATGAACAGATATAGGATAGATATAGGAACCAACTTGCTATTTTTAACCATCTAATGTATGTATTAACAACTTCATGTGTTGTTGAATAAATATATGTCATGCCTCATTTAAAGTCCTGTGGACAAAATAATTGTTTTGGTGGGTTGTAAATGTACAGTTTATGTACAAAGACTAGATACCCTGTATCTAGTCTTTGTACAGCAAAAAAAAAAATTCTAATTGGTGACCTACTAATATAACAGGTCACCAGACAGGTATTCAAATGCTCCACAGGTAGACAATCACAGAAACTGGTTCCAGTTGTCCACTTCAAGTTTATTTAGAACCCAAACCACCGGTCCTGCTTCAGCTAGGCTCATTGCTTAATAAGCCAGCCCAAGAAACCTCAGCTCTCCCACCAAATCAAAAAGAAAATACTCAGCAAACATCCTTAATCTAGGTCTAGGACATACATATTACCCATCCTGGACTGTGGCCTACTGTAACAAGTAGTGTGTGTGTACGAGTTGCCTAATTGCCATACACAGTGTACTGGCATTCTTCCCACCAACCCATATACAAATTAGCTAGTGAGTGGGAAAACAGAGCCTATCAAAGCTCCTTGATACTGTAAAAGTCAAAACATGAGTCAAACATAAAGTACTTATGTTGTAATAAAAATCCAATAGACATTAGAAGGAACTCACAAAGTTCCTGACTATAATTACTATATCGTATAAGATGATGTTTGACTGCCATGAGAGCTAAATCATGGGGCATACACAAATACAGTGTTTTTACATCAACTGTAACCCAATGATAGGTGGATAGCCAGTTCATTTTATAAATATGGGCTAACAGGTATCCAGTATCCCTAAGATAGCCAGGTATCCGTTTGTCAAGAGGTTGTAAGTGTTCATTCACCCATCACTAAGTCTCTCCAGCTGGGACCTGATACCTGCCACTATCGGGCGACCCTGAACTGGAGACTGCTGTTTGTGGACAGCAGGCTTGTTAACATATAAAAAATCTGAAAGTTTCTGGTCTATAGCGTGGTTATTCCCCCCAATCTATAACAGACCCTTCATGTCTGGTATTGATTTTAAGGAGGATACCACATAAATTATTTTTAAAAATGGTATGGGGTCCCCCCAAAATCCATACCAGATCCTTATCAATGCATACAGCCCTGAAGGACAGGAAAGGGGGAGACAAGCAAGCCCCCCCTCCTGAACCATACCAGGCTACTTGCCCTCAACATAAGTGATTGCTTTGGGGCAGGGGGGATCCCCCCAAAGCACCTTGTCTGCATGTTGATGGGTACAAAGGGTCTCTTACCCACAACCCTGTACCCATGGTTTTGGGGATCTGTGGGCAGGGGCTTATCAGAATCTGGAAGCCTCCTTTTACAAGGGGGCTTCTAGATCCCGGTCCCCCATGTGAATGAATATAAGGTACAATGTATCCCTTCTCATTTACCAAAAAGTGTCAAAAATAAATAAAAACAAAGACACCGTTTTTTTACCAGTCCTTTATTAAAAGTAAGTAAATCCAGCATCAATCATGATAAACACCACTGCCGCCTTGAAAAGTCACTTGCCTCTCGGAGTCTGAAATGTTGGGTTCCCACCAAAGATAAATAAACAAAAGGGGGTGGTCACCCGATGACAAGTGACCCCCACCCCTTTGTTTATTTACCATCGGCACTGAGAACCAGAGCTGTCAGTCAGCAGGTGCCTAGCGATAAATAATCAAAGGGGCTGGGCCACCTGCTGTCATCAGTGACCCCGACCTTTAGTTTATTTATTGACACTGGGAGGAAAGCAATGTGTGCGGATCTGGGGTTTTTTCGCGTCAGTGGCGGCAATGTTCATTGTGATTGAGGCTTGATTTCCTCTGGGGGGCATTGTTTATTAAAAAAAAAATAACGGCTACTTCCGGTTCCGGCGCTCATGCAGGAGGAGTGAACCTCCACAGCCTCGCTACACCCGCCGCCGATCTATTTAAAATTACAGGGACCGAGGCCGCCCGGAGAGCACCTACCTCCACCCCTCTCACCCCGCACACCGGCGGCTCCGGATGGACCGCTTTGTGGAGCGACAGCGCCCGCCATCAGCTGTCACCACGGATCGCTCTGACTCAGTCACAGCTCCTCACACAGCTCCCAATATGGCCACGGCAGCCAGTACACAGCGGGAGGGGGAGGGGAGTGAATCTCTCTCTCTCTCTCCAACGGCTCCACATTCCTCGGATCTCCCGCTGATAAACCCGGCCACAGTTATCACCCAGGCTGACCCGGCATATATTAAAATGGCAGAAGCCGTGGCCCATATACTGTCCCCCACAATTCAGGCAGCAATTGAATCAGCCATTACTCACAGCCTGTCACAGCTGCAGAAAGAATTGAGCTCTCACAGGCACCAAATCCAGGAGGCTGAGCTGAGGATCGCATCCCTGGAGGAAGAGACCCTGCTTAACAGCAGGGATATTAATAACCAGGACAAGGCACTGCAGGCGTTACAGGATAAAATTGAGGACCTAGAGAACCGCTCCAGGCGGAATAACCTCCGGATCATTGGAACGCCTGAAGCGGTCCAGGGGGCAGAGCTCCTCACTCTATGCTCAGACATTATTCCTAGAGCCCTGGGCTTGCCATCCCCCTGCATTGTAGAGAGGGCGCACAGGGTGGGGGCCCCAAACGAGTCACGGAAAAACCCGCGACCCATCATTGCCCGCTACTTAAATTATGCGGACAAGAACGCCATTTTGCTGTCCTTCCGGAAACACAGACCCTTACACATCAAAGGCTGCTCTATCCTACTCTTCGCAGACTACTCAGCAGAAGTGTCCAGGCGACGAAAGGAGTTTGCTCAAGTTTGCACCTCTCTTTTTCAACAGCAAATGCGTTTCACCTTAGCGTATCCTGCTATCCTTCATGTTACTACACCTGGGGGTGAACGCCTGTCCTTCCACACACCATCAGACGCGGAGCACTATCTTTCGTCACTATCCACGCCGATGGAAGAATCCTCTTCTCAACCCAGACGAGAGTCTCTTGTCCGCAAGGCTCAATTGACACCTGACAAGGAACCCCCCAAAAAGGGCAAATACGGTCATTCCTCCATCCGCAGATCCATCATGTGAACTCTGATGGCCAAGTCCCCAGTGGACGACCCTCCTCAGGTACTGTTATGGTATCAGCCCCAAGCCTCCTGTGAGACCAGAACGCTCACAGTTATTTGGTTGAAAGTTTATTACCTGTTATAACACTTTTATCCAGGCACCTCATCTACCCTTACACCTGGAGTAATGTGTAATGTTTAAGCAGGGGCTCATTTACTTGTTCTGCATCTGCTTAATTTTTGTTACTAGTTCCATGTTTTTAGAGGGATGTTAGTGGTCTTCTCCTAGTCACGTGTACTGAGCACCCAGTACATGGAATCATAGCTCTCCGGAGTGTACGCAGGTTCTGAAGCCCTTCATCACAGGCTAATAGGTGTGAGGCTACGATGGCTCACTTCCTTCTCACAGAGAAAAAAGCGAAGTCTCAAGATTAGTTTACCCCTCTCAGTACAACCCGCAGCACATCCTTCCACCGAATTCCTCCCCTGGGGTAACCTTATACCCCAGCAAGAACTCCTATCTCTTACCTCTCCACCTCTTGTCCTGCACCTACAACACCTGTCACGCTATGTCCCCCCGTCCATGAGAATCCCTCCGACCGGTTCATTTTATGCGCTACATAACATTACCATTCTTTATTCATGGCCACCCTGAAAGTTATATCATGGAACGTGAAGGGCCTTAGATCACCTAATAAACGTATGATGATATTGAGACATCTCAAGCGCTTGGGGGCGGATGTTGCTCTTCTCCAGGAGACTCACCTGGGGGAGGGTGACATGCGATTCTTAAAGAAGCTTTGGGTTGGGGATGCAATATGTTCCCCTGCCACGGGTCGCAAGGCTGGAGTAGCCATATTGTTAAATAAAAAGATCCCCTATGAAATCCTAGACACTAGCCGGGATGACGCTGGCAGACGACTGTCGTTGTTGCTCAGACTCCCTACCCGCACTGTACGAGTCTCTAATGTGTATGCCCCGACACCCTCTTCCGCCATCTTTAACGGTGATACTGTGTCATGGCTGCTTCAAAACCCCACTCCCTTTCATATAATAGGAGGCGACTTTAATGATGTCATGGACATGGCTGCCGACCGTAAACAATGTAGAACGAGGTTTTGCACCTCCCACTCCGCACAACACACTAAGGAAACTCCCTTACACTCCATGATGTCTGCCCTACACTTGGTGGATGCGTGGCGCCTTGGCCACCCTACAGATCAAGAATACTCCTTTTATTCCCCCCCCCCAGGACTCCATGGCCAGACTAGATTATTTATTCATTACCCCGGAACTTATAAGATTTGTTGAACGTGCTGACATACATGATATTGCCATATCAGACCACTCCCCCATATCCCTATCCATTTCATTGGCAGCTACCTCTCATACAGTAGGTACCTGGAGATTCCCAGTGTTTCTCATGCATAATAAGGACTTCCAACATCACGTGCAGTCAACCTGGCAAGACTATGCCACTCTTAATCAGGAGCATGTTTCTGACCCTATCCTTTTCTGGGAAGCGGGCAAAGCGGTCCTTCGAGGACATATTATGTCCTATGTCTCTACATATAGGAAAGCTCTCGCCAGACATTACCTGGAGGTGAGCGAAAAACTGCACAGAGCCCAATCTCTTCTCACCACTTCACCCTCCCCAGAGCTCAAGGACGAGTGGCAGGAGGCGAAAAAACACTTCGACCACTGGGCAGAAAAAATTGAAGAATCTAAACGTTCCCGATTTATGGCATCCTTTTACCGTTTTGGGAATAAACCGGGAAAGTTACTTTCCAGACTCATCAGAGGCCCCTACAAACCCACGCATATTTTGACACTCCGAAACGGGTCAGGAAAGCTAACACATTCACCAACTGACATTAGTAACATCCTGGAAAACTATTATCGCACCTTATATAGCGAAGACCAGGTAGACCTTGAGGCCGCCAGAAATTTTCTGGACAATATTTCTCTTCCGGCGCTTACGGAAGCTCAATTGCTTGAAATCAATGCCCCAATAAGCTCGGAAGACATAGCACACACCATAACTCATATGGCTTCCCAAAAAGCACCGGGTCCTGATGGCTATTCGACGGAATTTTTTAAAACTTTCAAAGATACCCTCTTGCCCACTCTCACCACACTGTATAACAATATGTGGCAAAATGGCACTTTTCTTCCCACGGGCTCTCAGGCTTACATAAAACTATTGTCCAAAAAAGGCAAGGACCCCACTCAACCGGGCTCATACAGGCCAATATCCCTTTTAAACATTGATGCAAAAATCCTCTCTAAAATAATAGCTTCCAGAATAGCACATGTTCTCCCTACACTTATTCATCCTTCTCAAGCGGGCTTCGTCAGGGGCAGGTCGGCCACTGCAAATATACGCAAGGTCCTGGCGGCTCTAGAGCATACCAAGGCTAACCCTGCGGGGCACTCGGCCATAGTGACCTTAGACGCCGAGAAGGCCTTTGATAACGTTGATTTGGACTGGCTCTTCCTGACCCTGGCGAAGTTTGGATTCTCTGGCAAGATAACCGGCTTCTTGAAAGCTCTTTATGCCTCCCCTTCGGCGCGTATATTCACATCCATGGGCATATCAAACCCAATCCCATTATTCAAGGGCACACGTCAGGGCTGTCCCCTATCTCCCTTATTGTTTAATATGGCCATGGAGCCCCTTTCCAGACACTTGTTAATCTCTAATGCAATTCACGGGATCCCACTGGGTCAAACCGAGCTCAAAACTGCCCTTTTTGCTGATGACATGCTCATTTTCACATCCCAACCTAGTACTGACCTTCCAGCATTGTGTTCACTGTTAAAAGAGTTCGGATTTATTTCAGGGTTGAAAATTAATTTTGACAAAAGTGAAGTCCTCCCGCTAACGCAACCGGTCATAGATCACTGGGATCATTCCCTCCCTTTCCCTCTAAACCACCATCACATCACCTACCTGGGTATCAAGATTGGCCGAAATACCTCTTCACTTTACAAACTGAATTATGTCCCACTCATAGAAAGAATTATTAAAGAAATGGAATTGTGGACGACTCTACCCCTCTCGTTTTTCGGAAGGTGCCACCTGGTCAAAATGGTCAGCTTCCCTCGACTGCTTTACCCCCTCCAAACCCTCCCTTTCCTCCTCAAACATACAGATATCAACACTCTGAATAAGGCCATAATGGCTTTCCTCTGGAATAAGAGGAGACCCAGGATATCCATTACCAAACTGCACCTTCCGAAGAGCGAAGGGGGAGCTGGCTTGCCAAATATTAGGTTGTATAATTTGTCTTGCCTACTACGCTATGGTCTGGATTGGATCACAGAATCCTCAACCTACTCCAACTACCACATTGAAACTCAACTAGCATACCCGTTGTGTCTACCTGACCTGAAGTGCTACATAGCACCTTCACTGCTCTGCCCGCGCATCTTCAAAGACACATTCTCTTTAGAGACACTATGATAGCATGGAGGGAAGTAAGAAAACATCTGGGAGTTCCCCCAACGATATCCAAGCACTTGCCGCTCTACGGCAATCCATTATTTCCGCAATTTATGGATTACGCAGCGTACCACCTCTGGGAGCAAAATGGACTGAAATTGGCTCATTCCTTAGTAAGATTTACGGATCTTTCCTTCAAATCATACACGGAACTTGCAGGGGAATACCACTTGCCCTCGTCCCACCAGTTTTACTATCGTCAGGCAGTAGCCTATGTTAAATCTTGTTCACCCAACACTGCTAAAAGTTTTCAAAAGTCAGTCATGGATGACTTTATCAAGAACAAAAGTTACAACATTTCCAGTGTCTATGATCAACTGCTTATACACTCTAATAAACTCTCCACGGAAACCATGTTCGATAAATGGGGTACTGTTTTCCCCCTGGAGGATATCGCTCCGAAAATACTACAAGGGTACCTAATGATTAGAAAAACTGTGCTGATGGAGACCTGGAGAGAGACCCAGTTCAAATTGATTCACAGGGCCTTCGTCCCGGCTCTGTACACCAATGACCCGAGGACTCCTGCAATCTGCCCCCAGTGCGGTGGGAATAGACCAACGCTAGCGCATAGATTCTGGCATTGTCCCACAATTTCCCATTTCTGGGACCTGGTACTGACCTTTCTACAGACAGTTCTGGGACTCAAACTGCGGAAATCCCCTCACTTGCTCTTATTTGGATACGAAGAGTCTTCACAGCCCTCAACCGATTCCGAGCGAAAATGTAAACGACTGCCCCCTTGGACCCACCTATGCACCTTGGCAGCCAAAAAAGCTATTCTAAAAACCTGGACTTCCAACACTCCCCCAACGATCTCCATGGTTTGCAATTATCTCAAATCTCTTCTACATATGGAAAAAGGAAACCTGGACACTGATAAATTCTCGTCAATGGAAAAATTCTTCTCCAGGTGGCGCCCATTCATGCAATATACCTTCCATGCAGATGAGCTGAAAGCTCTGATGATACCCTTTCAATTCACGGAATGGTATTTAAAGGCCTCCATATCCAATTCATTAGGAATATTGACTGTATAAAACAACACCCTCCACGTTCTTCTCCCCCACTTCATAAGACTGTACCTATAACTGGCTTATTGGTCGCTTCCAGAAGGATCTCATGGATAACACTATTCCTCTTCCCCCTATCCCCCCCCCCCCATTTCAACTACAATGTCATAATACCAGTATTCTAGTTGTATTGTTCAGCCAGTAAGAGTCATAGTTCCTATACTTGGTTATCCTTCCTTTACATAGTTGACGTTCTCCTCACGTCCCATGCGAGAGTGTCAATCTCTTTCCTCACTCCTACTCCCTCCAAGCCCCCCCCCCTCTCCCAGTGTCATTTACATTAGGTTCACTATTACCTTTGTATACAATATTTGTGATACTGTTAGAATATAATGCTAGCACACTTTGAAAGTTTACATGATTTTTTGCTGATTTGCGACATGTGTTATTTTGTTGCATTACAGACCTTGTAACTGTTTCATATGCTTAATAAAAATATATAAAAAAAAAAATAAATAACAATGTCCCCCAAAGTAAATCCAGCCTCAGTCACGATGAACATTGCGACCACGTTGCTTTCTTCCTGGCCTCTGACAAGTCGGGTTCCCACTGACAATAAAGAAACAAAAGAGCAGGTTACTGATCACAGCAGATAGCCCCATCCTTTTGTTTATTTACCCTTGCTAGGCACCCATCAACTGACAGCTCCAGTTCCCAGTGCCGATGGTATATAAATAAAGGGGTGGGGTCACTTGTCATCAGGTGACCACGCCTCTTTGTTTATTTACCTTTGATGGGAGCCCAACATGTCAGACTCCGGGAGTCAAGCGACGTGAGCAGACCTGTTTTTGTTTCTTTTCAGGTCAGCGGCGGTGTTTATCATAATTGACTTTGGATATTATTTACTTTTTTTTTTTTAAATAAAGGACTTGTCAAAAATGGTGTCCTTGTTTTTTTTTTTATTTTTTTAAAACTTTTTGGAAAATGATTAGCAGTATGATGTACCCCATTTTTATTCACATAGGGATGCAGGATCTTGGGCCCCCCTTGTTAAAGGAGTCTTACATTTTCTGATAGGCCCTCCGCCCACATACCCCCACAACCACCGCCTAGGGTTGTGGAGAAGAAACTCTTGTCCCCATCAACATGGGAGTTCCCCCTGCCCCAAAGCATACCCCATGTTGAGCATGTGGCCTGGTTGGTTCATGGGAGCGAATGCTTGTCTCCCTCCTTTTCTGGCCTTCTAGACTGCATGCTCAGATAATGGAATGTGGGGGGACTCCCACGCTAATTTTTTTTTTACTACTTTCTGACCGCCTGCGGTGTATATACTGCGGCAGTGTGGCTCTATTTCATGAATCAACATACCTGTACGTCATTTCATTCAATAGACAATAGATGACACAAACGCACCACTGGAGGCATGATCACACTATGATTGGCTAGTGGGGATGTCAATCAATGGGTCCAATGTCCACCGACCACCCGCGATCATCTCAGGAAGGGGCAGAACGGCGATCTGTCTATGTAAATAAGGCAGATCGCTGTTCTGTCAGGGATGAACACAGTGATCTTGTGTTCCTGCTAAGTAAGAAGACGGGTTCATTCAACGAGTCTATCCCCCACACAGTTAGCAGGCAACCCCTAGGGAGACACTTAACCCTTTGATCGCCCCTGATGTTAACCCCTTCTCCCTGCCGGTGTCATTAGTGCAGTGGCAGTACTTTTTTTTTTTCAGCACTGATCGTTGTAATAATGTCACTGATCCTCAAAAAGTGTCAAAAGTGTCAGTTAGATGTCCGATTTTTCCACAGCAATTTCACAGTCCCGCTAAAAATTACTGATCGCCATGATTATAAAAAATAAATAAAAATGCTATAAAATATTGCATAGTTTGTAGACGCTATAACTTTTGCGCAAACCATTCAATATACACTTATTGGGATTTTTTTCCCAAAAATATGTAGCAGAATACATATAAATTGATGAAAAAAATCAGATTTTTTACATTTTTTTATTGGCTATGTTTTATAGCAGAAAGTAAAAAATATATATATATATTTTTTTTTCAAGATTATTGTTCTTTATTTGTTTAATACACAAAAAAAAAAAAAAACACAGCGGTGATCAAATACCACCAAAAGAAAGCTTTATTTGTGGGAAAAAAAGGACATTTTTATTTGGGTACAGCATTCTACAACCGCGCAATTGTCAATTAAAGAAATGCGGTGCCGTATTGCAAAAAATGGCCTGGTCATTAGGGGGGGCAGAAGTGTGTTAATGTCTCCATTGTTTGTTTATATTCTGCTGACCGCAGATGAGTTATGATTGTCATGTATGCTATGACTTGCTCCCTAACAACCAGCTTTCTTTACACAGAATTTGAAACGGTCAATCAATTTTCAAAAACAAAAAAAATAGATAGAGCAATCTATCTGAAACAAAACAATGTTTTCCACTCTGCACATGTCTAGTTTAAAGGTCCAGCCTCAGCGTCTTCCAACTGTTCTTATGCCTTCTCATCGGTAGACCAGTTGGATGTGGTCCTATAAGTAGAATTAGATGAAACTGAAGTAAATGCTTCACGTTAACTTTGTCTATGCACTGTACATTGATATGGTTTATGAAAATGGTGAACATCCATTACATCTGACTCGCAATTTACCTATATTTAATCTTACAAATGCCTTCTTCTCACACAGGGCTCTTGCAAAATAAAAAAATAAAAAAACGATACCTACTCTCTTGATTTCATTGTCCTTCTTATGTAGGATAGCTTTGCGGCATATGGATGGGGTGCAGTAGGCCATTATGACTGAGGCTCCACTCTTGGTTGATTTGCTCTCTGTGCTGATCACATGGTGGAACCAGTCTCACAGGGGTTTGCACCTAGTAGAGATTTTCTTGTAAAAAAAATAAAATAAAAGGTACAGTAAGTAGAAAATGTATAGTGGAGAATGTACATGCATAGTTAAAAAAAAAAAAAACATGCAAAGATATTAACCTTTGCCAAGTATCCTTCTCCCTTCTACTCAGTCCATCTCAGTTTTATATTAGCAAACTACATATGTCCTCCCATGTGGCCAATTTAAAGCGAAGTTCCGCCTTTCCCTCCACCCCCTCCAAAAATTAAAAGTCAGCAGCTACACATACTGTAATATTAGGACACTTACCTGTCTTGGAGTCCAGCGATGTCGGCACCACAGCCGATGTTTGCATCGGCTGTCGGGTGCTGCCGCCGCCATTGCCGGTAAGGGAACCCAGCAGTGAAGCCTTGCTGCTTCACGAGCGGGTCCCTACTGCGCATGCGCGAAGCGCGCTGTGCAATCCTATTGGCTCGGTGACGGAGGAGGGGGCTGCAGTCTTTGTATCTGAGGTGTGATGGATCCCAAAGTTCAGGGAGCATCTGAAAAGCAGCAATGAGCTGTGCTTGGGAAACTTTCTTCTTGGACATGGCAGCATGAGCTACACCACACAGCCACTACACAGAATACAAGGGGACAGGGTCGCTGGAAACTTCCTATACTGACAGGAATTCCTGGATTGTGAGTCATCAAAAGATATATATTTTTTTCTTGTCACTAGAATAGAATTGAAAATTCTTAACGTGCCTAAACGCTAGGTTTAGGTGCATTTGCACGCATTTAAGAGCTTCAAGCGTTTTTTTCTGCCTGAAAGCTCCTCTCAAAAATGCACTGTGATGGGTTTTTGTTCACCCTGTACATACTCCTCCTCAAATAAAATTAAAAACGCCCAAGTGTGCATGGATATTAAACAATCGAGTTGCTTCTACAGGCTGAAAGGAAAAAAAACACCAAAAAGCCTGTGTATTCAGCATTTTTTATGCCCAGTGTGCATGAGGCCTGAAAAATAAATCATGTCAATTACACATACTATACACATATCAGAGTTTATTAGGGATTCTTGTTCTATCTGATGTTTTCTCTTACTTATTTGATATTGCCCTACCCAGAAAGCAGACAAGCATAATATATCTCTTTACAAAAAAAAAATATGCATGTATTAAAATCTCACAAGCAATTGAGGTATACATAAAGTATAGAAAATGTTGATAAACTCTGTGTAAATTGCAAAAGTCTGAGTGCTGGGAGTTTAAATAGGAAATGTCTCTGCAATTATTTGTATGTAGGCCAACCTCATTTTAAAATACACTACAATGTTTCTTCAACTCTTGATTAATTGTTACGTTCACTGGAATCACTGAACATAGGAATTAAGGTTAGATCAATGTGTTCAATTTTCTACTCCTAGAGACAGGAACTCTCAGGCAAGGGTTATTATACAAAACAGCTTCTCGATTGCTCCACATTGCTAACCACAGAGCATTTATTACCTTACAGCTCATAAGACAAAAGGAAACACTAATTAACACTGCCCTAAAAATGTTACAGGTTGAATGTAAAGAACGCACACACACTCTTGAACGCAGAGCAAAAAGATTACACAGTTGAAAAAGTTTATATCATATAAGTTTTACCTTTCATTTCCATATTCATAGTAAAAATTAATTAAACTTAAGTTATTGAGTATTTAGATGAGTTATGCTGGAAATAATGATACTGCTGTGCAGAAAAATTATCTATCCACCTACATGTGTTTCCTGAGCTAAAGTTAAAAATACTCATAAAAAAGTGTAAGTAAAGACTAGCTATAACTATCCTTAAAACTATCTCTCCTCCCTCCTCCTACCTATTGTGCTTATCCTGTATACAAAAGTTCTGTGAATTTTCCTTTTTTTTTTAAAGTGATACAAAAGGTTGTAGTTTTATTTTTTTTAAATAACAAACATGTCATACTTACATGCTCTATGCAATGGTTTTGCACAGAGCAGCTGTAATCTTCTTTTTGGATCCCTCATTTGCGGTTCTGGCTCTCCCCCTCACTGAGTGCCCCCAATAGCAAGCCTCTTGAAATGGAGGCTCCAAAGTCATGCTCCTGTGAATGGCTGGGCCCTTCTCCCCGCTCTCCTCATTGGCTCACTGACTGTGATTAACCCGTTCTGGACTGGAAGGATTTGCCCCCTTAATGACCAGGCCATTAATGATTCGGCACTGTGTTACTTTAACAGACAATTGCTTGGTCGTGCAACGCTGTGCCTAAATAAAATTGATGTTTTTTCCCACAAATAGAACTTTCTTTTGGTGGTATTTGATCACCTCTGCGATGTTTATTTTTTGCGCTATATACAAAATAAGAGTGACAATTCTGAAAAAATAACATATAACAATCCCAAAAAACAATTTAAAAATAAAATTTTTTTAACATATTAGGCCAATTTGTTTTATGCTACATGTTTTTGGTAAAATTGCATTAAGCATATTTTGATTGGTTTGCGCAAAAGTTATCACGTCTACTAACTACGGTAAAGATTTATGTAATTTTTTGGTTTTTTTACTAGTAATGGCGGTGATCTGCAATTTTTAGTAGGACTGCGACATTGCGGCGGACAGATAACTGACATTTATGACACTTTTGGGGGGACCAGTGACATTACTACAGTAATCAGTGCTAAAAATATGCACTGTTACTGTAATAATGACACTGGCAGGGAAGGGGTTAACACAGTGGGTGATCAAGGGGTTAAATTATAGCCTAGGGGCATGTTTCTAACTGTATAGGGGTTGGGCTTTTGAAATGATGACAGAGACCTGTGATCCTACATAGAAGGATCACAGGCGCTCTGTGTTTATTCCAGAGAGAAAAATGGTCATCTGTGTTTACAACAGCTGATCGTCCTTCTCTCTCAGCAGGGAATGATCGTGGGTGCCCAGCGGCAATCGGAGCCGCCGGTCCCATGCATCGCAGTCCCCGATGCCGAGTGGGGGCAGGGGCACACTGCCGCGGTGCGCGCTCGCCCCCTAGCTGCAGGCACGCGACCAACATACAGTTACATCGGTTCGCACAGGAGGGGATGCCTGCCACAGTATACCTGTGGCGGACAGTCCGGAAGAGGTTAACAGCAGTGCTGTGTGAGCCAATAAAGAGAAAGAGAGACCCAGGACAGCGGCTGCTCTCATGCACCTTGCTGGATTGAGATGGGGCTCAAGTTAGTATAAGGGGGGCTGGTGGGGGGGAGCTGCATCCAGAAAGTTTTTTTACCTTAATGCAGAGAATGCATTAGGGTAAAAAAAACAAAAAGAAATGACAGGAAGGGAGGGGGAGAGAGGGAGATACAGATACTGCAGAGAGAGCAGGATGATGGAAAGTCAGTTTACAGACAGGAACGCAGGAACGGGCAGGATCAACCAGGTATTATACTATATAGACTCCATTCCCAGTGGACGCCAGTTTTTGGAGAAACGTGGCATGTGTCGGGTGGAGGGCTGTACCGTCACGCTGCTCGGTCCGCACTGCAGGCGGCCGAGCAATCCATATAATAATCTGTCTGTTTAGCCAAGTTTTCATCATCTAAATGTAAGTGCAACTGTTTATGTTTTAAATAAATGTTTAAATAATGCACTGCATCGGCTGCTCTGTTTCCTATTTGCATTCCATCTGTTTTTCCTGGTGTTATTGTGGAGAGTTTGCGGCTGACGTTGGAAGCTACTGCTGGATCCAGGCGTGGTGTAGGAGTGGCGTTTTTGTCCTGCAGTTCTTAGCGATACTTGGTGTATTGATGAACATCCCACAGCTTGGCAATCGAGCCTATGTTTCTATGTGCCCATTGATACTCTGTATCTGGTAAGCAGCCACTTTATTATGTGCACACAGGGGATCTGCATGCAGCACTCGAGGGGTTAAATAGGTGAACAACCTTTACCCAGATTGCAGTCTGAAATCATATAGATTTGCCTGAAGATTTCACATTCTAAAGCTGGATACACACAACTTTTGTTGGTAGACTTCCTTTAGATTTACCTTCAACTATGTAGTACAAGGGCCTGCCTGATTGCAAACAAATTGAAAGTGTTTAGGTCTGACCTCATATTATATGGTTTTGGTAAGTCTGAAGGAAAAAATCTAAAGAAAATCTTATAGTGTGTATCCAGCTTAAGAGGCTTCTTACTTTGGACTTTTTTTCACCTCACTCAGCACTTCATTCCTTTACTATTTTTGGTTCAATTGAAAATATGTTGTTTTTGCTACACTTTTCTCTTATTTGTATTTTGCTTTGTAGCAATTTATGACTAGTTTTTGTGTCACTATATAGTCTATGTATTTGATCACCTTTTTTATTAGCACACCTTCATATATCAGCTCATTATACTATATAGTAAAGAATAAATAACATTGCAAAAAATAATTAGCACAAAAATAATGAAGGAAGGAAAGATCAAAGATAGGAAGGATCAATCGAAACAAGGAAGCATCAATAGATCCAAGAAAGGACTGGGCAATTAATTGCATTAAGGATTAGTCAAATGAAATAAGAATCAAAGGATCGATCTCAGGTAGGATCAGTCAGTGGATCACAGGAAGGAATGGTCGATCGCAGGAAGGATCAGTCGGTTGATCGCAGGAAGGATCAGTCTGTTGATTGCAGGAAGGATCGAGGTAAGGAAAGATTGGTTGATGGAAGGGTTGGTCAAAAGAAGGATTGGTTGGCTGATTGTTCATGCCTTGTGAAAGCAATAAAGTTGATGAAAAAAATTAGTGACAAGAAACATTTTGAATAAAATAAATAATAAAAATATTAATAATAAAAAAAATGTAAGTGCTCCCTCCCCCAGTGTTTACGTGTAAGCGTGAATGCACACATAAGTTAAGCATGCATATGTAAACATTGATCGCACCACACATGTGAGGGATTGCCGTGAACATCAGTGTGATAGCAATAATTCTAGCACAGGACCTCCTGTAACTCTAAACTGGTAACCTGTAAAGGCGTTTAATGTATTGCTAATAGAGATTTATAGGTACTGTAGTTTGACACCGTTCTAAAGGCGTACACAATTTTAAAGCGTACACAATTTTAA
Source organism: Pelophylax lessonae (assembly GCF_965119305.1). Taxonomy (NCBI): domain Eukaryota; kingdom Metazoa; phylum Chordata; class Amphibia; order Anura; family Ranidae; genus Pelophylax; species Pelophylax lessonae. Next base: position 323,283,322 of record NC_138770.1, on the reverse strand, counting down.
AGCGTGACATGTTTGGTATATATTTACCACGTAACGTCTTCTCTTATATTTTAACAAACATTGGGTATCATAGTGTTTGTGTGTAAAAAAAATGTATTAAAGTGTATTTTTTTTAAAAAATTGCATTTAACCACTTAAGCCCCGGAGGATTTGGCTGCTGAAAGACCAGGGGGTATTTTGCAATTCGGCACTGCGTGACTTTAACGGACAATTGCGCGGTCATGCGACGCTGTACCTAAACGAATTTGACGTCCTTTTTTCCCACAAACAGAGCTTTCTTTTGGTTGTATTTGATCACCTGTGCAATTTTTTGATCATGCGCTATAAACAAAAAAAGAGCATCAATTTTGCAAAAATAACAATATTTTTCACATTTTTTTATATGAAATTCCCCCAAAAAAATGTAAAAATCAAAATTTTTTAACATTTTCGGCCAATTTGTTTTATGCTACATATGTTTGGTAAAAAAAATCGCAAAAAGCGTATTTTGATTGGTTTGCGCAAAAGTTATCGCGTTTACTAACAAAGGGAAAGATTTTTGTAATTTTTGTTGTTTTTTTTTAACGCGTAATGGCGGCGATCTGCGATTATTTTTTGCGGTACTGCGACATTGGTTCGGACAGATCGGACCCTTGACTGACATTTTTGACACTTTAGGGGTTACCAGTGACATTTCTACAGTAATCAGTGCTATACATATGCACTGTTACTGTAAAATTACACTGGCAGTGAAGGGGTTAACTTTATTTGAGAGGGAGGGGCTGTGTGTGTCCCTAGGGGCGTGATTCTAACTGTGATTGGCTGTGGCTTGAGCTGTAGGAACAAGGATCAACGGTCCTACATAGTAGAACCGTATGATCATTGTTTCTACACAGGGGAGAATGACAGGCGGCTTGTTTACACTTGCTGCCTGCCTTTCTCCCTCTCCCTGACGATCGCTGAGTGACCGGCGGACATCGGGTCGCCGGTCACACGCGCGGGGGGGTCCGTAACCGTGCGGGAGCGGGAGCGTGCCGCCGGCGGCACGTGCTCGCTCCCCAGAGCCTCACAGGCTAGTGACGTACCGATACGTCACTCTGCCTGTGAGGGGCTGGCCGCCGCAGTATATGTACTTGTGGCGGTCGGCAAGTGGTTAAAAAACCGCTGCACTGTGACAAAAAAAATTTCAACATGCACCGTTTTATTCTCTATGGCTTCTGCTAAAAATAAATATATAATGTTTGGGTGTTCTAAGTAATTTTCTAGCGAAAAAAATACAGATTTTTACATGTAGGAGAGAAATGTCAGAATTGGCCTGGGTGGGAACTGGTTAATAAGGAGGAGGGGAGGAGTAGCTTAGGGGAATAGCATTGCCCTATCTAGGCAGGAGGAGAGGGGAGGGGCGGGGGGTGATGCAGAGACACTGAGGTGATAGCTGGATGACAGAGGGAAGTAAACTGACCATGCTATCAGAGATCAGCAGCCAAGATAAACATGGTAATTTTAACTACTTAAACAGACATACTGCGTCGGCATGCCTCCTGTGCGAAATCATGTATCTGCACATCATTTCGTGCAGTGGGTCTGGGGCACGCACGTACTGCTGGTGACCCGCTCTCGATGTGATTGGACACAACAGAATCCAATGTCCACTGGGACCCACTAATCAATCACAGGAGAGGCAGAACGATGATCTGCCTATGTAAACAAGGCAGACCGCTGTTCTGCCAGAGAGAAAGATCGAGATCTTGTGTTTCTTCTAAGCAGAAACCCCCCACACAGTTTAAAAGCCCTCTCTAGGAGCACACTTACCCTTTAATCGCCCCTGATGTGAACTCCTTCCCTGCCAGTTCCATTAGTACAGCGAGAGTGCATTTTTGTAGCACTGATCACTGTAATAATGTCACTGGTTCCCAAAAAAAGTGTCAAAAGTGTCATTTAGCTGTCCAATTTCTTCGCCACAATGTCGCAGTCCCACTAAAAATCACTGATCACCGCCATTGCTACTAAAAATAAATTCCAAAAATATACCATAGTTTGTGGACACTATCACTTTTGCACAAAGCAATCAATATACACTTATTGTTTTTTTTTTTTTTTTTACCAAAAATATGTACCAGAAAACATTTTGGCCTAAATTGACACATAAATTAGATTTTTTTATATTTTTTTATTGGGAAGATTTTAAAGCATAAAGTAAATAATATTGTTTTTTTTTTTTCCCCAAATTGTTTGTCTTTTTTTGTTTATAGCGCAAAAAAAAAAAAAAAACGCAGAGGTGATCAAATACCACAAAAAGAAAGCTCTATTTGTTGGAAAAAAGGACATAAATTGTATTTAGGTACAGTGTTGCACATCAGCGCAATTGTCAGTTAAAGTTACGCAGTGCCGTATTGCAAAAAATGGCCTTGTGGTGAAGGCGGTAAACCTCCCAGGGCTTAAGTGCTTAAATAGAAGGAAGGAACAGGCAGGATCAACCAGGTATTGTACAATATAGAAAGAGACAATTGACATGGCAAAAGCACTGTACTATATTACGTGCCTTAAAGGGACAGGAGGTCTTTTTTTTTTTAGGCTTACAGCCACTTTAAAATAACCTTGGGAAAGTTTGACAGCAGCACCATTCTCTTCCATTGTTGCTACAAAGCTTCTGCATCTGCTTTGAATAGTCCAAACTGGCAGAAATGTCCTGGAACAATGCTTCTTGCTATATTAGTGATCTGGAGGTACAGAGTTTTTATCTGCTAAGTTGCATTGATCTCCATATAACCACTATGAGCAACCCTCTGATCTCCTACTAGATTGTCCTATTCACAAATAGTTCACCCGCATTTGCTAACAGCGGTTGCAACATTCTCCAAAGAACCCCATGGGACAATACCTAGTGGTAGGGGACAGAGAAATATATTGGTATAGAAATATATGCATGGTGACGCTGTGGCACATGAGACTACCTCTGTTTAATTTCTTTTGGCTCAGGTTTTTGACCCATCCTTCCACCCACATGATAATTGTGCCTTGACCGGTGATATATGATATCTACTTTACTTTGACTGGATCCCCTCGAACCCGAGTTAGAGTATAGCCACGTGTGTTGTTTTTTGTGCTGTTCTCCTTTAGGCATATTGTTCTGTTTTCTGTATGGTTATATGTATACCCTAGGGGGAAGACAGCGCAGCGCCTTCTAAGTGCAGCAAGACATTTATTGAAGTATGTGCAGCAGTATTACACTCACATTTAGTCGGTGAATAAGATGCAGTTAGTCAAGTAATGTTGATCATCAGGATGTAACGCTCCTGCGTTTTACGTATGATGTGGATTTTCAGCTGCAGAAATATTCCACTTCAGTAGTCATGTAGAGAAACGCTGAGACACCAATCCCAACTCTCAATGACTCATCATGTGTGGATGATCTCAATTCAGCAAGTAAATACACACACTCAATAAGATGTTTCCGAGAGTGACTTATGTATATAGTAACACAGTGATGATAGGCTGAAGAGACAGGTTGGGTAGAGATGGTAGATGACAGACACTTGAAAGGAAATGTTCTTGAAAGTAAGATAGTAGCAGATGGGATGCAGATAGGTTTAGCAATCATGTATGGTAGCAGATGACAGAGTAGCAGGTGGACATACAAGAGAGATCAACCCAGTGCAAGAACAGGTGGTAGTAGGCTCAAGAGCTAGCAATCTTAGATAATGCAGATGTAGTAATAGTCCTTAGTATGCAGAGCTAGATAGTGTAAGCTTTAGTATAAAGGTTATAGAGGTTTCCCCTGTGGGGTACTTATCACTAATAGCAATGTAGCAGAGGAGAGGTTCGGCAAGAGCAGATGATCCGGTAGCGGGATACAGGGATCAGCGCAGCGTGGTTCTGACAGCGAGGTATGCTTGCAAGCATGAGAGCTTCAAGACAGGTTAGCATCAAGGCACAAAGCAGTTTGAACGAACACATGTGAGTGAGAGCCGGCGATCTAAATAGCCATCCAGTCCGGAGCTCAGTGATGACTGCATCAGTCTTAAAGGTGTATGCGCACCTTACCAAAAGAGAATGGTGGGGCGCATACACTTATGAAAGAGTAATTAGGGTACCCAAAGGTACCAGAACATTACACAGGAGCATCACTGGAGCGAGTCCTGCTACGGCGACGCATTATCGGAGCATGCGACGGCCTGAAGAAGGAACGCATGCTCCGATAACGCGTCGCCATAGCATCACCGCCAGGAGTGACGTCAGGATCCCAGGACCCACGAGTGCCAGCGTTCCACCAGTTGACGGGGAGCCCACGGACACCACCGAGGCCATGAGGCCATCCCTGTACACACTGAGGAACCCCCAAATCACTTCACTAACCAGAACAGTTACAGTAATGGAGCCTCAATCCAACAGGTCTGGTATGGAATTTGTGGGGGACTCCCTGCCTTTTTCTTTGAGATTCCCATTAAAATCCCTAGCAGACCTCACACTGTCTCTACCCCTTCTTTAAAATCCACTTGCCAACCAGGAGTCCCCAATTGACATCAGAAAGGACAGGTTGGGGATATGTCTCTGCCATAAGGGACATAGATGGTCACTGGCTTCATAACAACCAGGAGTTCTGATCAGGAAGCTGTCATGTTAAGCAGTGGCAGCAATACTGCTACTAAATGTTTCACTTCCAGAGTTTCCAATCATCTGTAAATTTATGGATGGTTTGTAAAAATCGGCCACTTTTTTCCTGCCCATAAATGTCAATGACAGGGAACAGAGTACCTGTAAAAAATATGGTTGCTGTCAGCTCAGAGCTGCACATTCGCAATTCTGGAGCTAGCTGAATTCTCTCCCTCTCTCTGGGGGCAATTTGAAGCAGCCTCTCTCTCTGGGGGCAATGTGAAGCAGTCTATCTCTCACTGGGGGCAATGTGAAGCAGTATTTCTCTCTCTGGGGGCAATGTGAAGCAGTCTCTCTCTCTCTCTGGGGCCAATTTGAAGCAGTCTTCATCTCTCTGGGGGCAATGTAAAGCAGTCTATCTCTCACTCTGGGGGCTCTTTGGGTCTGATATGGATTTGAAGGGAAACCCCATGCCAAAAAAAAAGAAAAGGCGTGGGGACCCCCCAAATCATCCATACCAGACCCTTATGCAAACAAGCAGCCTGGCAGGTCAGAAAAGGGGGGGGGGGGGGTGAGCGAGCGTCCTTAACCATACATGCCCTCTACATGAGGAGGAGGGTGCTTTGGGGCAAGGGGAACCCATGTGCATGCGTATTGGGTACATAGTACCCCTACCCATTCACCAAACAAATGTCAAAAAGTATTAAACACAAGAGACACGTTTTTGACAAATTCCTTTTTAATTTCTTATATATGTAAGGGGCTAGGCCATCTGCCTACATCACCCGATGGCACCCCCCTTCTAATGTCACAAATTGGGCATGCTGGGCATGTGACCTCAGAAGGGGGAAGGGAGGGACCATTGGGTGACATGGCAGATGGCCCTGCCCCTTACCTATATAAAAAATGTCAAAGCACAGAGGAGGCATTTGTCGGGAGGCCTCCCTGGAGGCAGGAACGTTTTTTATTTTTTACATTTTTTTTTCAGGTCAGTGATGCAGCGGGCAGCTTGATTGACGATGGATTTACATCGAGGGACACTATTTTTTTATTTTTTAATAAAGGATTTGTCAGAACTTGTCTATGGTTTTGATTCTTTTTCACATTTTTTTGGTAAATGGGTAGGGGTACTTTGTACCCCATACTCATTCATATGGGGGGGGTGGGATCTGGGAGCCCCCTTGTTATAGGGGGCTTCCAGATTCCAAAAAGCCCCCCCGCCGCAGCCCAGGGTTGTGGGGAAGAGACCCTTGTCCCAATCAACATATGGACAAGGTGCTTTGAGGTGGGGGGGCAGATCACCCACCCCCATGTTAAGAACATGTGGCCTAGAAGGGTTCAGGAGGAGGGACGCTCGTCTGTCCCTTTCCTGACCTGCCAGGCTACATGTCTAGATAAGGGTCAGTTATGGATTTAGGGGGGGCAAAACTTTTTTTAAAAAATTACGTGGGGTTCCCCTTTAAATCCTTACCAGACCAACAAAATATAAGGCTCAATATTGCCTTGGCCCAACCTTTGCAGCTATAACAGCTTCAACTATTCTGGGAGGGCTGTCCACAAGGTTTAGAAGTGTGTCCATGGGGATGTTTGACCATTCTTCCAGAAGCGCATTTGTGAGGTCAAGCAATGATGTTGGAAAGAACGCCTGGCTGGCATTCTCCATTCAAATTCATCTCAAAGGTGTTCTATTTGGTTGTGTCAGGGCTCTGTGCAGGCCAGTCAAGTTCCTCCATCCAAATTCACTCATCCATGTGTTTATGGACCTTGCTAGTGCACTAGTGCACAGTCATGTTGGAGCAAGAAGAGGCCATCCCTAAACTGTTCCCACAAAGTTGGGAGCATAAAATGGTCCAAACTGTCTTGGTATCCTGACAAATTAAAAATGTACTTCACTGGAACTAAGATGCCAAGCCCAACCCCTGAAAAAAAACCCCACACCATAATCCCCCCTCCACCAAATGAACAGGGCACAAAGCAAGGTCCATAAAGACATGGATGAGTGAGTTTTGGGTGGAGTAACTTGACTGGCCTGCCCAGAGTCCTGATCTCAACCCAACAGAACACCTTTGGGGTGAATTAGAGCGGAGACTGCGAGCCAGGCCTTCTCGTCCACATCAGTGACTGACCTCACACATGCGCTTCTGGAAGAATGGTCAAGCATTCCCATAGACATGTTCTTAAACCTTGTGGACAGCTTTCCTAGAAGAGTTCAAGCTGTGATAGCTGCAAAGGGTGGGCCAACTCAATAACGAACCCTACGGACTAAGACGGGGATCCCATTAAAGTTCATATAAAAGGCAGATGTCCCAATACTTTTGGTAATAAAGTGCATATAATATTGGATAGATTGAGGGCAATTATGCCCAGAAGGACCCCTCTCCTTCTTAAAGGCACAGGGGCACACTGGACACCCAGCAAATAGCATAATGGCAGTGAATGTGTTAAATGTGCTCCTTCACCAAATAACTAATGATACAAACAAACAGCAACTGCCACAACCTATAACTGGCCTTAATAGCAAGGAGCGCAAGGAAGGGTAACACATGTCAAACGTACACAAAGAAAAAAATCTCAGCTCAACCTACCAGCCAGCCTGCAACAAACTGAATTGTCCTGTCAAACAGCTCACATTAAAAGCAGGGGTTTTATTTGCAGACATTTGCAAACACATACATAAGCTGGAGAGGCCACGACATGGCACCACAGTATTATTTGCAGTCCTAACTCTATATATTTTGAGAGCCTCCATAATAGAAGCACATATATAATAATGATTAGATTGAGGGCAGGTATGCCTGGAGGGATCCTACTCCTCCTTAACGACATAGTGGTGCACTGGACACCCAGCAAATAGCACAATGGCAGAAAAAGGTGTCCTGTGTGCCCCCTCACTACTATGTCCATTAAAGACTTCTTTCCTTTGTTCTAAAATAGCACAGGATACAAGATAAAGCTCTACTGTAGACATTATACCATATACCGTACACTACAGCGTAGTATACTTTGCTAAAAGGAGATTGTAAAAGGCTTTAGTACAAAATTATTTTAGTAATATTAGTATTTTTATAGGATGGGGAGGAGAGATATGTAGGCATGCACACAAATATATATGATTAGATTTTATGTAAATTTACACTTAAGGAATATGAAATGTGGATATTGAATGGTATGGTTTTTGTATTCTCCCTTTATCTAATTGTTTTTATTTTTGTACTCTTTTCTGTCAATTAAAATGTAATAAAAATAGATTGAGAGAAAAGCAGATTGTAGATAAAACCCCCATTTGTTGGGATGCTATTGTACTGCACATGTGTGAAAATGCACAGACATTTACATACCAACTAGCTCTTTCATACACTGGTGCTTAAAATGGAGATTCTTTTGATAAATACCCTACTTTGTTAGCAAAAGGAAACAGGTTTTTAGCTCTGCTGCTTTGCATGATGCATGTTCATTTTATTGTTTTAGTGAGCAGATCATGTTGGTTTCTTTTTTTCCAGGTAAAATATTGAAACACACATCACGTACAGACTAGAAGGCACAAAAACAGCATTATTTTGATGTTCAACATGCATGCAAACCAAGACCACATAATACATTGTATGATTACTTTTATAGAATCATGTTTGCTCTGTGCACATACATCCATGCTCTCATGCCAATCTGGGTGTTAGGAAAATACCTGTAGAGAGTAGAGACCAATGGCTGAAAACGTCAAGCTAAACCCCATACTCAGTCCTTAGGCGATAGAATTGTCTGAACCAATAGGCAGATGATCAGCGTTGGAGTCACAAGCCAAAGTTGATGCAGGAGAAGAGTTTCATAGTCAGCGGTCACAAGCCAGGGCTGATGTAGAGTCACAAGCCAAGGTCAATTCCAAGTAAAAATAGAGGCAGCGGAAAAAATAATGTGTGGAGCACAAAAATCTGGCAAACAGAAATTGTAGAGGCATTGCTTAAATCAGGAAGTTCATAGGAGGAACAAAGACTTCAAGGTTCAAGACAAAACAGGGTACAAGACAGGATCACCCAAGAAAATGTCATGCATTACAGGTGGCTCAACTAGAAGAGACAGCAGAGGCCCCTGAATCTAATTCAGTCCCTGACATCCTGACTAGGGATGATCGAACTTTTGAAAAGTTCGGTTCGACCAGAACACCCGAACTTCACGAAAGTTCGGTTCGGATTTCAGAACCCCATTGAAATCAATGGGACCCGAACTTCTGTAATCAAAAAACACCATTTTTAAGCCCTAAAACCCAATAAATGCCCCTAAAAAGTGCCTAGGGTTCTGGGTCATGCCCCAGGGACTATTAATCACACAAAAAAAAGTTCTTAAAAATTGTCATTTTTGATAAAAAAAGCCAATTATTGAAAAATTAAAAAAAAAAAAAAAAGAGATTTTTTTGATTTTTACTTTGGATTTAGTATCTGGGGGGTCTAAAAGGTGTGCATGTGAAGTTTCAGCTCTGTAGCATGTCCAGAACCATGAAAAAAAAAAGATAATTTTTCAGTAGAACAGGGATGTGGTTTGGGAGCCTCCTTTAACTTTAACACCTATATGATCTTTTTTTCTGGTTCTGGACATGCTACAGAGCTGAAACTTCACAGGTACACCTTTTAGACCCCCCAGACACAAAATCACACAAAAAAAGTTCTTAAAAATTGTCATTTTTGATAAAAAAGCCAATTATTGAAAAATTAAAAAAAAAAAAAAAAAAAGAGATTTTTTGATTTTTACTTTGGATTTAGTATCTGGGGGGGTCTAAAAGGTGTGCATGTGAAGTTTCAGGTCTGTAGCATGTCCAGAACCCCCCAAAAATTAGCATTTTCTTATAATTTTTATTAGAACAGGAATACGGCTTCTCTACGGCGCTTTTTCTTGCATTTATCGGGCATTTTTGGAGGCAGGCATGACTTTTTTTGGATTTAGTGTCTGGGGGGTCTAAAAAGTGTACCTGTGAAGTTTCAGCTCTGTAGCATGTCCAGAACCAGAAAAAAAGATAATTTTTCAGTAGAGCAGGGATGGTGGGACCCCTCTTTTACACTTATATGATCTTTTTTTGGGGTTCTGGACATGCTACAGAGCTGAAACTTCACAGGTACACCTTTTAGACCCCCCAGACACAAAATCACACAAAAAAAGTTCTTAAAAATTGTCATTTTTGATAAAAAAGCCAATTATTGAAAAATTAAAAAAAAAAAAAAAAGAGATTTTTTGATTTTTACTTTGGATTTAGTATCTGGGGGGTCTAAAAGGTGTGCATGTGAAGTTTCAGGTCTGTAGCATGTCCAGAACCAGAAAAAAAAAAGATCGTTTGTATTAGAAAACTTTAAGCACAGGAATATGGCTTCTCTGCTGTAACACCTTGCCGGTTTAATAGCAGGCATTTTTTTGGGTTCTTTGCAGTCAGGAAAAACATCTGAACTTGTGTATAGTGGTACTGTGCACAAGTTCTGATGTTTTGCCTGCCTCCAAAACCCCCCAAAAAATGCCAGCAAAAACACACCTGGGCATTTTTTTTTTGACGCTAGCGTTTTTTTTGGCATTTTTTGGGGTTCTTTTGAGGCAGGCAAAACATCTGAACTTGTGTATAGTGGTACTGTGCACAAGTTCTGATGTTTTGCCTGCCTCCAAAACTCCCCAAAAAATGCCAGCAAAAACACACCTGGGCATTTTTTTTTTGACGCTAGCTTTTTTTTGGCATTTTTTGGGGTTCTTTTGAGGCAGGCAAAACATCTGAACTTGTGTATAGTGGTACTGTGCACAAGTTCTGATGTTTTGCCTGCCTCCAAAACCCCCCAAAAAATGCCAGCAAAAACACACCTGGGCATTTTTTTTTTTGACACTAGCGTTTTTTTGGCATTTTTTGGGGTTCTTTTGAGGCAGGCAAAACATCTGAACATGTGTATAGGGGGTATATATAGGCATATATGTCTGAATATATACCCCTAGACATATATAGGTGTGATAGTAGCAGAAATATATTACTGTAAATGATTTCATTAGCGCAAGCATTTATTTCTGCTACTATCACACCTATATATGTCTAGGGGTATATATTCAGACATATATGTCTATATATACCCCCTATACACATATTCAGATGTCATGTCTGACATCAAACATGTCCTCAAAAAAGCACTGGCAGTGGCAGCCCCTGCAGCATTAAAAAATGCTTGCTGGTGAGAAGCCACATTCCTGTCCCGAAGCAGAGAAATGATCATTTCTCTATAGCGGTCACCCTGCTATGGAAGGGTTTTGTCACCCTTCCATAGCAGTCACTGTCAGTTAACCCTACACTACACTACGGTCCCCTGACACTTAACACTTTCCCTACAGAAACTAAATTTTTGAAGCTAACTTAAGTGTAAAGGAGCACTCTAACTACACTAGATATCCCTTTCCTCACACTAAAAATAGCTAAATGACACTTTTAAAGTAAAATTAACAGAACTGCTTCCACTCTCTTCCATGTCCAGTATAACAATGCTGGGAATATGGCGGGGGCGATCTTATATACTGGGGGGCGTATTCACTAATGATTGGTCTAGGGACCCCCTAGTCACTCCAATCACATTCCTAGCATTCTTCTGCCCCCTCAATTGGCTTTTGCTAATGGTTCTGGTCCAATCACGGGCTTTTAAAGCCCATTTCCTGAAGCATTGCATTTTGGGCGGTTCTGGTTGCCGAATTCCGAACTTTTTGGGCAAAAAGTTCTAAATTCGGCCGAACCTCGAACACCCAATGTTCGGGCCGAACCGATGGTGGACCCGAACCGTTCGATCATCCCTAATCATGACACTGGGATCCAAGTGTACCATAGTAATTTATCTCTGTTCTTTACCATTTTCTTTAATAAATCAGCCCCAATGTCTTTATCAGGCCAAGCAAGGCTCTGACTGTAAATACTGGAGGTAAACATGCTTGAAATACTTTATGAAATAAATAAATGCTGAAGCTTTTTGATAAATGAATACCTCCATCACTGCTCACTTGCTGCATAATTGATCCAAGTCATCAGGCCTTTAGGAAGGGGCATACATGCTGATGAAGGAGCACACATGCTCCGAATGCGTGCCCCATCCGCCGCTCAAGCACCCGGAATAAATCTTCTCACCCAGCATGTTCCAGGGTCTACCAGGAAGTGCTGGAATCCACCAGCTTGGCCGCTAGTTTTTCCACCCCGGGGTACACACACACAGAGCAGGACACCTCTGATGCTGCTCAGCAGATATTACTGTATTAACAAAGCAATCTTCTTCACTTTTTCTGAGTTGTTAATATTAGGACTAATTAAATATGTTCATGGCTTGCTACACTTAGAGGGTGCTGTTCTCTATCTTCTTCTCCAGATTTCCTTCTAGCTCTTCTGGAACTGGCTGCAGTACAAGCACCTTGGGACATTTTTCTAAAACATTTGGATCTTTTGGGACTATTTTCTATTTGCCTGTTTATTGTCCTCAGCCCTATTGGCACAGATTATCTTCCCAATTGGGTGCCAAATACCTATTCCTTTTACTATGTGTAGTGCCCTCCTTCTTTCCCCTCTCCTTGGTCTTACAGGCTTCACTGAAAGCAGTGGGAGCCATTGGCTCTGGCTTCTGTCATACAAAGGGGTGGATGGAGTGCAGGGCTGAGACACACTGTATGTGTATATAGATGTAAACACGCCCACCCATGTGCCCCCATAGCACACAGCTTGCTCTGGGGGCACACACAAAAGAGGAAGAGTGAAGAGCGAAGAGCGCTGTTGGGAGAACCCAGAAGAGGAGGCAAGAAGCCGCTCTGTGCAATACCAGTAAACAGAGCAAGTAGATATTACATGGTTGTTATTTTAATTTAAAAATTGCCTTTATAACCGCTTAAACAGAGAAAAGCCAGACAAATAGCATTTTCAGAAGAAGGTCAGCTGTTTCAGCCTTTATCTCCTGTTTCTAAAGGTTTAAATAGTTATATTTATCTCATAGACTCCTTATTATGGTTGCTTCATATTGTGTGTAATTTCCATTTAGAAGAGCAATGCAAGGAAAGGGAGTCCATGTAAAATAAACATTTTACAATTAGCAGAGCTTGACAAGTGATTACAAAGCTTTTCAGTATGATTTAAGCTAAAAAAGGAAAACAGTTTAATCAGGCATTTAAAGTAACAAACACACATGTAAAAGAGTAGAATAAATCTGAATGCCAAACAGCCAGCTTTTGAAGATTGGAATTAAATGTGAATTAACTAACAGTTGTAAGTTATGTTTGTTACCCTATAATTGAAACATAGAGTCATTGACAAATGTACCAGTGTGATTTCATTCTATCCAAGCCAAAATTTTAGATATGATTGGATAAACCTAAACAAACCTAAACATTTAATTCCCTAGCTAGTTTGTCTGGTGTTTTTGTGCAGCCCTCTTTTCAAATTTAATTGATTTTCCAATTTCGAGAAAAAAACACAGAACATTGTTTTAGCTCAACTTCCTCTGAGCCCCTCTGCCCTGCATGTGAATAAGTGGTGTTTTCTGAATGTAGTGGGCCCGTGCGCAAGATCTAGAGTTACCTCTTACCCCCTTTTCCTTCCTGTGTCCAGAATCATTGCATTTAAAAAAGTTAAACAGAATAAACATTATGTAAATGTTAACAATACCCATCAGTGTAATCTGCCTGGTTTTACAGCTAAAAAAAAAGTAAAAATCAACAAAAACAAAATGTGAGCATGACCAGGATGATGGAAAAACAAGTTCTTCAAATAATGGGTATGTATGTAAAAGTGGAAGGGGCTTAACCACTTGTCTATGAAATATGTTTATAAATGATATGGTATAAGTGGTTAAATCAAGCTCACAGTTGCTGCTGCAGCTATGAGCCTGATATTGGCTTTAAGAGCTGGCAAACGGCATTCTAAAAAAAAAAAAAAAAAGATCAATTGGCTCTAGAGCAACCAGATTATTTTTATGGGACTCAAAAAATGGCACCCCTGTCAGCAGCATTGGAGACAACCATGGTTACAGCAAACAGCTTCCCTGGTGTAAGAAGGAGGACATTGCAAAACATCCATTCCCCAAGAATTGTGTAAGATAAATAAAAATACCCCTGTTGTCCCTGCACACAGCACATATAAAAAGTGCAGTGTAGGGCCAAGCAAGTGTATGTAAACATCAACTTGGATACACATGTGAGGTATAATCAGAGTGAGGGCCATAGTTTTAGGGCCATAATTCATAATTAACTCTGACCTGTAAAGTTCTTTAACCAGTTGACGACTGCCCGCCACAGATGTACTGAGGCAAGCAGCCGCTCCCAGGCAAATCGCCGTACATCTACGGCGCTTGCTCTCGGGAGTCTAGGGGGCAAGCGCGTGCTGCCGGCGGCACGCTTCCGTCCCCGCTCATCAGCGAGAGAAGTCGATCCGTCCTTCTTCCTGGGATAATCACAGAGCTCATGTGATCCTGCTATCTATGGTCATCTCAGAAGCCACGCCCCCCACAGTTAGAATCACTCCCCTAGGCTTACATTTAACCCCTTGATCACCCATAGGGTTAACCCCTTCCCTGCCAATGGTATTATTACAATAACAGTGCATATTTTTAACATTGATTACTGTAGTAATGTCACTGGTACCCCCAAAAGTGTAAAAAATGTCAGTTAGGGGTCCGATCTGTCCGCCGCAATGTTGCAGTCCCGCAAAAAAATCACTGCCCTTACTAGTAAGAAAAAAAAACAATAAAATTGTAGTTAGTAGATGCAATAAATTTTGCGCAAACCAATCAAAATACGCTTTTTGTGGGTTTTTTTTACCAAAAATATGTAGCAGAAAACAAATTGGCCTAAAATGTTAAAAATTTTTGATTTTTTATTTATTTTTATTTTTTTGGGAATGTCATATAGCAGAATGTGAAAAATATTGTTTTCATTTTTTCAAAAATTGTCGCTCTTTTTTGTTTATAGCGCAAAAAATAAAAATCACACAGGTGACCAAATACCACCAAATGAAAGCGCTATTTGTGGGAACAAAAGGACATACATTTTGTTTGGGTACATTGTCGTAGAACCACGCAATTGTCCGTTGAAGTAATGCAGTGCCGAATCACAAAATAGGGCCTGGTCTGGAAGGGGGCAAATCCTTCCAGTCTTAACCACTTGCATACAGAGTAGTTACACCCCCTTCCTGCCCAGACCAATTTTCAGCTTTTGGTGCTCTCACATTTTGAATGATAATTACTCAGTCATACAACGCTGTACCCAATCAAATTTTTTATAATTTTTTCCACACAAATAGAGCTTTCTTTTGATAGGACTTAATCACCACTGGGTTTTTTATTTTTTGCGATATCAGTGAAAAAATAGCAAAAATTTTGAAAAAAACACATTTTGTTTTAGTTTCTATTATAAAATTTTGCAAAAAAGTAATTTTTTTTCATAAATTTGGGCCAAAATGTATACTTCTACATATCTTTGGTAAAAAAAAAACCCAAATTAGTGGTTATTATTTAGTCTGTGTGAAAGTTATAGAGTCTAGAAGCTATGGTGCCAATCATTGAAAATTAATCACACCTGATGTACCGACAGCCTAAATTCTTGAGGCCCTGAAATGTCAGAACAGTACAAATACCCCCCAAATGACCCCTTTTTGGAAAGTAGAAATTCCAGGGTATTTAGTGACAGGCATGGTGAGTTTTTTGAAGTTGTAATTTTTTCCCACAATTCTTAGGAATATTAAGAAATAATATACATATTTTTTTTACACAAAATTGTCATAATAAAAAGTTATTTCTCACACAGTATATGCATACTTGCAATTACACCCCAAAATACATTCTTCTACTCCTCCTGAGTAGAGTTGAGCGGACACCTGGATGTCCGTGTTCGGCGGGTTCCGAACTTCATTGAAGTCAATGGGGACCCGAACTTTCAGGCACTAAAATGGCTCTAAAACACCAATGGAAAGGGCTAGAGTGCTGCAAATGGCAGCAAAACATAGTTAAGAGCATGGCAAGTGCTCTGCAAACAAATGTGGATAGGGAAATAACTTAAAACAACAAAAAAAAACAGAAAAATAAAAAAATTTCTTCATCTGTGAAGGACGAGGCCCATATGGAGTAGGAGGGAGGTTGAGGTGGTGGTGGATGTGGCGATGTAGGTGGAAGCGGCGGTGGAGGAGGACGAGGTAGCCAACACTGCTTTTTTTCAGTCATTTTAAATTAGGGTACACCCTAAAAGAGTGAGAAATATCAAAAATATAACAATGGCTGGGTAAGGTCGGTATCCATCTCTATTCTGCACAAAGTATGGAAAAGTCCTGTGGGATCCATGCCTGGTTCATTTTAATGAACGTGAGCTTGTCCACATTCTCTCTGGACAGGCGGCTGCGCTTGTCTGTGATAACGCCCCCAGCCGTGCTAAATACACGTTCAGATAATACACTGGCTGCAGGACACGCCAGCACCTCCAAGGCGTAAAGGGCAAGCTCAGGCCATGTGCCCAATTTGGAGACCCAGAAGTTGAAGGGGGCAGACCCGTCATTCACTACATGTAGGCGTGTGCACACATACTGCTCCACCATGTTGGTGTAATGCTGCCTCCTACTAAGACGTTCCATATGAGCTGCTGGTGCTGCTGTTTGTTGTGGCGTGCTTACAAAGCTTTTCCACATTTCGGCCATGCTAACCCTGCCTTCTGAGGTGCTGGCGGTGCCCTGGTTGCGTTGGCGACCTCTTCCTCCTCCTCCTCTGCCTTGGCCTTGTGCTTCCACTGTGGCCCAGCTGTCAGGTGGGAATGCCAGCAGCATCGCGTCTACCAGCGTGCGCTTGTACTCGCGCATCTTGCGATCGCGCTCCAGTGAGTGAATTAAGGACGGTACGTTGTCCTTGTAACGGGGATCCAGCAGCGTGGCCACCCAGTAATCAGCACAAGTTAGAATGTGGGCAACTCGGCGGTCATTGTGGAGACACTGCAGCATGTAATCGCTCATGTGTGCCAGGCTGCCCAGAGGCAACGAAAGGCTGTCCTCTGTGGGAGGTGTATCGTCTGTGTCCTCTGTATCCCCCCAGCCACGCACCAGTGATGACCATGAGCTGGCCTGGGTGCCACCCTGCTGTGAATATGGTTCCATCTCCTCCTCCATCTCCTCCTCCTCATCCTCCTCATCCTCCAGAACTGTGCCCCTGCTGGACAATTGTGTCCCTGGCGTTTGTGGGTGCAGGAACCCACCCTCGGAGCCACTTGCGAATGACTGCCCTGAAAGCCTTGGAAATGTTACCTCTTCATCCTCCTCCTCCTCCTCATCCTGTGCCACATCCTCTTCCATCATCGCCCGAATTGTTTTTTGAAGGAGGCATAGAAGTGGGATAGTTAAGCTGACAACGGCGTCATCAGCACTGGCCATGTTGGTGGAGTACTGAAAACAGTGCAACAAGGCACACAGGTCTCGCATGGAGGCCCAGTTATTGGTGGTGAAGTGGTGCTGTTCCGCAGAGCGACTTACGCGTGCGTGCTGCAGCTGAAACTCCACTATGGCCTGCTGCTGCTCGCACAGTCTTTCCAGCATGTGCAAGGTGGAGTTCCACCTTGTGGGCACGTCACATATGAGGCGGTGAGTGGGAAGGCCGAAGTTACGCTGCAGCGCTGACAGGCGAGCAGCAGCAGGGTGAGAACGCCGAAAGTGCGCACAGACGGCCCCCACTTTCTGCAGCAGCTCTGACATATCGGGGTAGTTTTTAAGGAACCTCTGCACCACCAAATTCAGCACATGTGCCAGGCAAGGGATGTGCGTCATACCGGCTAGGCCCAGAGCTGCTATGAGATTTCGCCCATTATCGCACACCACCAGGCTGGGCTTGAGGCTCGCTGGCAGCAACCACTCATTTGTCTGCTGTTCCATGCTCCTCCACAACTCCTGCGCAGTGTGTGGTTTTTCCCCCAAACAGGCAAGTTTTAAAACTGCCTGCTGTCGTTTACCCCTGGCTGTGCTGAAGTTGGTGGTGAAGGTGTTACGCTGACCGGATGAGGAGGCGGTAGAGGATGAGGAAGCGGAGTAGGAGGAGTTAGGAACAGGAGGCAAACTGAAGCGCCCTGCAATCCTCGGGGGTGGAAGGACATGCGCCAAATTGCTATCTGCCTCAGGCCCATCCGCCACTGCATTTACCCAGTGTGCCATTAGGGAGATATAACGCCCCTGACCGTGCTTACTGGTCCACGTATCGGTAGTTAGATGGACCTTGGCACAGATGGCGTTGTGCAGTGCACACCTGATTTTTTCCCCACTTGGTTGTGCAGGGAAGGGATGGCTTGCCTGGAAAAGTAGTGGCGGCTGGGAACGACGTACTGTGGGACAGCCACCAACATAAGGCTTTTAAAACTGTGCGTCTCCACCAGACGGAATGACAGCATTTCAAAGGCCAAGAATTTTGAAATGCTGGAATTCAGGGCCAGGGATCGCGGGTGGGTAGGGGGGTACTTCCTCTTCCTCTCAAGTGTTTGGGAGATGGAAAGCTGAACGCTTCCACGGGACATTGTGGAGATGGTTAGTGACCCAGGTGGTGGTGTTGCTGACAGATCGTCTGTTTGCGGGGTGGCAGGTGCCGGTATCACTACAGAGGTGGATGGAGAGGCCGAGACTGCAGCAGAAGAGGAAGCAGGAGGAGCCAGAGACCTTTCTTGGTTTTGAAGGTGTCTACTCCACTGCAGCTCGTGCTTTGCACTTAGATGCCTGATCATGCAGGTTGTGCTCAGGTTGAGAAGGTTTATGCCTCGCTTCAGGCTCTGATTGCACAGGGTGCAAACCACTCGTGTCCTGTCATCAGCACATTTTCTGAAGAACTTCCACGCTAGAGAACTCCTTTGAGCTGGCTTTGGTGCGCTCGGTCCCTTGCTGCGTTGGGCAGTAGCAGGCGTAGTGTCTAGGGCACGGCCGCTCCGCTTCTGCACCCTGCTCCCTCTTCTGCTGTGCTGGTGGCTCTGTGCGACCACCGCCTTTTCCTCCAAACTACGCAGGTCACCTGCATGACCTTCATTCCATGTGGGGTCGAGGACCTCATCGTCCTCCACATCATCTTCCACCCAGTCTTCACCCCTGCCCTCCTTGTCGGTCTCCACAATTCTGAGTGCCGCAGCAGTTGGCACCTGCGTTTCGTCATCATTGGAGACGTGCTGCAATGGTCCTTCCATGTACTCATCTTGAGAAATAAGTGGTTGGGCATCGCTGCACTCAATCTCTTCCACTTCTAGGGCAGGGCTAGGTGGGTGGCCCTGGGAAACCCTGCTGACAGAGTCATCAAGAAGAAGAAGAGACTGCTGCATGACTTGGGGCTCAGACTGCTTGCCTGATTTGCAAGGGGGTGAGGTGAAAGACGGTTGGACATCGGCTGCAGGTGCCAACTCTGACCTTTCTGCAGTAGACTGGGTGGGAGACAATGTGAATGAACTGGAGGCACTGTCAGCAACCCAATCTACTATCGCCTGTACTTCTTCTGGCCTCATCACTTCTAGAGGCGCATGATGCCCTACCAAATACTGCTGCAGGTTCTGTCGCCTACTCACACTTGAGGAAGGTGTTTCACTTGTGCGTGTAGATGGCACAGATCGACCACGTCCTCTCCTTGCAACAGGAGCTCTACCAGCAGCACCACGATCCAGGCCACGGCCCCTATTTGACAGTCTCCTCATATTTCTGTAATTTATGATCTTGCCCTAGAAAGGTGTTTATTGAATAGCGGAACAAAACAACAACAGTATCGCATGGGTGTATCTCACAGTCAAATATGCAAACTATGCCGCAATTTAATTTTTTTACCCCAAAAGGGTGTTTATTAAATAGCGGAATAGAAAAAAAATAGCGGAATAGAAAAACAGTATACAAATACAATGGGTGTATCTCACAGTCAAATATGCAAAGTATGCAGCAAATTTAATTTTTTTCACCCCAAAAGGGTGTATATTGAATAGCGGAATAGAAAAAAGGATAAAAAAGGTGTATCTCACACGTACAAACACAGACTAGGCCCCGATTACAATTTTTTGTACCCTAAAGGCAGGATAAGGATGATGAGTAGGAGGAGTTCAGAACAGGAGGCAAACTGAAGCGCCCTGCAATCCTCGGCGGTGGAAGGAGATGCACCAAACAAATTTAAAAAGGTGTATCTCACATGTACCGATACAGACTATGCCGTAATTTAATTTTTTACACTCAAACAGGGTGTATATTGAATAGCGGAATAGAAAACATTTTATAAAACGGTGGTTCTCACACGTACAAACACAGACTAGGCCCCGATTACTATTTTTTGTACCCTAAAGGCAGGATGAGGATGATGAGTAGGAGGAGTTCGGAACAGGAGGCAAACTGAAGCGCCCTGCAATCCTCGGCGGTGGAAGATGCGCCCCAAAAATTGGAAAGGTGTATCTCACACGTACCGATACAGACTATGCCGCAATTTAATTATTTTTACCCCAAGGGTGTAGATTGAATAGCGGAATAGAAAATATGATATCAAAAGGTGTATCTATCTCACACGTACAGACCCAGACTAGGCCCCAATTACTATTTTTTGTACCCCAAAGGCAGGATGAGGAGTAGGAGGAGTTCGGAACAGGCAGGAGGCAAACTGAAACACCCTGAAATCCTCGGCGGTGTAAGATGCGCCCCAAAAATTGGAAAGGTGTATCTCACATGTACCGATACAGACTATGCCGCAATTTAATTCTTTTTACCCCAAGGGTGTAGATTGAATAGCGGAATAGAAAATATGATATCAAAAAGTGTATCTATCTCACACGTACAGACCCAGACTAGGCCCCGATTACTATTTTTTGTACCCTAAAGGCAGGATGAGGAGTAGGAGGAGTTCGGAACAGGCAGGAGGCAAACTGAAACACCCTGCAATCCTCGGCGGTGTAAGATGCGCCCCAAAAATTGGAAAGGTGTATCTCACATGTACCGATTCAGACTATGCCGCAATTTAATTCTTTTTACCCCAAGGGTGTAGATTGAATAGCGGAATAGAAAATATGATATCAAAAGGTGTATCTATCTCACACGTACAGACCCAGACTAGGCCCCGATTACTATTTTTTGTACCCCAAAGGCAGGATGAGGAGTAGGAGGAGTTCGGAACAGGCAGGAGGCAAACTGAAACACCCTGCAATCCTCGGCGGTGTAAGATGCGCCCCAAAAATTGGAAAGGTGTATCTCACACGTACCGATACAGAATATGCCGCAATTTAATTCTTTTTACACCAAGGGTGTAGATTGAATATCGGAATAGAAAATATGATATCAAAAGGTGTATCTATCTCACACGTACAGACCCAGACTAGGCCCTGATTACTATTTTTTGTACCCTAAAGGCAGGATGAGGAGTAGGAGGAGTTCGGAACAGGCAGGAGGCAAACTGAAGCACCCTGCAATCCTCGGCGGTGTAAGATGTGCCCCAAAAATTGCAAAGGTGTATCTCACACGTACCGATACAGATAATGCCGCAATTTAATTCTTTTTACCCCAAGGGTGTAGATTGCATAGCGGAATAGAAAATATGATATCAAAAGGTTTATCTATCTCACACGTACAGACCCAGACTAGGCCCTGATTACTATTTTTTGTACCCTAAAGGCAGGATGAGGAGTAGGAGGAGTTCGGAACAGGCAGGAAGCAAACTGAAGCACCCTGCAATCCTCGGCGGTGTAAGATGCGCCCCAAAAATTGGAAAGGTGTATCTCACACGTACCGATACAGACTATGCCGCAATTTAATTCTTTTTACCCCAAGGGTGTAGATTGAATTGCGGAATAGAAAATATGATATCAAAAGGTGTATCTATCTCACACGTACAGACCCAGACTAGGCCCTGATTACTATCTTTTGTACCCTAAAGGCAGGATGAGGAGTAGGAGGAGTTCGGAACAGGCAGGAGGCAAACTGAAGCACCCTGCAATCCTCGGCGGTGTAAGATGTGCCCCAAAAATTGCAAAGGTGTATCTCACACGTACCGATACAGACTATGCCGCAATTTAATTCTTTTTACCCCAAGGGTGTAGATTGCATAGCGGAATAGAAAATATGATATCAAAAGGTGTATCTATCTCACACGTACAGACCCAGACTAGGCCCCGATTACTATTTTTTGTACCCTAAAGGCAGGATGAGGAGTAGGAGGAGTTCGGAACAGGCAGGAAGCAAACTGAAGCACCCTGCAATCCTCGGCGGTGTAAGATGCGCCCCAAATATTGGAAAGGTGTATCTCACATGTACCGATACAGACTATGCCGCAATTTAATTCTTTTTACCCCAAGGGTGTAGATTGAATTGCGGAATAGAAAATATGATATCAAAAGGTGTATCTATCTCACACGTACAGACCCAGACTAGGCCCTGATTACTATTTTTTGTATCCAAAAGGCAGAATGAGGAGTAGGAGGAGTTCAGAACAGGCAAAAGGGTGTATATTGAATAGTGGAATAGAAAAAAAGTGTATAAAATTGAAAATCACTCAATAGCACATGTGAACATAGCAGTGTCTTATCACAGTCAACACTGGAGCAAAAAGGCTATGAAGGGGAACAAAAAAAAACCCTTTTAACTTGTAGTAAAATAGATCTAAGATGAACGCTGCACAGAACTGACTGATAAAAATTTGTGTGGCAAGTCTCTAGCAAGATCAAATTTGCAGTGGTGAGTCAACAGCAAAAGCTCTGCAAGTCAAACGTGATCCCTGTGAAGAGATGACTATTGAACAACATAACGGAACCAGAATTTCAGCAGATATACAGAATGTTAAAAAAAGAAAGTTAATCTGGAGTCATGCAATGCAGAGTTGCTGAAATTGTGCAGCCCGGCGAGTTTAGAAATTGCCTAGTCATTTTGAAACTTGCAGCTCAATAGCTTGCTATCTGGGATTAAGCAGAAACAAACATTCAAGCAAAATGTCATAAATATGGCTTCCTTAAGCCTAGTACACACTGCCGAAAGTTGAGTAGCATTGGCCGGCTCAATAGAAACAGGCTGACATTCGGCCTGTGTTTACTGCAGCTGGTTGGACAGAAGCCACCCATTCGGGTGGCTTCTGCTGATGGGGCATGAACAAAAAAGGGCTGCTGATCGGCTGAAATAGGCTGATAGCACTGACTGGAGTGTTTTGGTGGGGGAGGGGGCGACTCCCTGTCAGAACAATAGCACAGCAGTGGAAATACCTGTACTAACATTGCATGGTTATTACAGCAGCTGCTCTGGAGCTGTCAGGTTTTTTTTTTTCCTTCAGCCCTGCTGAGTTGAACGGAAAAAACTACTAGTGTGTACTACGCTTTAGTGTAGGGCATACACTGAACCCAGCAAAAGACGAGATACAGAAAAATAAATACAATGTCATCAATAGATAGGGTTACCAGGAATCATGGACTTTATAGGCACAAAAACACATGTAATTAAAAAATTACAAACCAACTTTATTGATACATCATTAAAGCACTGAACTCAGTGAAAATCTCCAAAAAAGCACCCTCGGTACAGCAAGATATCCATTGGCTCCACTTTCTAAGCCTTCTGGCTTTAAGTAGCATAGCATATCCTTCAGTCAATAGCTTAGCTCGGTATGTTTCGCAGAGTGGTTTCTTCAGAAACTTCTTTGGGTGCTGAGTCACTTAAAAGTACCATATATACAGTAGATACAAAAAATATTTTACCTTAGCATACAAGATATATTGTACCTATAGATATATTGCCTCATATCTCGTTAAACTTACTGAAAAATCATGGTAAAACAAGATAACACAGCGCTTGCAAACAAATTATATAAATAACCAGACAAGTGGTTAATTTGAAAAGTTACAAAATACTTCATGTATAAAGTACAATATTTGACCATAAATATAAATAACTAATAATTAATAAAGTGTCCAGTGCATAGATAAAGTCCAAAAATGAAAGTTCAATTGCACTAGAGTGCAATATAAAAAATTATTGGCATATAAACAAAGTGCAAAGAAGTGCTCCAGTGAAGATACAAAGGTGCAGAAAGATGATCACTCGTGTCAGGTGACTTGAACCCCTTCAGGAACCTTAGGGCTCTTTCACACGGGCGGTCCGATCAGATCCGCCTGTCAGTTTTTTAGGCGGATCTGATCGGATCCTCCATGCAGCTCTATGGGGCAGCGGGGGGCAGCGGAGACACCTCCGCTGACACCTGCTGCCATCCGCATCCGATCCTGTGCATGAAATCTGGACGGATGGAAACCCTATTTTTCCATCCGTTCAGTAATCGGAGCGGAGCGGATCTGATGACAGCGGACAAGCGGTCCGTTGAGGGCAGCGGGTGCTGAGACACCTCCCTCTCCGCTCTGCAAGCGGAGACGGAGCTGTCATCCGCCCAGCTCAGCGGGGATCCCGGATCGATCCCTGCTGAGCAACACGGATCCGCCTACGTAGCGGACCGTGTGAAAGAGCCCTAACTCACCAGAAAGGATGGACCCTTGTTAGGGGTCAAAAAAAACTTGTATTTGAGTGGGATCATCTAATCTGTACTTATAGCTGATAAGGTTAATAGCATGCCAGATCTTCTCCTTAATAAGATAAGTTGAATGATGTCCTTTCACTTTGGTAGCCCTGGATAGTATCTCTCCAGAATCCAAACGATAGATTTGATGAGGAAGCAGTGGCTGAGCGATGTGTAATCTCCGATCAATCCGCTATATGGCGCTATGCCGGCAGCAAAAGAAAACACTTACTGAAAAATCAGATGCATCTGTGACTAGAATAACACTGGCACAGTATACAGGAGCTATAATTTACCAATAAAGGTATGTCATCAACCTAATTATCGTATCATAGTAGTCCTAATAGGACCTACATGTATAAAAAAAAAAAGGGAGAAAATGCAAGACTAATAAGCACAAGAGTACATTATCATAAAGATAAGCACTTAAAATGTGACTGGAAATACAGCCTGTCATCTAGTCCGGGCCCACTTACCTCTATACATAATAACCCAGACTTCCCTCCAGGGCTTCAAAACGACACATTTGTCAGAACATCTAGGGGGAAACCTACACCCTTAACCGCAGCTGACTGTTTTCACAACGGTAAAATCTTAAGCTTTGATTCACTTAGAAATAAATGTTCCTCTGGGCACCCGTTGTCCTATTGGAATTACGTGCAATTGCATGATTTTCTCCAAAATAGCAAGAATAAGCCTCTCCTATTCAGGAACCTCACGGAATTTGAAAGGTGTTGCTCACTCCAAATTCCTCTAAGGAAAGTTACCTCCATGGCCTATAAATGGCTTATTGCTCCTCACAAGAGCTCACTAGACCCTTTCAAATGTAGGTGGGAAAATGACCTTGGCAAAAAAATCACGGATGCTCAATGGAGAAAGTCATGTATATTCTCGTACAAATGCTCGATTAGCACCAAACTACAAGAGAACGTGTTTAAGGTTAGAACTCAATGGTACAGAACACCATTGATTCTCAAGAAATGGTTCCCCACTACTTCAGACAAATGCTGGCGCTGTGGCTCCGAGCCAGGTAGTTTTTTACATATCTGGTGGACCTGCCCTAAAATTAAGCCTTTCTGGAATTCCATATCACAGTGGATTAAACACATAACAGGACTCGTCCTGGACCATGATGCGCCTACCTTCCTGTTTCACATAAATGCATTTTCCTATCAGAAATACAAGTCTTCCTTGGTTAGACACATGTTAAACACGGCCAAAAGCTTAATTCCACTCCAGTGGAACTCGGCCATCCCTCCAAATATCAGAGATTGGATCATCAAAATGGATCAACTGTTTGAAATGGAAAGAGTAGTGGCCATGAAATTTGAGAGAAATGAACCCTTCCAAAAAATGTGGGCCAACTGGTCTCTCTTCACAATTTCCCAAGACTACACCGCTCCAATAGCTAAACCTAATTTCTCCTCCAGACAAACTTTGCTTGAAGCTCCTCAGGTAACTAGACGGTTATCACCAAATCTGGACTCTCTGCCCAATGCGACTGCAATCAGAACCTCTACCCCTCTCCCCCTAGCCCCCCCCCCACCTCTCTCCTTCTCCCATCCTCCCCCCTCTTTCCCTTCTCTTTCTGTGTGTTTTTTCCTTCTCCTTTTCCCCTTTTTTTTTTTTTTTTTTTCTTTCTCTTCCTCCCCTCCCTGGCGGACTTCTTCTAATCTCTCCTCCGTCAGGCGGGTGAAGGTTTGTAGTAATAACATGATTACTACTTGCACCAATTTCTATCCTACACCATTTGATGTTTCTGCAATAGTTACTTGATAAGTTCACTTGTCGTAACGTTGATTTTGATGCATTACGAAATACGCATCTTCTCTTTAATTAGTAGGATGCCAGAGTCTGTTATTTTGAAGGTTGCCTGCTTTTGGTTTTATTACACCCCTGGCTCCTCCAGTACTTTGTATTTTGTACTCCTTGAATTTACTCTGTATTGCACTTTAAACGTGTACGACCACATATTGTTGTTTATATGGCGTGCTTTAATTCTGTTTTTCAATAAAGCACCTTTTTGTGTTAAAAATCCATCAAAGGTCCTAAAAAAAAAGGGATAGGCCAATACATATTCACTTTACTTGGAGCCAAGATGACTATCACTTATAAACTACACAAAAAAAAGACAATCCCTTTGATATGAGTCATTAAAATATGGCTCACCTTCACTTGGCTGCTACAATGGCTTCCTGGTTGGAGCCTAGTAGGCAGCTATTATAAAGTGATGAGCAAAATTACCCAATTGCAGATATTGCATCAAAACCATCTGACGATCCCCTGCTCAAAATAAGTGTAGGTTCATGTCCCCTTAAATAATTACCTCAAGGTGGTAAAATAATTTGCTCATCACTTCAATATCACTTCTATATCATACAAGGGCCCCTACAGTGTACTAGGCTCTAACCAGGAAGCCATTGTAGCAGCCAAGAGAAGGTGTATGTTAGCATCACATGAGATCTAAAAGTGAATATAAAATGAGTATAAACAAAAGATGCATCCATTACCTATGTGTATGAGCTGTCATCCAGTAAGTACAAACCTTCATCAAGGTCATGTGTACATGGGGCCTAATCCAGGTCCTTTGTGTATGAGCCTTCATGCAGGTTCTATATGTACAAGCCTTCATCCAGGTCCTGTGTGTATAAGCCTTCATCCAAGTTTTTTATGTATGAGTGCCAGTCAGGTACAGGCCAAAACTTTTTGCTACATATTTGAAAGTGTTAAAAAGATTATTTACCAATTATTTGTCCTTGTGTGCTGTCACTGTGTCTTTCTACTTTTTATTTTCTGCTTTCTTTTATTTATTTGTTCTCTTAAGAAAAACAGTTTTAATTCAAGGTCACTGAACAAGCAGGCTATTATATTTATCATATATTAACAAGCACTCATACGTGCCATAGAGGTATTCAACTTACTTTCCAATAAACCGGACTTGACAGCATAAAAAGAACTAAAGCAAGAACATACAAGGACAAGGGTGACCAGAATAACAAATGTCT
Organism: Pelophylax lessonae; assembly: GCF_965119305.1. Lineage (NCBI taxonomy): Eukaryota > Metazoa > Chordata > Amphibia > Anura > Ranidae > Pelophylax > Pelophylax lessonae. Next base: position 323,256,273 of record NC_138770.1, on the reverse strand, counting down.
TACTTTAAACTATGTTAATGTTAAAAACGGAAAGAATCAGAACAGAAGAATAGAAAATGGTGCATCACCAGATGCCATGCTGATTTGGCGATGAAACAGTAAAACGTATTAATAAATAATTGTAAGATAAATGTATTTTCTTGGTAACGTCTCAATTAAAAAAGAAGAGAGAAATCTATATTGTTTTCACCAGGGTAACCGCACGTTTCTTGCATTATTTCTTGCATTATTTAAAATGGCAGTGCTATTTGTTTGGCCTTTAGTATGAGGTGTGGGTCTTAGTATGGTTCACCTTTAATAGTAGCTTAATATTTGGCAAAGGTTATGGGATCTTGGAAGAAAAAGATTTCTAATACCATGCTGTTGGGCAGTAATGTTTAGCAACAGACACTTTTTTATTATGTTGAAAACTTTTAAAGTGTTACTAAACCCACAAAAGTAAAATTAGTCTATATATGCAGTAAAGCTTGCTTGTTATACTCACTGTGGAACCTAAGGGGTTAATCCTCTGCATTGTGTAAAAAGGATGCTTGATCCTGTATGCACAGAGCCTCCTCTTCTTCCACTGACTCCAGAACATGTCCAGATAAGACAGGACCTTTGGAGTCAAACTGCACATGCTCAGTTTGGTGTGTATTGTTAGAGAGTTTTTCTCATCACAGGGCAAATCATCACTGTTCAGACAGAGGGTCAGGGGTCCTGGATTCTGATAGGACAGTTCACTGCAGTATGAAAACTCCTCCTACAAGCTTTACAAGGAACTGATAGAAGTCACAAGACTGCTATTTACTGCTGATGAGAAAAGGTATTTAGCAGTTTATATTTACTAAAATAATTGCATTTCCACATTATGTGTACTGTGGGAGACCAGACATAGTGAAGTTAATAGCACTTTAAGAGGACATTGAGCATTGTTATAGAAAGCACATTATGTCCTCATTTAGTCTGTAGAGGTGTTAGTGAGTACCATAAGTCCGGATAATTTAAGATATTGTGCTATAATTTTTTAGATATATATATATATATATATATATATATATATATATATATTTACATTTCATGACTTATGTTCATTGTCTTTTACTCCTAGGGTTTCATTCTTCATGTATTATTTTATATTGTTTTTTTTTTTTTTTTTGGATATTGGATAATTGTACCATCTGGAAAAGGAGTCTCCCATTAGATTTTCCTTTTCTAGGTAATCAATGTCCAGGGAAAGTCAAGAGGCTTCTACTTTTCAAATCTAGGAAACATAATGAAGCCCTGGAGGTTTATTTGCTATTTAAAAGGTAAATGTGGCCAATTTCATACTCCATTCATTATAATATCATAAATCATATATATGTAGAGATATATATCTATATATATATATATATATATATATATATATATATATATCTATCTATAGATATATATATATATAGATATATATATATATATATATATATATATATATATATATATATATATATATATATATATATATAGATAGATAGATATATATATAGATAGATAGATATATATCTATCTATCTATATATATATATGTAATGGATGTAATACTGGTTATATTAGTGAAATGCCTATTTCACCTTATGGTGCATACCTCATGTATATATGTAAATATGTTACTGCTGAGATTTACTACCTTACTCAAAGTGCAATTAGATCACCTCCTTTCAGAGAAGCAAGATGGCGCTTGAACAGGGAGACAACACCCAAAATAAGACCTCGTCATGTGTTGGAAGGAAGACATAGACACATAGATACTCCAATCATCCAATCGCTAGCTTATACGTATTATATATGACTATTTACTGTAATGGATTTTCCTCAGTCCTTATAAGGACAAAAGAGGAACAGTTAAAATAGAATTAACTTTTTGACTGAACTGTCTGTGTCAGCGTGGTTGATTCATTTTTGCGCGCAAACGACATTAGGAAGGAGCAGATATATATATTTGAGGACTGTTCTGGTCCAAATCCAAATCATAAATATATATATATATATATATATATATATATATATATATATATTTATATATATATACTGTGACAGGAAGTCAGGTAAATCTGGGGATGTAGTCACAGAGAGGAGACACATTCCCACCTGGATTGGAAAGTTCACCAATTACTATAGGGTGTCGGCTGCCAAAGGCAGCAGGAAGGTGTAAAGAAGTTGAAAGGCCTTCAGCTGTTCGGAATGAGGAAATGAAGGCCTCTATAATTTGTCCAGAGGAAGTCTATGGATTGCTGCCTCTTGTCGCCGTGTCGGCTGGGAGAGGAGGACAGACGGATGTGTGCCTCCCGATACTGAAGAAGCCTGGGAGAAGGACTGCTGCCTCCTGTCGCCGTGTGGGCTGGGAGAGGAGGACAGACAGATGAGTGCCTCCCGACAAGCTGGTGAGCATGGGAGAAGACCCCCCTGAAGTGATGTGCGCTAAGGAGGGTAACCAGATGTGAAGACTTCTCAAGGTAAATAAACGAACTATTTCTATATGAAGAGGAAAAGGGACATGTTCCATATGGAGAGAAAAACAAAGGGACAGCTTAAATGAACATGTGCTGTGGTGGAGAGATAAAACATGGACTATTGAGAGTCTGCTGTATGACCAGCCAAGTCTGCCCAACAGTAGGTTGGGGACAGACTTCATTAGATAGGTTCCAGTGTGTGAGAAGGTAGCCGCCCACAGTGGCAAAGATTTATTTTGTTTTATTTGATTTTGGCTGTTTTGAGGCTTGCAATTGTGTGAAGTAAATTGCATGAATAAATCAGTGTTTTTTGCAACCACTGCTCGGCTATCTTCTTGTGAAAATGCACCCCCAAAGGGGTCATCCACGCCTACCAACGAGCTAATCCCTTACATATGGTGGAGGTATGCAGTGCGCAGAAGCAGAGATCCCTGCAAAGAAGTGCATATGTTTGATGAACTGTGTCTGGTGCAAGGGACTGCACAAACTGTGTGCGCAGGAAAAGAGATCTTGCAAGAGAGAGAAAAACTACACGTGTTAAAGAGACAGTGGTCTGAAAATTTTTTTGCTGGACTGTGAAAAATTTGTTTGTGCAGTTATTGAAGATGGGGCGATCAAAACGCTTGAAAAATGCAAAGATAGATGAAATCAGAGACAGGATTCTATGGATGGAGGGGATGTTACCGTCTGAACGAGCCCCATCCATGCCTAAAGAGAGTCTACTAAAGAGGAAGGTTGTTGTCCCTAGCAACACTGATGAAACTGCTATGGAGACGCAGTGTGCTCAGATGAAAAGTAAACTCAAAATGGGGGAGATGCTGAAACAGCGGAGCTTTGCAGCTCAACAAAAGGCTCCCCAAGAGTGCATGGCAGGCTGGAAACAGAGACGCCAGCAGCCAATGGAGGCCATCGGTTTGGAGGAAACCGAGTATGTGTGCAGGGCTGAGTTGGATGCCTTGCAATGGAAAATGGAAGAAAAGGAACAAGCCTTGGAATTGCTTAAGATGGAGCATAGAAATTTGCAGGAAACGAATGAACTACTCAAGTCTCATGTGTCACAGTGGGAAGAAACCACTGCTCTTCTTTTGGTCAAGTTGCAAAAACGTCAAGACACTATAAAGGAGAAAGATACCATCCTTATGGAGAAGGAAATTGAAGTTAAGACTTTGCAGGAGCAAAGTATGTGTGAAATGTTCTTCAGTCTTTGGGAGCTACAAAAATAGACCTGCAGGAGTCGCAGGAACAGAATGTCGCTCTGAAAACGACATTGTCTCTCAGCGACAAGGAGAAACGTGAGAGAGAGGCTAAATTATTAAGTACTGTGTATGAGCTCACCACTTTGAGCAATGTGGTAGATGAATTACGTACAGACTGTGAAAGTTGGAAAGGTGAAGCCCAACGTTTCCACTAGCAGTTAAAGGAGAAAGAAGCCTGTGTGGCAGAATTACAGTCTCATTCCCAGAAGCTAGCCAATGAGGTGAAAGCTCTTATGCAGGGAAAAGGAGATTGTAAACATAAGAGGGAAAAAGTAGAGGCACAGCTGCAGGAATCGCAAGTCAAGGTGTCAGAAGGTGACCGAGTGTGTGCTAAGCTGTCAGAGAAGGCAAACCGACAGCAGGTTGAGCTGGACAATGTTACAAATCAGCTTTCTCAAGCAGACAGCAAATCTAGAGAAATTGCGGAAGATTTTTCTATCTTGGAATCGCAGCTGCAAGACACGCAGGAACTCTTACAGGAAGAGAGGTGTCAAAGGCTGAGTTTTAGCACAAAGCTAAAACAAATGGAAGATGAGAAAAATGGCTTCCTGGAACACTTAAAAGAGGAGGAGGAAGCAAAGAAAAACCTATCAGAGCAAGTCGCAACATTGCAAGCTCAGATAGCGGATATGAAAAAACGCATGGAAGAAAGCGTTAGTTCATTAGAAAATGTTGAAGATGTGAAAAAGAAGTTTGATCAGATGCTTGGTGAGGAGAAGACTGTGTCTGCAAAATATGTAGAAGAACGCGACCGTGCAAAAACGGAGGCACGTGATAACGAGAGCAAAGCCCTGTTCTTGGCTCGCTCCTTGGAGGAAGCTCTAGAGTGTAAGGTTGAACTAGAAAGAGTTAACCAACAGCTGTGTACAGAAATGGAAAATTTGGTCAGCTCCAAGGATGATGTTGTGAAAAGCGTTTAGGAGCTAGAAAAGTCTAAGCGAGCCTTAGAACAGCAAGTGGAAGAGATGAAGATTCCGTTGCAGGAACTGGAAGAGGAATTACAGGCAACAGAGGATCTGTCCCAAAGAGGGGATAGTGTGCCTGATGCAGTTTTTAAAAGGATCAGTGTTTTGGGGTCTGTCCTGAGTGAGCCTCAGAAATGTGATGACATGTGGCTTGAATCACCCCTTTGGAATAAACCATTCCTTCAAAAACTTCACGCATTGGAAAATGTATCATTAGAACTTCAGCAAACAACGGAGCTGTGTAAGAAATGTGATGATTTCTCAGTTCAGGCTGAAAACCTAGTGGAGAAAACTAAAGCGGAGAAAACTAAAGCAAGTGATATAAATCTGGGAGAAAAAAGCAAACGCCACCTAGTGGAGAAAACTAAGGCTGTTGGTGAAAACGTGAAGCAAATGAATTTCAAGTGCCTTTCAGGGAATATTTCCAAAATGGAACTGGTGAAAGACAGGTGGCAGAAGTTTGATCGTGATCTTGAGTTGCATTCCATGTGGAATTCAGATAGAGAAAAGGAACTAGGTGACCTTGAGCAGTCAAATAGTTCAGCAGAAAGTGCATTGAAGAAACCTGAAAAAAAATGTGTTGCAGTTCCATGCTTCTTCACTGATGCAGGGAGGAGGTCTATAATGGATACCACCCAGATCGCTGGGTTCAACTGTGTTGTTGCCTTTGACCCATATGTTCCATATGACCCATAAGGAAAGTTGATGATGTTGCTGGAAAAATGAACAGGGGTCACTTTGAAGAAATGTGTGACAGCCTGTTGTGGCAAGTGGAAGGCCCTCTGCACAGCATCTTAGAGCAAGCTAAGCTCAAGAAACAAAGAGTCAATGATTGTGTACAGCTGTATGGAGAGGCAACTCAAGTCACAGAGGGACGTCAAGAGTCCCTACTGGGAACAAAGCTTAGTGAAGCAGAGGTTCTCAAAGTTTTGTGGAAATCATTTATGGATTGCAGAGAGAGGCGGCTCAAGAATGTTGAAGACATTAAGACTAGCCCAATTGAGTTGCCTATGGATCACGGTCCCCCATGGCGGATAGGACAAACTTGTATGCAAGAGAAACTTGAGAAGAAGTGAAATGATGCTAAAAATGCAGTTGAAGAATGTGTATATGAGATGAGAGACAAACTGTGTGACATTTATGAGAAATCTGTCAATGAAGCTGACAGAAACAGTTTCATCCGTCAGCGTGAGAATAATAGAAGGCTTATCAGTGAGAGTCAAAAAAAGTGCCTGACACATGCGTGTCTGGAAATCTGTGTCCCAACCCTAGGGTTGAAACAAGAGGGGGGGTATGTGACAGGAAGTCAGGTAAATCTGGGGATGTAGTCACAGAGAGGAGACACATTCCCACCTGGATTGGAAAGTTCACCAATTACTATAGGGTGTCGGCTGCCAAACTCAGCAGGAAGGTGTAAAGAAGTTGAAAGGCCTTCAGCTATTCGGAATGAGGAAATGAAGGCCTCTATAATTTGTCCAGAGGAAGTCTATGGATTGCTGCCCCCTGTCGCCGTGTGGGCTGGGAGAGGAGGACAGACGGATGTGTGCCTCCCGATGCTGAGGAAGCCTGGGAGAAGGACTGCTGCCTCCTGAACATGTGCTGTGGTGGAGAGATAAAACATGGACTATTGAGAGTCTGCTGTATGACCAGCCAAGTCTGCCCAACAGTAGGTTGGGGACAGACTTCATTAGATAGGTTCCAGTGTTTGAGAAGGTAGCCGCCCACAGTAGCAAGGATTTATTTTATTTTGGCTGTTTTGAGGCTTGCAATTGTGTGAAGTAAATTGCATGAATAAATCAGTGTTGTTTGCAACCACTGCTCGGCTATCTTCTTGTGAAAATGCACCCCCAAAGGGGTCATCCACGCCTACCACCGAGCTAATCCCTTACAATACATTTAAAGAGAAAGAATTGTTTCTAACACACTTGTTAGAAAGACTTATTCTGTTAATTAGTTAGTTAGTCTATCAATATCCCTTTCAGAATATTTTAAAGTTTAACAAGTTAATCACAAAGTTTCAGCTTAGGAATTCAAAAAATCTAATCTTTAAGGAAAATACCCAAACATCTTATTAAAAGGAATCCTGTAATTAAAAGGAACCCATCTGAATGAAAATGTTGGAGCTGCCATTTCTGACCTATTTTTAAAGTCCTAGGCTTCGGGTATGTCACTCAATTAAAGTGATTGTAAAGGATTTTTTGTTTTTTTATTAAAAAAAAATAACAAACGTGATATTTACTTGCTCTGTGCTGTGCTTTTGCACAGAGAAGCACAGATCCTCCTATTTTTGGGTCCCCCACAATTGCTTTAAGCCCCTCCCCTTTTCCGGGTGCCCCAAAAGCAAGCTGACTTTTGGGGCCCTCGTGCGTGCTCCCTCCTGAGCTAACTCTCTGCGTTCATAAGACACAGAGAGCATAGCTCAGCACCTCCCCCCACTCCCACCTCACTGGCTTTGATTGGCAACAGTGGGAGCCAATGGCTCCTGCCACTGCATCTAAGAAAATCATGAGGAAGAGACCTGGGAGAGCCTCGGGATTTGTGCACATCGCTGCATCAAGATCAGCTTTAGTCAGAGTTGTATAAAGTACTCGAAACCCATACTTGAGTAAAAGTACAAGTGCTCGATCAAAAAGTGACTTGAGTAGAAGTACTAAAGTATTCAACATTTTTTGTACTGTATCGCAAGTAGTTTTTAAAAAAATTTTGCTACTCAAGTACTGAAAGTAAAAGTACCAGTAGTTTTGAAAAAAAAATTGCTACTCAAGTACTGAAAGTAAAAGTACAAGTACTGTGTTATGTATTTATTAAAGAAAGAAGTCAAAAGTTTGAACATCATATTGTTTTTTATTATTTCAAATGCAGCTTTTATTTATACATACAGTAGCATTTATTTTCGTATGAGCTGATAATACACATGTTTTGAGCTTCATGAAACCTGCCATCTACTGTTCTGGCAGTGGTAGTTTTTATAATAGTAACTAGTAATTATGCAGCACAAAAAAAAAAGATTGGAGTAGAAGTATTGAAATCATCGAAAAAATGTAGTGAAGTAAAAGTGGAAGTAGGAGAAAAAAATTCTACTCTAGGAAAGTACAGATACCGCCTTTCGGTACTTAAGTACAGTAGTGAAGTAGTTCTACTTAGTTACTATACATCTCTGGCTTTAGTTAAGTATTAGGGGGGCTGAGGGGGGAGCTGAATACTGCATAGAATGCATGAAGATAAAAGCCTTTAGCCTTTACAACCACTTTAAAGTGATACTAAACAGAGAGGTGTTATTTGTCATAATTCATTCTCATAAATCTTTTATATTGTGACACATTTTTCCCTATTCTTTGGCATCTGCAGGGACAAGTCCTTGGGAGGGACTTCTATTACTCTGCTTATGTATGCTCTCTATATCAGCAGAGCATGTCTGCAGTATGAATCTCTCTGCACAGATTATAAATATCAAAAACTGTTTCACAGCTTCTTATAAATCTTTATTGAACATCAAATGTTTATTTTTGTGCATTAATATGGTATAGGTGGAGTCAAAGATGATTGACACTCGATTTCATATTCATCTGCATCCAAGGCTCTTATTTTTTGCTGTACAGATATTAGCATTTTATATATTTAATACCGATTTGTATTAAAACTAAGCTTTTCTGCAAGTTTCTTATTGAATGCAATTAATCAGCATACTAAATCCCACCCCTATAGTTTTTAGCAATAGGAAGATATGGAGAAAGAGGGAGGGAGGGCAGTGTCCTTTACCACTGCCCTCACATGTGTGGCTCTATAGTCAAATGGGCTGCACAGATAATAAAATGGAAAAAAATAGAGATTTGAAGGGAACTGAAACTGGAGCATACCCAGTAGATGGCAACATCTGGTGTACACAATCTCAGCCTGCAATGGGGACACAGAGAAGATGAAAGGGACAGCTGACAGCAAGATCAACCAGGTGTATTTTACTGTACACAGAATGAAGGCCTTAGGGGCTTTGTGAGCATGAACACTGTTATATTGCATGTAAAGGTAGTTTTTCATAGACTTGGCTTAATGAAACTTTAAATACTTAGCAAGTCAATAGTCTGGAACTTTTTGAAATACAATTGTTTAAACGTTAAAGTCTTTATTGTCTGCATGCTTGTTCCATGTCACTTACTCACTTACTCACAGCATCTGCCCTCATTGATTCACATTCAATTTTTGTACTTCAGTAACATGGTTGTAAGAGAAGGAACATCTTTGTGCATAGATATAAAGTATGCATACACTTGAAATATAGTAAGAGTGCAAAGGATTAACACCTTTGGTGCCACAGTAAGTTTAACAAGCATGCTGTACTGCATATATAAACTGCTTTTACTGTTGTGCGTTTAGTAACACTTTCAATTCTCTAACCACATACTTACATGATCTTCCTTTATGCTCCAGTTCAAAAATGGGATTGGGAACAGCAAAATAACATAATTTTAAGTACATAAATAAAAAAGTAATAATATATCACTGATATTGACTCAACTATGTAGAACATCCATGTCGCTGGGTGTCAGGGATCCTACTTCCTGTCTCTAGGGGAGATACAAGAAGTGAGATCCCTGACACCCAGTGACACCTCCTTCCCAGAATCCGGAGAGGAGCCGAGACCGGGAGAGCCTGTTCTTCCTGCATGGCCATGAGGAACATCCACCATTTATACAAATGTTGGATAGTAACTACTGTTTAACAAGTGTGGGCTGAGAATCTATCTGTACCAGAGTGATGGGGGGAGTCCAACTCTACCTTGCTGGCTATGTACCTGTGACTCCCATAGGGGTACCTCCATTTGGTGAGTGCAGTCCAATTGGGGGAGCACGATTGCACCTGTTTGCACAGAGTGATTTCCACATCATCAGAATTATGAACTATTTTTTTGCACAAGTTTTTGCACTTTGCATAATTATTGGGACTATTGGATTATATAATGAATCTCTTACTATTTTTCAATTTATATTTTATATATATATATATATATATATATATATATATTGATTATGATATTCATTTGTGATTTGTTATTATCCTTTTTAAATTGTAATAATTGCATTTTGTAGGCATTATATTTAGGCTTTATTGCACTCATTAGCACTTTGCACTTTATATTGATTTATACATTTTTTGTATGGTCATACTTGATCACATTTAACACTTTATTCATATGCTATGTCACCATACATTTTTGCACATATGGTTCTATTCTTTGCACATATGACACTGTACCTTTAAGCAGCGACACCGTACCTTTTCTTAATTATATAGACTCAGAAAGTCTGCCTGACAGTTTTCTGTTACTGGAATAAAAACCGCCGATAGGCATGGAACAAATTTTTCTGCCCAGGATAGGATGATATCTATCTCTTTCTGGGCTGACCGACTTTTAGTGCCTCCTTGATGGTTGATATAAACCACAGCTGGGGCATTGTTGAATTGTACCCTGACAGGGTAACCGCAAAGTCTGGGCGTCCAGAATTCTGAAGCCCAACAAACTGCTCAGATTTCCAAGACATTGATGGGGGAAATTTTCTCTACCCAAGACCACTTTCTTTTGACTGTAGCCTCCTCCAGAACTGCTCCCCAAATGGAGAGACTGGCATCTGTAGTCACTACTTTCCAGACTACTGGAAGAAATGATTTTCCTTTTACCAAATTTCTGGTTAACAACCACCAACTTAGACTCTGACGTACTCTTGGTAACAGAGACATGCACCAGTCTAGGGACTGGACCTTTCTGGACCATGCTGACAGAATGTTTTTCTACAAGGGTCTGGCATTAAATTGAGCGTAGGGAATTGCTCTGAATGAGGACACTATTTTCCCTAATAACCTCTTGCAAAGACATACAGAAGGATACTTCTGCCTTCTTACAGATTGAACCAGATCCTTCAGGTCTGTGACCTTTCTTGATGGCAAAAATACAATTGCCTGTATTGTGTCCACAAACAAACCCAGATACTCCAGATGCTGGACTGGCTGTAATGCTGACTTTGCCAAGTTCAGAATCCAACTCAGACGTTCTAAGAACGGAACTGTCTGGAAAACATTTCAGCTTAGAGCCAAAGCCGATCGATCCATTAGTATTAGATCATCTAGATATCCTATCACTGTTATCCCTTGAGATCTTAGAGCAGCCAATACTGGAGCTAAGATCTTTGTGAACTCTCTTGGAGCCCTGGCCAACCCAAAGGGCAGGGCCACAAACTGAAAATTGTGGTTTTCTACTGCAAAGCGTAAAAATCTTTGATGGGCCTGAAAAATAGGTATGTGAAGGTATGCATCCTTGATGTAAATGGATGATAGAAATGCCTGCAGGGAGGTCATGAATGAACAAATTGACACCATACAGAAAGTACCGAATGTTCAGAAACTGGTTTAGAGCTTTGAGATCCAGAATAGCTCTCACGTCTCCATTTGGTTTGGGGACTACGAAAAGGTTTCAGTAAAAAACAGTGAATCTTTCATCCTCCGGCACTTCTTTAATCACTCTTTGGGACCTTAAATGATCCAGAGCCAGGAAAAGAGATCTTCTTTTTAGAGGATCTGCAGATATGTTTGACTTTACAAACCGAGGATGTGGGAACACCCGAAATTCCAGTTTTCATCCCTGCGAGATGGTGCAAATAACCCAGTTGTCCTGAATTACTTCTACCCAGACCTTTGAGAACCGTAGCAGCCTTCCCTCCACCCGGTTAAGTGGGGGCACCCCTTCACAAGGAAGGCTTAGATGTATACTTGGTAGATTTCTGGGCCCAGGGCCTTGCCCTGAAGGCTTGGCTCTAGATCCAGGAGACAGGGGCCGTTGCAACTGCCTGGGATTAGAAACACTAGGCATCTGAGTGTTGGGAATCTTAAAAGAAGGATGTTTCCTTTTCTCTTAATGGGTAGCAATTCACCCCCCCCCCCCCGAAATCTTTTGGATATATTTATTCAGATCCTCACCAAATAGGTGTTCTCCATGAATGGGAAAGCCAGCCAGCAACTTTTTACATGGTAATTCCGCATATGCACTGTTAAAAGAACAAACAGTGACATTTGCTGTATGGAGTCTTTAAGAGCATCCACTGCAAAACACAAAGTGCGAGGTAAATCTGTCAAATCTTCCACAGACTCTCCTTAAGAAGGAACCGTCCTTCACTTAATATGGTCTTTTTAAGACTGACAAACTCCTATAGCTGCTGCTGCTGCTGCTGGTTGTATCACAGACCCTGCAACAGCAAAGGAGGCTTTTGGTAAAGATTCCAATTTTTTTATCAGCTGGATCTTTAAAAAGCTGGGCATTATCCACAGGACAAGGTAAAATTTTCTTAAATGAAGAAATGACAGCATCCACAGTAGGTATACTTAATTTTCCTGTTATTTTTTCCTCCATAGGATACAATAGTGAAAACCTTTTGGGAGGAAAAAAAAATCCTATCAGAATGATCCCAATCAGCATGCATTACCTGCTCCGAGAGCGGATGTAAGGGAAAAGCCTGAGGACTATGAGGAGGGCGCAATGAGCTTGGAGAGGAAAAAGAGACTTCAGACATCTCTAAGACAGGTAATTTGTATCCAAACTGGAACATTTCAGTGAGAGACTGAAATAACAATCTCTGGGATTGAGAGGCCATGTATGATCCTGACTCCCCAGAAGTGGAAACCTCAGCTTTCCCTTCTATAGGGTAATTTACAGCTACTTCTTCCACATCCTCTTCCCAATCCTGAATTGACTCAGGGGGTGGCTCAGGTGAGGGGGATCTATCACCTGATAATAATTAACACCAATATAGTTACGCTCCTATCACACCTATATATGTCTAAGTGTAAAATACATATAATTATGTGTGTATATATACCACTATACACAAGCTCAGATGTTTTGCCTGCCTCCAAAAACCCCCAAAAAATGCCTGCAACAACACACCTGGGCATTTTTTTTTTGGCGCTAGAGTTTTTTTGGCATTTTTTTGGGTTCTTTGGAGGCAGGCAAAACATATGAACTTGTGTATAGTGGTATATATACACACATACTTATATGTATTTTACACTTAGACATATATAGGTGTGATAGGAGCGTAACTATATTGGTGTTAATTATTTCATTAGCGCAAGTAGTGTTTTCTGCTCATTTCACACCTATATATGTGCAAGTGTATATATACATACATGGGTGTGTATATATACCCCCTATACACATGTTCAGATGTCATGCCTGACTCCAAACATGTGCTCAAAAATCCCTATAGACGCCTGCATAAAAAAGAATGCTGACGGGGGCAAAGCCATATTACTACAGCAAAAGTGACTTCAGAGAAACTAGCTTTTCTCTATAGCGGTCACCCTGATATGGAAGAGTTTGGTCACCCTGCCATAGCAGTCACTGTCAGTTAACCCTACACTACACTACGGTCACCCTGGCACTTAACACTTTCCCTAAAGAAACTGAATAATTAAAGCTAACTAAAGTGTAAAAGAGCACCCTAACTATACTAGATATCCCTTTTCTCACACTAATAAATGCTAAATGACACTTTGTAGCAGAAGTCCACGAACTGCTTCCACTCTCTTCAATGTCCCTGTATAACAATGCTAGGAATTTGGCGGGGGCTATCTTATATACTGGGGGGTGTATTCACTAATGATTGGTCTGTGGACCCCCTAGTCACTCCAATCACATTCCTAGCATTCTCCTGCCCCCTCAATTGGCTTTTGCTAATGGTTCTGGTCCAATCATGGGCTTTTAAAGCCCATTTCCTGTCCCATTGCATTTTGGTCGGTTCTGGTTGCCGAATTCCGAACTTTTTGGGCAAAAAGTTCTAAATTCGGCCGAACCTCGAACAGCCAATGTTCGGGTCGAACCGATGGTCGACCCAAACCATTCGATCATCCCTAGTAATAAACAGAGATGTATAGTAACTAAGTAGAACTACCTCACTACTGTACTTAAAGTAGAAGTAAACTCATCCATTTAACAGTTTCAAAAAACAGTTACATTTCCGGCACGTGCCAGAAATGTAACACTTCTATTGGTTGTGTTCTCAACCAAACTGTCAAGCCATCCAATGGCTGGTGTCATAACTGATCCCATGTGCAGCATCATGGCAGTTGAAGATTACACAGAGGCCAAGATGGCAGCTTCCTTGGCTGAAAACAATAGGAGGGTTTACTTCCACTTTAAGTACCGAAAGGCGGTATCTGTACTTTCCTAGAGTAGAATTTTTTTCTCCTACTTCCACTTTTACTTCACTACATTTTTTCAATGATTTCAATACTTCTACTCCGATATTTTTTTTTGTGCTGCATAGTTACTCGTTACAATTATAAAAATTACCACTGCCAGAACAGTAGATGGCAGGTTTCATGATGCTCAAAACATGTGTATTATCAGCGCATACGAAAATAAATGCTACTGTATGTATAAATAAAAGCTGCATTTGAAATAATAAAAAACAATATGATGTTCAAACTTTTGACTTCTTTCTTTAATAACTACATAACACAGTACTTGTACTTTTACTTTCAGTACTTGAGTAGCAATTTTTTTTTCAAAACTACTGGTACTTTTACTTTCAGTACTTGAGTAGCAAAATTCTAAAAAAAACTACTTGCAATACTTAAGTACAAAAAATGTTGAATACTTTAGTACTTCTACTCAAGTCACTTTTTGATCGAGCACTTCCACTTCTACTCAAGTCACTTTTTGATCGAGCACTTGTACTTTTACTCAAGTATGGGTTTATACAACTCTGGTAAATATATTCAAAAAAAGTGCAATATTTATTACTAATATTGATGATTGTTTTACTTATGGTTTATCACATGTAGCGGCCCCTTTGACATGGAATAAATAACGAGAGGAGAGCTTCTGACGGGTGCAGTACTTTTATTCTTTTGCATCAAAGGTGTGCAGATGGGATGAACGTTAATCTCTTTAACACCTTGAGCACCGTAAACCATAAGCATCATAAACACCGTAGCACCATAGCACCATTGCACCGTGAAAACTGTAAACGACATACAATACATTTGTTTACAGTGATCACCAAAAGGGGGTTACAAGGTTAATTACAAATGTGAAGTTACAAGGTGGATTACAGTTGTCTGCACACATATCTAAATGACATTAAACATCTAAGGAAACATGGCCAACATGCAGGATGCTTTGGATTATCTATAGCATATTTAAACTAACAGCATGGACACAATTTATGTTTAACAACTGTGGGAGATTAGCTCGGTGGCGGGTATGGATGACCCCTTTGGGGGGTTCGTTACACAGGGAGATAGCCGAGAAGTGGTTGCAAACAACACTTTGGTTTATTCATGCAATTTTCTTCACACAAGTGCAAGCGTCAAAAATATCCAAAATAAAATAAAACACAAAATAAATCCTTGCCACTGTGGGCGGCTACCTTCTCACACACAGGAACCTACCTACGGAAGTCTGTCTCCAACCTACTGTTGGGCAAACTTTGCTGATCCTACAGCAGACACTCAATAGTCCATTTATTTTCTCTTCACATAACAAATGTCCATTGCACATGTCCCTTTTCCTCTTCACATAGAACACATTCCTTTGTTTGTCTCTTCACATAGCAACCATTCCTTTGCTTGTCTCTTCACATAGCAAACAGTGCATTTATTTCTTTCCACATAGAAATAGTCCAAGACCTCACCTTGAGTAGTCTTCACACTTTTTACCCTCCTCAGCGCACATCGCTTCAGGAGGTCTTCCCCATGCTCACACAGCTTCAGGGGGCACACATCTGACTGTCCTCCTCTCCCCAGCTTCACACAGCGTCAGGAGGCAGCAATCCTTCTCCCAGGCTTCACACAGCATCGGGAGGCACACATCTGACTGTCCTCCTCTCCCCAGCTCACACAGCATCAGGAGGCAGCAATCAATAGACTTCCTTTGGACAAATTGTAGAGGCCTTAACTTTCTCATTCCGAACAGCTGAAGGCCTTTCAACTTCCTTAGACAGTTCTGGCTACCTTTGCAGCCGACACCCTATAGTAATTGGTGAATTTTCTAAACCAGGTGGAAATGTATCTCCTGTCTGTGACTACATCCACAGATTTACCTGACTTCCTATCACACAACATATATACTTCTTTATATAATGCACTTTTACTGCATACCTTGCTCCGCTTGCCAAGGGGTGCTAAAACTTTAAACCTTAGAAATCCTCTCTTTAGCAATCGCCTTTCCATTAAATGCCGCTGATATGCTCTGTATGAAATCTGAGTCACAAGAAAGGTTACCTCAGAGCTAGAGAAGAAGGAGTAGGAGGAGTGGTCTAGTGGTTCTGCTGATTAAACATTCCTCAGGGAACCAAAAGGAAGGCAGAAAGGTTCCACCTGGCAGTAAGTGCTGAACAAAGATTTAGAGTGATAAGCGGACAGTTACATCACATGTGTACCTTTTTAGGTGTATGCACAAGTATCATGTTTTAGATATTTAAAGGGTTTTTATTGAATACTGAAACACTGCACACTTTAAGGTTTTATTTATTGATACATGAATTTATTGATCACCGGATATAGAGTATTTTTTGCTAATTTATTATCATCCCCCTGAAGCGCAATACCCCTCCCCCATCCCCTTTAAGTATATTTAGGAGCTGAGCTGGAAGGTGTATTTAAAAACGCTCCAGCAAGAGGGCACCATGTCCTGAAAAAGCTGGGCTTCCGGCAAAATGCATTGACGTCATGCAGGTGTGCTCCAGATGTTACTAGCTACGCTCCTGAAAAAAAATGAGGTTGAAGGATTATAAGAGGTGCATGAAAGTCAGCCAGCCCCCAGTCTGATGTACTCACCCTCAAGTCTATCACCAACCAAGTAGACCTGTCTCTTGATACAAAGAACAGGGGTTTAGTTGACACACATTTGAAAACGCATGTTTGCAATGTGGAAATTAGAGATTGAAAGGCATTGTGCTTTACAGGCCATGCCCCATATATAAAATCCCTATCTGTCTTTATACTGCATCCACCAAGGGGATGGAGGTGTCATGCTTCTCAGCTGGTCCTTTCCAGTTTGTACCATCGTTACAACTTAGTTATTTGAGTTTTGAGACAACAGACCAGTCAGGTTGGGGGAGGTTGGGCTGTCTCCCTCTCACCTGTTCCCCCATCCATCCATTAGCAGCCATGTGCTTCCAGTGTGGAGACACTAAATTAGGAGTGTTAGGACTGCAGATTTAACAGGGTGCCGTGAAGTGGCTCTGCAGCTTTCACATGCGTTTGCAAATGTGTGTCAACTAAACCCCTGTTCTTTGTATCAAGAGACAGGTCTACTTGGTTGGTGACAGACTGGAGGGTGAGTACATCAGACTGGGGGCTGGCTGACTTTCATGCACCTCTTATAATCCTTCAACCTCATTTTTTTCTTGATATAGGGATGGAGATGCCGGCACTACCTGCTGGGGTCTCACTTAAAGTCCCACCTAGCCTATTGTGTTACTAGCTACGCTCCTTACCACTTTCACCTACCCGGAAGGCTGTAGAGGTATATGTTTCACATTGGCAGCTGTCTACACACGAGAAACACAGTCACAGGTACAGTGTGCACTGTGCAGTGGCCTTTCATTGAATCTCTACAAGGAAGGCATACCTGGATTGCCTGAAAAATAATGACCAGGTTTAATATATATGTGTCACAAGCAGCACTTGCTGCCGCTTATCTGCCTGCTATCACTGCTCTATCTGCCTTTGGTGGTCTGGGGACTCTACAATCAACTGTCTATTTTTGTTATAAATGTATTGCAGCTAGCCGCATTTGCTTATTTAGTTTGGTCTACTATAGTGTGGGGGTCTGACACCACTGCCTAGTGGGAATCAGTCTATACATTACTTCAGGGATTTATTCTCTGTCTCATTTATTCATTGGTAAGGCTGTTCAACCTGGTACTGTTTCCATATTTACGGCATTTATACCTACCTCAGACTAATGTTGCAGCATTTATGGATAATTGATAACCCCATATTGACTTGCACTTGTGTCATTGGGCTTCGTATAAATCCTTAATTGTTCTGTATCTGCTGCACTTTTTAGAGGAGTAATTTCAGGTGAATTTCATATACACACTGTTCCCCTCATTGCTCTTTAGTTGCTTGAATGCATTTGAGATGATTCAATTTTGAATGTGTGTGTGTCGTCCAGTGCACCTTTGTGGTCTTGTTCTGGACAACTTTGTTTTTTTTATTGGTGATGGTGGGTGGTTTCTGTCTTTTGATTCTTATTTGTTTTGACTTTGATATTTTTGTATCTAAGGCTCTGTTCACATCTTGGCATCCCGGATTGCAGGTAGAATTGCAGCGATTCTGCCTGCAGTGCTGAAACAAGATAAATTGTGGGATGCCCGTGCAATTCCTGTCACTGGCACCCCAAATGTGGTGCGAATTTGCCACGATTGTCGCCCGACGAATCGTGGTAAAATTGTGCAAACATAATCGTGGGACGCCTGTCGCCCAAAAGAAGTTCTTGTACTTTTTTTGGGTGGCAGGCCTCCTGCAATTCTATTTGCGTGATTTTACTGTGATTTGTTGGGCGACAATCGTGGCAAGATCGCACCACATTTGAGGTGCCATTGGAAGTTATAAGAATTGCACGGGTGTCCTGTGATTTCCTGTGATTCGGGCCTGCGTTCCGAAATGCCAAGATGTGAACAGAACCTAATAAAAGTTTGTTATATTTTATGAGTTTGCCCTTAAGGTTTATTATTTGTAACCATTCCCCAGAGGCTCATTAGCTATGGATTTTTAGGCTACTCCACTGGTTTGCCAAAAATGTTTTACATAAAATTCACCCATGCCCTGAGGAAGTCTATGATTGAAAAAATTGTCAGTGTGTGTGATGATGTGTTTCACATGCAGAATGCCCGAACCTGCTTATCATTGACTTTCTATTAACCCCCAAAATTTTGGTTTCATAGATGTGAGATATAGCAACATCTTAGGGAAAGTTATGGTAGTAGCAGCCTGCACAGCCCTGCATATACCTTTCAACCCAGGACAGCACAGAGAAATAAAAAAAAAAAGATGTCCCTCGATCACCATGTAAGAATGTTCCCTGCTTTTCTGGGAGGACAATAGTTGAGTTTGGGTGGAATAGAGTTTTTTAATCAATCTATTATCTCTTATTCTAATGTGAATACTGGCATTAGTGCTATCTATAGGATTTGGGTCTATGGATTTTCCTTTTAAAAGAAGGGTTGTCATTGAACGGCTGTTTTAGTGAGCATTTAGTTCAACTGTTGTCCAAAACCTTGAAAAACTGCACTTATCTGTCCTTTGTTTGTATTTTCAAATCATTACTATAAAGTAAAGTACGCTAACATAGTTACAGTGGTTAAATGGATATGTAGGACATATTGATCTATGTGGCATATACTGAAGGTTTATTAAAAAAAAATATTTTGTAACGCATTTATGTGCACTTTTTGCAAAAATGTGCTTTTTTGATTGAGATGTTGCTTACTTAAATTTATGTGAATGGAAACACTAGAATTTGCAGCCATCCAGTTCCTCTAATGGAAGAGTGATACATGGTCTGTAAGTGTTTTTCTTATGTGTTTTTGAATAGCTCTTATCATTTTAAAAACATCTGTCAATTTCTTCATCGTTTTAGAATCCTGCAATTATCATTAGGAAGTTTCTTCAATTTGCAATGATATACACTTCTGTAAAAAGGTTTAATGCATATTCCTTTTGAAATCCTAGCATAAAAGGTAGTGAAATATTTAGTTACCAACTGCATCTGAATACTGTAAAGCAGACAAATCTGGGTCACTTAAGTGAGCAAGAACACTAAAAAGGCAAAGCAAATACATTGGTTCTTCTTGCATTGTTTCAAATGAGGGCAAACAATATTATTTATTCCCTTTTCCTAATGATATTTTTTTTAACAAAAGAAAATATCATACTTTCAACTGCCTAGTTTTGTTTGAATGTACATTTATTTATTTACTGCTGCTTGTTTTCTGTATTTTTTTTAAGGCTGACATATTTCACAGCACTTTACAGAGTACATAAGACTATTCACATCTGTCCATGTTGCCTGTAGAGGACGATACATATATTTTAATACACACTAGGGCCAATTTGGGAGGAAATCATGTGATGAGAATGTGAACTGGGGGCCCCAAAACTGGTGTGAGACAGGGCAGCCATGTTGTTCAGAATTCAAAGTCAGCCATGATATTTCTTTTTTAGCAGCACTGACCCTTTTTACGACATGGCTACATTAGGACTTCATCATAGCTCATAAAATGATGTGAAAAATTACTGGAAAACCAAAAGTGAAGCTGAAGTGTTCAAACATCCAAAGTTGTCAGTGAAAAAGAACCCAGCACCAACATAGAAGGCATATGCACTCACTAGAAAATATAGACCCAGGTACCTTATAGTAAAATGGGTCAACCAGGCCATGTAATCCTCATAGGAGAAAGTAGTCCACTCGTGAGGGATGGTTGGTCAACTTATATCCATATATTCCTGGATTATGATGGCTTTGTCTCCCGGCAGCACACCTGCAGATGCCGGGTCATGCTGCTGCTGGTTGACGGCAAATCAATCCCAAAGTAGCTCCATGGGTGGCATCTGATACAACTCTGATTGATGTATCTCCAGGGCTGGTAGACGCTTGTCAAAAGTCCAGAGAGGCAGCAGCAAACAGATGCATGGAAGCAGGACACTTGGTCATCTCTGTAAATATCAGAAAGTGGTAACAGAATCAGATTTGTCCTGTCTACTTGCCTTCTGGCTTACATGAGGACACTTCCTAAGTCACACTAGGTCTAATGTCCAGACAACATTCAGGATACAAACACTGTTCACAGATGATCCACAATCAGAATTATAGAGTTTAGATCCTCTGTGATTAGTGTTTGTATCCTGAATGTTGTGAGAGTGCCATCAGCATGTATCAATGACAGCGCGGTTTGAGTTGGACCAGCTCGTGAAGGTAATCAGGGTCTGATACCAGTCCATCTTTATCTTTGAATGACACAAGCGCAGTCTGCAATTTACAGTGCATCATCAGTTTATGCAATGATAAATTATGGCATCACTAAATTGTCTCTTTTCCTATCAAAAATGTTTATACTGTATTCTATAAAAAAAAAAAGCAGTATAGACAAAAGAGGGGGGCACTCACCAGGTACCGATCATTGTCATCAACCCGAGGTGATCCACTCTTGTCACTCACTTTTGTTCCCTGTTGCCTCCTCCACCTGCTGGACAAACTTTTCTGATGAGTCCACCACATAAGTGCCAAGACTTTTCCTCCACCTTCTCTTCATGCTGCACTTCAGATAAGATGCCACCCGGTCTTAGTCAGACTGAATCCTCAGCTTCAAGGAAAGCTTTGAGTCCTCAGAACTCTTTTCCTGCCCTCTATCAGACTCATATTCAGTTAATCATTTTCTCCTTATTCAGGTGAGAGGAATTATCAGGGAAGAACTGGTGGTACATCGCATACTATCATGACAGAACTGCGTCATGACATTCAGGAAATTGGTAATTGTACAGACTCTCTTGAAAAGCATGCAGATGTTACTCTAGTACTCAATGGTCATGAGAAAAGCCTAAATATAGCTCTTCATTAAATTTCCCTGCTTTAACAGGTACCCCCTCCCACTTCCTGGTAAGATTGCCACACAGCGATCTCCTCCCCTGTCCCAGAAGACAGCGGAACCATTCAGAAATCGCAGCGTGACTCACGCATGTGCAGTAGGAAACCCCTTACTTGCAATGCGGGCGCCTGTACCTGAAGCTGATGAACAAATTGGTTGGGGTGCCGACACTGCGGCATCCATGGACAGATAAGTGTCCTTATATTGATAGTCAGCAGCTACAGTATTCGTAGCTGTTGACTTTTAATTTTTTTCCCCCAGGCTGGAACTCTGCTTTAAAGACCAGATTGAAGATTATGAAAATAGAGCACGTAAATGTGACCTCCATATATTTGGCTATCCGGAGAACTGTGAGTACCTGCAGGGATCAATCCTCAACCTATTTCAGGAAACCCCGCAACTGCCGATTGATAAGTTGGAAATTGATTGTGTGCATAGAGCCTTTGGCCAACGCAAATGTAATGGTCAACCGCGTGAAATCATAATTTAGCTTCATTACCTTTTCACAGGGGAACTCCTCCTTGGTGCTGCTCGAGAATCTTCAAGTCTTAGCTTTTAAGGCCATCAATATAGCCTTCATGCCAATTTTGCATGTTCTACTATCCTAAAAAGACAAGCTCTCTGTCCTTTCCTCACTGTTCTCCAAACTGCAGAAATAAAATATTACTGGGGCTTCACTCCAGAAAAGGTTTTTGCCTGCTTTTAACAATTCAAGTTTTACCTTCCTTCTAAAATTACCTCCACACCATATTCACACCAGACATCTTCAAGGAACATTACTTCTTTTCAACCTCAAGAGATCCCAATTTGGATACAACCCGAAAGCAACTCTCTTCTGCGAACAAGATTACAAAAAGGCCTTGGATTGTCTAAATTCACAAATATTTCATCTGACAGTCGACAACTGACTTACCTTATCTTTTTATTATTAATTGCCATAATTGTATTTTATTATCCCCCTCCCCTTTTTCCCTCTTCCCTTTCCCCCATCTTCTCTCCCTTTTTTTTTCCCTCCCCTCTCCCTGCTCCTTCCTCCCCTCCTTTTCCCCCATCCCACCCCTCCCTCACTTTTTTTCCCCCTCTCCCCTCTTCTCCCTTTTTTTTCTCTTCTCTCTTCCCTAACTATACACACAGGGGCGTATCTATCGCAAGGCAAACAAGGCATTTACCTTGGACGGCTTTTTTCATGGAGGCAGCAAAGGCTGAAAGATTTGTGATGGAACTCCGCCTATTCCTATGGAACGGTGAGCGGACACAGGCAACCCCCATCCAGGAAAAGCCCTGCACATGGCCACCAGATAGACTTAGAGGGGTATGGGCCTGAGGTTCCTGGTCACCCTGGCACAGGAACCCCCAATTCTGGGGACCTGGGCACCACCTCCTTCCTGCCTCCCCCACCACTTTCCAGAAACCCTGACCGGTCAGTCCAGGGCACTCTTCAGGCGGGTTTCCTTCCTGATCCTTATAAGGACTTTCTGGCTAGTCTCCCTCTCCCTCACTGGTTCACATGGAAAACAAAAGTGCTGATGAGATGCTGGAGGGAACAGAGAGGATGGAGGAGTCATTACAGTGGGGACATCCTGAGCACAGCCATACAGCGGCCTGGCACACACAGCCACACTCAGCCCTGATACATCCATATATCTATAAATGTAAAGTATCTCACAAAAGTGAGTACACCCCTCACATTCTTGTCAATATTTTATCATTTCTTTTTATGTGACAACATTGAAGAAATTACACTTTGCTACAATGTAATGTAGTGAGTGTAGAGCTTGTATAACAGTGTACATTTGCTGTCCCCTCAAAATAACTTAACACAGCCATTAATGTCTAAACTGCTGGCAACAAAAGCGAGTACACCCCTAAGTAAAAATGTCCAAATTGGGCCCAATTAGCAATTTTCCCTCCACTGTGTTTTGTGACTCATTAGTGTTACAAGGTTTCAGTTTTGAATGGGGAGCAGGTGTGTTAAATTTGGTGTTATAAATTTATGAAGAAATTTTTTTTTTTTTTTTATTGGATATGTTTTATCAGTGGCGGCTGGTGTATCGGGAGCGCAGGGGCACCGCCCCCCCTATCCATGCGTCCGGCCCCCTAATCTACATGCGGGGCACTGGACGCCTGTAGTTCAATGGGGCTTTTTTTATTAGCCATGTGACTAGAGCCAGAGGCTCTCAGAGGCTAAAAAAAAGGGTGGGCTCCGCACGCAGAGCAGTGCACCCCGAGTCCACCCACTTGTGTGACAATAGCGAATGAATATTCACTATTGTCACACAGATCCACCTCCTGGCCAATCAGGAAGCAGGTCCTGAGACCTGTTTCCTGATTGGCCGAAAGTAGAAGCCATGCCATTGGGCATGGGGGAGGAGATGCTTCTACTGAGGGGGAAGAAGCCAAAGCGGAACCTGCCGCCGCCGCTGAGGGTGCGTGAGCTGTGGGGGGGTCCGGGGTCCTGGGGGGGTCTGGGGTCCTGGTGTGTGGCCTGGTGGATTGTATGGTGTAGTCCGTCTGCCGACCCCCCCCCCCCCCCCGGCCCATGGTGCACCAGCTGCCACTGTGTTTTATAGCAGAAAGTAAAAAATATTGTTGTTTTTTTTTTTTAAATTGTCTGTCTTTTTTGTTAATAGCGCAAAAAAAAACGCAGACATGATCAAATACCACCAAAAGAAAGCCCTATTTGTGAGAAAAAAAGGACATACATTTTATTTGGGTACAGTGTCGCACGACCGCATAATTGTCATTTAAATCAATGAAGTGCCCTTTTTCAAAAAAATTGCCTGGTCATGAAGGGGGTAAAACCTTCCAGAGCTGAAGTGGTTCATTCAACACACTGAAGCTAGTGTTGGGCTTTTACTCTCTGACATCTATGGCCTATGGACTTTTATAAATGTATGCATTTGTTATTAGGCGCTTCATATTATATGTGTAAAAAAGAAAAGTGCGCTGGTCTGTGATAAAGCTGCTACCAGAAGGTATAAATAAATGATGTGAAAGTGAATGGTGCGCTAAATCCAAATAAATATGAACAATTCAATGTGCATACATAAATATGAATAAATATGACCAAAACATGAAAAGTCCAAAACACAACGTGATGTAACTCCCCAAATTATATGTTCTGGTGATACACAAATATTGACAGATGGTGATAAATTCAAATGGTGACTTTGAAATCCCTCCACCTGGTGAAATTCCTCCTTACCGGACGGATATAAAGTAAGTGCCAATCATTGAAGTATTTCAAAAACCAATTTCTTGTGCCCACACAAAAGAAATAGTGCTCTTCACCGTTCATGCAATAGCCAGCATGGCCCCTTACCAGAACGGTGTGTAAACAGCACTCTGCAAACTCCTGGAGATAGTCCAACTGTGTCTTTCCAGGTGAGCCAATGTGGTCAGTTGGCAGTATTCAGCAGGGTTATTAACATCAATTCCAGCATCGACATATAAAGTAATAACCACTAATAGTGCATTACCCTTTTTAGAACATGTATTATATATACAAATGCACTTACATGTAAGCCGACTGGATATCGCATGAAACAATACAATGAAGCAGTGAGGAATTCCTATAGTGCTCGTGTCCGGCTGCAGCACGGACTCCGAGCGACGTGGTGACGGCACGCCTCCTTGCTGACGCGTTTCCTCCGATTGGATGTCTTCAGAGATCCCCTATCTCTGAACGCGTTTCCTCCGATTGGATGTCTTCAGAGATCCCCTATCTCTGAAGACATCCAATCGGAGGAAACACGTCAGACAAGGAGGTGTGCCGTCACCACGTCGATCTGACCGTGCTGCAGCCGGACACGAGCACTATAGGAATTCCTCACTGCTTCATTGTATTGTTTCATGTGATATCCAGTCGGCTTACATGTAAGTGCATTTGTATATATAATAAATGTTCTAAAAAGGGTAATGCACTATTAGTGGTTATTACTTTACATGTCGATGCTGGAATTGATGTTAATAACCCTGCTGAATACTGCCAACTGACCGCATTGGCTCACCTGGAAAGACACAGTTGGACTATCTCCAGGAGTTTGCAGAGTGCTGTTTACACACCGTTCTGGTAAGGGGCCATGCTGGCTATTGCATGCACGGTGAAGAGCACTATTTCTTTTGTGTGGGCACAAGAAATTGTTTTTTGAAATACTTCAATGATTGGCACTTACTTTATATCCGTCCGGTAAGGAGGAATTTCACCAGGTGGAGGGATTTCAAAGTCACCATTTGAATTTATCACCATCTGTCAATATTTGTGTATCACCAGAACATATAATTTGGGGAGTTACATCACGTTGTGTTTTAGACTTTTCATGTTTTGGTCATATTTATTCATATTTATTTATGCACATTGAATTGTTCATATTTATTTGGATTTAGTGCTTCATATCAACAAATTGATGCTAAAATATGTAAACAAATCCGCGCTTAGGATATGAGTGTATCAAATACTGGCTGCGGCCGACCTCTAAAACTATAATCCAAAGATTAAAGTTAAAATATGATAAAAAAAGAAGGAAGGTAGATGGCGCTGCCCATAAAATCAATATATGCAATAAATATGAATCTAATAGCAGAATATATCTTAAAAGTATCAATAAAATAAAGTGAACACGTGCTAACCCAAGGTCATATATATTATTTTTTGGCACTTTAAGAACTGTTCTTAAGAGTTGGGAATACCCTAAGGATATTTAATGGATTGTCACGTATATATTGGACAATTTCTTTCCCTGCTGAACTTACGTTATGGGACTTTAGGTCCCCCACATTGCATACATTCTGGAATTTTCCCCTGCTGATTTTATGCTGTGGATCCTGGAACCTGTAGGACTTCTATCTATTAGTGGATTTATTCTTTGAATTAATATCTTATGCAATTTTTATAGCATTTAGTATTCTATTACATTTTTATTCATTTTTTGTCACCTTACCAATTTTATTACATACATATTTTATATCTGTGGTAATTATTAAGCACTTCATCACTTTTTGCACTGTCTAAGCACTTTGTCATTGTTTTGATGTGTATGCGATCTTGGTGAATCGCATTATATGCAATAGTATTTTTTGCAATTTTTTGCACACCTTATTGGATTTATTGCCTAGTATTCTAATTTGTGTTACACCCTTTATGTGTTTTTTTCACCACAGAGATTTCTGCACTATTTCACCACTTTATTTGCAGGCACTTTATATTTATAACTCTCTTCACTATTCAAGGAAACTTAGCCCTATACTTGGGGCTACTCCCCTTTTTTTTTTTTTTTTGTACAGTCTCTTTCAGTAAAGGGCTCATAGCCCATTTTTAAGGAAGCTCTAATTCTTCCTACTTTATCACTCAGTCACTTTCAGGGTCTTAACCCCTTGGGTTAGCACGTGTTCACTTTAGTTTATTGATACTTTTAAGATATATTCTGCTATTAGATTCATATTTATTGCATATATTGATTTTATGGGCAGTGCCATCTACCTCCCTTCTTTTTTTAACAAATTGATGCTGGCTGCTACTTTAGTTTTGAATGTTCATAATTCACTTATATATTGACTAGTTGGTATTTTATGATTAACCTTATCTGCTGCGGGAGTGGGTATTCTGTTATTTGTTGATCCTTTCATTATGGATGTTTTGATTTTAGAACTGCTCGTACCTTAATAATGTGTTAAACAACAGTGTGGAACAACATAACTTTGACAAAGGTGTCATTTTTTTTGTGCCTCAAAAATTTAATTGTTTCTGAAATTCATGCTAATTGGGATGTTGCCTTCCTTGAAAAGTATTTGGAGGACAATATGGTCCCTAGAAGCCTTAGTTTGGAGATTAATCCACAAGAAGATAAATTAGACCGTGTAGATTAGGTAAAATATATTAACGATGCTGGTCTCAACCTGTTGAGGATTTAAAACGCGTATAAAAGGTGTAAACATAATAGGTTAGATAAGGAAATTTCTGATTAAAAGAGGACATTTTTACCATTTATGGATTTTGACCAAATCTGATCATTTTAAAATAATTATAGAAAAAGAAGATAAGGATCAGGATCAAAAAAAGAAAAAGTACTTAAGGGATGTCAAGGATTATAAGAGTAAGCAGGTCTTTGAATGTCTGAAAATGTCTGGATTCTGCTAACACTAGAGATAATCCAGCTTCTGAGGTTTCCACTCAGAGGTCAACCTCAGTCAGTGACTCTCTTTTATAACTTCCTTCTTTTCCACAGCTGAGGGACTCTGATGTTACCTCAGCAAGGAATAGGAAACAAGGACCTAGGAAACAACCTTATTTATCTTGCAATAGACCAGGCCCCTACATTAATGGTGTACTTCGGGATATTGGAAGAGTGAAAGACGTTTGAGACAATCCAATAACTATTATCCCCCCCCCCCCCCATATTAATGATGTTCCTGTCTATATTAACCGCTTGCCGACCACAGCAAGTAGATATACTGCGGCGGTCAGCCCCTCACAGGCAAAGTGATGTATATATACGTCACTAGCCTGTGAGGCTCTGGGGAGCGAGCGCGCACAGCCGGCGGCGCGCTCCAGCTCCCGCGCAGGGGGGGGGGGGGGGGTCCGATGTCCACCGCTCACTCTGCGATCGTCGGGGGAGAGGGAGAAAGGCAGGCAGCTTGTGTAAACAAGCTGCCTGTCATTCTCCCCTGTGTAGAAACACTGATCATATGGTTCTACTATGTAGGACCGTTGATCAGTGTTCCTACAGCTCAAGCCACAGCCAATCACAGTTAGAATCACACCCCTAGGGACACACACAGCCCCTCCCTCTCAAATAAAGTTAACCCCTTCACTGCCAGTGTAATTTTACAGTAACAGTGCATATATATAGCACTGATTACTGTAGAAATGTCACTGGTAACCCCAAAAGTGTCAAAAATGTCAGTCAAGGGTCCGATCTGTCCGCCCCATTGTTGCAATACCGCAAAAAAAATCGCAGATCGCCGCCATTACGCGTTAAAAAAAAACAACAAAAATGACAAAAATCTTTCCCTTTGTTAGTAAACGCGATAACTTTTGCGCAAACCAATCAAAATACGCTTTTCGCGATTTTTTTTACCAAACATATGTAGCATAAAACAAATTGGCCGAAAATGTTAAAAAATTTTGATTTTTAATTTTTTTGGGGGGGAATTTCATATAAAAAAATGTGAAAAATATTGTTATTTTTGCAAAATTGACGCTCTTTTTTTGTTTATAGCGCGTGATCAAAAAATCGCACAGGTGATCAAATACCACCAAAAGAAAGCTCTGTTTGTGGGAAAAAAGGACGGCAAATTTGTTTAGGTACAGCGTCGCACGACCGCGCAATTGTCCGTTAAAGTCACGCAGTGCCGAATCGCAAAATACCCCCTGGTCTTTTAGCAGCCAAATCCTCCGGGGCTTTAGTGGTTAAAGATGAACCTCTTAGAAGGGAAGTGGATGTTGAGGAATGGGATGTTTGTAATAATCAGTATATTACACAATATCTCTACAATGCTACCTCAAGACCTCATAATAGGGGCCAACATCAGTCGGGTTGGGGGAGTGCACCTCACCAACTTACTTATAATCGACCTTCCTTTTTTCCCCAAGGGGATTTAAAAAGAAAAAGGGGTGGAGAACCAACAGAGGGACAACAGGGGGGAGGAGACACAGATTGAAAGAGGAGAAGGATATAAGTGATGTAGGGATTTTTAATCTAGGTAAGGAGAAACTGAAAGACAGTGAGAAGTTTGTGCTAAACCATGGAATTAATTATATGCTCCAGAGAAACCACAAATTAAATTTGGTTCTTTCATGGATGTACAAAAAAACATTTGAAAGCTAAATATTAAGCATTATTTAATATCTAATCCTATTAGGGAAACTAGAACTATAGTGGAGGGCATTAGGTATTCAGTATTATTTAATGCTTCTCTTTTCAACCTGCCAGGGAATATTGTCCCTTCCATAGCTGTGTTCAAAGTCTTTAAAAGGTATTATCACGTACCTGGTGCAGATCGAGCTGTAGAGGGGGCTTCTCTTGCACCTCCTGTCCAACACCCCTGGTGGAGATAACAGGTAGTGTGGTACACAGAGTGGCACGAGGGCCGTTATAGCAGGTGGCACCAGCGGAGGTTTGACAGGAAACTGATGGTCGTGGATCACCAGACGGGCACCTGGAACTGGAACTCCATGATGCTGGATGAGAAGGCAGAAGGCAGAACACAAGCTAAGGGGTCATCAACACCAGGGCAATGCGGGTACAGAAACATGTGACAAGAGCAGGGTCAGGATATAAGCTGGAGTCGGTACACAGTTGGGCAGTGAGATACAAGAGCATAATACAGGAGCAGGGTCAAAGCACAGACCGAGGTCACAGGTAGGCAGACGGCAATTCAGAGGAGAATCAAGGTCAAGACGGGTCAAACACAGGTAGGCAGGAAGCAGATCAGGGCACAGGTAAACAGGAACAAGCTGAAAGACCACTCAGCAATGTATTCCTGTCATTGCTCAGCCTCAATAGGCCATTTTGTGCCAGTGCGTGCACGTACGCATGTACGCACATTTGGGCATGCGGATATGTACATTTCTTCTTGAGCACACGCTAATGTGCCTGTGCATGCTTTGCAATGCCTGTTTGGTTCCAACTGAACTTCTTTTACAGGCATTGACAATAGGGATAGGGGAGTTGCCATGGGGGCTAAATTTGCGCCCAGCATGGCAAATTTGTTTATGGCCAAATGGGAGAAGGACTTTGTCTATGCCAACCAAAGACCAGAATTGGTCATTTGGAGGAGGTATATAGACGACGTCCTTCTCTGTGGGATGGGGACTTGCAAGATTTGCATAGTTTTATTGAGTACTTTAATGACAATTCTTTATTATGTATCTATTACCACATGAGGCCAGCAAGCAGAAAATAAATGTCCTTGATTTGAATATTGAAGTGAGATATGGCTTCCTGATCACTACTACATACTTTAAGGAGGCTGATCACAATAGTTTTAATGGTCAGGGGAATTGCCATCATCCCTTCTGGGTTAAATCTGTCCCTAGGAGCCAGTGTCTTAGATTGAGGCATAACTGTTCTCTAAGAGATGTCTATCTGAAACAGGCTATGGTATTAAAAACTAGATTTGATTAGATAGGGGCTATATGCTAACGAACTAGACAAATTGATTTCACTTGTTGGTAACTCTAATAGGGAAACTATGTTGAGTGAGAGAACTACCAATAATGTTGGTAACAAGGATATCGTTTTTTCCTTTATTACCTCTTATTCTCTAGACACTGTAGGGTCCTGGAAAATTAAAGGCTTTTGGGCCCGAGTCTAGGCTCCACAGGTGATCTTTCGAAGGGCACCACTGTTGAGGCTTTTTGTTGCCCCAAATGTTTTAGATGCTCCTAAAAAGACTACATTCTTTCAAGATATGCAAGTGGACTTCTTGTGTCGCAAATGTGTGGTTTGTAAACTAAATTCATTGTGGGAGAGAGGAGTTTGTAATTATCAGTCCCAGGTCACTTCTAAAAAATACGACATTAAGTCCTTCATAACTTGCTTGTCTACTAACTTAGTTTATTTGATTCTTTGCTAGAGATGGCCTTGCGGTTCACCCGGCGGTCTTTTAGGCGACAAATTTTGCTTGTTCGCAAATTCACGAAAAGTCAGACTTTTGCCGATGTTCGTGAAGATGTTCGTGCCGCCATTTTATTTTTCATTCAGAAGAACTTTGACCTATGACACAGCCGGACAGCAAATTGAAACATTTCAGCACAAGGACATGCCCCCTACCCTATAAATAGACCTGAGCTGTCGGCCATTTCACATTCTGCTTTTTGTCAGCGTAGGGAGAGTTCTGCTGTGTTCATGAGGGAGAGATTGCCAGACACAAGTAGCTCTGTTAACATCCACAAAAGTCCTTTTCAGGGCTGGTATTTTGGTATAGGTCTACTACAGTCTCTTTTCAGGTTAGGGACAGGTATCCAGTCTGTGCTTTAGGGGCAGTTATAGATCAGCAGCAGTGACACAAATTGCTCTGTTAATGTCCACAAAAGTCATTTAAAGGGCTGCAATTTTTTTGGTATTGGTGTGCAGTGCACTATATTGGGGTAATCCACGGTATAATATACTTTGTAGAAAGCATATTATAGTGGATTAGTATTGTGTGCACTGTGCAGCATTGTGACAGGTGTGGTGACTGAGCGCTGCTGCAGCAATACTACAAACAGTGACAAAAGCACTTTTAATGTATTATAACTGGTGTGATAGACCAGTGGCCCCCCCAATACCAAATATTGAAATGGGGTGTTACCTGAGTATACTTTAACAAGTGTATTTGTGCCCTGCAACAATATTGCCTCTTTTGCTGTGTTTAGTCTGATACACACAGTGCCAAACTCACCGGCCAATTTTTTGAACAACTGGTGTGATAGACCAGTGGGTCTGTAAAGGTTCCGCCAAATTGTGGAATGGATGCGGACCCATTTTACAGATGTGTGAATGGACCCTATATGTATTAGACATGTATTTACTGGCTGCTGTCAGTTCTGGCTGATTATGAAAAAAAAAAATTAAAAATTTAGGGCAACTTCTCCAATTGCAATACTTCTGTTATGACATTGTCCATGTGCTGGGACTATTTGTGCACAGCTAGTACGTATTTTTTAGCTGCAAATATGACCTAAAGGTTTTTAAAGTTCGCCTCCCATTAAAGTCAATGGAGCCCGCCGCTAACTTGCGGTTCGCGGACTTTTGAGAATATTTGTGGCTGACGTTCCCGAACCGCCCGGCCGATGTTCGTCCATCTCTATTCTTTGCCCTTGTGGCCTACAGTACAGAACTATGGAACAGAGAGTGAAGAAGCATACAGCTTATATTAGGTGAGGTTTTCCGGAACATAGTTTTTCTAAACACTATGTGCAGCATCATAGTAAAAATCCTGAAGGTTATTTGTTTTTGGCCATCGACATATTTACTTCCCATTGGAGAAGTCGTTTTTTCCGGCGGGAAATTTCCAACTTGAAAACCCGCTGGATTTATGACCTTAAATCCTTTGTTCTATTCTGGCTTAACCACTTCAAGACCAGGCCTTTTTCCTGACATTTGCTGTTTACAAGTTAAAATCAGTATTTTTGCTATATTTTGCTAATTATATATATTTTTTTTTTAGCAGAGACCCTAAAAAATAAAATGACGGTCATTGCAATATTTTATGTCACACTGTATTTGAGCAGCAATCTTTCAAACACAATTTTTGGGGAAAAAAAACATATTTCAATGAATAAAAAAAATAAATAAACAGTTACACACACTCATGGAATGGCGACAAACTATGGTACTTGAAAATCTACATGGGCGACTCTTTATTTTTTAAGGTTACCTGTTTAGGACTACAGAGTAGATCTTGTGCTAGAATTTTTTCTCTCACTCTAACAATTGCGGTGATACCTCACATGTGTGATTTGAGCAACGTTTACATTTGCGGGCATGACTTACATATGCTTTTTCTTGGTGCATGAGCATGGAGGGATAGGGCGATTAAAAAGATTTTTTTCTTACTTTTTATTTTTACACTGTCCCTTTAAAAAAATGTTCTGATCACTTTTATTGCTGTCTCAAGGAATGTAAACATCCCTTGTAACATTAATAGGCAGTGACAAGTACTCTTTATAGAGGGATCTGGGGTCTCTGCACTTAAAAGTATTTAAAATGTCAAGATCGGCATTATTAAAACTGGTGCCATTGGCTGCCGAGCAAACCTGATGTGATGTCATAACGTCGCTTCCGGGTTACCACATTGGAGACCCGATCAAAGCCGATTTCAGCTTTGTTCGGGTCTCTGGCCAGCTGGCGGACATTTGGGCTGGTTGCTTGGGTCTCCCAGTGGGACAGGAGACCCGGGTGCAGCAGTGAAGGTGGCGGGGAGGGGGCATCCCCTTCCACTGCTTGTAATAACAGTTGAGCAGCTGCTTAGCCACATTGGTACAACCACTTGAGCAAAATGATGTACAGGTACGTGGGGTATTTTGCGGCAAGTGGTAGGTAGTTTTGTCCGGCAGCAAGCTTCCGAGATGGAAACCCACTACATATATGACCTTTGTCCTATTCTGACTTAATGTCAAATGGGACGTTAATTGTTTTATAAATAACAGCTAATGATACCTTTTTCTCTGTACTATCTTTTTAGATTTTGTCTGTAATAAAAAATTTCTTCTCCTTTTTAAATTTTGTTTTTCATATTTTGAATTCATGACATTCTATCGTATGATCATTTTTTATTGTAGGATGACAGTTTGAATTTTAATATGTAAATATGAATATATTGTGATACTATGGATACTTTTCACTATGGCAAGCATTTTCGGTATTTTTTTGGGGGGTTTCTTTCCTTGCCCCCTACCTCCTGTGACTTTTTGGCACCATGGTGTTGCTGCATCCCCCGTTTCCAGCAGGGAATGGCATTTTGGGTGGGCAACTATTGGTGCCTTTTGGATGGTTGCCATGATAGTCATCCACATCTTTTGCATTTTCCTATATGGAATTAATTAATAATTTTTTGTTTCTGCTTGGTGCCTTTGTTTTTGACCGAGCAGAGGTGTTGGCCTCTCCTGTTTTTGCCCCTCCGTTCCGGCACATGTAGGCCCCTACACTTGGCGAGTGTGCCAGTGGGGGGCCACGGTGCATTGCCCGGCGTGGTCCGATTGGCTTCTGCCTGCGCCGCGCGGTGTTTCCTGTTCTGTGTCGGTGGCTGTTGGTCCTCTGTGTCTCTCTCAGAAGACCGGATGTTGATGTTGACGTCACTTCCGGTGCGCTGGGTACGTCACTTCCAGTCCATGCGCGGGAACGCAGCTACTTCCGGGTAGCGCGAACCCGCGGGAGTGCGAGGAGGGCGTGGTCTTGCACCACGCCGGACTCCTTAAAACAGAGGACGCCAAGTCCCACCGCTGATGCCTCATCCCCATGCTCCTCCACATTGCGGGAGGGAGCTAGGGGTTTTACATACATGCACCCCTATCTTGGAGCCACTACGGACCTCATCTGGGACCAGTTTGAGCTTTCTGCTCCACCATGTTGGGGACTCCAACACCTGTTTGAGTGTAAGTGACATCTTACTTATATATAGAGAGATATATATTTTCCATGTACTTTTTGGAATTTTTGAACTCTTTGCCAGTCAGGCATGGTGGTGGAATTTCTTGATGATCTTTGACTAATAATCTGGTTCTTTTGCTCTTACAAAATATAATATTTTTCAGTTTGGCTAACTTATTTTCCATACATTATTTTACATGTATGTTTATCCTTGTTTTTAGGCACCACATTTTAAGGGGTACTCTTATTGGTATATACCCCGTGGGCCTACCAGATGGGCAGACTTCTTGCGCCAACACAATATTTGGGACAGCGTATCAGCCGTTCCTGTTCCTCCCTGGGTCAACAACTATATCACCATCGGTTGAGGCTTGTGTCTTCATGGCAACTATAGTCATTTGTTGCTACAAAGAGGAATTGGTGGGTATCTTTCATGCATATGCTGCCTATGTTCTCAGTGTTCATGTCCATGGATGGGAGTGGGGGAGCAAGTTCTGGTGGCGCATTCATGTACCTGAATCATTTATTTAACAGCCAATTTTATGTGTTTGTTTGTTGGTTATGTTTTTTCCTCTTTAGGTTGGAAAACAAAGGGACCACCAGTTCACATATCCCTGAGGAAGATTGGAACTATAAAGTTCAACACAAACATTCGAAACGCGTCGGATTGAACATTCTCCCTCGCCTGGGATTCCGATCCCCGGTGCGGGAGGGGTATACTCATATCCCTTGTTTCCCTCTCTATATATATACATTTTTTTCTCTATGTGCTACATTTAATGTTTGTATGTACTGTGTTTTTTGTGTGATCCATGACCTATGGTGGTTTTCCACGCCCGATCATGGTGTCTCTTTATTTGTACATCAATGGCATGGTTTGTCATTTTTTAGCTTAAATAAACGATTTATATTTTATTCTATGTATTGTTATATTTTTTAGTCATTATTGCCTTAAAAATCCCCCCCTTTCTTAAGAGGAGACTGACACTTTCAGTGTCATTTTTCTATTCAATATGAATATATTGTGATTACTGGTCATAGTTACCTAGTTACATAGTAGGTGAGGTTGAATAAAGACAATAGTCCATCCAATTCAACCTGTGTAGGTGTGTGTGGGCCTATTCATTTCTCATACCCCTGAATGTTTCGATCCTTGAGATGTACATCCAAGAGTCTTTTAAAAGGAGCCATACTCTCCGCAGTTACTACCATTTGTGGCAGGGAATTCCACAGTCTTGTAGCCCTTACAGTAAAGAACCCCCTGCGTAGCCTGAGGTTAAATCTCTTCTCCTCTAAACGCATTGTATGACCTCGTGTCCTCATGCATTCCTTGCGACTGAATAGTTTTTTTGCTCTGATCACCGTTGAGGTATTTGTAAATCACTCTCAGGCATCTCTTCTCAAGGGAGAATAAATCTAGTGTTTCTAAACGCTCTACGTAATTAAGGCCTTCTAATCCCCTAATAGGTTTTGTTGCCCCTCTTTGTATTCTCTCAAGCTCCAATTCATCCCTTCTGAGGACTGGCGACCAGGACTGGATAGAATACTCCAGATGTGGTCGGACCAGAGTTTTATAAAGTGGTAGGATTATAGTTTTATAGATCAAAGAAAAAACTGTGCTAGTGTAATATAAAGCTGCAAATTCAAGTGTGACAACACCCTAAATATATGTAAAACAATAGGTCACGCTCAAACATGAAAAGAAGAACAATGATTGCAAACCAAATGAGTATGGTTGAAATGTGAAAAAGGTATGAATATACAAATTGTGAAATATATATAATATAAAATAAAATATAATATAATATAAAGTTCAAAAGATTCTTGAGTGCAGAATTGTTGATAACCAACGCAGGAAAATCCACATCTTATAGGGAAACTGCTTACCAGAGATGAGTAAAGACTGGCATGTAACTCAATCCTCAGTTCCTTCCTAGAGGTGCAGAATCCGGATTGGTGTATGTAGAGTAAGATGGCGTCAAATTTTCCTCAATTAAAAAGAAAAAGAAAAAAAACCGCCATAGCATAATACCACAGAAATAAATATAGTGAAAAGTGCCCAACACCTTGTGTATATGAAAATTTAATGTAAATAAATGGAGTAAGGAAGTCAACACCGCTAAGACAGAAAGTACTTCTTACTCACCCAGCGCTAAAAGACAATATGTAAATAAATTATTCCAATATAAAATATTAAGATATTAAAATGATTAAAATATTAAAAAAACGACCAAAACCAGGTCAACAGCTGCTGCTATAAAAACTAGAATATAATATATAGGTGCAATAGATTCACTCTAAAATGAATAAATAAATCTAAAACACTAGCAGCGCTATACTGTACATATCACAACTTAATGCATATACATAAACTAAATAAATGAAAGTAAAAGACCGCATGCATGTAGCAAAAGTCCCAGCTGAGAAATGATTGGCAGTCCAGAATGTATATCAGGGAAAAGGTGTGAAAGGGTTCCTGAAAACACCCCAAAACCTCCACCATCAAGACGTGCTCCCCGTCAAAATGGACACTCACCAGACTGCTGCAAAGATTAAGCCTTTAATATCTCAGACAGCTCCCAAATGATTGGACACAAACTCAGCTGCAATGCGGATCCAATTCGTAATAAGCCTCCATATGCGATCCACTCACCAAAGCCGTGTCATGGAACAATATAAATGAAGTGGGGGACACATAGCGTAACTCTGTATATTTATTGCAAACATAAAGACAAAGCACTACTCCCCACTCCCATCCAAATCCTACTTACAGAGGTAGATGGAATGAAGGCATTACAAATGCATAAGACACGCTCTGCCCACACCGCTGCTATCCATGCTTCTTGACGCGTTTCGTCATCATGGACTTCAACTGAGGGCGTGAGGCCGTGCGCGGTCAGCCAATAAAATACCCTCTCGGGCGCATGCGCAAACGCTCCAGCTCCGTATTACCCAGAACCCGGAAGGGCGGAAATGTTGCTTGTTCCGGGTTCCAGGTAATACGGAGCTGGAGCGTTTGCGCATGCACCCGAGAGGGTATTTTATTGGCTGACCGCGCCGCATCCTCACGCCCTCAGTTGAAGTCCGTGATGACGAAACGCATCAGGCCTGAGTACGCGGTCGCCATAGTAACGATAGACGCCACGCCAAGCCACGGCACGAGCTACGGACAGCTACGGTACCTAGCAGCACAGATAGCAGCGGTGTGGACAGAGCGTGTCTCATGCATTTGTAATGCCTTCATAGTGTGTGCTTTGTCTTTATGTTTGCAATAAATATACAGAGTTACGCTATGTGTCCCCCGCTTCATTTATATTGTTCCATGACATGGCTTTGGTGAGTGGATTGCATATGGAGGCTTATTACGAGTTGGATCCGCATTGCAGCTGAGTTTGTGTCCAATCATTTGGGAGCTGTCTGAGATATTAAAGGCTTAATCTTTGCAGCAGTCTGGTGAGTGTCCATTTTGACGGGGAGCACGTCTTGATGGTGGAGGTTTTGGGGTGTTTTCAGTACCCTTTCACACCCTTTCCCTGATATACATTCTGGACTGCCAATCATTTCTCAGCTGGGACTTTTGCTACAAGCATGCGGTCTTTTACTTTCATTTATTTCCTTTATGTATATGCATTAAATTGTGATATGTACAGTATAGCGCTGCTAGTGTTTTAGATTTATTTATTCATTTTAGAGTGAATCTATTGCACCTATATATTATATGAAAATTTTATGAATCAAAAAAACACCTCCAAAGTGTTTAAAAGATAAGGGTAGGTACTTCTTACCAAAAAACATATAAAAGTGCACCATAAGAGCCCCGAAGGGATGTGTAGAAAAAGGGGAGCACTCAGTGAAGGGATTCCTTTCAATAGATGGATGAGCCCAAAGAGTTGTGACACCCAACGCAATCCAACGCAAATATTTAATGGCATAAAAAATACACGTCGGCTGTCACCAACCACAGATGTTGAGTGGGGGATAAAGCAGCCAGAAGATTGATAATGTGTCTTGTATCCTTAATGTATGAGGGGGTTTTTCGAACAAGGGGTTGTAAATAAGAGTCTATATATTTAGGGATAAGAAATGCCCTTTCCTTTTTATTTAGTATATGGAGTCTGTACCCTCTGTCTACAATGTCCTCCAGATCCTTTTTGAACTGAACTTTAAGATCTTTGGGTAAGGGGGTGTAAGTGCATCTATCTCCCAAAATTCTCTGCATTTTGGATAGATAGTCTTGTCTATCTAGCACTACTACCCCCCCCCCCTTATCAGCTGTTCTAATGACCACATTTTTGTTATTACATAAGGAGTCCAAACCATTTAGTAAATCCTTAGATAATTTGGAATTGCGGATCTGAATCTTATCAAGATCTCTAAGGACAACGTCCCTAAACACCTTAAGTGAGGGTGCCAAAGATCCTGGGGGATTATATAAAGAGGCATTCGCCAATCCAGAATGTTGGAAAAAAGTGGGTACAGTACGGTCTTCCTTGGTGGGACAATTTAAAAGATAACGTTTGATGTTCATCTTTCTGATAAATTTGTGAATATCCATATAAGTTTGGAATTGATTTAGTCTTTTGGGGGGCGCACATTTAAGACCCTTATCCAGAATGTTCTTTTCTGACTGATTTAAAACCACCTTACTTAAATTAAAAATACCATTTACTGCTGCATTTTTCCTTTTTTTTAAATCTGATGCGTTTCCCTCCTCTAACTCCTCTTGATTGTCTTCGGGGCGTTTGACACCCTGCCCCACTTTGGGAAAACCCCAGCCTGAATAGATTTGTTGAACCCGCTGATTATTGGAATCAGCAGGTGCAACCACCCTTGGCGGGCTTGGAGCTGCAGAGGTGGAGGGTGAGTCCATATCAGGGCCTCTACGCTGTCTCGAAGTGGATAGAATTGTTTCTTTACCTGAACATTATAGTGATATCCACTATGTTCACCTCCTTGTTCATTGTAACAAGGATCCATATTAGGACCTTGGTATTCTCTCCTAGAGTTATAAGGAGACTCATATGGGGGACCAAACCATTGTTGATCTGATGGATGATAATTAGGGTTAGGACCCCATTGAGGAGGGAAATAAAAGTTAGAGTTAGGTTCAGAGTCATGATGTGAATAATTTTGGGGATAATTTTGGGAATTGTTTTGAGAATATCCCGAACCCTAGTTAAAATGGCCACTCCCGGTGATGCTGCAGGTCAGGTGTGGTGTCATTCAGTTCAGTCTTGCATTGCTATAAATAGGTGGCGTCAGCACACCGCCCGTACTCTTGATAACGTCATCTCTGACGAAACGCGTCTGGTCACGGCATGCTGGTGTCACCCCCTCGATACCAGAAAGTGCGGGCGCAAGCTGTCCAGCTGGCGGCTGCTGTCTTGTTTGATGTGAGCGTTATTCATCGGATTTATGTGAGTGTGATGTATTTTTTATGCCATTAAATTTGCGTTGGATTTTATGCTATGGCGTCCCCCTCTTTTTTCATGTAATGTGGATTACCATTCCCTAACGTTTCATTTGCGGAGGACTGGTCTATTTGAGATCCCTTTATTACTTCCAGCAACCCTACAATTGCCTTTTTGATGTGCTTCCCTTATCATGGTCTGGTAAGGGTCCATCTTTATTGGGTGTCCCAACTCTTTGGGCTCATCCATCTATTGAAAGGAATCCCTTCACTGAGTGCTCCCCTTTTTCTACACATCCCTTCGGGGCTCTTATGGTGCAATTTTTTTATGTTTTTTGGTAAGATGTACCTACCCTTATCTTTTAAACACTTTGAAAGTGTTTTTTTGATTCATTAAATTTTCATATACACAAGGTGTTGGGCACTTTTCACGATATTTATTTTTGTGGTATTATGCTATGGCGGTTTTTTCTTTTTAATTGAGGAAAATTTGATGCCATCTTACTCTACACACACCAATCTGGATTCTGCACCTCTAGGAAGGAACTGAGGATTGAAGTACATGCCATTCTTTACTCGTCTCTGGTAAGCAGTTTTCCTATTAGATGTGGATTTTCCTGTGTTGGTTATCAACAATTCGGCACTCAAGAATCTTTTGAACTTTATATTATATTATATTTTATTTTATATTATATATATTTCACAATTTGTATATTCATACCTTTTTCACATTTCAACCATACTCATTTGGTTTGCAATCAGGATTATAGTTTTATCTCTGGAATACATTCCCTTCCTTATGCATGCCAAAATTCTGCCGGCTTTGGCAGCTGCAGCTTGACATTGCATGCTATTGCCTAATCTATCTTCCACTAAGACCCCCAGATCTTTCTCCATTTTTGATACCCCCAGAGGTCCCCCCCTAGCTTGTATTTTTCTAGAATATAAAAGCTAGCTTTTATGTTATTGGTCCCTAAGGGCAATACCTTGCACTTATCCACATTAAACCTCATTTGCCCTGTAGTTGTAGTTGCCCGCTCTGTCATTTTGTTCAGGTCATTCTGTAAGATTTCTGCCTCACGATGTGAAGTTATTGTCCTGCTCAATTTTGTGTCATCTGCAAAAACTGAGATCGAGCTACTGATCCCATCCTCAATGCTTTTTATGAATAAATTGAACAAAATTGGTCCCAGAACTGATACTTGGGGGACCCCACTTACCACCCCTGACCAGTCAGAGTATGCGTTGTTTATTACCACCCTTTGGACATGCCCCTTTAACCAGTTCTGTATCCAAGAGCAAACCTTGTGGTCAATGCCTGTCGCCCTTAATTTATAAATCAAGCGTTTGTGGGGAACTTTATCAAATGCCTTAGCAAAATCCAAGTACACCACATCCACAGGTCTCCCACTGTCTAGCTTACAACTAACCTCTTCGTAGAATGTTAACAGATTGGTTTGACAAGAACCTCCCTTTGTAAACCCGTGCTGATTACTGCTGATGATGTTGTCTTCTTTAGCAAACACTTGGATATAGTCCCTTATCATCCCCTCCAGAAGTTTACATACTATTGACGTCAGGCTGACAGGTCTATCATTTCCCTGGACATGGCTCTGCCCTTTTTTGAATATTGGTATCATGTTAGCTTTTCTCCAGTCCCTTGGTACATTTCCTGTCAAAATACTGTCAGCAAAGATCAGAAACAGTGGTCTAGATATAACCTTACTGAGTTCTTTAAGTACTCTCGGATGTACGCCACCCTGGCCTGGTGATTTATTTGTGTTAATGTTATCCAGCCTTTCCCTGATTTCACCCTCTGTTAGCCATAACGGCAAGTCCTGTGAAGTACTGCTAACCAAACCATCATGGTCAGTGTACCCCTCCTTTTCTTGTGCAAAGACTGAGAAGAAGAAAGCATTAAGCACAGTTGCCTTATCTGTGTCCTCTGTAACCATCCTCCCCTCATCGTTAATTATGTGTGAAACATGCTCTGACCTTGTTTTTTTGCTGTTGATATATTTAAAGAATTTCTTAGGGTTCTTTTTACTATCCTCCGCTATTTGTCTCTTGAAGTTGATTTTAGCCATTTTGATTTCGGATTTGCACTTTGTGAAGTATCCACAAGATGCACTGTTTTTTTGTCAGACCGCGAACAGCTTCTTTATTATATGTTAATTTGGTTCCTAATATTGTTTTTGCATCTGGAGTTGAACCTTTTTAGGATGCCCGTGATTTCTTTACTAAATTTGAGTTCCGGCAGATGGAGTGCATTTTTGGCTACTGGTGGTTCTGACATCTGCTTTCCAGTTGTTTCTCTACCTCCAATGACGTCACTATATGATGAAATGATAAGCTGAGACCTAAAGCATGACACAAGCACGCTGAACACTGCAGCCATTTTGGAATTTTATTGAGATGTGTATTTTTAGATCATTTTCATGTGAGTGAGCATTTTGTATATAATATAATATAATACAATATTAAACATACTGCACTATGGTTTCCTTTATCTTTATGCTTTTGGGAGGTTACTAACAGCAAACCTGGAGGAAGATATCTTACAAGTTACTGGTCTATGATCGTTCAAACACCACCCTTAATGCTAAATCTGAAAGTTGTCCATGTGATGTGGGGAGCAGTTCCTTAAGGAGGTGCTATGTGGATTAATTCAACACACTGAAGCTTGTGCGTGACTTTCACTCTCTGACATCTATGGCATATGGACTTTTATAAATGTATGTCTTTGTTATTAAGTGCTGCATATTATCATTAACAATGATTTAATTTGAAAACAACAAATGGATGCTGGCTGCTACTTACGTTTTGAATGTTTGTCCTAGCGCAAATAATTCACTTATATATTGACTCTTTCTCTTGTTGCCAGTGGAGATGGCACTTTCCCAGCTGAACTATGCTGGCTGATCTTTCTCATCTTTGCTTTGTGACAATCTTCTGTAGACAACCCCTTTCTCATATGGTCCACAGACCTGACATCACAGGTGC
Organism: Pelophylax lessonae; assembly: GCF_965119305.1. Lineage (NCBI taxonomy): Eukaryota > Metazoa > Chordata > Amphibia > Anura > Ranidae > Pelophylax > Pelophylax lessonae. The sequence continues at coordinate 323,213,453 of NC_138770.1, read as the reverse complement.
TATATACAGGTGTTGCCACTATATATATATATATATATATATGTATGTGTGTGTGTGTGGCTTCATTTTTTTACGTCTGGGTCATATGTTGCATCTGCAGGAATTTAGATACCCTTTGCAGCCTTTGTTTTTGATAACACACACAACGTCACGTGCAGGATTTTATTCATATGGTTACAGCAGCTATTCTATTTATAAGGTTAGTTATTTGTAACTATATCAAACTTGTAAGACAAAAAAAATGCACAAACCCTATACACCTCAACTTGAGGAAAACACCTTATTCATATTTTGATGACATTACAGAATATATTCTGCTTTTGGCAGCAATTCTATCACCAATTTTCTATGTCATTTCATTTAATAATTGCTTTTGACTGTGTGACAAGATCAATTTTCCCTTAGCCATAGTGATTTTCATCATCTCTAGTGGTTCATCTTCAAAGGGCTATATGGTGATCGTATTCCATCACTTGCATATCTTACAAAAAAAATGCCTAAGATATAGAAACATTTATTATATTGTTGGAAAAGTGTTTTTAAATAGTGAAATCTTTTAAAATACATTGAATTAGACAAACCCTAATAAAATATTAGTTTAATCACAATTATTTCCAATTAAGAGTGGTTCTTTTAGACATAGGTTTATTTGTAAGAAAGCTATAAGAATGTTGCAAAATCAAAAGCACTGATTTTTTTTTTTGTGTAGTAAATGTGTGTAAATGTGATATTGAGGCTGATTTGCTAAAGGGCTAGGAAATGTATACTTAACAAAGTAATGTTAACTTTGCTTAGTTAATAAAGTGAAACTTTAATCATTTTAATCTTCCAAATATGTTCAGGGCAAATTATTATGTTTTTATATTTCCTAAATATTATTGAATATTTAAAGAGAACAGCTTGATATCATTCACTTTGCTCAGTAAACAGCATCCACTAGTGTAGTAAACACCAGTGAGTTTTGGTCTAAATGTTTTTCGTTTTGTTTGTCCCTTAAATATATATACACAGTTTTGTTATGGCAAGTGATAGGAATTATTTTGTCTATTTGAGTTTAAGATGGTGCTGAAAAATAAAAGTTATTATGTTTCTCTAATGATTAATTGATAAAAGCAGGTGCATATATACGTATTTAAGATTCTTAATAAATAACAGGCTTGCTTGTTAGAATAAACATCTAAAATCCAGCACTAAAATATACAAACTTTAAACTTCTCTTATCATGAAATAAACAGTGTCTAAGTAAGTGAAAAACAACAACAATCAAGTTCCATAAAATATTGATTTGAATTAAAAAAAGAATATCCCCTATATCGCCACAATATAAGTCCTGTGTTTTCTTATGCCAAAAATCTTTTGGCGTTAAAATTCTTTTAACACCCTTATCCCTCATGTGGAAAGGAGACTTATAAGAGTCAAACAATGTTTTTCTGTATAATCTCAGCTCTCTCCAAACTCCATGGAAATCCTTCTTCGAGGTACATCTTTTTGTCTACAACTCAGTCACAATACAATAAATAAAAGGAAGGAAAAGGATCTCATAGTTTAGTAAATCAATCTTCAAATAAATTCAAATTAGCATATCATTTACACACAAGCATAGGTTATTCACAACTTTCAATCTATACAACATCCAGGAAAGATTTCACAGCGCTTAACTTTTTCCACATTTTGGTATGTTACAGCCTTTTTTCAAAATGTATTAAATTCATTATTTTCTTAAAAAATCTACAAACAATACCACATAAAGACAACAGGAAAGAAGTTTGTTTAAAATCTTTATTAAAAATAAAAAACTGAAAAAAAAAAAACCTCAAATATTCACAGCCTTTGCTCAATACTTTGTTGAAGCACCCTTGGCACCAATTACAGCCTCATGTCTTTTTGAGCATGATGCTACAAGCTTGGCACACCTATTTTTGGAATGTTTCTTCCATTCTTCTTTGCAGGACCTCTCAAGCTCCATCTGTTTGGATGTGGACGTTAAATAAGCTAGAAGAAAGGGATCCAATAGGAAACCTTCTATTTATTCAACATATGCTGTCTGGTTCCACATCCTTAGAAACTTTATACATACATTGAAAAATCTAGCTATAGAAAAAGAGGACTTTAAAGGTACCACATACTTGTATAACAAAGTCAATGTTTTATTATACAAATGTTAAAAAAAACATATATAACGTTTTAAGAACACAACAGTATTATACGTAAACATTGCAAGTATACATGAGAAACTTAATACTGTATATCATCACTCATCATCCCCAATTTAGAGTGTTTTTTTTGGACATAGGTTTATTTGTAAGAAAGCTATAAGAATGTTGCAAATTCAAAGCACTGATTTTTTTTTTGTGTAGTAAATGTGTGTAAATGTGATATTGAGGCTGATTTGCTGAAGGGCTAGGAAATGTATACTTAACAAAGTAATGTTAACTTTGCTTAGTTAATAAAGTGAAACTTTAATCATTTTAATCTTCCCTCTGTACAGAGGCCTGTGTTGCTTGTCAACACAGGGCTCTGGGCTGTGATTGAACACAGCCGATCAGCAGGTCCCAGCCATGAATCATTGGCTGAGACCTGCTGACAGACAATCACAGCAGGTGTCGAAGTAGGGGGTGCGCATGTGCACCCTAAACCCAGAAACAGGAAGTGACATACCAGTATGTCACTTTGAGTGTGCAGGCCACCCGTCCACAGTACATTGTGGGCAGGCGGGCGGTCTGTAAAAGGTTAAAGATCGGTAAGCTGTGATATATTGCATTCTAGTTTTTTGGCTTAATGTCGCTTTAATGAGCCATCCTCCTATGATCACAGATCTGTATGGCTCCCCAATCCTTTACAACCCAATCACTAAAGGGTATATTCTACGTGTGTGTTAACTCAATTAATTTCTTCGATTTTTCTTTGTGGATATTTGAATTGGACAACTAATTATATTTTCTGCAATGACTGCTGGCAATCCCGCATCAGGGATCAGTTTTCACTGATGTATAAAAGATAGGTTGATTAATTCCCTTAATATTTGTAGTAAAGTTCCTCTACTTTGCAGATTAGAAGTTGAGAAAATAACTGATCTGTAAAATATTTTATCATACTTTCCTATGCTTTTTTGAAAAGAAAACTGAAAGAAAATGGATCTGCTGTGAAATAATATGTGCAGCTTGTCAGCGTGTCATTCTTCCATCAGTGTACAACTGAACAAGGGATGTTTAATGATGGCAGTTATCTCCACTACCTACAAGATCACAGTGGAATGCATACACTGTACAACACAATATAGCTAGAGTTTACAGACAGTGGAAGATTTATTTATTTTTTTACTATACAAAAGATTATAATCCATAAAAAGAGAGGCATCTAAAATAAGTTTTTATTTATATTTTGCAGTAGATAATAATGTAAAAGCAGTGTACAATGAAGTCAATACTTTTATTGCTTTATAGTAAAACATACAACTCCACACAGGTTAATATATTTGAATGAGTCATTTCTTTTCTGTTCATAAATATAAATGTCTCTCCTGAACATTTAGAAATTTAGGCTGGAATGTGACCTAAATTTTACGTTAAAATACCACTAATCCTTTAAAGTGTTACTAAACCAAGGATCTTGCATTCACTATTTCTGGTCTCCCATAGTACACAGAACATAGAGATGCAATTATTTTAGTTAATATACAGTAAACTGCTAAATAATTTTTCTCATGAGCAGTATATAGCGTTCTTGTGACTTCTATCAGTGTCTGGTTAAAGCTTGTAGGAGGAGTTTTCATTCTACTCTGACTGTCTTAGGAGGCTGCATGACCTCTGACCCTCTGTCTGAGTGCCAGTTCACACTTGTGCGATTGCGAACGGATGCGATTGCTATGCGAATTTGCAGTGCGAGTTTACCTTGTGTTTTTCAATAGTACCAGCACGATTGTAATACAAATTTGATTACGTTGATTATGTTAATTAAGCTCAGGAGGGGGGGGAGCTGAGGGGAAAATCAAACAAAAAATAAGAATTCGCACATAAGAATTCGCACATATCTGAACTGATAATGCGAGTCCAGACCGATTTACATTGATGTCTATGGAGACTAAATTCGCAACGCAACGCTGTAAACTCGCACAAGACCCTTTTCATCATCACATTATATTCGCATCTGAATCGCAACGCATAGATGTGAACGACATTCGCGAATACAATGTATTTTGGGAATACATGCAAATCTAGACTTTTCATAACGCATCGCATTCGCAGTAAAATCGCACAAGTGTGAACCGGCACTGAACAGTGCTAATTGGTCCTGTGCTGATCACATGCACCCTCCAAAGAAAAAAAAAAAAAAAACTCTCTAACAATGTACACCAAACTGAGCATGTGCAGAGTGCCTCCAAAGGCTCTGTCTCATCAGGAGAGGGTTAGTGGACAGTGGAAGGAGGGGTGGATCAGAGGAGAACAGGATCAGACAGCCTTTTTACACAATGCAGAGGATTAACCCCTTAGGTTCCCCAGTGGGTATAACAAGCATGCTTTACTGCATATACAGACTAATTTTACTGTTGTAAGTTTAGAAACACTTTAAGTTGACCAGTAAATAAATAAATTAATTACCCTACATACATCCATTGTGGGAAGCTCTCAATGCATGCTTGTGCATATCTTTTTTGCTTAATGATTAGGACTGGTATTATAACAATGCTTCTGATAAAGATGCCTTTTTTTGTTAAACCCTTCCATTAATTTTGCTATCAGAATAATTTGTCTTTGAACAAGAACCAGATGATCACTTTCATATGGACACACGATTTAAAGTTATTTTCTGGTTTCATCTAAAACACCTGCTTTATTTGCTGTAATCCAGCTGTAATATTTAGACGCAAGCAAGGTAAACTCATGCAAGTTTGCGCACTCACAACAGACACATGGGAGCTTCTTAAGCCTTTTAAAGGACTTCTAATGTGAAAACCAAGTTACAATTAAATGTCATTAAAACACCTTTCCTTTTTGATTTGCAGTGCTCCAATTTTCTGTAAAATGTATGCAAATTGGTAATCTGGAGGTGTTCTGTACATTGTGGGTATAAAGAACACCCCTAGAAATCGAATTTCCTGCTTTTGTGATTGGTAAATTGATTTTCTTAGAAGTCTGAAATAAGATAAAAGTCAAATTTTGGACATCAACAGCAACAGATATTCCCCAAGAATTAAACACTTCTAAAGGGATGTAGACCCTGCAACTTTTCTCACGTGTGCTATATGTCACAAAGGGGTTGATTTACTAAAGGCAAATCCACTGTGCCCTACAAGTGCACTTGGAAGTGCAGTCGCTGTAGGTCTGAGGAAAAGATCTGAAATGAGGGGAAGCTCTGCTCATTTATATCATCCAATTCATGTGCAAGCAAAAATGTTGTTTATATTTTCCTTGCATGTCCCCCTCAGATCTACAGCGATTGCACTTCCAAGTGCATTTGTAGTGCACAGCTGACCTTTAGTAAATAAACCCCAAAGTTTATTAAAATCCCTGCAATGTACATTGATCACCCAGAAGGACATTTTTTTTTCTCAACAAAAAGTGGAGTTATTCTTTAACTTAAGTTGTTAATGATGCAAGTTTAAAAGCTTGCATCTTTAATAACTCGAGTTAGCCAGTGATGGGTATCACTTAAAGTCAAAACCTTCAGTTGTATGGGCTGAAAACATGTATACATGTCTGGTTACTATCCAAATTCCTTTTTTTTATTTCATGTGCCGTTATTTAATAATTTTCCTCCCATTTTAATACAGCGCAACCTGACCAGCAAAAGTGATACTGACAGGAGCTTGGACAAACTGCAACACTGCGAAGTATGCTTGCACTGGTTACTTTTTTTTCATGATATAAATCTTATCTGTAAAAAAAAATGGTTGTTGCACTTGTTGCATATGCTCAAGTACAACATGCACTCATGGTAGTTTAGTGTTAGTCCCAGACCCTGCCACTGTCACTTTTGTGGACAGCTTAGTCTTCATTTACACAAATGTGAAAATATAAAAGCATGTAAAATAAAAAAGTAACTCATTAAGTGAAACTTGTTTTTAGTATTGCACATATTTATGTGCATAACAAAAATCTTTTTTTTTTTTTGGGCTGGGGCGGGGTGGGAATTGGTGTAATCTGCCTTGCCTAGAAGGAACTGTGCCAAAAGATAAACTCAGCTTGCAGAAAGGCCATAAATAACATGATCATCTTCTGATATTTTGTAGATCACAGGTATCAGCATTGTTCATCTTTTTTTTTTTTCTTTGAATATCTTATTTGATCTCTGCCACATATACACAAGTGTATCATTTAACACGAAAGAATGTAAACATGCAGGTTTCTAGCAATTCTTTATGATTAATATCACTGTAGATAAACATGAATTTCTTCCACTCTTAGAATAGAGATGGATACATTGTTTGGAGGCTGCACAGCAGCCTTTAAATATATATCACCAGAGTACTCCTTTTGTGCAATACTATGACAACTTGATTCATGTGTCTCATTTTATTTTATTTCATTTTATTTTATTTTTTGTTTATTTGGAGGGCTTTAATCCCTGAGATGAAAGAGAAAATAAATGATATTCTATACTGCTTCACAACAGAACAGCGTTATTTTGTAATTTTGGTAATTGTTTTGTAAAATTGATTTTTTTTTAATTAATTATTTAGAAATGTACTAATGTTTTTTTTTTTTTTTTAAATAAATGTAACTTTTCTAAAATGTCTTCAGCCCAATACGTTTGCTGTTTTCCTCTGATTACATTTTATAAAAAACAAACCTAGAAAGTAAAAAAAATACTTTTTTGCAACTGAAGCACACACTAATGTTATCATTCAGGCTTCTTCCCCTGAGTTTTCATTAGTAATACTGTGATTTGTAGTTTCTTTTAGTTGATTTCCGTGATTAAATTACTGACACTGGAACCTCTGGAAAGAAATTGTTCTTTATAGAGAAAGAATACAGTATCAACTAGAGCACTTCTGATAAATACCTGACCTATTTCACATTTTAAGTAAACATGTTACATGCCTGGACAATGCACACTGAGCATGATAAAAATAAAATGCATCATCATAAATTACCTTCAGTCAAAACCAGATCAATCAGTAAATCCAGTTATGGACAGTTCAAATTACATGGACATTTTGTTTATTTTCTGTGAACTTGTTTCCATCTGCTGAGCTCTATCAGTTAGTAAAACTGTCCATCACATTAAAGAACCCATTATGGATGTTTGAAAGGCAAATGTTTGCATATCTCTTCAATTGCCTATTAAGGAGGAACCTTAAGGCTAAGTTGTAACAATATACCATTAATGTACCACTGTTGCAGAAATTAAAGAGCTTTCTATATATTCTAGAGTCGGCAATCCCTCAGCTTCCAGTGTCTCATTTTAGAAAACTCCTCCATGGGTGGGGTGGCTACCATACTGGTTGATGGACGTGTGACCCTGCAGCTCAGTGGGGTTGTACCTACCTTCCTATGGTGGATTGGGTGGTGGGCGTTCCCTTATAATAGTAAGTAATTACATCAATCAGCATACATATTATAACAGACATATAAAATTCATATTAGAGTCAACAATTTGTGAGGTATCAACCAATGCCTACACAGAGGTACCCCTGGGCCTTAGAGGTATAGTGGTACTCCTAAGTCATATTGTTACATCTCATGACTAACCCTTAAGTTGTTAGGATACTCCTAGAGGCCTCATAGGATGCTAATAGTATAGCACTACCCACAGCCCCATTTTTTGTTCATACAGTTACATTATCAGTTCATCATAATAATCCAATGAAAAATATGTATATTCCTTATATATTATCAGTACTACCACATTTTTTCCCATACTAATATCAGGTGTTCGCCCCTCATTTTTAGCAACCCCAGCATTAATCTGTATAATACATAGACCAATAAGGCAGATGTAGATAGAACCTCTGTGTTCATTTCCCCTCTTGGTATAATAATATACAGTAGATACCCCTATCATATTGATCTATATATCACTCTTCCCTTCCCCTTAATTTTGTCATATTCATCTATCCCCATCACATATTTATTTTGTCAGAATACTAGTGTCTAGATACATGCACACATACATAAATACCAAGGTTTTTAAAAATAATGTTTAATAAAAAAATAGTCCTTTTAAAAATAATGTTTAATAAAAAAATAGTCCTTTATAAAATAACTTGATCCATTCATGTATTATTATGATTATCATGTAATCCTGTACATATAACTGTTAAGTATTATGTGTTAATATACAAATTTTATTCCATCTGTATTTAGGTCCTTTAAGGCAAAGTTTTTTTGCATTTTATTGTATCTTGTTATATTCAAATTAGTAATTTAGCATAGCCATGGAGAGATTAGCATTCTCCCCACTAGATGGCAGTGCATCTCCATGTATACAAGGCACTTCCCAGCCCTAATGTAATAACTTTAAGAAGGAGCGTGCTCTCGTATTGCGCCTCTAGTGCGCATACTCTGAAACACGTCGCGAACACACCGGTGACGTCATCACGGACTATGCTGCGGTCCACCCTGCATTCCAGGCTGCAGTCCAGCCCTCGTTTCTGCACACCACCATTGCTGCCACTTCCTGCTGCCCAGGACGGCCCTGCACACGGCAGGTCTTTGTTCCCAGGACAGACGGCGTAGCTCCGGGTCACTGGCGTTACACATGTGCCTACCTACCTCACATATTATGTGAGTTGTATCCCATCATTTTATTATTAAAGCATAACAGTCGGCACTCAGAGGCGCCTGTCTCTTTTCTGTCTTTTACATGTTTGGAGTTCACTTCTACTCCCCCCATGCTTGTCCTGAGTTTTAAGACTGTGTACACTTCATCAGAGAACTGAGCCATTTGCTCCAAAGATTTTATCACGTGTCTTGTATTCGTCTTTAAACGCACACCTACTTGCACCACTTTCTACATGTTAGGCCTGTCATATGTGACTTTGAGGAGATTCACCTAATGCTGCAGCTGGTGGATGTCTCATTGTCGTGCCATCTTGGCAGGAAGGGTTCCTGGCCATAACAAAAAGGACAGTGAGCATGTGGGACCAATTACAGGTTTAACGCTTGCCTATTGTTTCCTCTGTGGTCTTCGGTTCCTCATCAGGGATTTCAATGTGATGCCTGCTGCCCCCTGTCGCTGTGAGCCTCTGGTTGTTGGAGATTCATCCCAGAACTAGCTCAGACCACTGCTATTTTCCCAGCTGCCTGCTGCCAAGCCTCCCACCATTGGTTATCTCTTAAACACTTTTTTATTTTGCAAACATCTCACTGGCTTCTGGGACAATTTTTTTCAAATTACCTCTGAGATTTCAGGAATATTTACATTTCCAACACCAGCATTAGCCATCCTAAATGTGGGCATGTATTCATGTATATATATATATATATATATATATATATATATATATATATATATAGTGACACATGTCTTACTAGCAGCTCAACACACTATCATGAGACACTGGAAGAGAAATGTAGCACCTAATAATCCAGAAGATCTCTTGAGATAGTTAGAACTCATTATATGTATGAAGGTATATTATCCAGTAGACAAAGTGCTTTGACATCCTTAACACTGAAACTCTTGGAGTGCTTGGCTAGGAGCACACTGATTATTCTGTTTGATATTATTGTTGGCAAATTATATGACAAAAGTATTTTTATTGTACTGCTTCTTTGTTTATTTACCTGTTCATCCAATGGTCTTATGTTATGCCCAGTTTTCTGTGTCCTTGTATTGCCTTTATACTTGAAAACAATAAAATTTTGATGCAAAAAAAAAGAAAAAAGAAAACTCCTCCATTACTTCATGCTATCTAACCTTTGCAACATGAAAACTGTTAGAAGGAAGTACTTCAGCAGCTGACCTCATTAACATACACCCTGCACCTGCCCTCCCCCTGCAGGAGATTGCTTCCATCCACCGCTGTACTTACATGCAGCCATTATCAATGAGTACTATTCTTCCTAAATACACATCCATTGTTTTCCTGTGCTAATCAATCATTTTCTACCTTACCTTCTTCTTGCATAGATTGTTTATTTAGCAGCTTGTGCAGGAGATGAGTGATCACATAACAGCCAATGTGGACCAGAGCTGTGGTATTGAAAACAGTGTCCCTGGAAGTCTGTAAAGCTCTTCTATACACTATACCATCTGATTATGCAATCTTTTCTACCATCAACTATGTAATGCAAGGGCCTCTCTGTTTGGATACAGAGTAATTGGATAGATAGGTGTGTCCTCCCTTTATATATTTTTGGAAAATCTAAAGGAAATTGGGACTAAGAACTTGTGTTTTTTAGTGCTATTAATTGTTAACAGCACCCCAAACGCAGAAGCAAACACACATGTTGTTGAATGCAAAAAGCCATGACAAACACACAGTAAAAATGTGCAAATGAAAAACGCCAAAATGCCTAATGAGCTACTTTGCTGCATTTTTTGCAAATAGGGCAGTGAATTGAAATCAATGGGCTGCGCTATGCGTGTCATGGGAAAAACACACCATAAAACACGCGTTCCCACTACACTGTGTGAAAAGGGCCCAAAAGTGAAATTGGTGTGTTTACAACCTACCTGCCCCTAAGCTGGACCTAGATTACAAGAGCATTGACAGCTGAATGGCTCCCTCTCATGTATTTGTATAATGCTGGCCATAAACTATGCAATCTGATTTCACAATCTCTGTACAATTTCCTTTTAAATTTACCAAAACTATGTAATAGGAGAACTCACCTGAAAAATCCAATTCAATTTGTAACAAATCAGGCGGACCCTTACACTACATGGTTGATGGTAGATCTAAAGAAGATTGTACAATAAAACTGTACAGTGTATAGCCACCTTAAAGAAAGAAGTAGGAAAGTGAATGGAACTAAAAAAGAGATGGTATATTAATGAGGAAGGTGTGGTCCACAGAAGTGTAACATGTCCTATTCTGTGAAGGCAGTGCGTGATGAGATATGAAGTTTCCTGGAAGGTCACATCATGCCACAAAAAAATGATAGGCTCAGAAAGCATTTTTTAAAATTTTGAACCAAGAGGTGCAGATTCAAATTTGCTATGTTTTTATACCATTAGACATTTTTTTAACTATTATACTATAATAAATACTTTTTTTACACTTCTAATATCGTGTGATACATTCTCAAAGGCATATGTAAAGTCCCAATTTTTTAGTCTGTACCCTTTCCCTGTTCTACAAATTTGGGGATGATGCCAATGAGAACATGATACAATACGGCGTCTCATTCTGAACTTTCACTCCTTTTTTCATTTCATATGTTTCTGCCCCCTCTCTATAAAAGACCTGATTTCCAGCAGTCTTTGTTTAGTGTGTATTGGAGGAAGCATGTCGTATACAGGAAAAAAGTATTGTTTTTTTGTTTCTTTTGCAGAGAGAGGTAGGTATTGCCATTGAAAACTTCTAAACTTAAAGTGAGTCACAGACATGAAGCATATAAGGCAATATCAGAGTGTTTGCAGGGAGAGATAGTTGTTATTGCTATATTCAGAACTGCTGCTTAAAACTACTGTTGTATATTTCAGTCATATATGCAGTCAGTCAGTGCATGTTGTACACTTGAAGCAGATAGGGAGAGATCACACAGTCGTTATAGGGAGAAAGAGAGTTGCTGGCATATACAGTACTGCTGCTTACAACTGCTATACAGTATTTACAATAAATCGTATACGCAGTCAGTACGTGTATGTTCTACATGTAGAACAGAGCGGGAGAGATTGCACAGTCTCTACACGGAGAGAAAGGTGCTGGCATACTACCACTATACAGTACTTCGCAGGAAGTACTTGAACCTAATGTACTGTACTCCAGGTTCCATCAGCATTCCCTGGAATTCCCTGGAGAACCATAGTCACTGTACTCTGGACCATGCTGTACATTGAAAAAGTCACCTTAGCACCTCACATCCCCCACTTGCCTGCACCAGATTCATATTCATTTGCTGAAGCCATAGGCCAAACATAATCCAAGAGATGAACAAGAGGCAGAAGAACTAACATCACATTTTACAGGTTAACAACGCTATCTTCTTGAGCACATAAAGGACAAATCATGCTTGAAAATGACTTCCAAAAATCCATCCTATTTCCACCGTAACCTCATCAATTATCTTCCAGTATCCTGGGTTGAACTACTAAGGTAGAGGAGCTCCTTTTCAGATGGTCATAATGATGCCTCTTGCTACATTCTACGGACATCGGCTCAGACCTTGCTTTGGACCAGCTTCCTAAAAGTAACAACAGTGGAACACAGTTGTCACCCCATAACAGGAAGTGGCTGAACAAGAACCTTCGGGATTCTGGTAGGAAACCCCTGGGATGTTTTTCCTTAAAACTGTAGATTTAAAAAGATTTAAAACATTTTTTAAAATAAATCAACATCTTAAAGCATACAAAAGATTTTAGGAAAAAACAGCTGCAAGCACATAAAATATATTAATATCAATGTTTTCACTACATGCTGAACTAAAACTCCGATTTTTGTGATACAGAATCACCAAGTGTGCTTAGTTTTTTCTTTTTTTTTTTTTACAAATAATTTTTATTAAGTCAAAGGTACAGACAGCTTTATCCATCAGGATATTCAGTATCAATGGAATGATACATACATTTTACACAGTACTCATTTCTAAGGTAGCCTAGATTATCTAGGGTATGTACCTCCGAGTTGTATATTACATATCAAAAGTGTTTTTTACAATTTACATAAACAATGTAAGAGAAAGAAAATGAATAAGGAAACAATTTTAACCACTTAAGCCTCGGAAGATTTTACCCCCTTCCTGACCAGGGGGTATTTTACGACTCGGCACTGCGTGACTTTAACTGACAATTGCGCGGTCTTGCAATGTGGTACCCAAACGAAATTTACGTCCTTTTTTTCCCACAAACAGAGCTTTCTTTTGGTGGTATTTGATCACCTCTGCGCTTTTTATTTTTAGCGATATTAATAAAAAAAGAGCGAAAATTTTGCAAAAAAATGACATTTTCAACTTTGTCTTTTAAAAAATATCCAATATACTCAATTTATGTATTTTTTTTTGGCCAAAATATATTTAACTACATGTCTTTGACAAAAAAAATTCAATGAGCGTATTTTTATTGGTTTGCGCAAAAGTTAGAGCGTCTACAAACTATGGTGTAAATACTGAAATTTACGCAGCTTTAATTTCTGACTGCCTATCTCATTTCATGAAGTGCTAAAATGGCGGGGCAGTACAAAACCCCCCCAAACTACCACTTTTTGGAAAGTAGACATCCTAAGGAATGTTCTGAGAGGCATGTTGAGCTCATTGAATATTTCATTTTTTTGTCACAGGTGTTTGAAAAATGACTAAAATTTTTTTTTTTTTACACAAAGTCGTCATTGAAATGATATATTGCTCACACATGCCATGGGTATATGTGTAATTACACCCCAAAATATATTCTGCTGCTTCTCCTGAGTACAGGGATACCACATATGTGGGACTTTTTGGGAGCCTAGCTGTGTACGGGTCCCCAAAATCAAATCACCACCATCAGAATTTCAAAGGGCGTACATTTTTCATTGCATTTTCTCACTACCTCTAACGGTTTAGGAGGCCCTGAAATGTCAAGATACCACAAACCCCCCCCCAAATGACCCCATTTTGGAAAGTAGACACCCCAAGCTGTTTGCTGAGAGGCATGGTGAGTCCATGGAATATTTTATATTTTACCACAAGTTTTGGGAAAATTACTATTTTTTTTTTTTTATTTTTTTTTTTTTACACAACGTTGTCACTAAAAGATAAAATTCTCACACATGACATGGTTATAAGTGGAATGACACCCCAAAATACATTCTGCCACTTCTCCTGAGTATGGGGATGCCCCATGTGTGAGACTTTTTGGGAGCCTAGCTGTGTACAGGACCGCGAAAACCAATCAACACTCTCAGGTTTTCTAATGGCGTAAATTGTGCATGTCACCTCTGCACTACCTGTCACAGTTTCGGAGGCCCTAAAATTCCAAGATAGCACAAACCCCCCCCCCTAAATGACCCCATTTTGGAAAGTAGACACCCCAAGCTATTTGCTGAGAGGCATGGTGAGTCCATGGAATATTTTATATTTTGCCACAAGTTCCGGGAAATATATATATATATATATATATATATATATATATATATATATATATATATATATTTTTTTTTTTTTTTTTTTTTCACAAAGTTGTCAGTAAATGAAATATTGCTCACACATGCCATGGGTATATGTGAAATGACACCCCAAAATACATTCTGCTGCTTCTCCTGAGTACAGGGATACCCCATGTGTGAGACTTTTTTGCAGTCTAGCTGAGTACAGGTCCCCGAAAACCAGTCCCCGCTTTCAGGCTTTCCAAGGGCGTAAATTGTTGATTTCACTCCTGACTACCTATCACAGTTTCGGAGGCCCTAAAATTCCAAGATAGCACAAAACCCCCCCAAATGACCCCATTTTGGAAAGTAGACACCCCAAGCTATTTGCTGAGAGGCATGGTGAGTCCATGGAATATTTTATATTTTGCCACAAGTTCCGGGAAATATATATATATATATATATATATATATATATATATATTTTTTTTTTTTTTACACAAAGTTGTCAGTAAATGATATATTGCTCACACATGCCATGGGTATATGTGAACTGACACCCCAAAATACATTCTGCTGCTTCTCCTGAGTACAGGGATACCCCATGTGTGAGACTTTTTTGCAGTCTAGCCGAGTACAGGACCCCGAAAACCAATCATCGCCTTCAGGTATTCCAAGGGCTTAAATTGTTGATTTCACTCCTGACTACCTATCACAGTTTTGGAGGCCATGAAATGCCAAGACAGCACAACCCCCCCCCCCCCAAATGACACCTTTTCAGAAAGTAGACACCCTGAGCTATTTGCAGAGAGGCATGTTGAGTGTTTTGCAGATCTCACTTTTTGTCACACAGTTTTGGAAATTGAAAAAAGAGGGAAAAAAATGCATTTTCCTGTTTTTTCTTCATTTTCCAAAAAAAATGAGAGCTGCAAAATACTCACCATGCCTCTTAGCAAATAGATTGGAGTGTCTACTTTGCAAAATGGGGTCATTTGGGGGGGTTTTGTGCCATCTTGGCTTTTTATGGACTTCAAAAGTGTGATAGGTAGTAAGGAATGAGATCAACAATTTACGCCCTTAGAAAGCCAAAAGGTGCGCATTGGTTTTCCGGGTCCTGTACGTGGCTAGACTGGCAAAAAGTCTCACACATGGGGTATCATTGTACTCAGGAGAAGCAGCAGAATGTATTTTGGGGTGTCATTTCACATATACCCATGGCCTGTGTGAGCAATATATCATTTACTGACAACTTTGTGTAAAAAAATAAAAAAAAAAAAAAAAATTTTTTTTCCCCGAAACTTGTGGCAAAATATAAACTATTCCATGGACTCACCATGCTTCTCAGCCAGTAGCTTGGAGTGTCTACTTTGCAAAATGGGGTCATTTGGGGGAGTTTTGTGCTATCTTGAAATTTCAGGGCCTCTGAAACTGTGACAGGTAGTCAGGGGTAAAATCAGCAATTTACGCCATTAGAAAACCTGAAGATGTGGACTGGTTGTCGGGGTTGCGTACACAGCTAGGCTCCCAAAAAGTCTCACACATGTGGTATCCCTGTACTCAGGAGAAGCAAAAGAATGTATTTTGGGGTGTCATTTCACATATTCCCATGGCATGCAGGAGCAATATATCATTTAGTGACAACTTTCTGTAAAAAAACAAAAAATAAAAAAATAATAATAATTTTGCCGAAACTTGTGGCAAAATATAAAATACTCCATAGACTCACCATGCCTCTCAGAAAAAAGCTTTGGGTGTCTACTTTTCAAAAAGGGGTCATTTGGGGGGTGTTTGAACAGTCCCAGCATTTTATGCTCAATCTTAGCCACACATCACCCACTCTTCTAACCACTTGAAAACCAAGCCTTTTCTGTGCCTTTTTGTTTACATGAAAAAATATTTTCCTGACAGACTCCATGGCAGCATACGTTCGGGTAGGCTCCGCCTCCTCTCCTACCTCATAGGACCCCACTCCCATAAATCTTTGCTCCCTTTCAGCATCAGTGTTCTTTTTTCGTCCTCCTCATACATATAGTTTTATGTTCCTACTTTCTTCGGTCCTATATGAAAAACGGTGGCAGATTGAGTCATGGAGTCTCCGATAAGCCCTGGCTCTTAGCGGGGTATGGAGGGGGCAATGGAAGAGACCCTTAGCAGGAGCTCTGTGGTCTGGCCGAGAGAGCCTTGCTGCTGCGGGTGGCCCTTTTTTTGCCTGAAGATTTGAGCTGGTGCTGCGTCTCCTGGACTCGATTATGCCGTAGGCAGGGTGGTAAGCCCTGATATGGGACCAAGTTTCTTATCCTTTTTATTTATTGTGTCTTTTGTACTGCCAAAATTCATGTCTATGTTTCCTTCCTGTAGTATACAGTAGTGCCATTATTATAGGGTCTAGTTGGTCACCTGTTAACATACCGGTTTCTTCTTTTGTCGGTTCCGCTTCTCACGGCCATGGCCGCGATCGTGTCCGCCGCTTCCGGGTTGTCCGGCGCCTCTGCGCATGCGCAGTGTGCTCCGGATAGGTCTTTTCGTCGCGCATGCGCAGACGCGATGTCTGACGTCGCGTGCGCATGCGCAGTACCTCGGGATCACCTCGGGGCGGCATATTTAAACAGGGTTATTGACCAGAGCTGGTGGGAAGGTCGGCAGATCGATAGCCTCCCCCAGTCTCTGGTATACTTTAGTGAGGTAAGATTCTTCCTTTTCTGGGGTCTGTTTGTATGGCACTGGGACTGATAGTCTTCTGTCCTCCCTCCAGCTAGCTTCAGTACAAAGTCTGCTTATACTATGGATACCTCATCGCCGCCCCCTAGTGGCCAGCCAGCTCTTTCAAGGTATGTGCTGGATCCTGTAGCTAGATTGATCTGAGTGTCTTTTTAGTGTCTCTTATGCTCTGCTGTATGTGTCTGTCTCCAGCTCTTTTAGGCCTGATCAACAGCCACGTGCACGCAGCGAAGACAGACATACAAAATCGCAGCACCGGCGCTCCTCATCCAAATCTAAACGCAGCTCCCCCCATAGTAGGGGACGCGATGGCCACTCTTCCACACATTATGGCCAAGTGGAACGCCAGCAGGGGAAAAAATGCTGGGGATGTCGCACTGTGATACCGGAAGGTTCCTCCCTATGTAAAACCTGTTATGCCCAAGCTACGGGCGAAAGAGAAAAATCAGACCAACATATTGAGGAGGTGGTGCGTAGGGTTCTCAAGGACTCTCTCGCTGATTTTCACAAGACAAATGCTCCTGCAGGGCCGTCCCACTCCCCTGATAGAGATCTTTTGCCTCAGGATCCGTTTGAGTCTTCCCAGCCCAGCCATCCTTCTATTCTTCCGTCAGATTCCGAATCCGATTCAGATGACTCCGGTTCTGGATTTGAGTTCAGCCTCGTTTCCCCGTTAGTAAAGGCGGTTAGAGAGGCACTTGACTGGGAAGATCCTGCTGTTTCTTCGCCTAAGCAGAAGAAATATTTCAAGCAGCTGTGTAAGGAGCGGTTAAACTTTCAATTTTTAGGAGAGCTGGGAGACATAATCTCTGAGGAGTGGAACAAGGTGGAGAGGAAAAATTCCATGACCACAAAAATGACAAAGATGTATCCTTTTAAACAGGAAGAGGTGAAGTATCTGGAGTCTTCCCCCAGTGTGGATGCCGCAGTGATGCGTCTTGCGAAGCATGTCACCCTTCCAATGGAAGATACAGCATCTTTTAGGGATCCTTTGGATAGAAGGATTGATGCTGACCTTAAACGGGCATATCTTTCAGCCGGTATGGCCTGTAAGCCGGCTTTGGCCTCGGCTACAATTTCCAAAGCAATGGAAGTTTGGATCAACGCCCTTGAAGATACTCTTGGAGGAGTTTCGGAAGAAGCTCTTCGGAGCTCCCCGATTCAGGAGCTGAAGATGGCTGCGGGCTTCTTGGGGGAGGCGTCTCTGGACACCATTCGCCTCTTGGCCCGAGTTATGCTGTCCTCTGTTACGGCAAAACGTGCCCTTTGGCTTCGTCCTTGGGTAGCCGATGCTGCCTCCAAACAGGCTTGGTGCCGAATTCCCTTTGAGGGTTCTTCCCTCTTTGGGAATAAGTTGGATGCAGCCATAACTCGGGCCACGGGTGGAAAATCTGGGTTCCTCCCTCAGGATAAACGCCCAGGCGCTCAGAAGCGTTCCTTTCCAAGAAGACAGAATACTAATCGTTCGAGGGAAGCGCGCAGCTACAGACCAGGAAAATCTTATGGTAGAAGCTGGAAGTCAAGACAAACCTCCTTTCAGAAAAATTCCAAATGCTCTTCGTCCGGTGACCGGGAGGCCACTAAATCCTTTTGAGGTTGGGCCCGTCCAGTCTGTTCCGGTAGGGGCCAGGTTGCTCCAATTTCGGGACGTCTGGGCGGCCTCGATCCAGGATCCCTGGGTTTTAAATATTGTGTCCCAAGGGCACTCTTGGGCGTTCGACAACGTCCCCAAACCCAGGTTCGTTGCAACTTCCCTCCCTCCTGCAGCAGAAAAGAAGAAGGTTCTTCTCAGTTATGTGGATACCCTACTGGATCAGCGAGCTGTCGTTCCAGTTCCCGAAGCGGAAAGAGGTCAGGGAGTCTATTCACCTCTCTTCCTCGTCCAGAAAAAGAATGGCACATGGCGCCCGGTAATAGATCTTACATATCTCAACAGATCTATCCATCGGGAGAGATTCAAAATGGAATCTCTGGTCACAATACAACACTCGGTCCTTCCAGGGGATTGGTTGGCATCAATAGACCTAAAGGATGCGTATTTCCACGTTCCTGTGGCAAGAGAATACCATCAGTTCCTCAGGTTTGCTGTCAATCATGTCCACATGCAATTTACATGTCTTCCCTTCGGGCTCTCGACTTCGCCTCGCACCTTCTCCAAGACGCTATTGGCAATTGTGGCCCTCATCAGAACCAGAGGTATCAGATTACATCACTACCTGGACGATCTTCTTCTTCTGTCCCAGGACAGGTCCCAGCTACTGATACATCTGGAGCAGGTGATCCTTACTCTTCGAGAGTTCGGTTGGATTCTCAATTTGGAGAAGAGCCATCTGGTACCCACGCAGTCCCTGGTATTTCTCGGAGCACTGTTCAACACGTTGAATTGCACCATATCTCTACCAGAGGAGAAAATCCCAGTAGTCCAGAGCAGGGTGGCTTTCGCTCTTGCTGCCTCCCATCTCACTGCCCGTCAGTGTCTAAAGGTGGTAGGGACTCTAGTAGCTACCTCGCCCATGGTGAAGTGGGCTCTGTGGAAGTTGAGACCCTTCCAGAAAGGGTTTCTACATCAATGGACGACAGAGAACTTATCACAAGTCATTTACCTAACACCATTCATGAAGAGGTGCCTTCCATGGTGGTTACGCCGTGCGAATCTAACCAACTGCCACTCAATTGCTCCAATTTCCTGGGTGACGATAACCTCCGATGCCAGCAGTACCGGTTGGGGAGCCCATTGCCTGGCGGAAGTGGCACAAGGCAGGTGGAATTTCTCCAGTCACGGAGTGGTATCCAACATCCTAGAGTTACGAGCCGCCTTCAAAGCCCTTCAGGCTTTTCACCATCTGACTCAGGGAGCCTCAGTGTTACTCAGGATGGACAACACCACGGCAGTGGCATACGTCAAGAGGCAAGGTGAAACTCGCAGCATGTCTCTACTCCACGAAACAGAACCAATTATGTCCTGGGCCCAGCAACATCTGGCCAATCTCTCGGCGGTCTTTGTACCAGGAGTGTTGAATACGGAAGCAGACTTCCTGTCCAGATTTCAGTTGGACAACAACGAATGGTCCCTTCATCAGGAGGTGTTCAACTGGGTTCTGTCTCTGGGAATCTCACCGGAGGTGGATCTCTTTGCGAGTCCACGCAACAAGAAACTCCAGAAGTATTATACGAGGTTCAGGGATCCCCGAGCCTTCGGAGTGGATGCCCTCACAGACAGATGGAACTTCCAGTCTGCCTATGCCTTTCCTCCGGTGCCAATAGTACTCCAATTCCTGCGGAGACTGAAGATGGAGGAGGTGGAGGTCATAGCAATAATTCCCTTCTGGCCCAACAGGCCTTGGTTTCCTTTGCTGTCCCTTCTCAGCTTCAGGGATCCGATCCCTCTTCCTCTCAGGCCAGACCTTCTATCGCAGGGTCCTACTCTTCATCCATGCCCTGCGCGGTTACACCTCAAGGCCTGGTTCTTGAGAGGGGGAGGTTGGAGGCTCTCGGATGTCCAGAAGAGGTGATTCCCACTCTTATGAGTTCTAGAAGAGCCAGTACCAACAGAGTTTATGAGAGGATCTGGGCAAGGTTTATGAGTCATCAAGCTCGGAGCCTGGGTTCAGCAGGCACCCCTACTATTCAGCAAATCTTAAGTTTCCTACAGTCCGGGTTGGATCTATCCCTCTCGGTTAGTTCTCTCCGGGTACAAGTTTCTGCCATCTCTGCTTTCACCGGGATTCAGTGGGCAAGACATCAACTGATCCAACAGTTTTTTAAGGGTGCAGTCAGGCTAAGGCCGCAGAGAAAGCCAAGATTCCCGAAATGGGATCTTCCGTTGGTTTTGGACTTCTTTACTTCAAAAGATGTTGCTTCCATGTCCATCAAGGAGCTTACACTGAAGACGGTATTTCTAGTGGCTATCACCTCTGCTAAGAGGGTTTCAGAGATACACAATTTGGGCTGTAAAGAGCTTTTTCTGACCTTCTTTCAAGATAGAGTGGTCCTAATCCCTATGCTGGGGTCAAACCCTAAAGTAACATCTGTCTTCCATGAGAATTCTGAGATAGTTCTTCCCACCTTCAGAACAGATGAGCAGTCCTTAGTCCATCCTCTGGACGTGGGCGACACTCTGAGTCGATACTTAGAAGCCACATCCTCCTTCCGTCAATCAGATTTCCTGTTCGTTCTTCTCCATGGAAATAAGAAAGGAAGGCGTGCTTCTTCAAGAGCAGTGGCTGCATGGATTGTTCAGGCTGTACAATGGGCATATAGAGCAAAAGGCTTGGCTCCTCCAGAGGCGATTACAGCTCATTCTACCAGAAGCATCGCTACGTCCTGGGCTGTTTCTAAACATGTCGCGCCTGACGTAATCTGCAAAGCAGCCGCCTGGTCGTCTGTGAATACCTTTCACACACATTACTGTGTAGAACCTGCTGCTTTATCTTCAGTTAACTTTGGCGTTCAAGTTTTGTCAATTGACAGTGCCAAATAAAGTTTTTTCTTTGTTCAGCATCTTCCCACCCGGGAGTGTATAGCGAGTTATTTCCCGAACGTATGCTGCCATGGAGTCTGTCAGGAAAACGGAAAATTGATATCAAATACTTACCGTAATTTTCCTTTCCTGATGGACTCCATGGCAGCAGGAGTCCCCTCCCAATTCCTGAGTAGGCTATTTACAGAACACTGATGCTGAAAGGGAGCAAAGATTTATGGGAGTGGGGTCCTATGAGGTAGGAGAGGAGGCGGAGCCTACCCGAACGTATGCTGCCATGGAGTCCATCAGGAAAGGAAAATTACGGTAAGTATTTGATATCAATTTTCCGTTTTTTTTTTACTAGAAAATTACTTTGAACGCCCAAACATTATATATTTTTTTAAAGCAGAGGCCCTATAGAATAAAATGGTGGATGTTGCAAATTTTTTTGTCACACGGTATTTGCGCACAGATTTTCCAAACGCAATTTTTGCGAAAAAAATACATTTTTTTTAAATTTATTGCACAAATACACTATATAATTCCAATTTTTTTGATAAAATTTAAAAGATGATCTTATGCCGAGTTCATAGACACCTAGCATGACATGCTTTAAAAATTGCGCATGCCTGCGCAGCGGCAAAAACATACGTACATTTTTAAAAACCTTTAAAAGTCTCTACAGGTTACCACTTTAGACTTACAGAGGAGGTCTACTGCAAGAATTACTGCACTCGATCTGGCGATCGCGGCGATACCTCACATGCATGCTGCAATTGCGGTTTACATATGACACTAGACCACCGCTTGCGTACTCCATTGCGCGCAAGCACCGGGGGAAAGGGGGGGGGCTCAATTTTTTTTTTTTTTTCTTTTTTCTTTTGCTTTTCTATGTTATTTTGACACCTTTCCTTTAATTTTTTTTTAAATCATTTTTATTGTTATCATAGTGAATTTAAATATCCCCTATGATAGCAATCTGTGGTGACAGGTACTCTTTTTTAAAAAAATTGGGGTCTTTTAGACTCTAGATCTCTCCTCTGACCTTAACGCATCTGACCACACCAAAATTGGTGTGATAAAATACTTTCCCAATTTCCCAATGGCCCTGTTTATTTCTGGCGAAACAGAAGTCATAAAATGCTCGTAGCCTCCGGCATCTTAGGCCATAGAGATGATTGGAGCCATTCTCATCTCCAATTAGCTCTATGGTTAGATAACTGAACCACCGGCTGCACTCTCGGGTTAACCGGTGGGACAGGAGAGCCCGAGAAAAACCATGGAAGGCTGCGGAAGGCGGCGGTGGGGGGGGGAGGCCCCTCCCACTGCATGTAAAAGCAGTCTAGCGGCCAATTACCTGCTAGGATTGCTTTTACATGTAAGCCGACCGCTGGCTGTAAAAAACGATACCAAGATGATGCCTAAATCTGCAGGCATCATCCTGGTATAACCACTCAACGTCCAGCAATGCACCAGTACATTGCTGGTCCTTGTTTGGCATATAGGTTTTTTTTTTTTCATGCAGCCTGTGGGCTGAACGAAAAAAAAGAGAACCTATCAGAAATCAGCACAGGAATAATGCGTAGTATTACTCATCATTAACCGCCCAAACAACCACCCACTGAATTTAATGATGGGTATACACGACACTATCCACGTATACCAAAATAGGATTTTAACTGCGGTGCTGAAATCAGAAAATCACCACAGCTGCTATCAGCAAAGGTATCCATATATGCTGAGCGCAAACACTGTTTGTGTCAGAATATATAAAATCAATGCGTGGTAGCCGACGAGTACCTGCAAGAGAAACAGGTCACAAAAGAATGAAAAAACAAAGTACATTAAAAAAAGCACATTAGGAAGAGTAGAAGGACATATAAAATGACTGACAACAACAGTTTTTGGATTCTCATCATTAACCGCCCAAACAACCACCCACTGAATTTAATGATGGGTATACACGGCACTATCCACGTATACCAAAATAGGATTTTAACTGCAGTGCTGAAATCAGAAAATCACCACAGCTGCTATCAGCAAAGGTATCCATATATGCTGAGCGCAAACACTGTTTGTGTCAGAATATATAAAATCAATGCGTGGTAGCGGACGAGTACCTGCAAGAGAAACAGGTCACAAAAGAATGAAAAAACAAACAAAGGACAATAAAAAAAAAGTACAGTAGGAAGAGTAGAAGGACATATAAAATTACTGACACAACAACAGTTTTTGGATCCTTTTATTTTTCTTTCTAACTGTTTCTTGATTTGGGAGGGACTGCGATCCTCTGCGATCTTCTCTTCCAGCTTGGGTCTCTCAAAATGTCGATGGACATCCAACATCCTTCGAGACCCTGTGTTTGTGTGCCCTACACTGTGTCGTGCTGTACCCTACGCTAATACTCCACTAGTGTATGGTAGCGCTCTAAACATTCCCCGATGCAGAGACCAGGTTGGTCAGGACATTTGGGACAATAATAGCGGGTGTCACGCCTAAATCCGCGCCTGCTACAGACACGACATCTTCTTTGGGGCCATCTTTGGGTAGGGGTACTCGGGAGGACATGTGAAAAATGCCTCTCATGCAGCCGGCTCACTGCATCTGGAAGAGGAAGTTGGGCAGGCATCCCTCCTGGGTACAGGTAGGCAAGGATGATCTCTTCCTGGAATTCCCGGAAAGATCCAGTTCGTCCTGATGCCCTGTATAGGACAAAGGCGTTCAGCATCGCCAATTGAAATAAATAAACAGACACTTTTTTGTACCAGCGTCTGGCTTTACGGGCAACTAAATATGGCGCCAAAAGCTGGTCGTTAAGGTCCACCCCTCCCATATTAAGGTTATATTCGTGGACACAGAGGGGTTTCTCCATAACGCCAGTTGCCGTAGGGATTTGGACTGTCGTGTCTGGGTGAAGGGAGGACAGAGCATAAACATCCCGTGTATCCTTCCACTTCACCGCAAGCAATTTGTCCGTTTTCAAGCAGGCTCTCGCCCCCCGACTAAGACGGGAATCTACAAGCCGTTGGGGGAAGCCCCGGCGATTAGGTCGCACTGTGCCACATGCGCCAATTTGTAATTCGAGCAGGTGAATAAATAGTGGCACGCTTGTGTAAAAGTTGTCCACGTACAAATGGTACCCCTTTCCGGATAAGGGTGACACCAAGTCCCAAACAATCTTACCGCTGCTCCCTATGTAGTCTGGGCAGTTGGGGGGCTCCACACAGCTATCTTTTCCCTCATAGACCCGGAAACTAACTGTATAGCCTGTGGCCCTGTCACAGAGCTTGTACAGCTTGACCCCGTACTTGGCACGCTTGCTGGGGAGGTACTGTTTCATAGCAAGGCGGCCAGTAAATTTAATCAGGGACTCGTCAACGCAGACAACTTGTTCAGGGGTAAACAAGGCTGCAAACCGCTGATTGAAGTGGTCTATGAGGGGCCGAATTTTGTGGAGCCGATCGTATGCAGGGTCTCCCCGAGGACGACAGATTTCATTGTCGCTGAAATGCATAAATCGCAGAATTTGCTCATATCTCGCCCTGGACATGGAGGCAGAGTACATGCGCATATGGTGAAGTGGGCTAGTGAACCAATATAGCCGCACTTCACTCTGTTTAGTTATGCCCATGTTGAGGGAAAGGCCCAGAAAGATCTTAAATTCGGAAACCGTTATAGGATTCCAGCCGAATCGTCTGGCAAGGTGCAAATTTGGGTTGGCGGCGATAAATTGTTGAGCATATAAATTTGATTGATCCACAATAGATCTGAAAAGATCTTCCGTGAAGAACAGCTCAAAAAAGTTCAGGGGCGTAAAACCAGCTGTCTCCACGTGGATTCCAGGTTGGGCGGTGAATGGGGGAAGTACTGGCGCTGTAGAATCAGTGGGTTGCCAATTAGGAAATGCCAGCGCATCAGGGAGGGCACTATGGGCTCTACGGGCCTGTCTTCGAATACGCGGTGGCTGCGGGCCACTACTCGTGCTAGCCACCGCACCAGCTTCAACTGCACTTAGGGGACTCGCCACGTCACCAGGTGATACTGCAGTGCTGGTTGTACTAGGTCCAGGGTGTACTAGGCCGCTGGCGCTTGCCAGGTCGCCAGAAAAATGAGCGGCACTAGTAACCACACTCTGCTCCATACGAGCACCCTGCGATTCTTGCATCTCAACAACTTCAGAATGGGGTCGGGTACGCCTGGGTCTAACAGGGACCCATCTGTCGTCGGAGCTATCTGTCAGGGAGCCGCTGCCGTCATCTGGTTCGTATACTGACCCTGATTCTGCCGGTGAGGCTTCCCCATCGCTCTCACCTGGCATGGTCATTATACTGTAAATAGCTTCATCACTGTACGAACGTTTAGACATTTTGGTAACTAAATTTACCCGTACAGTGATGCGACTCACAGGTAATAAAAGCACCTGGTTGTCGAAGACTATTTCAAGCGCTACCAAAAAAAACTGCTAATGCTAGCAGGGATCAGGCCTGACTCTGCTAACACAGCGGTTTTGTGTCTTGTGTTTTTTTGCAAGTGACAGTAATCTATTGATTACTACACTTGCCTGGGTGAAAGGGTTAAACGCAGGTGCTGGCAGGAATCAGTACTGATCGTGCAAACACCGCGTTTTGGGAACCTTAAACTATGGGGGCGCTAGTATAGTTCTGATCAGATCAGATATTGATCTGTTCAAACACTATACTAGAAATGGAAGTGTATGTGCGTGCGTGCGTGTGTGTGTGGCAATCAAGGGGTTATTTCTAAACTATGCGCCGTGGGATCTGGGGGGGTGGCAGGGACCCTAAACCTCCTTTGGGAAAGAAACTAGCTAGCTAGAGCAACCTCAAGTCACAATGACACTAATACAAAATACAGTAAAAACAGTATATTATGTGTGTATTAGTGCTAATGTGACAGAGGGTGTAGGGGTTAACGGGATGTGATCAGGGGGGATCAGGGGTTTAAATCTTTATTGGAAGGGGCTGGCGGGTATCCTACGGATAAAAGAAACGGTGGCAAGCGCTAAACCTGGTCACAAGGTTTACACACTTATACGTATATATAGAAAATGCTATATACTGTATACAGTGTGTTGTGGCAGGGGGTGTAGGGGTGATCAGGGGGGGATCAGGGGATTAAATCTTTATTGGGCGGGTGGGGGGGACCCTAAACCTCCTTGGGACACAAACTTAGTCGCCTGCGCTAATTCTGATCACAATCACACTAATACAAAAATACAAAAACACAGTATATTACGTTTGTATTAGTGCTGATGTGAGAGAGGGTGTAGGGGTTAACTAGCGGTGATCAGGGGGGGATCAGGTGGGATCAGGGGCTTAAATCTTTATTAGGGGGGGTGGCGGGTAATTCAAGTGGAAAAGGGGGGGTCGCAAGCGCTAGACCTGACCACAAATCACACTTATACGGGTATATAGCAAAATGCTATATACTGTATACGGTGTGTGTTATGGCAGGGGGTGTAGGGGTGATCAGGGGGGGGTCAGGGGCTTAAATCTTTATTGGGCGGGTGGCGGGGACCCTAAACCTTCTTGGGACAGAAACTTAGTCGCCTGCGCTAATTCTGATCACAATGACACTAATACAAAAATACAAAAATACTGTATATTGCGTTTGTATTAGTGCTGATGTGACAGAGGGTGTAGGGGTTAACGGCGGTGATCAGGGGGGGGGGTCAGCGGCGATCAGTGGGTTAAATCTTTATTAGGGGGGGGTGGGGGGTAATTTGAGTGGAAAAGGGGGGGTCGCAAGTGCTACACCTGTTCACAAATCACACTTATACAGGTATATAGGTAACTGCTATATGCTGTATATAGTGTGTGTTGTGTCAGGTGCTGTAGGGGTTAATTGGGGGGGGCGATCGGGGGTGAAATGTGCCTATCTAACTGTGTGTGGGTGTGCTTGGAGCAATACTCACAGTAAGATGTGCTCTCCTCTCACGCTGGATCCAAAAAGACCGTTGGGAGGGGAGGGCACATCTCCTTTAAGCCTGTGTTTACATTTCACAGGCTTAGAGTGACATTTGATTGGGTAGGACTGATCAACAGGTCCAGACCAAAAATGATTGGCCTGGACCTGATGACTGATCGGTTCTGAACCCAATCGAGTCATCGGCGGCGGCGGCGGCGGGGCGCGGGAGCGCGCACAGGGCCGGCAAAAAGTGCTGACGTTGGCCTACGTCAGTTTGCCTGGCCGGGGCTGAGCGCCGACGTAGATCGTCGTGCGCCGGTCGGGAAGTGGTTAACAAGCACCATTGGTTAGGGCTAGTGTTGAGCGAACACGGACTGTATTATTCGTGTTCGTACCGAATAATTGGATTTTTGTTACCCGAACACGGACACCGAAAACTTTACTGTATGTTCGGGTTTAAAATCCGTGTTCGGTCATTTTATTTCCGGGTTTGTATGTAATGGCGCGCTTTTAATGGCGGGCTTTCAACAGCCAATCAACAAGCGTTTAACTGTTGTGCCTTAAGCCATCCCAGCCATGCCTACTAATGTATTAGTAGCTGTGATTGGCCATCTGAAGCATGTGACCATGTCTTTATAAGTTCGAGAGCCCCAGCGCGCTGCTTCATTCTGCTGTAGTTTAGGGAGAGAGCACACATCATACGTGCTGGCTGCTGATTAGGGAAAGACAGTGAAAAATTGTATTGTGTCCGAAAAGAATGCAGGGTCAGGTCGGAGTGCAGGCAGGGCGAGTTATTAGGGCATTTTAGGGCGAGGCTGGAGAAAAGGCAGGGTCAGTGTTCTACATCGATTTTGCTGTGTGGGGGGTTGGTTGTGCAGTGCCAGTGAACGATCTTATCGACAATATTAGGGCGAGGCTGGAGAATAGGCAGGGTCAGTGTTCTACCTAGATTTTGCTGTGTGTGGGGTGGTGCAGTGAACACAATCTTTTTGCCCGCTGAGGAGGAGGGAGAAAAAAATTTATTTTTATCAGTCAGTTGTGTGCAGCGTTTTTGCTTCAGTGCTGGCTGTGATAAGACACTGCTGTGTTCACATGTGCTATTATTGAGTGATTTTCAATTTTATACATTTTTTTCTATTCCACTATTCAATATACACCCTTTTGGGTTAAAAAAAAATAAATTGTGGCATAGTCTGTACTAAGCTATTTAAAAATTACAATACTTAAAGGGGAATTTTCTTTTTTTTCCCCATTCATAGCCTGCAGCAGAGCTGACTGACATAAGACACTGCTGTGTTCACATGTGCTATTGAAAAATCACCAATTTTATATCATATTTTCTATTCCGCTATTCAATCTACACCCTTTGGGGTAAAAATAATTAAATTGCGGCATAGTCTGTATCGGTACGTGTGAGATACACCTTTCCAATTTTTGGGGCGCATCTTATACCGCCGAGGATTGCAGGGTGCTTTAGTTTGCCTCCTGCCTGTTTCGAACTCCTCCTACTCCTCATCCTGCCTTTAGGGTATAAAAAATAGTAATCAGAGCCTAGTATGGGTCTGTCATGTGAGATAGATACACCTTTGATATCATATTTTCTATTCCGCTATTCAATCTACACCCTTCGGGTAAAAATAATTAATATGCGGGATAGTCTGTATCGGTACGTGCGAGATACACCTTTCCAATTTTTGGGGCGCATCTTATACCGCCAAGGATTGCAGGGCGCTTCAGTTTGCCTCCTGCCTGTTCCGAACTCCTCCAACTCCTCATCCTGCCTTTGGGGTACAAAAAATAGTAATCGGGGCCTAATCTGGGTCTGTACGTGTGAGATAGATACACCTTTTGATATCATATTTTCTATTCCGCTATTCAATCTACACCCTTGGGGTAAAAAGAATTAAATTGCGGGATAGTCTGTATCGGTACGTGTGAGATACACCTTTCCAATTTTTGGGGCGCATCTTATACCGCCGAGGATTGCAGGATGCTTCAGTTTGCCTCCTGCCTGTTCCGAACCCCTCCTACTCCTCATCCTGCCTTTAGGGTACAAAAAATAGTAATCAGGGCCTAGTCTGGGTCTGTACGTGTGAGATAGATACACCTTTTGATATCATATTTTCTATTCCGCTATTCAATCTACACCCTTGGGGTAAAAAGAATTAAATTGCGGCATAGTCTGTATCGGTACGTGTGAGATACACCTTTCCAATTTTTGGGGCTCATCTTACACCGCCGAGGATTGCAGGGTGTTTCAGTTTGCCTCCTGCCTGTTCCGAACTCCTCCTACTCCTCATCCTGCCTTTGGGGTACAAAAAATAGTAATTGGGGCCTAGTCTTGGTCTGTACGTGTGAGATAGATACACCTTTTGATATCATATTTTCTATTCCGCTATTCAATCTACACCCTTGGGGTAAAAATAATTAAATTGCGGGATAGTCTGTATCGGTACGTGTGAGATACACCTTTCCAATTTTTGGGGCTCATCTTACACCGCCGAGGATTGCAGGGTGTTTCAGTTTGCCTCCTGCCTGTTCCGAATTCCTCCTACTCCTCATCCTGCCTTTGGGGTACAAAAAATAGTAATCGGGGCCTAGTCTGGGTCTGTACGTGTGAGATAGATACACCTTTTGATATCATATTTTCTATTCCGCTATTCAATCTACACCCTTGGGGTAAAAAGAATTAAATTGCGGGATAGTCTGTATCGGTACGTGTGAGATACACCTTTCCAATTTTTGGGGCGCATCTTATACCGCCGAGGATTGCAGGATGCTTCAGTTTGCCTCCTGCCTGTTCCGAACCCCTCCTACTCCTCATCCTGCCTTTAGGGTACAAAAAATAGTAATCAGGGCCTAGTCTGGGTCTGTACGTGTGAGATAGATACACCTTTTGATATCATATTTTCTATTCCGCTATTCAATCTACACCCTTGGGGTAAAAAGAATTAAATTGCGGCATAGTCTGTATCGGTACGTGTGAGATACACCTTTCCAATTTTTGGGGCTCATCTTACACCGCCGAGGATTGCAGGGTGTTTCAGTTTGCCTCCTGCCTGTTCCGAACTCCTCCTACTCCTCATCCTGCCTTTGGGGTACAAAAAATAGTAATTGGGGCCTAGTCTTGGTCTGTACGTGTGAGATAGATACACCTTTTGATATCATATTTTCTATTCCGCTATTCAATCTACACCCTTGGGGTAAAAATAATTAAATTGCGGGATAGTCTGTATCGGTACGTGTGAGATACACCTTTCCAATTTTTGGGGCTCATCTTACACCGCCGAGGATTGCAGGGTGTTTCAGTTTGCCTCCTGCCTGTTCCGAATTCCTCCTACTCCTCATCCTGCCTTTGGGGTACAAAAAATAGTAATCGGGGCCTAGTCTGGGTCTGTACGTGTGAGATAGATACACCTTTTGATATCATATTTTCTATTCCGCTATTCAATCTACACCCTTGGGGTAAAAATAATTAAATTGCGGCATAGTCTGTATCGGTACGTGTGAGATACACCTTTCCAATTTTTGGGGCTCATCTTACACCGCCGAGGATTGCAGGGTGTTTCAGTTTGCCTCCTGCCTGTTCCGAACTCCTCCTACTCCTCATCCTGCCTTTGGGGTACAAAAAATTGTAATCGGGGCCTAGTCTTGGTCTGTACGTGTGAGATAGATACACCTTTTGATATCATATTTTCTATTCCGCTATTCAATCTACACCCTTGGGGTAAAAATAATTAAATTGCGGGATAGTCTGTATCGGTACGTGTGAGATACACCTTTCCAATTTTTGGGGCTCATCTTACACCGCCGAGGATTGCAGGGTGTTTCAGTTTGCCTCCTGCCTGTTCCGAATTCCTCCTACTCCTCATCCTGCCTTTGGGGTACAAAAAATAGTAATCGGGGCCTAGTCTGGGTCTGTACGTGTGAGATAGATACACCTTTTGATATCATATTTTCTATTCCGCTATTCAATCTACACCCTTGGGGTAAAAATAATTAAATTGCGGCATAGTCTGTATCGGTACGTGTGAGATACACCTTTCCAATTTTTGGGGCTCATCTTACACCGCCGAGGATTGCAGGGTGTTTCAGTTTGCCTCCTGCCTGTTCCGAATTCCTCCTACTCCTCATCCTGCCTTTGGGGTACAAAAAATAGTAATCGGGGCCTAGTCTGGGTCTGTACGTGTGAGATAGATACACCTTTTGATATCATATTTTCTATTCCGCTATTCAATCTACACCCTTTGGGGTAAAAAGAATTAAATTGCGGCATAGTCTGTATCGGTACGTGTGAGATACACCTTCCAATCTTTTGGGGCACATCTTCCACCGCCGAGGATTGCAGGGTGCTTCAGTTTGCCTCCTGTTCCGAACTCCTCTTACTCCTCATCCTGCCTTTAGGGTACAAAAAATTGTAATTGGGGCCTAGTCTGTGTTTGTACGTGTGAGATACACCGTTTTATAAATGTTTTTCTATTCCGCT
This sequence comes from Pelophylax lessonae, assembly GCF_965119305.1. Classification (NCBI taxonomy): domain Eukaryota; kingdom Metazoa; phylum Chordata; class Amphibia; order Anura; family Ranidae; genus Pelophylax; species Pelophylax lessonae. The sequence goes on along the minus strand of NC_138770.1, from coordinate 323,181,695 downwards.
ATTCAATATACACCCTTTTTGAGTGTAAAAAAATAAATTACGGCATAGTCTGTATCGGTACATGTGAGATACACCTTTTTAAATTTGTTTGGCACATCTCCTTCCACCGCCGAGGATTGCAGGGCGCTTCAGTTTGCCTCCTGTTCCGAACTCCTCCTACTCATCATCCTCATCCTGCCTTTAGGGTACAAAAAATTGTAATCGGGGCCTAGTCTGTGTTTGTACATGTGAGATACACCATTTTATAAAAGTTTTTCTATTCCGCTATTCAATATACACCCTGTTTGAGTGTAAAAAATTTAATTATGGCATAGTCTGTATCGGTACATGTGAGATACACCTTTTTAAATTTGTTTGGTGCATCTCCTTCCACCGCCGAGGATTGCAGGGCACTTCAGTTTGCCTCCTGTTCCGAACTCCTCCTACTCCTCATCCTCATCCTGCCTTTAGGGTACAAAAAATTGTAATCAGGCCTAGTCTGTGTTTGTACGTGTGAGATACACCGTTTTATAATTTTTTTTCTATTCTGCTATTAAATCTACACCCTTTGGGGTAAAAAGAATTAAATTGCGGCATAGTCTGTATCTGTACGTGTGAGATACACCTTCCAATCTTTTGGGGCGCATCTTCCACCGCCGAGGATTGCAGGGTGCTTCAGTTTGCCTCCTGTTCCGAACTCCTCCTACTCCTCATCCTCATCCTGCCTTTAGGGTACAAAAAATTGTAATTGGGGCCTAGTCTGTGTTTGTACGTGTGAGATACACCGTTTTATACATTTTTTTCTATTGCGCTATTCAATATACACCCTTTTTGAGTGTAAAAAATTAAATTACGGCATAGTCTGTATCGGTACATGTGAGATACACCTTTTTAAATTTGTTTGGCGCATCTCCTTCCACCGCCGAGGATTGCAGGGCGCTTCAGTTTGCCTCCTGTTCCGAACTCCTCCTACTCATCATCCTCATCCTGCCTTTAGGGTACAAAAAATTGTAATCGGGGCCTAGTCTGTGTTTGTACGTGTGAGATACACCGTTTTATAAATTTTTTTCTATTCCGCTATTCAATATACACTCTGTTTGAGTGTAAAAAATTAAATTATGGCATAGTCTGTATCTTTACATGTGAGATACACCTTTTTACATTTGTTTGGCGCATCTCCTTCCACCGCCAAGGATTGCAGGGCTCTTCAGTTTGCCTCCTGTTCTGAACTCCTCCTACTCATCATCCTCATCCTGCCTTTAGGGTACAAAAAATTGTAATCGGGGCCTAGTCTGTGTTTGTACGTGTGAGATACACCGTTTTATAAAAATTTTTCTATTTCGCTATTCAATATACACCCTGTTTGAGTGTAAAAAATTAAATTACGGCATAGTCTGTATCTTTACATGTGAGATACACCTTTTTACATTTGTTTGGCGCATCTCCTTCCACCGCCAAGGATTGCAGGGCTCTTCAGTTTGCCTCCTGTTCTGAACTCCTCCTACTCCACTTCCTCCCTTTAGGGTACAAAAAATTGTAATCGGGGCCTAGTCTGTGTTTGTACATGTGAGATACACCGTTTTATATCCTTTTTTCTATTCCGCTATTCAATATACACCCTTTTGGGGTGAAAAAAATAAAATTTGCGTCATACTTTGCATATTTGACTGTGAGATACACCGTTGAATTTGTATACTGTTTTTCTATTCCGCTATTTAATAAACACCCTTTTGGGGTAAAAAAAAAATTAAATTGCGGCATAGTTTGCATATTTGACTGTGAGATACACCTGTGTGATACTGTTGTTGTTTTGTTCCGCTATTCAATAAACACCTTTTTAGGGCAAGATCATAAATTACAGAAATATGAGGAGACCGTCAAATAGGGGCCGTGGCCTGGGTCGTGGTGCTGCTGGTAGAGCTCCTGTTGCAAGGAGAGGACGTGGTCGATCTGTGCCAGCTACACGTACAAGTGAAACACCTTCCTCAAGTGTGAGTAGGCGACAGAACCTGCAGCAGTATTTGGTAGGGCATCATGCGCCTCTAGAAGTGAGGCCAGAAGAAGTACAGGCGATGGTAGATTGGGTTGCTGACAGTGCCTCCAGTTCCTTCACATTGTCTCCCACCCAGTATACTGCAGAAAGGTCAGAGTTGGCACCTGCAGCCGATGTCCAACCGTCTTTCACCTCACCCCCTTGCAAATCAGGCAAGCAGTCTGAGCCCCAAGTCATGCAGCAGTCTCTTCTTCTTTTGGATGACTCTGTCAGCAGGGTTTCCCAGGGCCATCCACCTAGCCCTGCCCCAGAAGTGGAAGAGATTGAGTGCAGCGATGCCCAACCACTTATTTCTCAAGATGAGTACATGGAAGGACCATCGCAGCACGTCTCCGATGATGAAGAAACGCAGGTGCCAACTGCTGCGGCACTCAGAATTGTGGAGACCGACAAGGAGGGCAGGGGTGAAGACTGGGTGGAAGATGATGTGGAGGACGATGGGGTCCTCGACCCCACATGGAATGAAGGTCATGCAGGTGACCTGAGTAGTTTGGAGGAAGAGGCGGTGGTCGCACAGAGCCACCAGCACAGCAGAAGAGGGAGCAGGGTGCAGAAGCGGAGCGGCCGTGCCCTAGACACTACGCCTGCTACTGCCCAATGCAGCAAAGGAACGAGCGCACCAAAGCCAGCTCAAAGGAGTTCTCTAGCGTGGAAGTTCTTCAGAAAATTTGCTGATGACAGGACACGAGTGGTTTGCACCCTGTGCAATCAGAGCCTGAAGCGAGGCATAAACCTTCTCAACCTGAGCACAACCTGCATGATCAGGCATCTAAGTGCAAAGCACGAGCTGCAATGGAGTAGACACCTTCAAAACCAAGAAAGGTCTCTGACTCCTCCTGCTTCCTCTTCTGCTGCAGTCTCTGCCTCTCCATCCACCTCTGTAGTGATACCGGCACCTGCCACCCCGCAAACAGACGATCTGTCAGCAACACCACCACTTGGGTCACCAACCATCTCCACAATGTCCCGTGGAAGCGTTCAGCTTTCCATCTCCCAAACACTTCAGAGGAAGAGGAAGTACCCCCCTACCCACCCGCGATCCCTGGCCCTGAATGCCAGCATTTCAAAATTCTTGGCCTTTGAAATGCTGTCATTCCGTCTGGTGGAAACGCACAGTTTTAAAAGCCTTATGTCGGTGGCTGTCCCACAGTACATCGTGCCCAGCCGCCACTACTTTTCCAGACAAGCCATCCCTTCCCTGCAAAACCAAGTGGGGGAAAAAAATCAGGTGTGCACTGTGCAACGCCATCTGTGCCAAGGTCCACCTAACTACCGATACGTGGACCTGTAAGCATGGTCAGGGGCATTATATCTCCCTAACGGCACACTGGGTAAATGCAGTGGCGGATGGGCCTGAGGCGGATAGCAATTTGGCGCATGTCCGTCCACCACCGAGGATTGCAGGACGCTTCAGTTTGCCTCCTGTTCCTAACTCCTCCTACTCCACTTCCTCATCCTCTACCGCCTCCTCATCCGGTCAGCGTAACACCTTCACCACCAACTTCAGCACAGCCAGGGGTAAACGACAGCAGGCAGTTTTAAAACTTGCCTGTTTGGGGGAAAAACCACACACCGCGCAGGAGTTGTGGAGGAGCATGGAACAGCAGACAAATGAGTGGTTGCTGCCAGCGAGCCTCAAGCCCAGCCTGGTGGTGTGCGATAAAGGACGAAATCTCATAGCAGCTCTGGGCCTAGCCGGTTTGACGCACATCCCTTGCCTGGCGCATGTTCTGAATTTGGTGGTGCAGAGGTTCCTTAAAAATTACCCCGATATGTTAGAGCTGCTGCAGAAAGTGCGGGCCGTCTGTGCGCACTTTCGGCGTTCTAACCCTGCTGCTGCTCGCCTGTCAGCGCTGCAGCGTAACTTCGGCCTTCCCGCTCACCGCCTCATATGTGACGTGCCCACAAGGTGGAACTCCACCTTGCACATGCTGGAAAGACTGTGCGAGCAGCAGCAGGCCATAGTGGAGCTTCAGCTGCAGCACGCATGCGTGAGTCGCTCTGCGGAACAGCACCACTTCACCACCAATAACTGGGCCTCCATGCGAGACCTGTGTGCCTTGTTGCGCTGTTTTGAGTACTCCACCAACATGGCCAGTGCCGATGACGCCGTTGTCAGCTTAACTATCCCACTTCTATGCCTCCTTCAAAAAACTATTCGGGCGATGATGGAAGAGGATGTGGCACAGGATGAGGAGGAGGAGGATAAAGAGGTAACATTTCCAAGGCTTTCAGGGCAGTCATTCGCAAGTGGCTCCGAGGGTGGGTTCCTGCACACACAAACGCCAGGGACACAATTGTCCAGCAGGGGCACAGTTCTGGAGGATGAGGAGGATGAGGAGGAGGAGATGGAGGAGAAGATGGAACCATGTTCACAGCAGGGTGGCACCCAGGCCAGCTCATGGCCATCACTGGTGCGTGGCTGGGGGGATACAGAGGACACAGACGATACACCTCCCACAGAGGACAGCCTTTCGTTGCCTCTGGGCAGCCTGGCACACATGAGCGATTACATGCTGCAGTGTCTCCACAACGACCGCCGAGTTGCCCACATTCTAACTTGTGCTGATTACTGGGTGGCCACGCTGCTGGATCCCCGTTACAAGGACAACGTACCGTCCTTAATTCACTCACTGGAGCGCGATCGCAAGATGCGCGAGTACAAGCGCACGCTGGTAGATGCGATGATGCTGGCATTCCCACCTGACAGCGGGGCCACAGTGGAAGCACAAGGCCAAGGCAGAGGAGGAGGAGGAAGAGGTCGCCAACGCAACCAGGGCACTGCCAGCACCTCAGAAGGCAGGGTTAGCATGGCCGAAATGTGGAAAAGCTTTGTCAGCACGCTACAACAAACAGCAGCACCAGCAGCTCATATGGAACGTCTTAGCAGGAGGCAGCATTTCACCAACATGGTGGAGCAGTATGTGTGCACACGCCTACATGTAGTGAATGACGGGTCTGCCCCCTTCAAATTCTGGGTCTCCAAATTGGGCACATGGCCTGAGCTTGCCCTTTACACCTTGGAGGTGCTGGCGTGCCCTGCAGCCAGTGTATTATCTGAACGTGTATTTAGCACGGCTGGGGGCGTTATCACAGACAAGCGCAGCCGCCTGTCCAGAGACAATGTGGACAAGCTCACGTTCATTAAAATAATTCAGGCATGGATCCCACAGGACTTTTCCGTACCTTGTGCAGAATAGAGATGGATACCGACCTTACCCAGCCATTGTTCTATTTTTGATCTTTCTCACTCTTTTGGGGTGTACCCTCATTTAAAATGACTGAAAAAAAGCAGTGTTGGCTACCTCGTCCTCCTCCACCGCCGCTTCCACCCACACTGCCCATAGGTGTGCGCAGCCTATTGCATTAGGGTGTGCACCCCAAAGTTTAAATACACATGCATGTGTTTGCCTACATGTATATGGCCCCGGTACATTACTCTCCCTGCTGGCAAAGTAAAATAGCAGTGTGTGGCACTTCTCTTATGGCAGAGCAGGTCCGAGGGAGATCTTTCCCATCTCCTCACTGGTAAACAGAGCGATAATGCTAATGTGCCCTAGGTGATTAGGGTGTGCACACCCTGTGCGCACGCCTATGACACCGCCACATCCACCACCACCTCAACCTCCCTCCTACTCCATATGGGCCTCGTCCTTCACAGATGAAGAACATTGTTTTATTTTTCTGTTTTTTTTTGTTGTTTTAAGTTATTTCCCTATCCACATTTGTTTGCAGAGCACTTGTCATGCTCTTAACTATGTTTTGCTGCCATTTGCAGCACTCTAGCCCTTTCCATTGGTGTTTTAGAAACATTTTAGTGCCTTAAAGTTTGGGTCCCCATTGACTTCAATGGGGTTTGGTGTCCGGGTAGAGTTCGGAAAAAGTCCGGGACACGGACCCGGACTTTTTTTTCAAGTTCGGCCGAACCCGCCGAACACGGACATCCAGGTGTCCGCTCAACTCTAGTTAGGGCACATCCTGCTAAAGTGTCCACATTTTTCTTTACTTTCTTGCATCATTAAATATATGATCTCAAAATTGATCACTTAAAAAGCCTTAAGGCCCTGGCTATTATATGCAAGGATTTTTTTCATAAAAGAAAGGGATATTAACTTTATGGTTTACCTCCAAAATATTAGGAGCTGCCCCCATTGCAAGCTTCTTGCTTTGGCAGGGGACCCAAGAAGAGGAGGGTCGGGGCTGTTCTATGCAAAACCGCTGCTACAGTGCAGGTCAGTATAACATGTTTATTATTTAAAAGAAAAATACTATTGCCTTTAAAGGAGATGCTTTTTTTTTTTTTTAATAGCTATGAGTTCCATTATTTTCATAGCTTCCATATTATCTTGAAAATGTGGGGAAAGGACTTGCTGGAGCATTTAGAATTTAAGGGCATAGATGAGTTTCCTGAATACATAAAATTACCCCCTGTAAATAGGGTGTCAAGTTTGAATGACAGATGCATTTAATATAAATATTGCCAGCCGGCACAATGACTTATTAAGGGGGAGATGAGTACTCTCTTGCTGGTGCTGGGATCCTTCAAAAATGGAGTTGCAGAGAGTGCGGAATTTAAGTAGGATGTTGGCACAAACAAAAAGCAGTTAAAAAGAAGCAACGAACAAAGGAGGTAAAAAACTAGTGAAGAGTCACACTGACCAGCAAGTGCAGATTTGTGGAAGATCAGCATAAAGCGTGATTCCAGCATGTGGCTTTTGTGATGGAGACATTTTCCGAGCATATTGCATTAGGTCAATGTTTATATTAAAAAAAAAAAAAGGATATTTGCAATCACATCTCTGAGAACCCTATCTAGCAAATTAGGTGATTTCAGGGGCCTGTGAGCTCAGTCTTTCTATATTCCTCTTTTAGGTGTGGAAGGAAGAAGTGTAGCAATTAATTGTTGCACATATCACTGTATGTCAGCAGCTGGAAATGTCTCTGCTGTCCTTCTGAAAGCCACTGGCACCCCCTTTACTCTTCAGGGTCAACACTGGCACCCCCTTTCCTTTGCTCCTGTACCTGCTAGTTAGGTCCCAGATCCCTCTGACCTTCTCCGGAGTGGTCCCCTCTCGCTAGGCAGACCCCCAGGGGCAGTTTGCAGTACACACGACTGGGAATGCTTTCCTGAAACTCGTCCCCTCTCAGCTCCGCTGGTCCTCAGCGTGCAGTGTACAGTGTTGAGAGTTACAGCAGCAGCAGTGTTACTAAAGGCTACCTCAGTCAGGAAGGACTGGAGGGAGCAGTGTCAAAGACGTTTGAGCTAACTAGAGTGTCAGAATTCAGTCTTCAGGACAGTGCAAGCAAGTCAGTGATTTCAAGCGCCAGCAAGCGTTGGTCGGAATCCAGCCGGTGCCAAGTCAGCGCTGAAAGGCATTTTTTTCTCAAGTGTCTCAATTTGTACCTAGTTGAGTCAGAGGAGTATCCCACTCATTCCCTTCTCCTATCCTTATATCAAATAAACAAAACTAACCAAAGATGCCAGACTGTTCTTTGACTCAGATCTCACACAACTGGGAAGTCAGTTTAAATGTGCTGTTGGTGTTACCGGTGACCATGGCAGACCCATGTCAGGCCCAATACCGGGAAATATTGCTACACCAAACATTTGTTTGTTGTTGATATTTTGTTTGTTATTTATTACTTGCTCTCAAAATAAGCATGCACATTTCATTTTGAAAAGTGTAATTGGATTTCTAGATCCTTAACCCATATGGAAAGGCTCTACACTACAAAGTAATTTTAAATTCTTTAATATACCCCGTTTACAATGATAGCCAAATACAATCACTTTTAATTTTTTTTACCCTATTTGCCAGCTTTTTTTTTTTCCTGCAATATACTGAATACATGAAAAAAAATAAATACAACTGCTGGAATAAGACTTCTGCAGTGTATAGAATGACCATTGTTTGTATGTGTTTTATTGTCATTATATCTTTAAAAGGCCAAAGGGTAATGAATTAAACTTTGGTTCTCTATGCCCAGTTTTTCCATAGCTCCAAAGATACCCCAAAGTGGCAGAACATTAGGAGTAACGTGAACCACGACCCCCCATCAATAACAGTTTTATATTATAAGAGTTTTTTTAAGGGTAAATTAAAATGGGGTCTCCATTTTTGGAGACATAAAAAGATTTGAAAAAACTAACCCTAAAAATGTATTAAACCTTAATCCAATCCTAACCCTACAAAACAATAATTTGATTAAGGCTACCTATAAACCAAAGCAATTGTATAAGCATTTTTTTTCTAAGGAATTAAAAGAACATTTTCCAACCTTCTTTAACCAGTTGTGGACATCAAGCTTGCCACATACTCCCCCCAAAAAAAACATAATCAAAAGGTATACATAACAGGCCCTATCCCTCTCACACTATTGCCATTCCCCTTGCTGCATTCGCCAGAAATTTCCATGCTATATTTGAGCTGTGTATTGGAACCCCTGCTGTCAAAATACAGCTTCTGATCATTACACATATAGCAGCTGCTAACTAAAGGAGTTAAAAATCTTCACTCAAAAAAGAGTGATCCAATCATGTTAAAAGCAAATTGCTTTTATTTGTTGAGTGATGATTGACAACTTCTTTAGTAAATCAATTTCAGTTATCCTTACAAGAAAAAAAAAGTAAAATAATCAATAACCCTTCGTTAACTGTAATTAGTCCTTTTAACTTCTCTCCCATTCCCTTTAACTTTTCTTTTTTAACTTTTTTTTTTTTTTGGTTAATTCTTATTACTTTAACTGTTATATTACCACTTTTTTTATTTATAATCTTTTCAATCATTTCTTTTGTGTCACATTAAAAAATGTGCAATATTGGAAAAAATAAACTGTATTTAATGTGTAACTAACTTTGGATTCATTTGTACTAGCCCCATACATGTAATGTCATTATAAAAGCAACAACATATAGAATAAAATGTTTTATCTACAGACACATTATTTTTTTCTTTTACGAATATTGATCAAAGTAGAAAATGTTTTTTTTTTTTTTTTTTTTTTTAGTTTTGTTATGTTTTTGTCTATAGATTGCATAGAAAATAAAATAATTTTTGCAAGACATTCTAGCCTAAAGAGAGCCTTGTTTGTCTTTAAAAATGATAGCAGAAATTTAAAAACTGCTCCATACGGATTTTACAGCTGTAAGAGTTTAAAAGGTTTTTAGAAGGTTACAAATAAGGAATTCTATTGAAAATAATTTCTTTTAAAAATACTTTTTGTAAATAGTGTACAATGTTTACTAAATTGTTTTGTCCCCTTGCTCCCCCTGCTCTTTATAAGAGAAAAAGGGAGGTAGGCAGATATAGACAGAAGCAATGCATTTTGTACATTGCTTTGACACATAATCTCCCCAACCAATTACAGGGCTCTATCACCAGCAGCTGCTTTTAATTGGCTTTTGGCTGAACAGGGATCCCAGGGGGAGGTTGGGCAGCAGATTTATGATTTTTTGTGGGAATGCCCAGTTTACTGCCTATGGTTGTTAAGAAGTACAGCAATAAAACACACTGGTAATCAGTTGTTCACATTGTCAGAAAATATGTCTGTAACAACTGACTCTTTACTACCAGCCAAAGGCAAAAGAAAGGCAGTCGAGGATAGGGTCTCAATTAGGACATCTGAATCCTAATGAAATAGTTTAATTTGTATTTACAATTAGTTTACTATATGTATTATTACATTTTTCTTAATACTTCATAAATATATAGCAAATCAAGAAACCGTGTACATTATATAATCAGGTTTGTTCTGTACATTAATGCTATAGCATAACATTAATTAATACATTTATTACCATATCTGTGCGTAAAACTGTTCTGCTGGTAACTCAGAAGCCAAGATAGTAAAAACTGTGCCAGGAATATGCTATAAAATCTAATGATCTGCAAGCAAAGACAGAATTATGTTAACAGGAGGATAACATTTAGTTATGTCTAATGTTTCTTTCCGCTGGTGTGCATTACAGGTAGGAATGAGCTTTTGGAATAGGATGTGCACTTTAATTTCCCATATGACTTATTACAGCAAGCATGTATTTCAGAATTCATCTTGTATATCCAAATTCACATTCTGGACCTTGCAATGGACATTTTGTGGATATTTATGAAACAATAAATAGGAAAAACTAGGGAAGGATTACACAAAACAAGGGATATGTTTCTATTTGTTATCTAGGAAAGTATATATTCAGTGTTCTGTCAAGAAAAAGCAATAGTTTTTCAATATAAGAGTGACTGTTTTGAGGTCTGAAGTCTGAAAAAGCCATCAAATGTATTTGAGTACAAAGACATAAAACACTATGTTTTCTTTCTACTAGAAAACTTTCCTTTTTGCAAAAAAACTTTCATCCAGCAACAGGCAGCCTGCTCCAAACCATGTGAAGGTTATAGCATCTACAAACTATGGTATATATATATATATATATATATATATATATATATAAATAGTTTTCTTCACATTTTGTACAGTGTCGTCATGTGCCTGGTGTGGCAGTGATCAGGGATACTTACTTGTGACAGTATGTAAAAATAAATAACTACATAAATAAATATTTACATACATACTTTATTATTTAAAATTTTAAACTGTATTTTTCTTTTTTTAACATTTTCTTTTCTTGTTTTTACTATTTTTTTTTACATTTTATCATCAGAGTAGTTCAATGTCATCACAGAGGAAATGTGTACAATATGCGCTCAGGGTTAACATTTGCAAGACCCGTTAAAGGTCAGTCTGTATAGTTCTTTCAAAGAGGTAGCAAATGTATGTCCAATAGGGGGCTGAATTAAAAAGATTCAAAAGGGGAAACATGTGTATATATATATATATATATATATATATATATATATATATATAGGAGAATCTAGGGGGATTGTGTTGAGCACTCAGGGCAAGTTCTTCTCGGGAGTGGAAGCCGACTCTGTGAAGCTGAGGGCAAGGAAAACAGAAAAGCGCAATGGATGATGATAAAAACAATTACGAACTCACAAGAAGGCAGTGAAAGTTAGGCTCACCTGGGAAGTGAGGACTCCAGGTAGAATAGAGATGAGTCACACTGATCCAGGTCTGCAGAAGCCAGGTTGTTTCTTTTCGTTATTAAACAGAAGATGATCTCGGATCTATCGCCACTAAATTGGCATGTATAGGAACCAGATCAAATATTATGGTGCAGTCTGTGACCAAACATAAAGCATATAAAGGAAGTTTACCAAGAAGGTCACAAGGAACACAACAATTGATGAAAAAAAGTTAAAACAATGTATTTACACACTTAAAAATAACACGTAGTGATTGCAGTACAGACACCATTAACCACACCTATACTAACATTTAAAAAGACAATGTTGTCTCATCTGGAAGCAGCCGCTGCACAAGCACACATCCATACATACCAACATGCATGAAGCCACTATGGGAGTAAATCCCAGGGTAGTGCCTAGGAAAATTCCTGTATTCTGGAGGCCTGAGTAAACTCACAAGGAGCCAATATAGCAACTAAAACTGGGTGTCGGATGACAGCTGAATTGGATAGAGGATGGATTATCATAGGGGGCTAGAAGTCACAGGTTAGCCAAGGCATCTCAAGCAAATAGCTTGTGCCCAACTGGGTATCCAGATTAGGTAATTTGCCAGTCAAAAACAGTCAAGAACAGCTAGGGGTTGATGTTGTAATTTATAGCTTGAAGCTGGGTCCTGCATGGATGTCTGTGGAGAGGTATGCAGAGTATGCAGGGTATGTGGAGAATGTAATTTAGGGAGCTCATGCCAAATGTGCTGAGCACTGCTCCCCACCTTTCATTACCATCTCCCAGTGCAGTCCTGACTCAGATGCCTTATCATCCCAAGTCATCCCTTGAGGCTGCAAAGCTCTTCTCTCTCCTGGTCTCCCAGCTGCCCTCGATGTTCACTTTCCACATGGGTGCGGCCTCCTTCTGCGGGACCGTACACTCATCATGTGGGGGTAGATGCCTGCAACCCGAGGACACCACCTTGCTGCACTCCCACCGCCGCCCACCCGACATTCCAGCCAGGGGCAGCTGCTGCAGGCTGCACAATACTGACTGGGCTTGAGGTAGCACACTCAGGACTGGCGATGCCCTTCTAAATTTTGCTTATGCAATCAAAGTCCCAGGTGACTCCCCCGCCGAGGCTACTTCACGCCACACCATGCCATGCCACTGCTGGAATCCAAATCCACAGCAAATGGCTGCGGATCTAGATTTTGCCAACCCACCCACCCTGGGACCCGAGGCATCTACCTAACATGCCTATTGCTTGCGCCGGTCCTGACCCCAACACATAATCTAGGAGGCATAATGCGTCTTTTGAACATGCCATTTTTTTCCCCACGTTTTTGGAAAATGTGGAAAGAAAATGAAAACACATTTTTTTTTTATACATAGTTGTCCATTTATAAGATATTTCTAACACATAGCATGTACATAGCAAAAATGACACCCCAAAATACATTCTGCTACTCCTCCTGAGTATGGCGATACCCCATGTGTGAGACTTTTACATAGCATAGCCTGGCCACATACAGAGGCCCAACATGCAGGAAGCACCGCCATTTCCTAACTAGTCATTACACTTTTGTGAGGCACTGTAGGACACTAATAAGCACTGTAGTGGCACTGATGTGGCACGGAGGTGACATGGATGAGCACTCATGTGGGATGGATGTGACATGGATGAGCACTGATGTGTCATGGATGTGGAATGGATGAGCACTAATCTGGCATGGATTAGGCATGGATAAGCACTGACATGGCATGGATGTGGCACGAACGATCACTGACGTGGCATGGATGTGGCATGGATAAGCACTGATGTGGCATGGATGGGGCATGGATCAGCACTGAAGTAGCATGGATGGGCACAGATGAGGCATGGATTGGCACAGATGAGGCATGGATATGGCAAGGATGGGCATTGATGAGGAAGGATTGGGGCAGGGATAGGCATGATTGAGGCACAAATTGGCATGATTGAGGCACAAACTATCATGATTGAGGTATTATTGAGGCATGGATGGGCATGACTGAGGTATGATTGAGGCAAGGATGGGCATGATTTAGACATGACTGAGGTATGATTGAGGCATGAATGGGCATGATTAAGGCATGACTTAGGTATGATGGAGGTATGACTGAGGTATGATTAAAGCATGGATGGGCATTAATGAGGCATGATTGAGTTATTATTGAGGCATGGAGGAGGCAGGGAATGAGTGGTGCTGCAGTCTCCCTCCTCTCCTCACACGCTGTACTGATCGCTGTGTACAACGTGAGAAGGAGAGGGGAGAACTGAACCGAACATGCACCATTTGTTTACAACTGATTGCTCCATCATTGGACATAGCAATCATGTAGTAAAGGACCACTTTCATTGGCCCTTTACCATGATCCGTGATGCACCGGGTCCCTGGGACTCAGCAAGCATGGATACTTCCATGTGCACGCCGCAGGGGGCGTGCGGGAAGCACAATTCTGGGAGGACATCATTGTACGCCCTTCCAGAATAAGCCGACCGCGATGTAGCCATCATTTGGCTATGGCCCGGTCAGCAAATGGTTAAGAGGGTAAAACCTTCCGGTTCTTAAGTGGTTAAAAACCAACAAAAGAAAGCTCTATTTGTGTAAAGAAAAATGATAAAGACTTTGTTTGAGTACAGTGTTGCATGACTGAGTAATTATCATTCAAAGTGTGAGAGCGCTGAAAGCTGAAAATTTGTCTGGACAAGAAGGGGGTGAAAGTGCCCTGTATTGAAGTTGTTAAGGAAACAACAGTGGTCCATTAGACTACTAATGTCACCTCTGCACTAAATTGAAGCTAAAAAAACACTTGTAGGACTTTTCAGTATATAAGCCACCAAGGCGCACTACTGTTATACGAGTGCTATTTGTGGCTTGAAGACAAATTGCTCTAAAGTGGACCTCCCCACATCCTCTGACCATATCCGACTGGATCTTTGATCCCAATAAGTGCACCTCCAACGAGAGACATATCTTCTTTCTCAAAAATCTATTTAGGAAATGTGATTTAATTTGGTCACCATGGGTAGCCTAGTCAAGTATTGAGTTAGGTCACAGGCTGTTTTAGCAATAACAGTACCGTTTAAGTCATTAAAAGTAGGCCCCTTAGCCAATGTTGGATGTTTGCTGTGTTTTTTTTTTCTTTTTCCTTTCACTAAATGGTTGTTTTTGCTTTGTTATAGTTTTTGATGTTTTTATGCATATTGCGAGTTATGCACTTTAAGACGTCTTGTTTTTTTTTCTTTTTATATATTTATGTGTTCTTTGTTAAAAAAAAAAAAAAAAACTTTTGAAATAATGAAAATAAAATCTGATTTAAAAAAAAAAACCATAATACTAAATCATTTGCAGTGAGTCTGTACAATATATTGTACATGGATGCGGTCTCTAAAATAACACACTCTATTTTTTTTTTTTCAGGATAAAAACTGCATTGCCTCTGGAATCTGAGGTTGTAGTTTAGAGGGTTTTTTTTTTTTTTGCACTCTGTTTTTAATAAGACAGTGTGGTACTCAAAAAAGGGGATCACAAGCTATACTATATATGTTTTTTAAGAGTAAATCTTCCTAGAGCTTTTGGATCTGTTGTGGCTGCTACTTCCACTGATCAATTAGGGCATTTTGTTAAAATGAATCTGATTGGGTATCTGCTACCATTTATAAGCCAAGTTCAATGTAAAATGTAAAGTATCAATTAGGCATGTAAAATATTTGATGCTGGAATACGGTGTTGCTGACACTGTCTGTGGGATTCAAACTGTTCTGTAACACCACATACAGCTTAAGAAAATTTCCCATGTAATAGAAAGAAATACTATTCTTCCTCAAAGTTGCATAAAAAGGAAAACTTCTCCCATTGTACAGTATTTTTTAAAATCTATTTTTTCTTTGGTACATATCCTCAGAGTGTGTGCCGCACCCAAAAGCTTTTGCCAACCCCTTACCTATCAGCCTTGAAAATGGCCAGAATTATTTTCAATCTTTGCCCTATAGACTTCAATAGGGTCCAGATTATAATTTGCAATTTTCTTCTTAAAATGGGTTTTACAAACTGCAAACCTAGGCAGATTTGCTCATCCCTGTATTATAAATAAATTGTTGAACTAACTAAGGTTATCTGCTGCTAAAAGTTTCTGGCCCTCCTAAAATCAAGAGAAGAAAAGAAAATGTTCTTACTTTTTGCTAGTGATTTCCAATCTCGGTTGCTCATATTTGCTCACTATTACACAGTTTTTAAAGAATATTATGTTTCGACATAGTTTTATATGCAGCATTTTATACAAAAGCAAAACCAAATATGAAAAAATGTATGCTTACAATTTTTTTTTTTTTAATTATAGTTTTTTTATGACCATAGGCTGTTCTGACTTCAAATGTCTCCTTGCATCTTCTATTTTGCAATTCAGTTCCTGCAAAAGTGGCAGACATTTAAAGTGAACCTATACATTGGTTGAGGTAAAGAAAGTATCATCTTTCATTTAGAACCAGCCAACATTTTAACTCTTCATTCATTCTACTCCTAACTACTTCTCTGTGATTCCCTGGAGGAAGACTTCAGAAACCCATACCCTGGTCATACAACCAAATCCAGGGTAACAAGGACTCAAGATCCTTCAACTGACAAAATTAAAGAAATACATAAATTATACAGTACTTTACTGAACAGCAAACCACACTTAAAAGCACATGTATATTCAGCAGTGGTTATTATGTTCACACATTATGTTGTCAGTTCTTCTGTCCTTGATGTGTTGATGTAGCAATTACCAGGACACGTGATCAAAAACCTAAAAACATATAGATGAAAAATAGGTGACCAGTTATACTGTAAACACTGAGTCTTTCCACCTGCTTGAACGGAAAGTGCAAGACTAAAATATACAGTAAAGCCAATAGAGTTCTGCTTTGTTAGTTTTGTCCAGAGTTCAAATGTAATAAAAAAAAATCTACAATTTTTGCTTTGTCTTGGTATACAAAGTTGTGATCTTTTTTGAAATATGACAGTTCTGCTTTAAAAAAAAAAAAGAAAAAAAAGAAAAGGAAAAGCTCTGTTTTGCCAAAAGCAACATATCAGATTGCAGCTATTATTCTTCTAGTTTAGGTTAAACAGTAAAAATTAACATGCTGTTTTCAGATATTGTAAATCACCTTTCTATGTATTCCCTGAGGTATCTTTTTAATACTCTATACTACCTATTTCAAAAATAGATAAGTAACAAAGAACTTAATGCCCAATAAAGTCTACTGCAAATCATTTAGAAATGATACCTATGCTTACAATGGCAAAAATGTTGCTAGAGCTGGAGATTAATGTCAAACTATGGCCTCCCATTAAAAATAAAAATCTGACATTAAACTCATGGAACAGCTAGCCTCTTCTATTAAAAATCTGAAAGTCTGAAAAATATTTGAAGATTTGAAAGCCTTGGCGGATATACCAGGATTATATATGAGTAGCTTCTAATGCCAGGCCAGGGATCGCCACTGACGATGAGAATTGGAATTCTCTTTACCTTTTCCACTTAGTTTTTTTTTTTTCTCTCTTTTTTATTTATCTTTTTATTCTCACGTCCCATTCCCTTTTTCTGTCTCTACCCTCGGTTTGGGTTACAATTTAGAAAAACTGGCCTCTACAGGATGAGAGGTATGTACAGTATATCCCATTTATTGGCTCTCCACACTATGTTTGTTTTTTGTTTTTTTTCTTTCATTTTGCTGACTGAATCCTTTTTTCCTGCTAATTGGCTGGAATGTAATCTGTTTCTGACCTTTGTGTAGCTGCACTTATAGTTTGCTGCCACAAGGCGTGTTATTTACCCAGTAAATTGGTCAAACGAAATAAAGCATTTAAAAATAAAATAAAAATATGTGTTGCAGCACCTTTTTATATGTGCATCTGCACTTACAGTTTTTCCTTGAATCCCTACAGATTCCTGCAATATCTGTTGAGCCTGTCAGTGAATGTCACCCCATGCAGCTTCTTGTGATGGTGTGGCAACCGTGCTCCACTGTCCCTAAATTTAGAGCAGCGATTGCATTCTCGTGTAGGCTGTGTCTGATGGATGAAAAAAATGTTGTAGGGGGGTGGCTATCAGCATTGTCACTGCTGATTCACTAGTCTGTAGATTATCAATCAGCACCTGGCTGCACTTAGGCTCCATTCCATTCACATTTTAGTGCATTCAGTTCTAAAATTTTGCCAAATTTGATTTGGAATGTAGAAAAATATTTAACATTTGAAAAAAAAACATCAATAACTGATCTTACTTGTTTTATATATGTTTTTAACGTACTCAGAGAGTTGTACTTTCCATTTATTATATATCTTAGAATTATTAACCTTTGCAGCACAGTAAGACTTTGGCTTTATGTGGTGATGCACACACACCTTAGGCTAAGCTTGCAGTGACAATCACTTATTTACATGCCCCCCTCTCTGACTCCTGCTGCTTGATTGATGGCAGATCCCACTTACAGCTGTGGGAAGCTTTGTTAAATAACATCAGTGGAAATGACCTACCACCCTCACCTCTGCAAAGCAAAAGGAGATAAAAAGGCAGTGTGAAGAAAGGTATTTGTAATATTTTTTTCACATCTTTTTGCACATAGGGGACTCTGTATGGCACCATGCAATTTTGCTTGATGATGCATGGTTGGGTTTACATCTGCTTTAACTAATATTTTAGCAAACACAAAGGTTAGCAGAGACTGGGCATACATTGTGGTTTAATTCTAAGAATATTCTCTTGCTATTTTCACAAAGCTTAGTGAATGAGGCAAATCTTTTTTAAAGAGGAACTTCAATCCCCTGTTATTCCCCCATTATGGCACTGTGAAGATAGGCACATTGGCGCACATCAGAAGATTTCTGGTGCATGTGCAAAGACAGCAAATGTTTAGTGTTTCTGAAATGTAATAATATTATTACAGTACGAGGTTCTGTCACTGTGGTATTGGTCAGCAAAAGGACAAAGGATTTGCACTTTTGCAGGACTAAGGAGTGTTAAGTTTGAGTGGAGAAAACTGCTTTTGCAGCTTTCTCCAGGCTTTGGTATTCCTGGATGGGGTTCTGTAGTTTGGAGATTCCATAGTGTTTGGGCAGGATGGAATCTCCATCCCAGTGTCTGAGTTTTGTGGAGGACCAGCAGGGTGTGTGTTCAGGTGCACATAGGTACAAAACAAAAAGGAGAAGATAGCTGCGCTCAATACATTAATAAATTGGATACAGGCTGCCAGTACAAAGGTAATATCAGACCAAAAGCAATGTGTAATGAAGTACAGCGCCACAATAGCAAATGAAAAAAAAAAAGCAATACTACATAAAGTTCATAAAGTCCGTGAAACCAGATGCTGAAGTGCAGAAATGAATGCAAAAGGATTCCAACACCATAAGTGAAAACACAATCCGGATGATCACCACGTGCTCATATAGGTAATTCCCTTACCAGAACTTTAGACCCCCTGTTAAGGAAGGTCAACTAAGCATAGGCATAGAAATAACCACCAGGATGGGGTCCCCTTCAAGGTCAAGCACCAGATCCACCACGTAACTTCATCCAAAGTAGTAAAGCCTCATATGTTCAAGTGCCTCAAATAATTGATGATGGTATCCCTCCAAAAACAAATGATGCTCACATAGTGAAGTATGCACATTTTATTGGAATATAAAAATAAGGTATAAAACTCACATGTCATCAGTTTGAAAAGAGCATGTATCTACAGTCGCCGCGGCTGGAGGCATGTCTGCATGAGGGCTGGCATGGCTGACGCATTTCGTCTTACCACCGGACGTTGTCAAAGACTAAACGCGTCAGGCACGCCAGCCCTCATGCAGACACGCCTCCAGCCGCGGCGACTGTAGATACATGCTCTTTTTTCAATCAATAATTTTTATTGAATTTCAAATACAAATGAAAAACAGAAAATCACATCAACAGAATGCGATATAGGAAAATGACAACAACAAGGTAGAACATTATCCAAAAGTGGATGATACAGTGTTCAAACAATAGTTATAAGCTTCGTACAAGAGTGCTTTGACATCATGTGGATGTCACTTTGGATGAAGTTACGTGGTGGATCTGGTGCTGGACCTTGAAGGGGACCCCATCCTGGTGGTTATTTCTATGCCTATGCTTGGTTGACCTTCCTTAACAGGGGGTCTAAAGTTCTGGTAAGAGAATTACCTATATTAGCACGTGGTGATCGTCAGGATTGTGTTTTCACTTATGGTGTTGGAATCCTTTTGCATTCATTTCTGCACTTCAGCATCTGGTTTCATAGTCTTTATGGACTTTATGTAGTATTGCTTTTTTCTTTCATTTGCTATTGTCGCGCTGTACTTCATTACACTCAGGTGCACATAGGCCTTATAATGGAGGTTTGGGAAAATCTAAAGGCTTCATCCAAGACAGACAGGAAGTCTCTCATCCAGAAGTCCTCTCCTGGGACCAGAGAAGAACTGTGCGCGTTAGAGTGAGTGACAGATAAATGACTGAGGACTAAGGCAAGAGGAGCTGTGTGCATTAGAGTAAAGCTAACTAGCATTTTTATTTGTATTTTTGCTGGAGAAAAACCCCTGTGTGAGAAACCTTATGTTTTATGAACTTTGCATTTTCCTTTTTAATAAAGGTAGGCTACCAGGTTCATGTCTGATGTAAACGTATGTGAAAACTCATCTACCATTGAGTTAAACATCCCCCATGCCACAATTGGTTGTTGGATGTGGGCATCTGATGGTGGAATCTAGGTCTTTGCTACAATGGTGAGTGAATGTCAGGAACTGTTGGCTGTGTGTGTGGAAGTGTAGCCAGACAAAAAGCATTGCATGTTGCAGGTGGTGCACCTGCAAAAGGAAAAAGTTCTGCTGTGACCTGTGTTGCAAATTGCTGTGTGCGTGACTGCAAGAATGGGGTGGTCAAAGCAGAAAAAGGATGCAATTCTTGCTGAAACAAGGGAAAGGCTACTATGGCTAGAGGGTATTTCACCACATGCCCCAGCCTGGCCAGAAAATTCATCCATGTGTCACTCTAAGTTAAAGAGGAAGTAAAGGACTGTGCCCCTGGCAACATGAATCCGGGTGTGCAACAGCGTGTAGCAGGGAGGAGTATGGTCACCCATGGCAGCAACATCTAGGCCAGCAGGGATGTCTGGAGTCAAAGGAGTCTGCCTGTGGAGGGTTGTGACCATTGGTGTCCTTGAGCACAGTATCCCATGGCAACTGGAGAGAGCCAGTCGTTGAGGAGATGCCAAGAAGTAAAAGCTCAGAGTCCAGTACCATGCTTGCAGTGTGGTCAAGAGGGGCATGGAATCTTTACTTGCCCAAGGTTTTGAAATATTGCCAGAGAGTCTGGAAAGGCTGCAGTGTCGTAGTGTAGCCACCAGTGGCGGCCTGTCCATTAGGGGCGCAGGGACTACACCCCCTCATCTATGCGTCCGGCCCCCTAATCTACATGCAGGGCACCGGATATATGGATTCCAATGGGTTTTTTTGGGTTTTTTTTAAGCACGTGATTAGAGTCAGAGGCTCTACTCACAGGCTTCAAAAAAGGGTGGGCTTGGGGCACAGAGCACTGTACCCTGAGCCCACCCAGTTGTGTGACAATAGTGAATGAATATTTGCTATTGTCACACGGATTCTCCTCCTGTCCAATCAGGAAGCGGGTCCTGAGACCCGTTTCCCGATTGGCTGAAAGGAGAAGCCATCCTATTGGTGAAGGAGGAGGAGGGAGGAGATGCAGGGGAAGCCCGACCAATGAAGGGGACAAAGAGGAGATAGAGGGGGAATCCGACACATGTCAGTCCAGGGGCAGCATAGGGTGAGTGAGCCAGCAATGGGGGGGATATGGTGTGCGGTGCTGGCTGGAGCTGGTGTGTTCCGTGGTCAGGTCCGTCTGACGCTCCCTCCCCCGGATCCATGGAGCACCAGCCGCCACTGGTAGCCACATAGGGACAGTAGCCTGTGAGGATACAGCTGAGAGATAGTGCACTCAAATAAAGCCTATTCCACCTGCTACAAGATCTGGTAAAATTGATGCAGTTTATGGGACTGATTACAGTGAAGCAGGAGCGTGTCCAGTGGAGAAATCTGCTGAGCGTATGGACAACGACTTGCTGCAGTGTGCTACCCTAAAAGTGGGGAGACACAGGTTGAAGCTCAACTTCAGGAAGGTTAAGGACTCAAGAGGACTTGAAGACTCTGTATGTCCCTGAGGTAATCCTAAAGGCTTTGCAGCCTGGGGATGCAAACAGGCCTTGTCTTTTCAACTGAAGTTGCCCAGTGTTGTGTAGTTTGCAACTACCTCAATGGATTTCTTCTTCAGGTGGAGAAGCTGGAGAAATGGCACCTAAGCGTATACCTCTGACAGGCACATTCACTTTTATAATCTGTAGAGGAGCTGGAGAAAAGATATCTGAGCATTCATCTATGATAGGCCCTTTTTTACTCATAATCTGGTGAGTAAGGGCACAAAAGGGGAGTACTGCACCTTACTGCACATAAGAAGATTTGGAGCACTGTTTGCACTTCGAAGAAAGCATTATTGCACTTTGTTGGGAGGACCTTGATGACATTTTGCCCGATTTAACTTTATGAACTGGTACCATGTTCCCTAGTGACAGGTGCTTCAGAGATGCCCAGGGAGACCTCATAGGATCTGGCAGTGGCAAGACGCCTGGTTTCCCGGGACAACTGTGGAGCTGCTCTAGTGGGCAAGAGAAACCCTTTGGAGAGGAAGGGTGGTGGGCTGAGTGACACACAGGTTGCAGTTGGTAATGAGCAAAGCCTGCTAAAGCTTATAATGCTGTTGCTATGTCTATGAATGATGATGATTGTACTAATGAAGGTATTACTGTTGTTATATGTAATAACGTTAATGATAATGAAGATACTGTTCTGGGTAACAAGTACAAGGTTCCTTTGGTGACTATTAAAGGAGGTGATGCAGTGCTGTGGAGCACCCATGATGGAAGTACAGTGGATTGGGACAGTTGGGCCAAAAAATTGCTAGGCATGCTAGACAAGGCTATGTTATGCAACAAGGGCGGGGACATAGCAACTGCTATGCCCTATGGAGGGATCGCAGGGTGGTCAGTGGTTAAGGGGGCGTTGGCCCCTGTGAAGGTTGATCCTCTCCAGTAAGAAGGACCGGTTAAGAGCACATGTGAGGCAGATGTGGTATCCACAGCCACACAGCAGAAAAACGTTGAGTGTTAGAGTAGCTGGTTATGAGCATCAGTGATAATAAGGCTGAGGGGATAAGTGTAAGTCATACATCTGACAGCGCTCTGGGGGAGCACCAGGCTGTGATGATGGGTACCTCCAAGGAGGTGGAGGTCTCTTCAAATGTCTCAACTTCTTAAGCTGCAGTGGATGAGCCCCCCCCCCCACATCTCTGACATGGAAAAGGTGCCCAAAGAGGTGACACATTTAGATGTGGGATATATAGAGATGACAGAAACATTACCGTAAGAAGTGTTAGAAAATGAAGAGGACTCCAGAAAAAGAATGACAAGCCCAGGAACCCCATGGTAAAAGGGAGAAGGCTGAGGATAGTAAACAGTAGGACACTTGTGAGATTCACAATAGGGTGTGCCTGGAAACGCAGCCGGAAAAATGTTTTGGCCTACGTAGCTGACAGCTGGCGCAGAGGTGCACCAATCAAGAATTCAGAATGGTGTGTTTTATCCCCGACTGCAGGGTCTACAAGTCCCATCATGCCTCTGCCTGTGGGAGTCATGCTTGTAGCTGTCAGCCTTGCATTGCCTCATGGGACTTGTAGCTCCGCAACAGCTGGAGGGCCGCCAGTTTGACACCTGTGCCCTACTGGATTGAAACAGGGAGTGGGGGGGGGGGATATGTGACAGCACAAGGTTCTGTCACTGTGGAATACTTCAGAAAAAGGACAGAGGGTTTGCACTTTTGCAGGACAAAAGAGTGAATCTGCCCTTTTGCAGAACTTATTTTGAGTGGAGAAAACTGAGTTTGCTATTTTTTCCAGGTTTTGGTATTCCTTGATGGGGCTCCGAAGTTTGGAGATTCCATAGTGTGAAAGACAGATAAAGGCCTGAGGACTAAGGCTAGAGGTGCATTAAAGCAAAGCAAAGCTGTCTGCATAAAATGCAGGAAACAGCCTACAAACTCTTAACTCAATGGTATGCTACTCCAGCAAAGCTGCGGTACCCACAAACATCTGCCCCCTTTTGGAGATGTTAAACTTATGTGGGTACTCTTATACATGTTTGGTGGCATTGTCCGTTACTTGCCCCCTTTTCGACAAGCTTTGGGAAATAATCACTCAAATTACAAAAACTAAGCTTAAGCTCAACACTGTAAGGTTCTGGCACTCTCAGTGCCTCCTATCACATTTATTCCGGGTGATTTCCATCTACCTAGACAGAAGAAACACATATAGGTGTGTTTCCCTTTAAGGCTGAAGCTGTCATCACCCAGCGCCGGACTAGATGGCTATTTAGGGCGTCGGTTCTCACTCACATGTGTTCGTTCAAACACCAGTACCTGGATACTAATCTTGCTTGAAGCTTCCATGCTTGCAAGCTCTCCTCACTGACGAACCTCGCTGCGCTGATCCCTGCACCCTGCTACTGGATCATCCACATCTCCTGAGCGATCCTTCGGCTATCGCTATTAGTGCTAAGTACCCCACAGGGGAAATCTCTATAGACTTGTACTAGGCTTACACTATTTAGCTCTGCATAGCAAGGACTGTCTTTTACATCTGCATAACTAGATTGCTAGCTCTTGAGACTACTGCTACTATTTCCTGCACTGGGTTGATCTCTCCTGTATGCACCTGCTACTCTGTCATCTGTTATCATACATGATCGCTAACCCTTCCTGCATCCATCTGCACTGTCTCACCTCAAGTGTCTGCCACCTACCACTTCCACTCAAACCTATCCCTAAGACCTTTATCATTGTCTTACCACATGTATATAAAGTCACACTAGGAACCAGCTTAATTACTGTGTGTATTTACTGGCTGACATAAGACCTTCCATACATGATGAGTCATTGAGGTTGGGATTGGTATCTCAGCATATCTCCTACATGACTACTGACGTGGAACTACTTCTGCAGCTGAAAATCCACACCTTATAAGAAACGCAAGGAGCGTTACAGATTGAACGAACCTAAAAAATGGATTCAGCAGAAGTAGCCACTCAGGTGACACAATTAAAACAGCAGGTATCTGCGTTAATACACGCACTTGCTGAATTGAAAAACGACAATCAGGCTCTGTCGCAGCAGGTAATTAGACTGACACAACTTACCTCTGCACAGTCTCCTGAACCCACGATAAATCCCCCTTTGGTATTTACAGGCGATCGCAAAAAATTTCGCGAATTTAAAAACGCATGTGAGTTACTTTTTTTGCTAAAACCTCGTACCTACCTTACTGATCACATTAAGGTTTGTACTATTATTTCTTACCTATCAGGCGATCCTCGAGCCTGGGCAGATTCTCTTTTTGAAAAAAACGACCAGCTTCTCAACTCCTATGCCTTGTTCCTGGCAGAGCTCACTAGCCTATATGATGACCCCAATAGGCAGAGTACTGCCGATCTTCAGTTAAGATCCTTGAAACAAGGAAAAAGGCCTGTAGAAGACTTTGTCGCAGAATTCAAGAGACGGACCCTTGATTCAGGATGGAATGATGCATCTTTGAAAACCCAATATAGGCTTGGCCTATCAGAAGCCGTCAAGGACGAGCTCGCCCGAGCAGAGATGCCAAAAACCCTGGATACATTGATACAACTCAGTATCACCATAGAGAGAAGACTACGAGAAAGGAAGTCTGAAAAAATGGAAATGCCATTATCCAGTTCTTCTCAGAATTCAGCTATTGACCCCACTCCTAAACCCGCTCCAGGTAACCACAGACCCTGGCTACCTAAGGAAAAAAGGAGACCTAGTAGATATGGTGATCCTGCCTGGTCATGGTCCGAGCCTGCCTCAAACAGTCGACCTTGTCACTCTGACACATCCCATTTGGACCCTGATCCTACAGAGATGGATGAGGAGCCTATGGAGATTGGTGCCATACATGCTAGGTTGTCCTCACAAGAAAAAAGAGATCACAGGAGAATCTGTGGCCTTTGTTTTTATTGTGGTGAAGGGGGACATTTCATTACATTCTGCCCAACCAGACCCCATAGGCCTAAGGCTCTCCCAATGGAGGCCAGGCGAATCCGAAGGGTCTTCCCTGAAAAACAGCCTGGAAATTATCAAGGCTGTTGCCAGCCCTGTCCCCGTTCTATATCAGTGAAGGACACCCAGAAATTAACAAATATTGGAATAGATATTCCTTCAACTCCAGTGAACTTTATACCACGTTCAAAAAACCCTCCTGTACCACCTCCTGAGGATACTCCTATTTTTGCAAGCACATTTCTGGCTTCCGATGAAAATACAGAGATTCTTGCACCTGACTGCGTACGTGCTTCTAATGGCACGGTGGTATGTAGGAAGGATCTGAGGATGTTTGAAGAAGCATTGGTTGCTAGGTCTACTAGGATTACTTCGGATGGTTATGCGTCCGATTCTAGTGAGGGGTCCATGTAGCAGACACCCTAACAACAAGTGATCCGATTCTCATCGGTTACCAACCTGATCCGATTTTCATATCAGCAACAAGGGATCCGATTCTCAGATCGGTTACCAACCTGATCCGATTCTCATATCGGCAACCTTTTTTTTTTTTTCCGATTTTCATATCGGAGACCAGTCTTATCCGATTCTCGTATCGGCAACCAGTATTATCCGATTCTCATATCGGCAACCAATTTTTTTTTTCTTCCCGATTTTCATATCGGCAACCAGTCTTATCCGATTCTCGCATCGGAGACCAGTCTCATGTGATTCTTATATCAACAACCAGCCTTAGAGGCCTTCCGGAGCCGGCCTTACGGGGGGGTAATGTAAGGTTCCGGCACTCTCAGTGCCTCCTATCACATTTATTCCGGGTGATTTCCATCTACCTAGACAGAAGAAACACATATAGGTGTGTTTCCCTTTAAGGCTGAAGCTGTCATCACCCAGCGCCGGACTAGATGGCTATTTAGGGCGTCGGTTCTCACTCACATGTGTTCGTTCAAACACCAGTACCTGGATACTAATCTTGCTTGAAGCTTCCATGCTTGCAAGCTCTCCTCGCTGACGAACCTCGCTGCGCTGATCCCTGCACCCTGCTACTGGATCATCCGCATCTCCTGAGCGATCCTTCGGCTATCGCTATTAGTGCTAAGTACCCCACAGGGGAAATCTCTATAGACTTGTACTAGGCTTACACTATTTAGCTCTGCATAGCAAGGACTGTCTTTTACATCTGCATAACTAGATTGCTAGCTCTTGAGACTACTGCTACTATTTCCTGCACTGGGTTGATCTCTCCTGTATGCACCTGCTACTCTGTCATCTGTTATCATACATGATCGCTAACCCTTCCTGCATCCATCTGCACTGTCTCACCTCAAGTGTCTGCCACCTACCACTTCCACTCAAACCTATCCCTAAGACCTTTATCATTGTCTTACCACATGTATATAAAGTCACACTAGGAACCAGCTTAATTACTGTGTGTATTTACTGGCTGACATAAGACCTTCCATACATGATGAGTCATTGAGGTTGGGATTGGTATCTCAGCATATCTCCTACATGACTACTGACGTGGAACTACTTCTGCAGCTGAAAATCCACACCTTATAAGAAACGCAAGGAGCGTTACAAACACAGCATGCTGCTTACTTCACATAACAAATGTCCTTGATTCTGTTTTTTTTTTTTTGGAAATCTTCTTAGATCCCATTAATACAAGACTGGCTGCACAAAGTAATGGACATATGCGAAATGGAAGAAACATTAGCTCAGTGTGAGAAGAATTGAGAAGAATTGAGAGATCACATAAAACATGTTTCCCTTGATATACTTTCAAATTCTCACAGGAATATGAGTCCATAAAATCCTGCCAACCCTGAAAGTGGACAGAGTTGAAAATATGATTTCTCAGAGGTACAGCCTATCCAATATTTGTACATTAATTTGAAAAAACTGTGACAGGAAGTCAGGTAAATCTGTGGATGTTGTCACAGACAGGAGATACCTGTCTGCTTGGTTTAGACAATTCACCAATTACTATAGGGTGTCGGCTGCAGAGGTAGCCAGCAGGAAGGTGTAAAGAAGTTGAAAACCCTTCAGCTATTCAAAATGAGGAAATTAAGGCCTCTATAATTTGTCCAGAGGAAGTCTATTGATTGCTGCCTCCTGACGCTGTGTGAGTAGAGGAGGACAGTCAGATGGGTGTCTCCTGAAGCTGTGTGAGCATGGGAGACGAACACCTCCTGGAGCGATGTGCGCTGAGGAGGGTAAAAAGACTGAAGACTTCTCAAGGTGAGGTCATGGAATGTTTTCTATGTGAAGAGGTCAATGAACATTTTCTATGTGAAGAGAAAAACCAATGGATGTTTTCTATGTGAAGAGAAAATGAACTATTTCTATGTGAAGAGAAAATAAATGGACTATTGATGGTCTGCTGTAGGATCAGCAAAGTCTGCCCAACAGTAGGTTGGGGACAGACTCCTTAGGTAGGTTCCTGTGTGTGAGAAGGTAGCTGCCCACAGTGGCAAGGGTTTATTTTATTTTATGTTTATTTTGAAGTATGCTGTTTTTGAGGCTCACACTTGTGTGAAGAAAATTGCAAGAATAAACCAAACTGTTGTTTTCAACCACTTCTCGGCTATCTCCCTGTGTAACGAACCCCCTAAAGGGGCTCATCCACACCCGCCACTTAGCTAATCCCTCACATATGGTGGAGGTATGCATTGGGCAGAAGCAGAGATCCCTGCAAAGAAGTTCATCTGTTCTATGAACTTTGTCTGGTGCATGAGATTGCACAATCTGTGTGTGCAGGAAAGGAGATCCTGCGAGAGAGAGAAAAAAAACTACTAGTTTTAAAGAGACAGTGGTCTCAAAATTTTTGCTGGACTGTGAAAAATTTATTGTGGAGTTATTGAAGATGGGGCGGTCAAAACGCCTGAAAGATGCAAAGATAGCTGAAATGAGAGACCGAATTCTATGGATGGAGGGAATGTTACCGCCTGAATGAGCCCCATCCATGCCTGAACGGAGTCTACTAAAGAGAAAGGTTGTTGTCCCTAGCAACACTGGGGCAAATGCGGATTTTCAGCGGAGCTTTGCAGCTCAACAACAGGCTCACCAAGAGAGCATGGCAGGCTGGAAACAGAGACACCAGTATGGAGGCCATCGGTTTGGAGGAAACCGAGTATGTGTGCAGGGCTGAGCTGGATGCCTTGCAACGGAAAATGGAAGAAAAGGAACAAGCCCTGGAGTTGCTTAGGATGGAACATAGAAACTTGCAGGCTCAGGTGTTACAGTGGGAAGAATCCACTGCTCTTCTTTTTTCCGAGTTACAAAAACGTAGAGAGACTATAATGGAGAAAGATACCATCCTCATGGAAAAGGAAATTGAAGTTAAGACTTTGCAGGAGCAAAGTATGGGTGATATGTTGGAGTTGCGTAATCAGCTGGCAAAAAGTCTTCAGTCTTTAGAAGCTACAAAAATAGACCTGCAGGATGTGCAGGAACAGAATGTCTCTCTGAAAAATACCTTGTCTCTCAGCTACAAGGAGAAAAATGAGAGAGAGGCTAAATTACTGAGTACTGTGTATGAGCTCACCACTTTGAGCAATGTGGTAGATGAATTACGTACAGACTGTGAAAGTTGGAAAGATGAAGCCCAACGTGTCCAGCAGCAGTTAAAGTAGAAAGAAGCCTGTGTGGCAGAATTGCAGCCTCATTCCCAGAAGCTAGCCAATGAGGTGAAGGCTCTTATGCAGGGAAAAGGAGATTGTGAACACAAGAGGAAAAAAGTAGAGGCACAGCTGCAGGAATTGCAAGTCAAAGTGTCAGAAGGTGACCGATTGTGTGCTAAGCTGTCAGAGAAGGCAAACCAACTGCAGGTTGAGTTGGACAATGTCACAAATCAGCTTTCTCAAGCAGACAGCAAATCTAGAGAAATTGCCAAAGATTTCTCTATCTTGGAATCGCAGCTGCAAGACACGTAGGAACTCTTACAGGAAGAGAGGTGTCAAAGGCTGAGTTTTAGCACAAAGCTCAAACAAATGGAAGATGAGAAAAATGGTGTCCTAGAACAATTAAAAGAGGAGGAGGAAGCAAAGAAAAACCTATCAGAGCAAGTCACAACACTGCAAGCTCAGATAGGAGATATGAAAAAACGCATGGAAGAAAGCGTTGGTTCATTAGAAAATGTTGAAAATGTGAAAAAGAAGTTGGATCAGATGCTTGGTGAGAAGACTGTGTCTGCAAAATATGCAGAAGAACGCGACCGTGAAGAAGCGGAGGCGCGTGATAAAGAGAGCAAAGCCCTGTTCTTGGCTCGCTCCTTGGAAGAAGCTCTAGAGCTTAAGGATGAACTAGAAAGAGTTAACAAACAGCTGTGTACAGAGATGGAAGATTTGGTCAGCTCTAAGGATGATGATGGGAAAAGTGTTCAGGAGCTAGAAAAGTCTAAGCGAGCCTTAGAACAGCAAATAGAAGAGATGAAGATTCAGTTGGAAGAACTTGAAGAGGAATTACAGGCAACAGAGGATCTGTCCCAAAGAGGGGATAGTGTGCCTGATGCAGTTTATAAAAGGATCAGTGTTTTGGGGTCTGTCCTGAGTGAGCATCAGAAATTTGACATGTTGCTTGAATCACCCTGCTAGAATAAACAGTTCCTTCAAAAACTTCAAGCACTGGAAGATGTATCATTAGAACTTCAGCAAACAAAGGAGCTGTGTAAATGTGATGATTTCTCAGTTCAGTCTGAAAGTCTAGTGGAGAAAACTAAGGCAAGTGATATAAAGCTTGGAGAAAAAAGCAAACACCACCTAGTGGAGAAAACTAAGGCTGTTGGTGAAAACGTGAAGCAAATGAATAAGTGCCTTTCCGGGAATATTTCCAAAATGGAACTGGTGAAAGACAGGTGGCAGAAGTTTGATCGTGATCTTGAGATACATTCCATGTGGAGTTCAGATAAAGAAAAGGAACTAGGTGACCTTGAACGGTCAAACAGTTCAGCAGATATGCAATTCAACCAAATCAAGGAAATACTAAAGGAGCTACAAGGGAAAAGTAGTGCAATAGCAGAAAGTGCATTGAAGAAACCTGTAATAGACTGTGTTGCAGTTCCATGCTTCTTCACTGATGCAGAGAGGAGGTCTGTAATGGATACCACCCAGATCTCTGGGTTCAACTGTCTACGGCTAATTAATGAAGCTACTGCCTTTGACCCATATGATGGTGGAAGGAAAGTTGATAAAGTACAGACATTTCTTGGAACAAAGCCAAGTGAAGCAGAGGTTCTCAAAGTTTTGTGGAAATCATTTATTGATTGCAGAGAGAGGCGGCTCAAGAATATTGAAGACATTAAGACTAGCACAATTGAGTTGCCTATGGATCACGGTCCTCCATGGCGGATAGAACAGACAGTTATGCAGGACAAACTTGAGAAGGAGCGAAATGATGCCAAAAATGCAGTTGAAGAATGTGTATATGAGATGAGGGACAAGTTGTCTGACATTTATGAGAAATCTGTCAATGAAGATGACAGAAACAGTTTCATCCTGAAGCTTGAAGATACAGAGAATTGGCTATATGAAGATGGAGAGGATCAGCCAAAACAAGTGTATATAGACAAGCTAACGGACTTAAAGAAAGATCCACCCCTACAAGCATTTCAACAAAGGTTAGCAGTTGTTAATGAACCGGGGAGGGAAATTAATTCATATCAGAATGAAAGACAGTGGCTGAATGAAAAAGCAAAGCAGATTGCTCAGAAGGATGTATCTCTGGCAGCTGAAGCAGACAAAGAATCGAATGGACTGAACATTACTTGGGAAGATACTAGGAGGCTTATCAGTGAGAGTCAAGAGCAGTGCCTGACACATGCGTGCCTGGAAATCTGTGTCCCAACCCTAGGGTTGAAACAAGAGGGGGGGGTATGTGACAGGAAGTCAGGTAAATCTGTGGATGTTGTCACAGACAGGAGATACATGTCTGCTTGGTTTAGACAATTCACCAATTACTATAGGGTGTCGGCTGCAGAGGTAGCCAGCAGGAAGGTGTAAAGAAGTTGAAAACCCTTCAGCTATTCAGAATGAGGAAATAAAGGCCTCTATAATGTGTCCAGAGGAAGTCTATTGATTGCTGCCTCCTGACGCTGTGTGAGTAGAGGAGGACAGTCAGATGGGTGTCTCCTGAAGCTGTGTGAGCATGGGAGACAAACACCTCCTGGAGCGATGTGCACTGAGTAGGGTAAAAAGACTGAAGACTTTTTACTGAAGAGAAAAACCAATGGATGTTTTCTATGTGAAGAGAAAATGTACTATTTCTATGTGAAGAGAAAATAAATGGACTATTGATGGTCTGCTGTAGGATCAGCAAAGTCTGCCCAACAGTAGGTTGGGGACAGACTCCTTAGGTGGCAAGGGTTTATTTTATTTTTATTTTATTTTAGGTTTATTTTGAAGTATGCTGTTTTTGAGGCTTGCACTTGTGTGAAGAAAATTGCAAGAATAAACCAAACTGTTGTTTTCAACCACTTCTCGGCTATCTCCCTGTGTAACGAACCCCCCCCAAGGGGCTCATCCACACCCGCCACCGAGCTAATCCCTCACAATACCTACGTTCTTCTTTGTGAATTTCTGGAGTCCTAACCTAACATACTGTATAAAATATATATTGGTACCTAATTACACCTATTCTTTTGCCCCTTTATTTCCAACAGATTTATTTTAATCTGTTGACTATTAATATCTACCCCTACTATTTCTTTCTATCTGTATAAGGTGGCTGATTCTTTTTTGCCACAACTATGACATTGTGAAATGTTGATAAGGTTATTGTTTCACTGCATAGTGCTGTTGAATAGCTCATATGTATTAGCTAATTACTTCCTTTGGAGCAGATTATTGCCCTGGACTTATGTCTGAATTATTTGTCTATTAACCACTCTGCAACCGCTCACAGTAATACTACTGCGGCAGAGTGGCTCGTTCCCGTCCAGCCACGTAGTATTAACGTGACTGGACTCCTCCCCTTCTGGGCGGCGCTTGCGCGCCGCCGGAGGCTCGCTCCCGCTGTTTTCATTCACAGCGGGAGTCGGGCCAGGGGAGGAGCAGCGGCGATCGCCGCTGCTCTTACCCGATCGTCGGGGATCGAGTCTGGAGATCCGCCCGCTGTGTGTAAACACAGCGGGCGGATCTCCATAGTGACAGGGAGTGACAGATCGGACTGTTCAGCATAGCTGGACATCCGATCTGTCCATGAATCACATAGTCACCTCCCCCCCTACACGTCAGTAAGCACCAGGCATACACTAACCCCTCCCTCTCCAATAAAATTAACCCCTTCCCTGCCAGTGTCATTTTTACAGTAACAGTGCATATATATAGCACTGATTACTGCAGTAATGTCACTGGTACCCCCAAAAGTGTCAAAAATGTCAGTCAGGGGTCCGGTCTGTCCGCCGCAATGTCGCAGTCCCGCAAAAAAAATCGCAGATCGCCGCCATTACGCGTTAAAAAAAAAACACCAAAAATGACAGAAATCTTTCCCTTTGTTAGTAAACGCAATAACTTTTGCGCAAACCAATCAAAATACGCTTATTGCGATTTTTTTACCAAACATATGTAGCATAAAACAAATTGGCCAAAAACTTTTAAAAAAATTGGTTTTTACATCTTTTTTGGGGGGAATTTCATATAAAAAAATGTGAAAAATATTGTTATTTTTTCAAAATAAACGCTCTTTTTTTGTTTATAGCGCAAAAAGTAAAAATCGCACAGGTGATCAAATACCACCAAAAGAAAGCTCTGTTTGTGGGAAAAAAAGGACGTAAATTTCGTTTGGGTACGGCGTCGCACGACCGCGCAATTGTCAGTTGAAGTCGCACAGCGCCGAATCGCAAAAAGTGGCCTGGACGGAAGACAGCAAAATCCTCCGGTTGTAAAGTGGTTAAGATATTTCATGTTCAGGTCTCCCTCTGACATCCTTATTACCAATATTATTGTTACAATTGCTTATTCTATGATATGTAATCGTATTTTAATTACAATAAACATTTAATGTTTAAAAAAAAAAAAAAGATAAGGGAATAATGGCAAAAGCAAACAAAGAACAAAGGTTCAGACAGAAAGTTGTGCAGACAGTATTGGGAAAACTGCAGAGAAGTATGGACTGAATTGAAATGAAAAGTCCAAAATATCTGACGCATTTTGAGGGGGTCTCATCTTCATCAGAACCCCCCTTGAAGAACTTCAGATTTTTTGGACCTTTCATCTTTCATCTTACATTTGGCACTTGTCAGCAGGCCATGATGGATGGAGTATTTTGTGGACTGCATTTTGCTTGATTCCCTAATTTTGTTTGTGAGTATATTTTATACACTTTTTTTTAACAATAAATTGGCACAAAGGTAATGTGCTAGGCCGATGCACCCTCTGCTCCTTATTCTTTTAAAGTTCTACACTTGGGTTCCCCTGCCCGGTTGTAAGTGGCAGTACACCTAATGCGAAGGCTGAATCAATTGAAGGCACACATTCACATTTGCCCGCGCATTTCTCTCAAGTGGAATTGGTTTTCTTGTGAGTCAGATGGAGCAGGAGAGAGAACAAGGCAGAAAAGAGACATACATGTAGCCACTGTAACAAGGTTGTTATTGCTTGCTGTGTCCCTGTTAAGGAGATCCACTCTCTATGATTGTCCTGAGTTAATGTAAATCCAACATTTTGATTTACCATCCTATCAGATGGGGGGGATCTTCCAGTTGTGTTGTGTTTCCCTTGTTGTTTTTGTTTTTAGATATACTTCAATTGGGATGTTTCAAGTAAAAATATTATCACCACCAAATGACAGTTTAATGTACTCATGCATTAATTAAAACATAAAAAGAAAAGATGTAACATGTTGTCTTGAAATTAGCACCTCTGCTCAACAAGAGGAACGCTGAGCCAGGGTGAGTTACTGAAAGGAGCAAATTTAATTTTACTTTAGTGAAATGCACATGTGCTGTTTCTCCTTCAGTGCAGCAAGCTAGAGAGGAGTTTTCATTGGACTACTTGGCTATGGTAAGATTCTGCAGAGGAAGCTGAAGATCTGGCTGTCCCTGTATTACAAAACTGGCTGAATAGACTTACAAATCATTGGACAGGCAAACATTTGTATATGTTTTGTTTGATTTTTGAATTTATCTCATTGCCTTGACTTTAGCATTGAGCATATTGAGAACATAGTATAGCTAGCAATCTCCCTATTTGAAATATGGTGTACTAGCAATACTGGTGGACACTCTAGTGCTAAGTGCCAGCATGTTTCTATCACTTTTTTGTTTGCATTGCATGAATACCTGGAATCTCATTTTCCCTAGGAAAAAGTATCACACACACACAATAGATGCCTAGTTTGAATAAACATTTCCAGCCATGCAGAATGATGCATATTTATTCACAACAAAGAGGTTACTAATGGAATCTGTAGTGGAAGCATGCTGTGTTGATCAAGTTGAGTGGAAAATCAAATCTATGCACAATACCTCTAAAATGACAATAATACATCTGTCAGCACACCATGCGTTGACTGACTTATGGCACTGTGCATTCAAATGGAATCCAAATCATATCATGAGCCCCACTGCCAATGTTTAATATTGTAGGTATCACAAATATAGCAGATCTCCATTTAGCATTCTGAAAATACCCAGATGCCCAAACTGAAGTTACTGTCGCGTTAAAAGGGCATCTCTACCCCCACACCCCCCTTACTCTACTATACTCTGTCCTACACCTCCCACCCCCCCCCCACCCTTCCCCCCCCCCATAATATTATATTGTGTGTTTGCAATGCATTCATATATGACCTTTTGGCCTCACCTCCAGAAGCCACACGTAACGCGAGGACCTAATGCTTTGAGATCTACTTGATATGGCTTCGGTACAAATATGTTTATGTTGATTGACAATTTGTGATGATTGATACTCTACGGCTCTTCATGCATTGCTATATCTGTTACATGTCTTGTTTATTTGTTCAAAATCAATAAAGTCTGTTAAAAAAAAAAAAAAGGGCATCTCTTATTCACTCTAACAGACTGTGGAATGTCATGTTTCTCACCAGGATCTGACACTCTGCACAGTATCTTCTATAATTAGGAATATACACTTCACTAGTAAGAAGGAGCATGTGTTAGATGACAGCATGAACAGTTTTTGGCAAACAATTTCTTTCACAAATAATATCATTACAGATGAATCATCATTTAAATGAATGCTCACAGCTGCACAAAAAGATGCTGCTGAATGAAGACTGATTACATTAGACTGGATTTCTGTCTTTGGTTGACTTTACATATGTTCTATATGTGATATTTCAGTAACCAAATAAGTGATTTTAATGAAGATGATGAACAATTTATCATGGTGTCAGGGTCAGAGGAGCTAAAAATCACTTACATTTCAATCGGTCAAAACAGATACATTTATCATAGGTCTTCTTTTTCAATGACACATGCAAATTGAAGAATGATGTATAAATGATGCTATGAAGTCTACCTTTTTATTATTCTGTCTGCATTAGCTGTGAAAATTTGTTGTGCTATTTTTAGAATATCTTTATTACAGTTAGTTTAATTTTGAATTTCATTGTCCACATGGGTCACGCTTTGGAAATGTAAATTTCTGAATCCTTCAAAACAAACCCTACCCTTATATGCTATTTTGGCCTAACACCTTTTAAAGTGGTTGTTACCCCCCCCCCCCCCAAAAATGATGCTCCTGTCCCTTTAAAGTGCAAGATGTAGCATAGTGCTTTCTTTTTTTAAATTACCCCTTTGTATCCCCTACAATACCTGTTAGATCCTGCCTGGTTCTGACTTCCCCCTAAAGGCAGACCACTTTAACCATGGCTGCTGAGCTATGAGATTGTGGTCAGGGTACGTGTCTCCGTCATCTACTCTCTCCTCTGTCCTCTTCCCCGTCCTCTCTGTTCTTCTGTGTCCTCCTCCTCCTACCCTCCCCGCCTGTCAGCTCTGTGTGTGTGAGCTGCCCCTCTCCTCCTGACGCTATTAGTATTCATTTAAACATTAAAAAAGGTACTGCCAGCCCCTCTCTTGTATTCAGCTATAACACACAGTGTAAGTGTATATGGAAAACAAAGCTTCTAAATGCCATTTTTGCAGATATCTTCAGGCCAGTCACTTGACTCCTGGGCGCTCTCCGCCCCATCTAAGAGCTACAGCGGGTGGAGCCAAGCGGCCAGCACAGCGGTCATGTGACCTCCCATCTGACATCAGCGGGAGATCTCAGCTCCTCCTGCTGTAGCCCTGGATCAGAGTAGAAGAGTGGCAGTGCTTGAAGATGCCTGCAAAAATTGTATTTAGAGGCTTTGTTTTCCACATAAACTTACACAGTGTGTTATAGCTGAATACAAGAGAGGGGCTGGCAGTGTAACCCCAAGGCTACAAATACTTTAAGCGACTTTAACCAAAGCGTTTTATAGTTTATAGAATGTGTAATGGTTAGAATTTCCAACAGGTTTTTATTGCTGTCTATGACCTGGGGAATTCTCCTTACTTTCTGTCCCAGGGACAGAAAGTGGCAATCGAGACCAGGAAGTCAGGGGGAAATGACCAGACAACAATAAAAGCCTGCTGGAGGTTATAAATAGTGTTGAGCGAACACGGACTGTATTATTCGTGTTCGTACCGAATAATTGGATTTTTTGTACCCGAACACGGACACGGACACTTTACTGTATGTTCGGGTAAAAATCCGTGTTCGGTCGTTTTATTTCCGGGTTTTGCATGCTTTGGCGCTCTTTTCATGGCGGGCTTTCAACAGCCAATCAACAATCGTTTAACTGGTGTGCCTTAAGCCATCCCAGCCATGCCTGCAAATGTCTCAGTAGCTGTGATTGGCCGTCTGAAGCATGTGACCAAGTCTTTATAAGTTCGAGGCAGCCGCAGCGGCGTCATTATGCTGCTTAGATTCAGGGACAGAGCACACATCAACGTGCTGGCTGCTGATTAGGGAAAGATAGGCAGGAAAAAACCATTTGTGTCCGGATAGAATTGAGGGACAGGTCGGAGTGTTTAGGCAGGGCGAGTTGTAGGCATTTTAGGGATAGAGTCTGCTGAATTATATAGGGTCAGTGTCTTCTACAAACTACAATCGATATTGCTGTGTGGGGGGTGGGGTGAATCTGCACTCAATCCTGATCTACGATCTCTTCTCAATCCTGTTAGGGACAGAGTCTGCTGAATTTTAGGGAAACTGTGTTCTACAAACTACAATCGATATTGCTGTGTGGGGGGTGGGGTGAATCTGCACTCAATCCTGATCTACGATCTCTTCTCAATCCTGTTAGGGACAGAGTCTGCTGAATTTTAGGGAAACTGTGTTCTACAAACTACAATCGATATTGCTGTGTGGGGGGTGGGGTGAATCTGCACTCAATCCTGATCTACGATCTCTTCTCAATCCTGTTAGGGACAGAGTCTGCTGAATTTTAGGGAAACTGTGTTCTACAAACTACAATCGATATTGCTGTGTGGTGTGGGATTGGAGATAGGCAGGTGTCAGTGATCCACATCCATTTTTCTGTGTGTGAGCTGCAGTGAACACAATCTTTTTGGGCTGCAGTGAACACAATCTTTTTGGGCTGCAGTGAACACAATCTTTTTGGGCTGCAGTGAACACAATCTTTTTGGGCTGCAGTGAACACAATCTTTTTGGGCTGCAGTGAACACAATCTTTTTGGGGTGCAGTGAACAAAATCTTTTTGGGGTGCAGTGAACACAATCCTTTTTGGTGTGCAGTGAACACAATCTTTGTGGGGTGCAGTGAACAAAATCCTTTGTGGGGTGCAGTGAACACAATCTTTTTGGGGTGCAGTGAACAAAATCCTTTTTGGGGTGCAGTGAACAACATCCTTTTTGGGGTGCAGTGAACACAATCTTTTTGGGGTGCAGTGAACAAAATCCTTTGTGGGGTGCAGTGAACACAATCTTTTTGGGGTGCAGTGAACACAATCTTTTTGGGGTGGAGTGAACAACATCCTTTTTGGGGTGCAGTGAACAAAATCCTTTTTGGGGTGCAGTGAACACAATCATTTTTGGGGTGCAGTGAACACAATCTTTTTGGGGTGCAGTGAACACAATCTTTGTGGGGTGCAGTGAACACAATCTTTTTGGGGTGGAGTGAACAACATCCTTTTTGGGGTGCAGTGAACAACATCCTTTTTGGGGTGCAGTGAACACAATCTTTTTGGGGTGCAGTGAACACAATCTTTGTGGGGTACAGTGAACAGAATCTTTGTGGGGTGCAGTGAACACAATCTTTGGGGGGTACAGTGAACACAATCTTTGTGAGGTGCAGTGAACACAATCTTTGTGAGGTGCAGTGAACACAATCATTGTGGGGTGCAGTGAACTCAATCTTTGTGGGGTACAGTGAACACAATCTCATACTGAAGGTTTGAGGGTGCTGCCTGTTCCATACTCCCCCTACTCCTCATCTAGCCTTTTAGGGGTACAAACAATAGTAATTGGGGCCTAGTGTGGTTGTGTACGTGTGATATACATACACTTTTTTGGGATCATATTTTCTATTCCGCTATTTAATCAAAAACCTTTGGGGATCAGTTAAATTGGGGGATAGTCTGTGTTGGTACGTGTGAGAGAGATCCACCTTTCCAAGTTGTTGGGGTTCATCTCATACTTCTGAAGGTTTGAGGGTGCTGCCTGTTCCATACTCCCCCCTACTCCTAGCCTTTTAGGGGTACAAACAATAGTAATTGGGGCCTAGTGTGGTTGTGTACGTGTGATATACATACACTTTTTTGGGATCATATTTTCTATTCCGCTATTTAATCAAAAACCTCTGGGGATCAGTTAAATTGGGGGATAGTCTGTGTTGGTACGTGTGAGAGAGATCCACCTTTCCAAGTTGTTGGGGTTCATCTCATACTTCTGAAGGTTTGAGGGTGCTGCCTGTTCCATACTCCCCCTACTCCTAGCCTTTTAGGGGTACAAACAATAGTAATTGGGGCCTAGTGTGGTTGTGTACGTGTGATATACATACACTTTTTTGGGATCATATTTTCTATTCCGCTATTTAATCAAAAACCTCTGGGGATCAGTTAAATTGGGGGATAGTCTGTGTTGGTACGTGTGAGAGATATCCACCTTTCCAAGTTGTTGGGGTTCATCTCATACTTCTGAAGGTTTGAGGGTGCTGCCTGTTCCATACTCCCCCTACTCCTAGCCTTTTAGGGGTACAAACAATAGTAATTGGGGCCTAGTGTGGTTGTGTACGTGTGATATACATACACTTTTTTGGGATCATATTTTCTATTCCGCTATTTAATCAAAAACCTTTGGGGATCAGTTAAATTGGGGGATAGTCTGTGTTGGTACGTGTGAGAGAGATCCACCTTTCCAAGTTGTTGGGGTTCATCTCATACTTCTGAAGGTTTGAGGGTGCTGCCTGTTCCATACTCCCCCTACTCCTAGCCTTTTAGGGGTACAAACAATAGTAATTGGGGCCTAGTGTGGTTGTGTACGTGTGATATACATACACTTTTTTGGGATCATATTTTCTATTCCGCTATTTAATCAAAAACCTTTGGGGATCAGTTAAATTGGGGGATAGTCTGTGTTGGTACGTGTGAGAGAGATCCACCTTTCCAAGTTGTTGGGGTTCATCTCATACTTCTGAAGGTTTGAGGGTGCTGCCTGTTCCATACTCCCCCTACTCCTCATCTAGCCTTTTAGGGGTACAAACAATAGTAATTGGGGCCTAGTGTGGTTGTGTACGTGCGAGATACATACACTTTTTTTGATCATATTTCCTATTCCGCTATTCAATAAAAACCTTTGAGGATCAATTGAATTGCGGGATAGTCTGTGTCGGTACGTGTGAGAGAGATCCACCTTTCCAAGTTGTTGGGGTTCATCTCATACTTCTGAAGGTTTGAGGGTGCTGCCTGTTCCATACCCCCCCTACTCCTCATCTAGCCTTTTAGGGGTACAAACAATAGTAATTGGGGCCTAGTGTGGTTGTGTACGTGCGAGATACATACACTTTTTTTGATCATATTTCCTATTCCGCTATTCAATAAAAACCTTTGGGGATCAATTAAATTGCGGGATAGTCTGTGTCGGTACGTGTGAGATCCACCTTTCCAAGTTTTTGGGGTTCATCTCATACTTCTGAAGCTTTGAGGGTGCTGCCTGTTCCATACTCCTCCTCCTCCTCATCCATCCTTTTAGGTGTACAAACAATAGTAATTGGGGCCTAGTGTGCTTCTGTACGTGTGAGATACATACACATTTTTTGATCATATTTCCTATTCCGCTATTCAATAAAAACCTTTGGGGATCAATTAAATTGCGGAATAGTCTGTGTCGGTACGTGTGAGATCCACCTTTCCAAGTTTTTGGGGTTCATCTCATACTTCTGAAGCTTTGAGGGTGCTGCCTGTTCCATACTCCTCCTCCTCCTCATCCATCCTTTTAGGTGTACAAACAATAGTAATTGGGGCCTAGTGTGTTTCTGTACGTGCGAGATACATACACTTTTTTTGATCATATTTCCTATTCCGCTATTCAATAAAAACCTTTGGGGATCAATTAAATTGCGGGATAGTCTGTGTCGGTACGTGTGAGATCCACCTTTCCAAGTTTTTGGGGTTCATCTCATACTTCTGAAGCTTTGAGGGTGCTGCCTGTTCCATACTCCTCCTCCTCCTCATCCATCCTTTTAGGTGTACAAACAATAGTAATTGGGGCCTAGTGTGCTTCTGTACGTGTGAGATACATACACATTTTTTGATCATATTTCCTATTCCGCTATTCAATAAAAACCTTTGGGGATCAATTAAATTGCGGGATAGTCTGTGTCGGTACGTGTGAGATCCACCTTTCCAAGTTTTTGGGGTTCATCTCATACTTCTGAAGCTTTGAGGGTGCTGCCTGTTCCATACTCCTCCTCCTCCTCATCCATCCTTTTAGGTGTACAAACAATAGTAATTGGGGCCTAGTGTGCTTCTGTACGTGTGAGATACATACACATTTTTTGATCATATTTCCTATTCCGCTATTCAATAAAAACCTTTGGGGATCAATTAAATTGCGGAATAGTCTGTGTCGGTACGTGTGAGATCCACCTTTCCAAGTTTTTGGGGTTCATCTCATACTTCTGAAGCTTTGAGGGTGCTGCCTGTTCCATACTCCTCCTCCTCCTCATCCATCCTTTTACGTGTACAAACAATAGTAATTGGGGCCTAGTGTGTTTCTGTACGTGTGAGATACATACACTTTTTTTGATCATATTTCCTATTCCGCTATTCAATAAAAACCTTTGGGGATCAATTGAATTGCGGGATAGTCTGTGTCGGTACGTGTGAGAGAGATCCACCTTTCCAAGTTGTTGGGGTTCATCTCATACTTCTGAAGGTTTGAGGGTGCTGCCTGTTCCATACCCCCCCTACTCCTCATCTAGCCTTTTAGGGGTACAAACAATAGTAATTGGGGCCTAGTGTGGTTGTGTACGTGCGAGATACATACACTTTTTTTGATC
Organism: Pelophylax lessonae; assembly: GCF_965119305.1. Lineage (NCBI taxonomy): Eukaryota > Metazoa > Chordata > Amphibia > Anura > Ranidae > Pelophylax > Pelophylax lessonae. The sequence goes on along the minus strand of NC_138770.1, from coordinate 323,139,952 downwards.
ATATTTCCTATTCCGCTATTCAATAAAAACCTTTGAGGATCAATTGAATTGCGGGATAGTCTGTGTCGGTACGTGTGAGAGAGATCCACCTTTCCAAGTTGTTGGGGTTCATCTCATACTTCTGAAGGTTTGAGGGTGCTGCCTGTTCCATACTCCCCCTACTCCTCATCTAGCCTTTTAGGGGTACAAACAATAGTAATTGGGGCCTAGTGTGGTTGTGTACGTGTGATATACATACACTTTTTTTGGATCATATTTTCTATTCCGCTATTTAATTTAACTGGGCCTCCATGCGAGACCTGTGTGCCTTGTTGCGCTGTTTTGAGTACTCCACCAACATGGCCAGTGGCAATGACGCCGTTCTCAGCTTAACTATCCCACTTCTATGCCTCCTTGAAAAAACAATTCGGGCGATGATGGAAGAGGATGTGGCACAGGATGAGGAGGAGGAGGAGGATGAAGAGGTAACATTTCCAAGGCTTTCAGGGCAGTCATTCGCAAGGGGCTCCGAGGGTGGGTTCCTGCACACGCAAACGCCAGGGACGCAATTGTCCAGCAGGGGCACAGTTCTGGAGGATGAGGAGGATGAGGAGGAGGAGGAGCTGGAGGAGGAGATGGAACCATGTTCACAGCAGGGTGGCACCCAGGCCAGCTCATGGCCATCACTGGTGCGTGGCTGGGGGGATACAGAGGACACGGACCATACACCTCCCACAGAGGACAGCCTTTCGTTGCCTCTGGGCAGCCTGGCACACATGAGCGATTACATGCTGCAGTGTCTCCACAACGACCGCCGAGTTGCCCACATTCTAACTTGTGCTGATTACTGGGTGGCCACGCTGCTGGATCCCCGTTACAAGGACAACGTACCGTCCTTAATTCACTCACTGGAGCGCGATCGCAAGATGCGCGAGTACAAGCGCACGCTGGTAGACGCCATGCTGCTGGCATTCCCATCTGACAGCGGGGCCACAGTGGAAGCACAAGGCAGAGGAGGAGGAGGAGGAGGTCGCCAACGCAACCAGGGCACCGCCAGCACCTCAGAAGGCAGGGTTAGCATGGCCGAAATGTGGAAAAGCTTTGTCAGCACGCCACAACAAACAGCAGCACCAGCAGCTCAGATGGAACGTCTTAGCAGGAGGCAGCATTTTACCAACATGGTGGAGCAGTATGTGTGCACACGCCTACATGTAGTGAATGACGGGTCTGCCCCCTTCAACTTCTGGGTCTCCAAATTGGGCACATGGCCTGAGCTTGCCCTTTACGCCTTGGAGGTGCTGGCGTGCCCTGCAGCCAGTGTATTATCTGAACGGGTATTTAGCACGGCTGGGGGCGTTATAACAGACAAGCGCAGCCGCCTGTCCAGAGACAATGTGGACAAGCTCACGTTCATTAAAATGAACCAGGCATGGATCCCACGGGACTTTTCCGTACCTTATGCAGAATAGCAATGGATACCGACCTTACCCACCCATTGTTCCATTTTTGCTCTTTCTCACTCTTTTGGGGTGTACCCTCATTTAAAATTTGTGAAAAGAAGCAGTGTTGGCTACCTCGTCCTCCTCCTCAGGGCCAGATTAATGTAGGGGCTATTGGAGCTGCAGCTCCAGGCCCCTACCTTTTATATAGGCCCCGGGTTGGCCATATTCACTGTTACCGCTCTTCTGTCACTTGTAAACACAGAAGTCTGGCTTCTATGCTCGCTTCCCCAGGCAGCACCCTCAGAACCTCCCCACACAGCGTGAAGGCCGGACAAGGAGGGACAGTTGGCGATGCATGGATGTGTTTATGGGCTTCAGAGACAGCATCCCATGTTGAATTAGGCATGCATGGCTGCACCCTTCCTCCTCTGGGTGCATGGCAAGGCACGGCCCTAAGGCCCTTCAAAATCCTCAGCACCAAGCCCATGATGCTGTTAATCCGGCCCTGGTCCTCCTCCACCGCCGCTTCCACCTACACCGCCCATAGGTGTGCGCAGCCTATTGCATTAAGGTGTGCACCCCAAAGTTGAAATACACATGCATGTGTTTGCCAGCAGGGAGAGTAATGTATCGGGGCCATGTACCTGTAGGCAAGGAGAAATAGAGCAGAGCAGGTCCCAGGGAGATCTTTCCCATCTCCTCACTGGCAATGCTATGTGCCCTAGGTGATTAGGGTGTGCCCAGGCACACCCAGCACACCCTGTGCGCACGCCTATGTCACCGCCACATCCACCACCACCTCAACCTCCCTCCTACTCCATATGGGCCTCGTCCTTCAGAGATGAAGAAGAACATTGTTTTATTTTTCTGTTTTTTTTTGTTGTTTTAAGTTATTTCCCTATCCACATTTGTTTGCAGAGCACTTGCCATGCTCTTAATTACGTTTTGCTGCCATTTGCAGCACTCTAGCCCTTTCATTTGGTGTTTTAGAGCCATTTTAGTGCCTTAAAGTTCGGGTCCCCATTGACTTCAATGGGGTTCGGTGTCCGGGAAAAGTTCGGTAAAAGTCCGGGACACGGACCCGGACTTTTTTTTAAAGTTCGGCCGAACCCGTCGAACACGGACATCTAGGTGTCCGCTCAACCCTAGTTATAAATATCCTCACTATGTTCATTGCTCTAAAATGTTTTGACTAAATTTACACTTTAGGACATTGTTAAACTAATGCAGCAGTGAAAAGTTGGTAATGCCACTTCTTCACCACTTTACTGTTCATATTTTGTCTCTAGCTGCATTGAATTGTGAATTAAATTAAGGGTACAATCTGCATTTTGAATTGACACCTTAAATAGAGCCGTTCAATGGGAGACCCGTACAGTTGCATGTGTATTTCTCAGCTTAAGCTATTGAGCTGTATATACAGCATACATTCTACAACAAAGGACCAAAAGAGAACAACATGCCAAAAACTCCAACTGCTGTTTGGATACAAGACTTTTTATAATATTTATATGCAATATTCTGTACGTTAACAAAAATAGAAGGATCATAACAATTTAATGTAAAAATGTATAGATATCTTTTCAAGCATAACACTGCATGTAGTAGAACAGTCTGCAATGAAGTAATACATTTTTTCAATAGTAATCTTTAGTAATAATAGTAATACAGTAAACACCTGCTCCATCACGGTTCAGTTTTTGCGGTCCCGGTATATTGCGTTTTTTTTGTAATGTTATTTTACTATATAAATCATTAAAAATGAAATGTTTTTGTGTTTTCCATAGCTCTTGCTATGTCTCTCAGTATCTTTTATGTGCTTAAATGAGTTTCTATTGTTTTAAAAGTGTGTTTAAAGACCTCAAAATGCTTTTACACGTACAGTGACAGTAAAAAAAACATGCCTACAATGCATTTTAATAGGGTTTTTCTATTTCGCGGATTTTCACTTTTCGCGGCTGGGTCCGGAACGTAACCCCCGCAATGGAGGGGGGGTTTACTGTACTCTTTCTGTGGCATGTCTACACAGGTTTCTGGATAATCATAGAATTCTCCACAACTGTCTCCTGACCTTTCATTTCTCCATAGCTTACCACATCTTTGCAGTTTTCATATGTCAGCAATCAAAATACAAATCTTTCCCCTACGGAAAAATTCAAAAGCTTTTTCAAGCATAAATCAACAGAATAGGTAATACATACTATGTGTAATGCAATACACTGCATGCAACACTACGTATACAACTGATATCAAATAAACTGAGAATCTAAGTCAGTTGGAACTATATATTAGGATTAAAGGGACAAATGGAAATATTTAAGGTTATGGTTTTAAGAAGTAGCTTTAGGCAAGAATCACACATAAGGGGAGATTTACTGTACTAAAACTGGTGCACAAAGGATCTGGTGCAGCTGTGAATAGTAACCAATCAACTTCTAACTTCAGTTTGTTTAAGTGGTTGTAAACCTCAGTCATGGAATTTGAGCAAAGCACATACTGTATATCTGTAGTGTTTACTTATCTCTCTCCAAAGCTCTGAGTGTTGTTTCTCTCTAGTGCTTCATTCCTCTGTTCTCAGCATGAGTCACTTCTAAGAGGTTTTCCCAACACATGAGATAACATTTGTGTCAGGAGGAGGAAAGGGGAGAGCTCAGAACGGAGCTTGTCTATTTACAACACCGTTCTTCTGCTGTGTGAAGGGGTGTGTTCCTTTCCTGCAATCAGCTCTCACACACTGTAATTGTAATCTCTCCACCCTCTCCTCTGTGCTGCTGACTGATGAAGAAAGATTTTTAACACAATTGCACTTTTGAAAGTGTGTAGAAAGAAGAAGACTCCAGATAAACAAGTAAAACCTATGTAGGAGGATTTGTTTAATGTCTATGGACTCAATTCACATTTCACTTTTAAAATCTGATAACAAATAACTCATAGATTTTTTAACAATTCACAGAAAAACGCTACTAAAATAAAGCATGAATTATTTCAAAATCATCAATGTCAATATCAAAATATGAGGTATTTTACTCATGAAACCATGTGGTATTTTATCTCATGACATGATGGAATGGATACAGTGGAGAAGGATTAGAACCCCAGTCATTTACTGCTTATAAAGAGGTAAAATAGTTTAAACTAGTGATGCACCGAAAACTATAGGCTGAAAATAGGATTTTCAGCATTGTATCAAAAGAAAAAAAAGTGCCCATAATGGCTGCTGGAAAACGTCTGCGATTTTGCTGCAATTTTGCCACAATTTGACCTTGCTTATGGTGTGTTTTTCATAGGTCATGTGACAAAAAATGCATTACAAACGCAACACGGTTGCATTTTTGATGCCTTCTTGCTGCATTTTCAATGCATTTCAGTGGGGTGGTGCATTTTTTGTGGGACTTGCCAAATATGCACCAAAAATGCAGCAAGAAGGATTTTTAGCACCGTTTCAAAAGGTGTCAATAATGGCCAATAATAAATTCATATTAATTTAAATTTGTGATATTCTTTAAAAAGTAAAATATAATACAATAATTTATAAAAATATACATATTTTTTTTAACCACCTGCTGACCGCCCACTGTGTTTTTACTGTGGCGGTGTGGCTCTATTGCACAAATCGATGTAGCTGTATGTCATTTGTATTCAATAGCCACTAGATCGCGCCGTGATTGTCCATGTCCGCCGGCCACTCGCGATCGTCCCTGGGAGAGGCAGAATGGGGATCTGCCTGTGTAAACAAGCAGACCACCGTTCTGTCAGGGATGAACAAAGTGATCTTGTGTTCCTACTAAGCTGTGTTAATACAATGTGTCCATCCACCACACAGTTAGCAAGCACCCCCTAGGACACACTTAATCCTTTGATCGCCCCTGATGTTCACCCATTCCCTACCAGTGTCATTAGTGCAGTGACAGTGCATTTTTTTTTAGCACTGATCACTGTAATAATGTCACTTGTCCCCAAAAAGTGTCAAAGGTGTCAGTTAGGTGTCCAATTTGTCCGCCGCAATGTCGCAGTTCTACTAAAATCGCTGATCACTGCCATAAATAAATAAAAATGCTATAAAAATATTGCATCATTTGTAGACAGTATAACTTTAGCACAAACCAATCAATATACACTTATTTGGATTTTTGTAGCAGAATACATAATGGTCCAAACTGATGAAACTGATAAAAAAAATGTATTGCCTGTGTTTATAGCAGAAAATAAAAATATTGATTTTTTTTCAAAGTTGTGGCTCTTTTTTTGTTTATAGCTCAAAAATAAAAACCAGAGGTGATCAAATACCACGTCACACAACTGCACATTTGTCAGTTAGAGAAACGCAGTGCAGTATCACAAAAAATAGCCTGGTCATTAAGGGGGTAAAACCTTCTGGCCCAGAAATGGTTAAGCACTTGCCTACTGGGCACTTAAACCCCCCTCCTGCCCAGGCCAATTTTCAGCTTTCAGCGCTGTCACACTTTGAATGACAATTACGCGGTCATGCAACACTGTACCCAAATTAAATTTTTTTATCATTTTTTTAAACAAATAGAGCTTTCTTTTGGTGGCATTTAATCAGTACTGGGGTTTTTATTTTTTGCTGAACAAACAAAAAAAAATGGAAAACTTTGAAAAACAAAACAAAACAGTTTTTATAGTTTCTTATAAAATTTTGCAAACGGGTCATTTTTCTCCTTCATTGATGTGCGCTGATGAGGCGGCACTAATGGGCCCTAATAGGCACTGATAGGCTGCACTTATGGGCACTGATAGGCGGCACTGTCGGGCACTGATAGGCGGCACAGGCGGGCACTGATAAGGCGGAACTGATGGGCACTGATAAGGTGGCACTGATAGGTGGCACTGATGGATGGCACCAATGGGCACCGAGGGGCAGCACTGAAGGGCACTGGTATGCAGCACACAAGGGCACTGATGGGCACAAATAGGTGGCACTGATGAACGGTACTGAAGGACAATGATAGGCACTGGTAGATGACACTTATGATAGGGCACTGATTGGCACTGATAGGTGGCACTGGTGAGCACTGATAGGTGGCACTGGTAGGTGGCACTGGTGGGCACTGGTAGGTGGCATTAGTGGGCACTGGCAGATGGCACTGGTGGGCACTGGTAGGTGGTGCTGGTGGGCACTTGCATGTGGCACTGGTGGGCACTGGGGTGTGACACTGGTGGGCACTTGTGGGCACTGGTAGGTGGCAGTGGTGGGCACAATTTGCCCTCTCCTCTTCAGAGCCGATGTCCCTCTGACAGCAGCCAGCGATCGTTTTCTTTTTCTCCTCACACTGTCAGCTGATCGCCGGCTGCTGTTTACATCACATACATAGTTACATAGTAGGTGAGGTTGAATAAAGACAATAGTCCATCCAGTTCAACCTGTGTAGCTGTGTGTGGCCGTAATCATCTCACATACCCCTGAATGTTCTGATCCTTTAGATGTACGTCTAAGAGTCTTTTTGAAAGCCACCATACTTCCCGCAGAAACCACTTCTTGTGGTAGAGAATTCCACCATCTTGTAGCTCTAACAGTAAAGAACCCCCCCCCCCGCCCCGTTGCCTGAGGTTAAAAGGCTTCTCCTCTAATCGCAATGTATGCCCTCGAGTCCTCTTGCACTCCCTACGACTGAATAGCTTTTTTCTATGCCGAGATCACCATTGAGATATTTATAAATTGCTATCATGTCCCCTCTCAGGCGTCTCTTCTCCAGGGAGAATAAATCAAGCGATTGCAGAAGCTCTTCATAATTAAGGTCCTCCAATCCCCTAATTAGTTAAGTTGCCCTTCTCTGGATCCTCTCCAGCTCCAACACATCCCTCCTGAGGACTGGCGACCAGAACTGGACAGAATACTCCAGATGTGGTCGGACCAGAGTTTTATAAAGTGGAAGGATTATAGTCTTATCTCTGGAATACATCCCTTTCTTTATTCATGCTAATATTCTGCTGGCTTTGGCAGCTGCCGCTTGACATTGCATGCTATTGCCTAGTCTATCATCTACCAAGACTCCCAGATCTTTCTCCATTTTTGATTCCCCCAAGGTTTCCCCCCCTAACATGTATTGTGCTTTTATGTTTTTAGTCCCCAAGTGCAAAAACCTTACACTTCTCCACATTAAACCTCATTTGCCATGTCATAGCCCACTCCGTTATTTTGTCCAGGTCATTGGCTGACAGCTGATCACGTGACAAGGGGACGGGACTTACTGATCACAGAGAAAAATGGGCCACTCCACAGGGAGCGCGCAGGCCGATCGTGCACAGGAGGACATCAATGTACGCCCCCCCCCCCCCGGCGATTTAGGTCCGCGCTGTAGCCGTCTTTCGGCTATAGCGCGGGCGTCATGTAGTTAAAAACCATCAATTTCAGTTTCCGCCAAGTGCATCCTGAATTTTGGGTTTTGGTGCACTACTAATTTAAACTAAAGATGGGCCAAATGCCCCCCTGCTCAATTCGCAGCAGAACTCCAGACAAGGGGAAACGTTTGGCTCAAAACGCAAACACCATTAAAATCTATGGGAGCCGAACATGAGAAATCAAAAGTCTCCATTTTGTAGGCTTATATGCAAGTAATTGGCCATAAAAGAGTTTGAGGGTCCAGGTAATGCCCTGGGGAACATGCATCAATGCAAAAAAGTTTTTTTAAAATGATCGTTTTTAAAGAAGCAGTGATTTTAATGATGCTTACAGTGAAACAATAAAAATGAAAAATTTCTTTAAATATAGTGTCTGCGGGATCCCCTAAGTCTGCCTGTAAAGTGGCCCATCTGTAGTATGTATGGAACATGCTGCAGAAAAATCACATATAAATTGACTCTCAATTGCAATTGCCAGCACCCGGTCCAATGCACCTTGCACCATGTTGATGTGGACAAGAGCCTCTTCCCCATAACTCTGTGCAGTGGCTGTGGGGGTCTGCAGGCAGGGGGCTTATCAGAATCTGCATGGGGGAAAGAGGGGTATGAGCGAGCGCCCCCCCCTAAACCATACGAGGCCACATGCCCTCAACATGGGGGAGTGGCTGCTTTGGGGAAGGGGGGCAAGGGCCACTTCCCGACAACCTTGGGCAGGGGGCTTATCAGAATCTGGAAGCCCCCCTTAACAAGGGAGCCCCCTGATTCTGGCCCCCCTATGTGAATGAGTAGGGGTACACTGGTATAATAGGTACACCTAATTATTCACCAAGAAAAAGTGTCAAACATCAATAAAAACACAATTTTTTTGACCTTTATTTACCACCTTGGCGGTAATCCCGAGCGTGACTCGGGGTGGATTTTTCATTGCAGGATCGGTAACCCCGAGTCACGCTCGGGGTGGATGTGCAGAGAGCGCAGCGGTGTTCTCTTACCTTATCCTGGCGATCCAGCGATGACCGCCAGCCGAGAGTCCCGCCGCTCCTCCGTCCTCCGTCGGTGTGATCACTTCCTAGTTCCGTTCCCTGCAGCAGCAATGCTGCATGGGAGCGGAATTGGGAGGGAAATTCAAAAAAAAAAAAAAAAAAAACGTTACACAAAACACATTTTATATTATATATATATATTTATATATATATATTTATATATATATATATCTATATATATGCATATATATATATATGCATATATATATATATATATATATATATATATATATATATATATACATATACATATATATATATATATATATATATATATATATATATATATATATATATATATATATGCATATATACAGTGGGTACGGAAAGTATTCAGACCCCCTTAAATTTTTCACTCTTTGTTATATTGCAGCCATTTGCTAAAATCATTTAAGTTCATTCTTCTTCCTCATGAATGTACACATAGCACCCCATACTGACAGAAAAACACAGAATTGTTGACATTGTTGCAGATTTATTAAAAAAGAAAAACTGAAATATCACATGGTCCTAAGTATTCAGACCCTTTGCTCAGTATTTAGTAGAAGCCCCCTTTTGATCTAATACAGCCAGGAGTCTTTTTGGGAAAGATGCAACAAGTCTTTCACACCTGGATTTGGGGATCCTCTGCCATTCCTCCTTGCAGATCTTCTCCAGTTCTGTCAGGTTGTATGGTAAACG